>NC_139024.1:55410748-56896469 GCF_964662115.1 Mustela nivalis | reverse complement strand
CCCATGCCCAGAGCTTCTGGTTGAGGAGGTCTGGGTGGGACCCAGGAATTTGCATTCCTAGCCTGGTTCCAGGTGATGATGCTGCTGCTGGTCTGGGGACCCCATTGCATGCAGGCAGGTTGTCTGGTGTGAGCATGGTTAAGTGTACCCAAGGGCTGCCAGTGAGGACCAAAGAGGCTGGAATAACTTTATCTGCTTCATCGTGGTGCCTTGGCTTTTGTGCTGGGGCTCGAACCTGACAGCATAGCAGACTTTGCAGCTGGTTCATTCACTCATCGCATTATTTAGTGACACTTGGCAGGTGCCAGATCCCATGCTAGGCATATGCCCATAAATATTCTTATTAAATCATTAATTAATTAATCCAACACATATCTATTAAGCATCCACCATTACCCAGGCTATGGGCTAGTTGCTGATAGGAGTCAGGTCTCAGCTTTCAATGAATCAGGAACCCAGAATCTCTTCTCACTGTCTTTCATATTCAGAAGACAGCTTGAAGAAAATACTGGTTCTTTCTGGGTAAGCAAAACAGAGCACAACAGAGCTGGTTTGTTGTGTTATCTTGTGGAAATGATGTTCTGCACAGATCCCTGAAGCTCAGAGGGGGAGGCACTTCTGTCTGAACCGAGCTGACAGCTGTGGTCCAGTCGGCCCAGCAGGGACAGTGGGCACTTTCCCATTAGAAGCAACCAGGCGTCCCACAGTCACCCTGTGCTTGGCAGCAGGAGACACACTTTTTCTAGAAATGGTGCTTTGCCAGTGAAAACGAATGTAGATGAGACAGGCTGTCAAAACCTGCCTCACTGTAGCCCTCCTATACTGCTTCCTAGAAAATGCCCAGTGTGCCCCACAGGAGGCCTGCCTTTTCCCTGTCTGCAGCTCATGGATTATAGAGAGCATGGGGGTCAGAAGCACACAAATTTCTAAAGTTACAGAGGCTGCCCCATAGTTTACCTGAAAACCAATAATTTTATTTTATTTTATTTTATTTTTAAATCTGGGCCAGAGGAGAGCTGAGAATTTTCTGGTGGTTCTGCATTGCTACATTAGATTCAGACCTCTTCTACAAATATAGTACAATGTTATGAAGACGAAAAGGGACTCTTGATTCAGTCTGATCTTTTTTTTCCTTCTTGGTTTCCTGAGTATAACCATTTTCACAAAGTCTAAAAAAAAGGGAATTATTCTCCAGACAGTGTATATTGACAGCCTTGCATATGTTTAAGTGGATTGGTTCCTTTGTCTTCAAAATATAGATCATTTCCTTGAGATATCCTTGAGATAAATATTATATTAATTTTTAAAATCATAATTGTTTAGCTTGCAATACTTGTACTGAAAGCTCTTTGGGAATTGGAACTAGCTAATTTAGGACTATATCTCTCCAGGAGAGAGATAGACTTGCCTAGAGCCAACACCCAATGTATATGGACTGAATATATACATGATAGAATGAAAAATGAACAAGCATTAAACAATACTGAGGAAGCAGGCTCAGGGGAGTGTGGTAGTGTCTTCAAGATTGTCTTGCTACGGAAGTAGGTGGGGACCTATCTCTCGCCTTCCAGCATGGAGTTCACCACACGACCTCTGTCAGAACCATGCTGACTTTCACTGATATGTATGGATGCTGGTTCTGTTACTGAATTTGAGATTTGTAGACTCCAAGGAGAAGTGAGCTAGTTGAAATTAAAAATAATTTACTGGGAAGGTAGTTGTTTTTCCTTCTTAGGGAGCAAATGTAAGTGGCAAATTTGATAGAAAGTAAATTTATATTGGGGCACCTGAGTGGCTCAGTCGGTTAAGTGTCTGCTTTTGGCTCAGTCATGATCTCAGGGTCCTGGTATTAAATCCCTCACTGGGCTCTCTGCTTGGGTGGGGAGCCTGCTTCTCCCACTCTCTCTCCTTCTGTGGACTGTCTCTCTCTCTCTAGCTCACTTACTTGCTCTCCCTCAAATAAATAAATAAATAAATCTTTTTTAAAAAGGAAAATTTAAGTTAAAATTCTAGACTCAGGTAAGGATTCCAATAAAAACTCCAAATCCCATTAAAGCAGTTTGGGGGAAACATGTACACCTTTTACTACAGACATTTTAATTGACTTGATAAATTGAGTTTACCAGTAGGTGATAAAATGTCTGTTAGGCTGGAAGGAAGAATATTTAACTTCCATATCTGCTCAGTAAATTATTTAAACTTAGAATGCTGATCTTTATGGCTGGATAATAAGGGTTATTTGACACTAGTGAATATAAAAACTTAAGTAGTTCTAAGAGCTCTCTGTGTTTATCTCGTACATGCTCTGTCTCAGTTAACAGACGGCTCGTGTCTCGAGCTCCTGCGGTCTTGTCTAGTTCCACCACTTATGACTCTGAGATATTTCCCAACCCCGTTTCTCTTCCATTTCCTCTGACCAGATTTATACGCCCATCACCTCCATTCTCTTTCTGCTTCACAGTTCTGTCAACCACCATTGTGAAACACAAGACAGATGATGCCATTTCCTGAAACCCTACGATAGCTGTCCACCATGCAGAGTGATGTCCCAACCCTATAGCCAAGCATTGAGAGCACCCTACAGCTTTGCTCCAGCTTCTGTTTCTAGACTCCTCTTTCACGGTGTCCCTCCACGGAAACTCTGTTCCATCCATGCTCAGGTACTCACCGACCCTCTTCAGACATTAAATGAGGAAGACCACAGAGTGCAGGTGTTTAGAGTAGGGAGGAGTTCTGGAGGCATGTTGCCTGAGTTCAAGAGCCCACTCCACTACCAACTTGGTGGCCCAGAGTCCATTCTATCACTTCTCTGTGAAACAAGTATTGAGGGAAACTCTGTGGGGTTACTGAGTTCCACATCAGAGGACTCACGCAATATGCTTAGAAGAGAGCCTATCAGTCATCACTGTCATCTTTCACACAGCCACCCAGGATCCCCTGCTGGTGCTGTCAGGGTCACACTCACCCTGCAGTTAACAGTATACATACCACTTTGGAAACCAACAAGGGGAATCAATTATTTTTCTGGATTCCTGCAGGATTTTAGTTGCCTTGAGAATGGTGATGAAGTGTTTTGCTGTCTTCATATTCCCTCTCCAGATGATGCAATCCTTGAGACCAGGAGCACTGTGGGATCCTTTCTTTCCATTTGCTGTGCTTAGCACCTGGAAAATGCACATTAAACATTTGGTGATTATCTGTGAGATATTCAAAGCCCTTATGTTTAAATACATCCAGGATAATAACCTGATTTCAAATGCCTACTACTCATATATCCTATTTAAAAATTAATTTCACTCATTCAGCAGATACTTACAGAATACCTACTCTTGCCAGGCACTGTTGTAGGCACCAGGGATTAAAGTAGTTAAAAAATGGGTAAATTTCCTGCTCTCAAGGAGCTTCGTAAAAATAGAAGATGGATGAAAGTGGATGGAGATAGTGAATTAAAAAGATTAAAGAAGGTGATAAATTTTACGGGTGAAAGGAAAGCAGGGATGGAAATCATTGCCTTAGGTAGGGGTTGTCCATATAGATCTCACTGAGAGGTGACATTTGAGGAAACATGAAAAGAACTTGTAGCACCTGAGGGAAGAACTTTCCAGGCAGAGGAATAGCCAGCACCAAGAGTGTGATGTAAAGCTTTCCTGGAAAGGTTTAGGATGAGCAATGAGACTTTTGTGACTGGAATGGTGTGACCCCCAAGGAGGGAATTGTAGGAGTGACATTAGAGGTAACAGGAGCTGGAGCTTGTAGCAGCAGTGGGATTCATGCTGTTCGACTCGCTTTCCTCACACTCTCACAGGCTACCCTTACCACTAGAGAACATTTTGGGGCCCAGTTCATAGTCTTCCTCTCCTTCCCACCTTTTGAACATTAGTTCTAGATATTTTCAACACCCATGTAGATAAATCATCCAATGATGCAGCCTACATTTCCAGGTTCTCTGGCCTCAGGTGACACTTACCTTTCCTCCAATAAGCCACTCTCAACCTGGACCATGACATTGTTTGGAAACTGCCTCATGAGACATGCTTACTTAATAGCTTTCCAACCCTATCTTCACGGGAGCTGTTTGTGGAAATTTCCAGACCTTCAGGTGACTGATGCTGTCATCTCTTGCATTCTACCTGTCCTTCAGGAGTGTCTTTCTGGTATGTTCAGGCCAGACCCAAACTTAATCATCTGAGTTCTTTTTATGCTTCTATTATCAGTTTATTGTAGCTAAATCCTTCTGCTGTTCTGTCCTTCAAAATTCCAATCCTATGTTAAATCCTGAAAATCTAGCTTCTTCAATCTTTTTTTTTATTTATTGACAGAGAGAGAGATCACAAGTAGGCAGAGAGGCAAGCAGAGAGAGAGGAGGAAGCAGGCTCTCCGCCGAGAAGAGAGCCCGATGCGGGGCTTGATCCCAGGACCCTGAGATCATGACCTGAGCCGAAGGCAGAGGCCCAACCCACTGAGCCACCCAGGCGCCCCTAGCTTCTTCAATCTTAATTCTTCAGTATTGTTAGAAAACAGAAAAGCACACCTAACCATGCCTTGGTATCACTCCAGATTTATGGTCCCACAATGTAAGTAGGCTATTAAAATTGCCCACTGATCTTTTATTTCTCCTTTTTTCATTCGTGTTTTCCTTCCCTTTCACTGCCATTCTAAATGTCTGAGGTTAGTCTTTAACCAAGACAGGAAAGCTACCCTGCTTGACATAATCATCTTAATTTTTAAAAAGTTAACTTATTTTCAGGTAGTTAATACAAGTACAAAATCAGAACCCAAAAAGTTTTAAAAAAAAGGTGTATTTTTAAAAGTAAATTTTCCATAAAAGTATCCCTTTAATACCCAGTTCCCTTTCAGAAGACAATTGGGTTTTGAACTTCTTATCTATCTGTCTAGAGACACACTATAAAATACAAGTAAAAACATTTGTACATGTGCCTATAAACTCCAGTTGTAATCGTATGAGTATATATATGTTTGTGTGTAGATACACATGTGGCAGGACATTATAGACACTACCTTGCATCTTCTCCCTTCACACTATAATTTGGAGATTCTTCCACATCAGGGCATGTGGATCTTCCTCTTTATTTTAACGGCTGTAAAGTATTCCTTTGTCTTCCCATATCACCCTTTATTTAATCACTATCATGCTGATGGATGTTTAGGATATTTTCACATTTTGCTATCATAGACAGTTCTGCCAATGAGAAACTATGTGTCATTTTTCACAAGTACTAGTTGTAATAGTCATAGAATATTCCTAGAAGTGGAATTGCTGACTAAGTGCATGAACATTTTAAATTTTGAAAAACATCTTAAATGTAGATAAATGATACCCAAACACCCTCCACTAGAGTTGTACCAATTTACATTTCTGCCAGCAATTACATTGGAGCATGCCTGTTTCTCCACGCAGTGAAAATGGCATTTTGCTAGAGTTTTAATTTGCATTTCTCTGATTGTGAGTAAGGTTGACCAACTTTTCATATGTTTATGAGGCATTTGTATTTCTTTTTCTGGGAGCAATCTGTTCATATTGGAGTCTATTTTGGACTCTGCTTAATTGTCAGGTTTTTGGAGTTATACTTTTCTAGTTAATATTTCTTCCTATTTTATTCCCGGATTGAACAATGTTATATATAGCCTTCGTCATCCTACTGCTTATCTACTGACCAGCTCCCCCTGAATATTTTCCCTAAACTTCTCCTTAGTGAAGATTTGTGTAACGCAGTTGTGAGCTGGGGTCCGGGAGTGGGGCAATAGTATCATCCCAGGACAGTCGGGCAGCCTTAACTGGATCCTCAATTCTGCAGTCTGTGAAAGTCCAAAATTATCCCCCATGCCCCAGTTTCTCATGATATTCAGGAGCAGGGGAAACCCTATACTCAGGATCTCATACAGAGATGCCTTCTGTATCTCTGTGTGATATCTGTATTTCTACTCTTCACTTTATCCCCATCCTCTCCATAAAGATGATAAAATCACTCACACCCTTTCTGTCTCTCTCAACCAATTCCACGGTAGGATTTCTTGTATTTGGCTGATTTATCAACAGTATGTATTCATGAGAAAGGTTACTCTTCCTTTTTCTTTATAACCACCTTTCCTGTTTCATCTCCTTTTCCTCAGTGAACTCTTTCCCCACTATCTTCTCAAGAATTAAATACATTCTTTTCTTTTATAAGTGTATCTATAGGTACATATGTATATATGTATGTACATGCAATCACCTTTTGGTGTACATTCTGTGATCTCACCTTTTATGTAAAATCGCACACTCAAGTATTTCTTTTGAACAAAGCAGTACTTCCACCAAACAGAATTCTGCTGAAGACAGTTTCTTCCATAAGTATATACCTGGAAATCTCTGTAATTCTGATATGTATCTCACCTATTAATGCTAGGCACAAGGGATGGACTTAAATGCAATGATGTTCAGTTAAATGCCACATGATGCTAAGAGTTTGTGAGATAAAATTTACAAGGATCTTCCAATGAAATGTATTTTGAGTCAAGTGCAAAGGACTCTGTATGAATTTGGACTCTTATGAAAAATAATTCTTATATGGAGTTGTTTAGAATGGTCATGTATAGGAATGTATGCTCAAGTTCTGACGGTGTTAGGCTCATGGCATCAATATAAGATTTGATATGGCAGATGAACCCTTGGATTCTATTAAACTTTATGAAAAGGTCAATGTATTTTGGAAAAGGAGTCTAGGACAACTTTGGACTGTTATTCCCTAATAAGTTTATGAGCTATTTATATGATGACCTTTCCAGCTTCTTAAGAAAATTGAATTCATTGGACATAATGTTTATTATTCAACTACTGTGTCTGTTAATAAATTTATCTACAACTATTCATTCTCCCCATATTTCCAACAGTCCTAGTAGATTACGTGCTCCTCTTCCTTCCCAAGGTCAACTTATTCCTCTGTACCCTTAACTCTAGCCAAAGCAAACTCCTTCTGATACTTTACTATTCCAGTTATCCTTTCTCATTTCCTTTCAACTGGTTTCTATACATTATACCATATATCTGCTCATATCTAGGTAATCTCTTCCTTACCAAAAAGAAAAGCCACAATCTTCTCTAAAACTTTTGACTTTGAGTCTTGTCTAAAAATTCGCCCCTTTTTTCTCTACCTCTTATCAAAATTTTAGAAAGTAACTCCATCTAATGCTTCCACTTCTTTCCCTCCCATTCACTCAGCTAATAGTTGAGGCTTGACTTCTCTCCCCACCAATCTACTGATTTCATCAAGTCACCAATGATGACACAATTTCCAAATAAAACAGTGTTTTCCTAAACGTTATCTAATTGGGCCACTCATCCACCCTTGTTACTGTTGATCCTTCCCTAATTCCTGAAAGAAATCTCTTTCATCTTGCCTTCCATAGAACCATTGATTCTCTATAAACTTACTATATCAATCCTGACCTGTGTGGGTTTAGTGTGATCTTCTTTGTCCCATTTCTAGCATGCTTCTGTCCCCAAGACTCCATCAATGCCCACTGCTCATATTATCCTCCTGCTGCTTCTACCCTTCAAAATTCCAGTCCTGCATTTTTTTGTGTGTGTGTAGGCTTCTTTCTTTCCCAACCACTCTTCCTAAGATATCTCATCAAACTTCTTGGTTTCACCTACTGCTATGATGCTAAAGGCCCTCAAATCCCTGTCCAGCTCAAATCTCTCTACCAACTCCCAAATTTTACAGAGAGTTACTCTTAACTTCTTTCTGAACCTTATCTTCATTGCAAGTCAACCTTAATATCTCACAGATCTTCCCTTTTCACTGCATCTCTGACAGCCCCACCTAAGGCTCTTTGTCACTTGCCTGTAATGTTTTAGCAGTCTCCCACAAGTCTTCTGCCTCTCCAACCTTGGCTTTCTCAGTTGGTCAGTACATGCTAAGGTCATGTTTCTGTAATGAAGGTGTGACATTTACCATTCCTTACTCCTGCTGTCTTTCCGTCTCATGTCTTATCCCTCCTTTCCTTAAAGAACATCTCCTCTTTCATGTCATGATGCTTCTCCTCCCAGGTCTTTGTTCAGATTCTCCTTTATAAGAGGCTTTCTCATTCATCATTTCCTATTAGCAAAACACCAGTAACTGTCCTGTGCCACTTGTTTTTTAAGATTTAGATCAAGTGTCACCATCTCCTAGATACTTTCTCAAATACATTCTTTCTGCCCAGGTCTAGTTTAGGGGATCCATTCATAAAACCCCGAACCTACCCCTTATTATCATAACACATTTTTTTTAAGGCTTGTCTGTTTACACAACTGTCTCTCCCATTAGATTGAGTACTTGAGGGCAGAAGTTTCTTTTACCTACTTATATACTTCTAATGACTAGGTCAGAGCTTGGCACCTAGTTTGTGCTTAATAGTGTTATTGAACAAATGTATGAAGAAATAGTTTAGATTAGAACAGTCAAACTGAAAGTCAAACTGACTACTGGACCAGTATAATCTTTTCACTTCTTCTAGTTTTTGTTTTTAATGATAGAATGGGGATAATAGTGGTAATTGCCTTATATCATTTTTTGTGATGATTAAATGAGATCATGTTGTGTAAAACACTTGGCATACTGCCTGACATAGTAATTGCTCATTAATATTACAATGTAATATTGACAATCTGCTCTATTATTTCTAGTGATACTTTTGGGGTTAAGCATCATCAGGAAAAGAATATGTGAAGTCTATTCTTTTCACTTACCACTATTATTAGCCTTAACAGTGAGGAAATTGGCCTTCAGGTGGCTCATTTTCTTAATAAGTGAGCTCCAGGATCATGCTGGCTTTATTACTATTTTTTAATTACAAAGCTGTTTGCCTTATTTTCTCAATTAAAAAACAGAGAATGGAAGGAACATGAAAAAATTTTTGCAGCCCCATCATCCATATACAATCACCTTCGATGTGTCTATTTTTCTCTTGAGAGCCCCTTATCTAGGCACATGTTGTTAAGAGCTGTTAGTGACAGTGGTGCCCTCAATGTTAAATCTGCTTCTTAATGCAAGGACCACAGGTCCTGAGAAAGTGCAGATTTAAAAATCTGCAAGGAAAAGAGACACATTTATTCTGAGTCCAAAGCTGAATGACAGCCCCAAACAAAGAGCCTCATGAGGTATCAGATCACAGTGAGACCTCTCTTGGTATTAGATCCCACCATGGACACAGAAACAAGCATTTTTGTTCACTTGTTTCAAAACACCAAGACCTAGGGCTGGTGATGTCTATAAATAACAATGGTAGCTCAACTCCTTGCTCAGGGAATAAGGATTCCAGCAACATCTAATTTCCAAAATACTTTTTTTCATTATATTGTGAATTCTCAGCATGTTACAGTTATTGTTTTATCAACAGCCATATGTTGTCACCCTCCGGGAGTGAACACCTGTCACTCTCAAATAGACTTGTTACTAATTTACCACTTATTTAGCAACGAATATTAAGCAATAGCAGTGGACGTTATTTCAGTTTATTGAGTCATGCTAAGACTAAAATTGAAAGAAAAAAAACGTGATTCATTCATTACTTCTTTAATTAATTCAACAGTTATCTATTGCCTGACTCCTATATTCCAGGCATAGTTCTTAGCTGTGGTTAAATTGCCATGAACAAAACAGGCATGTTTAAATGTCTTTGAAGTATACCACTATAACCAGGAAACTGATAGTCAGGAAGGAAACAATCAAATAAATATAGTAATTAGGATTATGATGAGTGCACTGAAGAAGGAACACTCATCACTGAAACAAAATAATAAGGTTGAACAGAATGGGGTGGGAAAACCACCTTCCAGTAGTTAGGGGAAGACCTCACTGAAGTGGCAATATTTCAGCTGAGACCTAATGCAATATAAGGACCAGCCGGGCAGCAAGTTGGGAGAAGAACCTTCTTGCCTAGTGGTTAGAAACAACTTGCTTGCTGGGGTGACCAAAAGGAGGCCAGTGTGGCTGGAGAGTGGAGGCGAGCAAAGAGGTGAGAGGCCCAGATGAGGCTGGACACACTAGACCTGACCACACAGGACCTTATAGGCCATGTGAGAGCATTTGAGTGTAACCAGACCCTAACCTGCTGGGCTATTATGAAGACTAACTGACCTGGGGAAGAGAAATACCCAACTGCTGCCCACAGTAGCCTCCTGTCCCATTTATAGAGATGGGGGGAGAGAGAGAAAGGAAGAATACTTGTGAAGTTCATAGTCTAGAGGCATAGGCTCACTAACAGACTGAGACCTAATCACAGGACTGCAGAATGCTTCCCTTCCCTCCACTCATCACCATCACCTTACTAACGACCCTTTTCAGCAGTTCCTTTTACCGAGTACATCATGCCTGGCTATCAAGGAAAAACCGCAATGCATACCAAAAGGCAAAAAAATAGAGCCACAAAGGAAAATTGGAGGCAGCGAGCAAGCATCAGAAATAGATGTGGCAGGGATATTGGTATTACCAAACCAGGACTTTGAAAAAAAAAAACGATGTTTAAGGTGCCAAGGGCTCTAATGGATAAAGTAGAAAACATGCAAGAATAGATGGGCAATATGAGAACTGAAAAAAAGAAAAACATTCATTCACTTATTCTTTAATTATTTAATAACCAATTGTCTATTACAAATACTAAGAAGGAACTAAAAATGAATGCTAGAAGTAAGATTTTGAGTGTCTCTAGACCTGCTACTTCCAAGCTTTTGTGTTCCCCACCAGATGCTCTGCTCTAGACGATTGTTGCCATCATTAGCTGTCCAACACACCTGTGCATAAAACTTCCTTCATGCCTTTGTGCACACTGCGTTCCTCCTCCCTAGGATGGAAATAGTATCAACTTGAATTAGAATGTCTGCTCAGAGACCTACAAGCAATAGAATCATGAGCAGGTTTTGAAGCCCTGCTGCACTTCATACCTTGTAAAATTACAGAAAGGCATATCAACATTTTGGCTAGAATGATAAATTAAATATTAAATATGAAATCTCCTCCCATAGGGCCTGATGAAAAACAGCTACTCAACAAATATTAGTTTCCCTGTATCTTTCCACCTATTGAATTTCATTCCATTGCTCTTTTATGTGATTTGACTCTTACCACTTATTTTCTCCTATCCAATAATTCACTGTCTGTGTGTGTCTTCTCCCAAACCTCATAGTCACAAGTAGCGCTGGACACAGAGGTGATGCCCAGTAAGTCTGTTGTGTTTGTGTAATTGCAACCTGGTGAAGCAAAGGAAATCTTGACTCGTCAAAGCCACAGAGGTTGCAAGTAACAAAAAGGAGAATGAAAATGGATTTCATGACTGCAGGGAAGTTAAGGAAACCTGCATAGGGAACTTTGGGTGAAAAGGAGAATGGTCTTAGAGTGGGGAGAAAGGTCCTTTATATAATAATGGACACTCTAGAGATACCTGTGGTTATGCCTATAATCCCAAACTGCAATGAATTCACTGGTGAATTAAAACAAGCTGATTATTTGCTCTCCCCATTAATTAATAAATTCAAAAACATTTATTTAGTGTTTACTGATGACAATGTTATGTCTTAGACTAGATGGTGGCATTTGCTGGAATAAGTACCTTAATTTTGGACAGACTGGATATTATGTCTTTTGACCCAGCTCTAATGGTGAGTTGAAGCATAAGTGTCTTGTTTTTCTATGTCAATATTATGAGATTTAAATTAACATAGGTCATCTAAATATATATGGGCTTTTGAGTATACATTAAATTAGCCAGTGAGATTTTCAATTTACATGATGAGATATATGTTTTCTTAGATAGAAGAAAAATAGTATTTTCAAACCTTTTTCTCTGAGAATTATTTTCATATGTATATTCACTAAAAGTCTTGAGGCATTTTGATAGAGCCATGAAAACATATAATCAATAAAATATAAATAATTTGTTCCAGGTCTCTATGTAGAAAAATAGATCAGCAGTGTTTGTAGGCCATATTATAGTTGTTATTTCAAAATTCTGTTTTTAAGATAATTTTCAAGACATGTCATCTTTCACTTCCCACATAGTTTTATTTATCTTTATGTTGAACTTTCCTTTAACTTTTTTAAGGTAAGCACTTTAAAGGCAGAGTAATTTATAAAGTCAAATGATCCCGTAAATATGTTTTATGTTTATTTCTTATGTTTATAAAGGAACTGTTTGGTTCCCTTATCCCCCAGTCTCCCAAAGTGGTATTCCTTTTTTCCTTTCAATAAGCAAATTTCTCAGATGTATAATAATTTGATTTAGAGATGCTGCATTAAGAAGTTTATCATTCTAACTAGAAAAAAAGACCTTTGTTATATTTGTCAGGGTATTTCTCCAAGGTATTTAAATTTATCTATAACCCTGTGGTCCAAGTTCTAAGAGATACCTATAATTAGATGTAATTACATGTCATATGAATCAAATAGCAGCATATCATGTTTCAATTCTGCTACAATCCACCTTGCACCTCTTCTACATTATCTTCCCACCTCCCTCATTGGAGCCTCCCTTATGACCCCCACCAAGAAAATATCTATAAATTATATCTTATCTTGAAAACTGTCTGGGAACCAGCTCCCCCAAGAGCCTGAAATCAAGTGTGATAACAGGGACACAACATTGTTATAATGTCTACTTTTCCCTGAGGAAACTATCTTTGATTTTTGACTTTAAATCTCTGTTTAACACCCCCCCCCCAAAAAAAGGGTAGCTGCGATTGACCTGGCTGTCTGGGTCTAAAGGGGCAATCTCTGCTCTTGTGTTTGTTTTATAGCTCAGTATCCACCATACAAGGTTTCTGCTTTTTTTTTTTTTCTTGCAGTTTCTTGGAGCGTAACAGCCAAATGACAGTGTGATCTCTCGTGGATGTCACCAGTGCAGTTCCTGGCCTCCTTTCCGAGGATTTTCTTAAGAATAAAAGTCTTAAACTCTCTCAGGAGAACTCTGGGAGGAGTATGAGGTCCAGGCTGATGTGAAGAAGTGAACATCTCCTGGAGATGTGTTTCCATTCTGCACTCAGGGGCCTGGGATTCTTCAGAGGACTCTTCTAAGGGATTGGATGTGGGCAAGGGTCCTAGAAAACCTGGTCACCATTTTCCATCTTCTTCTTCTTCTTCCTTTTTTTTTTTTTAAACAAATTTCCTTTTTGTTTCCCAGCATGCTGTATTCTCCTTGCAGATTGTTTTAAGCTGCGTAAATGAACCACTTAATATAAATAGCAGTTTGTTAACCTAGTTAGTATCAAACTTACAATCCCCCCCTTCCCCTAATTCGCTAAGTTTTCCTCAGCTTTACTAAGCAGATCCAATTTGCTGGTTTCCTAGTATCACAATGAAGCATGGGCAGATATGCTGTTGCCATGGAAACAAGGTAATTGCTCAGAGGATTCATCCTGCACGGGTAATATTGAACTAACTGCTGTACAGTTTCTCATTTATTACAAAACATTTGCAAGGAAAATGTGATGTGTTTCCCAATGTTAAAGTGTTTGCCTTTTTTCAAGAGGCTAAGTAAAAATTTCTTATTAGAATAAATGCTAAATGGGATGGAAACTCTTCGATGAAAAGTGAGTTTACAATATGCGGAGGTAACTGAGGACACAAAAATCAATTGGTGGGCCTTTGGCCTCGACTGGGTGGAAGATGTGAACCCGTCTCTCTGGGTCTCAGGTGAGTTTCTGCAGTGATTGTCACCAGGCTTGTCCTGTAAGGTAATATGAGGCTGGAGTGTATGCTCTCGTGTGTAGCTGGAACATCATTTCATAATCCCTACTCTTCGACTGTGCCCGTAATGATCTGATCAACTTTTTCTGTCCTACTTTTCTTTTCCTTTGTCTGACTTCCCAGTCTCACCCATACTAAATTCTTCTAAAACAGGAAACATTCTGGGGGACCCTGGGTGGCTCAGTTGGTTAAGCATCCAACTCTTGATTTCTGTTCAAATCATGATCTCAGGGTTATGGAACCAAGCCCCACACAGGGCTCCTCACTCAGCGGAGAGTCTGCTTGAGATTCTCTCTTCCTCTCCCTCTGTCCCTCCACCACCCCCTTCCGCTTTCTCTCTCTCAAATTAATAAATAAATCTTTAGAAAAAAAGAAGGAAAGCATTTGTTTCTTCTCCCTTTACTTGGACATTATAGATTTTACCACAAGTTTTAATTCTATCCTTAAAACACCACCATGTATGTGATAGGGTCCCAGCAAATTGTCACTGAAAATGCCTTCAGACAGGGCGTTCATTCTTCTTTGGCTCCAGTGTTATCCATAAAACCAACCAACTAGATCAGTGTTTCCCAGCGTTTTGTCCTTAGTTCACAAGTGGCTTCACAGAGAGCATGGCTTAAGGGAAAGGCTACTCTGCTTTTCTAGTTCTGGTGCGACCCCACCCCCAATCCCTAGCTTAAGAAACCTCATTATATACTTTCTCAGGGCACACCAGCTAATACAGCCCTGCCTACTCCTAGTTTGACATTGACATTCACTTTCTGTTCTGATGCTCCACAGTTCTGGGACACTGTTGTCCATTCACCTTAAGGAAATCTGCTCTGACCAGGTTTGCTTAGCATATCTTTTAGGAACTCCCCAAGAGTCCATGCACACTTTTATTGTCGCCCTCACCATGTTTCACTGATGTTAGCTCTTTACCTCTCTGTCTTTCCCCAGGAGACTTGAACTCCTCAAGGATGCATCTGTTACTTACTCAGAGTTGTTTGCATGTGGCCTGCGCAAAGGGTAACAATGGATCTTCAATAAATATTTGCTGAACCCAACAGTTGGCTGGTTATTTGTGTTTACGTACTTATGTTGTCCAGATTGTTGCTCTATCCGTGCATTAAAAGCAGATCCCAAGTAGAGAGCTTTTGCAAACCTTTGCTAATGTGGCTGTCGCATCTGAAATGTATTCAAGTTCAACTAGCACCAAGAAGGGTTAAGAAACTGGTGGGTGGCTAAATGAAAGTGACCAAGCTTAAGGAATACATTTGAGGAACACTTTGGGGAATTCATTTGTATTCTTATCTGTATAACATCCTTCCCATATCAAGTTTGATTAGCTTGGTTAAGTGGTGTAGTATTAACATTCATGCTTTACAATGCTTAACCAATTGTTTATTCATAGTGTTATTAGTTGGATGGCGACTTTGTTGCTTGCTTTTAAAGGCCACAGGATGGAGACAAATCATGACACCTCCATTTCCCCCAGAAGAATTACAGAATCAGATTTCAGTTTCACAAAAATAACTAAAAACAAAATATATGCCCTTATATGAAATGTCAACCAAAATTAATAGTAATCTATTTCCCTTAGAGCGTGAACTGGACCCAAACAATCAATTAGCAGTAAGCGTGTCAAAATGTACAGGACACAGGTTGCTAGGTGCTTTAATCATAATTTTATTTGCCCAAGGCATTTGAATAAATGAGATGAAATGTTGCCTCAAGTCCCTGAATCTTTGATAGATAATTTCTGGACCTCCTGCTGAAATAGTGTTGGCTAATCTTCTGCAATAAATTCTCTTCGTGATTGTCACAGCCTGTAGTAATAGATGACTTTTTCTCCCATATGTTACTACGCCTGAGTGCAGAGAGATGACACGCAGGCTGTGTGTATGTCTGTGAAAATGCAGCTGTGTGCGGGTTTTTGTTTTTGTGTGTGTGTGTGTGAAGAAAAATAGCTTTCTCCAGAGATTCTGCTGAAAACCCCATTCCTTCTCCCAAATAGCAGGCACTTGATAAATATTCATTGAGTCACACTCCATTTTGTGTTATAGATTGGTATTCCCCACATCTGTAGGATCGGAGAGCAGAGTGGAAGGGTGATTAAACTAGGAAGAAAAGTCTGGTATGATATCGTAGCAACACAGTCATAGGTGGATGTCCAAATTGGCGATTAGAAACACAAAGCACAAATAAGCTTTAAAGATACATTTCCTTAGCTTTATAGAAGGACACAGGCAGATGCTTTAACAAATGCAGCATCATCTCATGGGGGCCCAGCAGCTACTCAAGTACATAGGTCCTCTCTCCTGCTTTCCCACTCAGAGCACATGCAGCTGTTGAAGACAGGAGCCAAGTCTTCCTCACATCTTTTATGCTGTTCTAGTCACATAGGTCCAAGTCTTGCCAGCTTTCAGCTCCACAGCCCAAGTGTGCTTCTACAGATGAGGCGTAAATACAACAAATCTAGTATAATATTCCAACTTTATCTTAAAGCTGCAGTTTTCAAGGAAGCAATGCAGCGAGAAGACATTCTGTCCTGCAGCAGCCCACGCCTGATGAAAACCCTTGACACAGGTATTAGTTTCCATATCACTTGAACTGCAAAAATAGGTAAAAGAAGTGATTTTTAAAAAGAGAATTCTATTTTCCACTGACTTTCATTGTCCAATTGGAGAGGTGCTCATGGGGGAAAAAATCACTTTAGTAGAATGAGATGAAAATTTCAACCATCAAGGAAGGGTTTAAGATGGTTGATCAATCCCACAGAAAAATAATTGTCTGTGCATGTAACTGAACAGACAATTGACTGCTTGAATTAAAACCCATAGAGTTTCTTCTTCGCAGTGCCTTTCAACTCTTTGCCTGGTTCTGGATACTTGAATATCTCTCCCAGTCAGAGAGATCTCTCTCCTGCCTAGCAACCCACTTACACTTCTATAATCAGGATGATTACCTTTTAGTGGAAAGCTTAATTTTGGTACAATGCTAACATAGGTCAAATTATTCAAAATGGGGTACTCAGGGAAAAAAATCACTAAAATATTATGAATAGTGGAAACATAAAATTGTAAGGATTAATTTATGTGATGTTACTAAAAAATCTTTATAGTGTAAAATTTATCATGATCTCCCTCAAACCCTTGGCTAAAAAATGTTGAGAAACATGGATTATCATAATTCATCTATGTCTGCTTTTCCTGTTATGCAAATTGTCATTTGTGGTTTCTCTTTATTAATGCTTAAATCTTTTACTTCCATTTTTTAAACTTTAATAATAATATTCCTATCATTCCCTTCAGTTTTCTCCATTTAGGGACTTTATATAATTCATACATAACTTGTAACAACACAGGTATCCCACATTCTCCATTTAAATAAAGTTTTGCTTTCAATGACATGATTTAGTAAATTGAGACTGACATCTTTTTTGTTTGTTTTTTTAATAGATTGATTATTTCACTCAGCATGTTTAACCAAATTAAAAATCTTAAATTCGCCAAACTTGCCATGAGGGGGGAAAGAAAAATACATCTTTGAGTTCATAGGATGATAAAGATTAGTGAAAGAATGTTTTCAAACAGGACCATCTAATTAAATTCTTGCTAACCGCCCTCCCACACCCTAATTACTTCAATGTCTTTCTTTCTATTGAAGAAAGATGGATTTTTCTTCCAGGTAGATCCTACCTGCTGTGCTCCAAGACAATTCAATAGCACACATGACACCACAAGATATGCTTTCTGCTTTGAAATCCTGGCAACACTATCAGAAAAATCAGTCAGAAAGTTCCCAGGTAGGTCCCATCTTGGTTGATCTGTAAAAGAGGGATCCAGGCTAGTTCTTATACCCTCGTTTTTGACAGAGGAGATGGGGGCTGAAAAATTTATGTCTCAGAAGCCACTGACCCAGCATACCTTGCAAATTCATAAATATTTTTCCCTTAATCTGAAAATTATAATTTAGTTCATATCTCCTGAACTGACCTTTATCACTTGATGAGCTCTGACTCAGCAAGCCCTGAAGAGGATAGATGGAATTTTAAAGTGCCAAATTTGATTGCAGCTAATTTGTTAATACTTATGGCCTCAATCCACAAGATGAATTATGTGAGCACGCAGCAGTTTCCAGGAGAACATTCATGAGAAGCTGAGATTTGAAGTAAGAAATGATAGCTTTGAAAAAAAAAATCACAGATAAAATTTTAAGATAACTTTTAGTGAATCCAAAGTAATATTGTGGTTATTTTGCATAATACATAAAATTTGGAAACATGCAGGCACATCCATTTAACCCACACAGTCATAAATATTTATCACCTTTTGAGATCACTTTACTATGACACACTAAGCTTCAAGACACCAATAACCATGGTCTGATACCACCTTTTAAATTAGAACAGTTAAAGAAAATAAAATGATTTGTTTCTATCCAATATACTCTTTAATTTGGTTTGGTTGTATCAAGGAAAACTGCCGTTGTTGTTGAATATGTATGGGGTTTGTACATCTTTAACCAAGATCTTAAAGTATTAAGAGCTATCCTGAGAGACTGAAATAATAGTAGAATATGATAATACATATATTAAGTGCAAACATTTTTAATAAGACCATTGGAAATCTCCTTCTGGTAGCACGTATTTTAGGCTGCTGGGAGTTAAATGGTGTTTTTCAAGTGATGAGTAGTACATGGTTCTAAAATATGACATGTAAAATGTAGAAAATGAGTGTATTCCTTGATATGGGGCATTGTTTTATAATAATATTTAAAAGTCTATGGATAATTTGCTATATCTTTTCACATTTGGTCAAGGTCAAATGAAGGCAACCTTATTGATTTAGAAGTCATCATGTTCTTAGTGAAAATATAAAACTAGAGATCTGTCATTGACTTTGTCCCTGAGTCATTAGAGACTGAGAATCGTATCAAGATTATGACATTATCCACTATAAAGTACGGAATAAACCATATATCAGCTTCATACTATGCAGACATGGTATCAAAGACTAAGAAGAGCTCATCTTAAAAGTACATCCTTAACAAATGCCAAAGCAGAAACAAAAATGATAATTTAAAGGGTAAAAAAAATCATATTTTTCCTCAAGACCAATATCTAACACATTTCAATTAATCATTAAATGAGCAGTGAATATTCATCTCCAAGACTACTTTGCATGAAGATAAATTTTATGTGTGAACAGTTTTTATTTAAGTCCACATCTATTTTAAATTGCATGAAGAAAATGTCTACTGTTTTCCCTATTTTATTGTCTTTGGGAAAAGCACTAATACCGTCATCAATACTGCAATTGCTCTCATGATTTTATAATACACATTTTATTTTCTGGTTCTCTGTAGAGCACAGCTTCGGGAATGGCAGATCTGTATAAGATACAGGAAAGATCCATTTTCATCACGGGAGGACGTAATTATTATATGGATTCCTCTTTGTCTTGATCTGACTACCAGTCCTGATAGTCATGCATATCCCATAACAAAACTTCATTTCAGTCTAATTTTGCAGAAAAGTTTGGAAAGATTATCACTGGACCCAGAAGAAAAGCTGTAGCTGACCAGTAATGTTCTGCTGGCTCTGAGCCTGACCTTGCTGAGACGGGAGGGGTGCTGGGGGTTGAGACAGGCAGGCCTGGTCATCCTGCACTGCTCATGGTGGGACCTTCAGTGCAACCTTCAGTCTCTCTATCCAGTAAACACTCTTCTGTCTGCCAGCTGAATATTTACCTTGCACTGAATTCCCATAAGAGTTGTGTTTAGAATAGTATTTCATACCCGAAATACGTCTACATTTAGAAGCATTGAATTTTTGACCTGAAAGCTAAGAGAACATTTATTCCCACCCATCACTTAACAGAGGAAGACACTGAAATTCAGAAGATTAAATGACTTTTCTGAAGCCATGAAGGTTTTTGGTGACAGGGACCGATATTCTCAATGATGGCTCAGAGCTCTTGCATTTCCACTTTCAGATAATTCTTCCTTAAATAGTTCCTAGTATAAAATCTATGGTAAAAGTCTGCATCTTTCCATCTAAGGTTTTTTTTTTTTTTTTTTTTTTTAAGTTTCAGCCATGGAGAGTTTTATATTTTATTTATGTAAATTATGCAGTGAAAGTTACAATATAGAGTTGAGGAAGAATTCGAATAAATGAATGCATCTAACGTTTCAGATCTTGAGTATTAATCAATTATATGCAACAAAAGAAACCGCCTATTAATATTTCTGAGATGTTGTAAATTCAAAGAAAGCAGGCACCATGTCTAATGAAACCCCCTGTTGCCAGCACATAGCAACTTATCTAGCACATGGTAGATACTCAATATATATTTTTTAATGACTAAAGAAAACATTTTGGTGGTAAAGTGTCAGAAAGAACCAAAATCATGCTTTCAATGTGTATTTAAAATAGTTCTCTGACATAAAATTGCAATGACAGACCCCAAGGAGTTCACATACCTTAGGGACATGTCATTAAAGAGAAGCTCAGGAAGGTGACAAAGCTGGCATATGGATCAAGGAAAGGTTTTCTCAGTTAGGAAAATCAGGGGCCTTTAAGTGTACCTGCCCGACAAATGTGCTGAGAACAAAAACAAACTCAGAAGATTGGGAAAAGGAGCAGGGACACCCAAGTAGGAAGAGACAGGTTTAAAGCAAAGTATAGAGAGAACTGGAAACTTACAAAGAGGAGATAGGATGCTGGTGACACTTGCCTAGATCTTAGTGAAGTCTGGAAATGACATTGTGGTCTTGTCTTGCTGCCAAAGCTGACAACTATAAGGAGCAAAATAATGGACTCTTGGGAGAGGAACAGGACAGGCAGGGGTAATAAACCTTTCTTCCCAAGGGATTTTGTTGTGTTCAATTTTTATTTCAACTTCATTTCTTATTGAGCAAGTCAGCAAAATAGTTCTCCTTTCAACCACTTCTGTAGAAATATGTATTCTACTGGAAAATGGAACTAGACCCAAAATTACATAAAAAGTAATGTGGTCAAAAGTGAAAGAGAGGGGGGTGGGGTTATGGACATTGGGGAGGGTATGTGCTATGGTGAGTGCTGTGAAGTGTGTAAACCTGGCGATTCACAGACCTGTACCCCTGGGGATAAAAATACATTTTATGTTCATAAAAAAAATTCAAAAATTTAATAAAAAAAAAAGTGAGAGAAACTTTTTTAAAAAAGAGAATTCATGTTAGAAATGAGATTAAATATACATTTGAAATGGAAACAAAGTATAAAAAAATTTAGAAATTAAAGCTAGGGGCACTGGGGTGGCTCAGTGGGTTAAGCCTCTGCCTTCGGCTCAGGTCATGATCTCAGAGTCCAGGGATTGAGCCCCACACCAGGCTCTCTGCTCAGCAGGGAGCCTGTTTCCCTCTCTCTGCCTACTGTGATCTCTGTCTGTCAAATGAATAAAATCTTAAAAAAAAAAAAATTAAAGCTACATTAGGGTGTCTGGGTGGCTGAGTCTGTTAGGCATCTGCCTTCAGCTTAGGTCATGATCTCAGGGTTCTGGAATGGAGCCCTACATATAGCTACCTACTGAACGGAAAATCTGCTTCTCCATCCCCCTCTGCCTGTCATTCCCCTGGCTTGTGCTCTCTCTCTGTCAAATAAAATAAATTATATCTTTTTAAAAAAAGAAGTTAAAGCTATGTCATGAAGATAAGTTACCGTATGGGGTAGGGGTGTGGTGCATAACAACAAATAGAAATAGGTTAGTGTTCTTAAAGCAAGAAAATTGAAACAAAAAGTGTTAGCAAATATTAGGCCCTCATTCTTGAGGAGTCTTGTGTACCTTGAGGATAAAGATTCCCAATTCTCTTATCTGTTGCAGATTTAGTGTTAATAAGGGAAAAAAATGAATGAAAGCAAGTGAAAGGATTTGTGTCCTAAACCCCAATGCGCATGACATAAGATTTTAGAGATTTGGGAGGAATTATGTCTTAGGAAGCTCACCTCTGAGGCTCTGATCTCAGGTAGACCCCTCCAATGAAGTCTCTTTTACGCAGTCAGTGGTTAAAGCGAGATTAAGGTTTTCTTACTCTGTGCGCACTGCTCAAATGGCGGTGAGGGATTAGAAAAAAACCTACATTTTCCTTCAGTCTTCTTTACCCAGGTTGTTGCTGAGATGCCTCATTTCCTGAAGAAACAAAGCCTGAGGGAAATACATGAACACTTCTGCAGTCTCCGGAAAAAAAGTTTTCAATGTTTTGGGGTGTGGCATGTCCAACAAGCTAAGAGGTTGAAATCTTCATGGAATGTAACCTCAGAATGCTGTGAGGTGCTCCCAAAGTTTTTGAGACCGATCATGAGATAAAATGCTAAAAATATGTTGGGACTAAATTAAAAGGAAGGTCAGGACACAGCCATGTCTGAATGGGAAATATAAAGCACAGTGAACACAAACTGATAATGCTCATTTATTGCTCTTCCATTTTTCTTTAAAGGAACAAGCAATAAAATTGAAATGAATGAGCCAATTTTAGACCTAATTTTCATACAGCATCATTTCTCCTGAAGGTTCACCAAAGGTAGAAATCAAAGAGAAAAATAAATACGAAACCAACTTATTTCATCCTCAACCCAACTCCTTGAAGGAAGACTCTAGATCTTGCCTGAGGGACCCTTTTTAAAATACAAATTCTGAACTACAAATTTTGAAGCATGCATTTTATTTTTATGTGCACATGCTCTTAACTTGATGTTAATGCAGAGCTCAATAACCATACCCACATATGAAAACACGCACACACACACTCATAACCAAATTTGCATTCTACTCTTTCTCTCTGTGTCTCTGTGTTTTTCTTTCTCTGTATATCCATCATCTATCTATCTCACTTACCCATTATCTATCTACCTATATTTATTGATTGATTGATAAGTCATTTAAAAAATGGTTTCATTCTGTGCTGGATAGTTTTTTTTTTTTTTCCTCCTCCTACTTGGATCTATCTTTTTCTCATTGGCATATATGTCTGCTTTAATTTTTTCTTTGGAAATAAAAATTGTTGTTTGACAGAGATTATTAATAGGTCCTATATGATTCTCTCTTTGGAAGTTCAGACTGTCCAGAGCAGTGAAAGGTCTGAAATTTCACCCCGCTTGCCAACTAAAAAGGTAGCTAGTCATAATCTTATGGATACTAGCAGAAGACATGGGACCCTTGTATCAGAGACAAAGGACCTTATTATTCATGGCATGGCAGGCTTTATAGGCTTCATGTTCACGTTGATTTCCTTTGCCCCCTGGTCCCAAATGGGTCACACAGAGGAGCCCACGGGGACGTAACACACACAGTGGTTCTGTGTCTCAGGTGATGAACTTGAGCTGAGGAAACACAGTCTTTCAAAGAAGCTGTCAACAGACAATGCTCAGTCTTTGCCCCATAGATGACATCTTTACTACCCTGGACAGCAAAAATAGTCTGTCCTCTACCCCAGACGGAGACACTCTATTTTCTAAAGTTGTTTACTTTACAAACATCGTTGAAAAGATATTCCAGAAAGAAAGACTATCCATGACTTTCAGCAGAAATATGAAAGACCCAAAGAGAATTGTCTCCCGATACAGACTTGTTCTGCAAGTTCTCTGCAAATATGCTCCAATTGTTCATATTATTAACAACCCAAGAGATAAATACGTATCACTTCACCTGTCAGATTCCACTAAGTTCTCTTGTCAGATAATAATTCTATTTTTCTTTCTTTCCCTGCTCCTCCTCCTCCTCCCCTTCCATCTTCTTTTAAAAATCAGTCCTGGGACAGAGGCATCCTTCTCTTGCTTCTGTGTTCTATCCTTAACACCCTGAACAGTTGTTCCAGCACGTGCCACATTTGTACAGTCTATTTTCTCTTTCTTACCACCTTTCCTCTTTCTTAGTTCTTGGCAGAACATTCCAATTCCAGTTTTTATTTGTTGCCAATGCCTACTGCAACTGATGAGCCAAATTGTCTGTGCTTTTCAGATCTCAGGAGGTGGGGATTCTAGCAGCTTCTGATTGCTTTATCCTTGGATTTTTTTTTTTTTTTACATATTGCGCAGTGTTCTCCCCTACTCTTTCAAGATTCCTCTGAGTATATACATTCATTTATCTTATGTTGCTGACAAAGGTCATACTCATAATGCATAAAAGTAATCTCCAAGTACCTCTGTGAATTACAGGGTTCAAATGCCGTGTTCTGCCCAGATTTCTAAATCTAAGAAGGAAGAGGGTTTTAAAATTTATTTCTTTAATTTTTATGCTACAGGAAGGTAATGCAAGTGATAATAAACATACCCTAACTTTTACATTCGGAGAAGTTTGTACCCCTTCAAAAATAAACTCCTTGGACGTCATAGACTTCCTCTAGTTTCGCTGTTTTTGTTTGAAACATTTCCAGAATTGTCTTTGGGATTGAATACACATTTTGTGGACTATCTTCGGCAGTAACCAATCTTTAATCTTTAATACTGAATTTCATTTTTGATGATAGCTAAAAGCTACTTAGAGCCCAATAAAAAAAAAAGTAGATAGGCAAATATGGTTAAAAAAATGTGAATGTGTGCAAGGAAACAGATACCCTTATGTGGTCATCAAATCAGCCTTGAACACAATTCTAGCAAAGGAGCTCCAAGTGTTCCAGGTTTCTGGCACTTTGGAAGAAAATAACAGTAGTTCTTCTTTCCAAAAAGATCGAGAGCTTCTTCACTAGAAGTATAAATGATAAAGAATTATTCAACTGGATTCTTTTCTTTTTGTACTATTTCTCTAACAGGAAACATGTCTAAGCTTAAGAGACTATATCAAAATGGAGGGATTTTTGTTAGTGAGTATCATCTGGGTATTGCCAGAGACAATGAAACCACTTGCAGAGTTGCCTACATTACTGATAAAATGGCTGTTAACTTACCTGACTTTTATATACTTCCCATCCTTCTTTGCTTTGTCTCGTTTTTGAAAGACAGTGTGTTGTTCAATCAGAAATAATAAACGTTTAGGAGTAAATCTTATCATTCACATGACATTGAGTTAAATTTAAGGAAGTCACTTAACCATTCAACCAAAATTTACTCAAATACAAAAATGAAATAGTAACACTTGATTTACAGGACAGGTTTTAGATTAATGAGATAGCATATATGAAGGTGAATGGCACAATTCAAAGCAAATCGATGTTCTAGAAGTCTCCTCCTACCCGCCTTGGTCGCCATTGAACATTTTACATATCAATTCAATATTTCCTCTACAATTCA
This sequence comes from Mustela nivalis, assembly GCF_964662115.1. Taxonomy (NCBI): domain Eukaryota; kingdom Metazoa; phylum Chordata; class Mammalia; order Carnivora; family Mustelidae; genus Mustela; species Mustela nivalis. Next base: position 56,871,503 of record NC_139024.1, on the reverse strand, counting down.
GAAATAGGTTGAAACCTCTAAGTTCATGATGGCTGAGCTGCCATTTATTCTCAAAATGCCTGTCTTGGGTCAGGGAAGGGCCTATTCCTGCTAGCACCTTCTCTGTGTAGAATATGGTTGGGTGATTATAACGTGATGGGAATAAAAACTAACCTCCCAAACTACTGTGCTGGGCTTCAATCCTCTGATGTTGGGCACAGGATTTAAAAAGAGCTTCCCCCACTGTGTAACCACCTCAGTGGAGGACCCATCAGGAAAAAAGAAGGCCCCTCTTCAGTGGAGCAATGGGAAGTCATCAGAGCAGTGGAGCAGGAAAATAAAGGAATTCTTCCACCTATGCACTTTTTTGCTTCTCCCCTGGGTGGCACACAGGGAAACCACACTTTAGGGGAGTGGGGCTCTTTAGCTCAGTAAGAGTTGGGCATCTGGTGGGTGTGCAGCTGGAGACAGTGAATGAAGCACTGGGGAAAAGAAGGTTTTGAAGTTTTGAAGATCCTTCTTTCAGACTGATGAAAATATTCAAAGATTTTGTGGGGCATGAGCATTGCATAAATGTGCCCCTTTGGCCTGGGTTTTGCCTGAGTCCGATCTTGCAGGAATCTAAGGGAGATCACTGGAAAGATCTGGGGCCAGCAGAGGTGAAGAAAGTAGCATCCAAAATTCCGACATATAGTCCGTCCTTTCAAACTTTTAGAGTCATTTCAGTCCTTGGGGGGCTGGGCAGCGGGAGTTGGAAGGGTGTAGTTAAATGCTAGTTTAAATAGATGTACATCATTGAATCTTGAAGGTGTAGGGAAGGAAATCATAAATGGGGTACTGTTTCAGCTTGTCCTGGCACCATTGTTCTGTCCATGCTTCCGTACCCTGAGATTGTCAGGAACACGGCTCCAGTGCCCCGGGATGAACCATGAAGCTCTCAGCAAGAGGGAAAAGAATGCAGGCAAAATAGGAATTGGGGGGAAAAGAAAAGTTGGGGTTCAAGGAGAGGCCATGGCAACTGGTATCTAATTCCTGCTATAAAAGTTGTCTTTTTCAATAAGCCTAGAATCCTTGGGCATTCCATGTTTTCAAAAAAGGCACGAATGCAATCTCTGCTCTTTAAAATCATAAATACCACTTTTCACCAGCAGAAGTGAGTACATGTCTGAGAAAAAAATCCTAATACTTTTCTACCGATGAGGTTCCTGGTAACTGATCAAGAATCAAAACAAAAACATAAAACTTCAACTCAGTTAAGAAAATGAAAGAGGGGTGCCTGGATGGCTCAGTCGTTAAGCATCTGCCTTCCGCACAGGTCATGATCGCAGGGTCCTGGGATCGAGCCCCACATCCAACTCCCTGCTCAGCAGGAAGCCTGCTGCTACCTCTCCCACTCTGCCTGCCTGTGTTACCTCTCTCTCTGTCTTTGTTTCTGTCAAATAAATTAATAAAATCTTAAAAAGAGAGAGAGAGAGAGAAAGAGATCTTCATTCATTAAGAAAAAAAATAAAAGAGAAAAAAAGTCAGGTGGATGCCACAGGGAACTTACCTCTTAAAAAGATTTAAGGTAACAAACAAAAAGGAGAAATTAGCAGAAGACCCTAAAGTGAATATGAAAAATTAGACTCTAATTATCATTATCTTATACTTAAAATTATAAATATAGGTAGACCTTCCAAGAGAAAAATGTGTGTTTTTTCCTTTGCCTGCAGTCCCTGGACTGTAATGAGAAAACTCCCCCCAACTGGTTACTACATGTGGACCTCTGTCTTCAGGGCAGAGAAATGTGATTCCTAGCTAGGACTGCAGGGACAGATGGAGTTCTTGAGCCCTGTGATTTCCCATTCATGACCTCGACCTCTTGTTGGTCTCTTGGTCTGGCTTTGTGACCAGACCCTTAGCATTGCACATGCTGGTTGTGTGAAGGCTGCTGGTTTATACTGTCTGTGTTTGTAATGAAGGATCACCCCAGTGGGAGCGCTGGGAAGAATTCTTAATAGTTTATTCCTGCAGCCCCCACGGGCTGTAAATCATATTCACAGGACTTGGCTTTCTCTGTCTGTGGCCTGCCTGGCTGATGGTGTGCAGGACAGGGGACGAGTAACTGTTCTGCATGCAATTTCTGAAACTCAGCACATTTTAGGAGCTTTCTTCCACCTTTACCATTTTTTTTTTCACAGTAGCATTTTAAGGTGACTAGAATGCCAGTGAATAGCTCTGGAAGTGCATTGCTGAACAATGTGGAAAATCAATAGCCCGTTTCAAGGACTGTTTAATTGCACAGGACTTTCTTGACGGCTCCTCATAGTTCCTGTAGTGATTTTTTTTTTTTCCATAAAGCCCAGCACTTTGGTGACTTTTAAAATTTTTATCTATGAAATTCCAGTGGCTGTCCAAACTTCCAAAAATGTTTGAGATTCTTTTTGAATTGGAGATCAAATTTTTTTCTAGTACTGATTGCGGCCTCCATTCAAAGACATAGGTCACATGTGATGTACCCAGCCACCCAGGTGCACAGGCAAGACCTTAAGGGTCTTAGCTCCCCATAGCCCCATCACAAACCAGTCCATGGACTCTGGATCCCTATCAGTCATTTATCTGCCCTGGGTTCTCCATACATACAAGGAAGGAGAGAGAAACAAAGAGAGAGAGAGTAGGAGAGAGAGGGAGAACAGGACAGAAAGAGGGAAAGAGAGAGAGAAACTGAGATTTATTTTAAGGAATTGGCTCACATGATATTGGAGGCTGACAAGTCCAAAACCACAGAGTAAATCAGCAGGCTGAAACCCAGGCAGGATTTCTTTAACAGTCTCAAGGCAGAATTCCTCCTTCTCTGAGAAACCTCACATATTTGCTCTTGAGGCCTTCAGCTGCACGAGTCTCGCCCACATTTTAAAGGTTAATCACTTTACTTAGAGTCAAGTGATTACAGATTTTAACCACATTCACAAATCCCTCAGACCAAACAACTGGGCACCATAGCCCAGCCACACTGACATATAGAATTAACCATCATAATATGCAAACTACTCCAAGGCCCTTCACTCATCTTTACCTTTGCTGCTATTATTTGTGTTTAAGCTGCCAGCGTCCCTCACCTGGACAGAGGCAACAGCCTTCTAGCTTCTCTATATGGGGAAGTTTACAAGCTTACACTATAGCACCAAGCAAGCCCCCATCACAAGAGCTTACATTGGTAAGGGTTTTTTTCTGGCTCACAATGCGTATTGCCTATGGCTCTGCTCCATGTATCTTCTTTACTCAAGGATCCAGGCTGAAGGAAATACTCCTATTTGGGACACACTGCTCTCGTGGCCAAGAGGAAAGAATAATGGAAAAACTGCAAAATGGCTCCTAGAACTTCCATTCTAATGTGGCATTGATTATTCTGCTCATACTTTATTGGTCAAAGAAAGTGATAAGGTCAAGATTCCAAGGGGAAAGAAGGTATATTCTTTTACAGGGAGAACTGAAAAATATTTAGAAACAAAAACATATTTGCTATTATCTTTCTTCAATCTACTACTATTCCCCACACTGTAATCAGTGGTGTCTTTAAAATAAAATTGGATTGTGTCAGTCCTCTGCTTAAGAAAATGGTCACTTCTCTGTTGTCAGGGTTCTTCAGGGACACAGAACTAATAGGATGTGTGTGTGTGTGTGTGTGTGTGTGTGTGTGTGTGTGTGTGTGTGTAAAAGAGATTTATTATAAGAAATTGGCTCATATGATTATGGAGGCTGGAAAGTCCCAGGATCTGCAGGGTGAGTCAGCAAGTTTGAGACTCGGTAGAACTGCAGGTGTAGTGCCTGTCCAAATACCAGTGGACTTGAAACCCTGGAAGAACCAAGGTTTAAGACTGAAAGCAGGAAAAAAACGAATGTCCCAGCTTGAAGGCAGTCAAGCAGGAAGAATGATCTGTGACTCTGGGGTCTATGCAGGTCTTCAACTGATTGGAAGAGACCCACATTAAGGAGGGCAATCTGCTTACTTACAGTACTGATTTAAATGTCAATCTCATCCAAAACACCCTCAAAGAAACACTCAGAATAATGTTCAACCAAATATCTGGGTGCTCAATGAACCACTCAAGTTGGCACATAGAATTGGCCATCGTAAAGGAATTCTTAGATTCCCAGCATGGTTAAAATAAAACGCAAACTCAGGGCACCTGGGGGGCTCAGTCAGATAAGTGGCTGACACTTAATTTCAGCTCAGGAAATGACCTTGGGGTCCTGGGATTGAGCTCCACATCAGGCTCTGCCCTCAATGGGGAGTCTGCTTGAGGATTCTTTCTCCCCCTCTCTCTCTGCCCCTCTCCCTGTTCATAAACATCCTCTCTCTCTCTCTCTCTCTCTCTCTGTCTCTCAAATAAATAGATAAATCTTTACAAATAATGAAATCCAAACTTCATTGCATGACCTCTAAGGTCCCACATGTCCTGATCCTTTTCATTCTCCAGCCTCATATTAGGCCAAATTCCCACTTGTTCATTCTATTCTAATCACAGTACCATCTGCCCATTGCTGAAGCATGCCAATCTCTTTGCTGCTGTATTATTTTTATATCTGCAGATCTCTCAAACCAGGGTCACTCTTCTCCCAGCACCCATATATTTCACATGGCACTACTGGATATTTCCCACTTTTCTGGTCTTCTTTTAAATGCCTCTGTCCTAGAGATGCCTCCCGTGATAATTCCACTTAAGGTGTACTTCTAACCCAGTATTTCTATTAAAGCATCTTGTTCATTATTTTTTTTAAACTTTTTAAAGTAGGCTCCATACCCAGTGTGGGGCTTGAGCTCATGACCCCGATCAAGAGTTGCATGTTCTACTGACTGAGCCAGTCAGGTGCCCCAGCACCTGTTTATTTTTTCATTGTCATTTTTCTTTACCTAAAATTATTTTAATTTTTGTATCTCTCTTTTACTGGATTTCAGTGCCACGAGGATTATTATCATGTCTGTTTTCCTCATGATTGCACACCCAACCATAACAGTTCATGCTGCATTGTAGGCATTCCACAAATATATATAAATAAATGAATAACTGGATGGGCCATGGGAATGCAGAAATGACTAAGGCTAATTTATTTGTCCTAAGTATGATTGTAACTCAGTCAAAATGGAAGACAATTTTAAATAGAAAATAATTAAATACTTTTAAAATTCTCCATAAAGACACTTTTTAAAAAATACTGAGTTAGTTCCAGGAGTTTTTGAGTTTTGCTTGATTATTCCCTCTTTCAGTGATACTTCAGAGAGGTCAGATGACAATCTTGTGATAACCCCAAAGTTTCTTTAATTCTGACTAATGATTTTATGAAACTAATAAAAAGACTGACTTCACTTTGGTAGAGAGTTTCTGGATTTCATATTTAATGATTTATTTTGTACTGTACTGGGGTGGGTTAGAAATATCACAAAATTCATGGACTCTTCTGAGTTACATTCATCCATCAGACCATTGTCAAATACAAATATTGGTTTCCAAGCCCTAGTTTCCATTGTCAAAATTACAATGACAAATAATATCTCCCTTCCAATGTGCTTAGCACACACAGATCTCAGCCCACTGAAAATTTCAGTGATCCATATCTCTTCTCAGAGTCTGTGAGGTAAGATGGGGAGTCTTGGCAGGTCAGCTCAGAGTGAAGGAAACCTTGCCTATGAAGACTGGGAGGTTCCAGTCACAGGACAGGCAGAAATCGAGGATATTTGGTCACATAGTTTCAGGACCAAGACTTTAGAAACCTGGAGAACTAGTGAGAGCAAAATAGTACAGACAGTTGAAAGGAATTAGGTTAGAGTTTGAAATATGACTAAGGAATAGGGAGAAAAGGCCAGAGATAATGAAGTTAAGAGAGTTGAGGTTCGGGGCATAGCAGAATCTACAGGTCTAGTTTTATAGTGAATGAGACTTAAGTCTTATCCGATTAGAATAAGCTAGTCCGACCTAAATAACACCAGTGTTGGGAATGGGGCTTCTGTGCAAGAAAACGGGAAGGTTATAGAATTGTGCAGTAGATCTTAGACTTTATTATGTCCTCTGGGAATTAAAATAAGAGGTCACTATTTAGGTGATAATGCCTTCACTTTATAGCACTGATATAATACCCTTTTATCCAAATGATACTTATCTACATAGGTTGTACCTCTCACAGCCATTTAATAGATGTGAACGTTGAAGGTAAAAATGGTTTAAATCATTGAATTCACCCAGGAAGTTGGAGTGGGAGCATTACATAGACCTTGTGATATCCAGCCCAGAATTTCATCATTTCTAATAGAGACCTACAATCACTAAATATTAAAAGTGTGTAATACATTCTCACCAGCTTCACTTGCCTAGAAGATTTGGGCATCTGCTGTGCCCTCCAGGAGTTTGGTCAGGAAAGGCCAGACATGATTCTAGACTGGACAATACCCTCAAAATGTATTTTCCTAAATAAAATGCAATTGGGTATCTTCCCTCTTATCTTGTGAATCTGAGCTTTCCTAGTTATTCAAATTTCATTTTCATTCCCACCTGTGACTTGATTCTCCTTCCCTTTTAAGATAGATTTTGTAATGGTCTTCACGTGGCATGATGTTTATCCTTATGCACAGATGGAGTAGGTAGCTGCCAACCAACTACAATTTGAAAAACAGGATGACCTGATTCTCCTACCCCTGTCATTTCCGCTACCAGCCTGGATGCCAAGGTAAGATACTGCTGAGACCTTTGTGAAGCTACAGTTACCCCCAGGAAAGGAAATGCAGGAAGTGCAATGAACCATCATTAGTCATTAAGACGATCTCAAAATCACTTCAGCAACTAAAGGAAATCACAATAATGGCTTTCAGTGCACACTCACGTTTTATATACTAAAAATAAGCATTTCCTTCTTTAAGAATAGTTATGAAAGAGGAAGTTTCTTTGGGAAAAAGAAGAATCTATTCTAAAAACTTTCTATTGTGAATCTCAACTTTGACAAGAATTAGAAATCGAATAATTTGGGAAGATTTTAAAATCTTTGTTCCTTGTCTGCATCCAAATAGTGTGTCTGAATCCCTGTAAATGGAATGGTAGCTCCAGTAACTTTTCTAAAGCTCCTCAAGAAATTCCATTGTGCAGCCATGATCAAAAACCACTGCTCCCGATGTCTTCCAGAATAAATAAAATAATGCTTTTAAGCATTTTTTTAAGAAAAAATTTATCCTCAAATGGAATTTAAAGATTGTGTTATTTAAAACATGGAGTTAAGTCACTCATTGGTCCAAAATTCATGGGGCTGGGGAGAAGGAGGCAATGCCTTCATTTGTATGGGGCTGTAATGGTTGTCTTTTTTTTTTCCCCCCCACTGGGTCATAAGGTATTTCTATTTTTAATTTTTTTTATTTTTTTAAATTAATTTTTAATTTATTTTCAGCATAACAGTATTCATTGTTTTCGCACCACACCCAGTGCTCCATGCAATCCGTGCCCTCTCTAATACCCACCACCTGGTTCCCCCAACCTCCCACCCCCCCCACCACTTCAGACCCCTCAGATTGTTTTCCAGAGTCCATAGTCTCTCATGATTCACCTCCCCTTCCAATTTCCCCCAACTCCCTTCTCCTCTCCATCTCCCCATGTCCTCCATGCTATTTGTTATGCTCCACAAATAAGTGAAACCATATGATAATTGACTCTCTCTGCTTGACTTATTATTTCACTCAACATAATCTCCTCCAGTCCCGACCATGTTGCTACAAAAGTTGGGTATTCATTCTTTCTGATGGAGGCATAATACTCCATAGTGTATATGGACCACATCTTCCTTATCCATTCGTCCGTTAAAGGGCATCTTGGTTCTTTCCACAGTTTGGCAACCGTGGCCATTGCTGCTATAAACATTGGGTTCTTCTTTTCACTACATCTGTATCTTTGGGGAAAATACCCAGTAGTGCAATTGCAGGGTCATAGGGAAGTTCTATTTTTAATTTCTTGAGGAATCTCCACACTGTTCTCCAAAGAGGCTGCACCAACTTGCATTCCCACCGGCAGTGTAAGACGTAATGGTTGTCTTTAACAAACTTGCTAAACTGCGAGAAGAGAAAGGAGACCCAAAGAAGAATAATTAATTGTAGTGGTGTTGATAAGAAGTGGATTTGAGCCATAAGATCTTGTACTGAATATTATATTGTACTGAATAATATTTCTTCATATGAATAAGAAGGAAAACTGATAAGGGCATGTCAAGTTTTATAGTATAGTTCTTTCCAGTTTTTGTTTTTGTTTTTGTTTTTGTTTTTACTAAGTTACAATATAACTTACTGGAAATTTTCTTATTTTTAGTGTCCAGTGCTTCAGGTTTCAACAAACTACACAGTATGCAACGACCTTATAAAGCAATTTTCTTATCCCCCACCAAGTGACCCCCTGTCTGTTTGTAGCCAACCCTTCCCCCCACCAGTAGACTCTGGCAATCAGTGATCTAGTTTCTATTCTTTTCATTCTTCCTTCCCTGAATGTGGTATAAATGGAGTCATGCAGGTTCATTGTATTCTTAATAGGAATATGCTGATAGGAAGTAATCAATGTGAGTATGTTGTGCAATAAGCCCTGAAGTGATCGAGTATCCCTGTCTGAAAGAGGAACCAAGGGGGCTCCCCTACCTCGAAGCACTTGGCGCCATCTGTACACATGGGAACTAGGAGGATCTGAACTGCTCAGGAGGGCAGAATTTACTCATTTAAACCAAATTGGGTGATCGAAATGCTGAAATTAACTTAAAGAAACAGTCACATAATGAAACCCAGAAAATAAAACACAAGACATAGATGGGGTGTGTATGTGTGTGTGTGTGTATATATATATATATATATATATATATATGGTTTTTTTTAAGATTTTATTTATTTATTTGACAGGCAGAGATCACAAGTAGACAGAGAGGCAAGCAGAGAGAGAGAGGGAAGCCGGCTTCTGCTGAGCAGAAAGCCCGATGCAGGGCTCTATCCCAGTACCCTGAGATCATGACCTGAGCTGAAGACAGAGGCTTTAACACACTGAGCCATCCAGGCACCCCAGAAGGGGTATATTTTTTAATTAATAAAAGAATAAATGATTATGATCACTTTAGGAAAGCAAGAATAGTAGAAAATTCAGAAACAAAGGTAAGCAAATTGAAGGAAAAACCTACAACCAGCTGCAATAAAATCATGGTATTTTTCTAGACTTTAAAAATATTTCACACAGAGTTATCACACACATTCTTCTAAATACATACAGAAATACATTTTTTTTTCTTCAAAACTGAGAGGTTTTACATGCTTTTTTATAAAAGATCTTTTTCTCAAACTTTTTTTTTACTGAATTATGAATAGTTTCTTTGTGCTAGCAGCACGGGGTAGGGGTTAAAAGCAGAGTCATCCAGAACATGGACTCATGAATCAGACAGACCTAGCTATTTTCTCCACTCCTCCACTTACTAGATATGTGACCTTGAGCAAAATGCTGAACTTCTCCAAGCTCCATTTTTCTCATTTTCAAAAGAGAGACAATTATATCTAATTTGTATATTTGATGTGAGAGTTAAAATAAAATGAGATAATGCATGAACAGCACTTAGTAGTATAATGCCTGGAAAATAATAATGGTTCAGTTATTCTACCAAGTTAATGAACAAGAAAAACTCAGGATGTAATTAAAATAAATGTTTTGTTTTTGTCTCCCATTGCCACTTCATAAAATGTATTCATCCCCAGTCTCAAGCTGAAATTGTTTACAGTCCTCCTGGCTTTTCTGTTCATTTATAGGTAACTGAGTCCTAGGTCACTGCAAGGAGCAATATATTCTCATTCAGAAATTGGGTTGTGGGGCACCTGGGTGGCTCAGTGGGTTAAGCGTCCCACTCCTGATTTCAGCTCAGGTCATGATCTCAGGGTTGTGGGATCAAGCCTCAAGTTGGGTTCCAAGCTCAGCACAGAGTCTGCTTGAGATTCTCTCTCTTCCTCTCCCTCTGCCCCTCCTCCCATTCATTCTTTCTTTCTTTCTCTCTCTCTCTTTCTCTCTCTCAAATAAGTAAATAAACCTTATAAAAATAAGAGAGAGAGAAATTAGGTTGCTACTCTCAGATAATAACCATAATTCTTGGCTTCAGGTTCTTCCCAGCCTTTACTGCTGGAAGGCAGCAATGGAAGATGTAGTTATGATAATGCCTCTTCCTATTTTTCTACTTTGCTCTTGGTCTCCTTGCCCTGACCTGCCATGCACTTTCTGACACTTGGCATTGAGGAGATAGTAAGTATGTAAGACAAGTACTGCTTGAACTTGTTCCAGACAGACTTGGGTTCTTGGGGCCAGTGGACGGCTGCTTCTCTTGGGGACATTTTGTTGAGCTCTTAGAACACTCTCTGGATTGTCTGTCCTGCAGCTTTCTCAAACAGAGGAATGCATTCTGGTGCATACTCTTCAGCTCTGGGAGTCTGGCCTTTACTTCCAGATTCTGACTGCTTTTATTCCTCTGCCCCTTTTGCAGTCATTTGGAATAGCTCCCCTTTGACATCTGAAAGCCTTTCTCTCCTTCTGGTACGCATCCCTTGCCCCACTGGCCTTGCAGGACCAAAGGTGTTAGGAATAAAGAAATGAAGTCAGTGTTTTAACGACAATGAGAAAACTAATTTCAATGTATTATCTTCATGGACCAAACTGGGAATGATCAGTGATTTACAACAAAGCTCATCTGATTCCAAAAATCTTTCCATCATATTTTTCTTATAAATGCATAGTCAGTATTCAGTAAGTATTTGCTGAATCTGTATCTACAGCCAGGTAGAAAAGTGACTATCAGGAGCTCTGGAAAATAAGGAGGACCTCTAAAATTAAGTAGCAAGTGATTTTTCTCAAATATTTGAGAGAACCATTTGCTGTTCTGCCAAACTATAACTGAAGCAATTTCTTTTGAGCATTAACTCAGATGATCCATGATAATTCTTCCCTATTCTTTTTTCCTCTCAAACACTGTGCACTCATTAGCTATCACAGAGTAAATACTCTCACTAAATGAAACACCAATATTATACCCCAGCCACCTGACTTCTGATAATAAAGGACCACCTAACTTGAGAACAGTCCAGCTAAATAAAATACAAGCTGTACTAATGCCACAGCTTTGGCTCTGATTTAATTTTTTACTGCCCAGTCAATGTTCCTTGTTAGCCACTGCTCATTTTAGTTATAGCATATTAATTCCATGCCTATCTCCACTCCTGACTTGACATTTGACTAAAATAGTTGGAGAGTAGGGGAATGGTTTCAAGGTTTTGATTTTCCTTTTCCTCACTCAAACATTCTCACTAGGGAAAGTATCTGAGGGCAATTTTTAAAAGTGGGTGCAGACTTTCATTTATCTTCGAGTTCCATTATTCTGCCCACACAGTGCCTGGCTCCCATCCTGTGTCGTCCCAGTGCCTCTGGCTGGTAACAGCCTCACAACCTGGCTGCAAAGTTGCCCAAGGCAGGTAACATTCTGACCCAGGAGCAGCAAATAGAGGTCAAAAGAAACATGGTATATTCAGCATTCTTTTGACATGCTGGAAGCTTTATTTCATGACCCTAGATAATAAACATTCAAAAGCTATGTGTCCTCAGGCAAGTAGAATTCTAAATGACTAGTTTTATTCATAAGCCTGGCCCAGTAAAATTCAATTATTCTTTCTCATCTATCCTTTCAAAGGGTTAACCTTCAAAGATGGGGAAGGTATGTACTATGGTGAGTGCTGTAAAGTGTGTAAACCTGGTGATTCACAGACCTGTACCCCTGGGGCAAAGAATACATTATATGTTAATAAAAAATAAAAAATATATATTTAAAAGAAAAAAAAAGATGGGTGCAGCTGGTAAAAATTTTACTGAATGTTTCAGCAAAAACTTTATAAATGCTTTCCATGTCTATTTAATTAAATATAATGAGTATATATTAAAAAAAAACCATACCTTTTCTAAATGTAATGTTTTGTTTTGTTTTTGAAACTCATTAGGATTCTTGTGGTTGCAAGCAATAGAAACACAACTAGAACTGGTTGAAACAAAAAGAGAAAGAGTACCAGAAGGGTATCCCAAAGCATCCCAAAGCATAATACCAAAAGGTATTATGGAACCAAAAGGCATAAAGTCCGATGGGCTCCAGAAATAGGCTACAAGATTGGGGTTCTTATGAAAAGCTTGGGATACTCCTTTGTGTCTTGTATCTAGCTTTTCCCCATGGAGGTACATTTTTCTTTCCTTGTGCTGCCCCCAGGTCCACACAGCAAAGCATAACTTTCAAAAAGTGTTCACATTTTATATGTTGTAACTGAAGCATCCAGGGACACTCCCTGTCCCCAAGCTCCCAAGGCAGAGATCATCTGGTTAAGTTTAAGTCATGTATTCTCGGGGCGCCTGGATGGCTCAGTGGATTAAAGCCTCTGCCTTCGGCTCAGGTCATGGTCCCAGTGTCCTGGGATCGAGCCCTGCATCAGGCTCTCTGCTCGGCAGGGAGCCTGCTTCCCTTCCTCTCTCTCTGCCTGCCTTTCTGCCTACTTGTGATCTCTGTCTGTCAAATAAATTAATAAAATCTTTAAAAGAAAAAAAGTCATGTATTCTTCCAGGAATAAACTGTGGCTGGGCTTACTGGGTCATGCTGCAAAATAATCACTTCAGTTTCAGATCAATGGATTGGGATGTTCTGGTCAGTTTCCAAAAAATTTGAGGTATTTTCCTTTAAAAAATTTGTGGGTTGTGTGGGTATTGGGAAAACCCAAATGTTTTGTACCTTGGACTTTTCACATAGTGAATACTAAGTTGCTAAAATTTGAAGCAGAATTATGAAGACAATTGAGTGAATTGATGGCAGAATTAAATACATATAACATTGTCACCAAATTAAAACACTACTTGTGTCTATTTTGGAAACAGTGTACATAACAAAGTTATATAACAAGAGTTAAATGTTAACTCTGGAAATTTTTTTCCCTCAGTTGAAATCTGACTCCACTATTAAGTAGCAGTGGGACTGTTCTGGGTCCAAGTGTCCTCACCCGTGCAATGGGGATATTGGCATTATCCATTTTGATGGATTTTCATGAGATTAAAGTGAATTAATATACATGTAAAGTGCTTTTAATAGTGCCTGGCCCGTAGGAGCACTCAAAAATGTTAATTTCTTCTGCTTTTTTCTTTCTGATGTTTAACACGAGAAATCAGTTTCACCTTTTCCTCTCCACTCTAAGTAACTGTGGAATAATATAAGACACAATTTTTGCTGCATCTGTGTAGACTCTGCTCTTTATGTGGCTAATAAAGGCATTAGTTGCTTTTAGTGAGATGTTAGATCACTCAAAGTCATTAAACTCTTTAATAAAGCAAACAGCAAAGAATTGGGCAATATCCAATAGTCAGATGGGGTCTTGAATTCTATCTTAACTTTATGACTTCAAATGAATCTATATGACTTTGGGGATTTCTCTTTCACCCATCATCTAAGAAGACAGATGCAGGTAAAAAATATTACATTTCAAAATTAGTCATTTTATGCATACATAAAATCAAGAGGCCTGTAGGTTAGAAATAATAATGTGCCATTGTTTTCAGCTTCATAAATATGCATATCTTCACATAAGTCTTCAAGTTTTCATAGGCTCATGAATAAATCCTGGGACATGAAGTTGGCACATATTTTTTATTTAGTGTTTATGTGTTTGTCCATCTGTTATCTAATCACTGGATCATATCAGAGCATCCACGCAGCTAAAAGACCTATTTCTACTCTCAAAACTATTTTTTCACAAAACAATGGATCCATTTTCAGATGCTATATTTGATGATGGAAGGGCACTAGGAGGTAAGTTACATACAAAAAGCAAATTTCACTGCTTATTCTTCTACCACTTTCTCTTACACACACACACACACGCACCTACACACACACACACACACACACACACACACACACACACACAGAGTCCATGCTGCTTTAGCTATTACTTGAAATTGAAGCCAGCAGCCACATAGCAGGTTGAAATGGTTATTAGGTTTAGCTGTGTCTACAAAACTTGGGGAGTTACACAACAGTGCTAAACTTATTTTGACAATTCCAGGAGTCATATTTTTTAAAAGAATATTAACAAGACAGACTTTCACCAGAGAGGGACAAATGTGCTGTTAAGGGGTCTGAAAATTGTGTATTTGAGAAATAATGGAAAGAACCAGAAGTGCCTTAGGCTCTTGTCACTCAGCGTGGCTTAGCAGTAAAACCTCCACATGGCTTTAAAAATGGGACCAGTCACAACATTTTATGCACAAATATGCTTTAAAACCTAGTTTTATTAAAACAGTATATAATTGTTTAGGTTCTTAAATATATATATAAAAATTAAACAGACTTTTTTTTTTTTTTTTTTTTTTTTTAACAAGGCATCATGCTAGGTACTGGGTGTTGTGGGTGAGTTGACAGACTTGACTTTGGACATGAAGCATTGGAAAGGTCATCAGCATAGTCATATACTATAGGCAGGCAGGTGGTTATTCTGGCTTGAGTCTGGATAGAAAAAAATCAGGGCTAAATGTGAATGAATGTGGATGTCATTTAGGTAGAAATTATGATTAATGTAATAGCCACAGTGAGACGAGAAAGGACCTAGGAACAGAAACTGGGGTATTGAGGTGCCTGTATTCTAACAGCATGTCTGGCTCACCTTCCTTTACTGTCCTAACTTAGCTGCAACTATCTGACTAGTCATTTTCAGTTGAGGACAAAAGTAGTCATGGCATCCTTCTTCCACAAACAGCTGTTGTGCACATGTGTATATAAATGTGTGTATTTGTGTGTCTGTGTATGTACGAGAAAGTACAGAAACAATAATTTGTCAAAGAAATAGAAGTTACAATAAGAACTAGAAGAATAAAGTGTAATCATTGACACCAATGTGGAGAAAATTTCAGAGTGATCAACAATGACAAATAGTGTGGAAAGGGGAAGATAAGAATGTTTAAAATATATATATATATATATGGATAATTAGTTTATTGAAGTCATTCTAAAAAGCAAGATATAGTGGAATATTAGGTGAAGATCTTATTTTTCAAAGCAATGGAAAGTAAGCTGAAGTGGGGGTAAAGGATGTTATAAGTGAAGTATTTCACCACAGTCTATTATTTTTAGGAGTTCTCTGTTAAACGGAAGACATTAGACAGTAGCTTATGTGAAGAGAGGACCAAGGGAGGGATTTGTTTTCAGATCAGGAATATAGAGATGTGTTTGTAGTTGGAAGGACAGAATCAGAAGGAGGAAAGGGAAGGGTTGAAGATGAAGAACAGGGATACTGATGGACAAAGAGAATGAACAGACAGAAGGCATCAAGATAACAAGTGGAGTTATTAGTTTACAAAAAGACAAAGTAATTCTCAGTCTGAGACAGGACTAAAGGGGGAAAGTACGGGTTCCAATCCAGAGAAAATCCGAGGTGAAGGGGAAGATAACATAGAGGTTGTCCCCATGAGTCTCATGGACATGCACCCAGTATTTGGTTATCTTTAGCCCAGGGAGAAGAAACTATTGGCTCATAGCACTGTGGGCTTATTGTGAATTATAATAAAGTCAAGTCATCACCAAGCAGTAATTTCTATTATTACATGAAGCAATAGTTCTGCTCTACAGTGAGACCTGATAACCAGGTCCAGATCTGAAGCTTGCAGGTATTATGGGACTACCACTGGAGCAGCCTTCCTGTACCTGCACCTGTATTCCTAGGCCCATTTTTCCATTCCTGGTTGCTCTCTCTTGACTTTCCATGAGCAGTCTTGACCACGGACTTCTATGGTTGCTCTTTTAAAAGGCAATCATGCTTGAACACTTTTTAGAAGCTGTTGGAATGGGTGAGTGTCCAACCTGAAAAGACACCTGGAGCTGCAAAACGAACATAAAATACAACCAGAACAAGCTGAGTTTGAAATTTGTTCAGTCTTCAAAGACAAAGTGGAAGAAAATAGAGGTAGTATGGACTATTTGGTAAATTTTGGGTAATTATGAATTAATGAGAAGTTCATGTTTGTATCAGAAGTCAGAAAAGATTCTCAAACCAGATTATGAGAGGCCCATGAAAATCAATCAGTTCTTAGATTTGCTTTTTGATTTTTATCTTTCTACATTATGCAACAACAGTCATTCAGAGAGCTTAAATTTCATTCTGGGATTAAGTCAGACCCCCTGAAATCTACATCTGACTTAGCAGAATTACTTTTACTGGACTAAGCTTTGGTAGTTTGCACTAAGACACCATGGAGAGATTGTATGAAAAATTCTCTTTTTATCTCCTGTAAGAATATTGCCGAAGTGTTACTCATCATGGGTAGCAGTGTCTCCTTTATGCAGGCCTAGGGAAGAATTTTTCTTTGGCCTTAGGGCTTAAATTGAATTTTTTTTTTTTTTCTGAGCAACTAGAACATTTTGATTCTATGGGCATTGGGGATATTATAATCTGTTATGATTCTTTGCTTTTTCTTTGGCTGTGTATCAACTGAGAATGCTTTTAGCCACATTGACTTATAATAACTTAAGCAGGTTTTTTGTTTTTTGTTTTTTGTTTTCCCCTACCTTTTTACATAGCAAGATGTCTGAAGAAGAGTGCTGGGATGGGTTCAGTATCTCATCTGGAAACCAGTATCACTGAAGTTCCTTCAGACACAGGATAGATGTTGCAGCTCTAGCTAGAGTTCTCAAACTTTGGTGTGCATTGAAATCACATAACAGATAAGGCAGAGATGCAGGCTCTTTGATGAATAGGGTCTGGGCCCATGGTCACCAAGTTCTTCAGATGACTCTAATATTGACCAAAGCTTGAAAACTCTAGTGCCTGCCACCCCAGACAAGAGGTGAGACAGAAGGCACAAGTCTTTTCATTCATCAGGCTCCATCTTCTTAGCTAGATAGAGAAAAAAAAAATAAAGTTTTCAGAGGCAACCCAGATGACTTCATCTCTCTCTCTCTCTCTCTTTTTTTTTTTTTAAGATTCTTAAAGATTTTTTTTTTTTAAAGATTTTTTAAAACTTTGAAAGAGGGAGGTGGGGTGGGGAGCATAAGCAAGGGGAGCAGCAGGCAGAGGGAGAAGCAAACTCTGCTGAGTAGGGAGCCGCATGCGGGGCTCAGTCCCAGGACCCTGGAATCATGACCTGAGCCAAAGGCAGACACTTGATATAGCCACCCAGGCACTCCAGATGACTTCCTCTTATTTCTCCTCTAAGGAAACTTGGGGAGGACCCAACTTTCCAAAGGGTGAAGCAGATTGGGGCACCTGGGTGGCTCAGTGGGTTAAAGCCTCTGCCTTCAGCTCAGGTCATGATTGCAAGGTCCCGGGATCAAGCACCTCATCGGGCTTTCTGCTCAGCAGGGAGCCTTGTTCCCTGCCTCTCTGCCTACTTATGATCTCTGTGTATCAAATAAATAAATAAATAAAATCTTAAAAAAAAAAAAAAGATGAAGCAGATTGTTGGATGGGGCAAAAGACAGTGGTTTGGGGTCAAACTTGCCTTTGGTTATTACATACAAACTTACTTTATATTTCCTTATGTAGTAACTTTATTCTGAATTAATTTTGTTTTTTCTATGTTTCTCTGACTTCTATTAAAATTAGTTATCTTGTCGAATTTACATTATCTATCTTAAATTGTTATTAAAATATGTGGGTATATGGTTAATGTGATGAAGGGCTTATACCCTGTGTTCAAGGATGGCCACTTTCCTCATTATGGACAAAAAGAATCTAGAGGTGGTGAAGTTCTGCTCCATGAGCTACCTTGGGGCCATAATAAGGAGAATGCTGGGATGCTCCATTTTCCACTTGTTCATGCTCTGTGTATGAAGCAGGCTGACTGGGTGATTTCTCAGAATCAAAGTAAAGCTGAGACTCTACCTTGATGGAGCATAACTTGGTGATGGCCTTTCCTAGCATTCTCCTTTAGTCCAAGCATGAATCCTGGTTACTTCTTGATATTCTGTGTCTCCAGCTCATTAAATCACAACTGTCATTGTGCATAAGGCTCACCTGAAAAACTCTCATGCCCCATCCCATCCTGATTGGAGGTGGGACCCGTGTTTTTCCCTGAAAGCTCCCCAGGTGATTCTCATGTGCGGTCAGGATTGCGGAACCACCGCTCTGGCTGACGGACTCGGTTGTAACTCCATCTTCTGTGTTCTGCCTTTGGCTTGGCTCATCTGGTTCAATTTCTGATTTCAATTTCTGTTTGCAGGTTTCATTCCAAGGATCTCAGACCTTCTGTTCCAATATGGCAAACTGGCTTTGTTTATGACTGCTCCCTGAGTTCTGGATTGATTTCCTTAACCCTAGACTGCAAACTTTAATTAATCTGCTCTTGCCTTTCAGTGGCAAGAGCTGAGTCCCTTTCTCTGACTCTTAGCTGAAAGCCAGCTTATCCCACTGATGACCACAAAGCGGGGGAAAATCCTGGGGCTGACAAAGTGAACGTAGGGAGGCAACGATCAACCCTGCACAGCATCATTGAGGAGCTCTCTCTTCATGAAGCTTTCTTTTCTTAGTTCTATCCAATTTCACCTTCACGTCTGCTAGGGTCTCCTTTGGTCTCACAGTTTCTAATTCAACTCCTGTCCCCAAGCAACTTCTTGAGATTGATGGTTTGGGAGCTGAAGGTTTTATCCTATTTTCTCAGCCCAGAAATCCCCACAGTTTTGCTCTCCCCCTATAGATAGCCGATAGTTCATCTTCATACCATTCCTTTTGCTAATTTAATCTTTACACCCTCCTCCAGATTCCTGTTTTCTTGAGTTTCAAACCTTTCTCATCAACTTCCTTCATATTCTCAGCCCTCCAGCTATACTCTGTATACCAAGTTTCCTGAAAACACCAAAATGCCTCAAACATAAGGAATAAAATAAGTGTCTAAATATCATTTTGTATTTGGGCAGCCTGGGCCTAAATCCTAAATCCATGACTTCCAAGTTTGTTCCTTCTCTGACACAATGGGGTAATAATAGTAGCTAATTTATAAGATTGTTGGTGGAAGTAAATAAGATAATGCATATAAATCTCAAAGCATTCCTTGGCACATAGTAATTGCTCAAAAAATGTTAAGTGTTTCCCACAGATTTAGAACTTGGCTAAAATTTATTTATTTATTGGGAATCCACACCAATGAAAGGAAGCTGGGGACAGGGCTTGACAGAGGAAGAAGTTCTACTTCTGGCAATGCTGAATATTCAAGGGAATATTGCCTGACAGACTTGTTTTGTTGACCCCCCACTTGTCACTCACCAGTTGTAGACTGCCTCAGAGAAGCTTATGGACTTGAGTGAGGTGGCTCTCCACAGTTGGAACGACTGTGAAGATGCTGAAGCCTGGCAGTGTTTACCGAGGACACTCGACCACACTTGAGGGCTGTGAGGCCAGTGCTCTCATGGAGGCATGTAGGTCTGGGTAGCGCCTCTCCTCTCTGTGCCTACTACAGTTTTCCTTCTACCTCTCTTGTAGGTGAAGAATGCATAGGCCCTACATGCACCCAGCCAAGGTGAAGTTGTCATTCTTCCCATTGCCTATACTATTTTCTCTAAGACTCCTTGTCAACAAATCTGTGGACAAAAGTCACTTGAGAAGCCCGCAGACACACAAAATTTCAGGGATCCCAGGACTAAAGTTTAGGTTTTTACTATCACAAATAAGAAGAAAAAATGGAAGTAAAAAGAGTGGGAAAGGGGTAAATCTAACAATGTATCAATCCTTTGCCTGAGGTGGTACCTGGAGATTCTACTAACACTAATCTGCATGGAACTCCCAGGAATCCACTTTTCAAAATCATTCAGCCTACCACCTCATAATTTCTAGAACTAGTTTCAATAGCCTTCAAGAAATTTTAGAAGAGAAACCTAATCCTTGATTTGCTGCTTGTTTTCCAAAGGAACTGATATTCAAACCTGATTCACTTAAAATGGTTGCTCTAGTCCTAATAAATGTTTAAATTTCTCAGATGTTGTGATCTTTGTCTTTATTCTTCATTCTCAGCTCAGCAAGGCACTGGATTAATGTCTGAAGAAAAACTAAAAAGGATTTTCAGTAGGCTTGGATAAATGTTTTCTGAATCCACTTGAATGGCATGGTCATAAATACACAGCATAACCAGTCCTTTATGGAACCTTGTGGACAGGGGACAGGAGACCCCTGAACTTTGAACCATCTCCAGAAGAAGATTGCCCAGAAGAAGATTGCAGTTCTCCTTGATAGCTCCTTTGTGTGTTCTTGAATCATTCTAGTCAAGCAGGAAATGTAGCATTGTGGAGGCGTTCTGTCTACAAAAATATGAAACACAGAATTAGATTCTTATCATCTATGCAAAGGTAGTGTAGCTAAGCAGTGAGGAGCACATGTTTTGGAATAATAAAAAACTAGGTTTGAATGTTGCCATTGAAAGAATGGCGGTGGGACTTCAGGCAAAACGCTTTGCTTCCCTAAGCTTTAGTTTTCTTATCTCCACTCCCCCAAAATGGGGACAACAATCCCTAACTATGTGGTGTCGATGTTTATTGTAATACTTAGCACATTAAATATTCAACAAATAGTAAATACCATCAACATCATCCTCATCATCGTCTCTTTTTTCTTTCATTCTGGTAATGTTTAAGAGAAGAATCACCTTTCCTTAAATGCATTTCACGATTTGAACTTTATTGGGTTTAGTTCTTTTTCCTTTTCCTTTTTCCTTTGTAAAGGTCGCATGTTGATCATTCCTGGTATCATTTCTTGTACTCTTGGTTTTGATTGATAGGGAGTTGTGTAAAGTAATTGGTTTATGGGTTTGGGGCAAGGGTGGGTTGTATTCATTCTCAGTGACTTCCAAATGATGACATCACCGTCAGGGATTAATCTGGTAACACATTGAACCAGATTGTGTTTCCTGGGAATAGCTTTAGCTTCTGCACAGTTGGCAAGGTGTTCTTCAGGTTCCCAGTGGACATCATGTGAGGCCCTTGAGCATAAAGAACATCCACCTGCCTTAGAAGATATTAACTCCACCTTGAATGAAAAAAGAACTCTGTAGGCTTTATGCTAAGAAAATGTACATTTTTCTTGTGCTGTAGAAGGCTTTTCTAGCTTAAAGTTGAGTTGAGACAAAAATTAATTCCTCTTACTGCCTCTTCTAGCTTCTTACCTGTATTTTTATCATTCTTCAAATTCCCTCTCTTTGGCAATTGTTCTTCCTTTCTGTACTTTTGGGTTAAAGCAAGAAACACATATTAATGACTGTGGGGTTAAGATTTGTGACACATGTGGTAGCTAAAAATGGGTCAGAAAAATGTGTCAGGTGTAGACATCAGCTGTCCTATGGTCTGAGAGGTTCAGCTATTCCACCACAAAGCCCTCTTTACTGAGTAGACTGATACCCCTGTATTCACTGACCCTCCTCCTCTTTGCTTCTCTGTGAATCTTATCCCAGTCCAGAATTGTTTTAATATGACACTTTTTAGAATCAAACTTTCTGGGCTCAAATTCCAGTTTTGCTACTTAACTAGGTTTTAGCCTCTTATGGTTTAGTTTACTTGTCTCCAAAATGGGGGCAATAATACTACCTCTCTTGGGGTGTTCTTAAAAGAGTCAGGTGAGAAAATACATGTAATAGACTTAGGATGGTACCTGGCACAGTAACTATTGGCTGCTGCCCTCTGAGTTCACAGCAGGTGTTCTAGCCATATTCTACTGGGATCTATTTGTTGTTGTTGTTGTTGTTTTGGGGGAAGGTTCCTAGCTTATAGAGCAATCATCCTCTGGTGCAGGCAATGAGAGCTTTAACCAATAGAAAGAGGGGACAAGGTTTAAAATAATCTGTGAAGCATTTTAAAGAATGTACAAATGATTGTCTTCCATAAAGTTGCAGAGGATGGAGAAATGTAAGCCTGGTTTTAACCACCTGTCTTAATCCAACTTGCTATAGCAAAATACCATACACTAGGTGGCTTATAACCAACAGAAATTTATTTCTCACAGTTACAGATATGGGAAGTCTGAGATCAGGTGCCAGCATGGCTGGATTCTGGTAAAAACCTTCCACATTGCAGAGGACTGATTTAACATTTTGTCTTCACATGGCAGAGAACAAGGGGAGACAAGCAAGCTCTCTTGGGACTCTCATAAGAGTACTAATCCCATTCATGAGGGCTCCCTCCTTATGACCTCACTAAGCATAATTACCTTCCAAAGGCCCTACCCTCCAATACCATCACATGGGTGGGGGTTAGGGTTTCAACATACAAATGAGGAGGCACAAATATTCAGTCCATAGCACCCATCCTACCAAGCCCCATGACTTTGTCACATGATGCAGATCTCACATTCCTTCCCTCATCTTTTCTATCAGTAGACCTCAGTTCAATAATAGCTCAAGACACCAAGCCCTCAGTAGAAGGCATTACAAAGTTATTAGTTGAAAAGAAATAATAAAATGTGCAAGTTTGCTTTTCAGTGGCTCCATATGGAACAATTTCTGAGGTCATTATGGGTTTGCTTCGCTAGCAAATTAACAACCCAGGGATTCTAGAAGAATATTCCAAAGCTGGCCTTATTTGGCATAAGTTTTTCTAAGAGTTAAAGAAACTTTGGGCAAAATAAATATATGACCGCAAATCAATAGAAAGGGAAAGCACTAATACCACAAATGCATAACTAGACACTCTGACCAGTTAGCCAGTTGTCACACATTATCTATATTCAAACAATGTGAAAGGGAATGAGTCAAACTGTCTATAAATGTAAAATACGCGTTTTACTACAGTTGCCAAGATATTTAGGAGTAAAGGAACTGTAAGACGGATTAAGTACAGTGTGTCACATTTGATGGGTGTTTGAAGATTGATACCTTGTTGCAGTTTTAAGCATTCCAGTCCAGTATAAGGTCAATGCTATCATGTTTACCTGTCTGGCAGCACCAGAAACCACATCCTTATCTCTGGTATTGATCAGACTCCCTTCAAACCTCCCTTTTCAAATCTCAAATGATTAAAATGCCCCCTTACTCCTCAATTCAAAACATTCTAAATCTGTCTCTTGGATGTCTGCAAAGAGACACATGAAAATGCAAGATAAAATATAATCCCCCAACACACAGAACACAAAATGACCGCTACGGTTGGAGGCATGCATAATTTACATGTTACTAAAGAGTGTGAGGTGTACATTTGCATGAAGCAAACAAATCCGTTAGCAATGCAGTGTAAGTTTCCTGGACAAAAGAAAAAGGATTTTGTTTTAATTAGGTCTGAAAATAGTATGGAATAATAGTGATATATACCATGGAGCTTATAATAATAACTGATTTCTCACAATAAATGGTGATGAATTTACAATGATTTCATACCCTGGTATTTTGATTCTGGCATTTGAGAGAGAGAGAAGTCTATATGTCACTTTTAGTGAATAAACAAATGGTCTTGAAATGCATTACTCCATGAGTTATAGGAACAAAAACCCAAAGCATCTTTAGTGGAATAAGCTTGAACAATAAAATGTGCAATATCTATAAACATAAATGCAATGCCTGAAGGCATGAATATTTTCTCCCTCATTTATTTTTGCTTTTCTAGATAATAATCCATCTCTGATTTTATATCTCTCCAGCTAATTATTAACTTATTTCTGGGTTATGTAACCTGTAAAATGACAGCACAGAGCTGCTAACACTACCTCAGGAAGACATGATAATGATTTCTCTCAGGTGTCTGAAGAAAAAAACAAGCATATGGTCAGGAGGAAGTAGATCTGATAAGCATTAAATGGCAGTGTTACTTTTAGGAAGAAATAACATGAATAATGTATCAAAAACAACAGTGAATATATTTAGCTGTGTGCGGTGAAGGTGAACGCCCAGTCCATGTGTTCCCCTCACAGCAACGTGTGTTGGATCACTAGCCTTTCCAAGAGTATTTTAAGACAGATAGGTGATTTTTTTTTTTTTTCTGGCAGGATAATCCAGAAATATTTGAAAGGTAATTGCCTGAATTCACAAGACTTTATCTAAGTGGGAAATCTCTTCGATCAAGGAATATGTCATAAAGAAGGCATATTGTATTCCTAAGACTACCTCCTCCACGATGGATTTGAACTGTGCTATGAAATGGCTTCCCCTGTGCTCTATAATTCCCCTGTTTCTTCTAGTAACCTGCCTCAGGCCTCCATAGGGGTCTGTTTGTTCAAGAAACAACAGTAATAGTAAGGACTGCAAAGTAGACTCCAGGGGCACCTGGGCCGTTGATATCTTCTCATTCTAAACCTAAATATATGCTCTTTGGTACTGCTGTTATTTGTTAAAGGTTAAATTGTGTCCCCCCAAAATGATATGTTAAAATCCTAACCCGAAGTCCCTGTGAATGTGACCTTATTTGGAAATAGTCTTGGCAGATATAATCGAGTTTAGATAAGGTCCATGTTGCCTAATGCAACATGACCAGCTTCCTTATAAGAAGGGGGAAAGGGACGCAGCCTCAGGTATACAGAATGAACACCGTGTGAAGGTGGCTGAAGAGACTGTGAATCCCCACAAGCGAAGGAATGCCAAAAATTGCCAGGAACACCAGAAGCTAAGAGCAAAGCATGGAAAGATTTTCCCACAATGCCTTCAGAGAGAGAATAACCCTGATTTCAGATGTCTTGGCTCCAGAACTGAGGGAGAATAAATGTCTATTGTTTAAAGTCACCCAGTCTGTTGTATTTTGTGACAGTAATCCTAAGAAATCAATACTTGATCTCAACCGGGAGGGAGGGGCAGTCAGCGAGCAAGCATACAAGCAAACTAGCAATACATCACATGCGCATGCGCCAAGGGTGCAACTGTTTCTGTGTATCCGTTAACAAAAAGACATGTTACTATGTAGGTTGGTCAGGTTCATCCGGGTTTGTCCAAGCAATCCAATGCATTGCGGCTTACTTTCTGGGCATAATAACTAGGATTCTGATGGATTCTTGTCTCACATTGAGGTCTTTTATCCATTTTGAGTTGATCTTTGTGTACGGTGTAGGAGAATGGTCGAGTTTCATTCTTCTACACATGGCTGTCCAGTTTTCCCAGCACCATTTATTGAAGAGACTGTCTTTTTTCCACTGTATATTTTTTCCTGTTTTGTCGAAGATTATTTGACCATAGAGTTGAGGGTCCATATCTGGGCTCTCTACTCTGTTCTACTGGTCTGTGTATCTGTTTTTATGCCAGTACCATGCTGTCTTGGTGATCACAGCTTTGTAGTAAAGCTTGAAATCAGGTAACGTGATGCCCCCAGTTTTATTTTTGTTTTTCAACATTTCCTTAGTGACTCGGGGTCTCTTCTGATTCCGTACAAATTTTGGGATTATTTGTTCCAGCTCTTTGAAAAATACCAGTGGAATTTTGATCAGAATGGCATTAAAAGTATAGATTGCTCTAGGCAGTATAGACATTTTAACAATGTTTATTCTTCCAATCCAAGAGCATGGAATGGTCTTCCATCTTTTTGTGTCTTCTTCAATTTCTTTGATGAGTGTTCTATAGTTCCTCGAGTACAGTACCTTTACGTCTTTGGTTAGGTTTATTCCCAGGTATCTTATGGTTCTTGGTGCTATAGTAAATGGAATCGATTCTCTAATTTCCCTTTCTGTATTTTCATTGTTAGTGTATAAGAAAGCCACTAATTTCTGTACATTGATTTTGTATTCTGCCACATTGCTGAATTGCTGTATGAGTTCTAGTAGTTTGGGGGTGGAGTCTTTTGGGTTTTCCATATAAAGAATCATGTCATCTGCGAAGAGAGAGAGTTTGACTTTTTCATTGCCAATTTGGATCTGAGCATAATAACTAATAGGCTCCTTTTCTCTTTCAAAATATCTTAGTGTGGATGTTAAATTATGGTTGCTCTACCTATGTGTGCCCTATTAAACACTTAGCAAAAAACAAAATTTTACCACTTGTGTTCAGCATTTTTTTAATTTAAATTTCATAAATTAATATTGTTTTCAAGAATAGAACTCAGTGAGTCATCACTTACATACAACACCCAGTGCTCATCACAAGTGTCCTCTTGAATGCCCATTCCCCACTTAGTCCATTCCCCCATCCACCTCCCTCCATCAACTCTGCTCTCTATTCTTAAGAGTCACTTGTGTCTTTTTTTCTCTCTCCTTTAGTATTTTTTATTTGAAAAAAAAAATATTTCTGGTGTCAAAGTCAGAATTCCTCCAACAATGTAATAAATCAAAATTTCAAGACTCCAGGAGTTTGGTTAGTTTAGATGTAATTTACTCTGGGACTCACAAATTTACTTCTCTTTCCCTGGTCACTCTCCTTAGGAAATAATGTTCTAATTTGCTTAAACCAGTTACCATAAACACCACCAGTCACCAGTCATACCCCCTGGGATTAGGGAGGGAGGAGGAGAGGAAAGAATATGGCAATTCAGGTGAAAAGCAGCAGGAAAAGTATTGTGAGTGCTACAGTCCATTCCACTGTTGGAAGGAGATAGAAGCCAGCGCTGTTGATTCAGGAAAAAGAGTTAGAGATATGGCTTTTTTTTCTTTCTTCGTCACAAATCCTTCCTGACTTTGGGTAAATCTTTGTTTTTCAATTTGGCAGGTGAGGGCTATAATAACTGGTTTTTAAATTTGTTGACATTTGTTGGTTAATTAGGGAATGCTGGTAAAATGCCTGAACAATTTGAAGAACATTTTGTATGTTCTCTGCCTTGATGATGGACCTGTATAGAATTTACTGTGCAGGGTTAAAAGAAAAATGAATTCCTATTTCTTGTCAGTTGTATGTTTGTTATATTACTAAGTCATATTACTGGTCAAGTGATTAGCATATGAAGAATGACTTTCCCATGTCTCCAAATCTTTGTTCACTCTTTCCAAATCTTTGTTCTACCATGTTCAATTCAAAAGAAAGCAGTTGACTAGTGACTGCTTTTAGCCTGATTCCAAATTTAAGATGGGGTTCACTGTTTTTTACTACACTTATGACTCAATCTAGCACCTTGTAAAGACAGTAGAGGATGCTGCTGAATTCAAAATGCAGTTTGGAAGTTGCTGGTATTGGGGCAGTGTGATGTTTCCCAAGATATTTGTAATTGTAGGTATGGGAAAGGTGATCTAGTATAATTATTATCCTACATTGCTTCCTCTCTGAGTTCATACAATGCCCTATGAACAGTAATACCATGCAATGACAACATTTTATTATGATTTTGTTTATAGCCTTGTTTCTTTGCTAGAAAGTGATTTCTTGAATTTTGGAGTGTATATTACTCATATTTTTATCTCCAGTATTTCCCAAATACCAGAAAATAGGTGGCACCTAATGCACCTTTCTAGAATAAGTGAGTAGTAATCTTTTAAAGAACAAAAGTTGGCTGGTAATTCCATCAGTGGACAGGTGTCAGGGCTTTGCAATGTGTTGACTTGGCTAGGGGGAACTGTTTACAAAATCTCTTTTTTCTGAGAATTTTCTTTTAAGATGATCCATGAGATATTTTCTTGCATAAGATTTGGAAGGTGGAAGTGAAGCATCAATTGCCTTGTTTTTTAGCACTCAAAGGTTGGAGCAAGGTCATCAGATGTTTTTGTAGCTCACATTGTTGAATATTTGCTGACTCGCTTCCTCAGCATGCGATAGCAGCTGGACCTGAACCTGCTTCACCTGTCCCCACATCCTTCTAGAGTTTCATTAACCCATATGTCACATGTGTGTTCAGCTGCATGAAGAAGGGTGCCAGTGGGTCTTGTGGAATATTCCCATCTTCAAACATTAAGAAACATTAAGATTTGAGAACTGGTTTCAGTTTGTCCCTGTGAGGTCAAGCTTGCCCCTGCTTCCCCTCATTCCCCATCCATCTTGCCTCCAGACAGCCTGCTTGTTGACTTACAGCTACAGGATCAGATGCAAAATCTACAGGCTTACCAAGTCTGCTTCACTCTCTCAACTATTTAAGGTCGAATCCTTGTAGGAAATATACCTACACACATGCAGGTGCCCATGCACATCCCATACCTATGTAAATATGTAGACAGTTATGTATATAGTGGTAGCACTTCTCTGATTGAACCCTGATTCATACAGCTAGTCTGGGAGATGTTAGAGGTAAATTACCTAAGAGCGCTAATCTTTCTGTGTGTGTGTGTGTGTGTGTGTGTGTGTGTGTGTTTGCGCACGTGCACGTGTGCACCAAGAACCATGAAAATAACTGACATAAAGGCACTATTGATTAGTATAATTCTAGCTATTGAAACCAAAAGATCTTTAAAACAAACTTAGCAATTTAACACAATAGGTATTTTTTTTTTCCTTGCTTTTTAAATTCTAGTATTTGTATTCTTGCTTGGTAGGGAGAGAACACATTCTTTTTTTTTTTTTTTTTTAAGATTTTTTATTTGTTTATTTGACACAGAGAGAGAGAGATAGGAAGAGCAAGAACACAAGCGAGGGGAGTGGGAGAGGAAGAAGCAGGCTTCCCTTAGAGCAGGGAGCCGAATGCGGGCTCCATCCCAGGACCCTGGGGTCATGACCTGAGCCAAGGACAGCCTATTAATGACTGAGCCACCCACACACCCCTACCTTCTTTTTTTGGTACCTGTTTAGAAACCCTCCCTGAAGATATTAAAGAAGTAGCTTCTCAAGTTTCCCTGGGAACTATCAGCCAACGCATGGGAGGAGAGGGTAGGTATGTGCATGTACTTTACAGCCACGTCAGGTTGGAAGTGACACCATTCTGCTTATGTTCCATTGGTGAGAACCAGTCCCATGGCAATACATAGAAGCAAATAGAGGTGTTGGGGACAGAATCACAGATGGAATAGCCCATTCCCAGCCACAGCGGCTTTGTGGAAGGGGAGCACAAGTAGTTGGGGAACAGCTATCATTGTCACACAGAATCATATGTGAAAAATGTCTGTTAAATCAGAAAAGTTAGCCATCTCTATTTGATACCCAATTTCAGCCTGGTTCCCGGCTTGGGAGAAAAAACAAAAAACAGAATGAGAACAAGTCTGTAGGGGGTCATCAAGGAGGATCCGGCCAACTTCAGGATGGCTTGTTCGATTGTATCCTGAGGCAAATAGAAGGCAGCACAGCTTACAGCTGCTTTAGGAGATCTGGCCCTTGGAGTTCAAGCTAAACTGAAAGATCCATTTGAAAATTCTACACTAACTGCCAAATCCCTTAATGTCGAAGTTCCTTCTGAATGTGTCTTGAAGGTACCTCGCCAACTCCTGCCTGCAACAGCTCTACCACTGTTTGATCTCTTTGCTCCTTGATGTTGGCTAACTGCAGGTACAGATCTCACTGGCCTGGAGGGAAGCACTTATGTACCAGCATTTGGTGCACCTTTTGGAAGAAGTTGGCTTGGCTACATTTCCAGGCCTTTCTCCTGCTTCCCCCTCCAGACATGGCAATCTTTGTGCCAAAGTCAAAGTAAACTTCTACTTGAAATCCAATACTCTGTTCTTTAAATATGTTTTATATTAAATATTTTCAGTTTTCTATACAAATAATTGATCCTATATTTGCAATTTAGGAATAAATCAACATTTAATCAGAACTCACATATGTTTATGTTTTTCCTCCATTTACTCATTTGTAAGTAAAATTATTTTTCATTGCATTTTTTTTCCCGATCTGATTTTCTATTTTGGCATTTTCCCCTTATGTTTGTTTCATGGACTGAGACTTTGTGATCTAATACAAATCATGAAACTATCAGAAAAACAAGATTTAGTAAGGACTGTGTGTAATTCAACAAGCTGTACATCTGTTGAAAATCACTTTTTGCTAAAAGCAGCACATCTGATAAATTTTTGACTTACTCTTTTGACAGTTTTCTCTCTCATAAGATAGGGTAAACAACTAGAAAGACTATTTTGTACTTAATTCTAATCAATCAGAATGTCTTTTTTGGTACTTTGGTAAGGAAAGACTCAAAAGAAAGTGTTCGCCATCTGAGCACTTTTATATCCAAGAAAGGGAATGCTGAGCCTAGACAGACATGCAAACTAAAGTATAAACAGCAGGTTTCTACAAGTTCAGGAAAAAATAATCCAATGACCAATTCTGGGGAAGAAATTAGCTCAAGACTGATGAAAGTCTTTCAAAAAGAGAAGTTTGCAATCTAGGCACAAAAAATCCGAGGAAGAAAAAGATAGACAACCATTTATAGTGGTTCCAATTTTTTTAATGCTTTTAAAGAACACTTAAAATAATGGAGAAAAAGTTATATAACCATTAATAATTATAGAAGAGAGTCATGGAAGCTATACAAACGGCATTAGAAAAAGCTGAACACACAGAATCAAAAGAACCTTCCGAAAATACAGTAAATCTACTACATAAAAAGCATTGCCTATTAGGTACTAAGGGATTCAAGACTGAGTTAGTCATGCTCTTAACTCTCAATGAATTTTCAATCAGTTGCTAAGGGAATTAAATGTGTGTCTAAATCTCTTTTAAGAGAAAAAAAAATCAGAAGTAGAAGAGCTCATGGCTTTATCAAGGTCTTATCAGTGGTTTACTGAAAATATAAAACTGAGAAATGATAACTTTTCACTTCGTAGTTTAGTTCATTTTTCTACTATAAAGAATGATTTAAATTAACAAGATATAATTTTGAAGTAAAATTCTGCATTTAAGTTAAATAAATTCTACTAGTAAAAGTCCCGCTTAATAGCTACTCATATGAAAAATATCTAGGAGTTTTCAACTATTAAGTCAATGTAGGTAGACAGAGTGGCAAGGCTTTCAAAGTAATATAAATGCAGACTTTACAAAAAAAAATGGTAATCGCTGGAAATTAAGCTCACATTATAATT
The DNA here is from genome assembly GCF_964662115.1 of Mustela nivalis. NCBI lineage: Eukaryota > Metazoa > Chordata > Mammalia > Carnivora > Mustelidae > Mustela > Mustela nivalis. The sequence continues at coordinate 56,840,686 of NC_139024.1, read as the reverse complement.
TGAAGTGGTCACATATAAAATCTCAGATTTATAAAGAATATTTTAGGATTGCTTGTTTTGGGTGGTATATCTTGTTACAGACTAACCTTAAAATAAAAAGAAATAACAGACAATATAGCATGTATGTATGTTTATGCACATACATACATTCGAACACATTAGAAGTTTCTCTAGATAGCCATGATTTGAGGTACCAAGATCCAAGAAACAAGGAAAATGTATTGATATAGGTCTGGATTTCTGCAGAAATTTGTCTCTTGTGGTATTTCAGCAAAAGTTTAAGAAGCTGGGAATCAGTGGCAGATAAGGAATTGGGATCCTGAGTTAAGCTTTCAACAGTCTCACCAGGACTCCAAAGCAGAGCTGCCATAGCAATCAAGGTTTTTAGAAAAATAAAGACATTGGAAAAAGGGGAAAACATATTGCAGTGATCCCAATAGTCTGCACTGCTTTTCCCTTTGAGTTATTGCCAACTCATCAACAATATAGAACCAAATGGCTACAAAGCAGAGCAGGAAGATTTGACTAAGAGGCTGGGAAACTCAGCTGAGTTTTCAATAGTTTCACAAAGGTGGGAACACTACACTTGGAATCAAAGCCTTGAAGCAGAAGAGATGCCTCTGGACTTCCAGTAAGAACCCTACAAAACCGGCACTCTAAGATTAAGATTAATAAAGAAGTTAACCAGTGGACAGAAAAGAGCTTATCTGTAAAGTAGTTTACAGATAAGCTGCCCCAGTTTGGATTAAGATAGTATGTCTTATTCTGAAGGTCTGCAAGAAAACAAAAGTTAATCCCATCTGGGGAAAAAAAAAAAACATTAGCAAAAACCTCAAATTCTTCCTACAATAGTTCATACCCAATTATTGGCCTATTAGGCAGAGTAGAAGATGGTAACAAGTGACTGAAAACCAAGAGGAAAAAAAGATCATAAAAATAGAACCATGGGAATTTAGATACTGGAGTTAATAGAATTGGACTTTGACATAACTATGATTAATATGCCAAAGGAAAGAGATGAGAAGATATATAACCCTTCCAGAGAATTGGGATCCCTAAATACATCAAATGTGAAATATACAAGCAAAAAATAGAATAGTCAAAGTTAAGAATATAATAGATGGGTTTAAATGTAGATGAGACACATAGAAGATTAGTGAGTTAGAAAACAAGTCAATAAAACATATTAAGACTGAAGACAGAACAAAAAGGAAAAATATGTAAAGGAATGTAAGAACCATATGGAACACCAATAAAGACCCAAGAAGTGACATTATAGTTATTTCCCAGAAGAGGTAGGACAAGTATAATCCAAAGAGCAAAATAGTAGGCTTAAATTTAAAAATATTAGTACTTACATTGCATGTAATTGCTAGACTGGATAAAAATAACAAAACCTAGTATATGTTTTTTACAAGAGACATACCCAAATACAAAGAAACAGATAAAATTCATAGAAAAGATACAGACTGTGCAAACCTAAGCAAAACACAGACACACACACACAAGGTAATGTTGCACTCTTAGTCAAAGTAGATTTTAAGGCAAGTTATCTTATTAGTGATAAGAATAGATGTTTCATTATAATGTAATTGTCAACCTACCAGGAAGTTGTATCAATTCTAAATTTGGTGCAAGTAATAACCTAGCTTCAAAATATGTAAAGCAAAAATAGGTGCAATTAGCAAGAAAAATGTACCAGTTAACCATCATAGTAAGTATTTTTTATGCATTTCTCTCAGTAACTGATAGAGCAAGCAAACAAAATCATTAAATATTTAAAACACTTGAAAAATATGGTGAGTAGGGGGATGGGCTAAGTGGGTGATGGTCACTAGGGAGACATTAAATATAGGTAATGAATCACTGAATTCTACTCCTGAAACCAATACTGCATTATATGTTAACTGACTTGAATTTAAATAAAACCTTGGAAGAATAAGTAAATTTATTTATGTTTTTATTTATTTTTTGAAAAGTGCAATTAATGAATTTGACCTAATGGACATATATAAACACTGCATACAACAACTTCAGAATACATATTCTTTACAAGCGCACGTGGAAAATTTACAAAATTAACTTTTCATACAGCCAGTTTCGACAAATTTCGAAAGACTGAAATCATTCAACATATGTTTTCTAGCAACAGTGCAATTAAGCTGAGTGAATGAACAGAAAAGGAGAAGTTCCTAAATGCTTAAATGCTTGTTCTCCAGAGCCATTCTTCAGTTCAATGATTCATGGTGACGAGTCCCAGGATTCAGTAGACAGTCATACTGACTGTATGTACAGTCATACTGATGTATTACATGAAAGGATACAGAGCAAAATCAGCAAAGGGAAAAGTACAAGGGCTGAAAACTAGGGGAAATCAGGTGCAAGTTTCCAGAATCCTCTCCCAGTGGAGTCACACAGGATGCCATTAAATTCCTCAACTACAAGTTGTGGAAATATGTGTGAACTGCGGCTAACCACAGATTCATAGAGACTTCAAGCCCTGGATTTTTGCTGGGGGCTGGTAATGAAGGTAGCCTCTGCCTGCTGTATACCAAAATTCCAGACTCCCAGAAGGAAAGCAGGTGTTCAGCATAAACTATGTTGTTTGTATAGTTTAGGCATAGTAAACCACTCTTATCAGTTGTAGGGGGATGATGAGAACTCTCCCCAAATACAAGTTCCCAGACATCAGCCAATAACCAACGTTTTAAGCAGGACTTTCAATAGATAGCTTTGGTGTGTTAACTCATTTCTGCACATAATGGTTCAAAGAAGACTTTACAATGAGAATTAGAACATATGTTCAATTAAATGATGATGAAAATATGATGTGTCAACTTCCATGATGCCACTAAACCCACACTTAGAAAGAAATTTCTCTCTCTAAATGCATGTGTTGGAAAAAAAGAAAGGCTGCAAATCAGTGCCCTAAGTATTCATATAAATAAATCAGAAAAATAACAACAAATTAAACTCAAAATAATAAAAGTAAAAAAAACAGAACCTCATGTAAGAGAGAAAATCAACATAGCCAAATATTACTTCTTTAAAAGATGTACTAAAAATGAAACACTCATGGGAAGACTAATGAAGAGAAAAAGAACAATGGGAATTACATACACCAGAGATGAAAAAGGAAACATTACAGATGTTTTATCCATTACAAGAATAAGAAAAATATAAACAATTTATGCTAATCAATTTAAAAATTTAAATGAAATTTTAAAATTCCTTGAAAAAATACAGCTTATTAATATTGATGCAAAGAATATAAAATCTTACTACTTAGATATATAATAAGAATAAATAGGTAATTAAAAACCATTAAATAAATGAAAGTTCCAGGCTCAGCAGGCATTAGCAATGAATTCTAAAAACTTTTCATTAAGAAATAATTCTAAATACACATGAATTTGTCTAAAGAATAAAAAAAGGAGGAAATATTTCCCAGCTCTATTTATGAGTACAGCATAATCTTGATACCAAAACTTACAAAGACATTGCAAGAAAGGAAAATTATAAATGCAAAAATCCTAATCCAAATATTAGCAAATCAAATTTAGGAATATGTAAAAAAGGGAACATATAAAAAGTTGGATTTATTCCCAGAATGCAAGTTTGGCTAAACTTTCAGAAATCCCTTGACATAATTGAGCACAGTTGTGAAATAAAGGAGGGAACCAGAAGATCAGCTCATTACACGTGAAAAAGTATTTCATAATATTTCAACACCTTTTCATTATGCACTGTTGTATAACCAATGTAATCGGAAGAGGGTATTGAATTTGTATAAATGGAGAAGTGTTATTTAAGAGGTGGTATCATAAAAAGTATTTTCTTGTGAAATTATCCATAGCAAAATAGTTGAGACATGTTCTTTCTATCCTTTTCTTTCCTTTCCTTGCTTTCCCTCCTTCCCTCCCTCTCTCCCTCCTCCCTCCTTTTCTTTCCTTCTTCCTTCCTTCCTCTTTCTTCCTTCCTCCCTCCCTTTCTCTCTCTTTCTCTCTCTCTCTCTTTCTTTCTTCCTCTTGTCCTCTCTTCCTTTCTCTCACTCTCTCTTCCTTCCTTCCTTTCTTCCTTCCTCCCTTCCTTCCTTCTTCTTTCCTTTTTTAATTTGGTCATAGGAGCAGAAAATTGACTGGCCAAGAGATGCAGGGCTTCTCTTGTCTTCCCACCAATCAAGCAACCTCATATTTGCCCTTACAGCAGCGTTCTTTGTGGGAAGAAATTTCCTCCACAAAACTATACTGGTCTAGCACTTGTGTAATTTGAGAGAAGAATGAAGCAACAGGTTCATGAATACATTGGTACTTGTTAGCTTATCTGAGTAGCTAAGTCCTTAGGAACAAACAGAATGGCATAGGACAAGAACCTATGGGCCTTGAAAGAATGGCCCATAGGACAAGAACCTATTACAGCAGAGTGAGAAGAGATTCAGGAAGGTCCAGATTCTAGAGACTGAGCCTCTTCGGGGGATGTCCAACTCAATCTGGGGCACCAGGATAGGGTGCCCAGGCACAAGGCAAGGAAAGTATTTGAATAGGAAAGGAAGAAGAGTGGGACAAGTAGTGAAGCCAAACCTAAAAGGAAAAAAATTGGAATCTGCACTAGGAAGAGACCTTAGAGAACATCTTTGAATGTGGGGAAACCAACACTTTAGGGATGACTGGCCTCCTGAAGATCACAGGGCTAGTCAGTGGCAGGAGGAAAATAAAGCCCTGGTGATTCAACTTCTAGAAGAATAGTCTTCCCATTACATGAAAAAAAAAAAAAAAAAATTCAGCTGTCTATATCCAGGCTTTTTTATACTAATTTAACAGCAGACCATTTAGCCTGTAGAAGCTGATAAGAAAACAATTCTACTTTAAATAAAAAAACGAAGCACTGGAGATAGTGTGTAAGTAGGTTTTTTAATTGAAATACATTTGACATATCACACTGTAAATTTAAGGTGTACAACATATTGATGTGATACATTTATGTAATTGGCATTGTAGGGATAATTAGCACTTCTATCATGCCACCTAACTATCATTTCTTTTTAGGGGTTGGAATAATTAAGATCTAGTCTCTTAGGAAGTTTAGTGATTATAATATTGTTGTCTCTTTCAATATACTGTGAAATTCCATTAGATCTGCAGAACTTACTTAACTTACTTAAGTTGATGCAAGTTTGTACCTTTAAACAGCATCTCCCCTTTCTCCCTACCTTCTAGCTCCTGTAACCACCATTTTCCTCTCTGTTTCTATGATTTTAGCTTCTTTAGAGTCTACATATAAGTGAAACCATGCAGTATTTGTCTTTTTCTGTCTGATTTATCTCACTTAGCGTGTCCTCAAGATCCATTTATGTTGTTGCAAATGACAAGGCATCCTGCTTTCTCGTGGCTGAGTAATATTCCGTTGAATATATGCACCATATCTTTATCAATTCACCCATCAACAGGTACTTAGGTTGTTTCCATATCTTGGCTATTGTGAGTAATGATGCAGCAAATAGGCCGGTGCAGATATCTTTTGCATATCCTATTTTTATTTCTTTAGAGTATATACCCAGAAGTGAAATTGAGCTTCCTTTTGTTAACAAATGCAAAACCCAGCAGTCTAGGAAGACAGATGAAAGAAGTGACAATTGAGCAAACATTCTACAGCTTGTCTTTATCTTCACTCTTAGATTCTTTGTTCCTTGAAGAAAAATGTTTTGACCAATTTATCTTTATTTCCACTTCATTGTGTTACGAGGGTTCTATGCTTCTAGTAGTCCAATAATAAATGCTTATTAAATGAATAAAGGAAAAGTTCTGCTTTTAAAAACACTGTCAGATTTCAGTTTCTTTTTCTTTTTTTTTTTTTTTAAAGATTTTTTCTTTATTTATCTGACAGAGATCACAAGTAGGCAGAGAGGCAGTCAGAGAGAGAGGAGGAAGCAGGCTACCTGCAGAGCAGAAAGCCCGATGCGGGGCTCGATCCCAGGACCCTGGGATCATGACCCGAGCCGAAGGCAGAGGCCTAACGCACTGAGCCACCCAGGTGCCCCCAGATTTCAGTTTCTATACCTATCTAATAACAGAAGAGTTAAAAATCCAGGCCAGACAATCAATTTGGCATTGTTTTGTTATTCTCTCCTATTATTCCTGTAGAAGAGACTTTTATGTCACCCAATAGCCCTTGTCCTCTATATTTCTGGGCCCCCTTTGTAATTGCTGAGGCTTCATGACTGGTTTCTGGACAATGGGAAATGTGTCAAGCAATTCCAGTGCTTAAAAGCATTTCCCAGTTCCTCCACCCTGTCTGCTGTGCCCTGGTAACCTTGAGGTCACATATTGAAGGCTGCATAGCCTCATGATGAAGTGAGCCACCATGCTTGCATTGTCTTTGAGAAAAAAAAAATCTTTATTACACTAAGTCTCTGCAATTTGAGTTCACCTCTTACATAGCTATTTATAATTACTTTATATGTGTTCCTTCTCCCACCATATATTATAAAACAATGTGTTTTGAAAACTGAAAGTCTTCTGTGCTAACTATTCTTAAAACTATATTTAGTGTGTGATGTGTCCAAACCATACTATCTTGGAGTTTTCTTGTAGAAGGGCACAAGCATCAGACTTACTTATATAGTAAGAAGCTGCTTAATTATTTTCAGCAGCTTTACCTGATCCCATTGGAAATACCTCTCTTTAAAAGTGCATGTGGTATCATTGATTCTTCTCCTACCCACTTAAGCCCCCATGTTGCATCACCACTTCCTCATATCAGGGAGATCATATGATAGTTGTCTTTCTCTGCTTGACTTATTTCGCTAAACATGATACGCTCTAGTTCCATCCATGTTGCCGCAAATGGCAAGATTTCATTTCTTTTGATGGCTGCAAGATGGGATTGGGAGGGAGACAAACCATAAGTGACTCTTAATCTTACAAAACAAACTGAGGGTTGCTGGGGGGAGGGGGGTTGGGAGGAAGGGGGGGGTGGGTTTATGGACATTGGGGAGGGTATGTGCTTTGGTGAGTGCTGATTCACAGACCTGTACCCTTGGGGATAAAAATACATGTTTATAAAAAATAAAAAATTTAAAAAAAAATTAAAAAAAAGTGCATGTGGTATAATCTCATTCTCGAGATTTTTTTTACTGATTTAAATTAGTAAATAATAAAAATTAATTATTGGTCTTAAGTTCTGAATTGACATAGAAATACCTTCATGTTGCCTCAAATTTTGAATATTTACAACAGACATCAATTGAACACTTATCATATATACTAAAAGCTGTATTAGGTATTGTCAAGAGAGTTGAAGGGAATTTAAGGCCCTTACCTTGCTCTTAAGGAATCTACCAGCTTGCCAGACCAATGAGACATGCCCATATGAAACAGTGGATCTGTAACATTTATTCACATTTAACTAGGGAGTGAACCTTTTACAAAGTATCCAGTTGCCTTTGCTGTGTTTTGATTGGATCATAATGTAGTTTGACATCAACATATAATCTCAGCAACAGACTAGGAATCTAACTCTGAAGTTAAAGAAGTCAGAATAAAGTTGCAAAAGGAACTGAAGAAGCCAGTGTCTTGTCAGGTACATATGATATTGAAATAATACCATTGGTCTAAGCAACTAAAGGAAAATTTTATATTTCCCCTGTGCATAGAAACCTCCCCCCATTCAGATAATTCAAAACTTAAAAAATTTTTAGGAAATAAGAATCTTAAGTTAGAGTGAGAAAGAAGCCTTTGAGGAATTCACCTCCAGACTTTATAAAAGGTCGCTAATTTCTCAGGAACTGTGTAGTTAAATATTTTAGTTAATCAGAGAATATTACAGCATATACACTCTAAGTAGTATATTGAAGAAAAAGATTGAAACTGGAAGCCAAAATTATTGAAGGTGGGAAATTTTCATCAGAGAGTTGAAGGCTGTAAAAAATAATCAAACAAAAATTATATAACTGAAAAATATAGTAACAGATAAAAGCATTAAAAGAAACTAAAAGAAGGGACACATCAAGCTCAAAGGATCAATAATAAGTTTTATCTGACTTTTGGATAGGTATTATGGAAATAGGAGGTAACAGAATGACATCTTTAAATGCTGAAAGAAAAAATTTTCAACCTAGAATTTTATGACAAGTGAAAAATCTTATTTATTTATTTATTCATTCATTTGTTTATTTTTAAATAAAGTATAGTTGACATATAGTATTACATTTCAGATGCACCACATAATGTTTGGACAACTACATATATCACAAAACGCTCACCACCTTAAACATAATTATCATCTGTCACCACAATTTATTACAACAATGTAATGCTATTACAATATTATTGACTATATTCTCATGCTGTACTTTTCATCCCCCTAAGGTATTTACTTCACAACTTGAAGTTTGTACCTTTTCACCCCCTATTTCGCCTATCTCTCCACTCCCCTCCTCTCTGGCAACCGCTAGTTTGTTCTCCATATTTATAAGTCTCTCTTCTTTTTTGTTGTTGTTTGTTTTTTGTTTTGTTTTTTTAGATTCGACATATAAGTAAAATAATACGGGGTTTATCTTTTTTGTCTAATGTATTTCACTTAGCATAATACCTCTAGGTCCATCCATGTTGTTGAGAAAGGCAAGATTTCGTTCTTTTATATAGCTGAACAATATTCCACTGCATATGTATACCACACCTTCTTCATCCGTTCATTTATACTGATCCACATTCGGGTTGTTTAATAATTTGACTATTGTAAAATATGCTGCTACAAACACAGGGGTGCATATACCTTTCTGAATTAGTGTTTTAGTTTCCGCAGGCAAATACCCAGAAGTGGAATTGCTAGATCATATGGTAGTTCCATTTTTAATTTTTTGAAGAATCCCCATACTCTTTTCCACAGCGGCTTCACCAATTTGCTTTCTACCCAACAGAGCATAAGAGTTCCCCTTTCTCCACTACCTTGCCAATACTTGTTAGTTCTTGCTTTTTTTAATACTAGTCATTCTGATGGGTCCGAAGTGATATTCTCATTGTGGTTTTGATTTGCATTTTCCCTCATGATGAGTGATGTTGAGCATCTTTTAATGTGCCTCTTGGCCATCTGTATACCTTATTTGGAAAAATGTCTATTCAGGCCCTCTGCCTAGAGAAATTTCCTTTAAAAATTACAAAAAAAGAAATACCTTTCAACAGACAAAAGACCTGTACTACAAGAAATACTAAAGGACTTTTTTCAGGCTGAAGGGAAGGGGATACTGGATAGACATGAAAGACTACAAAAGAAAGAAGAGCAGCAGAATGGTTAAAAATTTGGGTAATTAAAACTGATAAATTTAAAACAACATTGGCAACAATGTCTTGTGGAGTTTTCCATCTATATAAAAGCAAAATACATTACAGCAATAGTACAAAGTCGGGAGTTGGGAAAGAGGAATTAAACAGTTGGGAGATTCTCAGCATGTCTGCAAGGGTGGTAAAGTGTTAATGTCAAGTAGACTGTGGGAAGGTGAGGATGCATGTTTTGATCGCTAGAGCAGCCACTAATAAAAATACACAAGAATGCAAACCTAGGGGCGCCTGGGTGGTTGGTTCAGTGGGTTAAGCCTCTGCCTTCAGGTCAGGTCATGATCGCAGAGTCCTGGGATCCAGCCCCATATCCGGTTCTTTGCTCAGAGGTGAACCTGCTTCCTCCTCTCTTACTCTCTCCTCCTCTTTCCCCTTGTGACCTCTGTCTGTCAAACAAATAAATAAAATCATTTAAAAAAATACACAAGAATGTAAACCTAAAAGATAAAATAAAGTATAAAATGGATTAATAAAGGCTACCAAAAGAAGGCAGAAAGAGGAACAAAGGAGCATTAAACAGGTAAGACAAAGAGGTGAGACAAAGAGAAAAGTAACATAGTCCGTTTGTCGAAACTCAAAATATCGGTAATTAAATTACATGTAAAGGAATTAAGAGGTGGGAGCATTGCAAGTGCTTGGAGGGGACTCAGAGGTCTCTTTGAACCAACTCTTTACAACTAGTAAGGCTGTAATAGTCCAGCTCTGCCAGTTTGTACCAGCTACATATGAGCCCTGCCTAGATTGGGACCAGGCAGATGAAAAATGCAAAGGCCATTGTTGTTCGTTACCTTTCAGATTCTCTGTGCACCCTTCTCAAATCAGCCCGTTCTTTCCTCTCTTCCTGGTAATAATCATTCTATCTTTGTGTTTACCACTTCCTTGCTTTGCTTTATAGACTTACCGAATATGCACCAATGTTTTCCTAATGTAGTGTTCAGTCATTTCTGTCTTTAAACTTCATATAAATGGAGTTATACTGTCTATATTAACCTTCAACTTTGCTTTTTTGTTCAGTTATGTTCTTGATATTTATCTGTTCTTGCAGGCAGCTGAAATGCAGTTATTTCCCCTGGTACATAGTAATCTCTCATCTGATGATTCCAATTTTTTCCCTTCTACTGTAGATAGACATTTATGTACATCAAAGTTTTTCTCTAAGGTATATATCCAGGAGTGGAATAGAGTTATATTCACTGCACAAAATCAACTTTACCAGATAATGCTAAATTGTTTTCTGATGTCATTATATATGACCAGCGGTGCAGAAGTTTACTAGCTCTTCCAGATCCTTGACAACACAGTTTTTGTGAATGTGCTAGAAAGAAAATGAACTCCAGTGAATCTGTATGCATTTCCTTGTTCACTTGTGAGACTGAGCATGTTTTCATGTGTATACTTCTGTACTACAGAGACTTCCTCAATGAAATGCTTCTTTCAAGCCTTTCGTCATTATTTTCATGTCATTTTCTCTTATTGATCTGTGAGCGTTCTTTTCTTAAACTTACTTTTGATTATTTTTTATTATTTTAATTTTTTATTAACATATAATGTATTATTAGCCCCAGGGGTACAGGTCTGTGAATCGCCAGATTTACACACTTCACAGCACATACCCTCACCATAGCACATACCCTCCCTAATGTCCATAACCCCACCACTCTCATCCTCCCCCTCCCCCCTACCCCCAGCAATCCTCAGTTTGTTTTGTGAGATTAAGAGTCTCTTATGGTTTGTCTCCCGACCAATCCCATCTTGTTTCATTTATTCTTCTCCTATTCCCCAAACCCCCCACATTGCATCTCCACTTCCTCATATCAGGGAGACCATATGATAGTTGTCTTTCTCTGACTGACTTATTTCGCTAAGCATAATACCCTCTAGTTCCATCCATGTTGTCACAAATGGCAAGATTTCATTTCTTTTGATGGCTGCATAGTATTCCATTGTATATATATATATATACACCAATCTTCTTTATCCATTCATCTGTTGATGGACATCTAGGTTCTTTCCATAGTTTGGCTATTGTGGACATTACTGCTATAAACATTCGGGTGCACGTGCCCCTTTGGATCACTACATTTGTATCTTTAGGGTAAATACCCAGTAGTGCAATTGCTGGGTTGTAGGGTAGCTCTATTTTCAACTTTTTGAGGATCCTCCATGCTGTTTTCCAGAGTGGTTGCACCAGCTTGCATTCCCACCAACAGTGTAGGAGGGTTCCCCTTTCTCTACATCCTCCAGCATCTGTTGTTTCCTGACTTGTTAATTTTAGCCATTCTGACTGGTGTGAGGTAGTATCTCATTGTGGTTTTGATTTGTATTTCTCTGATGCCGAGTGATATGTGATTTTTCATGTGTCTGTTGGCCATCTGGATGTCTTCTTTACAGAAATGTCTGTTCATGTCTTCTATCCATTTCTTGATTGAATTATTTGTTCTTTGGGTGTTGAGTTTGATAAATTCTTTATAGATTTTGGATACTAGCCATTTATCTGATATGTCATTGGTAATATATTAATGCTGTTTAAATTCTATGTTTTGAAAAATATATATATATTCTACCTGTTGTTTATATATTGAAATTTAAATTTTTAAAAAGTCATATTAGAACTACCAAACTACTATTTCTTTGTATTACTTATTTTATTTTTAGAATTTTTATTTAATTTATTTAAACTAAAAAAAAAAAAAAAAAAGCCAGCAACTTCACTCCCATCCCCCCTCTGGCAACCACCAATCTGTTCTCTGTATCTGTGAGCTTGTGTTTTTGTTTGTTTGTTTGTTTGTTTGTTTAGACCCCACATATAAGAGAGATACAATATTCTCTTTCTCCTTCTGACTTATTTCACTTACCCTGATACCCTCAAGGTCCATCCTTGTTGTCGCTATAGCAAGATATATTTCTTTTTTTACGGTTGAATAATACTCCACTTCACAATTTCTTTAGTCAGTCATCCATTGATGGAAGTTAAGGTTATTTCTGTATCTTGGCTATTGTAAATAATGCTGCAATGAACATGGGGGTGCATGTATCTTCTGACTAACACTAACTCAAGTGTTTATGTTTACTTCAGATAAACACCCAGAAGTGGAACTGTTGGATCATATAGTCATTCTATTTTTTTTTAAAGATTTTATTTATTTATTTGACAGAGAGAGAGCACAAGTAGGCAGAAAGGCAGGCAGGGAGAGAGGGGGAAGCAGGCTCCCTGCTGAGCAGAGAGCCTATAAGGGACTCGATCCTAGGACCCTGAGATCATGACCTGAGCCGAAGGCAGAGGCTTAACCCACTGAGCCACCCAGGTGCCCAGTAATTCTATTTTTTATTTTTTGAGGAACCTTCATACTGCTTTCCATAGTGGCTGTACCAGTTTACATTCCCTCCAACAAATGTACAAGGGTTCCCTTTCTCTTCATCCATTATTTCGAATATTTTATGTGAACAGTTTTTGATTTTTTTGTGTTAGCCTATCATCTATAAATAATAAAACTTTTGTTCTTCTTCATTAACCTGACAGCTTTTGTTTTTCACGTCCTATTGTGCTTCCTAGCACCTTCAGCATAATGAATAGTAGTGAGAAAAAACACAACTGTCTTGTTCCAGATCTCAAAGACAATACTTTTCCCCACTTCAAAAAAAAAAAAAAAAAATCTGATGTTTTCTATAGGACTTTTCTAGCTCTTTAATGTGTTAGGAAAATTTCCTTTTGTTCTGACTTTACTGCAAGTTTTTAATGAAAATCAATGGTGAATTTTATTGAAAAAAATTATATCTTTAGAATTTCTCATTTAGCCCTTTGCTAACTCTGTTAATTAATTTTTAATATTATGTCACCTTTGACATTCTAGGGTAAAATCAACATTTTAAAAAACAACCAGCTTGATTCATTCTGCCATAAATTTTTGTTTCTGTCTCTAAAATGTAAGGTATGTGGTCAAAATTTTAAGGGAATGGAATACCCAGCAGCCCCATTCATAATAGTTCCAGACTATGAACAATCCAAACACCCATGAAGAGCAAATGGATAAACAGTGATCTTTTCACAAAACAGAATTCTATATAGCTGTGAAAATGAATAACTACAACTATGCGGACCAATGTAAAAGTAATGTTAAATAAAAAAGACAGATGCAAAAAGTATGCTTTCTATGTAATCTTGTTAATGTGAAGTATAAAATTGGAGAAAACCAACCTATGCCCAGAACTGGATAAGCCTCAGGTGGGGGTTGGAATTGTGAGTGTAAAGGAATGTGCTGAGGTTTCCATGTTTTTGAGAATATGATGATGTTTGGTCTGGTTGGTGGTTACACAGTTTGTTCAGTTTACAGAAATTCACTGAGGTGTACAGTTTTCTCATGTGCATTATACCTCAACAAGTTTATTTTTAATGACAGAAGCAGCACAGACCAGGAAGCAAAAGACCAATTTTCATCCAAATTTTGCCCCTCTAGAGTGGTATCATCTTGTTCAATTAACTTGACCTTTCTAGGTTTTGTTTTATTCATCTGTAAAATAGGAAAATAATAATATCTGCTATATGATGTCAATGATTAATTAAAGCCCATCTGCTCCCCAAGACTTCCTCCTTGAGAGTTAAATTATAATTCAGCATGTAATGAATCAGGAAGAAATATGAAAGTCCATCTTGAGAAACTAGAATGACTCCCTTCTGTGGAAAAAAATCAACAGAAATTTGGCTGGAGGCATACATGTAGTGAGAGAAGAATAAGCCCAGGAGAGCAGAGGTTTGGTCAGCTACAAAAGCACAGAACTGAAGAGTCACAGGACTAAGATGTGGCCCCAATAAAGTGTCAATCATCTTGGAAATGCACACATCAGGTGACACATACCTTGTGATCAAAGAAGTGAAGCTGCCATACCTTAGAAACTAATAAAATGACAATATAGTTTCAGACTTCAGAATCTTGTGACATTTGCTCAAAAGATTAAGCATCTTCAAACTGAATACATTCATTCATTCATTATTTATCAAACATATATTGACACCCTCTTTGCAGGGAGATATAGATAAATAGACAGGACCAGCCCTGACTTCAAGAAGTCAATAGTCTGATAAGGGAGACAGACATGGGTATTAACAACAAAAAGTTAAGGACTTGGACAGAGGTAAATACAGAATCCTATGGGACCATTTAGAAAGAATGCCTAATCCATGTTTTTGAATTTGAGAAAGCTTCCTTGAGGGGGGATATTAAGGTCCTGACAGCCATTGTAACTGAATTTCGGAACTTTCAAGACTAAGAGCTAAGCCTTGAACCATGGCGAATTTACTGTAATAAAAGTCACTTTGTGAGATTCCTTGGCTGCCAGCCATACAGCCTGTCTTGGTTGTGACACAGCACTTGCCTGGTGGCAGCATGGTGGGAGAGGGGTAAAGGATTGAAGCCAGACTCAGGGAGAAGAGGCAAGGCAAAAACTAATAATCTCTTGTGTTCCTCTGATGGTGGCTTCTGTTGTGCCATAATTTGTGTTCATGGAGTTACTTATGAGGATTAAATGAAGTATGCATCAAGTTCCTTAGGAATCCTAAAGACTGGTTCACTTTTTAATTGTTATCATTTTCTCAGGAAAATTGGTCTTTGTGTGTTAAGACTAAAATATTCAAAATTTGCTTATTCTGATTAACCAAAATATCAAATTCAAAAAGCATTTCCTGAGAACCTCAGAGTGTCTGACCCACTAGCTAGTGGGACACAGAAAAGAGAAAGGTTCTGCCCCAAAAGGGTTCAAATAGAAGTGTGAATAGAAGATGTATACAAATGCTCTATAAAGTTGATGTAGCCCAGATGGACCGAGATGGTTTTGGTGCCCCCTCCCAACCACACCATCTCCATCAGCATCTTTAAATCACCCAAATGAACATCCAGTCTACAGAATCAATGTGTTTGCTTAAGCAACGATGACTTAAGGGCAATGATCCCAATCCCAAATACCCACATCCACCAAATACCTTCCCAAACGACACCCCCCCCCCATTACAGGATGAGGCAATGATATATTTGCAGGAGGAAAAAGAGTCTGAGGAGCAATTCCTGCAGAAATTATCTCTAAGCTTGAATTTGAAGGACGAAGAATGAAATGCTGACTAGGTAGAAAGGACCTATGCAGGTGTTAGGGGACCTGTGGGGCTAGGAGAGGGCCATCATCTGGAGAGACAGAAATGAAAACCCAGACGGCACTGTTTACAATGCCAACAAGCTTGGATGTCCTCTGTAGACAGGAAGAGAACATCTAGGAGTTTTGACTACCTAAAATCTAAGGAAGAACATTTCAGGGGCCCCATGGAGATTGTACTGGAAGAAAGACAGTGGAGGAAGGGGGAGGAAGCAAGGCCAGTGAGAAGAGACATGCTCAATTTGCTCACATCATGTTCCTTAGTTCTCTGATTCACGCTCACCTTAAATGCTTCTAAGCATTTTTAGCATATGATGCAGAATCTCCTCACACTGGTTATTTTAGTGCTGTTCTACCTTGCAATAATAGTTGTTGGTGGGATTTCATTTTAAAGCTATTTTGCAGAAATAAAAGTTTTCACAGTCATTGCCAATTTGGCAAAAGCAAATTTTGAGGCCATTCTGCAGGATTTGTTTTTTAGTCACGGTGGTTATTTCACGACAGGAAGTAGATCTTGTGCTTTTTTTATAATGCATCATAAAAATAACCACTCATTTAATAAGATAATGCAAAAAGAACCCTGGATGCTTGGGTGGTTTATGAATGTGGCAGGATTCTTTCCAAATCAGCAACTCTGAGCAGAAGACAAACATCAGTATTTAAACAAAGAACTTTGAATAAGGAATTAATGGGGTGGAGAATTGCTACTTTTAAGCAGATAGAATCTCATAACCACCCCCACAATCAAACAATTTATATTCAAAATGATTTTTCTGATTGAAATGAAACATTTTTGCATATAACTAGACTTTCTCTCTCTCTCAACCCCTCCTAACTCCTCTGTCTCTCTTCCCCCAACACACACACACACCCAGAGGAACCTCATAGAAGCCAGTTTCCAGACAATCAAAATGTAGTGTGTTTTCTGGAGTCACCAACCACAGGTAAACCCACCCCGAGTAATTTCTTATATTTACCATTCATCTCTCAAACCTTGGGCCCAGACACAAAGCAATACTGTCTCTTTAGGCAGTTTACTTCCTTCAGAACCTTAAAGAATGATGTCAACAACTGTGGTTCTTTCTGAGCTCTAACATTAAACATTTTATCAGTGATTGCTTTTAGTAAATGTGTGTACAATGAGGTCTTTTGGTCCCTAATTGTCTGTAATTATGGTTCTTTCACATTTTCTAAGAATTCAAAAGAAAAAGTGAAGAGACAACAGTAGTTTAAATGGAGACTCCATATAAATCAAATAAAAAGAAAGAAAGTAAAACGGTAAAGTTTCTTATAAACAGGTACATGATGGCTCTGGGTTCCTTACAGTAGCTTCAAGAAAAAAAAAAAAAAGAAAGAAAGAAATCAGCAATATCTAAGCTACAGCTTAAATAATTAATTATTGTTAAAATACTTAAATATTCAATCCCACTTGGATCTGAATCCATCAATATTACCACTTCTTTCCACTTCAAAGCAAAAACATATACTATGAGGTTTATTGGAATAATGTACATGCTATCACATTCTTCCCCAAAGTTTATCTTTTATTTCTAAACAAATTAATGATAGTGTTCCCAAAACATAAAATTTCTTGTCATCTGTTTTAATACTCAATTTGTTCTATTCAGTAATGCTTATGTTATCCTTCACATTAAAGAGTATCTGCTCAACAGTACAATAATGGTCATGTTTCAGAGGAGTATTTTCATATAGCAAAGGTGTTACTGCCCCTCAAATTGCCTCCACCATTTTCTTGTCCTTTGCTCTTTACCCACGATTACAAGTTTATTTATTTAAAGTTAATATGATCACATGCAAGTGTAACACCAGTGCATGGGCTCACCCAGACTGCAGACTGTGAAACTCCAGATTGAGCTCATTTACATGCAATGGGACCAGTGCCCCTGAAATTCTCAATAAGATGGTATAGTGGAAGAATTGCTGGCACCTACACAGCAATTGAAACTCGGTTTGTGTACACATGAGAGATCAGTCACAGAAGCGTGTGTGCCTCTGAACAGGAGGCAGGAGCAGAGATTGAGGACTTTGATCTTGAACAGCCCAGTGTGAGCCCATAATCTTAAATAACAGTATATTTATCTCAATTTCAGATTGTTGTTAAGGATAACTGTAGACTTTTTTTCTTCCATTTGACTATGTTCTATGACTCAGTTTGGAAAACCTTATTTGTGAAACCAGTGTGCAATATAATGGCCAAGGGTCTGCTTAAAATAAAATGATCCTCATTAATTATTGAACAGTTACTAATGGGATTCCCTTGAGAAAGAAGTACTTTGTATGGAATTTTCAAATAGCAAGTTTATTGTTCATGGTAGGGCAGAGCTGCAGAGTATGGGGAAGGGGCATCAAACCTGAGCTAGAGCCCCTAAAGACAAGAATAACCTCAGAGGCATTTATCATCTTTCAGGGCTGGTCCTCAACTTTACAGGCCCAGAAGCTTAATTTTGGTGAGTTTCTCTATCTTTCAGGGATATATTGACATCAGCAGGTATTATTTTAAAATATATGTGTATATAAATATAATAGAATGCACATAATAGAATATATGATATATATTATAGAAATATATAATTATGTAACTCCATCTACATCTCTCTATATATTTCTATCATGTATAATACATGTATTTCTATCATACGTAATAGAATTTATTGACGGACTATATATTGTATATTCTAGAATACTTTATTATGTAGCACGTGTTATATAAAGCTATCCATGTTGCCTAGAAAATCTATGTGTTATACACACACACACATGCACACACACTCACACACAAACCCAGAATGCCTATTTACAATGAGAAATATGATTAACTGTCACGTAGACTTGCATGCTCATATTGACGGAGCCATTCACTCTTGTCCTGTATGCAGACTACATCAAGTTGGCTTTATCTAAAGGCTGCTGGCTGTGCCTGGGCTCAGAACAGGAGGGTTAATACACGGCTTCAAAGGAAGCAGCATATCTCTGCAATTAATGCAATTTTCAGGTGATCCCCGAGGTTGGCTGTCTGGGTATGCTCCCCGCTGGGCAGTGATTTAACTGTGATCCGGAATTTTGCTTTTCATCCTCTGGAAATTTGTGTGTTCACACAGCACAACACAATGGACAGGGGTTCTATTTCCCAAGCTACAGTCAGGAAAAACTGTTACTCTGTTTTTCTTGAGGTACAGGGTCAGCCATGAAAGGAGGTCCTCTAGTTGTCCTCAGAGTTCTTGCCACACCTTTCTGAGATACCCCTTACACATTGTGGGTCATTTTTGTAGACTGTGTTCCTGCTTCCTTGGCTACAGCTGAGTAGAACAAGGCTGAGTGACCCAGAAGCAGACATTTCAGTGTGGCCAGAGGTCTGGAAGGCAGCTTGCTATGAGACTCCTGTCCAGCAGGATGCTGTGCACCAGTGACTTGGCCAACTTTTTTAAATCCTCTCGTTTGAGGAGTGATGTGTCCAAGTGAGAGGCATGCAAAGGAAACTGGCAGTTGGGTTAGTGGAAGCAAAAAATACTTCTTTTTCTTTTTAAAGATTTTTTTAAAGATTTTATTTATTTATTTTTTATTTATTTTCAGCATAACTGTATTCATTATTTTTGCACCACACCCAGTGTTCCATTCAATCCATGCCCTCTATAATAGCCACCACCTGGTTCCCCCAACCTCCCACCCCCGGTCCCTTCAAAACCCTCAGATTGTTTTTCAGAGTCCATAGAAGGAATCAAGAGGGGCAGTAAGCCATGAGGCAGTGAAGCTTTAAGTAAGGAAAAACCACCACATAATGAGAGAACAGAGTCATCAGTTGTAGAAGAAGAGCAGAAACACGGAACTGGGGACTTTTCACAATGTGCAAGTGCTAAAGTGGAGCAGGGGAGGGCGGTTCTGAAGAGAGAGAGTCTATTGGCTCTTTTGACTCCTAAGCAGAATTTCAGGCTCTACAGCCCATAGTTATGAGGCTCTCCAGAAGGTTTGCTGTGTTCTTCACTTCCCTGTGACTTTTTATAATAGTGATCCATTATTTGAGGCAACCTGAGTAGGTCTTTGCTTCTTGCTATCTTGAAAGAGTCCAATTCATAATTTTGATATTACTGCCTCATCACATCTTTTGAAATTTTACAGTCACGTGTTTAATCCCTTAGAATTTGCTCCCATGGGTAATTGATACCAAATGTGTGTTTTACTTGTCAAACTGTCAGGGGCAAATTTATTTCCAGATTCTCAGAGGACACCTAAAAGCTACCCTGGTGTCCTGACTCATATAAAGCCTCACCGGTCAAGAAGCTGTATAGCTTCCCTTACAAACTCCTCATTCTGCTTAAAAGCTGAACTGCCAAACTGCAGAGCATTTCTACCATCACTTTAATTAGTAGGCCTACAATCTTGTTCTTTAAAGTACAGTGGTAAGGCAGTTTTCTATTAATCAAGACCATAACTTTAAGAAGTGACCTGCACTTGGATTATTATAACCTTGCTCTAGTCATTAGTCATTTGCAGGCAAATTGAGCAGAGACTGATTTTGGCTGCTGTCTTCCAAACAAAATGTAACAGTTGTTTATCCTTTAAGTTTAAGACTTCATTGCCAGATCATTCATGCGTGCAATTTTATAGCAACAAAATAGCCTTCAAATACCATAGAACTCTTAACCATAACAGTGGCATGAGAAGGTACCTGTAGCTTTCCTTTCCACCAAAGCTAATGCCCAAATCCTAAAGAGGAAAAACAAAATGGATCACAATGGGGAAGGTGGAAGAACCAGGAACAGTCTCTAATCAGATGTATGAGAAAATGTCATGATGTTTGTTAACCCAATTTTCTATTACAACAGAAAATAGAACAAAGCAAGATTACAGCTGTATCTCCTTACCATATTTGCCAATAGCCCACACTCCCTCCCTTTTCTACGTCGTACTGGCCATCAGACCACGTGTTGCCTAGCCCTTTACATTCTGGGCTTAGAGTTCCAAGATGAAGTCAGGATCTGAAATGTGAGGGTTGCAAAGACACTGGGAAAGCAGGAATTAGTCCAAGGAAGAAAAACAAAAAGGCATGGGAGGCTTTGGGTAGAATCTGGGCAGAAGAGCATTTGATGGCAATAGCTTATTTGGGTCCCCCCAAATTGGGTACCCCAGTAATGTGTCTGTGATTAAAGGAGTGAGACTGATACAAAGTAAAAGCTTTATTTTGCGCCAAGCATCAAGAATCAGACCCACCGTCAAACAGACCCAGTCGGGCCGCCCCTTACAGAGAGGACGACCCCTCCCTGCTTTCCAGACTAATTTTTATAGAGCAAAGGCCATGTAGTTGGGCCTGGCCACACACAGGTGGCCAATGAAATAGTAACACACAGAGAAACCTGCACAGTCATGTAAGGTGACCAAATGAACTACAATTTACCCTAGTAGACATTTGAACCAGCCTATCACCTTGTTCAGAATTGGCACCCAAAAGGCGCCCAAAGGGCGGGGCTCATACTCCTTGGTAGCTAGGAGACAGTATGCGCCCCCACTGATTGAATACCTCCACCTGGCCTGACCCACCCTTGTACTTGGACTTTGTTACGTGGGACTGGTTCTTAAGTAAGTTCCCCTGGGTAGTGGGGGCAGAGTTAACTTAAGTTTTACAACAAAATGGCAGTTCAACCGGGGTGGGGCTGCTCTGGTTGAATAGGCCCTTACACTCAAAGCTGCAGAATTTCTTGCCCCAAGTTGCCTTTCTGGCCACAATTCTGGAACATTCTTGTCTGAGTAATTTAGCCAATTCCTCCACTGGCTCTGGAGCTCTCCCAGGCTGCCCGGCAGGTGAAGGCTTCCTGGACCCCCTTGTATCCAGGGAAGGAACACTGATACACATTGTCTGATGTATGGGTTGGTGTTAGCAACTTTCCTTGCAGAAAGGGAAGAGGTGTTCATTTGTCGTCATTCATCCTAATTCACTGAAGTTTAGGGGAGATGGGGTAGTTCACTGGTGATGTCTTATGAAATGGAACACAGTTCTGTATAAGCAGACAAAAAGACTTAAATTCATTAATCCATAAGTGATTCAATGAATTAGTGATTTCTTTGAGCAAGAAATATTGTAAATTTAGAAATACAGAAAAACTGCAATAAGGTTTAAAAGCATGTGTATAATAAAGATGTGGTTACCTTCCTGTTGTAAGCAGCATTTCCAAATAAAAACAGTATCTAGCTAGGATGATTTTACTTCCATGTGTAGGGGAGATAGCCAAAAATAAAATCAGAGCATTGAAAGACATCCAAAGCGTGTCATTTCTTAGCTGTCTTTGTTTTTTCTTGCTCCCATAGATAATAATAAAAAGTTTAAGAAAGGATTCCTTATTGTAGTGTGTTTCACAGAAGTCTCTATCCTGTAGGGAATTCTGCTTCTGCTTAGGTATCTGAACGACAGTCAACATTTATTGTGCCAAATTTTTTTCCCTGGAGTTTTAAATTAAATTTCTATGCTGCTCTCTCTTCATATGCCAAACCTCTCTAACTAGAGAATAAGAGTCCTTGCTGGTGATTATTTCCCATCACTACTATCGTCATAGAAACAAATGATAATGCCGGAAACTCAAGGACTCTAACAAACTCCTGAACAGATCTTAGCAGAGAGGACCAGTGTCACTAAATCTCATTTAAGCCCAAGGTCCCCTGTGTGTGTGTAGTTCCAAGTTATGAGCTATGTGAGCAACAAACTGTGAAAACTGAAAATATGTGAACAGGATTTCACATTGAGGTGAAAGAATATTTGTAACAAAGACAATGTGAAACTTCTTAATGATCTGCATAAGAATTGTACAGTGTTGTATTTTACATAGAAATGGTAAGCCTGTGCCATCAATGAAAATGTAAATCTTACATGAATAGCCTAACTGAGCACTTTGGAGATTAAACTGGGGAAAAGAAAAGCAGTCAGCCTGGGAAAGAGATGGACTGTAGTGTCAGTGGCTTTGGGAAAAGGATCTAAGGTGAGCTCACCTCACGGCAGGAGGGAATCCTCCAGCAGAGCCTTGGGGCATGGAGGTGCTGGTTAAATTAGTTCTCTGTCCAGAGTGACTGCCCAGTGTTGATATCTGACATTTGGTGATGAACAAAACTGGTCATTGAGATCTCCCAGGACACTAACATTATTGGTACCCGTATTATATTCTGTAGGAAGAAAAGAAAACAGAAGATAGATATGTCATTTGATGACTCATTAGTGGCTTAGGTTGTAGGCTATGCCTCTCCATGACAAATGAATCAGTAGAAGTCTATCAATGGGAGGGTTTTAATCCTCATAAGCTGCTTCATGTGTCTGTAGGATGGTGATATTGGGGGCCATCCAAGACAGCAAGACACCACCATGTCTGTTTTTAGCTCCAAGTCATAATATTTGTAATTCTATTACAGCTGTGACCCACACACGCCTGTCAGAAACCAAAATGCATGGAATTTATGCAAGTTCTCAGAGGCATTTCTTACAATTCCCTGCTTCTCTCCCACCTGCTTTCCTCAAAATCCCAGTTCATTTTGTACCAATCTCTTTTAAACTACCTCAGCTCCCCTCTGGCCTTCCCGGTTGAACTTGTTACCACTCCACCCTGTCTCCTGATTCAGTATCACCAAGCCCCAGGCACCCTGTGAAAAGAGTCTTTCCTGGAGGAAAAAGGCCTTAGTTCTCAGGGGAGCAAGAAAGAGAGGGGAAGAGAAAGATAATTTTGGAAACATACTGCAGAAGAAATGAGTTCATGTGCTCATATGCCCTCAGGTATTCAAACTCCAAAAGGTACAAAAATGAACACTATGGAAAACCTCCTTATGTCTCTGTCCCCCTGCCCTATCCCCAGTCACTCTCCTGTTGTGTGGATGTAGCCAAAGCTATCATTTTCCACTGTCTCCTTTCAGAGCTATGTCACACAGATAGAGATAAATATATGTTCTCTCCTCCACTCTTTTTACCCAAATGGTAGCATTCTACAAATCCTGTTCTGCACCCTACTCTTTCTCCCTCCATTTACCTTGGAGATGATCCCCTATCTGCACCACAAAAGAGTTCTCCTTTGAGGGAGAGAACAGGATTCAAAGGTATGTATTGTATAAGAGAAGCACAGTAAATGACAGTTGTCCTTCTCTTACCTGAGTTTGGAGTTCCTATTTTTTGAGAAAATAAGACAAAGCACAAAGCAGATAGAGAGCAAAATAGGTTTATTACTGATAATCTGATATTAGAGAATGCAGCTCAGAGACACAACAATTTCCTGATATGGAAATCCCATGTTAGACCTACCATCTGGTCAGAGGCAGCTCAGAGAGCCACGGGCCTTCCACCACAGCTCCCTCCAAGGCTCCCTCCCTGAAATGTTCCTGACCTGGTGAGGCAGATCTGAATGTGGAATAGGCAGATCCCGAAAGGAAAGGGCTGTTTCACTGACCCAGACTCTCATTCAGACTCCCTCTCTAGACAACTCACTTTAGTAATGATGCAATAAGAAATTAAAATGTTTAGGAAAAACTCTTTTTGTTGGAAACAAACAAACAAAACAACTGTGGCAGGAACATCCTCCCACAAACTAGACATTAGGCATGAACAGTAATTGATTTGACCAGTCCTCTACTGAGAAACACCAAAGATGCTTCCAGAGTTTTCTTATTAACTAAATGTAATGAATATGAATCTTCAATCCTCTGCTCTTGGGGGAAAAAAAATGTAATGAATATGAATATTTGAAAATGAATAACATTGTACATATAAAGTTTCACACATATGGGTTTATATCGGAATGATGAATTCCTAGAGAAAATGACTATACGCATTAAAATTTTTGTGAGATATTATCAAGTTACCCTATGTGGAGAGTATAGCAATCCACTCAGAAATGTGTAAGAGATTGATATAACACCCTTTTCTCCACATTTTCAGCATGATGTATGAATAAGACCTTTTAATTTTTGCCAATCTAATACACAAAACATGTTGTCTTTATGATGTTATTTTTTTCTCTTATTGTAAGTCAGATTAAATATATTTTCTTATATTTAAGAGGTATTTTAAATTTTTTCATTTTGACGATCTCTTTATATCCTGTGCCCATTTTTCTATTGGATGGTTGTGGGGTTTTTTTGTGTGTGTGTGTTTTTTTTTTTTTTAAGAGACTTCATTTTTTACAGCAGTTTGAAATTCACAGCAAAATTGCTTGGAAGGGAAAAAATTGAGCAGAAGGCACAGAGAATTCCATCCACCCTCTACCCCCATAAGTACATAGTCCCTCCCCCCATTATCAGCATCCTGTCGGGGGTGTCTTGTATATTCATTTCTGGACAGTCTTCATAGCTTAGAAAAACTTTGATTATAATACAAATTGCAATCTTTTCCCAGGTGTTGGCATTCTTTTGACATCGCTTATTGTGTTTTGCCATGTTTAATTTATTTTTAGTGTAGTCTAATTTATCACACCTTTTATTATGTCTTCTGAGTTTTGTATTATTCTTAGAAAGAACTTCCCTACTCAGATTACTAAGTCCCCCCTCATTTCTTCAGTTACTTTTATGGTTTCACTTTTTCCTTATATTAAAATCTTTTAACAATTTAAATGCAAAAGAAAGGATCCAACTTAGTTTTGTTTTTTCTTATAGGCACTGGCTGCCCAATATCATTTTTTTAGTGAATCTACTTTTTTTTCACTACTTTGAAATTCTAATAATTATGAATCCCAGATTAACTGGGTGAGATAAATGGATGTGATTGAAATGTATAGATAAAGACCCTGAACCAGAAATCACCTATTTGAAAATGTTGCCTTTGATTGTTCCTCTCATTAACACTTTTAAAATAAAGATATTTATCTAGATTTAAATTCTTACTCTTCTAATTACTAGTTGTGCAACCCTAGGTGAGTGAACGTTTCTGAGACTATGGCTTTGGGTTTGTTGTGAGGATTATATGAGAGAATACTTAAAATTCAATAAAATATAATGTGGTTAATAATAATTTATTGCTTAATTCTTGTTAGTAAGTCCTGCCTCAGCTTGTCCTTCCATTTTCTCCCCTGCGGTGGCCATCTGGTTGATGCATGACAATGCTACCATTCCTCTTTTGTTTATGAGATCCTAGAGGAGTGGCCAAAATGCTTCAGAAAATTTTTCCATGGGACTGTTGAAACCTATTCCAGGTTTTCTTGGGGGCATATTTGTGTAATTGATGTGAATGAGCTTATATAGAGCTTATAGAAACTATGTTCAGCACTGTTATTTAGGATGCAAACTCGGGAATAGAGTCTCAATTTTTGTAGAAGTAAATAGAAAGATGTTCTTGGTTGCCTATGAAATATGCTGAGGTCTTCTGGAATTAAGAGTAGGATCCTGGAAGACCTACAGCAGAACAGGTAAGGTACTAGTTTTCTTCCAACCACTTCTCAAATAGGACTCGGAGTAAAGTTGATTTTTTGTCTTGTTTTCAAGAAGCTCTCTACCCCAAATATATCTGCCATATCTTCAAATATATCCAGAACAATAATCTTGCCAAGTTTCTTGGTATCAAATTCTATGAAGTAACAATGATCAGAATGTATTCTTTTGATAATCACAAGCTTCCTTGTTGCTGCTCTAGTCTTTCTTTGTACTTTGTGGAAATGAAAAACAGCTGATCATCATCTGTTGCTTCATATTCCAGAAGGCAATTATTAACTATATCTCAGCCTCTACTTACATTATGAAAATACCAGCTCCTTTAATGTTCCCCCAAATGTTCACTGAAGATTATACAGTGAGGGAAGACCAAGGGGATTACCACCAATTATGATAATAAAACAGGAGGTAAATTAATCACAGCAAAATAAAAATGAGTACTAGTGGTTGATGAACGCACTTCGTAAAGAATTCAGTGTTCAGAATTTTTAATTATTCTGAGAAACTGACTCTTAACAAAATAGAGCATTTGTAATTAATGCCAGAAGATGTTTCATGGTAATCATGTAACAATCCAGAGTGCTGTGGATTTCAGTCTTCGGAGATGTATATTGATGATGAAAAGCTAAATATGTGTTTTGCTATCTTGATGCTTACTATCTATTTTCCATTGAAAGTAATTCAGTGTTAATGGAAGAGAGACTCAGGTCAAATCACAAATCACAGAATTTTCATACCACAATAGATGTAATAGATCATCCTTTTCCAGCTGCCTGGCTTTACAGATGAGGAAACTAAAACACACATGAAGGGGAATTTGCCCAAGTCGGTCAGGGCGTTGATGGCCAAGTTAGGGGTAGTGCCCAGCATTGACTCAGTATTTCATATCATCTGCTTTTTAAAGCAAACATTTATTCGAATGGCAGGGCATTGCATGCCTTTTGCACTAATTTTTTTTTCCTCACTCTTTTACTTTAGATGAAAGTTTTAAATAGCGTTTCCTGACATACAGGGTGGACCTGCAAAGATCACAGCACCCAGATTTTTCAGGATATTTTCATTTTCAAATTCTCTGTTTTACTCAGAATCAAAGTGAAACTTAGATACCCATGCAGATTTTCCACTACCTTAATTATAATAGATAAATCATAAACATCTCTTGACTGATCTCATAGCATTGCGGATTAGATCAAGCAACCAACTTTCCCCATAGTTAATCACAGTCAGAGAAATGAGTTAGGTAGGTGTCTAGTTTGTCATTCCTCTAGAAAAATAGAAGCCCCCTTTGGAAAGTGTGCTGGTAAATAACAAGCCTTGTTTTAAATGTGTACTTGGAATCTGGATCCTAGAATAAATCTTTAAACAACATCCTTCATGTCAAGTGGGCATTGACTTTTGACAATGATCCCAGACTATTGTTCCAGAAAGGAGCTATGAGTAGAGGAGAGATGGGGACGATTTTGCTTAGGTAATAGAGACAAACAGGGTGCTTCTCCAAGAGTTTCAGCATGCACTTCATTTTTCTGCTTGTCTGAAGACTTTAGTGTTTTCAGACAAGATACATGAGTTGAAGATGTCAGAGAAAATAATATATATATATATATATTTTGGCAAATCAGGCAGGAATTACCTGATGGATTTGTGTGGCAGGTGTTGATACTGATTAATGGTCTGTTCAGAGCAAGCCCTTTGTATGCCTATCTTTTTTTGTGACAGAAACTAAGATTTTCTTTATAGCAATCACAGAGGTCTCACTAGAAGGAATGAAGAGAAAAGCGGTCATCATTGCTCTCTCTCCATTATTGCCTAGTTAGTCTGTGAAAGCCTACACCTGATCCCCCAGTGACTTCAGTGATTTGGTTATAAATGGGTCTAATCTTGGGTGCTGCACACAGGAATGACTCATAAGATTGTGTTCAACCCTGTCACCTGCTTCAGATGTAGGTTTGGGAAAGAGGAATGGGAGAGTCAGGAATTGGGCCTGGGGGCTTTCTCTCCCCTACCTTCTCTCATTCAAATGATACTTTATTTGAGAAGTTTGCTTACTGTCAAGTCAATATAAGCTAGAAGTGTGTCATAAGGCAAAGGCCACTGTAACATTGTGAGATAGAATATAGAAAGGCATAATTTATATTTTATTATCTAGAGTTTGAGATGAGTCCCTCATTTTGAAGAACCTGGTTCTAGGATCAGCCTGCCTTTGCCTTGGTGGTCCTATCACTGGAGCGGGGACTCTGGGGGTCATAATTTTGCTTTCCCCAGTTATACTGTAATTGCTGAAGACACAGAAGGCATATTTCTGTCTCTGGAATCCAAACAGGAAACTTAGCTCTTCACCCTCCTTCTTCTCTCTCTCTCTCTCTCTCCCTTACACACACAAACCCACAGTGTGAAGAAAGCAGTGTAAAATTTTACTTTTCAGACATAATCTATAAAATGGCAGATAATTTGTACTACAAATTATTAGGTACTATACCTAAAAATTCAAATTATACTTTACAAATCTTCTGCAAGCATCTTTTCTGGAAAATTAGATCATAGGCAGTGAAGACGGAGATGCACGGTCTGGTATTTTTCAGACTTGAGACAGCCTCTTATGGTAAAATGCAATCTCATTGACTTTTATGTCCTTCTCTTTACCCATTTTAATGGGGGAAGAACTTCCGTGTTCAGGTAAGTAATCTTTGTGGTTGCATCACAAGGATTTTGTATAATCTGTGAGGAAAAAAGTTCCCACTTTTCTCCTCTTGACCCATTAATTTCACTGAAGTGTCCTTGGAGGACTTGCTTCCCTAGTGGTCTATTTATGAAATTCAAGGGGAAGGAGAGGATAAAAGAAAAGAAAATCTGACAAGAGGGAATGGACTCAAACTTCAGCTTTGAAAATTAATGTTATATTGGTCATACTGGCTAGAGGACATTTTCTTCATCAAGCAACAGGAAGATCCATCTACCTCCCGCTAGTCTGGGTAGCTTAAGGGGCTGATTAAAAGCCAGTATCAGAAATTGCCCCAATCACTTCTCCAAAAAGTGGGGAGGAAACATATCCTTTTGGGTACAAAAGTCTCTTACTGCAGAAGAGCCACAAGTGGCCAGAAATAGACACACAACATTTTGGGCAAGATGGTATTGTGTGATAAATGGAAAGGAGTTACCAGAAGTTTAGCAGAGTAAAGAACAGCTGAAAAGTCTAGCTTTCAATAAGTCTGCCTTGCTGTGGGATGGGCTTAGGAACAGTCCAGTGGGCAGAATGACCTTCCTGTCTCAACTCCAGTGTCTAAGACTCAACAGGCCTTTACAAGTGTGCACTGTGGAAGGTGTTACAAGTAAATGTTCTACGGAGAGAGTGCACATGCCAGTAAATGCTGCAATATCAGACACACGCATGCACACCTCCCTGTGTGTAGCATAAATACAGCAAGATGCGTTACTCGAAGACTGTGGTTTTGAGATTTTGAAACTAAATGGTCATGCTTTTTCCTATGTCTCTTTTCTCAGTGGAGTTGATGAAGCACAATTTGAAGAGCTCTCGCATCCAAGATAATTTTCGAGTAAGGAGGCTAGACATGGGGACCGAAGCCAGGGGACCTTCCTTCTTCCCTCAGGGCCAGTCACCCACCTCTCAGAGCCTCCTCTCCCCTTCTGCCTTCAGACTCCTGGGTTGCTGATAGATGCAGGTCACATCCAATTTTCAATTCTGCTTTCAATTTCAGCGAATTTATTGACATGACAAGGTGTACAGGTATGCCTCTGTGTCTTAGAATGAGTAGTGTTTGGTATCTGATTCCCATAACTTCTCATTTCTTTGACAGAGACAAAGCTGACTGCTTCTAAGTACTTTATTTTTTTAGACAAGAAGTACAGGTCTATGCCTCTCCCTTGCTAATCAAGATCAATTTTCTCATTTTGATAGTTGTGAGAAAATGCAATTTTTAACTTTTCTGTGTGCAGGGCCAACAAGGAGCCCTGATGGGAGAACTCACCAGAGCCATGGTGGAGAGCATGAACTTACAAAGTCAGCCTGTGTCAAGTCTAGGTTCTGTCGCTTTTGAGGAGACAAGTCCTTTAACTTCTCCAAGTTTCTGATTTCTGTCTGTGTTGCTTTTATAGTTTTTGAATTTTGTAACATGAGCATACTTTACTTATGCAGAAAGAAATACAAATATTTTCTTAAATGGTTAAGTCAAGCAGGTGTGATGGAACAGGACACATCAGAAGAGGAAATCCTGGAGTGTTGTTTGGAAAATATCATAGTAATTGGATCTGAGATGGGGCGGTCCTACATGTAGAATAAGAGTGGTGGGGGATGGATGGATGGATGGATGGATGGATGGATGGATGAGAAAACATAGCCCAGACTTTGAGCCCTGAATAAGGGAAGGAGTGAAGTTGAGCTGAGCTGCTGTGGCAGCTGGTAGATGGCTCCTTCAAGAAACAGCTCCTTGATGAGGCTTCTCCTTTTCAGACCCTCCCATTCTCACCCTCCCTTCTCCATTCTCTGTTCCCACTTCCCCCTTCTTGCTCCTTTTCCACTCTCATGATTTTCATGAAAAAAATCCAAACCAGATTCTCCCCAGTCGACCTTCTATTTATATTCTCCATTTCACTAGAGACTTTCATTGCATGTTATGTGATTCTAAGACATTTTCAATGTTTTCCTGCTATCATCCTGCTCTTCTGTTATCATGTGGAATACAGTAGCGTGCACACAGAATAGTCCTGTCTTGTCTCACTCCTGAATGCATGGCCGTGACTTTGCAGCTCCTGCCATCAGGAGCTGCAGTCTGCTTACCCACCCTGAGTCTGGGTGGCCTTGTGACCTGCTTTGGGCAGTAAAATGTGGCAGAAGTGACATTGTGAGCATTCCAAAGCTTCTGTTTTCACTCTCTAGGAATGTTGCTCTGAGCTCATCATGTCAAGAGCCCGGCCCAGGCATGTGGAAGAGAACCCAGTGCCCCTCCTGCACACCCCACTAATTGCCAGAGATGCGCAAGGGGCCGTCTTAGAGCACAGTCAAGCTCCTGGGCAAGTGCAATGGCATGAATGGTCCTGGCCCGGCCAGCCCAAATTGCTGAACCCAGAAGCAGGAGCAAATCAACAGCACTTACTTAAAGCAGCTAAGATTTTGATGGTATGTTACACAACAACAGAAAACTGGGCAAAGATTCTGATTAAATGTGGTGTCAGAATATTCCCTCTTGTTTATTGTTAGGTATAGCTATGAATTCACACACTAGTAGGTGATAGTCACAGTTAAGGGAAGAAATAGCAGATGAACAGGTAGAAATCTTGGGCCTGTCCCTGCTGGGGCACTTCCTTTCCAGAAATAGCAGCATAATTGCTAGCAGCAGTTTTCCTGAGGAAGATTTAATTTTTAATTCACTGAGCAAAGATATATGGCAGAGGTCATAAAATTTCATTACTATCTTTTTTTGGAGATAAATACCAAGGCTAATATGCATGATTCTCCCCAATTCTAGATATTTTTCTATGAACATTTAGGAAACAGGCACCATAGACAAAGTTGTCTTGTCTACAAAGTTTGGACATGCCATCTTGAATTAGAATTGAAGGGAGTTGAGTTGCTAGCTTATAATTACTAGAAGCAAAGGTACACTGAGGAGGTAAAGACAAAGCAAGGAGTGCACTGTCCTGAGCTGGTGTCACACCATGACCCCAAAGTCTACAACAAACACAGCTCCCAGCAGTTATTGGAGAACAGGGCAGGAGACATAAACATCCCCAGGGTAACTAGTAATAGAAAAAGGTGCAGTCCATTGGATGAACAGTGAGAGGTGGTGGCACCTACCAATAGAGAGTGTGTACAGTGATTCAAGGGGACAATCACTGCTCTATTCCACTATTTGGGGTTTTTTTTGGGGGGGGGAATAAAAGCCCAATGCTACCGGTACCTCCAATTTTTTAAGAGCTAAAAATGTGGATTTTTATGTGAAGCCCCTAGAGTTTTAAATGCTACTTAATAATTTTAGGTAAATATAAAACCCTGGGAGGGCCACACAAATCATGTCTGTAGAACACCAGTTTATAACTCTGATAAATATAGTAAAAAGTGATATTTACTGTATTTTATAGCCAGTAGATTCACCATGATTAATATCCAGTATACTAGCGACACCCGTGGTGCTGAGCTCCCACTTGACCAGGTGTCAAGTTGAGTTGCTGCATCACGAGGAGTTGCAGAGGACACAGGGACAGGAACGGGGTAGCTCAGGCCATGGGGTAGCACTGAGTGGATGGCAAGGAGCATTGGCTCTTTTCCAACCAGTGTAGGATTATTTCAATGTCTTCACAAAGGGGAGTGTCTATTGCTAGGTACCAGATGGTGATCAGCTTTGTAGCAAAAAGAGCAAGTTCCCAGTGCTCAATATTTTTTTTCAGTATTTTATTTTCAGTTTTACTATTGAAAGCAAAAAAGATTAATGTAAAATCTAGCTGCTGAATATTATAGCAGTTCTTGCTTTTATTCCCAAACGGCTCCTCTAGTGCCCGGCAATTGTCTCCACGGCAACTACTTAGGTTTTTATAAATCTTAGATTGTGATGAGCTGGGGAGGAAGCAAGAGTCATGGCGAAACCTTTACAAGCCAAGATTTTCTTTCAAACATGAATAAGTTTCTAATAAAAGCTCAGATCCTTTGCTTTCCAATTTATACCCATATCTCAAGTGTCTGAGTGCTGGTTATAACTTAGACAAATAAAATTTATAGCTCAATCAATCAAATATTTATTGAATATCCACTGTGCATTCAGCACTTTGCAAGCTGCTGTCAGGAATTCAAAAGAAAAACCAAGCTCTGAAAGACCATCATTGTTTCACAAGGAAGGAAAGAGGATGCCACAGCAGTAGTTGAATCAAGGACACAGAGGAGAAGGATTGATCTGAGTGGAGGTGCATGTGGAGGAATGGTGACAGGTGGCCAAGGAATGGAGAAAAATTTGAATTCTGAGCGGACAAAACTTGTCTTCTGCCTCTAAATACCCTGTGTTCAACTTCAACCATTGCCTCCTTTTCTGTAGACACCTCCAGGGTTACTCCCACCGTGTCTCACAGTAACTCTTAGTTGATCAAGATTCCCAGATGACTCTCCATCATTTCAAGATGTATACTCTTGAACATACTACCTGACCTGGTGTGATTTCCAGCCCACTCACTTTCCCTCATCTTCACACACACTTGGGTTGTGCCCTCTGTAGAGCACAGTAACTCAACAGCATTTGTCTCTAGCAAGCCTCTTTCTCTTTTCTGGACACTGCTTCAGGATCCAGTTGTAACTGAATTTAACGACCCCGTGAGGGCACTGCCTCCCTTGGAGTGCCAACAAGCAAAGCCTCCCCACTGCTCAAACACACGTTCCAGGTGTTCCTGGTCTCCTTGCTCTTCTGTTCTTTCGTTTCTTTCTTTCTTTTTTTT
This sequence comes from Mustela nivalis, assembly GCF_964662115.1. Lineage (NCBI taxonomy): Eukaryota > Metazoa > Chordata > Mammalia > Carnivora > Mustelidae > Mustela > Mustela nivalis. The sequence goes on along the minus strand of NC_139024.1, from coordinate 56,807,384 downwards.
TTTTTTTTTTAAGATTTTATTTATTTATTTGACAGAGTTCACAAGTAGGCAGAGAGGCAGTGAGGGGGGGCGGGAAGCAGGATCCCCGCTGAGCAGAGAGCCCAATATGGGGCTCGATCCCATGACCCTGAGATCATGACCTGAGCCGAAGACAGAGTCTTAACCCACTGAACCACCCAGCACCCAGGTCTCCTTGCTTTTCATATACCCCCTAAAATATTTTCTCTCCCTTGTTTATTGGAGCAAAAAGAAAGACAAAAACATGACCAAAACATCAGTCTTTTGAAACTCTGACTCTACCATATAGTTAGAGGAGACTTACAGACTTTACCCAGGAATATATTAAAACTGGACCCCTCTCTTCTTCTTCCTGATTGGGTTGTAATTCTGGCCAAGTTCAAATTCCGGATAGAGGATTGATCTAACACAGTGATTCTGTGGCTTTGTGACCTCCTCAACAGTAATGATCTTTTTCTCCATATCATAGACAGCCACTCCACAGATGCATTACAGATTTCATGACCCTAAATCTTGCATTTCTGAAGTTCAGTTTCAGGTATCTGGCTTCTAACTTCCATCTTTCATCTTTCCAGATCCTTTTTTCTAGTATTTCCATTCCAAAGAATTTTCAAACTTATTAGGACGTACAGTCCATTGATGATCAAATTTATTCTCCGTACTCTTCCTTACCTTGCCTCGCTCATAAAAGAATTTATACACTAATGTCAAAAGAAAATTCAGAGAGCTTTGCTTGATGTAAGTATTTTATTGAATGGAAAAGAAATGGTTCACAAACGGGTACTTCAAATCTGAAACTGGTAGGAGGTTCACAGGCATCACATTACAGGATGACTTACTAAGTGAAAGTAAGAAATTTTTACAATTGGTTGTTATCATGGGAACGTCCAGATGGCAGAAGATTGGTTAAAATGATTATCTTACACTATTTTAGGAAGATGGCTTAAGTTTCATTTCTGATTATCAGAGGTATTTCCAAGGTATAATGTAAGTTTGGCCTATCTTCATGAAAGAAGATAGACTGTTTTACTTACATGGCTTAACTGGTGGTTTTGTCTGCCTGGAGATCTTTAGGGGTGGCCTCTATTTTATTTTATATTTTATTTTAATTTTTTAAAATTTATTTTATTAACACTAATAATATTCAAACATAAAAGATACCTGATGATTAATGTAATGAAAACCCATTTATCCTCTCTCCTACTTAAAATACGAAACTCCTGATCTCATTCCTCCTTCAGAACCTCTGAAATAACCATAGTTTAGTGGTTTTTTTGCTTTTTGACTGTTTAATTTGCTTTTTAAATGTTTTTGAATTGTTTAAATTGCTTTTGAAAATCATTTCCTACATATATTTCTACTTTTAATATATGTGTATGCTTCTGTAAAGATACATAGAATTGTTGGGGCACCTGGGTGGCTCAGTGGGTTGGGGCCTCTGCTTTCGGCTCAGGTCATGGTCCCGGGGTCCTGGGATGGAGCCCCGCCTCAGGCTTTCTGCTCAGCGGGGAGCCTGCTTTCCTTCCTCTCTCTCTGCCTGCCTCTCTGCCTACCTGTGATCTCTGTCTGTCAAATAAATTTTTTTAAAAAATTAAAAAAAAGGATACATAGACTTGTTTAGCATGTTTTTATATTTTGCAACAATCATATTATACTATATATATATTTTATCAATTGCCTTCATTACTCAAAATTATTTCTGTGAAATTCACTTGTGTTGGTACATGGACTCCCAATTCCACCATTTTCATTCATGGTATATTATCCCATAAAATATGTATGTCACAATTTATTTATTTATTCTTCTAATAATGGACATTTTGTTGTCTGTTGTCACTGTGAAGTTTTTCTTCTACTAAAAACAGTGTTGCTTATATGAGTTAATTTATATTACATCACACTATTTAATCTTCTGTTTAACTATTAGAGAACTTCCAGAATAAACCAGGGTTTGCCATTGTCTTAATCTATTCAGGCAGAATTCCATGGAGTGGGTGGTTTATAAACAAAAGATTGATTTCTCCTAGTTCTAGAGGGGGGCATCTGAGATGAGGATGCTGGCAGATTCAGTGTCTGGTGAGATGCCACTTCCTTGTTCATAGATGGCCATCCTCTTTACTGTGTTCTCATACGGTGGAAGCAGCATGGGAGTGCTCTGCAGCCTCTCTTATAAGGATACTAATTTTGTGCATGAAGGTTTTGCCTTCATAACCTAATCATCCCCCAGAGACCCATCTCCCACCCTTGTCATACTGGGGTTTAGGTTTGAACGAATGAATTTTGGGGGAGGACACAAACCTTCAGTGCATATAGTGCAGCGGTTATATTGAATTATTTTTTCAATAAATGTTTTCAATAAATGTTCAATAAATTCAATAAACCTTCAATAAAGGTTTCAACAGACGAATTTTGGGGGAGGACACAAACATTCAGTACATATAGCATATTGAATTATTTTTAAATAAATATTTACTTATATTTAAATAGATATTTATACATAAATAAATAAATTTATTTTATTTACTAAGTTTTTTTTTCTCTATTCATAAGTGAGATCACCAGGGATTTTCCTTTTCTTTATGTGTACCTTTTTCCTATGCGTGCGTGAGAAAGCCCAACTCACTGTCCTCAGAGAATGGGTTCCAGAATGAGTGTTCTTTTTCCATTTCCTGCAAGAATTTGTACAGTTTAGAAATATGTCTAGGGCGTCTGGGTGGCTCAGTGGGTTAAGCCGCTGCGTTCGGCTCAGGTCATGATCTCAGGATCCTGGGATCGAGTCCCGCATCAGGCTCTCTGCTCAGCAGGGAGCCTGCTTCCTCCTTTCTCTCTCTCTGCCTGCCTCTCCAACTACTTGTGATTTCTCTCTGTCAAATAAATAAATAAAATCTTTAAAAAAAAAAAAAAAAGAAATATGTCTAACCTGAATGATTGCTAAGTATCACCAATAAAATAGTCTTAGTGTGGTGTGATTTTTATGGGTAGATTTATAGTTGTTTTTTCAAAATCTTTAATGATTATGAGGCTTCTTAGATTTTCAACTTAATTTGGAATTCACTTTTACAAGTCATATTTTTATATTTTCCTTAGAAAATAACTTACTTCCTCTTAGTTTTTAAAATTATAATCCTCAAGTTGTTTTACCTTTTTTTTAATATTTCAAATGACTTTACCAAAGTTCTTTAATGTAGAAACTGACCATATTGTTTTGCTTAGATAGACTCAACTCTGGACTTTGACAGGTGCTATGCAAAGTTAGTTGAAAGTCTTCCTTTTGCTTTTTCAATTTGCTCAGGATAAGAGACAATTTGTTCTTACTTTCTCAATGTCATCCACCCTTTCTTCCTTTCTTCTTCCCTCCCTCCCTTCCTTCCTTTTAACTGGTTTAGTAATCCAATACAGATGCCATTTATTTATTTATTCATTTATTTATTGGAAGAATTGACATATAATACTATATTAATTTCAGGTATACATTATGATTCAATATTATCTATGTATTGCAAAATAATTACCATGTTAATACTAGTTAACCATCAACAGATGCAGTCATAGCAATTTTTTTTTTCTGGTGATGAGAAATTTTTAGGATCTATGCTCTTGGCAAGTTTCAAATATGCAAATGCAAAAAGAATTAGCATTCCTTATAATCTTTTTAATCTCTCCTTTATTTGTAGTTATGTACCTCTTTCTGCTCCAAATATGTGTTTGTGGCTTCTCTCTTTTCTCTTCATTAACCTTCTCAAAGGTTTAGTGCTTCTTTAACCTTTCCGGAGAACATGAGTTTAGTTTTGTTGACCTTCTCTGTAAATGTTTATTTTTAATTTTATTTGTTTCCACCTATCTTTATTGCTTTATCCATTCTACTTTCCTCATGATCATTCTCATTTTCATTTTTGTAATAGCACATTAATTTTAAAACATTCTTGTACTGACCACTAGAGCAGTTACTGAAAGTTTTGCTAGATTTTATGTTTGTTACTGAAGAGTTCTAAGTTTTTTTTTTTTTTTAAGCTTTTATTTATTTATTTGACAGAGAGAGAGATCTCAAGTAGGCAAAGAGGCAGGCAGAGAGAGAGGGGGGAGCAGGCTCCCTGCTGAGCAGAGAGCCTGATGTGCGGCTCTATCCCAGGACTCTGGGATCATGACCTAAGCTGAAGGCAGAGGCTTTAACCCACTGAGCCACCCAGGCGCCCCGAGTTCTAAGTATTTTTACACTTCTCTTGTGATTTTTAACCATGAATTATTTAGAAGTATGTTTCTAATTTTCAGATCCAGTTATTGTTTTAGTAATTTTGTAAAAAATGTCTGCCTTAATTGTATTGTGCTCAGAGTATGTGGATGTTGTATTAATTCTACAAAATTTGTTAAAATGTCTTTTATGGTATAACCTATGGTCATTTCTTTCCCCTAAATGTTTCAAATGTGTCCAAAAAGAATGTGTAATCTCTAATCTGAGATGCTGTGTTCTCTGTATCTGTAGGGCAAGCTTATTAAATCTGACATAGAATTACTTACTTTTCTTCTGCTTTATCTACTCATTACAGAGAACAGCATAAAATTTCCCCTAATAATACTTTATTTGTTAATTTCTTCTTATAATTCTTTATTTTTTAATTTCATTCATTTATTTGAGAGAGGGCACACACAAGTGGGTAAGAGAGAAAGCAAGCAAGGGGAAGGACAGAGGGAAAGAGAGAAGCAGAGTCCCTGCTAAGCTGAGCAGGGAGCCAGATGCAGGGCTCCATCTCAGGACCCCGGGATCATGACCTGAGCTGAAGGCAGAGGCCTTAACACACTGAGACACTCAGGCACCCCTCTCCTTGTAATTCTATAAACATATTTGAAGTCATGTTAATTGCTGATTACATGTTTTAGATTATTATGTTTTTCCCAACTTTACCAAGGTATTATTGACATATAACTTTTGTAAATTTGAAGTTACCATGTATTTATTCTATACACATACACATTGCAAAACGGTTACCACAATAAGATTATTACTATACCTTCACATAATTACCCTTTCTCTGTGTGTGGTAATAACATTTAAGATCTACTCTCCTAGTAACTTTCAAGTATCTAACGCAGAATTGTTAACTTCAGCCACCATGCTGTACATTACATCTCCAGAACTTATTGTCTCATAGCTGAAAGTTTGTACCAACATCTTTGACCACTAAGTTTGACCAACTTCTCCCCACTTCCTGCATCCCCCTGTCCCTAGTAAGTGCCAATCTACTCTCTATTTTTGTAAGTTTGGCTTTTTAAGATTTAAGATTTTAAGATTTAAGATTTTTAAGATAGGTCAAAGCATATAGTATTTGTCTTTCTCTGTCTGACTTATTTCACTTAGTGTAATGCCCTCATGGTTTATCCATATTATTACAAACAGCAGGATATCCTTCTTTTTATGGTTGAATAGTATTCCATTGTACATACATACATACATATATATACAATGCATCTTCTTTATCCATCCTTTTGGTGATGGACACTAGGGTTGATTCCATTGTGAATAAAGCTGCAGTGATCATGGAAGAGCAGCTGTCTCTTTGAGATAGTAGCTTCATTTCCTATGAATTTATGCACAGAGGTGGGATTGCCAGATCATATGGTAGCTTTATTAATTTTTGAGGAGCCCCCATGTCATTTTCCATAGTTTACAGTCAAATCAACAATGCACAAGGATTTTATTTTCTCTATCTCCTCATCAACACTCGTCTCTTGTCTTTCTGATGAGGGCCAGTCTAAGTAGTGTGAGGTAATATCTCATTGTGGTTTTGGTTTGCATTTCCCCAATGACTAGTGACATTGAACATTTTTTCATGCATCTGTTGGCAATTTGCATGTCTTCTCTGGAAAAATGTCTATTCAAATCTTCTGTACCAGTCAGCCTATCTATAGATTCTGGGTGGATCATTTGATGGTATCTGCTGTCAGGCTTGTTGCTACAGTCCTGTAACAGTCTAGTCTGGCTCCTAGGGCAGCAGACTGGCAAACTTGGTGCTTGGTACATGAGGATCAGCATAGAGCTTGTGTTTACTGGGGCCACACAGGTACCAAGGATGTGCCCAACATTTGTATCCATAAAAGCCAGTCCAATGCTGTGATTATTTGGGAGCCTGGTTTTGTAGGAGACAGCCTAGAGACTTGGGGCCCACTTGTCGTGGCCAGCATGACAAATTGACCAGGAACGTGAGGGTAAGAGGATGAAGAAAATAACTCGAGAAGTAGAGAGATGGGGGCAGGAGGAGCACTGAGGAGGATGTCCAACAGTGCTGATTTTATTCCACATTTTACAAGCATTTATAAGGCAGATCACAATAGAAGGAATAATACATCAGTATTTAGTCAAATAACTGCAAGCTCCTATAACAAGTTTACATTAACTACAACAAATCTTGTGATGCCAGGTAATCACGGCTAATGCCATTAGCTACTATTGATACAAGAATTTACAATCAACCAGGGTGTGGGTTATGGGAAGTACAGGAACAACAAGGACCAACTAAGAATTTAAGACCCTGACCATATTATTCCCTTCTGTAGGGAGAAGGTGTGGGAAATCACGTAGGTGAGCCCACGACACATAGCACAGACCCTTCCTCAGTGTTACTCAGCTTTCCTGTCCTTAACCCCTTATCAAGGCGTCTGGACTTTAAAGGAGACAGAAGTCAGGGCCTGGTTTGACCCATGACTCCACAAACACGCCGTGGCCTCCAACACTCGCCTGGTGCTAAAGTTAGACTGGAGCTTGGGCTATAGGAGCTGACTGTAAGCTGGGGTTTTGGAGGCCAACCTTAAAGTTAGGTCTGCAGGGTCTGTTCTAGCACTGGGGCAGGTTAAGAGATAGGTCCCTTAAGAGATAGTCTAGAACCTAGGTCCACAGGGGGTGAACTGGCACTGAAGTGGGCTGGGGGCTTGGGGCTGCAGGAGTCTGCCTGGTGCTGGAGGATGGTGTCAAAACCCCAAGTCCATAGTAGTGAGCCAGGTGATGGGTATGGCTGGGAGTCTGGGTTCTTGGGGTCCACCTGGAGGCTGAGTCTATGGGGACCGATTGGAATCCTGGCATTGGACAGCACTGGAATTGGACAGCCCCTGGAATTGGACAGCACTGGGATATGCCAATAGCATGGGTTTGTGGGAGCCTGCTGGGAGCCTGGGTCACAGGAGCTGCCTAATGTCCCAGTAGTTATCTTGGGCCATGGGACCCTGTTGGTACTGAGGTGGGCCGGAGGCCTGGGCTCGTGGGAGCGCTTTGGGAGCCTGGTGCTATGGAAGCCACCTGCAGGACTTGGCCTAGCGCTGGAGTAAGCCAGCCCTGGGGCCTGTGGTAAAGTCAGGACCTCTTTCCTCCTCCACAGGGAGGGAGTCTCTCTGCTGCACTGCCCAGGCTTGGAGGAGAAGAGAGGAAGGTAATATCAATTTATTTTCTCTGTGCTGCCCACTCCATCTTTTCTTATTTCTGTGCTTCATTCAGGTGCTGTCATTTCTTACCTGGAATCTAGCTCTTATGAAGGCATTTTCACTGCTATTCAAAATTATGTTTCTGGGAGGGCATGGGTGCTAGAAATTCCCATGCTGCCATTTTGCTGAGGTCACTCCCTATATCTGCATTCTCATCTCTAGGTATATAATGTTCACCTAAATAAAAAGCTGAAAGGCTGGAAGGTTTAGGAAGGGTTCTCCCTCTATATGGCACTATGGAGCTTCAAATCTTTTCTTCCTGTGAGTGAGTGATGGCAAAGCTTAGAAATACGTAGGGGGAGATTTGTGGGAAGGGGCTCGGGGCTTCTCTGCAGGCCACTGTCTCAGCACCTCCACGTGTCCCCAACCTGGAATCTTCTTTTATTTTCTTTATGAATTGTGTCACTTATTATGAAATTTTCTTCCCTATCTCTAAAGACAAAGGCCTTTAAAAATAAGGCTGTAATCTGGTATTAATCTTTCTAGGCCATCTTTATTTTTGTCCATATTTTCTGGCCTGTATCTTTTATACCTTTGTTTTTAACCTTTTCACATTCTTGTGTTTAGGAGGGCCTGTGCTAGATAACAAGAAGGTGCTAGATAACAGGAAGCCTGCCTGTCGTTTTCATTCTTTCCTTCCCTTCCTCCCCTCTTGCCTTCTTTTCCCTTTATCACTATATTGAAATGGGACTTTACACCATTTATAATTCTTTAAATTACTGTTACATACACATTTGTGTTTTGCATTTACCTTGTCTCTTCTATGATTTTCTTCTGCTTTCTTTCAATCTTTGCCTTTTTAATTTGAAATATTATCTACACTTGTTTAGATTTCATTTTTCTTTTTTTAAATTTTTTCAGTGTTCCATTTTATCTATTTTACTAATAGCTATTTCTAAATTATTCGTACTCAGACCTAACAAATCCTAAATACATCAACGTTTTTATTCTTCCGACAAACAAAGGAACATCCATATTCTTTAAGATTGCATGTCTCAACTTACTATTATATTTCCTAGTATTTTAAATTCACTATTTATACCTTCCAGATTAGACGTTTTTATTATTGCTTACACAGCTAATGTTAGATTAGATATGCCTGCATTTCTCAATTTCTTTTCTTATCATGGATTTCTGCATCTCGGACTTCTTTCTGGAGTCACTTCTTTTTCCTGAAATACATTCTTTAAATTTTCCTCTATTGATAATCACTTAGGTGCAAACTCTGCTAGTTTTCAATTTTCTGAAAATCTCTATTTGAGTTTTATTCTGAAAAAAAAATGGCCTATTGGGTGTATAGATTTCTATGTTGATAGATATTTTGGCTCAGCTTTTAAAAATATTTTCTTAGGGACACATGGGTGGCTCAGTTGGTTAAGCATCTGTCTTCAAGCTCAGTTCGTAGTCTCAGGGTTCCGGGATCGAGCCCCACATTCCACATACCATCAGGCTCCAGCAGGGAGTCCTCTTCTCCCCCTCTCCCTGTTTCTGCTCTCTGTCTCTCTCTGTCTCTCTCTCTCTCTCAAACAAATAAATAAAATCTTTTCAAAATAAAATTTAAAAAACATTATCTTACTGTCTGACATCATCATTAGAGTTAAGAAATTAACTATCAACCTAATTGTTATTTCTTTGTGGATAATCTCTTTTTCTGTGACTTTGGCTCTCTGATATCTAATACTAGGGGTTCAGGTGGAGCTTACTTTGGATTAGTTGAATATTCCATGTCAGGAGAGAGAGAGAAAGAGATAAACAAATATCTATATAAAATCAATTCTGGAAAAGCCTGAGCCACTAACTCTTCGAATATTGCCGCTCTCTATTTCTCTTCATTGTTCATCCTTTCCATTCTTTCTGGAATTCCACTGAGATACGTGTTAGGCTTTCTCATTTGTAATAAATGCTACCATAATGCTTCTCAATATTCCAAGATTATTTCCTCCCACATTGATATGAACTTGTCCAGTGATTTCCTTTGCCTGTTGAGATATTAGCAAATGTGATGCAAGAAGACTTGATAATGCCCTTGCATGTGAGACCTTGGTCCCTTGGAACACCGCACCACCATGTGAAAAAGGTGATCTAGCCTTCGTGGGGATGAAGATTTTATTAGGAGAGAGGTCCAGCTATCCTAGTTTTCCCCACTGAGCCTAAGCAACACTTGAGATAATCCCAGGTACGTGAGTATGAGTCCAGGTAGAACTAGTAACAGAACTGCCCAACAACTCAGAGAATGAGAAAAATGCCAGTGTTGTTATAGGCCACTGTTTTCAGATAGTTTGTTAGGCAGCAGTAGATAACTGATACATCATTCCATCTTCTACATCTCCTAACCTCTCTTTCAGAGTTTCCATCCTCTTGTGTCTCTGTTTCCTTAGCAGTGGTTTCTTCAGGTCTGCTTTCTAACACTTTTTTTTTCCCCCTTGCTAGATTTAACATGTTCTTTCACCATCCACAGAGTTTTAAATTTCAATGATTATATATTTAATTTCTAAATTTCTGTTGGATGCTTTGTTCAAATCTCTTTGTTTGGTTAGCAGTGGGTTTCTCGTGTATTCGATTCAACATTTTATTTCTTTATACTTTTTAATACTATTTCTTTAAAGCTAAATTATCAAAGAAAATAATATATGAAATCAGCTTTCATTATCTGAAAATCTTAGAGGAGTCCAACTCTGTTCATGATTTTCCCTCTGCAGCTCAGTGGTGGTGGCTTGTTTCCTCTTGTGTTTATAGTCTTGCATTTAGGGTTAGAAATTCTACATTGCTGGATTGATGGCACAGCATTATTTCCCAGAAGAGATTTTCTTAGTTCTGTTTCACCATCCTGGGTTGTTGTGAACCAGGACCATTTTTTACTAATTTCTTGGCTTGGCATTTACTGCCCTGGACAATATTATAAATTCAAAACCCAACCCTTGTAAATTGGACTGTGGTTAAAATTATCCAGAAAATCTGTTTAAATCCAGATCCCAGGTCAAATTTGATAAAATTTGTTGTTATCTTTCTTTCTGGACAAATATTGTTATAAATCACATTTCAAGGCAGGTTTAGGTATGTGTCTCAAACCAAAACCTTGCAGCCATTAAAGACCACATTTCAGAGGGACAAATACTTTCAAACCAGAATAACTTCTATATGGTTCACCCTCTGTTTCCAGCTCCCTCTTTCTTTGGAGCTCTGAGGAGTTCTACTATTTTTTTTTTTTCTTTGTAAGTTCTGCCATATAGTTGAGAGGATGTTTGCTATATTTTATCAAACATTTCAAGTTCTTTTTTTAAACTGTGAGATTGTCAGATTATTGAGAACACCATACTGCCTGAAATAGAACTCCCATTTCCTCTTCACCAATTTTACTTGGAATTTTATGTTCCTCACTCACTAACTCCTTTTTACCAAAAGCAATGGTTGATTCTCTGTCCCATCTTAACTGACCTCTTCTCTGCATTGGATGCATTGAGTGACTTATTCCTTAAAATATTTTTCTCCTTTAGATTCTGAGGCACCACATCTTCCTCTTTCATTCCCTATCCTATTCTTGTCTCAGAAACTTCCTCCTCTGTCAGACTTCCAAGGTCAGGGCCCATCCTCAGCTGTCCTCTTCCATCCTAAATGATCACACCTGTCCCATGGCTTCCCAAGCATCTAGATAGTGACAACTCTTCAATTCATATCTTTAGGTCCTAAAACCTTGTCAGGTTTAGGTACAGGTACGCTGCTCAATATTCCTCTCTGATGTTATGGTAGCCTGAAAACTGTCCCCTACCCCTAAAGATGTCCATATCCTAATCCCTGAAACCTATGATTGGGACCTTATTTGAAAAGAAAAAGAAAGTCTTTGCTGATGTCACTAAGGATCTTGAGATGGGGAACTTATCCTGAATTATCTGGGTGTATGTGTCCTTATAAGAAAGAGATAGGAACAAATTACACATAGGCAGAAGAGAAGGCACACAGAAGAAGAGAAGGCAATGTGACCATGGAACCAGGTAATGCCAGCCGCCACTAGAAGCTGGAAGTGGCAAGAAATGGGTCAGAGCCTCCAAAGGACATGTGGGCCTGCTGACACCTGGAATTCAGCCACTGAAATGGATTTTGGACCTCCAGAACTATGAGAGAATAAATTTCTGTTTTTTAAGCTGCCCTGTTTGTAGTGCTTTGTTAACTGCAGCCACAGGAAACTAATACATATATCTAGCAAGCAAGCAATTTATAGCTCTAGAGCATGACTCGGGATTTTCTGCCTCAACTCTGCTCTAACTTCTATTCGTAATTACCACTTCCATTTTCAAGAAATGAGCTATAAATAATCCTTCATATTCCAATTTTCTCCCTCCACTCACCCCGTTCAACAGTATATCTAGTCAACCGTACCTTCAAAATATAATCTAAATGTTTTCTCATCGTTTCTACCTCCATCCTGAGCCACCATTATCTCCTCACCTACCGTAGTCTCCTAGACGATCCCAGACTTCCATCGCGTCACCTAACAGTCCATTTTTGCACATAGATACAAAACTGATCTCTAAGTATGTAAATCACATCCGTGTCTCCCTTAGTTAAAGTATCCCCAGTGAGCCCAAGTCCTGCATAAGAGCGTCTATGACCTGCTCCCCATCCCCAACTCTTGCTCTCCTTCACTATGGCTATCATTCCAGCACACAAAGTTTGTTCCAATCTCAGCCTTCATACTTGCTCTTCCTTCTCCCCGGAACATTCTGCCTTGAGATTTTCATGTTAGTGTCTTCTCACTCTTCAGATCAAATATCACCTCTTCAGAGTGGCAGCCACCATGTGTATCTGTCCTTATCTTTGTCTCTATTTTTATCACTTCCAAGTCTCTATCTGCTTTTTTTTTCCTCCTTTCCTTCCTTCCTTCCTCCTGACCTCCCTTCCTTTCTTCCTTCCTTCCTTTCTTTCTTTTACTTTATGCCCTCTGTCCCTTCCTTCCTATCTTTCTATCACTATATCTCCATCTGGAACTAATAGAACTTCTTATAATAATGGAAGTGTTCTGTGCTGTCTAATATAATAATACTAGCTATGTGTGACCACAGCACCTGAAATCTTGAAATGTGTGGGACAACTGAAGAACTGATCTTTTTCACATTTACTTTTAATCTCTTTAAATTCAAAGAGCTACATATAGCCAGTGGCTACCTTATTGGTCAGCATAAATCTAAAGTAAGCCCCACACTATCTGTACCCTACCCGGGTAACCATATATTTCATTGCATTATTTTCATTTTATTCAGAGCACTTTTTTACTATATGAAATTATCTTATTTATGCGTTGATTTATATGGTTATATTCTATCATGCTCCAGCAGGGATCTCACTTGTCTTGTTCACAACTTTTCCCAGTGCTGAAATTAGTAGTTACAGTTAGAGTGCTGTCAGGAGGCTTCAGCAACATTAAAGTAGATGCTTGACTTGGCCACCAGTCAACACATGACCACAAATATTAATACTAGCTAACAATTAAGGAGTACTTTCCATATGCCAGATTTTGAACAAAGCTGTTAACTTAAATTGTTACCCAATACACAATAACTCAATGAAGAATTATTAATATCTTCACTTTACCAATGAGGAAATTAAAGCTTAGAGAGGTTCAGTAACTCAAACCATGGTCTCCCTAAAACTTCGGTTCTTATTTATTACCACTCTACAATATTGCTTCTTTCTCTTCAGGGAACATATATAAATTGATGGAGTTTGGCTTACATAACCTTTTACTTTCCTTTACCTTTAATATTCCTTAACTCTATAACTTAGAAAACAATATTTTATACAGGGATCAACAAAGTAAAGTCTGCAGGTCAAATCTAGCCTTCTACCTCTTTTGTAAATAAAGCTTTATGGGAACACAGCCATGCTCATTAGAGTCCATATAGTCAATGGCTACTTTCATGCTACAATGTCTGAGTTGAGTAGTTGTGATGGAGATCTTTTGGCTTGCAACACCTAACATATTTTTATCTGGCCGCTTGCAGAAAAAGTTTGCTGACCCCTGGTATAGAAGTTTATAATAGTCAATTCTCTGTGTATAAGTCATTGATTAATAATCAAACTCAAATCATAATATTGTAACTTAAGCAAAACATGTTTTAAGACTACCCACTTTGTGACAAACAAAGTGATTTTTATCTGTTTATTTTTTCCAACATCACTGAGATATAATTGACACACACTATTGTGTAAGTTTCAAGTATACAACATGTTGATTCAATATAATTACACATTGCAAAATGATTACCACAATAACATTAGCTAACACGAGCACCACATCCCGTAATTAACATTTATTTTTTATAATAAGAACATTTATGATCTACTTTCTTAGCAATTACCTTAATAATTAATTTTCCTATGTATTTTCTATAATTTTAAAGCAACACAAATTATTTACCATATTATTAAGCAACATAAATATTAAAAAATCCATTATAAGTCTACCGTGAAGAAGAAATTACTATTTTATATTGGTATATTTCTTTTTAGAACTTTTATTTTTACAATTAAGATCAAATTGCTTCTGCGTGTGTTTTCCCAAGGAACAATTCTGAGGGACAGTCTCAAGATGAAAGTGGTGACTTTCTAGGTAAGTAATTTAATTTCTATTTTCAAGGGATTTAGCAACCATGACATCCTTCACCTGATCCCCAGATGATCACTATGATCTGATCATTGTTTGTCTACTCCTAAAGATTCCATTAAAAAATACGTGCGAGGGATGCCTGGGTGGCTCAGTTGGTTGGGCAGCTGCCTCCGGCTCGGGTCATGGTCCCGGCGTCCTGGGATCGAGTCCCACATTGGGCTCCTTGCTCAGCGGGGAGCCTGCTTCTCCCTCTGCCTCTGCCTGCCATTCTGTCTGCCTATGCTCGCTCTCTTCCCCTCTCTCTCTGATAAATAAATAAAGTCTTTTAAAAAAAAATACATGCAAGCACAACAAGCACTGGCATCTGGAGTGCCCAGAAGTTCAAGAGAGAATAGATCCTTTGGTGTTGCTCTATTTTATTTGATCCTGAAATCACAATGACTACAAGTATTATATTTCTTTTTGTGGAGTAGGAAGCATGCAAAATAAAATGTTGCATTTTATACTTGGCAGTAATTTTTGTGAGAGAAAGCTCTTCACTACCAAATGTTATTGCTTATGATGTTCTACCAGAGAAATGTAGGTCCGCTGTTTATTTAAGACACCAGAACCTAGTGTTAAAAGTAAAAGCTGTGGGGTGCCTGGGTGGCTCAGTGGGTTAAGCCTCTGCCTTCGGCTCAGGTCATGATCTCAGGGTCCTGGGACCGAACCCCACATCTGGCTCTCTGCACAGCAGGGAGCCTACTTCCCCATCTCTCTCTTCCTCTGCCTGCCTGTCTGCCTACTTGTGATCCCTCTCTGTCAAATAAATAAATAAAATCTTAAAAAAAAAAAAAAAAAGTAAAAGCTGTGGTACAGATTCAAACTCTGTCTCTGCTAGTTATAAGCTGAGTGACTTCAGGAAATTTATTAACCAGTTTATATCTCAATTTCTTCATCTGTAAAATGAATGGGCATAATTATAGGGCTAGGGCTAGGGCTACTATAGAGATTCAATGAGTGAAAATATACAATGTTACTTAGAAGAGTCTCTGGCAGGGGTTCCTGGGTGACTCAGTGGGTTGTTTCTGCCTTTAGCTCAGGTCATGATCCCAGGGTCCTAGGATCGAGCCCTGCATCAGGCTCTCTGCTCAGCAGGGAGCCTGCTCCCTCTCTCTCTGCCTGTCTCTCTGCCTACTTGTCTATCAAATAAATAAAATCTAAAAAAAAGAAGAAAAAAGAGTCTCTGACATGTAGTAAATAGACTTAGCTTAGCCATTTGTTACTTTAAATGAGAACATCACATTTTGGGGGAAAAGAAAATAATTTCACTTAAATTAAAATGGAGTCACTTTTTGAAGATAAAAATACTCATCTAGTCTATGGCCATGCTGGCTCAATATTGTATATGTATTGAACCTACTTTGAAGTAAGTTTTCAAATTCCAACACTATGTGATTGGGGAAAGCCTTGGCTACTATTTAAACTAAGGGCTTTATTTATTACTATTTATTCCAAGGACTTTCATTAAATCAGCTCTCCTTTAGGACTTTAGTTAAATTGGCTCTCCTTTTTTATCCTTTCAGAATCTTCAGAAAAACATCCCTTTTTAGCAAACTAAGCCCCATTCTCTCTTCCCTTTCTATGGCTAATTTTTATTTTAACTGTGTCCTGTAGGACAGAGCCAGAGACACAGCATGACTCAGAGCCACATTTCTGTCTTGGTGACAGTGTGAACAATGTGAGCTTGAACCAGCTCTTTAGTCTTTCTGAGCATCAGTTTTCTTAACTCTGAAATGAGTATACTAATAGTAATTTTCTCTAACTCACAGAGATATTGTGAGGATCAAACAAGATAATGTGAAAACTATAAATACAGTACTAAACATACATATACAGTATTATACATATATGCATATAGACATCTCTATACAGCTATAAATACAGCAGAGTGTGTGTGTGTGTGTACACACAATATAATATATATTGCTACAGTTGCTTCTTTTGGCCACATACATTCATAATTCTGGGAGGACCACTGGTATATTACAATAGTCTCATGAGACTACAATAACTAGTGGACAATACGTTGGTTTATTGCTCTTGTCAATCATGGTGCAATTGCCCATGCTCAGCTCTTCCAAGTCTACTGGTGCCAAACTCACACGCCTCAACAGGACAGCAAAAATGCAGCTCATCTGTGTGAACAACAGGAAAACATGTATGTAGAAAAATGGATGTTTTTCTAGGAATGCTGGGGGAAAACATCTAGATAGATGACGACAAATGAGCTTTTTCCCGCTGAGCTTAAATTGTTATTGCAATAAACCAAAACTGAATCTCTTAAGTTATATGTCTCTTTGGTGAAAAAAAAAAAAAAAAGCGGTATAGAACAAATTATTTTTCAGAAAATTGGCACTCCCTTGTGCTTGTACCCAAGCAACAGGCTCTGCCAGTCACTGGGTGGATTTTGTCAGTAATGCTATTAGATGACATGAGTCTGGGAAACTAAAATTTGGTGTCTCTTGCCCAGGATAAAATTTCATCCTCAAAAATTATAGCTTCATGTGAATTTTTGAAAGCTGTTATTAGAATTTTGGATCTCTCTAAAACATTCAAAGGTTCTGCCTACTCTCATTCATTTATTGGCTACATCTATATTACAAGAATACTGGATGTAGGCATTGAGACAGGTACTGAAAATGTGAAACCCTGATTTCTGTGAGTTTATACTATGGAGTGTATAGTATTTATATCCTGCTTATTCCCAAAAGGATTTTGAGTAGTACATACAATTGAAACTAAAGTAAAAAAAAAAAAAAAAAAAAGGAGAGAGGATTAAAAATAAAAATGAAAGAGAGCCCCCTGTGTAAGAAAAACACATTAGTGGGTTTTACTTGTCTCCTACAATGAGCTAATCACTATTCTTTGGAACTGGATTGGAATGAATTACGTAAGCTACTAAAGACAGAGAACCACTTCATGTTATATAGCTAAATACGCCAATAAAATATTCTCTCTCAACCACTGCCATACAAATTTTTCTGGAAAGGCAGGGGTTTATCTGTAACTAAACTTAGAAGGGCCATTGTAATCCTTGTTTTATTAGAAAAACACTGTTCGAATAGGCAAATACAGTATTGAAGTTTTTAAAAGGTAGAATATATATGAATTGAACTCAGTCAAGATATTTTTGTTTGTTTTTTTGTAGAGACCTGAAATAATTATGGCTCACCACTTCCTGGGATAAACTCAGGCAAACTATATACGGGGATAAACTTGGACAATCTAATGGATAGAGGCTATATCCTTCAGACAGATTCTCTTAAGAAATGATATTCATTTCCCCAGTCACTTACCAAATATATATAGTATTTCCTCTGGTAACTTAAACCCTTCATTGGCTCCAGCATGAAATATGCCTGAGAACCTACATGGGTATTTTTGAAATCACAGGCTGGGTATAGACCAAGAATCCTGCAAAAAACATCAAATATGAAAATTTTGAACTAACAGGAAGATTAGTATTTGAGGGCAACAAAATTCTGCTACTTAAAAGATAGTTTGAAATAAAATTTATATCTGCTCTGAAGATGTCATAGCTGTAGAGTTAATCAAGTAAATAGTTTGACAAGTGTTGGAACCTACCAATTAGGGTAGATGCTAAATTATTCAGGTGGCAAGAAATCATTTCAGAGAAACTTTTATGATGTGAAAAAATTGATCACATATTTTAAAGTGCCTACACAAACTACTCTTCCTGAGACTCAACTGATGGAATCTCTGGAATTCATAACTCATAGACTGTATAATTAATAATGGTAGGTAACATTTACTGTGGCTCTACTAAATGACAGAAATATTGCTAAGTGATTTACACAAGTAATATATTCTCTGTTGTTGTAGAAAATATTGGCTTTTACTTCCTCCCACCCTAGAAGTATCTACTCGAGAGATGTGAATTTTCATGACTCAGCCTACAAGAACAACTCCAATTTAGTCCTTTGTTCCCCAAATATGTACTGAGTGCTTACTAGGTATATCAGGCATTGTGCTGCGTGCTAAGGATGAGAGAGTCTATGTTCTTGGGAAATAATAAGCTTAAGTAGTTTTATCTAGAATATTTGGTATACCCCACATCCACAGCACACTTTACATCAGCAGGGCCTGCCTGGACCAGGAGTACAAATGGTACCTGCTGTTGTCTGAATGTTTAAATATTGTAAGTCAAGTTCACAATCTGTTAAACAAAATATGTTCTATTCTCCTGCTTTAACAAATATACTTTCATAATGCTCTGGAAAGACAGGATCTTAATTAGAATTCTTGGGTTCCTTGGAATTCTGTGCTGGAACAAAGGGTGAGGAAAGAGCATGTCCTAGCACTCAGTCCCTAGCTGGGTCATGTCTTTTGCATCTTTGGCTTTATCCTACATCAGGAGGTGCCCCACATTCATATAAGTGCAGACTCTGTCTACATGCCTGTCAACAGTTTCCCTTGGCCTATCTTAAATATAGAAGTGATCACACATGTGATGTGGCTCATTCTCAGAGGAATCAGACCCTGAAAGAGTCTCACAGAGCCTGGAAGCAGGCTCAGGGCCATTGGGTAGGGAATTCTGAGGCCCCAGGTACCCATGCATGATTAGAAGGAGAGAGGTTTGGGCTCCAGTTGTCCATGCTACATTAGTCCCAGGAACTCCAACTCCAGGGGGTTAGGCACAGACAGAAGAAGGTCAAGAGGAGCCCTCTATAACGTAGAGGTGGGGTGGAGGCAAGGATGGGGCTCCTTGTTACCAAGGTCTAAGGGTGAGAACTGTTGCCTGTAAATAGATGCTATCCACCCCGATAATTCCCCTTACAGACTATGTAGACCATCTACCTGTAGTTCACTCCCTGGCTCCACTCATAGTGACCTCTGTATTCTGGCAAGAATACAGAACAATAACTGGAACTTTCCCGAGATGTCAAAGGACCCCACCCAACTCTCACACTTCAGTTAAGACCCTCTCTTACCTACTGTGCACCTGCTAGGCATCCACTCTACATAGTCCCTCCCTAAGTCCCTAATAAGGAAAGGACTAACATTCAGAGTGGTATCTTTGTTCCCTCTTAGCTGACTGTTCTGGTATCACTCAGTCTCCTCCTTTTATTTATAAATACTCTCAGCCATGAAAGGATATGTGCCTTTATATTTTCCAAGATAACTTCCTGATCTTCTAGAAGAGAATATCTTATATATATATTGTTCAGGAAATAATGTGTTTCTTTTGATTGATTCTTAATACTTAAAAATTTTTGAGGACTGGAGTCTTCCAAATTCAAATATGGCTGCGTTCCCATTTTTCATACACTCTAATTTTTCCTTTGACATCACAAAAAGTTTTGTAAACTAATTTGGAATAATAGCACTCCCCAAGCATGATCTGATAATCATTAAGAATAATTTTTACCTATCAACTTTTCTGTGAATAGAAATTGTACATATCAGTAAAAACTAGCATAATATGTGTTCAATAATCATCACTATTAAAAGTTGCTATTACTATCCTTCAATATTCTTTTAAATCTTCAATAAGAAATAACAGGAAACTCTAATCACATAAAAAAAATCAGGCCAATGAAGTGCAGACTTTCCAACTTAAGCAGTAAATAATCTTTTGAACTCATTTTATAATTGATGTTAATTCAAAAATAATTCCATTCTTACATTATATTTATGCTTCTTAATTCTATTCAGCATCTAGCTTTTGTCCTCGTAATGCTCCATAAATCAGTCCTTTTGGATCATGAATTAGCAAGCCTCCAAAATAAAGTGACAGATTAATTAAATTATGCAAGGAAAATGGTTTTCAGTTCTATACCCCAACAGAGAGGAAAGGGACATGGAAAATTTATGATTACATCAAGTCTTCTCTGCATTTTCTATCATTGTCTAATAATAACTCAAGACCCAATGACAGAGCAATCATTCTAAACTGTTAAGGATGTGAATATCGTCAAATTTGACCTGGTTAAGTCATATAAGCAACATCAATGAAAATGTTACTAGCAAAAACTTCCCAGTGAAAACTCTAAGGTCAGGGAATATTTCACAAGAGCTTATCTCATTAAAGATGTCATTTTCTTAATTCACTCCACACAACACATCTTATGGAGCAAGCTTGGCATGTGAGTAGCTATATATTTGCACCCACTTGAAACACATTCTTTGGGAACAGCCTATATTTGTAAACAGTGATTTTTTTTTCTTACTTTCCTTTTCTGTTATTTTGATTGTTAAAAATACTATGTTCTCTGTGAGAATAATTAGGGTAATCAAATTATAGCAACAGATGTAATAAGCGTGTTACCCCCATATATTTCAGTATCCATTTCAGATTCCTCATAATACTGTCTGAAAACCAAGGCAAAATCCAGGAAGGAGGAAGGTAATTGTTGGCAGATAGCAGTCATGAAAATAACCACTAGCCCATGAGCCCCAGGTCTTAAAGAAACTATGCAAAGCCTAATGAGAATCCATGTGCCTGGGGTAAATTTAATCCACTTTGTCCTTTCCTCCTCTCCCCTTGCTCCCACTTTTCATCAGCAAGGATTCTACACTCATGAGATAGTCATGCAATGTCAGTCACAGGAAGTATGGTGAAGGAGAGCAACATTTTCTTTAGACATTTCCAAAATGTTTCCATTCCATGATATTTTCTTCTCCCTTAAGAATGTATTTCTTGGGATACCCAGGTGGCCCAGTCAGTTAAGCCTCCGACTCTTGGTTTTAGCTCAGGTCATGATCTCGGGGCCAAGATCTCAGGATCATGAGATCAAGCCCCACATGGGGCCCAAGCTTAGTAAGGAGTCTGCTTTAGGCTCTCCCTCTCCCTCTCCCTCTGCTCCTCCCCAAGCCCCACTCTTCTCAAATAAATAAATATTTTTTAAAAGAAGAATATATTTCTCTTATTCCTCCTTGCTGTAAACACACACATGGTTCCAATCTCTTTTGCTATAGGAAAAAACAGTTAATCTCATAGGCATATTTTGAGACTCTGAAAGTAGCATGGGCAGAAAATGTTTTCCATAAAGGAGAGCATTAATACACATAGAGTTTCAGACTTTATGGATAAGCAGTTAGGACAACATTTCTGGGGAAATAATGGCCTTCCTAGAGTTGACTGGGCAAGTCAGCAGGGAGAAAGTGGCCAGGGCTCAATAATGACATATTAGGTGCCTGGCTTGTGTCTGTCTTTTCACCATAATGTAGCCATCAACTTACACCACATGTGGACCCTCAATCAAAGTTTATTATATGAATGAATGTAATGGACACATTCAGCAATATGGGAGGTCTATTTCTGAAGGATTCTGCCTCTGGCTGTGCTCTCCTCAATCATGGATACAAAAGTGTCCCTCACTAGGTGTTCCAGAAGTTCACTACAGAGAAGCAGCATATGACCCAGGACACAGAAATGTTGCTGTCCCACCCACTGACTTCTGAGCTGGTACCCCATGGGCCAGTGGGATAGGTTGGAGTCATTCCAATGACTCTTTGGCTACCTAAAAATTATCTTTGTTTTCTTTCTTCTCATCTTTCTTTGTCCTGTGCCCAGAAGATGGCTCTTTGGTATCTGTAATGTTGTATTTACTAAGTCCTGAGAATGAAAAATACTCCACTCCCAAAGTTGAGTATAAAAAGGTCTACTTTATAAAATATTGTTCACTTTTTCCCTTTCTTATTCAGCATGTTATTCATTTTGACAAATGGCTTGAAATAAGTCATCATGTAGAAGAGATATCCCATTATAACTACTTCATAATTGCATTCTAATATTACTTCCAATAAACATCCAACCTGAAATGCTTACTCAAGCAATGATCTTATTTTTAAAATTTTTTTTTACTTCTCTTTATCGTGAAATTCCTTACTGGTTGATATAGGTGAAAATTTTACTGTCTTGTTATGGTTGCACCAGTTTTGTTTTTTTTTTTAATTTTATTTATTTGTTTGACAGACAGATTACAAGTAGGCACAGAGGCAGGCAGAGAGAGAGAGAGGAGGAAGCAGGCTCAATTCCAGGACCCTGGGACCATGACCTGAGCTGAAGTTAGAGACTTTAACCCACTGAGCCACCCAGGTGCCCCTGGTTACACCAGTTTATAGGCATATTGCTAATGAGAGTCTTGTTGATATGTGAACTGCCTCTAGGCTTTTCCTCAAAGTAATTAATTAATTACACCAAAATTTTGGATCTATTTACCTATTTGTGGATCTAGCATTCCAAAGTAATTTCCTGGGACTTAAAAAGCTTTGCAATTGTCTTTCTCAGATAATTTTTTGTATATATATATCATTTTGTATAGTATCATTGACTTTGAGGAAAAGGAATAATTGTATTGTGAAATTATTTCAAATGAATAGCAAGAAGGTCTTAGAAAATGATACGTCCTGTCTAATTCATATTTGCATCTTAGGAAAGACTGTCCAAATTCCAACACAAAGTATATGCTTAAAGTGGTATTGAACAGAATATTTGGTGAAATGGTTAAAATTTTAAAAATCTAATACTATCAAGTGTTCACAAGGATGTAGAGCAACTGGAATTTATATATACTCTTATAGAAACGTAAACTGATATAAATCACTTTGGAAAACTGTTTGGTTGAATTTTACTAAAGATAAGCATACCTATACAATGAACTAGCACTTTGACTCAGGTATATATACAACAGACATGTGTAACTATATGCAACAAGAGTTGTGTGCAAAAATCCTAATAACAACACTAGTCATCATCACTGTAAAATGGGAGCAACTTTGATGTTTATCCACAGTAGAATGAATAAATAAATTATTATATGTATTCACAAAATTGATACTGTTCAGCAATGAAAATGAACAAAACACTTCCATGCAAACAATATTAATGAATCTTTCTTACCCTCTTCCCCCCAAACTATTGAACAAAATAAATCAGAAACAAAAGAATTACACATTCTATGATCCCATTTATATAAAACAAGCAAAATTAGCCTATGCTATTAGAAATCAATTGGGTGGATGGTTGCCTTTAGGGAGATATAAGGAAGACTTTTGAGATGCTTTAAGTTCTATTGTTCTATTTCTTGATTTGAGTAAATGTTACATTGTTTGTTCTGCTTGTGATAATTCACCAAATTGTCTACAGGAAAAATATACCATGTTCTTCTTCACTCTTACACTACTACTTATTCACAACATTTCTGACCCACATGTTAGGTGTCCCACACCAAGCAATTCTAATGCCAACTGGCTGGTGTTAACAGCAGACCCCATAGGTTAAAGGCTCAGTGCCAAAAGACTGTCCCCCACTTCAGACACCACCCACAAGTGGTGAGCCCCCAAGTTACCTATAACTTCTGTTTGACTTGACTACAAATCAGAGATTCATATGACCTACTCTCTAATTCAATCATTTAATTCAATCATCAAGAACTCATAGAATTAAGGTAGTAAGTTTACCTGTTTACTATGTAATAAAGAATATGATAAATGATACGAATGAACAGCCAAATGAAAAGATAGAGTCAGATCTGGAAGTATCCTGAATGCAGGGGCATCTATCCCTATGGACTTGGGATATACCACCCTCCCAGAATGGACATGTATCCACCAACCAGGAAGCTCTCCAAAACTTATATTTTGGGGATTCTTATGGAGGCTTCAACACATAGGCATGTTGGATTATTAAATTAATCTCCAGCCCCTCTTCCCTTCCTGGAAGATGGGGGTAAGGCCAAAAGTTCCAAACTTCTAATTGGGGCTTGATCTCTCTATAGCTCACCAGAAGTTGCCTCATTAGAACAAAGACATTCCTATCACTCAAGAAATTCCAAGGGATTCAGGAGTTCTCATGTCTGGAACCAGAATCAAAGAACAAGTATTAAAACATGAGATGCTCCTATTGCTTTCCTGGTGCTCTTATTACTTAGAAAATTACATGAGTTTTAAGAGCTCTGGTCAGGAACCAGGGGCGGAGATCAATACATATATTTTCTATCATTTCACAAGCTGCAATGTGTATTTTATGAATTGTATACTTTAGCAGGTGAATGTTATAATTCAGTACAAAATTAATTTTTTAATCTTTCTTATTACTTACACCCTTTGAAATATTTAGTTATTTTAGCTAAATATGGGTATTAAAAGTGTCCCCAGAAGCAGTTGGCCCTAGAAAAATGAGAGGAATAATGAGTAAAGATGTAGTATTGGAGGCAGTTGGAGATTGCCATTTTAATTCATATGCCATTATCCAGCCACATTAAGTCTCTTTTAGTTTTATGAAACATGGTACATGATGCTCTCCCTTACCTCCATACACATATTTAATGCAGTGTTCTCCAGGTGGAGAAATCTCACTTCATAATAAAACTTAAGTATCATGTACTCTGGGAAGACTTCCCTGATCTTACTTTTGTGATTGTATGTGCCTATACATATGAGAATATGAAATTAGCCTGTATATTAAAAAATTTTAAGGATTTTTTGGCTCATAATAAGTCAACAAGCACAACAAATAAATTCTGTCTATATGGGAGACTGGTTTATCCAACTACTGCTAATTTTCAAAGTTTTCAAAATGAAGTTTCATGGCTATTCAAATAGTTCCAATTATTCTAATAAGCTGCCAGACACAAGTTGACATTTGCATTCCAATGCACATTTTAAAAATTCAGTTGATGGAGTAATTTTGAATGACCCTGATCATCCTACATTGGATAAGGTCCAGATGGTCACTCATAGCTCATGAAACGTAACATGTACAGAAAATTTACTTGTCAGACTAAATGGCAAATAGATTCATCTCAATTATAAGTCAGACTTATCTAATATTTCAAATTAAATTATTTTTTACCTTAGGGCATGTAAATTAATTCAAATTATGTTCACTAGAGATTTAATGTCCAAGACCCTATTTGAAAACATGTGGGAATAATTAACTGAGGTATCAAATATTTATTTATATTTAAATGGATGTATTTATATTTAAATGGATCCATAATTTTACAATATTTATTTTTAAATATGAATATTTGCCTTCAACTTTGTGATAAATCAGACTACTTTCTATTTCATGGAACTATCTGGTATTTACTCAGCTACATGCATATCCATCTTGTTCTTCTCATTTAGGGTGTATTTACCCCATTCTACATAATTTCTTGCTCTCCAGTTTAAAGTCTCCATTGCAATATGTCAACAATTCAGTTGTGTGTATTCAAACCTCCCTATTTGAAGGGAATCTCTCTTGATATGCATTTGGTGGAGAGAAATGCCCTGCTTCCATCGTGATCCCAAAGAGAGTCAATGGTTTTATCCTGAACCCAGAAGCAGCTGGCCTTAGAAAAATAGAAGAAAGGATGATTGACAAGTTAGTTATGGTTCCTGCCAGATTAGAGACAATGCTATGAGAGATTGTTATGCAGAGCTGTTGGATGTAATAAATGCTCTGAACAGCAAACAATATATAGGGTAGTTAATTTCATGTCAGAATACATGCATTTGGAAAAATAATGATCCAGTCACAAAATGTCTGCTTTCCATTCCTGCAACTCTGGATTTCTGGGTTGTTGGGTTTAAAACCCAAAGAAGAATTTACTTCTCATATTGGGCACAGTTGTTCCTCAGAATTTAAATAAAATAATTTTGCCGGTGGATTTCCTCAGGAAATAGATTCTGAGATGGAGATTAGCATCAGATTTTTCAGGGAGCGCTCTAGAGATCACACCTGTGAAAGGGAAGAGCTGTGGAAGCAGGACTTGGTGAACGGTGAACTTGAGTTGTGCTGTGATCTCAAGGAAATTCAGTGGACCCTATGGGTAGCTAAGATGGATGGTCCTTTAGAATTATCTGAAATTGGCTAAAAAGTCCAGGTCTCTACACCTCTGAGTCTACCAGGCAATGGATGCAAGTAACCCCAAAGGAGAGTGTGGACTTCAGTGAGATGGCTCTGTCCAACCGAGACAATCCCCAAAAGGAGATGACAGCTGAAGCTGTCTGCCAGCAGCCCTTGTAGCAGCTGGAGTAGTAGGGCCTATATAACAGAAGGGGAAACAGGGGATGAAGCTGTGCATCAGAGTCCACCACAGATAGTCTGCTTCCCAGTAACACGTGCTATTGATAAAACAGTGAAAGATAAATGTAGGGTGTTGGATAGAATATGAATTAACATTATAAATACGGCCAAGTATTGCTATTTCACCAAGAGGGAAGAAAGGTGGATTGATGGGACTGAGGAAGTTCCTGAGATACTTCCTTCCATTACCCTGTCCAGGGGAAGTATTAATGGAAGATGACCAGTTACACAAAACCAGCAGGTCTAACAAGAATCAAGATCCCTCCAGAATAAATTTCAAGTCATCAAACCACCTAAAGGGCTCTGAGCAGTAGAGGTGCTGGCTGAAAACCAAAGCAATATCAATCTTGTGGGAGTTATAAACACAATTTACATTTATAACCCCTTCTTGTAAGCAGATTACACAGGTTAGTTACAGGGTTAAAGCCCCTCTTAAACAAAACTAAAGCTCCTATCAATATTTTCTTCCTTGTCATGTCATGTATAATTTATGTATTTTAACAACCTATATTTTTCCATCATTTTTTCCTACTATTATGTGTCAGCAATGGAAATATTATAACCCTGTACTGCCTAATATGCTAATCACTAGTTACATGTGGCTATTAACAATAAAATTAAATTAAATTAAAATTGAACTTGTATACCATACTAACATTTGTTCAATTACCACACATAACTGGTGATTACCATACTGAATGATACAAATACAGACTATTTCCATCATCACAGAAAGTTCTAGAAACCAGTGGCTCTTAGAATCAGCTAGAAGGTTTTTTAAAATTCAGATTGCTGAACACTGTGGCCAAGGGTGCTAATTTAATAGATGTGGGCTATGATTCAAGAATTTGCATTTCTTTTTTTTTTTTTTAAGAGGCAGACAGAAAGCGAGAGAGAGAGAGAGAGAGAGAGAGAGAGAGAGAGAGAGGAGAAAGCAGGCTCCCCGCCTAGCAGAGAGCCCGATGTGGGACTTGATCCCAGGACCCTGAGATCATGACCTGAGCTGAAGGCAGAGGCTTAACCCACTGAGCCACCCAGGTGCCCCGAGAATTTGCATTTCTAATAAGTTCCCAGGTGATGATAATGCTGTTGGTCCATGGTGAATAGTGATACTGGCTCTTCCTCAGATACCGCCAAAGTGGGACTGTGACAAGTCTGTGTAAAATTTCCTGTGACAATAGGAGAATTTAATTTAAATGGAGGGGATTAGAGAGATTCTCATTTTGGGGTTGGGTAGTATAATTTTAGACAATACAAATATTAGTTATATTAGGCAAGAGCTTTTTATTTTGGAATAAAAGTAAGGATAAAGGTGTACATGGAAGTTGGGCAAGCAGCCCAAAATGGTGAAGTCTATTACATATTTATCATTTTTCCTGCTCAGAACCCAATCCTTTTTCCTATTTCAGAGGAATCCCTATTGTGGGAGTCTTTTTAAAGTGCAGAGCCTTATCTCTCATTACTGAAGCCAAACAGAATCCTGCCGCCTGAATCCAGAAAGGGAATGATACGTTGTCTCAGCAAATGAGATGCACTTGCCTGGGACTTTGAACCTTGTAGAAGTGATTCAAGAGCATAAGACAGTCACAATTTGTTTGATGTGGTGCAGTCTATGAATGGCTGTGCCAGGACTGGGTTCCATCATGGAGACAACGCCCACAGAACAGTTGTGGCAAAAAGAAATAGTGACATGGTAGAATGTTGGCCAGATTTTTGCTGCTGCATAATTTTAGACAGCATCTTGTTTCCTGCCTGTTTGCCAAGACTATTCTCCCATTTTCCCACCACTCTTGAGATCCCCTCTACACACACCCCCAAATTCCCCATTTTTATTCAGTTAGTCCAAGTCAGATTCTGAAGTTTGCAACCAAAAGATGACTGGTTTCCTCTTCCTTGTCTAGGAAGACTTTTTCAACATGGAGCTAGCCAGTCATTCTCTTGATTTTCACAGCTGGATGTATGGTAAAGAGCTATTTCCAAAAGAGTGTATAGAATTTTATTAAATGCCTTATACTTTTGTTGTATCCTATTCCTCCTCTTAGACCTTAAGTTCTTTAAGATCAGAACTATTGTTTTCATCTTTGTATTCCCTACAATCAACTAGAAAAACATTTGAATATGAATTGTTTCCAAAGAAAGAAGGGCATCTTGCCTTTGCTGTCAGCTTAAATGTCCTCCTATTTGTCAGCCTTTTCCTTGTCATCTGTAGCCAGCCCAGCCCCAGACAACTGTTTTTCAATAATCTGACTTATTTTCCGTATTAAACTTATCATCTTATTAAATTATATTGTTTATATATTTGTTAAAATATTTGCCTCTATCCCCCCTTGATTTTAAGCTCAATGAGAGCAACAACCTTTACTGTATATCAGCCTGGACAAACACACATTAACCTCGCTTAGAACAAAATTCTGTCTACACAAATTTGAGTTTGGCTAAAATTACCAAATAGTGAGAGTCATAGGCAAGTTCTCTTCCTTCAAACCACAGCCATCTACAATGTCATTGACAAACGTCTCCCTCCCCCTGCTTTTCTTCTCTCCTCTAAGAGGTATGACAAAGTTCCCTTTTTGTTTAATGCACAACATTTAGAAATCATCATTTGCAGGTTGAACAGACTTTAGAATCCAATTCTTTACCTTTATCCATCGAAGTGTTTACTTCCAAAATAGCTCTTTCTGGAAAGAATCAAATATAGTTTTCCCTAGCTTGTTGTGTTAATGTCTACAATCGTCTTCATCTAGATAGCTTCTATTACAAATTCAAGATTAGTGGAGACAGAGTGTGCGTGTGTTTACATGGGCCTGCGCTTAAACTTCGAGGCAAAGACATTTCCAACTGCTTAGTTTTTTCCCTGTAGACAACACAGTGAGTATGTGACTCCAATCCTGGCTACATCACCAACCAGTAAATAAATCACCAGGACTCCTGGACTTGCGTTCTCTTGCTTATGAAATAATGAAGTCCATCCGTCATTTGTGCATATAAATTGGCAAATAAAGAGATGGAAAGTGACAGATGGCTTTTGTTTTTATTTAATAAAAGGTGATTCACAGTTTAAAACTTTATTAGGTTTAGCCTTTGTAGACATAAGCCCTGAGATGTAGGCTTAGTGACTTGTCTTCAGATATGCTTACCTTGAGTGTCAAACTGTAGTCAACAAATCTGACAGAGATGATAACAGGAGGATTAGCACGGAGTTTGAGAGAAACAGCACAAATCCTAAAAGACTGCATTTCAATTGGGCTGATAAACTGTCATCTTACAGAGCACCCGAGTGCTGTCTTCCTTTAGGCAAAGAGAATTTGAGCCTGTGAGCTGGTGTTAATGCAGCAACCAGAGAAAGGGGAAAAAACGGTAAAGGATCTGTAGTAGAGTGGAGTTTCAAAGCCCTGGCAGAGTAGAACAAAACCCAGTCTTGCAGAAATAGAGAGAAAAAGAGATTTAAAGGGGGTGTCTTGCACAGCGCTGACATCTGACATCACCCTGCAACGTTTGGGCTTCCAAGCCCAGCATGGCATCTTAGGCAGAGACTGCCATCTTCTCTCACTGTTGTTCCAGTTACACACAAACTCTTAACTTTTGACTTCATTTGCTTTTGCCATTTTCAGTACACTCCAGTCTCTTTTTCTTAACGAATACAGTCCCCCACCTCTACCACCACACCCACTGACTCACCCAAAAAAGCACAAACAGACCAAAGGAAACCTGCTTTATGGACTGTTGACTGAACAAAGCATACATGAGCAGCTACAGGAAGGTTGAGAAAAATACACCCAGGTTTCACAGCCATCATCTGCTATGTGGCGCTCATCCATGCGGAGCCCCAGGATGAGAGTTTTACATTTTCCCTTGTTTTGTGGAAAGTGAGCTTTTCCTCATTAACTTTATCACAATCTTCTCCTGTCTTATTTTAATTTGTTTATTTTAAACCATTTCTGTGAAGTGTATGACTGCTCAACTATGCTAATATTCTAGTGACTGGTGGCTTGCTTACACAGATTAAATGCCAGGGACAGAAAGAAGCCCGTATGCGTCTGCGAATCCAGTATCACACCTCAGGGATGTTGATGGGCTTCTGTGTGACTGAAAGAACAAATGCAAATCCTAACAAAATAACTACATTTTTATGAACAGAAAAAGTCTGAGGCAGAAATAGATACATTTGAGGGCTTAGGGCTTTAAGGAGAAGAGAGCAGTTACAGAAGTCACAGAAAACCTAAACCAGGCTTCAGAATATCACTTATTTTGGGTTCTTTAACATTTTTCGGGATGTTAACACATCATGCCATAAAGAGGCGAACAGACCCAGAAGCTCCAGACATGACCACGTAATGTAGGAAAAGAGCTCACCCAAGCCCAGAAGTAAGCATGGTCTAGGTGACCTTGTACAGTACCATTTAGAGGTTACAACAGATGAGGAGCTGGGGTTCAATCTGGCTGCAAGACAGATGTAGATGTGAAGGGATGAGAAAATATTGTGGGAACCCCCTTAACTATCTACACTAGATAGAGATGATAGATAGATAGATAGATAGATGATAGATAGATAGATATAGGTAGATAATAGATAGTTAGACAGCAGACAGAGGTTTGAAGTTTATATTTAACTTGATGGTCCTAGATGGTGAGAAGCAACAATACTCCACATACTCCAGTGTCTCCAATACTCCACAGCTATCTTTGGCCAAACGCTGCTGTTTTATGAAACCCCCTCCCCTGACTTCTATTTCATTCAAGATTGTCCTTAATGTCACCATTTCCTCATTGCACCTGTACAGAAATGTGAACTGTGGTGAGGAGAATCTCTATTTTCTCAGGCCACTTATCTCATTCTATATTTTTTTTAACCTCTAATTAACAAACACATCCCCTTTCCAACCGAGATGCCACCAAAATATAATCTTTTGGATGAACAGGGTAAAGGACAAAATTCTGCCAGCAAGCTATACCAAGAACTATGAAGAGGCTGAGAGTTTGTCCTACTTAAAAACTTAACAAGTTGGTTTGCTTGTTTCATGCATTCCGGCAGAAGCACAAGGTTCCTAGGTCAGAGACGAGATGTTATTGCTCATGGCACAGCAAGCAGCAGGAGAATTGGCATATTTGCATCAGTCCTCTTTGCCCTCAAGTGCCACAGGTGCAAAGTGCGTGGGCCGAGATGACACCTGCATACCTGGTGGGTTGCCTTTATTATAATGGACAGTTAGCATGCCAGCCCTTTGCTCTGGAGGGAGTTATCTCTGTCTTCTAAGGCTCCTTGCTACAGAGACATCCTTGAAAAGATAGCTTACAGTAAAAGATACTCTGTGTCTCTATGTGCAAGAAATACCTGAGACTCCATGGATTATCACCTCCCAACAGATTCCCTGCTTCTATTTCTCGCTACCTGCATTGTGCCCCCTGCCCCATCCTTACTGTCTGATGCATTAGGCTCTCACTGTGCCCACCTTCTCCTCCCCACTGACCATTCTGCACTGTGCCTGATTGCTTAGTTTTTGCTTCTCCAGCTGGACTATAAACTTCTCATGAGACTAGTACTCATCTCGATATCACCAGTTCAGCACAGTGTTTGACCCTTAGGGGAACTCAACAAATGTTAAAATAATAAAGGACAACCTTTAGATAGTTCTTGAGGGCAGGGGTTGCATCCTATATAACTTTGTACCACAAACTATAGCTTCTAAAAGAGCTCCTTTTGTAGAGTAAGAATTATTATCGCAATAAAATTAAGTAATTACTGCTTCATGTCCCAAGCAGACTAAGTCCAGCATTCTAAACCAAGAGTTTCAAGCTGAAGAGCAAGCTGGACTTCTTAAATCATAGTTGCATATTGCCACAGCATCATTTTGAAAAGCAAAGTATTTTAGATATTGTTGGTTTTCTCATTTCAAAAGCAAGCATATTTCCCATACTTTATAGTTTTTATCATAGATTATCTTTCATGGTATCTCAGGTTGGTTTTTTTTTTTTGCTTCTATCACAAACATTCTTTATATAAAACTCACAAGAGTAGTCTTCACTTCAGCAACAAAATATGTTCACACATTTTTTTTTTCTTGAAACACGTACTTTTATTTTTCCACTTTGGATAGAGAAATGACTGTATGAATTGTTCTAACTTTTAACTCTGCCCTAACAAAACCAGCGGTGGGGGACAGTTGCAGGCAATACTCCTTGGGCTCAGAGATTAGAATTTCGCAGAGAGGGTTAGGAATACAGAAAGCCTATGCCCTCCCTGTGGGATGACTTCTTCTCACTCCAGCCCAGTGCTGTCAGGTCTCCTGACATTGTATGAGTGTCTGAAATCTGGATGCCTATGTGAAAGCTCCTAATTTCATTTGTTGACCATTTATTCAAGGAATATTTACATGCAATGCATAGACTTCTCAGACCAATCCTGTCCCCAGGCCCTCAATTGGCTGCCTCTAAAACTGCCTGGAATGGAGAAGAGAAAGTTACCTGATGGGGATTCAAGGCCGAACTGTGAAAGTGAAAAGATGGATGGCCTACATTGCATGAGAATGGCAGAGAAAAGCATCTTATGGTGCATATGATACATGGAGAATATTCAACAATTAGACAGAGATTCTCCCCTAAAGAAGCTTCCAGTGGATGGGTAACGTATCATGTGAAGGCCAAGGTGCACTTTTGGTGTTTTATTTACTCAGTACTTTAAGGTCCTAGATAGAATCTTGTAAGTGTCTTTCATGGACACACTTTGTATAAGGCTTCCTAAGTCTTTCAGAGAAAGTTTTATGAAAATGACTTATCCTGCTTTCTGTTTCATCCTGTTACAAACAGGCAAAGCAGCAGCCAGGCAGGTACATACCTAGGCACACACCACACACGTCCGTCCACTGGGGTCCGAACACCCCTGAGTAGAGAAAATACTGGCCTCTGGGGGCCGATGCCCTAATAGCTCAAAGGTCTGAGGGAAGCTGGCCCTGCCTTGGGGCAAGTGAAGGTTGGCAGAGAAGCACCATAGAAGGGACATTCAGTGATGCTTCTCAGAGTAGTGCTTCAGCGCCGTGAACCAAGGTCAGGTGAAGGTCCTCCACATATATGTGTGTGGAGGGTGGTCAAGAAAGGAGCCTGAGAAATCAAACCAATCTGGTGAAAATTCTGTTGCATTAGGCCCAGCGACTTCATCTCCTTAAATTTTAGTTTCCTCCTCTATTCAATAGAAATAACAATAACAGCAGGTACTGCATGAAATTCTGGATACAACATACCACTAAAACTCTTAGAATAGAATCCACAGCAGAGAAGAAATGGGGACCTGTGGACAGACGGCAATGTATTGTAGCCTGGAGAAGCAAGGCGGAGGCAGGGCCACAGGACAGCTGAAGCAAAGCTACCCAGCAAGCCATCTGACAGGAAGCCCAGGTGGAAGCAGGGTCTGGTCCAGGGGAGGATGGAGATAAGAGTAAGCACACACAGAGAGGACATGATGGCATGATGGCTCACTGCATGCGCCTGGCCATTCCCTAGACTCTGGTGGAAAAAGAAAAATCGAATATATTTTTATTTTCACTGATCCACACCCTTGGCATGAAACTTGCTGAAATCCCCAAAAGAGCTATAGAAGAATTGCAATCTGAAATTACCATCAGGAGTTGATACAACAAGGATTGTGATAGGGATCCTTGATTTCTTAGAGGTAGGAAAGAAAACATGATCTTTAGACTACTTTTGCTTCTCAGGCTTTGTTTTATTTTAAGAGGCTTTAGAAAACAAACTCTTGGATAAAAATAAGGAGAGTCTTAGGTTCTGACTCTAGCTTTGCAACTAAATCTCTTGGATAGGACAACTGATCACTCTGTGCTTCATGATTGCCATGTGGAAAATGGGAATTAATAAAAACTGCATCTGCTTTCACAGCGAGAATGATGTGTACGTGAAGATGGTTCATGAAGCATTTAGCATCTGGAGTAAAATGAGTAGTAGGAATTCTAGGTTAAATCATTCATTAATAATATATGATTGATTTATAGAAGATGAGCCCCTCTTATTTTGGATACAAGACAGATTATTGCCTCTATTGTCCTCAAGAAGAAAACCATAATGCATTATCTTCTGAAAATGTTTTAGAAAATTAAAGAGTGTTACTAAAATTTTTATTACTGTGGGTATTGGCCAGCCCAGAAATAAAAATCTCATTACATTAATGTTAATAGTGGGAAATGAGCCATTTCACTTACATTTTCAAAAGCTAGTAATACACTGTTTTCTTAAGACTCTCAAAACCATGTTTCATTGCATACTTATGGGAAGACCAGCATCAAGGTTACCCATGACTGATGCTAAATAATTCACTATGAATATATATATTGCCTTCGGGAAAAGAGCATGAAATTTAGAATATATAAATATTAAGCAAAAGTAAATCCTTCAGAATCTTTCTACCATTTAGGAGCAAAGCAGGAAGACTCAGAATCATCTCCAAAATAGTAATTAAAGAGAGGAAAGATTTTAATACTTGAAACTCTGAATTTATTTTTAATGTGCACACAGAATTTCCATTTTAAAATACCAGGTGTTTTGATCACTTTAAAAATCAATTTATACCATCCCATTGTTTCAACAATTGAAGTTATTTTGGACATGGAATTTATGGTAGATAATCTGGGTTGAATATTTTGAATTGAAAGCATTCTGAAGTCCTCTCCCACTAAAATAGAAAGATATATTGTATGCAATAAACTTATTGTTGGATTTTGGGATTTCAGGAAATAAAAAGAAATTTCTGAAGATTTCCCATCTTTCTCTGAAAAAAAAAAAATGTTAGCAAGCTGAATCCAGAAATTGAAACAATGAACACAAAAGAGATTGGAAAGACTGAATTGTCCTGAGTCAGGTGTTCAGAGCGTCACTGTGATTCAGAAACTCCAATGTATCCTAAGCAGAATGAACCAAAAATAAATCTGTGACAAGAAACATTTTATTAAAACTGTAGAACACTAGAGGTGCCAGGGTGGCTCAGTTAGTTAAGTGTTTGCCCTTGGCACAGGTCATGATTTCAGGGTCCTGCCAGGTTCTCTACTCAGCAGAGAGCCTGCTTCTCCCTCTCCCTCTGCCCCTACCCCCACTCATGTTCACTTTCTCTCTGAAATAAATAAATAAAATCTTTCAAAAAATATTAGCTGGAGCAATTACAGTTAAAGGTAATGGGATCATATTTTAATTTCCTTTGATCACCTTGCTCTCAGGACCACCTGCAGGCCCAAATCATTGATGAAGCCTTGCTACAGAACCTTCCTTGATGTTCTAGGAAGCCAAAGACAGCAGCTTTGGGCAGACTGACCAGATCATCAGGGATACTTCTGGTCTTCCCAAAAAACATCTGCTGTGGGGAGTCAGCCAAGATTATACTTTCTGAACATGAGTACCTCAGAAAATTGGTGGTGAATTCTTTGGGGGGGTTACTCCTGAGAACCACGCCCACTGTGGTGCTACAGGCAGCTGGAATCACTGATGGAGTCTCCCCTGTATCCCAGTGCTCCTATATTTCCTTACAGTAGCCTCCTGAGATTTTCTTTCCCAGTTTTTGCAGTGGTTGTGTAAACCTCTAATATTCGCTTTTTCTAATCAATGTGCTTAAAATGGTACTTTTCACCCCGTAACTATGATTAAAACAATCACCTACTTAAAAAAAACATTTTAAGATTGTATCAAAAAGGAAATTCAATCCTATGTTTATAAGAACTACATAAGATAAAGAGATTTCATAGAATAGCAAGAAAAAAAGATGGAATTTCAGCCAAACAGCATTAAATTACACAACCACAAAAAGACAGATAATAATATTAGCACTACAATTCAAATAAAGACCTAATAATTTTTCATATTTATGCACCAAGTAACAAAGCAGCAAGATTCATGAATAAAAATATCAGGCGACATAAGGAAGAATTAGTAGGAACAGACTAATTGTAACAAACTTAATTAATTACTTCTCTTGGTCTGTGATTAAGAAGTAGAAAAATAATAAGCATAAAAGTTCCAGTAACATATTTAATAAGTCATGTCAGATTGATAATTATGAATTCTACACTGAGAAAATGAAGAGAATATACATTTTCTCTTTAAGGAACCATAGAACACTAAAAAAAAAAAAAAAAAAAAAAAAAAAGCAAAATTGGTAAAATAACTATTGCCAGAAAAAGAACCTAGCACAAATAATTTTACAGAAGAATTTTACAAATACAGAAGGAGATGATATTTACAATGTTTGCAATATTTTTTTAAACATATTCTCAAAGAGAAAAATTTCAAATGCTTTTGTTAAATGTGATTCTAATATTGAATTCAAAATCCAAAAAGTTTTCTATTAAAAAGGAAAGCTCATCAATGTAAAATTTGTAAATAAAATTTTAGCAAACATCTGGTGGGATATTAAGACATATATATCTTGGGTTTATTTTTACACAAAAGGATGGTTTAACATTAGTAAATCTGTTAATATAAATTCACCATATTAATGGCTCTAAAAAGTCCTATGATTATTTCCACAGATACTGAAATTGTATTTGACTAGTGTCTTCAATTCTTTTTCTCTTCAATTTGTTACACAGATATTCAATTCAAGGATAGATGGACATTTTTCTCCGTATAATAAAATATATTTATCGGATTTACCAAATCTTTATCATGTTTAATTCAAAATACAAGACCCACTTAAGTTAGAAGCAAAATAAGCCTCCCTAATTTTATTACTGTTATTTGGCATTTTATGGGTAGTACTAACCAATATAATCAGACAGAAGAAATTGAATGTATAATAATTGGAAAGGAGGAGGTAAAATTACTTTATCACATACAGATCGTAACTGAAAAACTCAAGAAAACCGATTAGAAAAATTCCTGCAAATAGTAATAAAATTCAGTGAGATCTCCAAGTACACAGTAATGTATAGAAGTGTACAATATGTATAAGCAATGCAAATTTGAAAAGAAAATGGGGGAAAAGACCCCATTTATAATGGCATTAAAAAAGAAAAATTCCAGAAATAAACTTTAAAACACATGCAATTCCCACACAAGTTAAGATTTAACAACATTCTTGAGAAACACCAATGATGTCTTGAACAAAAGGAAACACTGTGTTCTCAGCCAGCAAAACTCAGCATCAGAAGTATGTTAGTTAATTCTTCCCAAATTATGAAGGTTATAGTCTCCCAATATACAAACAAATGGTGAAATGGGCTTCATGTATACATAAGTTGATCCTACATTCATATGGGGAAAAAAATCCATATACACATAGCCAGAAAAACTCTAAAATCATTGAAGAGAACAATAGGAACTACCATATATTGGTGCATATTAAAATGCCTCAATAATGAACAAG
This sequence comes from Mustela nivalis, assembly GCF_964662115.1. Classification (NCBI taxonomy): domain Eukaryota; kingdom Metazoa; phylum Chordata; class Mammalia; order Carnivora; family Mustelidae; genus Mustela; species Mustela nivalis. Next base: position 56,769,863 of record NC_139024.1, on the reverse strand, counting down.
GTGGTCTTGCTATATGAAACAGATAAAGTCATGGTATAGAAGATAGAGTCCTGAAGTAGATCTAAATATATATGGGAATGTAGTATGTGATAAAGGTGGTATTTTCAAGATGTGTGGAAATTATGGACCAGATAACAAATGAATACATGAAATAAACATGCAGACTTCTAAACAATAACATAATAACATAAATCTACATGGGCCCACACCTCACACTACTCACTAGAAAAATTTCAAATAGATCAAAGATTTATATATTAAAAAATTAAAATCATAAAAGTACTAGAGCAAGAGAGATTCCTTTCCAAAGGATGGTTTTAGGCATCAAAAATCTATAAATTATAAAAGGCAAGCTTAACATTTTTAACCACATGAAGTAAATAATTTGTACATGGCAAAAAAAAAGAAAAGAACTTGAAACCAAAGTCAAAATAAATGACAAACTGGAGAACCATTTGCATGATGTAGGAATAATATAACACTTACCTATTTATATAGGTCAGTAAAGGACCACCACTGCAATAGAAAAATAAGTAAAAGTTATGAACAGACAGTTCACAGATGCCCATAATTTCTCATGTGAAAGGATACCCAAGGTTGGTACTTGTAAGAAAAACACTGGAAATAACCCAAATGTATACCAGTAGAACCCTGTTTCAAAAGGGACATGACACGGAGAGTGAAGAACAATAAGGAAGTGTTCTATTGATCACTAAAGAAAGCTCTCCAAGACATAGTGTTAAAAGAAAAAAAGCAAGGCAAGAACTTAGCGTATGGTTTGAAGATAAAAAAAAAATTAAGGACCTGTATTTAAAATTCTACATCAAATGCATAACAATAAAAGTTAAGTACCCTGTGGTGCATACATTTTACAAGAAGCGTATCTAAGAATACAAAGAAATAAATATATTGATAAATAGATATTGTGTGAATACTAACCAAAGGGAGCTTGGATAACACAAACAGACTTTAAAACAGAAAAAATACTATTAGGATACCATTAGGGATGAAGAGTATCACTGCATATAGAGAAAATATTAACTTATCTGAATATAAACGTTTTAAACCTAGGTACACCTGAATTATCCTCACAATATAGAAAGAGAGATTTGAAAAAGTTTACCAACATAGTGGGAGATTTCAAAATAATCCTCTACTCCTAATAGGTAAAATTAGTAAAGATATAAGCAATTTGGACAGCCTGATTTAATGTTACAGATAAATAGGTCAACATCCAATTGCTATTGCCTTCCTAAGCGAAATGGAAAAAATGAAGGAAAGTTCTACTAATTCCACTAAACCAATCTCAATAATTTCAAAGAAATTTCTTTTAAAGTATTTAATATGATACAATTAAGTTAGAAGCAAAAGCAAAAAGAAATAAAATCTCCATATATATGCAAATTGAAAACAATTTCAAATAATTCATAATACAGATAAATCTTAAAATGGGAAAGGCTTAGCATTGAATGAGCTTGTCCATTAATTTTGAACACAAGGCAAAATTATTTGAGCTTGTCCATTAATTTTGAACACAAGGCAAAATTATTTCAAGTAAACAAGAACACCGGCTTCCATTTCCCTTTTCTCTCTGCCCCCATGCAGGCGGCTGAATCCCCACACCCAGATAGCAGTAAGTGATCAAGCCAAGATATCCACCTAGAAGCTGTCATTTCCCAAGACACAGAAACTGATGATGCCCAGGTGACCAACAGGGAATAATTATAAACAGAGGAAAGCAAAATAAAAAGCAGAAACCCTAGTTTTGATACCACAGAAAGACATTTAAAATGGCAAGTATTGGGGGGCACATGGGTGTTTTAGTCAGTTATATGTCCAACTCTTGATCTTGACTTAGGTCTTGATCTCATGGTGGTGAGTTGGAGCCCTGTGTTGAGCTCCACACTGGGTATGGAACCTACTTAAAAGAAGGGAAGAGAAGGTAAAGAAGGGGAGGGGAGGGGAGGGGCGAGAGAGGAAGGGAAGAGAGGGGAGGAGAGAAAAAAAAAAGGCAAAACAAACAAAAAAAAATGGCAGGTATTTTGATACTTACAAAATATGTACATGGGACAGGATTAAACGGAAAGGGGCCCAACATACAGGCACTGATGATTAATATATAGATGGGAGTTGATATACATTGATAAAACAGGTAGGTGATTTAGAAAGACATAAACAATTAGAGTTCAATATTTTCAGACTTCCTTACTTTGCAAAAGTGGCTTATGTGGAAAGAAGTCGAGCTGGAACCTACCTAACCAGTTTATGTTAAATCAGCCTTCCTAAGACTATCTTACTAATGAAAGCAATTTGTCCATCAAATCTTTCATGGAAAGATCAATTACTTAGGATATGCAATGAATAAGTGTTGGTACCATCTCTTAAATCAGTTTCACATTTCTAAAGAGGTGGCATTTTTGACTTCTGCTCTTCGTTAATCAGAGCCATAAAAATCAAAGCTCAGCAGGTCAAAAGTAAATTCGTATCTGGGAATTTAAAGAGGTACTCTATCTAATGAAACACAGAGTTGGCTGCCTTATAAAATTAAAAATTTTGACTTGGAAAATAAATTTTAAAGGAATTATAAACTACTCTGCATTTGCAATGTATTGTATGCTGGAACTAAATAAAAGGGCAAATAAATGAATGGGTCCTAATTATCATTTTCCATTTAACTGGGGAAAAAAAAAAAAAAAAACATATTGACTTGCCTTAAAAACCCAACCACATAGTCAGTTGGACACTCTCTTGAACACAAAGGGTATTTGCTCTGTATTTGAATATCTCCAAACCCTGAGGATCAACTTTAATACTTCCATTTTAGTCGGTTGGCCTGGCCACAGACGTGACTGCCCCTGACCTGCAGAAGGAGACTGACTCTACACAGTAGGTCCTCAGGGGTCTCACCCTAGGCCGGATAACATGTATCCATTCCAGATTGTGCTCCTTCTGTCTCTTGAGCCCACAACAGACCTTTACCCAGAGGTCCAGTTTTTTCCCTTTGCCTGTGAATCTCTTGGACGGCTTCCTCGGTTCCTTACCCTTGCTTTGCTTCTATATGGTGTGCTGAGTTTTCTCTCCCTCTTGCCTGGCAATCAAAGCCAGACCCACTGCCTTTCAGGCCTTCCTGTACCTCGTGCCTGCCATTAGCTCCTGGCATCAGAACGTAAGGCCCCTTGCTCAATTTGATATATATTAAGTCCCCAAACTCCCCATCTGGGTGGGTGTGCAAAGAGACCTTACAGTTTTACATTCTTAAACACACACACACACACACACACGCGCGCGCACACACAGAATAAAGGCATCAGTAAAAATGTGACATAACACGTTCCTGGAAACCTAGCTTCCTTTTCAATATTTACCTCCCTCCCTCCCCGCTTACGCTTGATTTCTCCCTCTCTCCTCCTTTAGGATCTCACTGTGTCAATGAGCTGTTTTCTCTTTTCTCTTCAATACTTTTTACTGCCTCTTTTATTTTCTTATCACTGTTATTGCCATCGAGAGTGCCACTTTATGACCCAACCCTTAATGTCATCTTTAATTTTTCCCTCTACGGATTTTTTTTATATCCATGTAATAGCCAGGACAATGCTGCCTCTATAACACCATGGAATGCAAACTACCTCTTTCCATCATGCAGAGCCTGAAAATCCTGGAAGGGACCTGAAATTCAATTTACTTCCAGGGAATTCATTTTGTCCTCAAATTAACACATCTAGACAATTAGTTCAGTTTATAGGTTCCTATTAATGATCTATACTAAAATAACTTAGGAAGCATATTTGACTTCTCCATTATGCTATTAGGTAACAATGGATATAGAATCTAAATCTAAAATACCACTCATGTTTTTGTTTTCTTTTCCAGTCCCACCTAAATCTTTTCATTCCTTCTCTAGCCCCACAACAGGGGATCCTATGAGACTCCTGCTCTGAAGGACTCAGCTGACCTTAGCCAGTGCCTGTCACAGAGGAGAGACACAGATCTCCATTCGGCTTCACTTCCAGGTGGAGGCCAGGCCTTTCTTTGCTCCTCTCTGCACAACCGAGATGCCCCAGTGACATATGGCAAGGCTTCAGTGAGAGGTCAGAATATGGGACGCAGCGTCTTGTCACCTACAGGACAATTGTGGGAACAGTATCTACAGTCACCAAACAAGTCTGAGAAGTGGAAAACGTAGTAGTGTCCAGCTCTATGGCTGCAGCAAGACAATCTCAAGATATTTCTCAAAAGACATGTTACTAGATAAACAGCAAAACAAGTCTATTGGACCCCCTTCTTCCCTATACACACACCCTCCAACAAATTTCGTGAGTTCTGTGTAAAGCCATATAGCTAACTCTCATTTACTCCGAGAAATAGAGGTTCTGTCGGCACAGGTCAATATCCTAAAAGACAGAGCTCTACGTTGACCTTTTGAACATTGAGAGATTATTGATCTTTAATGTTTTCAGGGGTGCCTGGGTGGCTCAGTGGGTTAAAGCCTCTGTCTTCAGCTCAGGTCATGATCCCAGGGTCCTGGGATTGAACCCCACATGGTCTCTCTGATCAGCGGGGAGCCTGCTTCCTAGTCTCTCTCTGACTGCCTTTCTGCCTACTTGTGATCTCTGTCTGTCAAATAAATAAAGAAAATCTTTAAAAAAAAATACATAATTTTTTTTTAAAGTTTTCAGATTTTGCTTTTTTGGCTCTATTGGAAAAGTTTTGGACATGTGCAAAGGAGGAGAAAAAGCATTGGCTTCATTATCGTAGCAATTAAAAAATAAACTGTCAAAGAAAGGCTTTAAGCAGTTCCCTCCTGTGGATGCTCTTATCAGATTAAAAGGTTACATTGAAGTTCTTAAAATGTGCACCCTTCGGCCTGTCTAAGGAAAACCCTCCAAAATCTGTCAATAATCCCACAGAAGTGTTTGTGCCCAGTTTACTGAGGGATAAAGTAAACTCAAAAAATTTTTAGTCCTGGAACAGTTCAGGAAGTTGAGCTAATCTCTCCCAGTGTTGCTAGAAGTTTCCCAACATTACTTAAGGAAAGCTGCCTTAAAATGTGACCAACATGTACACCCTGAGGCTAGTTCCTTTTGACAAGTCCCAGAAACTCTTATTATAATGGGAATTGAGAGCAAACACTGGAGGTCAGACGTCTGCTGCAGGGGTTCCTTAAAAGAGCCCTTTTGAGCCCTTTCTAAAGAGAAAGATAAAAATCAAGAAATGCCCAGGGGCAAACACTACTTGTCCAGTCTTATTGTCACCACAGAAAGGAGTCACATGTTCAGAACTTTTCCTCTATAATTGAAACCTTTGTCTCTCAACTGAAGACAAGGTATTTCAGGCTATGGTGATTGTGTCAGTGGAACAGCTTTTTTACCTTAGAGTTAACTGTCTTCCAGTTTTTATCAAGAATGTCTATTACACAGTTTCATCTGGATACTGGGCAGTGGGAAAATTAGTATTTTAATATAATTATATAGAAAGTACTTGCCACGCTGCAGCCCACTCCCACATTCTTCTGCTCTTAACTTCCATTATTATTATCTAACTTCCATTATTTCATCAATGTCTTATATATTCATTCTAGAAAACAGCAGAGTATAGAAATAAGTGAAAAAAAAAAAAACCAACACCTGTGGAAACACTACTCTTGTTATGCTGGCTAATATTTTGATGTGTGATATTTTGCTGTATATTAGTAGAAAACATTCTAATTCTTTTTTATGCAAATATATGCATGTAAATTTGCACTAATTATTTTAAAATAAGACCATCCTTATATATACACTTATATATATAGCATCTGTTTTCAATAGAATGTTATAACCATATTTTCAAAGTATAATCTGATATTAAAATTCTTAATGACTATGCAGTGTTCTCAAGTTATGTTACATCATTAATCAATTAGTCATAAATAATTAGTCTATTCTATACTGTTTAATATGTTAGTTAGCTATCAGTTAAGATATTTCAGATAAGACTGGGTTTTTTTCTGGTAACAATTAACTCCTGAACTGCAGCAGCTTTAAAACAAAATTTCTTTCTTGTCATGGTGGGTTCCCCAGGGGCTCTGCTGCATCTTGCCTGCATTTCAGGATCCAGGCTAATGCAACAGCTATTGTCAGTTTTCCCTTCGCCTTGAGAGAGGCAGACAGGGTTCTGTGCTAGGTTGCTTGGGTAATAAAGTTCTGTTCCTCACAAATGATTGGCAGGATGTGTGGTGTGGCCCCACCCAGCTCCAGGAAAGCAAGCAAGTATGGCATGCAATGGAAATGTTTTTACTTTGACATTTTAACTTTTTTATCTTCAAATTTTCCCAATGTGGAATTTTAGGCTTTTTATTCATATGCAGTTTTACTACCAACTTTCTAGCTCAGTACTGAATATTATTACTAAAGCAAAAATGAATATAGTTAAGTTCAAATTTGTACTTTTCTCATCATTCAAATTATAAATATGTATGTATTATATACATAATATAATATATATTATATTATGTATTGTATTATATTATATTTTGTGATTATAAAGACAATTTAGAAAGCATACAAAATATTTTAAAAGAACAAAAACATTATCTATGATGCTATTAACCAGAAAAAAATAATGCAATTAACATTTGGCATTTATTTTCCAGTACTTAAAGAAAACCTTAATAATTGAGATTACATCATTGATCAAAATGTTGTATCATTCTTTTTTTTTTAACTTATAGGCATTTACTATTATAAAAATTTTTGTAAATATAACCTTAATGATGCTGTAGGGCAGCAAGAATTGCTTTCCCCTCAAAGGTTCTTCAATCTGCACTAAGATTTAAAATGGAATAGATTAAGGAGAAATAGAAGTAGAAATAGAAATAGATTAGGAGAAATCAAATTTAACAGGGGACATTCAGAGAATCCACACAGACATGGAAATTCCAAAGACAGGCAAAAGGAGATAATATATGTCATTCTGAATAAGGAGAATGGGGCAAGGGATCTGGGATTTCAAAGGGAAAGAATGCAATTCACTGGAAGCTGAAAAAGAGTAAATGTTTGGTAAACAGATGTTTGCTCTGCCACATAAATTCGTTATTCAGATTCAATTTATCTCTGATAACAACCCTTATTCTGGAAAGACCCTCAAATTTCGATTCTTCTATGTAGTTAAGGGACTGGCAAAAGCTTCTCTTGAACCCTTAGAGTCTTGTTTACCTTCAGGTCAAAATAAGTCACATGACATAATTGTCCATTCTAGAAAGCCCCTTGGCCCGTACAGTGGCAAAATATTCCATTATATTGAGGAGGGAGCAGAAGGCACAGTGAGGACAAAGCATAAGCAGATACCCTGCAACCTCCCCCAAACCCCCTTTCCTGGGTAGAACCAGAAATCTCCCAACTAAATGTTAATGCCTTGCTAGAAGGGGAAAAAAACCTTAAACTTGACAATGGCAAAGCTTCAGATATCTGGATTATCTCTTAGTTCCTCTTTAGCATATGAAAGTTCTTTTGAAACATCCCTTTTTCTTAATTCCCCTAGCCCCACAGTATATAATCAGTCCTTCCTCACTACCAAGGGTGCAGCCTGTCTTTCTGCCTGTGGGTCCTGTCTCTGTGCTTTAATAAAACCACTATTTTACACCAAAGATGTCTCAAGAATTCTTTCTTGGTCATGGGCTCTGGACCTCACATCACCGAACCTCACTTTCATTCCAAAACCCCATCAATATGACCATGCAAAATGAGTTTCCCAAATATTGAATATTTGGGTTATTTTTAGAAATAAATCATATAACAATTTGTATTAATGTTTTATGCACAGGTTTTTAGATGTCTTTCTGATTATTTCTGTGTAAAAGTATACATATTCTTAAATTTTCTGGTACTTGTTTACAAATTGTTTTCTTAAAAAAAGATAGATGAGAGTGCTTATTTCACTCAACACAGACAACCCTTGAGTATTCTCAAAAATATGCTAATGAGATTAATAAAAATGAAATAAATGGTTTTAATTTCTTAGATTAGTCAATTGTCATATGCTTTTAAACAATTTATGTGTCCTTTTTTATGAATTATTGCTTATAACCTTTGCACATTAACAATGGAACAGTAAGATCCTAGTATTTTCCTGTTAGTATTGTGTGAGCGCTTTCCATCTGAAAAATGCTAAGCAGGTGTCACAGTGGAGGCAAACATTTCCCTAGATTGTTGATTGTTTTTGTTTTCTTAAATTTTGCTTTAAAAACCCATTCAGGTCACAGCTCCCACCCAGATGGGGATGGTGGTGTCACCCCCTCCCCATCAGCAATGAGATGACACTCACAGGCCCTGTCCCCTCAGCCATGGGCTGGCTTCTGGGAAGAGGGATGGTAGGGGCTGGACCAAGTCTCACTGAAGGTTTATGGGCCTTCTCCACACCTTGCTTGTGGGCCTGCACTCTGGATCTGGTAGGCTATTCTGCCCAGGCTGGCTTCCCTCTGCTGCCTGGCTCTGCGCTGCCTCTGACTCTGAGGTATTGTTGTCCTTCTGGTGGATATGTCTGTTCTGGGGAGAGTGGCCAACACAGCAGAGAATGAGATCCTGTCCCAGACCACCCGAATGGGTGAGGATGGAGGTAGAGGACTCCTTAATGTGGCCCTCCCCACATGTTCCTCCTGGGGAAGGGTATGGACAGATTTGACATGAACTTGGAGCCACGGAGGGGCAAAGAGGAAGGTGATGGTCATCTTCTGGAAGGCGAGGTGAACACTGATCAAAGGACCACAGCCCAGGAGACGCAGTGTGAAGGCAAGGGATCAGAGCACTGCTGGGAGGCTACCAAGCAGAACAAGATTCCTTTCTTCACCGTGAACCTTGAAAGAGTCATAGAATACGTGTAAAGTGAAGTTCTTAAAAAAAAAGATGAGAAAGCACACAAGTCCTCAAGAATTTCAAAGAGGACTAGACTAGAATCAAGCAGGCACTTTTCCTCCTCTCCCAATGCAAACACCTGTCCCACTTCCCAAGGCTCCTGTGGTAGACCGCAACATGCCCCTCCTAGAACCTTTCCTAGAAAAGCCCATGAAATATACCCCAAAATTATCCTTTACGAGAATAACAACAACAACAACAAAAACCTGACAATATCTTATGTTGGCAAGAATATGGGAAAACTGAGATTCATTGCTGGTAGTAAGATAAAGCAATTAATTTGGAGAATCACGTGGCAGGTCTTAAAAATTTACACACACATATACCCCATGATCCAACAATTCCACTTCCAGATGCTTACCCAAGGAAAACAAAAATGATGTCCGCATAAAGACTTCACACAAGTGTTCACAGCAGCTTAATTCACAATAGCCAAAACACTCTAAATGTCCATCAAAAGAAGATGGGATAAGCAAACCATGGTACATTTATTCAGCACAACACTACTGAAAAATGAAAAGGCTTACTGATAGAGCAGCAGTTTTGATTATCAAAACACTTATTTGACCAAAAAAGGCAGGTACAAAGGGTTACTTACTGGATGATTCTTGTTATATATATAATGTCTAAGAAAATATAAAATTTATCTATGGGGATAAAAGTCAGAATATTGCACCATTGAGGTAAAATGACTGAAAAATGGAATGAGGTCAATTCCTAGGGTGATGGCAATGTTCTTCATTATGTTCTGGTTTGCTAATTGCACAGGCACATGCAATTGCCAAAACTCTGACCTAGACAATTAAGATTCTGTGCATTTTACTCCATGTAAAGTATATCTCAATAAAATAAATTGAGATACGAAATCCATTATTCAAAAAGAAATTCTTTTGTAAACACTGAATCCACCTACAAATATCTATACTTATTAGACTTCCCTCAACACTTACATGCCACTGAATCATGTTCATTGGAACTATGCTCAAATAAAAGCCATTCATCAGTTCAAAAGTGTACATCTTAACAGAGTACATGTATTTGAATGCAAAAAAAAAAGTAAAAGGCATTTTCCTTCATTTGCAAAATTACTGGCTGGCAAGTTGTTCAATTTATTGACTTTCATTTCAACTGAAGAGACTTTATTATGTACGTCATATCTATTCCGGTTTTTTTCACTTACAAAATACTTCCTCCTAGACAAGAATGGTTTTATCAAGTTGAACAAAAATATCATGTAGATCTTGATTCAGAAAGAAGCTCTCTGTCCTGCAAAATAGTCCACCAGAGTAGATTCTCTTTCTTAAAATCGTGTCATATAAAATATCGTGTGATAATATGGGGCATAATTCAATAGCAGTTTACATCATAAAGAATAATTAACAAAATAAATCAGTGATGTCTCTTGCTTTATGCCTGCCCCAGTGGGTACACAACTTGGATTAAGAATTTTTCATGTTTAAACCAAAGAGAGGATGAAAACACCAAAAATTACATTTTTTTAAATCAGATTTTCTTCGATACAGTCTAGGTTACTTTTTTGAGACAGCAATTTACCTAAGAGGCTACTCCTTTTTAACATAAATATTTGAATAGAGCTTTAATTTAGCTACCTTCTGCAAAGAGGACTAGTTTTCTTTGGCAAGGAAGAGTATCTCAGAACTCCTTTCAAAAGAAAACCATTGGGAAATAGATGTGCATGTATGAGAGGCTTTACAATTTTTGTTAAAAACAAAACCCTCTCTAGACAGTCCCACTTACAAAATATTTCTATAAGTCACATTTTGATAATAATAGGGGGAAATGGAATTGGAGGTTGAAGAATGGGAAAAATGACAAAACAGAAGTGTTTTTGAATTGCTATCTTAAAAGTGATAAAGGACATTGAAGTAAAGCAAACTTGAAATTTCATTCTGATTCTCCAGTGTGGCTAAAAGCAGGAACAAATGAAGCCAGGTACAGAGTGTCTTACTTTATTCTGATGTATTGTTGCCTAAAATCATAGGCAAAAATACAGCAAGGTAACATCAGGTGCTACTTGAGAAATAGGGTTATATGTATTTACATCTGTATGTGACAAATAAGAAGGCACAGCTAAGAAATACTCTCTTAACTATCCTAAATAAAGTATATAAAGTAAATTATATCAACAGGTCTATTTTTTTAAAAAATGTTTTTAAGTACAATCTACACCCCCAACTTGGGGCTCAGACTCATGACCTCAAGATCAAGCGTTGCAGGCCCTATTGGCTAAGCCAACCAGATGCCCCATTTTATGTTTTTCAAATTAATAAGTAAGACATATTTATGGTAATTAATACAACAATGCATGCATAAATAATAGTTGATACATTCCTTCTCCCTCTGAAGTAACCAAATTTAGATGAGCATCTTAAGGTCGCATTCTGCCAGAAGCAAATCCTGAGATAATTCAGGTGGAAGTGATTCATTCAAGATTTACTTCCAGGAAAAACCAGTAAGAAAAGGGGGAAATGGGATAGGAACTGGGAAGAAGCCAGGTGAGGTCTTCTGTAATTTCAGGGCAAGTCCTAAACTCTACCTTCTCTCAGAAATCTTTGGAGTATAAAATTATGCCTGGAAACTAAAGCTTTATACTCAGCTCAGTACAAAAGCCCATTGGGGTATATAACTCTCAAGTATTTCCAGTACTCTTAAGAATGAGTTAGCTTCAATGCCCAAAGTAGTTTTCTCAGTGTCACAGATGAGGTCTTAGCAGCAAAGCATCCTAAAGCTGGGATGGGTAGGACAGAGCTAAGAAAAAAAGCATCTAGGTGGGGAATACACATTGCCTGCTTACACCTGGAATCTATTATTTTACACCTTTAGCCATGCTTATACAAATATGTATGTATATACATGTGATATAGGCACATGCATGTAGATGTGTTGTGTGCATATCATGTGCTTATAGATGCACATGTATGCATACATGAGATACATGTACATGTACACACACCTGTAATGTATCTATATGCCCACATATGTAATGTATATACATGTATACAGGCTTGTACATGTATGTGTCTATGTACATATTTTATATGTGCATGTATATATATATATATTTGTGTTTTTTAGTATTTGTGTGTATGTATATATGTATATACACATACCTTTGTGTTTCTGTTATTAAGAAATGAAATATATTATTCACTGTTTGTCAATGTCCTTTTCTCACTAATTCATCCTGAACAGATGTATTTGTCCAGTTCAATAGATGTAGCACTAATCTGCGTTTTCAAGAGCTACATAATACTCCATAATTTGAATGCATTATAATGAATCCAGCTATTCCTTAACTAATGACCATTTAGTTCTGTTGTTTTTGTCACCATCGAGAATGGAGCGATTGAAAAATAAACCAAAAAAACCACCTTATTTCTGTAGGATGCCATTTCAAAAAATGAAACTGCTAAATCAAAGGTATGCTTGTGTCTTTATAATTTTCACAGATATTGCCAGATTTCTTTTCTTTTCCAAATAGAGAAATCTGCCTGCCTAGCAGTTGTGAGTGAAGATGCCTGCTTCCCTATGTGGTGACCAGCAGCACGTTGTCACTCTTCAAAATTATTGCTGATACAATAGATGGGAATGGTAGTACATTGTTGCTTTGGTTTTCATTTCTTTGACTAGTACAGATCTTGAGCATATTTTCCCATATTTACTGGCCATTTGGACTTTTTTCTTGAATTGCCTATGCATGTACTTGTCTCATTTTTCCACTGGGATTAATTTTCTGATAAATTTGTAGGTGCTTTTTTTAAATCAGGGTCATAAAGTCTTCTCTTTCTTGTGTCTTATGAATATTTAATCCAGTCTATCATTAAAAAGATAAAACAAAGGATCCTAAGTTTTGTTTAGCCAAAAATATCTTTCTTTCCTTTAAGACCTCTGTGGTTTCTACTATGTCTAAAGTTATAAAAAACATTTAAAAATATGTACAATAAATAAATAATAAAATATATATATTTGGTTTTGGTTTTGTCTTAAAGATTTATTTGAGAGAGCACAAACACACATGCAAGCATGCAGGCGTGAGTTGGGGGAGGGGCAAAGGGAGAGAATCTTCAAGCAGACGCCCCACTGAGTGCGGAGCACCCCCCCAGGGGTTCAATCCCCCAACCCTGAGATCATGACATGAGCCAAAAGCAAGAGAGCCAGACACTTCAGACATTTAACTGACTGAATCATCCAGGCACCACACACACACCATATATATATATATATATTCACACACACACACACTATATATAGTAAATCTACAGAAGTATTTTCTTGGAAGAGGTATGAATTTTTTTTCTACTATAATGATGATAAATTATATTAGCACCATTATTTTCAACATTTTTCATTGAAACAAAATGCAAACCTTGTAATTCATTAAAGTTTCAAGTATTCATACTGATTTCTGGGCTTACTTATTGGTTTGCATATTCCTGTATCAACAAAAATATAAAAATCGGTATGGTTACTGATATGATTTGCAGTATATCATCCAAGGCAAGTATGTAATTATATTTTTAAATTGCATAATTTCCTATTTTCAACATTTTTCAATATGAAAATTAATTACTTAATATTATTCCAAAAATGTCAATATTGATTGACCTTTTGTTAAATATATCTATTAATGTGGGAAGAATTCACATTTTTATGAAACTAACTTCTTAAAATATTTTGCAACTTAATTAATTTATTACAATAAAGGTTTACAGTTTTCTTCATAGCGATCAGACACAATTCTTGAAAATTTTATTTTGAAATATTTTTTAGTCTTTGGCACAATTGTAAGGGTAATTTTTTTTTCAATTTCCATTTATAACTGAATATTGGCCAAATTATTGATTTTAATAGTGAATGCTCTGGTATAGAAGACTATCATTTGCAATTACAAATAATTTGGGGGCACTGAGCTCAAGACTCTTGGCTTCAGCTCAGGTTATGATCTTAGTTGTAAGATCGAGGCCACTGACGGGCTCCATGCTGAGCGTTGAGTCTATTTAAGATTCTCTCTTCTCTTCTTCTGCCCTGCCCCCACGTGCTCATGCGCTCTCTCTTTCTCTCTAAAATAAATAAGCAAATCCTTAAAAAAAGATAATTTCACCTTTTTTCCCAATTTTTGTATGGATTTTCAAAATTTTCATATTAATGAAAATCATTGTTAAATTAATGCTTTACAAGGGGTATCCTTGAACTTCAATTTAAAAGCCTTCAATGTTTTACTTATTTTGATACCTACTATTACTTTTTGGTGGTCTTTATCATCTTGAGTTTATTTTTATCCTTAGAATTTCTATTAGGAATGCTGAATATCTGTAAACACCTTTCAATTACTATTGATACCATCCACATATTTTTTCTCCCTTTAATATACTGATGTAATAAATTATGTTGACAGATTCTTAATGCTGAAGCACTTTTGTATTCCTAGTTGAAGTCTTATTAACACATCATGTATTTTTCTTTCGGTAAACTAGATTTGGTTTATTAATATTCTATTTATATTTGGAAGAAATGTATTTTTCTAAGGTATATTTATAACTAGAGAAATTTTTCCATATTTTCTATGTTCTAGAATCGCTTAGTCATTCTGTCTCAAGGACTTCTTATCCAAGCATCCAATTCGTCCTGATTCCTTAGTGCTGAGGAGGGACTGAGATTGGTGTTCATAATAGCCATAACACTTTTCCTCCCCCTGCCTGTCCTTGCCCATTGTCTTCCTACTTTTAGTATTGGGGGGTGGGAGGAGAGAGAGTCCTGAGATTATTTTCCCATACGAGATGTTAGGTAGTCAATAATGAGTATAAAGTTTCCGAGGGAGAATTATAAAACCTTAATTTTCTTCTTTTAATTATGTATGGCTTGCAAACATGTAAGTGCTAAGAAGGGCAAGTAAAATCTATGCTAAGAACATTTCAAGAAAGAGGTGTAACACTTCTTTAGAAAGAACCCAGTTGTAGATTAGAATTCTGGAAAAGCAGTCTCTGAGATGGAAGTTAGTTCTCTGGGAGTAATTCTGAAATCAACACTTGCTGAAGAATGGAAGTAAGCAGGATTGGGCAAAGGGAAAACATGGCTTAGGATTCCATGTCAATAAAGGCGTAACCTGACTTTACAGCAAGCAGTCTGTGGAGCTGTCAGCTGGGGCAAGGAGGCTGGTCTTCACACTTCCTCACTGACCAGGCATAGGAGGCAGGCTGCCTCAGAAAAAGTGGCGGAAGTCACTCTTCAACAGAAAGCAATCCCTGGGAAATGTTCTCAGCTAACAGAGCTCCCAATGTCTCTCAGTCCTGAAGAGAGATTTTGGTAGTGCTTCATATTACCCACCTTAATTAACAAGAGGTAAAAATGATAGCTCTAGCTACCACTTTTCTTCCCCCTTAAATTAGTAGAGGAAAGATCTTCACATAGGAAAGTGTCCTAGTTTGGGCTGCAGTAACGAAGAACCCATAGATTGGGTGATTTATAAACAACAGAAATGTATTTCTCATAGTTCTGGAGGCAGGAAGCCTGAGGTCAGAGGGCCAGCACAGTCCTGACTCTTCTGGATTGTATATTTTCATTATATATCATCACGTGGTGGAAAGAGAGCAAAAGAGCTCTCTGGTGTCCCTTTATAAAAGCATTAAACCCATCCTTGAAGGCTCTATCTTCATGGCCTAATCACTTCCCAAAGGCCCAAATTTCTAATACTATCATGTTGGGGGGTAAGATTGCAACATATTAATTTGGGGGTGCAGGGGAGAGGAGTGGGGTCACAAATATTCAGTCCAAAACAGAAAGTTAAGGATAAATCTCTTGAAGAAAAAGATGAAGAGATAAGAGAACAACTAGGTCTCCACAGAAACATAAATCTTATCTAGAGGAGTTAAGAATACATGGACAGGCATCCTGAACCACTATTAATCATCTTTTCAGTATTGAGAAAAATATATTTGATATCTTATTAATAAATGTTTTTTAAAGTTTTTAAGTAAAACAAAAAATTAGTTTAGAGTCCTACTAAATGGTAAGAGCTTTTTGTTAAAGAATTGCAGAATGGTTTTGAAAATCACTTATCCCCCTTTGGGAAAAAAAAAAAAAAGTAGAAATCACTAGAAACTGGTGTATGGTGTATGACTCCAAGAACAAATGATACCATGTTTTTAGGGAGTTGCTAAGGATAGAGAGGTCCTTGCCTTTGAGTAGCTTCCTGTCTAATAAGATAACCAGGGCTTTTGTTTTTTTTGTTTTTAAAGATTTTATTTATTTATTGAGAGAGAGAGGAGAAAGGGAGAGTGTGCAAGTGGAGAAAGGGGCAGAGAGAAAGGCAGACAGTTCCTTGAGCAGGGAACCCAATGCCGGGCTTAATCCCCAAACCCCAGAATGATGACCTGAGCTGAAGGCAGATACTTAAATAACTGAGCCACCCAGGTGCCCCAAGATGACCAGTTTTTTGACCGAATAACTCAGATTGTATATTTGGTTTGGGATCTTATAATTTAGCTCTGCCTTACAAAAAAAAAAAAAGAAAGAAGGAAAGAAAAGTTCCTTCATAAATGATGTTAACATTGTATTCAGGCCATTTATTCAAGTTTTGTTTTATATAAACACTCAAACAAAGTTACCAAGTGGGTGGGATTGAGTTTGTTTTTAATGTTACATTGCAAATATCACCAAACACACAGGTCGCACTTGATTTCCATGACTTTGGGTGTAATATTTTCCTATTTCAAAACTTATTTTCAGGCCAGAATTGAACATAAAAAAAAATTATCAAAATGATGGACTTTCTGTACTCAGACTTTCCAGTCTTATAAACCTTGGTAATATTTAGAACCGTGAATAGTGTGAATTTTCCCATTTTCATTTGTGTAATAACCCATTGTTTGCCATGTGTGAATCTGGTTTTTTTCTCTACTTTTCATTATTCCATGATGTATACTGGTTCTTGCCTATTAATATTTCTCATTCAATATTTCTTTACATTCTCCTCTCAGTCTTCTTTTAGCTTGAAATCAAAGATTTAAAATTTAGTGTAAAGTTTAAACTCTTGTAAACAGAACTATACTCCTGGGAGACTTCATTTATATCTCTAATGCTTCCCAATTTCTACTATTTTATTGGTTACTAAATTAATAACCTACATCAGTACTACATTCAATAGCAGATTCTTGAAAATATAAACAGGAGTTAAGGGAAAGGTATGATCTACTGCAATCTATATTCAATTACTAAATAGCAAAAAATCCAAGGTAGTTATAATTAATATAATCATAGTGTTTAGCTCAGCATTTTGCACAAAGAACCCACTCAAAACCTATGTTGAACAAATAAATGAGTTCATTAAAGCAGTTCCTGCTACTACTTCTATTTACGAACACTATTGATTTTTAGTCTGTGCTATTTTGTAACAAAACTGTATTTAAAGCAAATAAAAAGCCTTTTGTATAATACAAAAGTATACTCTAAGTAATCCAATTTAAGTTTTCCTGTATTTAGGAAATTTAGCAATTATTTTAAATAGTTCTAAAACCTTTGAAATTGAGTTTCAGTCATGTAATAGAGGATTTGCTAGATATTCTACTGTGACTACGAGCTGTTTAAATTGTATTGTTAGAAGTAGAAAAAAAAATGAGGTTTTGGTATTTTTTTTAAGTTCTCCACATTTAATAACCAAGTTTAGAACACTTAATAAGTCTTAAGTGTAGCCATTTGTCTGACCTAAATATGTGCCCTAGCAAAAAGAAAATTAAAAGACCATATGCAGATAAAAATCTAAAAGGGTGGGGGTTTGGAGAGCTTCTGGCATGGAGGTCCTCCCCTTTGCACCTGTGAAGAAACTTTAGTACAGCGGTGAGAGTAGCCTTTATACGTTTCTTATCTTCCTTAGTCTACATGAAATGTGAAAGAAAACATAATCCTAATCTGCTCTTCTGTACACTCCTCTCTTCCCTATATCTCTCTTTAAGCATGCATTCAACTTCAGTTAGAGAAAGATTTGCTTTAGCAGGCGCCTGGGTGGCTCAGTGGGTTAAGCCTCTGCCTTCGGCTCAGGTCATGTTCCCAGGGTCCTGGGATCGAGCCCCACACTGGGTTCCTGCTCAGCCTGCAGCCTGCTCCCCCTGCCCTCCAGCTCTCTCTCTGCCTGCCTCTCTTCCTACTTGTAATCTCTGTCAAATAAAAAAAAAAATAAAATAAAATGAAACATATCCAGATATGTTGTGTCATTGCAGGTAGGGGGATTTAGGGATAGTCAGAAAGATGAAGACTGGAATCTGGAAGTATGAGCTGTGTATGGAGCAGGCAATCTTACACCAATTTTCATCATCTATCATAATCAGAGACTTTTTTCCTTGTCTTAGTTAGGATCTTTGAAGTTCCAGTACAAACCTACTTAAAGTAACCTAAATTTTAAAAGAAGAAAGAAAAAAAGAAAAGGAGACTTTCTTAGACGACTAAGATACTTCAGGGTATCCAACAGCCGGTTGTGTCCTTGAGCCTCACAGAGGACCAGAAGCAGGAACAGAAAAGTTACCAGGTACCCAGTTGCTTTATGCTCTTGGCCAAAACATAGCAGAAATAGCCCTTTTTAACTAAATCACAAATGAAATAACTGTTTCCTGTACAAAGAGTTAGTGATTTAGAACTGTAAGAAATAGACTGTTGTCCCAGGAGTTTTTCATCAGGAACCACTTCATTATCTTCTCAGAATAGTATTATAAAATCAACAATATTCTCAAGAGAACATCTACTCACTGGGACAAAGACCTTTCTTCACCAAACTTTCTACCTCCTGATCTCTGGGGACAAGAGAGGTCTGTGTAAAAGGAATACCAGGAAACCTCCCTAGACTTTCTCAACAAAGATCAGGTTTGTGGCCCACACATGGGGGACTAAAGCCAATATTCTTCAGACTGACTTGCTTCCACCAAAAAAGACTAAGGGCAAGCTTCAGATGCCACCCTTCCTTCTTCCTTAATATTCACTGTCAGTCTTGGGGGACAATTTCCTAAGCTCTTTATCCTGGTTTTGACAGATCCCAGAGGAGAAGACCCCATGGCTTAGTGTTTGGTCTTCATCTCCTTTCTGTCTGCTCCCATGGTCTGAAGGCCTCATCAGGTCAGACGATTCATATTTGATAGAAGGTGTGAGAAGGACTTCTCTCTCGGTAACAGCAAGGGGGGAAGGGGGAAGGATAAACCAAAATTATATATGTACTTTTATAAGACTTTGAAAAAAAAAATGTGGTTTCAAAAATTCCAGACGTGGAGGAAGTCATCATAGGTGAGCTAAGGGTCGCAATAATTTCATTCCTGGAGACAGGTGCATAGTCTGGGTAAAGCAGACAGAGGATTGAGAGAGACTATTTAGGATGACAGACTCTCGAATACTAGTTTCCTTTCTGGTTGAATGGATCTGACCAGAAAGGAGAACAAAAGAACTGTCAAGGTAATAGAAATCTACTATATTTTTACTTGGTTGTTGGCTACACAGATGTGCACATTTTTTCCCACCTCGTCAGACTTTGATTTTGAGATTCGTGTGTTTCACAAGTAAGTTAAAAACAATAGAGAGGGTTAATTAAAACAAAGATGGCAGAGCATTAGTGGTCATTGCAGCTTGGTGGTGAGTGCTTGGGGATTGGATATACTCTTCTTTACTTGTGTCTTGAAACTTTTCGTAATAAAAAGTTTTTTTAAAAAAATCAAATTATGTCACTTTGTTTAAAACCCTCCAAAGGCTCCCCATCCTGCTAAGAACAGAAGCCTAGTCCTTAAAACAGCTTACAAAGCTCCAGTGGGCTCCATAAGAACTGGGCCCCCTTGGAATCCTTCTTGACCTCGTTCCTTATTAATCTATCCCTCACTCACGCCACTGTACCATTCACAATAGCCACTCCAGATTGTTTCTTGAAGGTGCCAGTCAAGTGCCCAAGTTATGCCTGTGCAGTGGTTGTTCACTCTCCCTGTTCCTGTCTTTCCCACACACAATGCTGGACAATGCCCTTATTTCCTTTAATTCCTTAAAAAAATCACCTTGTCAATTAAGCCTACCTTAATATCTATACCTAAAAGTGAAAAATGTACCCTTCTCTGCCTTCTGACTTTTTTCCCCAAAGTGATTATCACTTTTTAACATGCATATACTTTCCATATTTATTATTCCTTGAATGTAAGCTCCATAGGGTAAGGTAGAATGGTGCCTAGAACAGTACCTGACACATAATGGTGTTCCATAAATATTTAGTGGGTGAATGAATACATGATTTCTCAACCTTAGTCTGTAAAGCTTCCTTCCTTGATAAGCAGTGAAGGCCCCCTACCCTCTATTTTTCGGGAGTATACAAAGAGTAATTCTGTTGTCTTGAAATTTTGGGTCACAACCTAGGCCATCCTCCCTTTGAAATCTATTATTAACATTACTGTCAGGGATGACATCCACTTTACTTTTCTTTGTCAATTGGACATTGAGAGGAGAACTTGTAGAAATATTAGAAAATATTAAAATGCAAATATTCTCATGGCAGAACAAAACATAAAGAATTGAATATTTGTTAATACTTTTGTTTTCCTACCTTGTGCATTCATCAGGGTTCTCCAGAGAAACCAAATCAACAGGTGTGGAGGGCAGGGCACAGGATGGGGGAGAGGTAAGAAAAAAAGAGAGAAAGAGAGAGAGAGAGACATAGACTGTGTTATTTCAATAAATTGGCTTATGCAATGTGGAGGTTTGATAATCCACAATATATAGGGTAGACCAGCAGCCTAGGAACTCAGAGGAGACTTGCAGTTTGAATCCAAAAGCAACTGGTTGGTCAAATTCCTTCTTGCTCAGAGGAAATCAATTTTGTGCTAGTAAGGCCTTCAAGTGATTGAATGAGGACCACTCAAATAAAGAAGAAAATATCTGTTTCACTAGAAGTCCACCAATTTAAATACTATCTCATCCAAAATAACCTGCCATCTCTCACAACCTGAGGCAGCAGCTCTTCCTGTGAGCAGGTCCTGTCCCCATGCTTTAATAAACCACCATTTTGCACCAATACATAATAAATAAATAAATAGATAGATAGATAGATAGATAGATAGATAAATAAAAATCCCATGAGAGAAATATACAGAATAACATTTAACCAAGTATTCGAGCACCTTCACCAAGTCACGTTAACCTATAAAATTAATCTTCACACCTTGTTACAAATTATAGAAGGTGTCCTTGTGGCATAAATTTCAAAACCATATGTTGTTGGCTTTATGGCCCAACTATCCTAATAAGTTAACCAAGAATACCTTTTTCTCAGATACACAAAAGGATTCAGTCTCTTTCCATATGTATTTTTTCCCTATGTTGCTTTCTTTTTCTTTTCTTCTCGCTTTCTTTTGTATGGTCTCTCTCTCTCTCTTCTCTCTCTCTCTCTCTTTTTTTTTTTTTTGTGTGAGGTTTTATGTTTGCTTTGGGTTTTTGTTTTTGGGGGATTTTTTTTCCCCTCTCTCTTACTCTCTGGTTTTTACTCTATTGTTGTCTTGGTTTTGCTCAAGTTTATTACATTTGTACATCATCTTTTTTTTTCCTTAAGACCAGATTTCTCTGTTTGCTTCTCAATATACAAGGTGACTCTCCAGCCTCAACCTTAAATGCCCTTGCCTATAGCTAACTTTCTATATTCTTTGTATCTCAATACACAATTCCTAGGAAACAGTCAGCTAGTTCAACCTGGTCAAGTTGTCCAGTTGTACGTGGTTAATTTTCTATTTCTCTGGGACCAAAAGGATGGATGATATGTGACTTCCTATCTGCTTTTTGGGACTTTGGAAGTAATCCAAATTTCCTAAGGAAAAAAAAGTGTTTCTGTAGAAAGAACACTGTTAAACTAAGAAATCTCTAATAAAGTACTCTTGACTTGGGTAAAGGGTTTAATAATTTAATATAACACTTAAAATAGTACTTAATACAATATTTGTAGATTTTAGATTTATTTTTTTTTTAATTTGTCAGAGAGAGAGAGAGACCACGCGAGCGAGCACAGGCAGACAAAGTGGCAGCAGAGGCAGAGGAAAAAGCAGGCTCCCCTCCAAGCAAGGAGCCCAATGTGGGACTGGATCCCAGGACACTGGGATCATGACCTGAGCCGAAGGCAGCTGCTTAACCAACTGAGCCACCCAGGCATCCCTTAATACAATATTTGTAATAATGCACCAGTAACTTAATAGAAGAAAGACATTTCTATTATTATTAAGTTTCATTAGTTTTTTTGACAGCAGTCACGCCTATGAAAATGAGTAGGAAAGAATACATGTAAGGTCCAATATGACAAAAAAAATTAAGTAATAAGTTAATGGGAAAATGAAAGAATTTATCATTTATGGAGCATTTATGTACATACTTTTATCCATGGGGGACAGGTGTGTGTGTTTAATATCTTGTTGTCCTGATCTGTTCAGTTGAAGTTGCCCTAGCTTTATCAAGATCTTTCATCTCTCTTTTAAGATCTGGGACCACAATGGCAAAGAGCATCCTTCCTATATCAATGTATCTTTCCAAGGAAAAATAAAAAATTGCATCTTCCTTCAAATTGCTTCGTAATTGCAGAACAGAAAGATAGTAGCTTATAAGTGGAGAAAACTGGCTAATGTTTTTTATCCAAGTGATCAAAAAAAAGACACTATAATGGAGCAGATCAATATCATGTGTCTCCTGATAGACACACTGAGGACACAGTATTACCTCTACATTATTCCTGCCCAAAAGACACAAACTGAATGTAATCAGAAGGAAACACTGGACAAATCCAAATGAAGGGGATTTTCAAAAATAACTGTCTCATCAGTCTCATGAAAGACTAAAGAAGACTGAAGAAATCTCCCAGATTAAAGGAAACCAAAGACATGATATTAGAATGCAGTGTATGATCTGGTATTTTCTTTTTCTATAAAGAGTAAATTGGGATAATTAATGAAATTTGAATAGATCTGCAGATTAGGAAATACTATGGAATCAATATTAATTTCCTGATTCGGATAATTATATTCTGGGTAAGTAAGAATGTGTTATTATTCTTAGGAAACCCAGGTTGACATATCTAAAGAGTGATGGAACATCATGTTTGCAAGTTTTTCTCAAATGGGTCAGAAAAATAGTTTACTATAGATAAAGAATACGAAAATGTGCAAATGGGTTAACATTTGGAATATCAGGGTGAATTATTATTTGTATTACTCTAGAAGCTTCTTGGTAAGTTTGAACTTAAGTTAAAGTATAAAATTAAAAGGAATAAATATTTCATCATAGAATCAAACCTACTTTATACCCATATACATGTTTCAGTTATTTTCTATGGTATAAGCCTAGACTAGAGGCTTCTATTCCGAGGATATGTGGATTTTCTATTTTAATGTCAAATTACTCTCCAGAGTTGTTTCATCAGTATATACTCCAGTAGTGCAGAATTCCCAAACTTTCATAACTTTCCTTAAATCTGACACTATTACACTGAAATGTTTAACAGTCTGATAAGTATGAAATTGTATTTTATTATTTGATTTGTACTTTTCTGATTACTCTTATATTGAATATATTTTCATGTATATGTAGAGAGTCTAGTATTATTTCTCCATGGGTTTTCCATATATTTTGTCCATTGTTAATGTTATTTTCTCTCTTATTATTGGTGTATATTTCTTTATACACTAATCTTTATTATATAGAATGGATGCTTTTTAAAGTATATGCACATGCTTGTCTAAAAATTACATTTGAAGATCAGAATAAGGGTCTGTATGCTGAAGAAATCAGTTAAAGCTCACCATGTGCTGTAGAGGATGAAGGCTCAGAGAAAGCCTAGAGTATCACCATGGTCACATAGTGCCAGTTAGACCTATTACATGTCAATAATTGCACTGCTGAATTTTTTTTTAATTATCATTAAAGCTTCCTATTTCCTGATTGCAAGTTATGTGGTAAAATAGGTTCAATAATATTGTCAGTTCTGAAAATTTGATAGAATAATTCAGTTCTGATCCTGTCTGTCGCCTCCTGCAAGGCATGTTTAAGTAAGGCTCCCAGGAGTCTGCAATTTACTTTGGGATTTTCTTTAAAGTACATGTCCCTCCTTCTCACACCTCATGAAAGATTACTACAGGAAACTGGTTTAAACCTGGTGATTGGAATATTTCCGATTTCGAGGGACATAAAAAACCCAGCAGAGTTGTTTTGGAATACAAGCAGGTTGATCTTCATCCCTCCTAAGAGATGTAAATATAATTTAGAAAATTTGATGTCTACAAACTGAATGAAGATTTGCAGAGGACCGTAATGAACATCCTCAACGCTGTACTTCTAAATTAAATATGACATTAATGGGAACCATTTAATGCAGTTCAGCTCTGCTCCACTGGCCATTTTAATTGGATCACTGCTGCGGTGAATGGAAAAGCTGCTGACAGTGTTAGAAAAAGTGGGCTTACACGAAAGCACCACTTCATATGGTGGATCTGAATTTTCATGTATAATCAGTCAAATTCACTCATCAAAGCCCTCTTTCAGAAGTGCAATCTGATTCAGTGGTTGGACAAACAAACAGTGTCTCGTTGTCAATTTTATGGCCTATGTTCTGATGATAATAGTCTTTTTCCTGAACCAAGTTCCGTATCTGTTTGCCCAGTGACTTCTAGTTACATCATGTAACTACACCACACAGGCCTTTCATCCTAAGGCAAGGCTTTCTACCAGTGATCATGAGTATTGAATGACAATGAGTTAAATAGGAAACTAAAAAAAGATAGTTCATTCCAGAAACAGAAATGACTCCAATAATGTTCCCTTACCATACCAGTGTCTTATGCAGATCATTCTAATCTTTTTTCTTTTTTAAAAATCTTAAAATAAATTTTTTCAGCTATATTGAGATATAATTGACATTGATTATTACATTGATGTGTCTAATTGACATTGATTATTCCATTGATACGTTTAAGGTGTACAAAACAATGTTTTGATATAAATATGTATTATAAAATGCTTATCACAATAAGGTTATTTAAGGGGTGCCTGGGAGGCTCAATGGGTTAAAACCTCTGCCTTCAGCTCAGGTCATGATCCCATAGTCCTGGGATCAAGCCCCGCTTTGGGATCTCTGCTCGGCAGGGAGACTGCTTCCCTTCCTCTCTCTCTGCCTGCTTCCCTACCTATTTGTGATCTCTGACTGTCAAATAAATAAATAAAATCTTTTAAAAATAATAATAATAAGGTTAGTTAACACATCCATTACCTCATATACTGAAAAATTATGTGTGTGGTGAGAACATGTATTCTAGTCTCTTTGCAACTTTCAATGTATAAAACAGTTTTGTTAACTATAGTCACCATGTAGAATACTAGAACTCTAGAACTTACTCATAACTGGAAGTTTATACCCTTTGACCAAGATCTCCCCCAACAAATCCACGCTCCAGGTCCTAGGACTACCATTCTACTCTCTGCTTCTGAGTTGTTGTTGTTGTTTAATTCCACAGATAAGTGAGATCGTATGTTTTTCTTTCTCTGACTTAATTCACTTAGCATAATACTCTCAAGTTCCATTCGTGCTGTCACAAATGGCATGGATTTCACAACGGATTTCCTCCTTTTTATGGCTGAATATACATGTCTGAATATATACTATTATATACACATACCATATTTTCTTTATGCACTCATCCATCAGTGGATACTTAGGTTGTTCTTATGTCTTGACTTTTGTGAAGAATGCTGCAGTGAACGTGGGGGTGCAGATCATTTTTTTAAAAGATTTTATTTATTTATTTGAGATACAGGGAGAAGGTGCAAGCAAGAGAGTGGGAGAGGGGGAGCTAAGGGAGAGGGAGAGGCTCTCTGCTGAGCAGAGATCCTAACGTGGGGCTCAATCCCAGGGCCCTGGGTTCATGACCTGAGCCTAAGGCAGATGCTTAACCCTCCAGGAGTCTGAGCCATCATGACTGATGCTTCCAGGCATCCATCCTCATGACTGAGGCCCCTTCAGATATCTCTTTGAGATAATGATTTCATTTCCTCCAAATAAATACCCAGAAGTGGAATCGCTGGATCATATGGTGGCTTTATTTTTAATTTTTTTTATTAATTTTTTTATTTTTTATAAACATATAATATATTTTTATCCCCCTGGGTATAGGTATGTGAATTGCCAGGTTTACACACTTCACAGCACTCACCATAGCACATACCCTCCCCAATGTCCATAACCCCACCCCCCTTCTTCCAACCCCCTTCCCCCAGCAACCCTCAGTTTGTTGAACCTCCACATTATCTTCCATAGTGGCTTTACCATTTTTTATTCCCTCCAACAGTGTGCTAGGGTTCCCGTTCCCCACATCCTCACTGACATTTACTATTTCTTGTCTAATTTTGATAATAGCCATTCCAGCACTTATGAGATGGTATTTTATTGTGATTATGATTGGCATTTCCCACAACAATTAATGACATTGAACATCTTTTCATGTACCTCTTGGATGTTTGTATGTCTTATTTAGAAAAATGTCTGTACAAGCCCTCTGCCATTTCTCTTTTTTTTTTCTAGTATAATTGAGATATAATTGACAAACACCCACATTTAAATCAGATTGTTTGCATTCTTGCTCTTAAATGTATGAATTCCTTATAATTTTTAAAATAATAATCCTTTATTAGATATATTGTTTGCAAATATTTTCTCCCATTCCATGGGTTGTCTTTTCATCCTGTTGTTTCTTTTGGTGTGTAGAAGCTTTTTAGCTTAATGTAGTCCTACTTGTTTATTTCGCTTTGTTGTTTGTGCTTTCGGTATCATATCGAAAAAAATCATTGTTAAAAGCCATGTCAAGGTGCTTTCTTCTAGGATTTTTATGATTTCGGGTCTTACCTTTAAGTCTTTTTATTCTACATAGAGTTAATTTGAATAGTATTAGATAGGGAGCCAATTTCATAATATCCCATTTAACCGGCGCCACATATTGAAGAGATTACCTTTTCCCCGTCAAGGATTCTTGGCTTTCTTGGCAAATGTGAGTTGACCACTGGGGTGTCTGGGTGGCTCAGTTGGTTAAGCATCTGCATTTGGTTCAGGTCAATATCAGGGTCTTGGGATCAAGTCCCGTGTTAGGTTCCTTGGTCATTGGAGAGCCTTTTCCTCCCTCTGTGTGCTCGTGCTCTCTCTCTCTCTCTGACAAATAAAGTCTTTATAAAAAAATGTGAGTTGACCATATGTGGGTGATTTTGATTCCTTGATTCCATTTCATTGGTTTAGATGTCTGGTTTTATAGCAGTACCATACTGTTTTCATTACCACAGCTTTGTAGCATAGCTTAAAATAAGAAAATGTATTGTCTTTAAATTAAGAAAGAAAGCCAATTGCTTTAACTATTCAGGATCTTTTGTGGTTTCATATAAATTTTAGGACAATTTTTCCTACTCATGAAAAACAATGCCTTTGGAATTTTGATAGAGACTGCATCCAATCTATAGATGGCTTTAGGTAGTACAAGCATCTTAACAATATTAATTTTTTCCAATCAATGAACATGGATATTTTTTCCATTTATTTGTGTCTTCTCCAATTGCTTTCATCAATGTGTTACAGTTTGCTATGTATAGATTTTGTAGCTCCTTGGTTAAATTTATTCCTGAGTGTTTTATTGTTTATGATGCTATTGTGAATGTGTTTGTTTTTCTCTTTGAAAGGTTTTGTTGTTAGTGTATAGAAATGCAACTAATTTTTGTAGGTTGATTTTGTATCCTGCAACTTTATTGAATTCATTTATGAGTCTTTCAATTTGGTGGCATCTTTAGGTTTTTCTATACATAGGATCATATTATCTGCAAACAGAAACAATTTTCTTTCTTCCTTTTTAATTTGGATGCTTTTTATTTCCTGCCTAATTGATCTGGTGAGGATTTTCAGCACCATGCTGAGTAGCAATGGTGAGGGTAGGCATCCTTGTCTTATTCCTGATTTTAAAAGAGAATTTTTCAATTTTTCAATTGTCAAAAACAATTGAGGATGATAGTGGCTGTGAGCTTTTCATATGAGGTTGCTTTTTGTTTTTTTTGTTTTTGCTTTTAATGTGAATGATGTTCCTTCTATACCCAGTCTGTTGAGAGATTTTATCGTGAACGGGTGTTGAATCTTGTCAAATGCTTTTTCTGTATCTATTCAGAGGTTAGTGTGATTTTTATTCTGCAGTCTCTTAATGTGGTATATCACACTTTTCAATTTACATAGCAACTTTGCATCCCAGGGATGCATCCCACTTGGTCTCGGTGTATGATCCTTTTTTTTTAATAAGTTTTTTTTTTTAAGGATTTTTTTATTTATCAGAGAGAGAGAGAGTGAGCACAGGAGACAGAATGGCAGGCAGAGGCAGAGGGAGAAGCAGGCTCCCTGCTGAGCAAGGAGCCCTATGTGGGACTTGATCCCAGGACGCCGGGATCATGACCTGAGCCGAAGGCAGTCACTTAACCAACTGAACCACCCAGGTGTCCCAGTGTATGATCCTTTTGATGTGTTTGTGAATTTGGTTTATTAGAGTTTTGTTGAGAAATTTTCCATCTATATTAATCAGGGATTTGGACTGTTCTTTTTTATTGAAATATAGTTCATATACAATGTTATATTACTTTTAGGTGTACAGCATAGTGATTTAAAACTCTATACATTATGCTATGTTCACCACAAGTGTAGCTACCATCTCATACAACATTATTATGAAACCATTGATTATATTCTTTGTGCTGTAACTTTCTCCCCCATAACTTACACATTCAGTAACTGGCAGCCTGTAGTTTTCTTGCAGTGTCCTTCCTGGCTTTGGTATCAGGGTAATGCTGGCCTTGTAAAATGAGTTTGAGAGTATTTCTTTCTCTTCAGTTTTTGGAAGAGTTTGAGAGGGATTCTCATTAATTCTTTAAATGTTTTGTAGGATAACTGGTAAAACCTTCTAGTACTGGGCTTTTCTTTGATTTGGGAGGGTTTTGATTACTGATTCATTTTCCTTAGTAATTAATAGTCTATTCAGATTTTCTGTTTCTTTGTGATTCAGGCTTGATACATTGTATGCTTTTAGGACTTTATCCATTACTTTTAGATTATCCAATTTGTTGGCCAGAGGTTTTGATATATTGTGTGTTCATTTGCCTCAAGATAACTTTCTGATTTCCCTTTTGATTTCTTCTTCGACCCATTGGTTGTTCAAAAGTGTGTTAAGTTGTATATATTTGTAAATTTTTCAGGCTTCCTTCTATTATTGATTTCTAGTTTCATAGCACTGTGGTCAGAAAACATGCTAGATATTATTTCAAACTTCTTAAATTTGTTAAGTTTTGCTTCATAGCCCAGTGTATGATCTATCCTTGAAAATGTTCTATGTGCACTTGAGAAGTATATATATTTTGATGCTGTTGAATGGAAGGCTCTGTATTTGTCTATGGGGTCTATTTGGTCTGTAGTGTTATCCAGATCTGTTGTTGTCTTATTAATTTTCTCTCTAGAGGATCTATTCAATGTTAAAAGTGAAAAGTGTACTATTAAAATCCCCTACTGTTATTGTACTGCTGTCTATTTCTCCCTTCAGTTCTGTTAACCTGCCTTAGATATTTCTGTCCTGCAAGTTTGGGTGCATATATATTTATAATTGTTATACTCTGTTGATGAGTTGATGAGTTTATACTTTTATCACTATAGAATGAACTTCATTGTCCCTTGTGACCAATTCTGACTAATGGTCTATCTTACTAGGTATAAAGATAGCCACTCCTGCTCTTTTTTATTACCAGCTGCATGGAATTCTTTTCCATCCCTTCACTTTCAACCTGTGTGTGTTCTCAAAGATAAAGTGAGTATCAGGGCCCTGGGGTGTCTCAGTCTGTTAAGCATCTGGCTTTTGGTTTCTGCTCAGGTCCTGATCTCAGGGTTGTGAGATCGAGCCCCATGTCGGCCTCCACATTCACAGAAGATCTGCTTGGGGTTCCTTCTTTTTGCCCCTCCCCTGATCACACACTGTGTCTCTTTAAAACAAATAAACAAATAATCTTTTTAAAAAATCTTAAAAAAAAAAATAAGTGAGTGTCCTGTAGGCTGCATATGGGTGGAGCTTTATAAATTTCCACTGGTCCTATCATACTTGCCTAATTCCTTATCATCCACACAACCTTGCATTTATGTGTATGCATTTGAAGGAGACTTTTCTTCTTCCAGTCTCTACAGACTGGTTTCAGTCAATACAGACCTTCCGCTGTCTGATTCCTCAGCTGATGGGATTACCTCTGGAACTGAAGTCATACTGGGTTTGTGGTGGGTATACACTTTCCCTGGGCACAGTGGGATGCATGGTTGGTGAACTTACTATCAGTGGTTTGGGTGGACATGGATCCTGTCCAGTCCCTGTGTGGATAGAATTACATCCAGTAACTGGTTCAATGGAGTGGCACTGAAGCATAGGTCCACTTCAGGGTCCACAGTTGGGTTCTCAGACAGCAGGCCTATTACCAGGTACATGGCAGATCTAGTTCCTGCCAGATTCCTGGAGAACTGTCATCTGCTCACTAGATAGGGTCAATGTGTGGGCAGGAATGGCCCTAGGCCATGGCTGAGAGGGTCTGGAACCAGCCCCTAGAGATTATTTCGGTTTCTCCACCAGAGTTTGAGTTCGGCAGACCAGGTTTTGGACATAAGAATAGGCTTGTCTCCTGCCAGTTCCTTGGGTAGTCTGGGCTGCCCATGAGTATGACTGGAGGGTCTGGAGCTGAATAGAAAGGCCCTCTCAGTGTCTTCTCAGATGCAGACATGAGCATGTCCCACCTGCAGGTCATTTTTTCAAAATCAGTTTTGATTTCTTCTTTTTAAATCTTAAAAATAAAAGACCAGAAATTCTTTCTTTAATACCAAAGAATAAGAATCAGGGCTATTATTTACTTAGACTGCCTCTGAAAGAAGTTTTGAATTTAATATCAACTTACGGACTTGGGGCTATAACTGAATGAGAGAATTAGATTAGAGTCTCCAGGTCAGAAATAGTCATTCTGCAAACTGTCAAAAAGCCGTTTTCTAGTATACTGCCATTATTTTTGTGTTAATTTTATTTTATTATAAGCTGCACGAGTGGTTATACCCAGTTTATTACTTTCTCCCAATTTAATTATTCCTTCAATATCACTTGGAATTGACTATTCATGATTATTAATTTCTTCTTAAAAACTTTTAAGAAAAGTATTTAATAAACGAAGGTACTTCTATGCTCCCCCAACAAGCACTCGGAACACTCTATATTATTTAAACTCTGTTTATATTTCTTCAACACCATGCAAATGTGCAAATCATTTTCTTTCTTTTCAGATTATTATTATTTTTTAAAGATTTTGTTTATTTATTTGACAGGGAGAGAGAGGGGGGGAGTGCACAAGCATGAGGAGCAGCAGTCAGAGGAAAAGGGAGAGGCAGGCTTCCCCACTGAGCTGGGAGCCTGATGCGGGGCTCAAGACCTGAGCTAAAGGCCGACACTTAACTGGCTGAGCCACCCAGGATCCCCCTTGTCAGATTATTAATGTAGGTTTCTTTACTGCTGAAATAACGTTCGTAGCCAGAAGCTAAACGCTACTGCTGTCAAAGGCTGTCACTTTTTGCAAAACCAAAGAATATATTTTTTAATTTGATTAGTTTGAAAATGAACTGAAGTTACTTTTCTTCTTTTCTTCCACAATAGGAGAGTAGACATGGCAAGGTGAACATGTAAGTTTATAAATAATCTGGCATAATCCACCAGAAGCCTGAAATAACCTTTTTGTTTTCACACAGGAACATTTACTATAAAGCTAGATCTACGGTTCTGATGGCAGTGCTTCAAGAATAAGGGGGCTGTTCCAAAACTGCCACCTCCATAATCATTGGATTTTCACCTTAAGGAGGTAACTATTACAAGTTAAAGTGTGAGGCGAACGTGATAACCACTACACTACAGAAACTTACATGTGAAAGTGGTAGTAAGAATGATGTCTGATAAAATGCTCTATAAATACCTACCTATACGTAGGAATTGCTTTTTATCAAAATGCAAATTATTGGACCACATTCCCAAACTTATCCAATACTCTGGGATGTAGATTTCTTTTAACAAGCCCTCTGGTGATTCTGCTGCATGCTTAAGTTTGAAAACCAATGGTCTAGAAGCAATCAGTTGACAAAGGAGGGAATGGAGGTTTGATTGGACGCTGCATTGGAAAGGAGCTAGGCAAGTGCTGGCAAAGTGAACTCCTGTCTGGTGGCAATGCAGAGCCTGGCCATAGGCTCTATGGCTGAGACCAGGGCTATCTTCCACTAGCTCCTGGTTTAACCAGGAAAGCTTCCCAAATCTAGGGGACAAAAACCTTCTATACAGGTGATGAAGAACATTTCAAATTTGTTTCTGGTGAAACTATATTCATAAACCTGGTCCTGGTACGTTGAGACAATTGGCATGCACTAAAATTATTTAAAACGTTTGCTTTAATTTGGGCAATCTTAGGCACTTACAATAAATTGAGCAAAGTACCTGTCTTAGGTAAAATATGATCTCTGAGCATGCAGCTAAGAGACTCCTGTCAGAGGCTATATAATCCTGAAAGAGTCTCTAAAATCAGTTACATAATTTAGGAATATTTTATAGGCTTAGCGTGTCACATTGACATAATGAGAGCAAATCAAAAGAAGGCTATAGAATAAATGCATATATATTGAAAGTTCTGCACACCTATGCAAAATATGAGAAAATTACCAGCTTTTTATAATTGTGAGGGATTATCAAAATTTAAAATTATGAAAGTACTATGTGAATAAAAATAAAATGCCGTTTAGCAGATTTTTTCAAGTTATGAGTCTGAATTTCTTTTTACTAACATTAAATAAACTTTATAGTTCAAATTGGAAGACGTTTCAGAGTTAAGTTGGTTGCTATAATATGAACCTTTATTCATATCAAACATAGACTAATGCTATTAAAATTATTCAAAAGAAGCTGTCCTCAAGTGAAGAAGTTATAAATGGATACAGAAAGAATACTGTCAGTTTGACTGAAGCTTGATTCTGGGTGACTTTTCAGTATTTTCTAGGTAGGCCACATGTTTACCTAGCTGAATAGCTAAGAAGTTATATCTAACCAGTTTCAATGGCAATGCCATTCAATATTCCTCTTCAAACTTAAAGGACTTTTTCATCATTAATAAAAAAAATCACCGGCTTCCTCACGCTCATGCTAGTTGAGGAGGTTAATACCTTACCTCTCCTTTTAACTTAAATCTGAGACCCTGCCTGATATAAGGCCTTGTGTCTAGCTATGCCTTTGAATATATCTCTGTTTTTTGTGCCTACCATGCTCTGTTGGAGACTGCGGTTGTTTTTCTATTATATAAATCATGCTACACTTTTTGTTGGATATTTTCCATTGCACCTCAATTAATTCTCTACTCATCTGCACCCTGCTCAGTGCCCCAGGAACCTGGCCTGTATAAGGGGCATCACCCCAGCTTCTTTACTCTGGTTTTGGTGTGCAGTCAGCCAGGATGAAGACATGGACAGGCCAGAAAAATGTGCAAGGAGAGAAAAGTCCAAGAACTGCTTCTCTCTGTCCCTCCCTGTGAGGTTAAGTCCAGCTGGTTTCATTCTTTACCAAAACTCATAGTTGTTGGTCAGCCTTCTCCTGTAGGTTCCTTATGCTCTCTGAGTTCCATTAACTGTTGTTTCTCCTTCCCTTCCATTTCCCTGAACCCTGTCAAACTCTCATCCATTACCCATTTCAGTGGGCCATCTCTTCCCTTCAGAGACCATGACTGATGTAATTCTTGACACACATCACTGGGCACATAACAACAAAAGAGACAATGCAATACCAAAGCACTTTCTTTTGCCATTTACCTGAGGTTTTTGTATCACAGTGACATGTCTAATTCTAGTCTTAGCAAAGCAAAATAAATACCAGAGTAGAAGTACTAAAGCATTCCTTTAAAGCACTCAATAGAGAAAGAAATAGATGCAAGCCATAATGCCTTATGTCTACAGAACACTTTGTAGCTTATTAAATGTTCTCACAAACATCATCTCACTTTTTAAAAAGTCTGGGAAATGATGATAAAAGAACGAGAAAAATTGACTTCATAACTTTGGAGCTTGGGTACAGTGTTTTATGTCTTTAGAGAACATCTTGTTCTATATCTATGTATGTAGCCATTTCCATGTATATAAAGCTCATGCATATGTAAATCCTCTTAGTAGACTTTCAGTAAATGATGGCTCCCTTCTCTAATTCCAAATGCAATATCTAATTTTGCTATAGCGTTGAATGGTATCTAAATAATAGCCCGGATTTTAAAATTTCAAACAAATGTTCTATGCTGGAGAAGCTTGCAATGTAGTTGTGAGGTAAGTAATACACTATTATTTTTTTCTTTTATTATTTAAAGCATCATCTCAAAACTTCGTGGCTTAAAAATAATAATCATTTATAACATTTCTCAATTTCTGTGAGTCAGGAGTTTGGAAGTGGCTTAACTGGACAATTTATGACTTGGACCTCTCATATGGTCATTCATCTTGTCTAAACTATGGCTGGTGGGTTCATTTCTCAGGTGACTCACTCATAAGGCTCACAGTTGATACTAGTAAATCTGTTTCTATCCATTTTGGCCTCTCCACAGGGCTGCTTGAGCATCCTTATGACATTTCTTCCAAGCAGTTGATCCAAGAGAGAAAGTTTGGAGTTGTAATGCCTTTTATGACCTAGTCTAGTACTTCTGGGGGCGCCTGGGTGGCTCATTGGGTTAAGCCTCTGCCTTCCACTCAGGTCATGGTCCCAGGGCCCTGGGATCAAGCCCCACATTCCCTGCTCGCTGCTGTTAAAAAAAAAAAAAAAAAAAATTTTTTTTAAATGTACTTCTGCCACACCCTTAGTCACAAAGACCAGCTCTGATTCAACATAAATGTTGAACACAAAGGACTATAGATATTGGGAACTATCTTGGATAATTATTACCACATAAACCTAGAAAATAAAACAACAATGTGACTGGCTAACCAAATGGAGGCTATTATGAGACAATGGTACAGAAGAGTCATAAGAGGGAAGATCAGTATGTGTTGAAATTATAAGGAAGGTCTAAAGGATGACGTGATGCAGGTTTACAATGGTAGGACTTGTAAATATGGGGAGGAAAGGAAACATGCACAAAAAGAGCTCAATTTTTAGACAGTGAAACAAAGCAAGGATGATTATAATGTGTCTGAGTCTTTCTAAAAATGAATGGTGGCAATTTGGAACATAAGTGAGGGGCAAAGTGGGAACTGGGATTTAATCCTTGCAGGCCATAGAAAAGCATGTAACTGACATAATGAAATTAACACCATAAAATTAAACTGGGTAGTAAAAGATGTATTAGAGTAGGATAGTAAGGAATCCATTGGAATTATTTAAATTTGAAGGGATAAAGACCTAGACTAAGTTATTGCTGGCAATTAAAAGTGAGGGAGGAAGGTAGGGATGGCAGGGACATTTTGGAACAACAATGAACAATGGTTAGTGTTAGACAATGTCTGAGGAGAACAAACGTTGACACCATGTCTTCAAACTCAAATAATCTAGAGAATGAGGGTGCTAATGGTGAAAACCAGAGAAGTTAGTTTAGGGGGGCTTGGGTCTGTGTTTAGACAGAATGACTCTGAGATGGAACACAAAGCAAATAAAAAGGGTATGTCTCAATGCTTCAGAAAAAAAGAATTAAAAGGGTATGTCACAACTGCATTTGGTATCATCTCTGACTCTCTCTAGAAACACTCCTAAGTTTTTAGAAAGGAGCTTGTCCACAATATAGAATTCTTGTTAGGAATAGCATATTATACACAGCTCCTGCAGACCCTGACCAATTCTCTCTAAGAACCTCACAATTTAGACTCAGTAGTCAAATAAATGGCAGCCTATCTAACAGGGGGAGAAATGTGGAATTTTTTTTTACAGTTTTATGAACTGGTGAGGTCACAATTGTTCACATTTCCTCTGTGAAAACACGTGCTATGACTCATCAATGTGGATACTAGCGATGGCCAATTCTGCACTCAGGCCAAAGGGCTACTGCAATTTGACCATTGTTACTTACCAAGTAATGGCCAGTACTTCAGTCTCATGAGTATGAAAGATCCCCAGATCTTTCTGTGAAGAAAATATACATTTCTTAATAATTTCATTTTGGAACTGATATATGGAAAACACAAATAAAACCAGTTTTCCTTGGTACTGCTCCTGGCATCATGACTTGATTGATTTAAAGATAAACAGTCGTTATCAAAATATATTTACCAAGTATCTGATTATACAAAGAGCTGTGCCATAAATACTTGAAATGGTTCAAATGCCACTCACAGGCAAAATATGATCAGTTTTATAATATTGGTAGGGTGGTCGGGCTAATGGAGATCCTAAGAGGAAACCAATTAATTTTGGAAGGGGAAAGAGATGGGATGTGAGAGTGTTCAAAAAACATTAGAACATGTAATACTGCACATGCCAGGCATTTAGAACATTTCAGTATGAAAATTTCCATCATAAACAATAGTATAGGGGCACCTGGGCGGCTCAGTCAGTTAAGGTTCTGCCTTCAGCTCAGGTCACGATCCCAAGTTCCTGGGATCGAAACCCTCATCGGGCTTCCTGTTCTGCAGGAAGCCTGCTTCTCCCTCTCTCACTCCCCTTGCTTGTGTTCCCTTTCTCTCTGTATCTCTCCCTGTCAAATAAATAAATAAAATGTTTTTTTTAAAAATAGTATAATGAAATCCCTTATACCATCACCCAGTTACAAAAATCACTGACCCACAAATGCCAAGTATTTGATTTGTTACTTTACATTAATACTCAAAGAGAGTAAAAACTTTGGCCAAGAATACACAATTAGTAGGCAGTAGGCCAAGAACACACAATTAGTAGACAGAAAGTTGGGGTTTGAATTCATATCTGTGCGATTTAAACATCCTGGCTTTCTCTGCAACAGTAGATATAGAACAAGGAGATGATAAAACCTCTAAAAACACCTTCCCAGATATACTGTTGGTCTAATATCCTCACCTTGGCAATGCTGGTATACATATATTATTTAGATCATACATAGAGTATGTGTAATTTTGAATCAGCACAGAATTAAAAATCAAAATACACATCATAAACACACAACCCTGACAAATATCCTTAATAGATACTTTTATGATCTGAAATGTCATTATCATCTTACAAAAGCTTGTAGAATCAAAAGCAAGGATATCAATGAGGAAAAGAAAAAAAGAAAGTCATTAAGTAGAATATGCAGCATGCCAGCTCATTCTGTAAATTAAAAAACTGAATGGCTTCCTTTCCCTGAATCCCAATAACCTTTACCACTGTTCTTGAACACTAGTTTGATGTTGACCCCTTAATTAGATTATAACCTTTGAAAGTATAGGGTATGATGGTCCGATTTCTATTTTGCCTCCCCCGCGGAGCCCAGAACTGCTCTCAGGACATAATCAGAACTCAGAATGTATTTGCGGAAGAATTCAACAAGTTGACTGAGGCTTAGAGTCTTGTTCTATTTCTCATCCACTCCATTGCTTGTATCAGTAGAGAGAAGGGTATAACATCTGTCAGAATTGTCGTGTTAAATAAATGAGCATCCGGTTGTACTTGTCATAGTTATAGGATGCAGGGAAATGTGTTTTCACAATAAGCCCTGAGATCTGCCTGTGACTGTTGCTAAGGCAACAGGAGGAAGGGAAGCCATCTAGGGTCTTGAGCTGCATGACTCCCCTGGGACAGCTTTTTGATTCCACCAGTTGCTTCCACCCTCGCAGACACATGGGGGGTCTGTGGTAATTTAAATATGCAGACAACTGCCAGGGTTTGCTCTTTGTGTCTTATCAATTTTCTGCTTTCCTAAGGTTGGTGAAATTGACAGTGACTGGGAAGAAGGAATAGCATTAGAACAATGCAGCACATCAGAGATGAATATTTCTCAGTTTGAAGGTCATTACGCTGAATGAGTTCAGTGCAATGATGCCGCTAAAAACAGAGAATGTCTGGAGAGAGACCTTGGAAGTCAAGGAGAAAAACTCGTGAACACTCAGCCGCCTGGCTGTATTTCAGAACATGACTCCTAGCCGAGAGCAAAGAGCAAGCCAAATTATTTTCAAAAGCATTCATGGGGGCCATTAAAGGTTTATGTCAACTTTATATATTGAAAGTTTAAATTATAATTATGCAGTTTGAAATTACCACCATTCTCTGCTTTAAAGGAAGGCAGGAGTAAAGTCTTAGGAGTTGTATACATACAATCTTAATAGTAAATAAATTAAAGAGACCTCAAAGACATGGGGTCCAACATCTACACCATACTAGAATCATCTCTACAGTATCTCTATCTCCACAGTATCAGCCCCTTTAAGCATTCTGTGATACTGCGAACGTTCTAGAAATATGTTCTTGTCATGATGCTGAGGAACTCCTCATGAGGTAAAACTCAGTGGTGAATTCTGGATTTTGATGTTTTATTAAGAAAGACAAGGACTGTGTAATATGAATCACTTATATATGGAATCTAAAAAAGTCAAACTCATAAAAAGAGTAAAATAGTGGTTATCAAGGTATGAGGTGGAGGAAGAAGGTTGATGTCATTTAAGAAAACAAACACAAGGGCGCCTGGGTGGCTCAGTGGGTTAAAGCCTCTGCCTTCAGCTTAGGTCATGATCCCAGGGTCCTGGGATCGAGCCCCACATCAGGCTCTCTGCTCAGCGGGGAGCCTGCTCTCTCTCTGCCTGCCTCTCTACCTACTTGTGATCTCTGTCAAATAAATAAAATCTTAAAGAAAAAAAAAAGCACACCATGATGTCATGTAAGAAAACAACACAAAATGTATCAAATTAACATATTGTAACATATTTATTATACACCTTAAATTTATATAATGTTACATGCCAAATATACTCAATTTTTAAAAATTTCCTTTTTCATATTGAAACAAATATTGCTCCTGCAACTTCTATCTTTTGAATATAGTGACAAGGCTTTGTGGCCTATTTTTCAGATGAAAAACTTCTCACTACTGTGCTGGCTCACTTATTTCTTCTCCTGGATCTGTGATGGGAAAGGCACAGGGATGGTGGGTTGTTTAGGGAGCCCTTTATTTCCTTTTCTTATACTCCCTTTCTCTCCTACCCTTCTCTGGTACATTTTTCCTTCTCCCTGGAAGTGGATTGAGTAGGAGAGAGGACTTGAGAACCAGGAAAGGTTTACTTGATGGGTATGGCACTGACATAATGTAGGTTTGACTCTGCCCGAGTTCCATCAGCCCTCTAAGAGAGTCTCTTGGGTCGAAATAACTCCAGGATAACAACACCATTCACTATTCCACCTTCCACACAAGCACAACGACTCCCAAAGCTGGCCGTTCTGCTCTGCTGTCCTGGGTAGCTGGCCAGCCACAGTCTTGCCTTTCGGCTTTTGGATGTAGGACTGGAACCAGTCTCTGTACCTCACAAACTGTGGTAGGAATGGGGTGGCAAAGGATGTTATGGCGTTCAATCAGCTGCTTCTGAAGAAACTTCTCCAAAACCAGTGTGGCCTCTTTGTAATGTCAACCTCCTAAATATCCCTAGATTTTCTTCTTTGCCTTTGCCTCACCTCCCACGCCCTTTCAGTTCCTGCATGGAGGATCTACCATCATACTCAAATACTAAAGGGGTACTCATACTTAGCAACTCTGTTTTTCCTTCCTTCTTAGAGTCTTCAACCAAAACTGGGGTGGAGAGAGTCCTGCTCTCCCCTCCTATTACACAAATACCGCCCTTCACTCACTTGCCCTTCCTTATCTACCCTTTACTCTGCAAGTTCAATTTTGATGTCAGATTCCTCTGGATAGCACTTTCCTCCAAACCCCTAGCCTATCCCACAATTTCTTCCTGTAGGATTTCCCATCTTTGCAAATATCCTGCCCTTGTCTGTGCTCACCCAATTCCCATGGTCTCCACTTTTTCCAGCCTATTGTTTTTTCTTTGGTGTCTCATTTTACAAATGTCTATGGTGGTTTCATACGGATCTACACAATTATTTTTAAAACCATTTTTCAAAGGCCTCATTTAGTTCCTTTTCCTTTCTCATGTCCTTCTGTTTCCTATTCACTCTGCCCACCCACTGCACTTAGGCTCTCTCCTTTGTCAAAACTGGGCCATGCTCTGACTACTGTCACTTGAGCCATAATCACCAAGTGCTCCCTAAATCAAATACCTGCAGAGTATTTAGCACTCTCCTAGGCTTGCAAGATCAGGGAAATGTAAGGTCTGCCTTCAGGAAGTTTCATTTTTATTGGTCAGGACAGAATACACCAAAAGAAATACCAGAACATTCACTATGTTTAAATGTGTGACTTGACAAAGTGCAGGTTTTCCCTTAGATCATAAAGTTGCTTCTGTAAGGTTTAAAGAAATTCTGAAATCTCTCCTGCTTTGTGAGGTCTTCCCATATTGTTCACAGAAGGACCACTTGTTTCACTCTGACAAGTTTTGACATGTTAGGTCCACAGAGGTACCTGCCTTAGCCTTCCACCATGAGTGTAAATTTTCCCTAAACTTATACATGAGATACATTTTAATTTAGGTTTTGTGTACAGTAGTTAAGTCATTTTGCTTCCTGTTCTATCTGTGCATGATATTTAGCATCTAAATTGTTGGGTAAAGATCAGGTTCTTATCATTTCTTTTCATTCTTTTCCAACATATGGACTTATTAGACGTTCAGGGCTTTGTGATGATGATAATGATGCTAATGACAATAATGACACCTTCCGTTTGTGTCGCACTTTATAAAAAAGTTGTATACATTATCTTTTTGATTCCAAAAATGCACTTGTGATGATTATGACTATTCTGTTTGTGACTGAACCTCTCAGAGCCCATAATAGCTGCCCTGTCACCCACAAGCTCTGTTCTTCATAGAAAGTCACACCCACCGAGTTCTATTGCTCAGGTAGATCTCCAGCCTCCTAAGCCCATTTATTCATGTTTCCGTGATCCTAAACACAAAGATGTTGATTTAATTCCCATTCTTGCTCTCCACTGTCTCCTTCTCAGGCCTGCCTTACTCCAGACACAGACTTTGGTTCCACTTTGCTCTGTGCCCTATAGCCAAGTGCCATTAGCACCCAATCCCAGCTGCAGATCTTGAAATCATAGTCTTGACCCTGATCCCTGAAGGAGGATGGCCATCAGTGTAATTACCAGCAAACAGAATAATCCAATACCCCAGCTTAAAGACCCTACATGAGTCGCTGTTTTCTTCCCACATGAAAACAAGATTCTAGGACATGGTACAATCGGTGATGTAAGCCCATCATTTTAAAGGTCTACAGTTGTTGTTGATGTAGATCTGAAGTTAGCAAAATATGAAGTCAATTTTTCAACATTTGTCATAATATTTTAAGTCATCAGGACTATGAGAGATGATGCCCAATCCCATAACTTAGAGTTTTCTCAATGCTTTACTCAAGAAAACTTGACACCTACTATCTAGCTTTTGTTTTACAAAGCATTATAAAAACAGCTCCAGTTTTCATGAATTCTTCCTATTACCCATAAGTGGAACATATTGAGCAATAGGAGTGCCAATGACTTGCAGGAATTAAAAGCCCAGCAGATAAATACAGAGATGGCAGAAAGCCTGAAAGATGAGGATAATGTTGGGAGATCACAGACAGTTGAGTGTTGCTGCTCCAGGAAGAGTTTGCACACGGCCTGTCTTTAGACTAGACAAGGGTGTTTCTATTTTAAAGCAAGTTGTTGCATATTTCCTGAGGAAAACTGTTTTGAATGCTTTTACTTATAAGTTTAGAGCATTACAGAATGTGCTTTTATTCTTGTTATTAAAATAGATGTGATTTGTTACAAAATAGGCAAACCAATAACATTGTGAAGGTGATTTATGTTAAGGGTTCTAAGAAATATAAACTGATTTCTTCATTTTCTTTTTTTTTTTTTTAATTTTCACTCTACTCCCAGATATTGGAGAAGGTAAACATGATGTCGTGACCACTCGTTGACCTGAGAGCTAGTTCCAGGCAATTAGAGACTCCTTACCTACTCCTCTGTCCTTGGTATACACCCTCTGCCCTCTGTTCCCACAGCAGGAGCTGCCCAAGGACACAACCTTGAGAAAGTAAGGTGTTGTTGAGACCATCTGGACTGTGTATGTCCCTGAACCCAGTTAAGGCCTCTTCATAAACTTTTAAGATTCTGGTGGAGGAGTATGGAGATCTACTCATCCTGGGGTTGCCCAAGACAAGTTTCATGAGTAAGTTCCCTTGCTTATTAAACCTGCAACCTACCCATCTAGAGTGGACTGCCTTTTTCTTAGGTGGCTTTCTGCCATCTTTGCACATGAGCCACCGGGAAGCTCCTGAGGTTGCAAACTAACAGTGAGTCAGCCAGGAAACCAAGAAAATGGGCCTTGGGAGAGGTATCTTCCAGGGAAATCCCAATCCAGCCATTGACCTTTATGTGGAAAGGGGTGGCCCATATGTTAGATGCTTATGGACCACCACATGAATATAGGGGTACCCTGAAAACCCTGTCTCATACACTTGTTTGAAGCACTGCACAGAGCACATAAGAGCAGAGAAGGGGCCTGCATGGCTGCACAGTGGCCTGGCCTTTATATGGGCTGTGCTGCTGGACACTGCTGCCTAACCAGAGGTTAATGCTTAAGTTAGAAAGTTGGAGGAAGAGCTGAGGTTAGAGAAGGATGGGTGGCTGTGCATTGCTCTGCTGGTGTTGGGCTGGCATACAGGATGGGAGAGCAGGATCATCAGTTGTAGACCTTCGCATGCTGTTATGCAAAGTTAAGAGGGCACAAGTTGCTGCAGATGAAGTTCCAAGCACTTGTGACTAAGCCTGCTTGGGTTGCAAAAAGGCAGGATCCCTGGGCAAGTGAGGAGAGTGGAGAGGAAGGATGTCATGGTGACAGCAAAGTGAGTGAAAAGCCCTGTGTTGTGCTGTCTGACATTTAATGGAAATGAAATCAAAAGCACAGCAACAGCAATCCCAGCTAGTGTGGCAGCTCCACATTTCAGTGTTCATGATAAGAGAATATATCCCTGCTAAGCTTATTGACACAGCTGCCTAGTTTGCAAAAATCCAGGAAGAGTGTCCAGGCATGGGGAGTGTGGCTTTGGGAGGGCCAGGGGGAGGAGGGAGGTGTTTCTCTGACCTGACCTGGTAGGAGGCAAAGGAAATGAGCAACATCACGACACACAACGTTCTCTGACAGCATCCGCGTGGTGCTCAGGTGGTTCAAGGTACTTATTCCCTTATAGATTGGATCATTCTAGCCTAGGGGTGCGGGGGGTGGGGTTGGCCCAATGAGGGGAACC
Organism: Mustela nivalis; assembly: GCF_964662115.1. Lineage (NCBI taxonomy): Eukaryota > Metazoa > Chordata > Mammalia > Carnivora > Mustelidae > Mustela > Mustela nivalis. Next base: position 56,726,548 of record NC_139024.1, on the reverse strand, counting down.
TCCCTGGACACACAGATCCCTGGAAATCTACTGAGGAGTTACAACAAATTCTTAGAGCAGACAAGAGACAATGAATGAGACAAGCGATCTACATCCCAGTCTCTGAAGGCCCTGATCTGGCCACATTCCCTGAAGGAATGAAAACCATTCTGCCCCAGCACCTGTATGGAACGCTGATATCCATGCTGAGTGCAGCCATGGAACAAGTTATTTCTGATGTTGGACAATCCACTGCTGATCTGGAGGAAACTGATAAATCCCTGAGAGAGGTATGGGCAATGGGAAAGATCCAAAATGAAGAGGAAACTCGGAAAGCCAAAAGGTTTCCCAACTGGTTGTAAAAATAAGTCGGTAAAGATAACCTGGAAGCAAATGTACTTTGATCTCATTGCTGTGAGAACCCCACTCGACCAGATAGATCAACAACCCAACACTGTGTTGACTGGTCCATGGAAAGCCTTAAAAATATGAACAATAGTTCAGACCTGCCGCATGGGCTCCTACCATCCCTGTTGCCCTGTCTGCTCAGGGATAATTTTTATATGGAGTGGATGCTTCCCATGCCCTGAAGGTAAGATGCAGTCAGAATTGCCTCCATGTGAAGGTTATTGGAGGTGATCAAAGTCCTCATGTTGAACTCACTATTCACTGGTCCTCCAGAAACAAATTAAAAATAGCCATTCTGGTGGATACCTGAGCCAAAGGTCCTCTACTACATGACAAATCTCACAAGTTTTCTGGCCCTCTCAGCACCATTGATGGTTATGTGGAAAAACTATTACAGTCAGAAAGGTCCTTTTGACACAGCAAATTGGGCATTCTTCCCACCATTCCCAATAACATGAGGATTTCATTTCTCTAATACCAGAACATATTGGGCCTTGATAGCCTACAAGGTCAAATTCTGAAACCCTGTATTGATGAATTCCCCCTCCAGGTTAGAATAACAAAACCAGTGCTGAGGGAAAATGCCAGCTGGGAACCAATAAGCATTCCATCCCTGTAAAGAACTGTACTTGCCAAACAATAAAAATTGCCCAAGAGGCACAAAGGAGATAAGAGAAACTATCCAAGAACCACATCCAGTGGGTATTTTATGCTTTGCCTATAGTACTTTCAATAGGCCATTATAGCTCATAGAAAGCCAGATGGCTCATGGCAGATTACAGTGGACTACCAAGAATTGAACAAGGTAATGCACCCATCCATGTGGCTGTGCCTAACACTGCCACCATCTAAAATACTTTGTCTATGGTCCTAAGAGTGTACCAGGCTGTGCTGTACTTACCGAATGCCTTTTTCAATATATTTCTGGCCACTAAGTCATAAGATTAGTTTGTCTTCATGGGGAGGGGCAACAATGGACTTGTCAAGGACTCCCCAAGGTTACCTACATAACCCAACTATATGTCATGGGATAGTAGCTAGAGACCTGTCCTTCTTTTTTCTGCACATCAATAAAATGGGCCCATTACATTGATTACCAAAAAAAAGAGAGAGAGGTTAACTTGTATAGACTTTCCTCTGCTATAAGACACTTTAGACTGCTGGAACATCTGGTAAGAAATGAGAATGGACAGTGAACACATAGAAAATTCAAGACCCAGGCCTTGGAAGTTTTGAAGAGTTGTTTGGTCAGGCAAGGTGCACATTGTCCCAAGGCTGTAATTTTTGAGGTACAAGTCTACTCAATCCCTAAACACATGAAAGGGGTGCAAGCCTTTATAGGGATTTGGGTGTTTGAAAGATTTTTATGTCTCACTTAACACTTTGCCTCCATCCTTATACAGTCTGGTAAAGAAAGGGCATGTGTGGGACTGGGTTTCAGAGCAGCAAGCCTCCTCTGCAAGGGCAGAAATACTGGTGAAACAGACTAAAACTCTGAGCATCTTCCAAACAGGGCTACCATTGGAGTTAGATGCATTTATGATTCTGACAGATATACGTTGGGCACTATGACAGAGACAACAGAAGAAGAGTATTCTCTTCTCCCAGAATTTTGGTCCCAATTCTAGAAGGAAGCAGAAACCGACATACCCCCACAGAGCAACAGCTCCTAACATTGTGCACAGTGCTCCTCCATGTACAGCTTCTTACGAAAGAATGGTAAACCATGGTAAGAACTTCCCTTTCTATCAAGGGGTGGGTTAAAACTACATCCCATGGACCAACCTCCACATGGTTCAAACCCTCACTTTGATTAAGTGACAAACTTACTTGCAACAGAGGAGCACCCTGTCCACCACCCCACTGTCTCTAAAACTGTGGATACTAAGCCCTATAGTGTATGTAGATCTTCTACACATTCTTATTCCTCTGGTGGCCCCTGTGACCTGCCAGAAAGGAGCACAGGAAATTCCCACGTATGCCTGATCTACGGATTGGTCCAGCTAAGCCAATCTGTCCACATGAACTGCAGTTGTTATTCAGCACCATCTGGATGGAAACAGAAACAACCTGAAAGAGCCAGTGGGCTAAACTCAGAGCAGTTTGAATGGTGATCATCTGTGAGCCCTGGCCATTAACCCTTCGCACTAACATCTGGGCTATTCTATTCTAAAGGCATTAGCCCTATGACTCAGGCAATGGGAAGCCAAAAGATAGATGATCATAAATAAGCTTTTGTCGGGTCATAATATGTAAAAAAAGACATTTGGTTTCATCTACAAGAGCCTGAGGCAGTCCTCACTGTCTTCCATGTCCCCGGTCTTAAGATATCAACTCTCCCTGGCAATCAGAAAGCTGATCCCTCACTGAGTATGAGCCCTAGCAACAGACCCATCATCACATACAGATTAGATAGAGAGAAAGAGTGGCCACCACAGTGCATGAATGAGATGCCATATTGCCAAGGATGCCTGATTGCTCTTAAAATACAGTGAGTCAGTTTGTGCAGTAAGAGCATGCCCTGTGTGTTCTAAACCATGCCCAAGGTAACTGCCGAAGGAGCTGGGGCCATCCACTAGAGTTGCCAACTGGTAATTGTCCCCCTCCCTGCAAGAGAGGATTCTAAATGTATCTTGGCTCATGCAGATTCTGCATCTGGCCTAATCCAAGCTTCCCCCTATCGCTGTGCAAGTCAGGCTGCCACTTTTAGGAGATTAAAGAAGCTGGGGACCATACATGAATAACCTTGTAGAATAAACAGTGATGGTGGTCACATTGCAAAGGTCATGATGTACAAGACTGAACAAAAGAACATGACAGTGGATGAAGGTTCCATTTCTTCTATAACCTGCAAGCAGCAGGGTTAATGGAAAAAAGAAAGAGACTATTAAAGCAACAGGTTTTTTTAAAATAAAGCAGATAGTTAAATTACTAACAGGTAAACTCGTCTTGGTCAGGTGAATTAAAATACTATGGCAGGTTTTAATACATCTAAATGATCAACCAGTAGGGCCTGTTGCCCCATTTGCCAGACTGGGGACCCCTCCCAAGATACCCAATGCTGTAAAGGTATAGAGGTCAAGGGAAATAGCCATTGTCTCAACTCTTGCTCCCAACATGCTGTGCTGCTGATGGCACCAAACCACTTTATGCTCAGGAAAGGCATTATCTACTGGAATTTACAAGATGTCCCACTGGGATGGATGAGTTACTTTCTTCCCCTGGGTGATGGGGAACTATTTAGTCTCCTTTGGGATTCTATTGTCTTGCTACAAGCTGTAACTGTTGAAATGCACTTTAGCTGGAATAGAACACATAACATGGAAAGAAGGGTTTGGATCTTGGTCTGTCATGTCCCACCCCTATTCCAAGTCTTCATACCTTCTTGGCCTTCTTCCTCTGGCCAAGCCAACATGCTTGGTATACAGAACCAACTCAAATTCTTAAAGCTGCCAATTTCCCTTTCCTCAAGGCCAGGTGGACATGTTCTATTTTCCACTAATATAATTAATTTGGCTGCCATTTTTATCTCATCCATTGGTCTGAAAAACATTATAATACATATATATATGGGCTATTCTATATTATTCTATTCTATGGTATATATATATATATACCATAGAAGTCCTTACTAAACTTATGCAACAACCCTAAATGATTGCTGACAAAGCCTGTCCTTATTGAACACTGAAATGCCTCTAATGAAAAATGCCATCTACTAAAATAGGATGGCCTGGGATACTATTATTGTCTTGCAAGGAGGCTCCTGTACCATTATCCACCCCCCTCAAAAAAAATGTTCATTCCTGAAAATTCTGCTAACATATCATCTTTATTAAATCACATAAAAACACAAGTGAACACCCTGAGTGATCCAACTCAAGCCTAGAGGACACTTCGTCAATCAATGGCTCCTGGTGGAAAATTGTTATGTTGAGGATCATCTTAATCTACTTCTCTTACATGTGCCTATATCGTTGCTATGGTTTCCACCTCCAATGCAGCCAGGTGGCCACCAAACAAACCTCCTCCATGCTTGTAAACCCTTTGCAGATGGCTCAGGGCACATGACAAAAGAGAGGGGCATAAAAGATTGCAAGCACTGGTCATCAAGACAATGTGATCGCAAGTTGACCCTCAGACTGGACCCAGGCAATTAGAGGCTCCTCATTTCCATCCTGTCCTTGGAATGTACCCTCTGCCTATCATTCCCACCGTGGAAGCTGCCCAAGGACACAGCCTTGAGAGAGTAAGTTGAGACCATCTGGATGGTATATGTGGTTACACCCCGACTAAGACGTCTCTATAAATTTTAAGATTCTGGAAGGTGGGCATGGAGATATACTCATTGTGTTGCCACCTAAGACAAGCCTCGTCTGTAAGCTCCCTTGCTTATTGAAATGGCCACCGGCAAATCTGGAGGGGCCCGCTTCTCCCTTCAGTCTCTCTCTACCCTCCTTGAATAGGAAGGAGTTTTGGATTTCACCCAGGAAATTCCCAAGGTTGTAAACCAACACCAAAATTAAGTGCATTTTTTTTTTTCAGAGAAAGGTAAAACAATAAAAACAAAAATCTATAAGAAGAGTTTCTACAGCGTGTTTAGAGGACAGGAAAATTCCCTCTGTTGAGGAATTGAGCCCCTTCCCCTAAAGACTGAAATCGCTCTCCTAGCGAAGCAGTCTGCCTGTTGGCTGAGGCAATTTTAAGACTGGGTTGGCATTTCCAACCAAGCTTAAGAAGCTTGTCGGAGGGGGTGCGCAGTCTGGAGTTTAGATAAGATTTCCCAGAGGTTTTAGTTGCTCTTCACTTATTTCAACTTGGCTTTCTCCTCAGCTGGCTCCTACATGGCATTTCGAGCTTGTGTTACTATCCTGGTTTTCAATAGTATCAAATCCTAGAGTCGTCTATAAAACTGCACTGCTGTGCCACACATAGAAAAACATACTTCTGCATCTCCTGCCACGGAGTAGGACTCTAAAAACTGTCGGTCTCAGAAATGCCTCAACCCTTCAGTGTTCTAAGCAGTGGGCCTGTCATTTTCCTTCCATTTTATAGCTTTTAGAAAATGGAATACTGATTTAGTCAGGCTCTGGGGCTAAATTCTCTTCCGTGAGTGTGTTTTTCCTAGCACAGTGCATTCATATATGCAGGTAAAAGAATAACCTCCCCAGAAGAGAGCTATAGGATGGTTTTCTAGCTGAGGCGCCAGTATAATTTGACTCTAAATGCAACTCAAGGCAATCACTTATGAAGTCTCATCACTCAGTTTTATATTCACATTCTTCAGATATTTTCTTAAAACCGAGAGTGACTTTTTTTCTCAGTGTAGACTTTGCCCCTGTCCCATCACTTTGCACCCATTTTACCTCAGCCATACTCACAAATCAGCTGCACCCAGACTCCAGGCCTGAATCTTGTACATCGAAAGTCCTCCCTGTCGTCACAACCCTGGGGCCCCCCGCAGCCGCATCCCACACACGGGAACAGTGGCCCTTCGACAGGACAGCTTCAGATCACTGAGCCCTCCCATGCCCTAGCCTCCTTCAGCAATGTCAGGGGCTGCCTTCCAGCCGGACTCCACAATCAAAATGTGAGCTACATTCACACCACAATCCTTGATGTTCACGACTCCTGCTTAGTCCCCTGCCTCTCCATTCCAGATTCTGTTCTCTTCCTTCGGCCTCATGGGAGGAAGAGCAGAGCTAGGAGACAATTGTTTGGTCACCTGGTCTGGCCCTTGCATACTTCTGACCTTCCTCTGTGTGTTCCAGGCTTTTCAGCAACCTCGAAATTGCCTCTCATCTTCTGCACACTGGCTCCAACCCTCCTCACTTTCTCCTTGGTAAATGCCCTACGTGAGAAAACAGAAAAGAGCTGGCGTGAATTCCCGCAAGTTCTTTCCTTCCCATGCTGAATGGTTTTTGTTCAGCTTTTGTTCACTCTTATTTTATCGCTTTCCATAAAGCTTCTTTCCAGGAATGCCTCCTCCACTTGTGTGCTTTGTCCCATCTGTCGGAGGGAGGCTCAGGGGAAGGAAGATTCCAATGGGAGGAAGGCATGAGCTGGGGAAGAGACTCTCTGCTTGTAACCATTACAGAGGCATCCAGAAATCACACCAGGACTGACTGTCACAAAAAAAGCCAGGTTTAAAGGCTTTGCTGGAATGAGACCTCTCTCAAGAAGGAGCTGGAGTGGACATGTTCTGGCTGTCCACCACCAGTTCTTCTTTCCTTGGGTAAAGGAGAACTCACCCTATTTTTTTCTTTAGGAAATCAACCCTTCTGAAGATTTGGTGGGATTCCTGATCAAGACACCCCACTCCACTCTTGCCAAAGGATGGGCAGAACTCATTAGCAGAATGGACTATGAACTGGTGATCTGATTCATGCTCACAGTGAAAAGATGACTGTTTCTGGAGACAAATGTCCAGCCCTGCTCTGAAGTCTAGTTCTTCCACTTTCCTTTCAATTCCATTGAGCTATCTTATGTACTTCAAAAAAATGTTTTTCTGAATTAAATTACCCCAAATCAGTTTATATTTTTTGCAAAAATATCTCAGTCTCATGGCACTTGAATGAATGAAGGTAATACGATATTGAAGAAAAGCACTGGGTCGAGAGACATAACCTTGGCTCTCCTTCTAGTTCTACAGACAGCTGCAGTTTATTTGTTCCTATCTTGCTTTATCTTCAGAATGAGACTCTCACCTGGAGAGGGCATATCCAGATTTCTCGGGTGGATTTTTAAAACCATACACATTCATTTCCCATGCAAATTCTGTCAAAAGTCTCTCCCTTGTCAACACCGCTCCCATGTACTGCCTTACCGCTGGCAGTTAAAGTCCACTGAACCTCCATTCCTAACAGAAGTGTGTTCTAATCCTCAGAGGTGTTGGGTGGAAAATACTCTGCTGGACTAGTATATTTCCAAAAGTCCTTCTAGGTCTGACACCCTTTGAACTGATGAAACACTTTTTTAGAAATACAACTGTTTAGACAGGTTATAAAAGAAAATTTAAAGCAAAAGCAGATGGAGGTCTAGGAATAGAAACAGGAATCAAATCTCAAAAATTGGAGGAATAGTTTTGTAAGATTTTTGATGTGAGTTGCTTTAAGTACAATGATAAAACTTGAAGCAAATGTATTCATTAGGACTCAATGAGAGTCTTCATATTTTAATTCCCCAGTGCAGAGGGCTTCAATTTTGTGAAAAGACTACTTAGCTTGAAAAAAATTCCTTGGTGTTTCTTTAACACACTCTGTGTTTAGAAAATTTCTACTACATTAAATATTAAGACCGTCAACGTGCTCATTAAAAAAACTAACATCCACTGTCAAAAAGAAAACATTTTTGAGGAGTTTAACTGAATGCTACTATTCTAAAAGAACATGGTACCAAAACTTTCTGAAAAATTTGTTTTTCATTAATGAAACATGTAACAAATGTGAATAATACAAAAGGAAAATAGTTCAAATAAACCAGATATACACTAATGAGCTAAAATTAAACATGAATTAAATATTACGTAGTTAAATGTTAAAGAAATATCTAAATAAAAATTTAAATATAAATTTTAATAAGAGTCATTTCTGTTCTGTATTGCTGGTTTCTTTCAATGGAGAAATGTTAAGAACACTGAAATCAAAATCATAGTCGCTGACTGCCACTCAGCTTTGACATGATCGACTCCAAAGAGTCCAAATAATTATTTATAATGAATATACTTTAATTAAGTCATCAGTCATTTTTCTATTCTCTTTCTTCTTTACATTCATACACATATACACCACCCCCATAGTATTCAGGCCAACAATAATTGCTCTATTTTGGCACTTAAAAGAGCATACTCTTTGATATGATATTCTCTGCCCCTAAAATTGCTTAGGATCATATGGAATAGACCCATATGCTTATGATGTTCTGCAATTTCTGCAAACTGTTCACCATATGTTCCTACTGGAAATTTTAAAATTATGTTTTATCCTTGCTACATCGATAATTTCAGAGGCTGGTGCATGCATATAATTATAACTTCATCCTCTTCATTGCTTTTTGTATACCTTTTATAAGTTCTTTTTATATAACAGGTAAGCAACATTCGTTCAAAGAAACGAGGTAACTAAAAGTTAAGAGCTAATCATGAATCTAACTAGTTCCTTACCTTGGCAGTGAACATCCACTTAGGAAACTTCTAATTATTTCAACAATAATTATATTGGCAGGAGGACAATGGAGTATGTAATTTATGATCATAATTATACCACTTAACTGTATCTCACCTAAGCAAATCTTTGTGAGACCTGATGCTTGGTAATACTCTGGCTTATGTCAGGGTTGTATCATTCAGTTTGTTTTGCAAGTTTCATTCACTATTTCATCAATGGGGGATAAAATACAGTATATAACATGCTATAAATGGACAATGAAGTATGAAAGGAGAAACATGATACTTTTTGTGAGAACTTTATATTATATAGTTTCACCCATGATGCACTCAAATTTTACATCTTGCTTTTTGCTCAGCACTGGATAACAAAAGATTTTTCTGTACTGTTGTTTAATTTTGGGGAAGTGATGGAGGGAGTTTTTTTAACCATTGTGTTTATGAATTTGTTTAAGGACCCCAGGGGAAAAAAGCATTGCAGGACAATTTTAATTTCTATGGGAGGTTGTGGGGAAAATTAGAGAAATGTTTATTTAAAAAATTCAAAGATAAACATTTAAGAGAAGATGTTAAAATCTTTTACATCTCAGTTGGAGGTAAGAAAAAAAAGCAGAAAATAGAGGAAAGGATAAACAGAAAACTGAAAGAAGATGGTATATACTTCAAATGTGCTAGTGATAACAACAAATATAAGTGGATAAGGTTTTAAATGTAGATAGTATCAGATTTGGATTAAAAATAAAGAGATATGTGCTATCTATGAGAAATAAATCTGAAGTAAAAGACAGTTTTAAAACAAGATAACCCAGAAAGATACAGCTGACAAATACTAACAAAATAAATTACTATCAGATAAAAGAGTAATTTAAGGAGAAAAAGTTACTAAAAGAAATAATAGGAAATGCTACACTTTGATTTTTCTCTCTTCTTTCTTTCTTTCTTTTTTAAAGAATTCTTTATTTGAGAAAGAGACAGAGCCCATGCTTGGGCCATGCACACACATGTGTACACACGTAAGGCGGTGGGTGAGGAGAAGACCGAGAGGGAGAGAAAATCCCAAGCAGACTCTGCACTAAACACAGCCCAACTCAGGGTAGATCCCATGAAGCATGAGATCATGACCTGATTCGATGTAAGTGTTGAATACTTAACCAACCCAGTGGCCCCTTTTTTTTACTTTTTTTTTTTTTAAATAAATCTACACCCATTATGGGGCTCAAATTCAACCAGAAGATCAAGAATCACAGGCTCTACAGACTGAGCCAGCCAGGCACCCCAACAGTATGATTTTTCTAAAAACCATATCATCAGGGCCTCTGGGTGGCTCAGTCGTTAAGCATCTGCCTTCAGCTCAGGTCACGATCTCGTAGTCCTGGGATTGAGTCTCACACTGAGTTTCCTGCTCGGTGGGGAGCCTGCTTCTCCCTGTCCCACTCCCCCTTCTTGTGTTCCCTCTCTCGCTATGAAATAAATAAATAAATCATAAAAATAAATAAAAAGCCATATCTTCAAACTATATAAGTGAAAACCAATAGAATTATAAATGTTTAACAAATCTATAAAAGTATAGATTTAATAACATATATATTTGTTTAATTTACTATTTTTAACAGGTAAATTGAATCTGTACTTTTGTGGATATATATTCTATATCATCTACTACTTTTTTAATAGATAAAATATATGTGTGTGTGTGTGCATGCGTGTGATTAGAGATTAGTTTAAAATACCTGAAAATACCAGTTTGGTACTTTTCATAGTTAGAATACTTTATTTTTTCTCTATTTTTTAATAAGTCAATGAATTTCTCCTTATAGGTGTGTCATATATTTTTGTCAATTTTTTATGCAAAAGCTATAAAGAATTGGTTATCTTTATGTCATTGGAAACCAGAAATGTTACTCAAACTGTTCCATTTCACTTAAACTTGGACCATTTTATCCTCCTCAGGAAGCTACTAGCCATCAGAAAAAGTGAGAACCTTCTGGCAGGGGTCAAAAATGGCTGCACCCCCTCAAGCACTGCTTGAGTGAGTAAACACAGCACAGGTTACACCAGCCGTGGTCTGCAGGGGCAGCTTCCATCAAGAAGCCCACCAGCCCTTTCACACCTTGGTGAATACCAACCAGCCACCAGCTGCCCTACAACTAAAACCAGCAAAAAGCCAGCACCCTATCCCACCCCTTCAGGACAATAAACTTTACCTTAATTCCAAATATTATATCAGGCAGGAAGACTCTGAATAGGGAAAGCCTGATGGCGACTGTAGCTTTGAATTGACTATATACTCGTCTGAGAGAGCTTGTTTTAACCTAAAGGAAATTACTAAACTGGGACAGAAAGAAATAGCAGGATTTGGAAAATTTTAAATTCAATTTATTTATACACTAATGCCTCGCAGGGTATGGTCTCTTCAGAAAAAATAGATTAGTTATAGAAAAATAAGTAAAGCATACAGAAGTGTAGGAGTATAAATCATTACACAGTCTACATCACAGCATAAATATATAATTCACAATAGGCATCCTGTGTTCCTAGAAGTATTATAATTATGTATGGTCCCTCTTGGATACAGCTGTAGATACATATAGGTCTAGTATGGTAGATATTATAGTAGTATACTATAGTAGATCTATTTATTTATCTAATATAGTTATATAGCTATATATGGTACAGGATAGTATGTAGACTATGTAGACAAGCTTGTATGTTCTCTCATATGTAAAATTTCAATTAAAAACTAAATTAATTAATTAATTATATAATACATAATATATATTATATAAATTATATGTATTTATTTATATATTTTTATATATTATATAAATTATAAAATAAATTAATAATTTAATTAATTAAAAATAATTAGATTTAATTAAAATTAAAAACTAAGTCATTTTCTGAGTTTTGTAATATTTTATGGAAGTAAAATTACAGTGGGAATAAACATTTTAAAGATTCATGAGATAGTTTGCCAAACTAGCTATACTTTATCTAAACCAGTTCGTTCTTGTAAAACAGCCAGGTATTTGGAATGATACAGGATAGAATAAGAGGCCATACCAGTGTAGAAGGGCATTTGTCGTCATTTATACTTTCATGGTTGGGAAAGCTGGATTTCGGGGGCTTATTTTCTTCTTCTAAGGGATTTGCTCTCTACAAAGAAAGACACCAGACACTAGCTAGAAGGTAGCACTGCATGTTTCCTTCATGTCATCTTCGGTTGGCCAGGCTCAAAGATATGCCTTTCCACTTAAATAGACTGTAATTAATTTAAGTATCATTATTAAGTACTTTCCGCACCAAGTCTCAAATACTATCAGTTGCATGAGGCTCATGGAGATTAATGCTTTCTCTTCAACCAAAATTTACTAACTTAGATATTTTAAATTTTGTATATAAAGACCTATGTAGGAATTCAAATGTAAAAAATAATAATAAAATGAGCTTGGTGGTGGGTATTATGGAGAGCACATATTGCATGGAGCATTGGTTGTGATGTATAAACAATGAACACTGAAAAATAATGTTAAAAAGAATAACAATAATAATAATAAAATGAAAAATAATTGTGAATAAGCTTTGTAAAGAATGTGGCAATGTTTACTATATGCTACCTTCAGGAGCTTCCACTGAATTTTTCTACTGTTGATATTCTAGGCATCAAACAGCAATCCCCATCCTTTCAGGAAATAATCAATTCAGTGTTGGTTGAAGTTCACAGAAGGGACAGAGTTGGAACCATCATTTTTTCCTCCTTGTTTCACTTTGTTCTTTCAGTTAGAATCATGGAGGTCTTCACACTGTTCCCTTCGCATGTAATCATCCATACTGTGAATCGGGCTTTGAACTTATTTATTCCTGTGGGTTTACAGCTCTCTCCTCTGGCAGCACAATCTCTCAAAACCAGATTTGTGCTCAAATGTCTTAATTTTCACAATTAACATTGCACCACACATTATTCTAAGTATTTGAATGGATTAATATCATTTCTAGAGATGAGACAGTAGAGCGAAGTGTTAAATACGTGGAGGAAAAACAATGCAAAAACAAACACAACTATGCATTCTTGAAATCACCTAGAAAGGAAAATACACACACAGTTATACACAGATTTTTCTCTTTTGCAAGGACAGTATATAAAAATTTGAACATCAATTTCTTTTACTCTGGAGTTTCTTCAGCATTAACTTGAAAAATTAGGCGAGGCCAACAATTGAAAAGAAATTTATTTTTTTTTAAAGATTTTATTTATTTATTTGACAGACAGAGATCACAAGTAGGCAGAGAGGCAGGCGGCGGGGGGGGGGGGGGGGGGGGCGGGGAGAAGCAGGCTCCCCGCTGAGCAGAGAGCCAGGTACAGGGCTCAATCCCAGGACCCTGGGATCATGACCTGTGTGGAAGGCAGAGGCTTTAACCCACTGAGCCACCCAAGCGCCCCAAAATGAGATTTAATTTTTTTTAATATTTTTTAAATATTTTACATGTGACTTTTCAATTTTTAATGCACATTTGTATTCCCTTGCTTTCATCCATTTTCTTAATTGACTTCAAAGAGACTATATTTTATTTAATATCTGTTTACATCTTCCAAAAATCTCTGGATCATTCTGAAAATGTACTCAAAGATGACCTTCCTGATCAAAAAGATTCTCTTCTTCAATTGCAGAGTGCAGATATACATTTCATTCTGAACAGTATCAAGCTTTGAAAAGAGAAGCAACATTTCCCTTTATACTTGGTGGCAATTTTTGCTTTGTATAATCATTCATGGAGTTCAAAGAAATTTTCTTCCACAGAGAACAGAAGTATTCCTGACTTAGCATTGTTCAAATGAATTTCATCCTGCTGCTTCTGGCGACCTTAGAGAGCCAGCATTATGTCCCCAACTCTCCCAGAGCTAATACAATATTGTTTCTAAAAGACCAGTGAATGAGAGATAAGGTAAAGAGAATCAGGCATGTGGAGCTTGAAAGGGAGGATAGCAGTGTTAAATAGGGTGGCAAATTCTGAAGATGTCTTTTTCTAGGGACAGAGTGTAACAAGCAGAGGGAACAGCTATCGGGAAGGCTATAGGCAGGAGGGTTCAGGGTCCTCCTCTGCATATCTGAGGAGCAACAAGCTTCCTCTGCTGGAGCAAAGTAAGTCATGGGAGAGCACAGCAGAAGAGGTTGTCTGGTTGTCTGGAGGTAATGGAGGTGAAGGAGGTAGAGTTTCAAGGCCCTTGTAAAGAATTGGCTTCTGGTCTTGGTGAATTTGAGAGCCAGTGGAGGGGTAGTAAACAAAGGAATGATACTTGTAAATCTGACTTTTCTATTAAAAAGAAGATATAGGGGCGCCTGGGTGGCTCAGTGGTTTGGGCTGCTGCCTTCGGCTCAGGTCATGATCTCAGGGTCCTGGGATCGAGCCCCGCATCGGGCTCTCTGCTCCACAGGAAGCCTGCTTCCCTCTCTCTCTCTCTCTCTCTCTCTCTGCCTGCCTCTCTGCCTACTTGTGATCTCTGTCTGTCAAATAAATAAATAAAATCTTTTAAAAAAAAAAAAAAGAAGATATACAGGGGCAAGGCTGAAAGAATGGAGACCAATTAGTACACAGCTGAAGTCATACAGGACAAAAAAATGGCAGATATCTTCTCAGCAGATTGTATTTTTCAATATAAAACATGCCTCTTTGTCCTCTTCAATTCAAAGCCTTTGACTTGAATTTTCATTTACCCGATTTTATTAAATGTCCACATCTAATTCCTCATGCTAAGTATTTGCTGGAAATCTCTTTTTCCAATACTTTATTCTCAACTTTAAATGACATTTTGCTAAATGTGTTTCTTAATCCAGGGACGAGATCAATCTTTAGTTTACCTAATCTAAGAGTATATCTTAATTCCATTAATATTTATTTAAATGTGAATATTTAAATTTTTTTTTACCATTTTATCTTGTACTTCCTGTTTATTATGTTTTCTTATTTTCTTTGGTTTTCTTCTTTTGCTCTGACTTTCTGCATTGATAGTTTTGTTTCTTTTCATTCCTTTATATTCTTTGGAGGTCCAAACGCTATACATCTTAAGCCCACTGTTTCATCTGGCAGCCCTCAAAATTATCATACATGTATTTAAATTTGCATTTTCTTCAAAAACCAAAAAAAATTATTTTAGTTAATGATTATTTCCTTCTTCCTTTTATCTTATATCATCCTTCTGTAGTTTTCACGTTATCTCTCTGTGATTTTGAGCCAGTATTCCCCTTTTTCACATGCTCACGTACTTAACCTTCACTTGTTTTCCCCACTCCGAACACATTTCATCCATACATCTCATTTTTTGTACAACAGAGCCCTTCCTTCCCGTGAAGTTGTTAATCTATTACTTTGAATAGCATTGAATATCCAGATGTATCTCTCTCTTTCAATATACAGTAGCTATTCTTCATGGTGGGAGAATCAGCCTAATTTTTAGGAAAGAGAACAATTATGCACATCACACAAAATTATATAATTCTTCTTGATTACAATTTATAATGCATACATACTCTCACATACATATTTTATTATGCATCTTTGGGCTTTATTTGAGGAAAAATGGTTTTTCTTCCCTTGCTGTGGCAGACTGTTTTACATGTTGTTTTGTTAACACAGTGAGGAAGACAAGATATTTCAGAAGACCTTAACATTCACATGCAATGCTGATACCTCATCTTCATTGCACATTAAAAGTCTCAAGAACCATTTGGAAGACTGCAGAGGCAGACACCATATTTTCTTTGCTCCAGTACTTCCTTTCATTAAACTAGAGAGTAACCCAGCTGTTTCATTAAACTAGAGAGTAACCCAGTGTTGAAAAGTTATCCTTAGGGAAGTGTTGCTTTCAAATGGAGCAGAGTTTCCTTAAAACCACATTTCCAGATAGTACAGGAGAGTTCATAATCAAAACTGAGTTTTTCCATTAGGTTTTCCATTGAGAAGCAGTTCAATCAATAAATGATCTTTGATCACTAGATTCTCAAATTATTCTCAAATACTATCGACAAAAATATTAATTCACAGTAATTTGATAGTTTCAATAAAAAGCCAAAATTTTATAAAGGGGAAAAAACAAAACAAAACCTCTCTTCAGCCCCAGCCTTTTTCTGTCAATATTAGCTATCTTTCTGTTTTTATTAAGCTGTTTTTATTTCCTAAAATGTTTTTCACCTTATCCATCCAATCTAGCCATTACTTATCACATTATACCTTATTTTAGTTAAGTAAAATATTTACTGTAGTCTGACATACTTTATTTAATCTGTCCCTTAATTCACTTTTTTGACTGTCTAATCTCTTTCCCTATTGAAAGCAAAGGTCTTTAATATTATTTGATTCCATATTCCATAGGCACCTTCAGCAAGTCTTGGCATATATACTAGATGCTTAATGTATATTTCTCAAAATATAGAGAATACTACAATAGTTCAAATTTAAAACTTTAATTTTATCATCATATACTTAGGAAAAATAAAATTATAAGATAAAATATACTAGATTTTTAAACATTTGCAGAACTTAGATTTATTTATTCCCCTTAACTATCTTTAAGATGGTAAAAAATGAAAATATAAGATTTTAATATATTTTAAGGAATTATATATGTACATCATTGCAAAAAAATGAATGTCTTGTATAAATATTACTGATGATGTTTTGTAAAACAAGAAAACATTTTTAACCCTTTTTTATAAAAGAGTTGATAGATTTGTTTTTTAAGTAAAAAACATATATGATTATGATATTTTGATTTTGACTGAAAGTCAAATACCCTAAAAACTGTTCTGTGTGACTAGTAGACCTCTTTGACACAGGTTAAAAAGATATTTGAGGGGGGTGCCTGGGTGGCTCAGTGGCTTAGGGCCTCTGCCTTTAGCTCAGGTCATGATCTCAGGGTCCTGGGATTGAGCTCCACATTGGACTCTCTGCTCGGCGGGGAGTCTGCTTCCCCGTCTCTCTCAGCCTGTCTCTCTGCCTACTTGTGATCTCTGTCAAATACATAAATAAAATCTTAAAAAAAGAAAAAAAAAGATATTTGAGGGAAAACAAAAGAAACAAATAATCCCCAATGATCAAAAAAGACAATTGTATCAACATCTTTCAGTAGGGAAGCTGAAAGTTTAAAAAAATCATAGATAGCATATAAGGCAAAACTTAGTAATAATATAAAACAGAAGATAAGTGAAATGAAATTTCTTCTTTTCCCATCTCCATCTGTCTGATATCTTAGATTAGATATTTTAAAAGCAGTGAATTTGCTTGTCTTCAATTAAAGATGAATATGAAAAATGAACTACCAAAATTACTGCCAAATTAACTGGTGCTAAGGAACTAAATCTAGGCGCAGAAAAATGCTGAAAAAAATATTTAGTTTCAACTTCAGACAGAAATTCTTTTAGTAAAATATAAAATTATCATATAAAACATGAATGCTAAAATAATGATTTACACAATCTGAGGCTTTTCCAGGTATGTTACCGGCATTTAAACGTCAAAGTTTAAAGAAAAATAAAGTTTGTGGTTTCCCATAGGCTCATTGTGGTCACCTAACTTCAAATTCTCCCACATATACTCCTCTCCAAAACATTTATATCAAGAACAGCAGCAAATGACATCACCTATACCCTATGACAACACCAACGAGGTAGAGGATATTGAAAATTTTTATTTAGATGTAAGTAAACATTATCTGGCTTAAAAATCAGGGTAGAGGGTCGGATAGGGATGATGCAGAAGGGAACAGAATACACTAGAATCCTAGTCATAGTAGAAGAGTGACTAAGGTTTGCCCCCAGGAGGGAAGGGTAGTATCTTGGAGAATACCATGAAAAGATCTAAAACCAAGTATATGAGAGCACTAACAACAGGGAGTAAAAAGAGAGCATCTTAAAAAGTGCACAGGACCAGCAGGGACACCCTGAGGAAGGCACTGGTTCTGGGAAGTACATGACAGATTTGTCATGAAAATGCTTCCCAGAGGCTTAGTGGTAATGAGAAAGAAGGAAGCGTCTGATGATAATGCCTTTATAGATAACAAAATATTATCAAAGAATCAGGAGAAGAAAGACTGTCTCCAAAATGCACCCTTTATTAAAGAATATGTGCTTCATAGACAAAAGCGCTCTTGAATTAAGAAGATAAGTTGGGACACCTGCATGGCTCAGTTGGCTAAGCATCTGACTATGGCTTAGGCCAGGATCTCAAGATCCTGGTATAGAGCCCCACCTCAGTCTGCTTGCACAGCAGGGAGCTGTTTCTCCCTCTCCCTCTGCCACTTCCCCTATTGTGGAAACCATGTAAGCCACATTTTCTTCCACCCAAACCCAGCGTCCCCGGTCTAGAGAATCACCTTTTATTTCTAATACAGGAAAACCCAATGCAGCTAATAATGAACAAATAAACAAAATTCTCAATATCGATACAAAGTAACTTCAACGGGGGGGGGGGGCGGGCTTGGGGGTAGGGAAGAAAAAAATGAAGCAAGATGGGATCGGGAGGGAGACAAACCATAAGAGACTCTTAATGTCACAAAACAAACTGAGGGCTGCTGGGGGAAAGGGGGTTGGGAGAGGGTGGTTGGGTTACGGACACTGAGGAGGGTATGTGCTATGGTGAGTGCTGTGAAGTATGTAAACCTGGCGATTCACAGACCTGTACCCTGGGGCTAATAATACATTATATGTTAATAAAAATTAAAATTTTTTTAAAAATGAAACAGAAAATGAGAATGAAAAATTTTGAGTATATAAAAACACCAAAAATAGGATGAAAACGAAAAAACTGTAAGGCAACACTACTACATACAATTCACTAATTCATACAAATGATATTAAAAGGTAGTTGCCTATATGAAAAAATACCATTAACTAAAATTCTGAAATGAAGGATTAGGTATGGACAAACAATAAGACAATGTCAAACAGGGATTAAACAAACTAGGGAGAAAGAGAAGACAAATTAATCTTGAAATTAAGATTGAGTTATACCCTGACTGAAAGCACAGTTAAGGTAGATATATTTTTTCAAAAATTGAAATAACTTAGAAAACAAAAAGAAAAGAAAGAAGCAAAGTGGATTAGAGTAAAATTCATAGTTTTGGAATATAGACCATAAAGATCTAATGTACATAAGATTAGAGAAAGAAGAAAAGCAAAAGAATAGGGCAGGAAAAAAAATAATAATGATATAAATTATGCATATACCTTTTTATAAAGGCCCATTGTGTATCCGCAAACCTGATACACAATGGTCAACTCCAGGGCATAGCCCAGTAAAATGATTAAACTTTAAAGATAAAGAAAAATACAAACCTCTTGGTTTACAGGCAAAATACCAAATTACTTACAAAGGAAAGAAATCAGGATGTATTAGACTTCTAGACAGTAAATAAAATAAAAACTTTCAAGAATTCGTGAAAAAAATTTTAGCTAAGGTTTTTATATCCAGCCAAATTTTCCTTGAATGTCAAACATATAGAAAAATAGTGTTAGCATATAAGATATGAGATAATATTTTTCTTATGAGCCCTTCTGAGAAATCTACTAAAGGATGAGTTTAATGAGAAGATTGGGGAAATTGCAACTGAAGAATTGTGTTAAGGATTGATTATACTTAATTATAAATGTAATATTAAAGTGAGATCTAGATGAAGCTGGAAGTATAACATGTATATGTTATAGGCTCAGATAACATACAAATAATAGAATAAAAAAAAGGAAAAGAGAGAAAAAGAAGGGAAAGAACAAGTGGAAAGAAGTATGAATTATTTCATTGCCTCAGATGTACTAAATAAGAGTCAAAGGATAGTACATAAAGCTGATAAATCAAACAATAAACAACCATAAAAAAAGAACTAAGGTCAGTATTTATAGGTATTAACATAGAGAAAACTATCAGAACATGAATACAGGTCTTTCTAAATAGCAAAAGAAATACAAAACACAACCATTAACAGAGCACACAATATAAGACATATAGTAATTACAGCAAGGCATGCAGAAAATAGAAGTTAAGCTATTTGACTTAGCTGAAACTAAACACATTGGATGAATCACTAATTTAAATGCAAATGGACTTTA
The DNA here is from genome assembly GCF_964662115.1 of Mustela nivalis. Lineage (NCBI taxonomy): Eukaryota > Metazoa > Chordata > Mammalia > Carnivora > Mustelidae > Mustela > Mustela nivalis. The sequence goes on along the minus strand of NC_139024.1, from coordinate 56,706,901 downwards.
TTCATTAAAAGAGACTTATTTTTAGATTGGCTCACATAAAAAGTCTAATTTTATGCTATCTTTAAGAGATGCACTTTGTTTTGATGTATCAGGTTTTTTGTTTAGTGTGTTCATGAATTATATATTTCCATTTTCTTTCAGTCTTTCTTTGTTCTTAAAATGTGTTCTTTATAAGCAGAATATAGTTGGGTTTTTTTAACCTAGTCTGACAGATTTTTTCATTTATTTATAATACTTAGTCTATTTATATACAATGTAATTAATATATTTGGGTGGTTAAACTTATCATGATATTTTTTATTTGTCTCACATTTTCTTTTCTTAACTTATACTTTGTTTTGTTTTTCTGTTTTCTCCTTTCTTGTCTTCTTTTGGATTAATCAGGTTTTTTTCTCTTAATCATTCCACCTTCCCTCCATCTACTGATTCGTTTGTTGGTTACATATATTTGAATTGTTTTTAAAATGATTATCCTAAGGGTTAGATATTTTCATATAGCCAATTATTCGTGTATTTTAAACCTCACAATAACTACTTTTGTTATTTTAAACAGTGAAAGTTCCCGCACATTTAACCAGGTATATATTGTTTACTCTTCATTCTTTCTCTGTGTATGTTGTTTCAACTGGAATCATTTCAACTGGAATTATTCTACCTGAAGAACACACTGTAGTATTTCTTTTATTGCATTTCTTCTTTGAAAATATTAAATTAAATTAAATCTTTGGCTTGATAGTTTTTGTCATTTTTGGAAAATTCTCTACCAATACCTCTTTAAATTTTTTTTTTTTCTGTTCTACTTTCTCCTCTTTTTCTGAGATACAAAATATACGCAGGTTAGATCTTTCCACCATTTTCTATCAGCATCCTCTCTGTATTTTCTATTTTTTCCCTCTGCCCTTGAATCTGAATGTTTCTTACCACTGTATTTATTTTACACTTCACCAGCTTTTTCTACTCTGTCTAATCTGTTATATACCCTATAGCAAACTTTTAAGCAATAATATTTATTTCTGGGGTTTCTATTTGATTTTTAAAAATAGGATCTAGTTGTCTAATTAAATATCCATCTTTTTATCTACTGGCTTGAAAATACTAACCATAGTTATTTTTTAAATTGAAATAATTTATATAACATAAAAATCACTAACTTTAAGTGTACAATTCAGTGGTTGTTAGTATTCTGATTATGCTGTCCAAACATCATCAGTGTCTAATTCCAATTTAGTCCAATTATATCCTCAAAAGAAACTCTATTCCTACTAGCATGCATCCTAATCTTCCTGGCCACTCCCCTCTCAACCTCTATCTATCTTGTGTCTATGGATTTGCCTATTCTAGATATTTCATATAAGTTACTCATTCAATAACTGTCTTTCTGTGTCTCAACTTTCTTCCATGCTGTAGAATGTTCCTTTTTAAGACCAAGTCTTAAAATGTCATAAAAGTCATAAAATGCAAGCTTATTGCATTTTATGAATATACTCCTTTTGTTTATTCTTCAGTTACTGGATATTTTTATTACCATTTGCAAATAGTGTTACTGTGAACATTCATGGACACATTTTGTGTGAACATATGTTTTCCATTCCCTTGGGGATGTATTGGGTCTTATGGTAATGCTGTGCTTAACATGTTGAAGAATGCCTAAACTTTTCAACAGTAGCTACACCATTTTACATTCCTACCAGCAATATATTAGAGTTTCTGTTTCTGCATATCCACATCCACTTGCTACTGGATTTTATTTTGATTATAGTCATCCTCATGGGTGTATAATGGTACCTCTTTGTGGTTTTGATTTGTATTTACATAATAGCTAAAGATATTGACCATTTTTTTTCACGTGTTTATTGGCTCTTTGTATATATTCTTTGGAGAACTGACTATCCAAATCAGTTGCCCATTTTTAAATTGAATTATTTGTCTTTATTTTTCATTTGTATTCACTTTTATTTCTGTTCCTCGAAGTGGGCAACCTCAATTGACCTATCTTCAGGTTCACTGATGCATTTTTCTGTCTGCGCAGACCTATTGTTGAACCATTCAAGTGAATTTTTATTTCAGTTTCATTCTCCAACTCCAGAGTTTCTATTTGGTTCCTCTTTATACTTTCTACCTTTTATTCATATTCTTTCTTTAGAGAGTGTTTTCAAACTTTCCTTGAGTTCTTCAGGATTCCTTCAATTCTTTACTTCTCTGGGTTTCTTAAGTTTTTTGATATATTTAAAATAGCTGATTTAAAGTTATTTTTATTTTTTTTCCTAGAAAATCCAATAGGCTTCCTTAGGAAAAAAACTGCTATGATTGTTCTTTTCCTATACATAAACCATACTTTCTTGTTTCTTTGCATGTCTCATGATTTTTTGTTGAAAACTGGACATTTTTAATATTACAAATGTGGCAATTCTGGAAATAAAATGCCCCCCCCAACCTGGATTTGCTATTCTTGTGCTTATTATAGTTGTTTATTTATTTCATGAATTTTCTAGACTAATTCTCTAAAATATTTATCCTTTGTTGTATAGACTATTTAAGTATCTGTATTCCATTAGCTTAGTAGTGAGGTAATGATTAGATTAAAATGTCTTTAAATACCTAGAGCCAAAACATTTCCCAATCTCTACCAAAGGGCTCTGTGTGTGCATAGGGAGTTTACAACTCTGCCTTCACCTTCTTTTCCTGTTTCCTTAACCTCAAGATCAGCCAGGGGTAAAAGCTTAGGACCTTTTCAGGTTTTCCTGAGGTTAGCCCTAGGTTTGAATGTGTTCTTCTAGAATATACCTTTAAGAATATGTCAGAGATTATGGACATGTTTTGCACCTGCATTTTCTCCCAAGTGTTTTGTTTAGTCTATTGTTTGCCCCAATGATATTTATCACCTTTGGCAGCAATAGCTAAAATATTTGTCTGTAAATGACCCCAATTAGCAGCCTTAGCACTGTGCTGGTTTTAGTCACATGAAATAAAGATAATCCTTTTGAGCCAGTCTGCCAGGGGAGCCACCAGGCCAACCAAAACAAATTATAATTCTTTGCAAATCAAGTCCAACCTGCTCTTTCTAGTATTGAAAACCTGGGCTGTTGTTTTTAGACATACTGCTGAGCTGAGAAAGGGCACATGGGATTGGGAAACTTAAAATGCCACAGAGCTCATTGTGCTTACTTTCATTCAACCATTTTTCTTGAATAAATGCCCCCCAGGCCAGCAAGCCTTTGGTTAATTTCCAAAGTTCTTAAAATTCTGACAGTGTGGGCCAATCTTTAAATTTGTTTTTATGGAAGAGTAAACCTTCAGAGTTCCTTACTCCACTATCTTCATGACATAATTCTAATTAAAATTAATTAAAGCCTATATCTCCATTTAGCAATTTTAAATTAAATTTTAATTTTAATTTTATTTAATATATATTATATATTAATATATATAAATTTTATTTAACATATATATTTAAGTTTTAAATTTTATATCTCCATTTAGCAATTTTAAAAAACCCACAAATTCTTAAGCATTCCTCTTGCTGATAGGTAGGATCTATGTCCTTTCTCCTTGAATCTGCACAGCTTTTATATTTATTTGAGCCAAACAACACACATAAGTGATGCCATGTAATTTCCAATGATGTGTTATAAAGTGCCTACAGTTTCTGCCTAACTCTTTGGGGATGATTATACTTAGGGGAACCAGTTCCCATATAAGAAATGCAACTACACTAAAACCACAATACTAGAGAGGCTATGTGTTGTTGCGCCCATTTAGCCCAAGTTGAATTCCCAGACAATAATCAGCATCAATTGCCAGACATGTGAAGAGTCACCTTGAATATACAGCCCAGTAAAGCCTGCAGATGGCTACAACCTTAATCAACATCTAACTGCAACCATTTGAAAGACCCCACATAAAAACTGCCAACCTCTTCCCAAATTCTTCATCCTCAAAATCATCAATATATTTGATACCACCAAGTTTTGGGATACCACGTTATACAAAAGTAACTACCACACGATGATATCTAGATCATCAGTAGGTCTGTTTTTATTACCTATTTTTTCTCTTGCTTTTCATTTTGGTTATGTTTGCAACATTCTGTGTAATTTTTTATTGGAAGACAGACACTGAGGAGATAAAATCGTGGTGGAATAGGAGGACCCTGGGCAATCTGATCCCACAAATACAGCTAGATAACTATCAAATCATCCTAAATACATCAAAAATTGAACTGAAGACTGACAGAACAAATTCCACAAATAAAAGTAGAGAAGAGGTCACAGAGAAGAAGGTAGGGAGTACAGAGACACAATTTGGGTGAGAGGTTGTGGCCCCGTGGTGGGGAAAGAGCCTCAGTTTCAGAGAAGGATGAGAGACAAACTAACACACAGCAGACCATGTAGAAAAGACAATTCCCCATACCAATTGGTTTGGAAAACAAGAGGGACCAAACTCTATGAATTCTTGCAAGCAGTGAGGATTAAAGCCTAGAGTTTTAAAGGTTAGTGGTCTTGGCTCAGGGACAGCCTGGAGGGCACTGAGGAAAGTTTATAGCAGTACCTCAAGAAGCAGGAAAAAATCTCAAATAAACTTTTTAATCTTACAACTAAAGACTCTTGGAAAGAAAATACAAAAAACAAAACCCCAAACCAGCAGAAGGAAGGAAATAATAATAATTAGAGCAGACATAGATGAAATAGAAACTAAAAAAAACCAAACAAACAAAAACAAAAAAACAAAAATTAGAACAGATAAATGAAACCAGGAGTTGATTCTTTGAAAAGATCAAAAATATTCATAAATCTCTGGGCAGACTCATCAAAAACAAACAGAAAGGATTCAAATAAATAAAACTGCAAATGAAAGAGGAGAGATAACAACCAAACCACAAATGTCCAAACAATTCTAAAAGAAAGTTATGAAAAACTGTATGCCAACTAATTGGACAACTTTGAAGGAAGGGATAAAGTCCTAGAAACATATAACCCACCAAAACTGAAACAAAAGGAAAGAGAAAATTTGAACAGATCCATTACCACCAAGGAGATTGAATCAGTAATCAAAAAAACTCCAAGGAGCAAAAGTCCAGGACCAGATGTCTTTACAGGCAAATTCTGCCAAACATTTAAAGAAGAGGTAATATTTATTCTTCTCAAACTATTCTATAAAATAGAAGAGGAAGGAAAACTTCCAAATTCATTCCATGAGGCCAGCATTACCATTACATTGATTCAGAACTGATAAAGGCACCTCAGAAAAAGAAAACTACAGGCCAATAAACTGCAAAAATCCTCAACAAAATACTAGCAAACAGGATCCAACAATACATTAAGAAAACATTGGCCACAATCAAGTGGGATTTATTACTGGGTTGCAAGGTGGTTCAATATTTGCAAATCAACCAATGTAAATCAACATTGCATCAGTAAGGAAAGGATAAGAACCATATGATCATTTCAAAAGATGCAGAAAAAACATTTGACAAAGTTTGACATGCATTCATGATAAAACCCTCAACAAGGTAGGCTTAGAGGGAACATACCTCAATATAATGAAGGCCACATGTGAAAAACTCATAGCGAACATCATACTCAATGAGAAAGACCTGGCAGCTTTCCCACAAGGTCAGGAACAAGACAAGACTGTCACTCTCAGCACTTTTATTCAGTATTGTCCTGGAACTCTTGGCCACAGCAATTAGACAAAGAAAGACATAAAAGGTATCCAAATTGGTAAAGAAGAAGTAGAATTTTCACTATTTACAGATGACAAGATACTCTGCATAGAAAATGTTGAAGACTCCAACAAAAAACTACTCGAGCTAATAAATTAATGCATTAAATTCATAAGAAACAAAATCAATGTGCAGATATTTCTTGCATTTCTATACACTAACAATAAAAAGCAGTGGAAAGAGAAATTCTTTTTTGAAATCCCATTTATAATTGCACCAAAAATAATAAACTACCTAAGGAATAAACCCAATCAAAGAGGTGAAATTCCTGTACTCTGAAAACATAAAACACTTATGAAAGAGAGACACCGGGATAGCCCAGTCATTAAGCGTCTGCCCTCAGCTCAGGTCCAGTCCCAGAGTCCTGTGATCCAGCCCTGTGTCAGGGTTCCCACTCAGTGGAGAGCCTGCTTCTACCTCTCCCACTCCCCCTGATCATTTTCTCTCTCTCTCTCTCTGTCTGTCTCTCTCTCAAATAAATAAATAGTCTCTAAAAACAAATAAATAAATACTTATGAAAGAAACTGAAGATGACACAATGAAATGGAAAGACATTCCATGCTCATGGATTAGAAGAACAAATATTGCTGAAAATGTTTAAACTACCAAAAGCAATCTACACATTAATGCAATCCCTATCAAAGTACCGTGAACAGTTTTCATAGAACTAGAACATAAAACCCTAAAATTTATATGAAACCACAAAAGACCCCAAATCGCCAAAGCAATTTTGAAAAAGAAAAACAAAGATGGAGACATCATAATTCCAGACTTCAAACTATATTACAAAGCTGTAGTTATCAAAACAGTATAATACTGGCACAAAAAATAAACATATAGGTCAATGAAACAGAATAGAAACCCAGAAATAAGCCCACAATTATATGGTCAATTAATCTTTGAGCAAGAAAGAATATCCAATGGAAAAAAGACAGTCTCTTCAAAAAATGTTGCTGGTAAAACTGGTCAGTTACATGCAAAAGAATGAAACTGGACCACTTCCTTACACCACACACACAAAATAAATTCAATATGTATTAAAGACTGAAGTGTGGGACCTGAAACCAAAAAAATCATAGGAAAAGCATGGGCAGTAAGGTCTCTGACATTAGCCATAGGGACATTTTTCTAGATATGTCTCATGAGACAAGGGAAATAAAAGCAAAAATAAACTGTTGGGACTACATCAAAATAAAAAGTTCTCCACAGCAAAGGAAACCCTCAAAAAAACTAAAAGACAACCTATGGAATGGAAGACAATATTTGTAAATGACATATCTGAGAAAAGGTTAGTATCCAAAATGAATAAAGAACTGATACAACTCAATACCCAAAAAACAAACAATCCAATTTAGAAACGGGCAGAAGGCATGAACAGTTGTTTCTCCAAAGAAGACATACACATGGCCAACATGAAAAGACACTCAGCATCACTTATCATTAGAGAAATGCAAATCAAAACTACAATAAGATATCACCTCACACCAGTCAGAATGACTAAAATCAACAACACAAGAAGCGAGTGTTGGCAAGGATGTGGAGAAAAAGGAACCCTCATGCACTGTTGGTGGGAATGTAAACTGGTATAGTCACTGTGTAAAAGAGTATAGAAGTTACTCAAAAAATTAAACATAAAATTACCCAAAGATTCATGAATCACCATACTAGGTATTTACCAAAAGAATACAAAAACACTAATTCAAAGGGATACATGCATCTTTATGTTTATAGCAGCATTATTTCCAATAGCCAAATTATGGAAGCGGCCTAAGTATCCATTGATAGATCAATAAATAAAGAAGAGGTTATGTGTGTGTGTGTGTGTGTATTTGGTGAATAGCTCTATTGTATACCTGGAACTAATATAACACTGTATGTCAACTATACTGTAATTAAAAAAAAATTTTAAGTTAAAAAAGTTAGAAAGTTTTTTAAAGCTAAGAAAAGGAAAGGCAGACATCGTGTATGAGAAGTTGTGGAGGAACTGGGTGGTGCTATCTTCTTCCAAAGAGTTTTTAGTGTTATTGGAGCAGATCTTCAACATACTGGTTGATCTTCTTCATCCAGCTGATGGTAGTTTATTCCTTGCTTACTCTTCTTCTTATGGCTTACTCCTGGGTTGTTGACCTCCTTGGCAGATTCACTTTTTTTCTTGATACTGAAAAAAATTGCTCTTTGTTTTTTAGCTTCTTGTCACTGATTCAGCTTGGTTTCCTAGAAAACTGTTTCATACATTCATAACTTTGGAGTCAGCAAATGTGGCCAAAGTGTTCCTCAAGGGGAAAATTGTATACAGTATATCAGGTTCACATTTCTTCTAGAATTTTATTTTTGAAGTCCTGGTTACCTTGGATAATCTCTGAGGTCTTCAAATATTTGTCTTTTTCATTTATTTTTATTCTAGACTTTATAGTTGCTTTTAGTAGGACAATTGGTTTGATAACAGTTACTCCATCAAATTCAAAGCAGAAGTTTATCCTGTTGTATTTTTTTCTCCATAATATGTTACATGCACTGTATTTACTTGGTCATTCTTTCTATGTCTCTTTAATGTAATGTCTCGAGAGCAGAACTGAGTTTTGTTCATTGTGAAGTCCCAAAGCCTAGAAAAATGACTAGTGTAAAGAAGGCACTTGGTACGTTTGAAGGAAGGAAAGCAATCAACAGGCTTGATCCTCTCACCCAGGTACATACCTGGGAAACTTGGTTTAAAGACTTCTGTTTATCCTCTTTAATCAATAGATCTTAAACTTCCCCTAAACCCCCACTCTGCATACCCCATTAGCTACCAATTCTGATAATCCCATATTTTCAATATCTTTCCAATATGCCCTTTCTTCTTCATCCTGGCTATATGAATTTGGGAGTGTCATTATCTTTTACCTGGTTATTACATAAGTCTGTTAATTAATGTCTTATCTCTAGTTTTCCTTCCCTTGTTATATCTTTCCCTTACATAGTTTTCAGTATTTTTCTCGAATACAAATCTTATTATATTTCAGGGCTTTAAAATTTTTTAAAAATATCAATGGCTCAATGCAGTCTACTGGTAAATACCGGTAGGATAAATACCGAACTTTTATTTTCATGAAATACAAGGAAGTTCAAAATGTCTCTCAATGATAAAGCAAGGACTTTTTAAACAAATCTCGAATGTCCATACTAAAGTGTCTGAAACTCCAAGATCATAAGCATATCACCATGATTTTATGCATAATTCTTGATAGTCCAAAATGACTCACAGGAATTAGGATTAAACTGAATATATTAAGGATTAGACTAAAGAATAAAGTGGGATATAAATATTCCATATAAATACTTGCTGCAGTTGGTTGGCAAGCAGTGGCATTCATACTTTCTTTTCAGTACATGTGAAAAGACTTATATTATATTACATTAAACTGATAGGACTTCTTATACTTCATGGCCTTTTAGAATTAAAGAGTTAAAATCATATTACTATTATTTTATTTCTTGAATACTTGCTGAGTGCCTGCTCTATGTCATGGCTGTCTAATTCTTCATGACATAAATATGTATAAGATATAGTTTCTCTCTCTCTCTCTCAACAGGCACAGAGAGTAGTGGTTCCACCTAATTGATTAATTGAAGCAAGCACTGTGTTGTGATTATTTTCTATTACATTTTTAACTTAAATATTATTTATTTGAAATATGCAAATGTTGAAGATCCCCTAATGAAATATTCCTTCATCTGCCATTGGCTTCCCCACTTAATTGGCTGCATATGTAACACTTTCTATATCATTACCCAGACTTATAAGAAACAGTAATGTTAGTCAAACTTTCCATGAAGACTACAGAGGAAAGGGGCACCTGGGTAGCTCAGTGGGTTAAAGGCTCTGCCTTCGGCTTAGGTCATGATCCTGGGGTCCAGGGATCGAGCCCCGCATTGGGCTCTCTGCTCAGCAAGGAGTCTGCTTCTCCGTCTCTCTCTGCCTGCCTCTCTCTACTTGTGATTTCTCTCTCTGTCAAATAAATAAATAAAATCTTTAAAAAAAAAAAAAAACTACAGAGGAAAAAAGACAAGATTTGGGAAACTGCTCTGAAGGGCGGGTAGGAGAAAGACACTAGCAAAACAGACTTTTAAGGAGTCAGAACACTAAAAAGGAAAAAGTAAAGGGATGTAAATGTTTAAAACCTCGGTTTCCATATCTGCAGAATAGAAATACATATTTATTTCATACAATCAATGGGAAGAAAAAAGGATCAATGCTAGCAGACCTATTAGCATAATGCCTGATGTTTAGTAAATGCTCCTAAATATTGCTGTTTTTGTTTCACTAAAACTAATTTTGTGCTCAAGCAACCAAATCTATAACTAGATCATGAGCCAAATTCTTTATCAACAAGAGTACTGAAGATACCTGTTCTTTGAATCACTGCTTATCTTATTTGCTTAAGTAGAAAAATGAAAACAGAAATAAACATAGGCTAAAAATTTGCAACTTAACAGATGATTTATCCCATTGTATTTTCACTAAGGAGACATAATTCGGATAAAAGGCCATCCTATTTTTTTTTTTTTTTTTCAAAACATTCCCTTAGCTGTTGAAATCACGAGTTATTATGGGTGGCATGAGAATTGTAATGAAAACCTCTCATCAAAACGAATAGTACAAAATATAAGAAGCGGAAGTTTTAGGGTCAGGGAGCTATTTCATATGCGTTGACTTTGCAACATTTTGTTTTATGTGGGAGGTTTCACAGGCTTTGCCCTTACCTAAGGGGTGATGTAGAATGTCTAATGATACCCATTAACACCTTTGTCAGGGCTTCCGTGACTTACAGATTCTTTATGTTAATTGAGATTATGCTTCTGGCATATTTAGAAACCCACTACAATTTTTTTAAACTTTCAAGTCAAGTGATTTGAGAAAAGCTAAGCATAAGGCTTCAGGTGGTAGAGGTATTTCAGGAATGACAGCACCAAAGAAAAAATAATTAGCAAACACTTTCATGATAGCTAATTTTCACTGGGCCATGTGCAATCTATTTTTGAACCACCAGATGCCCCCCTTCAATACAGTCTTATTTTTATTTACATAATAAGGTTATTTCTAAAGTTGACAGAGCTCTGTCAATTTGTTCTAATTTTTTTGAGAGAAAATTTGCCGGTATCACATGATAACATCTTCTGCCCCATGTATCCAAGCCTCATACTATATAAGGTGAGTTGCTCTAACATGAAGGTTGGAAATAACAAGCCTCCCCCACAAGCCCATGAGGGAAAGTCTTTGCTATTCAGCTCATTTTGAGATCTTATCATCACTCACCAGCTAATTAAAACTTGAGCAGACTTATTCAGTTTAGTAAAATATTTCCAGCCATTGCAATCAATGAAGTTTTTCCAAAGCTACCTACCAAATAGTGTTTTTCCTGAATTTCAGATTTTCAGTGGACTGTTTGTAAGTTCTTTGAACAACTCTGACAAGAATTTCCTCTAAGCTTTGAGATCTGGGTATATTATTTCTGGAGAGGAGGAGAACTCTTTTAACTCAATAAAACAAGAAATTGGTTTTTATTACAAAATTATTTTAATTAGTTAAACCATAATGGTTATATGAACAAAGCCAATGAACATATAAAAGGGAACTTGATTCCATTGTAATCAGGAAAATGCAAATTAAAATTGAATGAGATAATATTTTATGCCCACTAGAACAACAAAAATAAAAACAATAGACAACACAAGCATTAAAGAGGACGGAGAAAACTGGCACCAGTGGTGCGAGTGTAAGTTGGTACATTTACTAAAGGTGAACAAACACATACCCTATCAATCCAGTTTCATTCATAGGTATTAACCAAGCAGAAATGTATATGGATATGCACCAAAAGACACACATAAGAAGGATCAGAACATTGTAACCTCTAACTGGGTGATTCTTTTCCTGAGGTCGGTAATGCTTTGTTAGAAGCATATGCTGATGAGTAAGCAGTTGAATATTCTTTGGGGAACTCTGAAAAACTGTAGGTTTCCCTGTCAGTTCTTCCCTTTCCAGTATTTATCCCATTAATTCTACCTGCCCTGTTCTTCCAGGTTCTCAGCTCTACCTTCTTCATTTGGGTAATCGGATAGGCTCTGTCCCTGTTCCCTCTCTGTGCACCATGACCTGGAAACTCTCTAATGCTGTAAGCTGAAGCATTAATAGAGACACACCATTTGTTTTCCATTTCTCAAGGATCATTTCCCATTATCTTCAAAACTGTTATTTCTACATTTTTTCCATTTTTTAAAAATCAGGCAGTTAGGTAAATCCAGTTCCTGATACTCCATCTTATACAGGAGTTAACATCCTTAGGAATGCCGTATTTACTGGAAACAATTACAGAGGGCCAGCCTTTGCTTTTTCAGGATTGGGCTTTTGGCAGATTATTTTCCCTGCAATCAAGCAAGTAAGCCTGTCACTTCACAAAAAAACAAGTGTTAGCATTTGTTATCAGTGATAAAATTCAAGCTTTCAAGAAAAATTTAGAATTGTAGAAAATATGTATCTGTCACGATTAGCTTGTTAACATCTGAAATACATAACCAGAAATACTTCTCTAATGAAAACAATGGGAATCCTCTCATATGTGATTTTTTTAACATTGTATAATGAAAGTAGTCAACACGGAAAAGGTTGCATTACTTGCTGCACTAATAATTATGAAATGACCAATGCGGGGGTGCCTAAGGTAGCTCAGTTGGCTGGACAACCGCCTTCAACTCAGGTCCTGATCCTGGAGTTCCAGGATCGAGTCCCGCATCAGGCTCCCTACTCAACTGGGAGTCTGCTTCTCCCTCTGACCGTCCCCCTTCTCATGCTCTCTCTCCCTCTCCCATTCTCTCAAGTAAATAAATAAAATCTTAAAAAAAAAAAAAAGAAAGAAAGAAAGAAAGAAAGAAAGAAAGAAAGAAAGAAAGAAAGAAAGAAATGACCAAGGTATATCACAAAATCATGCATGGCTACAACATCTATTTTAGTACAAGATAGACCAAAAGATTTTAAGGTAATATCACTGATACTGTTTCAGATTCTGTACTGCAACTAAATTTTAAGGAATTATCATTTCTTGAGTTCTGGTATTGTATCAAAGATGAATATACACAGTAATTTGAAAGGTTTTTATAACATTTCTACCATTTCCAAATATAGACCTTTATGTACCCAGATTTTTTTAATATTCCCAATGGAAAATACACTGCTCTGGATAGACAATATACTGCTTTTGAGACTGTCAATAATTTCTTAAGCATGTAAGGGACTTCTGAGACCAAACATTGGTATAGAAAACCACAGGCCAGAAGACTTCTTTACAAGAGAAGTTGGTTGTTTTCTCACTTATTGTTTTCTCATTTGAAATTTTCCTCTTAATCTTCTGTGTCAGGCCCATGCTTGGTTCTTCTCATTAACACCCCAGCTCATTAACAGAGTCCTGCCCTGATGCCCCTCAGGATTGTGGATTTCTCTATATCCCACTCTTCAAATCCAGGCATCAGCTGTCAGAACTACTTTGTGCAACCACGGGCCTACCTGATCTCTGCCCATTGGCCCCTAACAGCTACACTGTGGACTCACAACACTGTGCTTCTTCTCTTTACTTGCTATGTGACCTCTGTTAACCAGCACATCTTCAAGGGCCTTTTCAGCTCTGTTTTCTCACTGCCCGCTGTAAATCTGTATGCCTCTTTCTAAATTTCAGATGTTCTTTCCTACTTTCCAAGAGAGATGAACTCCACAGTCTGATAGATAAAAATAATCGTAGGGAAGGAGTTAAGATGGCAGAGTAGTCAGAGGACACTATGCTTGCCTCATCCCTGAAGCACAGCTAGATAAATATCAAATCATCCTGAAAACCTAGGAAATCGATCTGAGGACTGAGAGAACAAACTGCACAACTTGAAAGAAAAAAGAGGCCACACCATGGGAGGTAAGAGTTGTGGAGCTGTGCTTTGGGGGACAAAATGATCCCTTGTGCTGTGGATGGGAGGGAGCCATAATCAGAGTGAGAGGAGAGAGAGAGAGAGAGAGCAGGGTACAGAGCATTGCAGGGTACAGAGCATTGCATTGTACAGAGCAAAACACTTTCCCCAAACCACTGATGGGGAAAATGAGAGGGGCTGAGAATTACAAGATTTTTCAAGCAGTGAAGCTCAAAATCTGAAGTTTTACAAGACTGTACCATCACTGGGTGGAGCCTGGTGGGCATAACTGGTGCTCCTATGAACAAGAGGTGGCGGGGGAGAAGTCCCAGAGAAGACACCTTGGTTTGAGGATTCCCTGAATCACACTGGGAGAGACAGTTCCTTTTCTAGGACTACATATGAGAGAGGTGACACTGCCTGCCCAGGGTCAAAAGAGCCAGCAGTCACCATTGGACTACCCCGTTCATTAGTATAGGAGCAGAGGCCCCTGTGGAGGGCAGAAAATCTGGATGCCAGCTTTTTGCTACACTTCAGTCTAAACTCCAAGCCCCTGCATGTTCCTGCATCTGCCCTTCTGGGACAAACAAGCACCAACCACAGCTCAGCAAGACCCTACCTCCAGAGGATCTCTGTGGGTCTGTGCCATGACAGGTCCCTAACATTTGGAGTCAGCATAATATAAAAGATAAAATTATGAACAATAATAAAGCAGAAAAGAAGAGGGAAAGAAAGATATTGGATCAGGAATGTAGATTTAGAGAACTCAGCAACTCCATAAAGCATACTAATATTCATATCATTGGAGCCCCAGAAAAAGAAGAAAAGGGAAAAGGGGCAGAAGGCTTATTTCAGCAAAAAATAGCTGAAAACTTTCCTAATCTGGGGAAGGAAACAGACATTCAATCCAGGAGGCACAGACGACTCCCAACAAAATCAACAAAGGCAGGTCAATACCAAGTACATATCATAGTAAAATTTGCAAAATACAGAGATAAGCAAAGAATTTGAAACTAACAAGGGAAAAGAAATCCCTAACCTACAAGGAAGGACAAGTAAGTTAAGCAGTAGATCTCTCCACAGAAACTAGAGAGGCCAGAAAAGAGTGGCGTAATATATTCAATGTGCCAAATGAGAAAAATATACAACTAAGAAAACTTTATTCAGTCGGCCTCTAGGTGGTTCAATTGGTTAATTATGTAACTTTTGGTTTCAGCTCAGATCAGCATCTCACAGTTGTGGGGTTGAGCCCTGCGTCAGGCTTTGCACTCAGCTTGGAGTCTGCTTCAGATTCTTTCTCTCTCTCTCCATCCCACTCTCTCTCACTTGCTCACATAAATAAATAAAATCTTTGAAAAAAAATTACTTTATCCATCAAGGCTGTCATTCAGAATAGGAGAGATAGTTTCCCAGACAAATAAAAATGAAAGGAGTTTGTGACCTCTAAATCAGCCCTGCAAAAAATATTAAAGGGGATTCTCTGAGTGGGAAAGAAAGACCAAAAACAATAAAGACTAGAAAGGAACAGAGAAAATCTCCAGAAACATCAACTTTACAGGTAATACAATGGCACTAAATTCATACCTATCAGTAATTACTCTGAATGTAAATGGACTAAGTGCTCCAGTCAAAAGACATAGGGTATCAGAATGGTTTAGAAGAAGAAGAAGACACCTCTATATGCTGCCTACAGGAGACTCATTTTAGACACCTTAGATTGAAAGTGAGAGGATAGAGAACCATTTATCATGCTTAATGGATGTCAAAAAAAAAGCTGGAGTAGCCATACTTATATCAGACAAACTATGTTTTAAAACAAAGACTGTAACAAGAGATGAAGGACACTATATCATAATAAAGCAGTCTGTCCAACAAGAAGATCTAACAATTGTAAATGCTTATGTCCCCAATTTGGGAACAACCAAATATAAATCAGTTAATAACAAACATAAACTCATTGGTAACAATACAATAGGGGACTTTAATACCCTACTTACATCAATGCATAGATCATCTAACCAGAAAATCATTAAGGAAACAATGGTTTTGAATGATACACTGGATTGATGGACTTAACATATATATTCAGAACATTTCATCATAAAGTAGCAGAACACACATTGTTTTTGAGTGTACATGGAATAGTCTCCAGAATAAGTCACATACTGTGTCAAAAATTAGATCTCAACAAGTACAAAATATTGAGTTCATACCATGCATATTTTCAGACCATTGTGCTATGAAACTTGAAGTCAACAACAACAACAAAAATTTGGAAAGACCACAAATACATGGAGATTAAAAAGAAAAGAAAAGAAAAAATCCTACAAGGGAATGAATGTGTTAGTCAGGAAATTTAAAAAGAAATAAAAAACCAAACCATGGAAACAAATGAAAGTGAAAATATAACCATTCGAAACCATTGGGATGCATGAAGGCAATCATAAGAGGAAAGTATATCATAATATAGGCCTACTTCAAGAAGCAAAAAAAGTCTCAAACATACACCTAACCTTCCAACTAAGGGAGCTAGAAAAAGAAAAACAAAAACAAATGAAGCCTAAAGACAATAGAAGAAGGGAAATAACAAAGATTAAAGCAGAAATAAATGATATAAAAACTAAAAAGAAGACAACAACAAAAAAACACAGTAGAACAGATCAATGAACCAGGAGCTAATTTGGAAAAATTAATAAAATTGATAAGCTACTAGCCAGACTTATCAAAAAGAAAAAAGACTCAAATAAAATCGCAACTGAGAGAGGAGAAATAACAATGAACAGCACAGAAATACAAAGAATTATAGGAGAATATTATGAAAATTTATATGGCAACCAATTGGGCAATCTGAAAGAAATGGATAAAAACCTAGAAATGTATAAAGTACCTAAGCAGAAATAGGAAGAAATAGAAAACTTGAACAGACTCATAACCAGCAAAGAAATTGAGTCAATAATTAAAAATCTCGCAACAAAAAAAAAGGCTTCCCAGGAGAACTCTATCACACAATTAAAGAAAAGTTAATACTTATTCTTCTCAAATTATTACAAAAAATAGGCATGAAAGGAAAACTTCCAAACTTATCCTATGAGGCCAGCATTACCTTGATTCCAAATTTAGACAAAGACCCCCTAAAAAGGAGAATTAAAGACCAATATCTCTGATGAGGCTAAGTGGGTTAAAGCTTCTGCCTTCAGCTTGGGTCATGGTCTCAGGGTCCTGGGATCGAGCCCCACATTAGGCTCTCTGCTCAGCAGGGAGCCTGCTTGCCCCTCTTTCTCTGCCTACCTCTCTGCCTACTTGTGATCTCTCTCTCTCTCTCTCTGTCAAAAAAAAAAAAAAAAATCCAACAGTACATTAAATGTTAAAAGAATCTTTCACCTCAATCTAGTGGGATTTATTCCTGGGCTGCAAGGGTGGCTCAATATTTGCAAATCAGTCAACATGATACACCATATTAATAAAAGAAAGGATGAGAACCATTCGACCCTCTCAATAGATACAGAAAAAAAATATTTGACAAATACACCATCCATTCTTGATAAAAACCCTTAACGAAGTAAAGATGGAACATACCTCAAGAAAATAAAGACCATATATAAAAGACCCACAGTTAGTATCATCCTCAATGGGGAAAAGCTGAGAGCTTTTTTCTCTATGGTTAGCAACAAGACAAGACAGAGATGCCCAGTCTCACCATTGTTATTTAACATAGTACTGGAAGTCCAAGTCTCAGTAATCAGACAACAAAAAGAAGTAAAAGGCATCCATATCAGCAAGGAAGAAATAAAAATTTCACTATTCTCAGATAACATGATCCTCTATGTAGAAAACCAGGAAGATGCTTCTAAAAAATTGCCAGAACTGATACATGAATTCAGCAAAGTTTCAGGATGCAAAATCAATGTAAAGAAATCTGTGGCATTTTATACAGCAATAACACAATAGAAAGAGAAATCAAGGAATCAATCCCATTTACAATTGCACCACAAACCATAAGACACCTAACAATAAACTTAACCAAAGGTGTTAAAGATCTGTACTCTGAAAACTATAAAACACTAATGAAAAATATTGAAGATGACACAAAGAAATGGAAAAAATATTCCACGATCATAGATTAGAAAAACAAATATTGTTAAAATGTCTCTACTACCAAAAGCAATCTATACATTTAAAGCAATCTCTATCAAGACCACCAGCATTTTCAATGAGCTAAAACAAACAATCCTAAAATTTGTATGGAACCACAAATGACCCCAAATAGCCAGAACAATCTTAAAAAAGAAAAGCAAAGCTGGAGGCATCACAATCCCAAACCTTAAGATGTATCACAAAGCTGTAGTCGTCAAGACAGTATGATAATAACACAAAAACAGACACACAGACAGAATAGGAAAACCAGAAAAGGTCTCTCAACTCTATGGCCAACTAATCTTTGACAAAGTCGGAAAGAGGATCCAGCAGGGACAAGACAGTCTCTTCCACAACTTGTGTTAGGAAAACTAGACAGCAGCATGTGGAAGAATGAAACTGGACCACTTTCTTATACCATACACAAAAATAAATTCAAAATAGATGAAAGACCTAAATGTGAGACAGGAAACCATCAAAATCATACAGAAGAACACAGACAGCAACCCCTTTGACTTTGGTTGTAGCAACTGTTTACTAGACATATCTTCAGAGGCAAGGGAAACAAAAGCAAAAATGAACTATTAGGACTTCATCAGGATAAAAAAAGTTTCTGCACAGTGAGGGGAACAATCAATAAAACTAAAAGTCAACCTTCAGGATTGGAGAAGAGATTTGCAAATATTGTACCTGATAAAGGGTTAGTATCTAAAAAAACATATGAAGAACTTAAAAAACTCAATATCCAGAAACCAAATGAATCAGTTAAAAAAAAATGGGCAGAAGACAAGAATAGACATTTTCCCAAAAAAGACATAGAGATGGCTAGCAGATACCTGAAAAGATGTTCAACATCACTCATCATTAGGGAAATACAAATCAAAGCTACTGTGAGATAGCTCCTCATACCAGTCAGCATGGGTAAAATTAACAACACTGGAAACAAAAGGTATTGACGAAGATGTAGGAGAAAGGGGAACCCTCTTACACTGCTGATGGCAATGCAAACTGGTGCAGCCACTCTGGAAAATAGTATAGAGATTGCTCACAAAGTTAAGAACAGGAGCACCTAGCTCCTATTTTTAATGGCACAGTCAGTTAAGCCTCATAACTCTTGGTTTGGGCTCAGGTCATGATCTCTGGGTCATGAGATCGAGCCCAGCATAGGGCTCCCTGCTCAGCTCAGTGTGGAGTCTGCTTGAGATTCTCTTTCCCTCTCCCCCTGCCCTTCCCCAACACTTTCTCTCACTTTCTCAAATAAATAAATAAAATCTTTTTTTTAAGAAATTCAAAAATAGAACTATCTCATGATCCAGCAATTGCAGTGTTAGCTATTTACCCAAAGGATACAAAAATACTAATTCAATGGGACACATGCACCCCATTGTTTATAGCAGTGTTACCAACAATAGCCAAATTATGAAACAGACCAAATGTCCATCATCTGATGAATGAACAAAGAAGATGTGGTATGTATGTATGTATGTATGTATGTATACATATATAACAAAATATTACTCAGTCACCAAAAAAATGAATCTTGCCATTTGTGCCAATGTGGATGGAACTGGAGTGTATTATGCTAAGTAAAACAAGTCAGTCAGAGAAAGGCAAATACCATATGAATTCATTCATATGTGTAATTTAAGAAACAAAACAGAATGAACATAGGTGGAGGGGGTGAAAAGAGAGGGACACAAACTGTAAGAGACTCTTAATGATAGAGAATAAACTGAGAGTTAATGGAGAGAGGTGGGCTGGGGATGGACTGAATGGATGATGGCCATTAGGAGGGCACCTCCGATGAGCACTGGGTGTTCTATGTAAGTGATGAATCACTAAATTCTACTCCTGAAATCAATATTACACTATGTTCACTAACTAGGATTTAAATAAAAACTTAGAAAAAAAAACTGTATTCCCAAGGAGTGTTTGGGTTTAAAAGTATTTCTACAGAAGCGGTACATATCTTTAGTGGATCTTTAGTAATACAGATCCAATAGGAATGAGTGTATTTACAGGGTCAGGAAGCCATCTGGAGATATAGGAAATTTTCTGATGCTCTGCCAGCCCAAGACATGTCTACTCTGCATAAGTGAAATTCCTTTTTGCCTGTTCCATTGCAATGATACAGAGAGCTTTTATTGAACTCTTTAGCTTCAAGTAATAGGTACTTGGGACTCCCAAGCATTTTGTATATTACAACAAATAGCTGAAAGACCATAATGTTGTATTTATTCTTTAATAGTTTTCCCAAGTCCCTTACTCTTGAAGTACTGTCTCTAAAACTATCCATGCCATTTTCCTGAAACTTATCCCAACACCCAATCTATTACCCAGAGAAACGTAATGGTATTTCTCTGAAGTTACTTGTATCAGATAATTTAGGAAAAAATATTACCTAAGATCAATCCTTGGTGTGGGTTAAGGAAGAGAGGTAGGAGAGAAGAAAATTATCACCATTCAGAGTTTTCCATCCAGATAAATATCTCATTCCCTGCTGTTCAGAAAACAAAAATTCTTACAGGTTTTTGAAAGAGCCAATTGTCTACTTTTCCCCTCTAATAGATAAAATGTAATGGGGTTAAAATTTTTTTTTAATTTTAAAAAGTCCTCTTGCTATAATTTCTCCCCAGTGATCTTTGAATGTATTCCAGCTGTGCAAAGATTGGATTGAGATGGGTGGGATTTCCTGAGGAAATAATTTTCTTTTTCACTTTATCATTGTTAGTGTTTCCCTCATCAACTTGAGAATCTAGCAATCTCGGGTTCGGAGGTCAAAAAGTATTTAATTCATGAGTACTTTTCCCTTGGCATATGGCTCCATGGTCATTAGTTAACACAAAGGAAAGTAATGATGAACCAAGTACACCATCATGTATTACTAGGTATTTTGTTCCATCCTTCAGTTTGAAGAGAATGACTCCCATCTGTTTCTGAGCTTCCATGGTGGTACAACGCATGGGAAAGAACAGATAAAACTCAGGATGTTTCCAAGGTAAAGAATCAAATAAAAGATTGGATCCTGAAAGGGCTACACTCATAGTAAAAGTGAGAATTAGCATCAGACACAAAATCAACCTTGCCATGTAAAGGGATCCTGAAAATATCTTCCTATCTCAGGTCCAAGGTCAAGTATAGGGGAAAAATCCTTCTCTGAATTTTTGTAATCCCAGAGTGACCCTTGCAGTGCACTTGAGATCTGAATTTATACTACCTGACTGACTCAAATACTCCTCCTAGAGTTTAATTTAAAGTGGTACCAAGCAACTGGCAAAATCAATGCAAATCTCTGTAGGATTCCAACTTCAACCTGGGTCTCAAAGAAAAATGACCAGCTCTCTATCTAAATTCACAAAACAGGAAAGGAAATAAAGAAATATGGTTGGGAACTAGCAGAAAAAATAGTTGACAGAGAAAAAAAATCAACACTAATTCAGATTTTGAAAATATCAGACATAATATCTAATAGCAATGTTTAATAAGAGAGACATTTGTAGTATGATCAGGGAATAAGAAAATATGTGAAGGAGTCAGATAAAGCTTCAAGAAATAAAATAGTAAATATTAAAATAAAACATTAAATAGAAAATTAAACAGCCAATTAAATACACCTGAAGAAAATATCTGTGAACTGAAAAAACAGATATGAATAAATTATCTAGAATATATCTAGGAAAACAAGGAGATAAAAGATTAAAAGACACAAAATTCAAAAGTGGTTTTTTTTTTAAGATTTTATTTATTTATTTGACACAGAGAGAGAGATCACAAGTAGGCAGAGAAGCAGGCAGAGAGATGGGGGAAGCAGGCTCCCTGCTGAGCAGAGAGTGAGAAATGGGGCTTGCTCGATCCCAGGACCCTAATATCATGACCTGAGCTGAAGGCAGAGGCTTAGCCCACTGAGCCACCCAGGTGTCCCAAAATTCAAAAGTATTAACATACATTTAATCAGTATTCCAGAGGGAATGATGTAGATAATAGGACACATAAAATATGAAAAGAAATAATCATCAAGTCCACAAATTTAAAATGAAGGGATTTTCAGGTAAACAAAACTTGCTTGACTAACAAATACCTTCACAAAAGGAAAAAGGATGCATTTTGGGTAGCTGAGAGAAAGCCATATATGTTTAAACAGTAAATATTAAAATAAAACTTTAAATAGAAAACTAAACAGCCAATTAAATATATCACATGTAAATATGGTTAATATTGTTAATTATAATGAATTGTTAATACTTTAACACCACATGTGTTGAGGTGGCACATGAGGGGAATGGAGTGCAGTGACACTGGGGAAATAAATGGGTAAATCCAACAAATCCTGATGTTTGTGTCTCATTTGTAGGACCAATAAGTGAAACTAAATTAATGGGCAAGAGCAGTTTACAGATTGGGACTAGGTGACTAGAAAAAAGAAAATTCTAAATTGTTTTTAATGTGTGGGAGGATTAAAAAATAAATAACCTAAATTATTTTAATTACCTAGGTTAACAGGACATAGAGTATATTACTATCAAACCATTTGTGGAAAAAATAATTGGATGAGAATGGGGACAAAAAGAAGGCATAAAAGAGGAAGAAAAATAAAAATAAAAAATAGATTCATACATACATACATCTGTCCATATATACACACATATATACATACTACTACAGGTAGAAATAAGTAAATCCAAAGACAAAATTAATCACTGTAAAGAATTTAAAATGAAAGATTTCAACCTGATTAAGAAAAAAAATCCAGTTACATATTGTCTATATGGGAAAATATATGAAGTGTAAGGAAACAAAATTATTAAAAGTGAATAATGAAAAATCATTACTATTATTTACTACCAAGTAAATACTAACCAAAAAAATAGTTGATATATGGCAAAGGGCTTTAGGATTGAAATAAGCAAAGAAACCAATCAAAAACCTTTTTAGAAATGTGGCTTATTATACCATGATAAAAGGCTCAATTCACCAGTAAGACATAATAGTAGGAAACTATGTAAATAAAATATATATTCAATGAAATTTTCTTAAACTATTTAAAAATTTCAAGAAATCTACATGGAGAATAGTATCATGGCACAAAATTTTACTAGATTTCTCTCATTAACATAGAACTAAATCAGGGAAGGCTGTAGAAGGTTTGAAGAGCATATTTAGCAATATTGATCTAATGAAGTTATATAAAGCTTTATAACCATTAATAGTAGAATACAGTTTTATTCAAATGGGGGATACTGATGAAACTTGACTTCATGCTATACGTGGAAATTTAACCTGAACAAAAAAAAATTTTTTTTAAGTTATTTATTTATTTATTTGACAGAGATCACAAGTAGGCAGAAAGGCAGGCAGAGAGAGAAAGGAGGAAGCAGGCTCCTTGGTGAGCAGAGAGCCCAATGTGGGGCTTGATCCCAGGACCCTGGGATCCTGGGAAGCCCAAGGAAGAGGCTTTAACCCACTGAGCTACCCAGGTGCCCCCTGAATAAAATCTTAAGAATCTGTATAAAATTCACCTCCTTTGACCTCAATGAAATTAAGTCGGAAATAACAAAGAAGAACTAGAGAAACTGATTATGTTTAGAAATTTCACAATTTGTACAAAAATCTTATACATGTCTGTGCATGTATATGTTTTTATGGGCATGCGTGCATATATATGTGCATATTAAAATATTTGTCCATATGTAATATATACATACATATATATATATACTTGTATCAGTGGTTGAAGAGACTATGATAATATATGGGGATACTTTATCTAAATATGTGAGCAAATGGATGTGTTTAAAATTGTGTCATGGTAACAAATGAAATTGGGAGAATATAGAATTATCATTTAGCTGTGTTCTCCTTCAAATCCATACATACCAAATTTTGATACTAAATGTACGTGTGTATATGTGTGCATGTACTTACAAACAAATAAATGGCTCTTTCAAATGTAAAGGTGAAATGAAATATATAATTTAGAAAATCCATTTTAAATATATAATTAAAACTTTTTCACAGTCAGGGCACCTGGGTGGTGCAGTATGTTAAGCGTCTGACTCTTGTTTTCAGTTCAGATCACAATCTCAAGATCCTGGGATCAAGCCCACATCGGGAGTGTTCAGCAGGGAGTCTGCTGAAGATTCTCTCTCTCCAACTCCTTTTGCCCTCTAGCTTGTGCTGTTTCTGTCTCTCCCTCTAAAATACATAAATAAAATCTTTAAAAAAAAAAAAAAAAACTTTTTCACTGTCTATGGTCACCTTATTTTGCTTGCTTCTTCCTCAAAGAGCCATCCAGATATTTTGATATTGGTCAATGATTCGTCAAGAAAGAATTAGTTGCCTTGTATTCTGAAGATTTGCTAATAATTTCTTTATAATCAATATGGATTTTTACAGTTTTCTGAAAAAATATAGAAACATTTATGAAAATACACATTTATAAACTCTATGAATGATTCCTTGGGGCCACTTAACTCCTTACTTTTTGAAAGCAAGTTCCATGCTTCTTATAATCATTATAGAAAGAATACTAAAATTTCCCTAGATACCCCTTGGAGAATATAAGTCTTATTTACATTTGCAATTATTATGGAATATTGGCATTATTTAGTAAATTATTGTGATTTTTTTAAATGAAAACCCTCCGTAGTGTCTCATTCTAACTGTATATAAATGCATACACCAAAATGAACTGAGGAGGCCATAAGAAAATCTCACGAGAAGGAAGAAGATTTCAGTAAGTAACTTGTGACATGCATCACTGCCAGAAAGTGGCTGGGAAGGAGAAGATCATAGGCAAATTTGCTGTTACAAGAGCAATAACCAGCTTACCATGAATAAATGTAGAAAATAACACGAAGTATAATATAACACAAGTTAACAGTTGCTGGCTCATGGTTGTTATCCTTATCTGAAAATATTATACTCAGCCCTCAACCTGTAGTAGGTGCTAAATAAATCTTTCGGATGAATGAACAATGTGTGCATGCATGCAAACCAACTAATCTGTCGTTGGACCATCTGCAACCTCTCTAAATCATTTTAATAGGGGAAGGAATAAGGGAGGAGGATGGAGAGAGACATCGATTGAGAAAGTAACACCTTTCCAAATGAAGAGGATTTTCCATTTAATGAAAAATCCATTGTTCACTCCTTCTGCCCCCAAACCTACATTCTTTTAGTTGATCATTTCAATTATATACTTTCCTCTCTGAACTAATCAGGGGCTTATTTTGTGTCAAACAGGAAAAGATTAAGTTGAAGGTAGAGAAAATGAGGATGAGGATTGAAAGGAAATTAATTTTATTTATAAAAATATGGTACATAATCATATGAACAAAAAGAAAAGGAAATAAGAACAAGTATATTGATTCTTAATTTTCCTATTAAGTTATACTTTTTTGGGCAAGTAGCATTCTAAGTTATGTTTAAGTATCTACCCAAATATAGACAATCTTGAAATTTTTAATGTATATATTTTACACCTTTCTAATTTTGAATCATTTTATACATGATATCAAAAGATTATAAGACAACACTATTCAAATGGACTCTAAGAAAACAAGTTTTGAAGCTCAAACATGTTTGTTCATTATGCCCTGAGGTCTATTAGAGCTTAACTTAGTATGCATTAGTTCATTTAATGCTCACAACAAGCTGAATTAAATAGAATTTTTGTTTTTATTTTACAGATAACAGAGGCACAAAATTAAACAATTTGCCCAAATTTCTACTACTTATAGCAGAATTAGGATTCAAATGAGGCAATTCTGTCTCTACTGCATATGCTAAAAAAGCTGCCACCAGTGCCTCCCTTCTCCATTTAGATCAGTTAATCCATTCACTTAATTTTTTATTGTAAATATAGAAGAGTGATAAACGTCCTAAGAGGCCAGTCAGAGCCTGGGGCAAGGGAGATGAGGTGACTTATGGAGGTACAGGCAGATGAGTCTGGAGCAGGACATGGACTCCCCTTTGCTGATCTTAAATGTGGGCTCATTTTTCTTCTCAGCACCCAGAGGTGTGCGATTCATATAATGAGACAGGCTTGTTTGTAATGCTTGGCAGGACAGATTTTCTGAACAGAAAGAATTACTGAAGTCTATTCAATACAAACAAAATACTGAGTAGAATACAGAAAACAAGAAACGCTGCACAATGCTTATAAAATCTGTGTAACTTGAATCATGATGCCTATCCTAGAATATTTCAAACCTGCAAACGCAATTACGATTTCATTAATCCTAATACTCAAATCCGGAGAGCTCCAGTGCTTCCCGAGCGTATGTGGAAAGCCCAGACCTTTCCTAAAGTCTCTCCAGGAATTTCTCTCATTTTACTTCTTGGTTTATCATCCATCAGTCATTTGCTATTAGTAATCAACCACCATTGTTTGAAGCCAGTCCATAACAATTCTTCCCAGGCAATAATAAATGCTGTAAAGGAATTGGGGGGACATGACCATTCCCCCTGTGTTGGGCTCAGTTAGGGGAAGCCCAAAGTTATTTTGCCCCACAGTATTGCCAAACTTGAAAAAAGCTGGATCTATTTTCATCCATAGCCATTCTTCTCCCCAGGTGCTCACACGCCCAGAACAAATACAGTGGTTTGTCCCTGTGCTAGATTTACCAAGCAAGACTGGGTTGAATTTTTCTTCTCTTCTCTTGGGTTGAATTTTTCTCTCTAGGCATTAGAACATTCCTTCTTAGATTCAGTCTTGCCTCACACCAATCACAGTAGCAGTTAGAAAGATTTCCCCACAGCTGAAACCCTAGTTAATCAGTTGGGAAAGACACGCTGTGAGGAAGTGAGGGTGAAGTGTGAGGAAGACAGAAAACAGGACTCATCCAGTTTCACAGGACAGATTTATCTGCCAGTCCTGCCCAGAGCACCCATTTACACACATGGGACAGAAAGTTCCAGAAAGGTCTTATCACAGCAGCCAAATCATTCACTGCAATATTGTTAGACAGTAAGTAGCAGGACATTAACTAAAAGGAGCCAAAGATAAATTTTCTTGGAAAGAAATCAAGAGGCTGCAAAGTTTTCGAACACAAACCATCAAAGTTCAGTGTCCCCAAACATTCTTTATAGGCTCGCAGTGGGCCTCCCATGTGCCTTGTAGGTAAACCTTACCTGTGCTTCACCACGCAAGTGGGTCCCTGAGCCAGGAGAGGTGTTTCCTTTTCAGCATCCCACACAGAATCATGACATATGACATAGAAAAATTATTCACCACTAGTTAAAATGGTACAGAAATCTTCATTCACTACTACCACAATAGGGGTCAGCACCATGGCAACAGGGGAGGGAGAATGAACTCACCTCTGAATACAATAGGGATGAATGGGGGATTTACAACCAAGGGGCAGAGTGAGGGGGTTGATGGATAGAAAATCATTTAGAAGAGATATTAAGCAGTGGGGGGATGGGATTCTTGCTAAAGTCAGGGCAAGGTCAAAAAAACATAATTAAGAAGAGGGTTCAGAAAAGCATGATAAAAATTTGGTCATGGAAGGAGTCTTGTCAGTAGCTGAGGGCAATGCCAAGAATGGATCTCACTAACCAGTTACACTTGGGCTTTGAGAACCACACTTTAAAAGCTCTAAAATGTAGAGAGACTGTTTATTTATTGCACTTCAATATTTATTCATCCAGTTTACTCAAGTGGTAACTTTCTGATCAGCTCATTTTCAAAATGTGTTAATTTGTGACTTTTTTTTGAAAAAGTCATAAAAGATGTTGAAATTGGGAAGTATGAAAATCATAATATTTAAATAATTTGACAGTAATTATCTCTAGATCCTCCCCCAAAATATCCATGCCCTTAGCTATTATTTTATAAATGATGGCTACCTTCCCATTTTATATCTTGCTCTACTATACTTCTCCCTTCCTATCTGCATCCGTAAACTTACCAATTTATTACATGGTCATTCATTTAGAAAAAGAACCTGGGGAAAATAAATCTGTCTCCTCCATTGTAATGTACTTTGGTTGGAAATGGTGTCCCTAATGCAGAAGTCCTGCTGCAACTGGAAAAGTCTTTAATGGTTGTCTCTTCCAAACCCTCATTTATCAATTCAGGAAACCAAGATCCAGATTAGTTAGTGATTTAATTAAATTTAGGTAGCTAACAGTAAGCTAAACGTAGGCTTTCATATCTTTAGTTTAACATCTTTCTTTATGTTAAAATAGTCATAATTGTGAATTTTTTAAGGCCTGTGTAGAACATCCCGGAAAATACCTTTTCCTCCTGCTCTTCTCAGAAGAGACAGGTAAGGACTGGTTGCCACTGTCTTTTGTTGTTGTTGCTGTAGTTTAATTATTATTATTTTTATTTTAATTTTATTAGGTTATATTATTATATTATATTATATAGTATGTCATTACTTTTTTGATGTAATGACCCAAGATTCATTGTTTATGTATAACACCCAGTGCTCCATCCAATATGTGCCCTCCTTAATATCTGCAGATGACATTACAAAGGGCTGATATCTAAGATCTGTAAAAAAAAAAAAAAACTCTGTTAGGGTGCAGAGTCGACCACCCCTCAATTAAACAGAGAACACTCTCGATAATGCAAGTCATACACCGAGGTTTATTTCCAGCTAGCTGGGGTCCAAGTATCTGCCTGGTGCAGCGGGTTTCAACAAGGACCCCAAGCACTCAAAGCCAAGGGTTTACATAGCATTTTCAAGGCACTTTTTCATAGCTACATACATCTCTTGCGCCCCACTTTGACAGTTTAACTTTGTTTAACTTTTTGCCACCCCAGTGTCACCCTGGTGGTTAAGTGAGATTTAGGTTTAGAAGAATTTTCACCTTAATTACATTTCCTTCTGCCTCAGCCTCCTACAGTTTTATGGTGGGGAGGGAGACCTTTGGCCTCAGGGTACTAAGCCATTTGTCTCTGGAAATTCGGCCATTGAAAAGATGGCCTTTTTGTTGTAAATCACCAGGACATTTGCAAACCAAGGGAGACTTGGGTCTAGCAGGATTATGATCTCTGCCAGTTAACTATTTGTTTTTCTTCAACATTTGGTCCTTGTGGTTCCATCACCAAACTGTCCTGATGGTATATGCAGTGTCGGTCTGTTGGGGACACTCAGTAAAATGGTTTCCAGGCCTTCAGGATGGCCATTCTTATGCTAACCCACTCTTACAGTGCAAGGTGCCGGCTTTTGCTTTGCCAAGATGGCTGTACTTATGTCAGGGCCAGACCCGAGGTGGGTACAGTCTTGTTTTTCTTGGCCTCCACACCTGGAGCTGGTTTCTGGGACTTGATTTTAAGTCCCCTGGGGGAAGGGGAGTAGGGAGAGTTTAAAGGTTAAACAACAAAGTTATTGTTTAACCTCAATGGAAGCCTCTGGTTAAAATAAAAATATAAAATAGGTCCTTACAACTCAACACCCAAAAACCAAATAATCAAGTCAAAAAATAGGCAGAAGACATGAGCAGACACTTCTCCAAAGAAGACATACAAATGAACTCGTAGTTGTAGTTGCCACTATCTTTAGCTAAGAAAGAGTTGATATGATATTGGCTGGACTGAGGAGTTTCTAGAGCCTTGTAGGATCTGAAACTACTACTGAGTATGTTAAGTTTGTGAGTCCTATTCAAAAATAATTAGGAATGTTAGGAAAAACCTTAAACCTGGAGTTGAGATATCTGTACCTTTTTCCTGACATTGCCACTAACCCATTGGGCAATTTTTTCTTGGACAGTTTCTTCCCCTGCCCACAATCTCCTAATCTATAAAATAAGATGAAAGATCAGTACCTAGCTCCCTTACACTGGAAATACTGGTCTATTTTGTGCATTAAACTGGATGGGTGAATAAATTAGCATATACAAAGAAAGCAGTTCACACTGGGCTGGTGCACAGTAAATCCTGAAAATAAAGTTAACCCATTTTCTGGCTTTCCTCCTTACTCTTCCTTTTTTCCTTTCATCTTGCCTTTGTTACTTCCCTGTTTCCTTCCTTCCTTCCTACCTTCCTTCCTTCCTTCCTTATTGCTTCCTTCCTTCCTTCCTGTGTGAGTTGGAAGATGAGAACTGGGTCGGGGGAATGGGGAGACTGAATGGGCAGGTGAGCATTTGAGAGCAGACTGTGATCAGTTATCCACTCCTTACCTTGTTAAGGTTTTAGCATATCCCATTTGTATCCTTGGGGAAAAACCACACAAAATAAGTTTATAAAAATGTCTATCCATCTAATAGAAGCAATATTATCTTTAACAAGTCACCAATGTAATTTAACTTTTAAGAGTCAAATCCAGACATGTTCTCTCAAGAATACCTCTAAACATTATGTAGATTTGGTGTATCAAATGTCCAACATGAAATAGAAATATAAAACTGGTAATTAGCAGGTGTAGTCTTCATTCAGAACCTTTCTCAAAAAGTATCAAACACTTTTAGGACCTTATGCCCCTTTTTCTCAGCAATCCTCTCATTCACCAGCCCAAGTGAGCATTTTAAATCCCATTTCTGTTTCCAACTGTTACCACTATGCTCTTTTTTTTTTTTAAGATTTTCTATTTATTTATTTGAAAGACAGAGATCACAAGGAGACAGAGAGGCAAGCAGAGAGAGAGGGGGAAGCAGGCTCCCTGCAGAGCAGAGAGCCTGATGTGGGGCTCGATTCCAGGACCCTGGGATCATGACCTGAGCCAAAGGCAGGGGCTTTAACCCACTGAGCCACCCAGGCACCCCTGCTCTTTCTTTTAAATTGGGATCTAAGTCTACTTAGAAGACTGGAAAATATTCCTATCCCAAAGAAATACTCCTGACAAATTTGAGAAGCTGAACAAAAATCATAAGCAGTGAGTCCGTTTTTGTGTAGAAAGTTTAGTCATCTGGGCTTAATTAAAGGGGGTGATGGGCTTTGCTTTCCTTTGAATGCTCTGCAGTCAATACAGTCGGGATTGGAGAATGCATATGAATAGGAGGCAGCTGGGAGGTTTTCACATTCAGGGAGCAATTCTAAAAGGCAGTGCCACAGTTGTGTATAACAAAGTGCCAGCCAGCCTAGGAGAAAAGCAGGGAATGAAATAAAGATGACCAGATTAAAAACCAGACACAACCCTTTCTTCTGTACTGGCTTAAGCTCCATTCCTATGTACATTTACAGTAATGGTAGAGCACTAAAGAGAAAACCCAGTGAATGCATGTATGCTGTATGAGGTGTCCTAAGAAAAAGAGTCTGTTGTTTGGAGAGAAAAGGCCTCCTGAGGAGACTGGAAGTAACTTTCTGGAGGAGAGAAAAGGAGAGATAAATAAGGTCTCTGGAACAGAGGACACAGCGCAAGCAACAGTAAATGGTTTCTCTTAGTCCCAGCAAAATGTTTGCGTGTGGGTGATTATGAGCTCTAGCTAGGAGTAAGCACATGAGGTCCTTCAGGAATTGGGAAAGGCATTTCAGAGGGACCCTTGAAGAAAGAGAATCTTCAAGGACAAATGGAAGCTCAGCCAACCTTAAAAATAAGATATGGGTATATAAAGAAGATGGGACTTGATAGTTCATATATCAT
Source organism: Mustela nivalis (assembly GCF_964662115.1). Lineage (NCBI taxonomy): Eukaryota > Metazoa > Chordata > Mammalia > Carnivora > Mustelidae > Mustela > Mustela nivalis. The sequence continues at coordinate 56,675,581 of NC_139024.1, read as the reverse complement.
AGTACTGAAAGGCATAGACTTGGGAGCCATATTGTCTGGGCTCAAATCCCAGCTCTGCCACCAGCTGTGAGACCATAGGCAAGTACCTTAGCTTCCCATTTTCTCTTAGAGGAGAGCTTGGCACTAGTATGTACCTAATACATATTATTAAAATAACAATCAACAAATTTATGTTGTTTTATTATTTCATATGTATTTTATTTTATTTAATAAACTATACAGCGAGCCTGGGTGGCTCAGTTGGTTGAGTACCTGACTCTTGGTTTTGACTCAGGTCATGGTCTCAGAGTCATGGTCTCAGAGTCAGAGGCAAGCCCTGCCTTGGGCTCTACCCTTAGCAGGGAATCTGCTTGAGACTCACTCTCTTTCTCTCTCCTTCTCCCACTACCCAACCCCCAGCTCGTGTGCACTCTCTCTTTCTCTCTAATAAATAAATAAATCTTGAACCCTGTGCAGCAAATATGTCATGCCCTCTTTGCATGAAGTCAAGCAGGAAATTTACTGAAGAGACACTGTGTACAAAATTTTACACTTGAGCATTTTCTTTAGGAAAAGATCCTAACTTTCCTCAACTCTCAAAAGATTAGGTATTACTAGCTTACTCATCCATAAGCATTTTTATATAGAATATTTTATCACACACCTACCTTTAGCAACCAATTCAAAGCAATGTATGTTACTCATAACTTAAAATATAGCTTGGTATTCAACTCGGCTATAACCCCACAGATGTCTATTAGAATTTTTATTAAGGTGGGAACAACATCAATACAACCAGAACTCAGTAAGTTTGTATGTAAAAGGCCATTTGTCACTCACTCTCCCATAAGCATATGTGCAATGTCAACCTACTCCCTAAAATCCAGCACAAGAAATTGCTAGGCCCATCAATTTACCACCATTAATGACTTGTTAAATGACTTGTTAATGAGTTGGTAAAAGATTCTTTCTTTTGCTTCAAGTACAAAGCAAGTAGGCCTATGGAAGTAGTATGTTCCTTGAGCCACAGGTGATTCAATACCAAAATTTCTACAGAGATATTAAAATATCATATTCTTTTACTTGTATTTTTCCGTTCTCTTTCTCTGTTTCTTTTTAGGTTTGTTTTTGATTATATAAGAAAATATATTTTCTAAAAATAGTTCAAGCTACAAAAATATTACACTGGATGACCAGATAGTCCAGTGTCACTTTCTGTCCATGTACTGGGATCGCCTTCCCCTTTCATGGGTCACCAGGGTTAACTGAAGGTTGTCAATTCTTCCAGCTCATGTATATAAGATATACATATATACATGTATGCATTTTTATCTACATATATATCTACACATAATGCTACTTATAAACAATCATCTGCTTAAATAATTATTATATGTAGTCCTATATGATTATGTCATAGTGCAGAAATCCCAGGGGTCAACTAATCTAGGACAATGGATGCGTAGGTTGATTCCAGTCTTTCATTGCTATCAAACCCTTGTATTTCCATCTGTGGGCAAATGGGAGTTACTTCTCTAGAAAAGAAATTTGTTACTTGTCTTCTAATTCTTGCGACTTTCACCATTTTAAACTTTGTAATTTTATGTAGGCAAATGTGACAACTTTCTTCTTCATGATTCCTGGATTTAGAACCTTTCTCAGGAAACTCTTTCAGACCCTAAATTACAAGTGAATATTCTCTTTATTTTCTCAACATAATTTCATATTTGTTATTTATGTATAATTACTTGATATATTTCAAACAATTTTGTGAGGCTGTGAAATAAGGCAACACCTTTTTTTTTTAATTGTCAACTAATTGTCCCATGACTTTTTTATTAAACAGCCTATTCCTTTCCCCACTAAATTCCCAAGATAACATATGACAATGCTTTTGTCACATATGAACTTTCCCTAGGTTGCTGGATCTGATCTTGCACTACCCTTTTCTATGTAATCAAGCTGTCAATCCTGAACAATTACATAAGGGTTTAGCTACCATAGATTTACATTAGGTATTTTTAACATGAATGAGCAAATACCACCCTTTGGTCTTTTTCAAAATATTCTTGGCTATTATAGTTTCATCTTCAATTGAACTTTAAGTTAAATCTGTCAAGCTACAAAAATAGTTCTTTTAGGATTTTATATGGGATTGCATTAAATTTACAGATTAATTTGGAAAGAACTAACATCTTTTAAATGTTATGTATTCTCTTCCAGGAACAGGTTATGTCCCTGCATTTATTTAGGTTGGTTCATGTATCCTTTAGAAATTGTTACATTGTTTTTTAGACCTCTTACTAGGTTTAATTCTCACTGGGTATTTTTTTGGTTTCTGTTGCTATTGTGATTTGGGATGTTTTTCCATGATATGACCTAATTAGTTATTGCTCTATATAGAAAAGTTATTATGTACTGAATTTTGTATACAAGTACCTTTTTAATTTTAATAGTTTTTTTCAATTGATTCTCTTGGATTTTCTAGGTAGATGATTACACTGTGTATAAATGACAGTTTTATCCCTCCTTAACTAATGCATACATATGAGCATGTGTGTCCCGTTTATATTCAGTCTTTATAAAATTTTGAATAGTAGTGTTGAGAATAGATACTATCATATTCATCCTGACCGCATAATGGCCATTCACAAATAAATAAGACATAATACTCCAAAGCTTCAAATTTCCTGTCACCTGTTTTATTCAGGGGATATTTGCATTTCTATAGCTGCAAAAATAACCACAAAATATAATACTGTGCAAATCAGCAATACTTCAAATCACTTCCATCTTTGCACATTGTCTGTTCCTCATAAAAGCCACTAAGGCTAAAATATGGTGTCTCTAATAAATTTTTATTGACTGACCAAATGAAATTAGTATAATAATATCATTCTGACATAAATCTCTATTATATTTTTTCACATGATATTTTATATCATATTGATAGATACAAACTGATATATTCAACAGATATACAAATTTTAATTATAATAGCAAAATAACTACTATGAAGCCATATTCAACTTAAGAGCTTCCATTTTTTGAGATTTATACAAATTAATTCATGATGTATGCAGTCCTAAACATTTTGCCATTCTGAGTATTATGTGGGTAAGATTTATCTGTGTTGTTGCATATTATTATAGTTTATTCATGTGTACCACTATTTAATATTCTATTATATAAATATGCAGCAATTTATTTTCATTTTATAGACATTTGGGGTTGTTTCTGGTTTTCTACAATATTAATAATAATGCTACAAGATGACTTCATATCCCTTTTGATGCATATGTATGAGAGTTTCCCTAGGGTATTTCTTAGAAATGAAATTTGTAGTGCATGGGGATTGTGAATGTCCAAATTTTCATAGTACCTGGTATGGTTTTATAAGAGATATACTTTACACAAAAAAAGGAAATTCTCTTTGATTCATAGCTTATTAATAGTCTTACATGAATAGTTATCAAGTTTTATTAAATGTTTTTTCTACAGTGAATAAGGTAGCTTCTTTTAAAAAAAAATGCATTAAAAAACCACCCCTAAAACTTAGTGTCTTAAAACAATAATTATTTATACACTATCATGTATCTGTGGGTAGGCTATAGTCAAAATGATCTAAGAAGGATCAAGGTGTACTTGGCTCCGTGCTAGGGGTGGAATCTAGTCTGTCCCACATGTCTCTCATCCACCCTGAATTAGCAGGCTAACTGGTGAAGGTTCGTTTGTGGCAATAACAGAAGCATAAGAGCCAAGTTTGATATAAAAAAAAAACTGACCTCATAGTCCAATCATAATGTTACAATTGAATTTAATACTCATTTGCAAAACTGTTGAGTCCTAGTATTTTCTTTGTTGGGAATTTTTATTCACTGATTCAATTCGCTTAATGGTTATAGGACAATTTCAGCATCCTTTTTTAGTCTGTTCCGGACAGATTCTATTATTTATGGAATTTTTCCTTTTCATAAATTTTCAAAATTGGTAGCCTTCAGTCACTCATAATAATCACTTACTGTGTTTTAAATATCTATATTTTTAATTATGTGTCCTTTTTTTGTTCCTAATACTGAGCAGGAGACAGAGAAAATTTACTTTTACTTCTACAAGAAGTTAAAAGAATTTGTGTTCAGGGACCAATCTAGTCCCTTAAAGTTGTGTGGGCTAATGAAGAATTCCCAGTGTCAGCTTTTCTATCTTGTAACTGGCAGAGATTTAGTTTCCCAATAGATGATAGAGCTAGAATAATCACTTGTCCTCAGAGCAACTTTGGCTATCTGTGATTGCTTCTTGTCCACTGATCCTTTATACCCTTTGGGTAGCTGTGCAGAATGCCACAAAAGATTTCTTTCACTTCTTACTTTGAGATCAGAAATAAATTTAAAGGACTATTTTATCCAGATAGAAATTACTTTTTTGCTTGTTTATTTTTTATAAAAACAAGAAATCTTCAGAGAATGTCTAAAATTACTGATTCCTATATATCATACTAATTCAGGGATAAAACAGTGTATTGTTTCAGAAAAAGCATACCAGTTAGCTCCCTTTGAGAGGCTTGCCAAATCCTAGGTTCTGCCCATCAGAGATATTCATAGCAGTAACCTAATATTAACCTAATAGTAACCTAATTATTACCCTTCACGGTAGTGAGCACCTTAATAATAAATCCTCCAGCCCCAGTCAAGCCTTCAGATGACTGCTGCCCAATCCAGGATCTGATGATAGCTCATGAGAGACACTGAACCAAAACTGCCCAACTCTGCCACTCTTGAATTCATGACACACAGAAACAGTGAGATAATTGCTTGTTGTTGTCCTAAACTGCTAAGTTTGGGATCATTTATGACACAGAGATGATAGTATACAAACTGTCATTGTTAGAAATTAGAATCTATTTTCTTTTTCCTAACAGAAAATGTGTGTATATTGTCTCTAAATTGAAATCAGTCTGATGCTCTAGTTTCTTTGTGGGTAATGTAATCAGACCATAAGCAACACATTTGGATGAATAAATATGTACAGACCCAACCATGAGCATTCACTGAGGCCATCAAACAAATGCCCAATAGCAAATCTTGTGCCTGATTCAAGAGAAAATTCTATATTCCCTGTGAGGAGAGGCACTATAAGAACTGATAAACATGTTTCTCATCTTTCTTCTCTTTGGGGAACTATGAACATCCCACTGACAGAGTTCCTGTGTCTTATGTGCACACATTTACATTTTTTCTCTTGGATAACAGAGCACTACAGGATTTACAAATGGTAACTTCATGTTCACTGTGATTTCAAGCAGCACTATCAGCTAGGCAATAGTAACAAATAATATCTTTAGATAACAGAATATATTCAGCAGTTTTTCCTAGTGTGAATTTTCAGGCTTTAAAGAAATCATGTTGGAAAAATATGATAGTTTGCAATGAGATTTAAAATGTCTTATTCAAGTTGAATATAATGATTATTGTTAATGCTTGGAATATATAACAATTTTTGAAACGGAACTCACTTTGCTTGATCTACTTTTCATTAAAGCAAGCAGGTGACAATAAATGCTGTTAAAAGGTGATATGTTTAATCCTGGTTCACAATATCAAAGAAGATACCCTCTACTTATTTTTTCTATTTACTTAAGCAAAGTAATTGCTGTTAGTGTAAAATGGAAAAAGTATTCTATATAATCTTTGCTTGGACAAAAAAGGAACTCTGGTCCATTTGTAGGCATAGTGCTTGAAAACCTCACATGCACTTGGAGAAAAGACTGTGCAGCTATTGAAGGCAGAAATTTACTGAAGCCTGAAGACAGAAAATACAAGAAGTACCCATTTTGTTTTATGAATCTTTTTGCTTTAGATCAGCACTAATACCTATAGTCAGCTTTCTTGTCTTCATTTGTCACTATCCATACTCTTTGTCTCATTGCATTGATTATTTAGGTTGTGAATTATAGCTATCCCTTCTTCTTGATCCTGTGGTTTAAAAAATTACTTCAAGGGCAAGTGTAAAGAGCAATGTCTGAATACGTTGCATGGACAGCTCCATACAAAATAAAACTGTGGGTTGCCTTGGCACACGTCTTAGTATCTCTCATGTTCTGAGCTAACATGATCCTCATCAGTTTATTTGCTACATGTTGGTACAGTACTGGCACAATGGTAACTGTCAGAAGAACAAAAGCTCATCAAAGTTTCTTTCTCCTATTCTTTTTAAAATCAAAGCTTTGTCTTTTAGCATGGAATCGTCATTTAAATCTACATCACAGGTTGAAAGTAGCTTTGAAGATAATCCATTTAAATCTGCTCATTGGTATTTGGAAGGCAGCTATGCTCACTGCTAAACCACCAATGCACACTAGTGTTTGAAACCTTTCTGTAGACACATAAGCTATGTGTCTCGCTAGTCCAGGTTCGAACTCCTCAGTGTAGCTGACTCTCCACAAACACAGGTAGCTCACTCAATCTTCAGCTGGTTATCACTGAAGATTGTTTCTACACCTTTTTTGAACAAAGACAGCCAATTTGTTTTCTTTCCTCTTAAAACAAGGATGGAGACTTAAGGGTTTTTTTCAGCTTCCTATTTTTGAAGTTAGAATTTAAAGAGCAAGAGAACCAACATTCCACCATTTCCCTGGAGACTGAAACACTACTGGTGGTATTATTTCATTCATCCTCTTACCTACAGTAATGACAAAAAGCACCTCACGCTGTTAAGCAAGTGATTCATCCAGGCATAAAATTTGTTGCGGCGTGTCATGGTGACTTTGGATCAGAGCTCCAGAGAAAAGCAAGCAATTCTATATTAGTCAATAACAAGATGTAATGGTAAATAAGGGTACCTGAGCACATATTTCAATGGTCTTAAAGACACTTGCTTCTTAATAACTCCCTTGCTTTGTACTGAGTTTATCTTTTATGCTTCCAGCCATCACTGTGATCAAACCCCTCACCTCTCACTTGTCAAGATATTTCTTTCATCTGCTCATTGGAGGTTTATCTCATAGAAACTATCTTAACAGGGACAACAGTTCTGCTTGGGTTTCTAAGTCTGTCTAAGATGTATAAGAAGCATTCAAAAGTTAAACTCACAGATATATCTTTCTAATGAGGATATGCCTTAAAATGGCATAAAAATATTAACAAATCAATCTACTCTGTTGAATGCCAGTTTTCAATACTCCTGAAGGGCTTCAGCTTTTACACAAATTGACTAATTCCCTTGGAAACCACCCAAAGTATCACGTCACTGATCAGAAACAGCTAAAAAATGGTTAGAATAATTGCAAAAAGCAAATCGGCTTTTCTGCTATTTTCTGTAATGATTTAGGATAGAGATCATTGCATTTAGGTAAAAAGTGTTAAATTCTGCAAATCATGTAAGTGGACTAATGAGATTTAAGTTTCAGGGACCCCCAAATGTATGGGTCCCTGCCAAAGCCAAAGAAGGTATCTTCAGAATTTTATACATTGTTTCTAAGAGGGCACCCCAAACTTTTTACAAGCTTCAATCCCCATAAATCTAAATCGACCTCTGCACCCAGTACAGTGATGAGGTGTCCTAAGGGATTAATATAATAAATGTCTATGTTTCTCATTCTCTAAAAGATAACAGTCTTCTTGAAGAATTAATGCACATCAAAGGACCATCTGTTACCATGTGAAAGGTATGAGGTTTAGAGTCAAGACATGAATTAAATATCCAAATCTCAGCTCTGCCACCTATATTCTGTTATGTGATTACAGACAAATTGTCTTCTTTCTGTTCACACAAAAAATAGAGACATGATACTTAAATGACAGGAATGTTCAGAGAATTAATAAAACTAAATATGTGAGTGCCAAATGTCCATGTGAATGTCATTTGAATCATTAAATCCCAAGTTGCATGGGTCCTTAAAGAAGGTTTTATTTAACCCTACCCCCTTCTCAATGTTTGGATTTTCTCTACAATATCCCCAAGACATTGGTATAGACATACTATAGACAACCATATCCCCAAGACATTGGGGATATTGTAGGTATGGTTGTCTATACTCACCTTGAATAGATACAGTGAAAAAGATAAGATAGTTCACTTCTTATCATTAATATCTTAAATATATGGCATAAGAGTTTGGGGGGGTTGTTTTTCAGTTTTGTTTGTTTGGTTTTGGGTTTTTTGGTGTTCAGGTATAGGTGTGTGATTCACATTACAAAGAAAACACTAGCATTGAGGATTGAGGAATAGGCTAGAAATTTCCTTTTGTGAGTACTAAGACGTGTGTGATAGTCAAAACCAGTGCAGCAGCACATGTCTCAGCAGGGGAATGAGAGGTTCCCTGGGATGTAACCTTGGACCAATAAGGAATTCACAACAGGAAAGTTGGAGAAGCTAGGAAGGAAGGATCAGAGAGAAAAGATGCAACCAGCAGAGAGTAGTGTTGTGGAAACCCAGAGAGGAAAAGGAGGAGAATTTGACATTAGTAATGTCAAATGCTGAGGAATTATTCAAAGACATGTTCTGGTGATTACAGAACATCATCATTTGGAATCCAGGACATTGTTAGTGAGGTGGTGGAAAACTGAATGGGAATGACTTGCAGGAGAAGAGAATGGACACAGACCTTGTCTAGGAAGTCCAGGTCAACCTTGAGCAATTAAAAGGATGTTTCTGCTCCTGAGATTATAAGCAAGGATGGGGCGGTGGGTAATAGGTAGACAAAAATTGACAGATTTGGAGATAGAAGCTAAGAAATGTCATGCTTGCAAGTCTTAGGTGGGCTCAGAGTTTTTAAGTATCTACTAATGGATGGACCAAGGCAACAATTGCAGCCAGTGTCTGGGGCTCCAAAGAGAGCATTACTGAGAGATTACCCAGAGATAAAGCTGAAGATGGTCAAGACCAGCAGTTTGGGGGTAGGAAATATTCCCAAAGAGGACTCTGTCCTGGTTTTGGAGGTCGGAGATACTAAGGATAAGTTCCTCTAAACTTTATCTTCTAAATACCCATAAAATTCCATAAACTTCTCTCTACCCAGACCTAGTTAAAACTCCAGTCTTCTTTTCCATAGACAACTGACTACAAAATGCCTCCTCACTAGTAATTCCTATCCACTTTTGATGCCTCCTACTAATGAGTTATACTATAGACAGGATTATTTTTAAATATAGAAGTCTGGTTATGTGTGTTTTTGAAAAAATATATATACATAATTATATAAATATATACACAATTGTCACATTGCTCTTAGAATGAGGAAAAACCCTGAACATGACATGCAAGGCTATTCTCAATCTGATGCCTTGCCTCTGACCCCTTTCCTGTCTTACCCCCTGCCTCCTCCCTGGCGAATTTCCTATCAAGTTGGTCTTTTCCAGGATCACAAAGCAGAGCATGTTTTTCCCCTACCTCATGTGTTCTCTTGACCAGCTCTGCCCTAGGCAAACCCTATGCATTATTCAGACTAAACCCAAAATTAATTTCTTGAAGGGGACATTTTCAGTACTTTTCCCATATACTCTTATAATCCCTATACTTTCAAATCACAAGTTTACCATGGCTTATAATTATCAACTAGTAGGGGAGAAGGGTGGAGGGAAAGATAGAGAGAGAATCTTAAATAGGCTCCATGCTCAGCCCAGAGCCAGACCCAGGGCTCAATCTCACAACCCTGAGATAATGACCTAAACTGAATTCAAGAATCAGACACTTAACCAGCTGAGCCACCCTGTGCCCCATCAACTTTTATTATTAATTGATTGATGTTAGTCTCCTCAACTGGACTATAAGGTTTTTTGAGAGCAATGCTCAGATCTGGTTTTGGTCATCATTCTGTAGAAGCACAAACAGTGCCTGGTGCATAGCAAACAATCAGAAATATTTGTTTCATGCGTGCATGCATGAATAAGTGAGTGAATGAATGAATGAATGAATGAATGAATCGGTGTTAGCACCATGACTTTGAGATCTGAGTCTTTACCTAATGGAAAAGCACAGTTTCTCCTTTTCCTATTTCATGACTTTCTTATGAAGATCAATAAAACTCAACAGAGGAAAGTCTTTTATATATTATTGTCTTTATCATAGTTACAGAGAAGACACTGACAAAAGTGTGTACTTTGGGAAAAGGAATTAATTTAACCAAGATAAAGAGTTCCGTTAGGGATCAAGCTGAGACTTGTAGTGTGCTCTCTCTTCTGGGTCTTTTCTCTCTGTTCCTTGGAGCATGAAGGCAAAGGAGCTTGATTGATGAGTGCCTTTCTGCTCACATCCTGATGGCATTAAATGTTCCTCGGTAACATCAAAAGATACTTCTTTTAGCCCACTGGCATATGAACTCAGAAAAATTTGAGTTCCCAAGTGAAGTCAACTTTAGTGTAACAGACATCTGTTTATATAACAATTTATGTAATTAGAACTGGGGAAAAGAACTGTGAGCTGGTATGACGGAATTTTCTTTAAAGCTGTAGAACAATCATTTATACGTATGTTCCAACCGTTCAGAGAAACAGTCATCAAAACATCCCTCATCAAAACCCTTTGAGTGAATAAAATAAAACAGGAGTAACAGTCTTGTTCCAGAACATGTAAATCCTGCTCCGTTTGATTTTCTATGGCTTGCATTTTGATGTTAAAGCCCAGGCAAGCCTGAGAAAACTATAGAGGGAAGTGCTTCGAAGTTACGCCTCCAGCTACACCATCTAAGCAGTGAGGCTGGCTAAAGACAGATCTGATTATCAGGTAACGATACTCAGACCTAGGGAACAGACTCGGCCACCAGCAAGGACATAGAGGACTACTACCCAACACCTGTCCTGGTCAGCTCCCAGGTGGTGCAGTAGTATTTACCAGACTACTCAGTAGACAAGACGGGGATGAGAAGAAGAAGAAGTTGTTTTGTCAGTTGCTTTGGTGGACACTACTTCAAATCTGCTTACATAAACACCTGGCTCCTGAGATCTCCAGACCTTCTGTGAGAGATATTTCTGGACCCTCCCCTGGCTCCTACAGGCTCAGACTCCTATCTTCTAAAGATAAAACAGAATTTATAAAATTTAATCTGGCATGGGAGAAAATGACTTTAAACTATAGTAGAGCCAAGCGTAATGGAATGTGGAAATTTGTACTCAAAAATTAGTTGCTCACACAGTTTGCCTTGACTTGCCTTCTCCCTTCTAGCAAAGATCCTTAAATCTAATAGGGCTGAAAAACTGAAAAAGGGCCAATACCTGCCGCTCCACTTCTTTATAAAGATCAACAGAAAGGAAACAAAGGAAAAATCAGAGTAGGCTGGCTTTGATGAAAGCATTCAGGGTATAGAATCATCCCGTGCTTCTACCAGATTCTGTGTAGCCTGAAGTTGGTAAGCTAGCCCTTGATGATGGGGGCTGGCACAGGTTTGGTTTGTGGAAAATGTTAAGTAGCTGAGATATGCAAATTCAATGTACTGGTAACTAAGGATGCTAGCGTGTTCTGACTGGGTTCATCAAGCATTGGGAGGAGCCACATTTCACGTGTGGCAAGATTCAGGGATGCATCTGACATTTGTAATAATAATAACAGCTCACATTTTCTGAGCACAGGCACTGTAGTATTTGTCCCTTAACTTTTCTAAGTGGATGTTGTATCTAACAATACAAAGATTCAGACTCCCGTGACTATGAGTCCTAATAAGAATCGCAAAATTTTTAATATTCAGATGAATTTGGAACAAACCTGATCAACAATAACAACAACAACCAAAAAAAACCTTGAAACATCCCTTGGTGTCCAAATTCAGATCTGGCAACATGCCTGGGGCACCAAAGAAGGTTGTGCAATACCCAACCTGTGTGGCCATGTATTTCAAGGTAGAATAGCCAGGAAGAGTCACACATTTCCTTTCCTCTTGCCCTCTTTGTTGTCCTAATTATCTTACTTCCTGAGAAGTTTCTGCCTGTAGTATATTGTGGCCATCTGGTGGAACTCAGTGCCATTGCCTCTGGCCATACTGATAGAAAAAATTGAGGTAACTGTAGACCCATCTGTCCTAAAGTACAAAGTTGAACTTCACTCCAGAAATTCGGAGGAGTAACTTTCCATTTGGTTACAATTATTTACAGGGTGCCTATTATTACAGAGTGGCAAAGAGTAGAGGAGGAAGGCTTAGTTAGAGGCTTTGCTCTGTTCCGTAAGAACATATCTACACAGGGCTTGTGAAAGTTTTCCACTCTGTGGGAGCCTATAGCTATCACAGTCTATCACCTACCTTCTGAGACATATAATAAGGTCAGTGAAATCTCCCAGTTGTTTACTGAGTCAACTTAGTTTACTTGTGTCTGATCCAGAATCCCAAGCACAAGGTCCTAAAGAAGAGAGGTATAAGTAGAAGTAACTGTTGCAATAAAAACTTACTCTTATTTTACAGATGTGGAAGCTTAAGGGTGAAAGAACTTAAATACTTGCCCAAGGTCTTCGAGCTGGAGTAGAAGAAAGAATTTGGAGCTGAGCCCTGAACCACCAAACTCTTGCCCCCGGTCTCTGAAAAAAGATTTTTATTACCTGATTTAGCACTGAGGCAGCCGCCCTCCAAGCAAGACAATAAATGCATGAATACAGGTCAAGGTAAGCCTTTGAGAGTGGGATAAAGCCACAGGGAAAGCCATGGGAGTGAGTGAAAGGAGGGGCAGCTGTGAATTGAGATGATTCAGGGAAAACTTTGGAGTCAGTAAGTGTCAAGCTAGATTAAGATGGCCAGGAGAGAGAGATGGGAATCCCTCTGCTGTCTGAGCATCTCCTTGCTGTCCAGGGTTGCCAGCCAGACTGAGCAGGGCCAAGCCTCTTGCCTTGCATCGCTGCCATCTGCCACACAGCTCCAGAGGCCAAACTCAGCCGGCATCTTTTCCAGAGTTCCTTGCTTTTGCAAAGTCATCCAGAGGCAAGCTACAGAGCAGTGTCCTCTAAATGACGCACAGCCCCAAATAAATGACTTTCCTGAAGAAGAGATGACAGCCAGCCAAGGAAGCTGCTTTCAGGGAGGAGGTGCACGCACGCTCACCTGCGCTCTCTTCATAGGTCCCCAAGCAGCACATGTCATCCGCCCCCTCTTCCCCATCTGGAAGAAGGAGGAGAGGGGTGGTAGCCTTATTAAAGCCTGGCACAGGGCCAGCCTCGCTCAAGCTGTCTTTAATATTCAGTCTTTGGAAAGCACCTTGAAAATAAACAGTGACTGTCTCCTATCATGTATGTAGCACTGAGCAAATTGGAAGTGCTTAATAAAAGCCAATGAACCCAACATAAACCCTGACTATTAATATATATGTCCAACACACACTGAATGTGCAAATCAATAAGAAAATTAGCGTCTTGAGATTTTCAGGATTTCACTGAATAAGCATTACATTGAATTGAACAATGATTTTAATGCAGATTTGTGGTAATATTCACTACAAATATGCATTACAATGATTTCTGAATGCATAATTATTTTGCCGAGCACTGATTCTAAATGCAAGGACAATTAATTTAGGCTTTAGCCTTGGCACACTCATTTAAATGTTTCTAGTGATGCTCCCATTATCATGATAGCATATAACTTATAAATAAAAATCTTTATTGCAGGCTATCATATATCATTTCTACTAAAACTATTAAATAAATGCTAGTATTAAAATTGTGCAAATAGGTAGAAGAAAACTTTAGTGTGGGAGAGGTTTTTATTTCTGATCCTTGATTATTTTCTTTGTAATTTTTATTTTGAAATAATTTCAGAAAATTTGCAAGAATAGACAAAAATTCCTGTATATCCTATACCCATATTTCCCAAGTGTTAAACTTTAACCATATGCACTTCATCTCTCCCTCTATATATGTATGCATATGTACATATATGTATATATGTACAAATTATTGCTTTTCTGAACCATGTCAGAGTAAGTTACAACTCCTTAAATAACCACTATAATTACTAAAATCAGGACATCAACAGAATATTAATCAATTACTATTATCAAATCTTCAGACCTTATTTATATTTTACTAGTTGTCCCATTACTACCTAAAAAGCAGAAGAAAAAATGAACCCTTACCTTCATTTAAAAAAGTCTTAGTTACATATTATATCTCTCTCAGAAACATGTGGATTAATATAAAATGGGATTCAACCGGGTATCATTGGAGGACCATATATGTGATTGAAACATTAAGCAATGTGATCATTTCCTTAATAAAAATCTCAAAACATTATTTTGATTGAGTTCCTCCCTCCATTAATAAGTGTGGTTGTAATAAATGAATGCATGACAAAGTAATTAAAATTTGATGAAGCTCCTTTATTTTTAAACATTTTAAATTATCATCTGCTTCTAGAGACAAAATCATTTTCAAAAATCTAACATGAATCTCTAGTTGGCTAAAGGTAAGTGAGAGAGAACTACATGGACAAAGGCCCCCTGGAAAGAGGTCACACGAGGAGTAGGTTGGCTTTGACCTCTGCCATGAAATCAGCTTCCCACCCGTGGCGTTATTATTTACCATGTGCAACCTACCCTCAAGAAGACTGATGGAAAAGGCAACAGGCCCAGTGGCAGCACACCTCCCACCAGAAGAGTGAAATAACTTCCAGCACCAGCAACATGGCATGATTCCTGCTTTAGCAGCATGTAGGAATTCATTTTTAATGAATTCCTTGTAATATGAAGAGGGGACTGTAGTCACTGATTTTGGCATAGAAATTATCAGATCACTTTCAGAAAAAACTTACAATATTTACGCAGCAGCCTTATCCCTTGATCCAGAAATTCCACTCCTGACATTCTTCCCCCAAAACAATCTCTCTCTCTTTTTTTTTTAAGATTTTATTTATTTATTTTTTTATTTGAGTGAGACAGAGAGAAAGAGCATGTGTGAGCCAGAGGAGGGACAGAGAGGGAAGGAAGAGAGAATCTCAAGCTGACGCTATGCTGAGCACAGAGCCCCTCCTCAGGGTTTGATCTCACAACCCCGAGATGATGACTTGAGCCAAAACCAAGTATAGGGCACCTAACCAACTGGGCCACCAAAGTGGCTCAAAATGGTCTTAATTACAGCAAAACCTTAGACACAAAGTTGTTCATTACCCCATGACCAACAGTAGTAAAAAAAAAATGAAAAACTAAAACAAAAACAGCAAAGGGAAAAAAAAGAAAACCTAAAAGTTTAAAAGTACAGGAAAGGCAAGGCAAGTTATTATATACTGTAAGATAAAAATGGGATACACATACAAATAAAGAGTATTAAGTAAAAAGGCAATAGCAATGGAAAGCATATAGATTGAGAAATATAGTAAAACTTCGTTTCAAAATTGAATATATAACATGATCTCAAGCATATGAAAAACAAAAAAGGCATGGGAAAATAAGTCCACCTGCTAACAAAGATACCTGGTTTGTCCAAACCCTCCACTGGCAATGGAGCAAGGATTAGCCCAAGGGGCCTTACCTCCCAGAGCATTTCTGATCTCCGTTCAAACTCACCTAGTCTCCAGTTCCAGGCTTTGTGAAATAGAGGAAGAAGAAGCCAATCAGAAACAAGAAAGTGGGCTCCAGGACGCTTCCTTCTAATACCACAAAGAGTGGCCTTAAGTGCTGGGTGGGTGAAATTGCTGAGCTTGTTTATAGATACAGAAACTTGATGGACAGGGTTGGTGTTGCAAATAGCTATTCCCTGTTTTCATTATGTTCCAATCTTCAAGACAGAACAGTTATTAGTTTTATAATAATCATTTATAAAAGATTTTTAAAAATTAGCCCTTTGCTAAATGTCTTTATGATACATAAAATGATGTGAATTGTAAGAATAGAAGAAAAAAATTATCTATTGAGTTACTATGCAGCTGGAACTGAGAAAAGCACTCTCACAAATGAAATATAAATACAATCTCATTTAATACCATATTCTATTTCTGTATTTTGATTATATGGCATGCATCCTTACTCGAGCCTAACATCTACAGCCATTCATAAGCTCCCTTTTCCTAATCCCTCAATTAAATCAATTACAAATGGCTGCCAATTTGATATTAATTTTTTTCCAATTTTCCCTCTCTTTTTCATCCCTGTTTTGCATCCCTCATTATCTTATGAGTCAGTGGGCTCTAGGCTAGGCTGGGTGAGAAACTAAGTCTGAAATCTCCTTGACATAAGAGAGTACAGGTTTATTTCTCTCACGCACGAGGGCCAGTGGGAGAGAGTTAATTTTCTATTGTAGCTGTCCTCCATGTCATGACAACAGTTCAGGCTGCTTCCACCTTGGGAGAAATTCAACTCAACAGTGGTACCCACAACTGCTATGCAGAAAGGGAAGAGATAGGATAGAGAAACTGCACTCATTTTTCTCTGATTCAGCCTGGAAGGGACAAAGCTCACCAAAACTGGTCATAGTCACATGGTCCTAACCTAAATGAAAAGGAGGCCAGGAAGCAGGGAGTGCGGGGCACTCGTGGGCATCTAGTGAGCGTCAGGTACCCCACCACAGTCTCCTCTGCGTTCTGTCTTCAATCTCCCTTCCACGCTGCTGCTAGATTTCTCTCTAAAATGTAAGCTGACCGGGTAGGTCTTTTCTTGATTACAAAAAAATCTGGGGGAGGGCGCCTGGGTTGTTAGGCGTCTGCCTTCGGCTCAGGTCAGGGTTCCAGGGTCCTGGGATTGAGCCCTGCGTCGGGCTGCCTGCTTGGCGGGAAGCCTGCTTCTCTCTCTCCCACTGCCCCTGCTTGTGTTCCCTCTCTCGCTGTGTCTCTCTCTGTCAAATAAATAAATAAAATCTTTTAAAAAAAAATGTTTTTTAAATACTTGTGTATTATCTAGAGTAGAATTTTTCAAGCCCCTATTATTTGGTAGAAGTAAATTTCTCCACCACTTGATCTGAGTACACACATGAACACATACATACATTTAAAATATTCTAAACTACTAAAAATGCACAAGCAAGTATCTTGCATACAGTTCCTTACATGAAAGTTTCTGTTTCATAAAAATACACATTATTCTCACTGCCCTCTGAATTATATAAATGTCAAACATTTTAAAATATACTAATAACATTTCACTTTTATTGGGTTTACATACTTGGCATTCTAGGTTGGATTTTATTATGTGGTGAGGAAGAGGGTCAGAGGGTTAAATACAGTTGGGAAGCACAGACCAGTGCACGGAGCTCCAGTGGGGAGAGCAACTTGTGCTTGCTTCTCCAGCCCAGCATCTTGCCTTTTCTCCTTGCAACATTATGCTCCAGAACTTCTGAACTCCATGTAATTTCTCTAGGGCATTATGCTATTTCCTCTTCCTAGAGCAATAATACCCTCTTTTCCCACCCCACTTTACCCAGAAACTTCCTGCCAATTTTTCAAGACTCGGATCAGATATAGTTGGCGCCGCTTCTGCATTCTGATGGCTCCCTGTATACAATGCATTCAAAATTTGTGTTTATAACTTTTCCCCCTACTTTCTTTCGATAATTCCTTAGGGTCATCTTTATTCCTTGTACTGTAGCCCAGAGCTGGCCGACAGTGATCTCTCATCTTTCTAAGATGCTGAAGTGCACATTTATTTAGTCATTCAATAAATTTTAGTGAACACATCATATTCCAGGCACTGTTCAATACACTGTGAACTTGGGAGTCAAATAGGCAAGTCTATTATCCTTGAGAAGAACCTAGCATAAGATGGCAACAATCCTAAGCATATAACATCCTCCATATCATTTTTATCATGTACAGCAAGCATTTAATATTTAAAACTTTCTCCTAGTCAATAAGATTTTAACGGCGATTCACACATCAATGGATGCAGGAAAGTAAACAACTGGTATTCACAAGAAGCCTAGAACAGAATACACAGGGAAATACTTGGCAAAGGTTGGATTTCTTTTGGCAAGTCAATTCCATCTCAGATCTAGAAAATTTCAGAAGCCTGAGAACCATTTCTTCTCCCAGAATTCTTTGCCAGCAGGATTCCTTAAATGAAGGTTGCTTCCCCTGACCATAACTATTTGGTATTAGAAGGGATTCTGGGGGTGCCTGGGTGGCTCAGTGGTTAAGCCGCTGCCTTCGGCTCAGGTCATGATCTCAGGGTCCTGGGATCGAGTCCCGCATCGGGCTCTCTGCTCAGCAGGGAGCCTGCTTCCCTCTCTCTCTCTCTCTGCCTGCCTCTCTGTCTACTGTGATCTCTCTCTGTCAAATAAATAAATAAAATCTTTAAAAAAAAAAAAAAAGAAGGGATTCTGGGAAGTTGACCATTAGATTTAGGCACCTAGGACTGTTTATCTAACCTAGTTAGATTTGAAGGAAATGATGACTTCAGTGCCAGAAGAAATATGAATATTGATCATTCACAGCATGCAAGTGCCAAAGTACTTAGTTAAATTATCAACTGTAGTTTCCAGGAAGATAATACCTACTAAAAACCTCATTTGTCAACAGAAGCTAGCCCTCTCCCCTATCTGATGGGGCTGCCACCCCCATAACTGAAAACCTTCTAATGGCCTCACTTGATTCATAGGGACAGGATGGGCTATGATGTAGTAACAACAACCGTAAGACTTTAGTGACTTAATATAACAAGAGTGTATTTCTCTTTCATGGTACCTGTCCCATGCAGATAGCAGGGACTTTGTTCCACACAGACGTTTACAGCCCAGATTAGTTGAAGCTCAAGCAACTTGTAGGGGGGCTGGTGGAGCACATGGTAACCATTGATGGGAAAGAGGCAAAGGGAGATGCCCAAACCAGCTCTCAAACACCTCAGCCTAAAAATATCACATAGTCCTCCTTGTTAGTTTACAGCCTCAGGAAATCAGAAATCTAAAACCAGCTCCTTACAAGGAGGGCAGGGAGAGACCAAAGGAAGAGGGAGACCACTCCAGATTGGTAGGTGGCAGGTTTAATAAGCAAGGGAACTTACTCATGAGGCTTGTCTCAGGTGGCCACAAGATGAGTAGATCTCCTCACTCACATGCCAAAATCTTAAAAGTTTATATAGTGGCTTTAACTGGGTTTGGTTATATATACTGTCCAGGTGATCCCAACACTACCTTACTATCTCAAGGGTGGGTCACTGGGCAGCTCCCACTTGCAGAACAGTAGGCAGAGGGTACATTCCAAGGACACGGAAGGGGATGAGGAGTATCTGATTGCCCAAGTTCAGCTCGTGGGCCAACCAAAGGTCATGTCCTCACAGTGACCTCTTCCAACACTTCTGTTCATAGCACATTTACCAGAACTAGGAACACCATTGTTGCAAGGAGACTAAAAGTGTGATAGGGCATGTAGTTATTTGGTGAGAAAAAAATATCTCTTCCACATCACCAGAAGCAGTTTCCTTACAAGGGAGTAAAACTGTTTCTCTGGACCTACCTACAGCCCTCCAAACTGCCTCTGGGTTCCATAACTAGAGTCAGATACCAGCAAACCTCAAAGCCTTGATTACAAATTTCAACCAAAGAGAAACAGGTTATAGGTGGAAATAATTAAAAGATTATGTCAAACTATATAAAAAAAAATATATAGGGAGTATGATAGCAATGAACTCTAAGTGTAGTAGACCAGGCAAGAACAAACATGATGTACTAAGCCAAATTTGTTGATATACGTACATTTACTTAAAAAAAAAAAAAATGTGGATTCAGTGTGTTAACTGAAACAGCCAGATATTTTTAACAATTTTCTGTAATTTTTTTTCTTTGATACCTAGATTCAACCATAATTTTATTCAATAAAAAGAGCAGTATTTCTCAACCAGGGAATATTTTGCTCCCCTGGATCTTCCTCATGGGCCATTTATCAATGTCTCGAGATAATTTTGATTGTTATAAATGGAAGGGAGGAGCTACTGGCCTCTAGTTGGCAGAGGCCAGGGATGTTGATAAATATCCTGCAATGCACATGGTAGCAAACACAACAGAGAATTCTTTGATCCAAAATATCAATCATGCCAAGGTTGAAAAATCCTAATTATAGAGAAATTTGGAAGGTTAGTGAAATTGGGAAGCAATGAAGAGGTTAGAGTAGATTTATCATGGAGAGCACTTATTTATTTCTAACCATGTCCCCTAGGATGGCCCAGAAGACACTGCCTACTCCAAGGCATTAAGGAATACATTGCTGGGAGCATGGGATATTTGGTAAAGCTCTGCACGGGCTGTCTTCTGACAACTGGCAATGACAAAGGGACAGATTGCCACTGAGAGGGGCTTCCTTTTTTTGTTGTTGTTGGTTTTTTCTTTTTTTTTTTAGATTTTATTTATTGATTTGACAGACAGAGATCACAAGTAGGCAGAGAGGCAGCAAGGGGCCGGGGAAGCAGGCTCCCTGCCGAGCAGAGAGCCCGATGTGGGGCTCGATCCCAGGACCCTGGGATCACGACCTGAGCTGAAGGCAGAGGCTTTAACCCACTGAGCCACCCAGGTGCCCCTGTATCAGTGTAGATGATGGGATCCTGTAGTGCAGTTGTCACTTGATAGCCAGAGAAAGAGAGGGCATGTGTATGGATGGGGCAGCAGGACTGGGACAATAATCGGGGATCTGGTCGTGACTACAACGGATTGTGGTGTCTAGGACTGAAATTGATGAGCAGCCTACTAAAATAATTACATAGTTTGTAGACACCAAAAATTCGAGCTACTGTAAACACAGCTGAGATTGAGGCCCCAGTTTTTCCAGCCTTTCACCAAATTCTCACATTAGAGCCAGGCTCCCTTGAGGAAAGAACCAAAGGCACTGCCACATGTTTACAAAGTAGGCTGTATAAATGGCCTCCTAGGCTTCCCAAAGGAACTTGCATCCATTTCCCAAGGGACTATGCATAGGTGAAAGGGGACATACTAATATTTTTGAGGTTTCTTGAGCATTGGCCCTGAACTGACACTCAAACACTTAATGATCCAATGTTAGTAGTTGTTAATCAGAGTGGAGTTTCACAGAGCCCAGTTATAACTCCCTTTCCTAATGGGATAGCCAACCAAATGTTACTGTATTCCCAGGACAACAGCAGTGACTACTGCCACCATCACTGACTTGCAAGCTGCATGGATGGTGATTCCTAGCACAATGCCATTAACTCACCTAACTGAACGTATGAATGAGTTTTTGATATTGATGGTGAAGTATCATAAATCCAATCAGGTGGTGACTGCAATTATAGCTATTGTTCTCCAGGCAAAGTCCTGGAGAAGGTAAAAGAATTTCCAGGAGAGGAACTAAACCTGTAACCAAGTAGAATATTTCAGAGACCTGACTAGAAACTCTCCTTGGCTTTCTGAGGACCTACAAACCTAGATCAACTAAGAGCCCAGTCCATACCTAGTGATAAAATTGAGGGGTAGGGATGGTCAGAAAACAATAGTTATCCCTAAAATCATAGTGAGGACAGAACAACAGAAAGCATCAAAGAGATTAATGCCACTTTAAATTTTTACCACCATTGTAGGACTGTGAGAACACAGGGCTCACTTAAGTGTATCTCATGTGTATCCAGAGATTCTCTCACCTCTCTGGATACACACGAGATACACTTAAGTGTATAATAAATAAATATATATGTATAGAGTCTCTGGGAGGATGTAATAGGGAATGATGTGGCCAAATAAGAAAAACCAGGAAATAGGGCCACCTGGGTGGCATAATTGGTTCAGTGGCCAGTTCTTGGGATTCTTGGTTCAGCTCAGTTCTTGATCTTGGGGTCATGAATTCAAGCCCTGTACTAGACTCCGTGTTCAGTGGGGAGTCTGCTTAAGCTTCTTTCTCCCTCCCCCTCCCCCCCACCCCCAGCCTGCTCATGCATGCATGCTCTCAAATAAATACATAAATCGAAGGGAAGGAAGGAAGGGAGGAAGGAAGGAAGGAAGGGAGGGAAGAAGAAAAATAAAAAATAAGCAATGAACTTTGGTTCCAAAGGTCTGTACTTCAGATAGCCTTGTCTCCCAGGAAGGGGCATAAAAGGGTTGACTTAGGTAAGTAGTAATGTATACCTATCTAAAGGAACCCTGTGCTTGGGGGCTCCCCAAGGAATATCTCATGTTATTATAAACAGAGCTGCCCAGAAGTGACATTCCCAGAGACTTTATTATTTTCATATAACCCATTATCGCAAGCAACAGAGCTTCAAAAGGCATAATGTAGGAACTATTTAAATGGCAATAGATATAAATTATGTCTGTCATTGCAAAAACACTACCTAATTTATATGATTGGTAGGCAATATCTTTAATATGCTCACTTCAGCGGCATCTGTGGAAGGGAGACAATGAAGCACTAAGTGGATAGTGTATTATCCCCCGGAGTCAGGCAGGCACTTAAAGATGCACATTAAAAAATTCCATGTCCTATTTGGACAGAAATATGGGTCTTCTAGGATTATGGTGGATTATCATAAACCCATTAGGTGGTGTCTCTTACAGAATCATGTGCTACACTACCCCAATTAGATTTCTACACCATCTATGAGATACAAAAGTAAAACTTGGAACACTCACTTTATAAGAAGTCATTTTGGCATCCTGTGGAGAAGTCCCTGAGGCCACTCCAACTGATAAACCACTTTAAAGATTTACCTACTATTTTCATGTAAATACAAAGTCCATAAACCATAACACTAACTCAGTGTTTCTCAAAAGGCTTGAAGGACTTTGTAAATTGTCTTAAAATCACAACTTACTACTAAAGAATGACCTAACATGAAGGTAAATATGGTAATGAACCATATATCATTTTTCCAATATCCTAGTTACTTACATTAGAAGGTTTTGGTTAGGATAAAGGTCAGTGTTTTGTGTTCTCAGCAAGAGAACTTCAGCTGATTCCAGAGAAGTGGAGAAATGTACTTTGTTATTGGTGTCATTTATTTTGGGCACCTTGAGTTTTAGACTTCATTCCAAAATGGACTCATCTTGTCATTTAATAACATCCTACCGTTCTAGCTGCTCAGCCAATTCTGAGAAAGGACTAATCCATTTCAGCATCAGCAGCAAGATGGACACTCTAGTAGAGCAGATGTGCACTTTTCTCTGTAATTACTTTCAGCTCTTGCTTTGCCCTTTACTGTCTGTTTGAAATTTAACCTTAATGGAATCAAAATGGCATTTACCCAGGGATCAGCTCTAGTTTTGTATAAAACTCACAAAAACAAAGGTTATAACATAGTAAGTCTACTAATCACTTTCTGTGACTAAAATTGACTAAAGGGCTTCTTTGAGTAGAAGAAATTAGGAATACCACATATTTATCTTAAGGTAGAAGACATTAATCATTCCTCTTCTCATTTTGCCCCGGGCCATCAACCACCATGTTAGCCTATACTATGACCTCAGAGTAACAGTCCAGGGCTCTGACACAGCATAAAGGATGGCCCATGCTATTGAAACAAATGATGTAACTATGAGATGCTAACCTGATAATCGAAGGTAGAGACTAAGTTGGCTGCTGGAAAGGTGGGGCTGGAGAATCAAAGAACGTTACAGATGGAGTGTCTAAACACAGCAAACATGGAATCAAGAAGTGTTCCAAATCTTCCGTACTCTGCTGCCAGAGCCCAGACTTAGATGAGAACTAAATGCTCATTTTCTTTTTAACAATAATAGCTAGATTTGCTTACTCAAGTACTTTACAAATGTTGCAGGAGGAAAAAAAAAATTATTATTTAAATAGCCAGCTTCTGAATTTCTACTAAAAGAATTGTTTTCCTCTGGAGGAATCTGATTAAATGATTGGGGGGAAAGCTCCAATTAAGGCTCTGTTTTTGAGTGTCTTCTAGACTTCAGAGGAGAAAGCTTCCTTACATAATCCACCATGGAGATTTGACTCCAGCAAGTGAACAGGAGAAAGAAGAGATGAGAGGGAGGGAGGAGTAGCAGCTTGGAGAGAGACTCAAGACTCCAAGAATGTGAATTTCAGCAGAACAATAGGGTGGGAGGGGTGCTGCTGACTATTGCTTCCAAGTTGTTGAAATTGCTGATATAACCTCCCCTCTCCACTGCACTCTTCTCCTTACCAATTTTCCACAAAAATCATTGAACAATTTTTTGATGGTGGCTTTTTAGTTATATTTTAATTTTTTAAAGTTTTTTTATTTTTTATTTTATTTTTTATTTTTTTAAGGAAGCCACAGAAAGAAGAGAGGTCCCTTAGAGTGAGTACAGGGTACACAGAAGCCGCTATGGAGCACACAGAAGAGGGAAACCAAGTGACTGAAGAATATAAAATCCAAGGGGGTAAAGAGATTTAGAGAAAACTTTTAGACTTTTGAATATTATAAAACCAACAAAAGTGTAAGCCATATTGCCTTAGAACTTGATAGGCAGGTAGGTCTCAGGTTGACATCTAAGTAGAGAAACCATCTCATTCAATCCTCATAATAATCTGTATGAGGAAGATTCTGCTATTAGCTGCATTCTGCAGATGAGGAAATTCAGACCCAGAATCATCTCTAAAGTCACATACCTAGCAAGTGGCAAAGAAGGATTATAATACTAAGTCTAACTACTGGGGGCATAATCTCAACCAGTATAATACAAACTTTTTGTCTCATATTTTGAGACTGTATGAGTCCTTACACAGCCAAACCCTACCCATCCCTTAAGATTCATTTTTCCTCTCCCAAACTACACTGATGTCTCCCACTCAGAATTCCACATCCCTTATAGACTGTTTAAAGTTCTTTCCCTTCAACATATAAACATAATCAGATCTTGCCCATTTTTATAACAAGGTATCTTCTTCAACTATGTTTTCCTAATTCCATTTGTTTCTAATCAACTGCCTTGAAATGCTGCCTGTACTTTCTGCCCTCTTATTTATTCACTTTTCTGCCTATTGTTCCACCCTGCTCTGTGATATCCTCCTAATCCCAATACTCAATAGTCACCATCAGCCTTCACCTCAAAAATTGTTTCCTCTGTAGCATCTGACACTGTTCACAAGGACCCACCTCCTCCTCTGTGACATCTTAGACTTGGCTTCATACTTGCATACTCCATCTATCTCCTTCCTATATTCCTCTTTTTTCAGCCATTCCTAAAATGCTCATGTGCCCATTGGTTTCTGCTGTTCTTAATTTCTACATGGGTACTTATCCTAGAGTCATCAAATAAGCCTCATATGCCCGTAAGGGAGCCTCCTATAATGACTACAAATTATTTTGTATATGTACATATTTTTCTGAGCAAAGGATTCTCTCATTCAGTATTATTTATTTCCATCAATATTTGTGGAGGATCTTCATTGTGTTAGGTGCTCTTCTAGGTTCTTGAAATAAAGGAACTTAAAAGGAAAAAAAAAAATAGAAGAAAAGACCCAAAGTGACAAATATAAGAAAGGGAACAGAGAAAATGTCCAGAATTGACCAAAAAAAAAAGTGAAAAATGACACTAAACACTGATCTATCAATAATGACTCTGAAGTAAATGGACTAAATGCTCTAAGCAAAACACACAGGATTTCAGAGTGAATTAAAAAACAAGAGCCATGTATATGCTGACTACAAGAGACTTATTTCTGATCTAAAGACACCTGCAGATTGAAAGTGAGGGGATAGAAACCATTTATCATGCAAATGGATTTCAAAAGAAAGCCAGAGTAGTGATACTTACATCAGAAATACTAGATTTTTTTTTTAATTAAGTAGGCTCCACAACCATCATGGAGCCCAGTGTAGGGCTTGAACTCGTGACCCAGAGATCAAGACCTGAGCTGAGATCAATAGGTGGACACCTAAGTGACTGAGCCACCCAGACACCCCAGACAAACTGATTTTTTTTTAGATATTTATTTATTTATTTACTTTGGGGATGGGGTGGTGGAGGAAGAGGGAGAGAGAAAGCCATGCATACTCTGGGCTGAGCACAGAGCCTGACATACGGCTTGCTCTCACAACTTTGAGATCAGACCTGAGTTGAAACCAAAAGTTAGACACTTAACTGACTGTACCGCCCAGGAGCCCCCAAACAAAACTAGATTTTAAACCAAAGACTATAACAAGAGAGGAAGAAGGATATATCATAAAAAGGGGACTATCCAACAAGAAGATCTAACAATTGTAAATACTTATGCCCCCAACTTGGGAACACCCAAATATATAAAACAACTAATAACAAACATAAAGGAACTCATTGATAATAATACAATAATAGCAGGGGATTTTGACACCCCACTTACATCAGTGGATAGATCACCCAAACAGAAAATCAACAAGGAAACAATGGCTTTGAAAGAAACACTGGACCAGATGGACTTAGTAGATATATTCAGAACATTTCATTTGACAGCAGCAGAATACACATTCTTTTCAAGTGCACATGGTACATTCTCCAAAATAGATCACAAACTAGATCACAAATGAGACCTCAAAATATACAAAAAGATTAATACCACACCATGCACCTTCTCTGACCACATGCTATTAAACTTGAAGTCAACCACAAGAAAAAAATTTGGAAAGACCACAAATACACAGAGGTTAAAGAACATGCCACTAAAGAATGAAAGGGTCAACCAGGAAATTAAAGAAGAAATAAAAAAAAATACATAGAAATAGTGAAAATGAAAATCAACAGCCCAAAACATTTTGGATGCAGCAAAAGCGACCATCAAAGGGAAGAATATAGCAAGACAAGTCTACCTCAAGAAGCAAGAAAAATCGCAAATAAGTACCTAAACTTACACTTAACAAAGCTAGAAAAAGAAAAACAAATGAGGTCTAAAACCAGCAGACGAAGAGAAATAAATGATACAAAAACTAAAAAACAAAACAACAACAAAGTAGAGCAGACCAATGAAACCAAAGCTAGTTAGAAAAAATTAATAAAATAGATAAAGACCTAGCCAGACTTACCAAAAAGAAGAAAGACTCAAGTAAACAAAATCACAAATGAGAGAGAAGAAATAACAATGAACACCTCAGAAATACAAAAAATTAGAAGAGAATATTATGAAAATTATACAGATTATACAAAAAAATTATACTAATTGGGCAATCTGGAAGAAATGGATAAATTCCTAGAAATGTATAAACTACTAGAACCGAAATAGGAAGAATTAAGAAACTTGGACAGAATGATAACCAGCAAAGAAATTAAATCAATAACCAAAAATCTCCCAACAGGGGCACTTGGGTGGCTCAGTCAGTTGAATATCTGCCTTTGGCTCAGGTCATGACTCTGGAGTCCCAAGACTGAGTCCCACATCAGGCTCCCTTCTCAGCAGGGAGTCTGCTTTTCCCTCTGCCCTTCATTTCTCTCTCTATTGCACTCTCTCTCATTCAAATAAGTAAATAAAATCTTAAAAAAAAAAAATCTCCCAACAAAGTCCAGAGCCAGATAGATTCACAGGTGAATTCTAACAAACATAAAAGAAGAGTTAATACCTATTCTTCTCAAACTATTCCAAAAAATGGACAAGAAAAACTTCTAAACCCATTCTATGGGAACACATGGGTGGCTCAGTTGGTTGAGCATCTGCCTTAGGCTTAGGTCCCAAGTCCTGGGATCAAGTCCCATGTCAGGCTCCTTGCACAGTGGGAAGCCTGCTTCTCCTCTCCCTTTCCCCTTACTTGCTACTCCACCTGCTGTGCCCTCTCTGTCAAATAAATAAATAAAATCTAAACTCATTATATGAAGTCAGCATTACCTTGATTCCAAAACCAAACAAAGACTCCATTAAAAGAGAAGACAATTAGCCAATATCCCTGCTGAACATAGATGCAAAAATTCTCAAAACACTAGTAAATTCAATCCAACAATGCATTAAAACAGTCATCTACCACAATCAAGTGGGCTTTATTACTAGGCTGTAGGGGTGGTTCAATATTCACAAATCAATCAATGGGATATACCACATTAATAAAAGAAAGGATAAGAACCATGTGATCCTCTCAATAGATGCAGAAAAAGAATCTGACAAAGTACAACAACAATTTATGATAAAAACCCTCAACAAAGTAGGGATAGAGGGAATATACCTCAAAATCATAACGGCCATATATAAAATAACCCACAGCTAATATCATCCACAGTGGGGGGAAACTGAGAGTTTTTCCTCTATGATCAGGAATAAAATGGAGATGTCCACTCTCACCACTGTTATTTAACATAGTATTGGAAGTCTTAAACTTAGTAATCAAAAAAGAAATAAAAGGTATCCAAATCAGCAAGGAAGAAGTTAAAGTTCATTCTGTGCAGACAACATGATAGAAAACCCAAAAGACTCCACCAAAAATTTACCGCTATTGATACATGAATTCAGAAAAGTTGCAGGATACAAAACCAAATACAGTAATCTGTGATATTTCTATACACCAATAATGAAGCAACAGAAAGAGAAATCAAGGAATCAGTCCCATTTACAATTGCACCACAAACCATAAGACACCTAACAATAAACCTAACCAAAGAAGTGAATGATCTGTACTCTGAAAACTATAAAATACTGATGAAAGATACTGAAGATGACACAAAGAAATAGAAAAAACAATCCACAGTCATGGATTAGAAATAAAATTAGAATAAATTAGATAAATATTGTTAAAATGTCTATCCTACCCAAAGCAATCTATTCATTTAATGCAATCTCTATTAAAAGGTCACCAGCATTTTTCACTGAGCTGAAACAAACACCTAAAATTTGTATGGAAACACAAAAGATCCCAAGTAGCCGAAACAATCTTGAAAAAGAAAAGCAAAGCTGGAGACATCACAATTCCAAGCTTTAGGATATATTACAAAGCTGTAGTCATCAAGACAGTATGATAATGACACAAAACAAACCCACAGATCAATGCAACAGAACAGAAAAACCAGAAATGGACCATCAACTCTACGGTCAACTAATCTTTGACAAAGCTGGAAAGAGTATCCAGCAGAAACAAGACAGTCTCTTCCACAACTAGTGATGGGGAAACTGGATAGCAACATGCAAAAGAATGAAACTGGACCACTCCCTTACACCATACACAAAAATAAATTCAAAATAGATGAAGACCTAAATGCGAGACAGGAAACCATCAAAATCCTGCAGGAGAACACAGAGAGTCAAACCTCTTTGACATTGGCCGTGACAACTTTTACTAGACATGTCTCCAGAGGCAAAGGGAAACAAAAGCAAAAATGAACTATTGGGACTTCATCAAGATAAAAATCTTCTGTATCGTGAAAGAAAAAGTCAACGAAACTAAAAGGCAACCTTCAGAATGGGAGAAGATATTTGCAAATGATGTATTTGATAAAGGGTTGGTATCTAAAATATATAAAGAACTTAAAAAACTCAACATCTGTAAACTAAACAAACCAGTTTAAAAAAATGGACAGAAAACAGGAATAGACATTTTTCTGAAAAAGACATATAGATGGCTAACAGATACATGATATGATGCTCAACATCACTCATCATTAGGAAAATACAAATCAAAGCTACAGTGAGATAGCACCTCCTACCAGTCAGCATGGGCAAAATTAACAACACAGGAAACAACAGGTGTTGGGGAGAAAGGGGAACCTCTTATACTGTTGTTGGCGATACAAACTGGTACAGCCACTCTGGAAAACAATGTGGAGTTTCTTCAAAAAGTTAAAGATAGAGCTACCTTACGATACAGCAATTGCACTATTAGGTATTTACCAAAAGGGTGCAATAATACTTATTTGAAGGTATACATGCACCCTGATGTTTATGGCAACATTATCAATAATAGCCAAAGTATGGAAGGAGTCCAAATGTCCATTGACTGATAAATGGATAAAGAAGATGTACTGATGTATACACAATGGAATGCAATGGAATGGAATATTACTCAACCATAAAAAGAATGAAATCTTTTCATTCGCAATGATGTGGGTGGAGCTAAAGAGTATCATGTTATGTAAAAAAAGTCAGCCAGAGAAAGACAAATATTATATGATTTCAGCCATGTGTGGAACTTAAGAAACAAAACAGATGAACATGGGGGTAGAAAGGAAAGAGGGGCAAACCAGAAAACAGATTCTAAACCACAGAGAAGAAACTGAGGGTTATTGGAGGGGAGTAGTGGGAGTGGGTTAAATGGATGATGGGTATTAAGGAGGGCACTTATTGTGATGAGCACTGAGTGTCATATGTAAGTGATGAATCACTAAATTCTATACCTGAGACGAGTATTACACTGTCTGTTAACTGAAATTTAAATTAAAACATGGAAAAAGAAAATTTTTAAAAATACAAAGATCCTTGTAAACTTATATTAGGCAATAAGCTATGAAAACAATAAATAAGTACATTACATAATATTTGAATAATGGTAAGAGCTACATAAAACGTAGAACGAGGTAAAGGGGATCACAAGGGCCAGCACAGTGGGAAGGCAGTTGGTAAGCCTAAATACAGTAGTTAGGGTAGATTTCACTGAGAAGGTAATGGTTATTCAAAGACTTGAAAGACATGAGGAGTTAGCCCTGTATCTAACAAGTAAAGCAAAAGGAACAGCAAGTGCAAAGGTCCTAAGGCATGAGCATACTTCAAATGCAAGAACCAAAAGCAGGAAAAGGGGAGCATGGTAAGAAGATGAGCTCAGAAAGATGATGGTGACCAGGTCATGCAGGAATTTTTAGATTATTGTATTTTTACTCAGAGTGAAATAAACAGCCATTGTAGGGTTTTGAGCTTAGAAGTTATGCTCTGTGGCTTGTGTAGAAAAATCAGTCTGGCTGGTATATTCAGGATGGATGTAAAGATGCAGGAGTAGAAGTAGGAGACAAATCAGAAGGCTATTGCAGTTATCTGCACAAGAGATGGTGGTGGTTTATACAGGATGAGAATGCTGATGTGTGAGAAATGGTCAGTTCCTATTTATACCCAATACCCAATTATATACAATACCCAACAGTATTTCCTAACAGACAAAAAAGAGTTAAGGACAACTCAATATCTAGAACTTAGTATCTAGAAGAATGGAGTTGCCATCACCTGAGATGAGGAAAACTGTGGGCAGACAATGTTGAGGGGAGACAGATGGTTGGAAGATCTGTTTGGGACCTGAAAGCTTGAAGTGTCTACTACACAACTAACTGGAAATATTAAGGAAGCAGTTGAATATATAAGTCTGGAATTCAGAAGAACGGTCTAGACAGAAGTTATAAATTTAGGAGTCATTAGCATACACCCAGTATTTAAAGTTATATAACAGGATGATATGACTAAGAAAATGAGTTTTGATGGGAAATAGAAAAGGACCAAGAACTGAGACCTAGGGCAATCAAATATTAAGAGGGAAGATGCCAGCAATGGCAATTTAGAAGGAGGAATCAGCAATAGAGGACAAAAACAAAGAAAGCTGGAATGCTGGAAGCCAAAAGAAGTAACAAAGAGAAGGGAGTCATCGGCTATGTCAAGTGCTACAAAAAGGGACAATGAGAGCTTTGGTTTCCATGGAGGTCCCTGGTTTCCATGGAGGTCCCTGGTCACTTTGACAAGGGCAATTTTGGCGGAGATGAAGACCTGATTGAAAAAGGATTAAGAATGAACAGAAGGAGGGAAACTGGAATGTTGCAGCAGAGAGGAGCAAAATGACGGTGAGACAGAAGGTTATTTTTAATGGAGAACTATTTCAGTTTGTGTGTTGATGAGAATTGTTGAGCAGAGAGTGGAAAATTGATGAGATAGAGAGAGACTGCTGAAATGATGTCCTTGAGTAGGCAAGAGGACGCAGGATCTAGCGCATACATATTTGGGATGTCTGGCTTTCAATATGAATGTGGAGACTTTACTTCTGGCAATGGAAAAGAAAGCGAAGTATGTGTGCTAGATTCTTATGGGGAATAAAGGTGATGGAGGGATTCTGTCTGTGTTTTCAGTAAACTTTCCAATTATCTAATTTTCTCAGTGAAATAGAAAGCAAATTCATCTCGTGACAGTAAAGAAGAGATTAGGGATTGTTTGGGGAAGGGGGATTGAAGACACAAAAGAAGGTATAAATAGCCATCTAGTACAATAAGAGATAAAAATATCTTATCTGATTGCCAGGTAGCACTTGAAAGACCCACCTGAAATTCAAGGTCAAGAATGTAAAAATGAGACCAGATAGTGTGGTTGTGCGCATGCACATGTGCATGTGTGTGTTCCATTCACAATCAGTTGCACAGGCACAGGCACTGAAAGTAGGCAAAGGACTGGACTTAATCAGAGTTACTATTTGTCAAGTTAGTACAACAAAGCAAGAGGGAGCAAGAAAGTGATTAGAATGATTGACCATAAATTTAAGGTGCATAAGCAGGGACCCTGAGCATTGAAGGAGTAAGGGATAGTGAAAAAAATGGTCAAATACTATTTAATGAAAAAGATGTAAACACAGGACTGTAGGCCCCGGTAGGCATAGACACATCATTGGAGTTAGTACACTGGAGGGAATGACTTACAAATTTAGGAAGTAGTGGTCAGAGAGTAGGATGGATGAAATTAAGATTTTGGA
This sequence comes from Mustela nivalis, assembly GCF_964662115.1. Taxonomy (NCBI): domain Eukaryota; kingdom Metazoa; phylum Chordata; class Mammalia; order Carnivora; family Mustelidae; genus Mustela; species Mustela nivalis. The sequence continues at coordinate 56,643,188 of NC_139024.1, read as the reverse complement.
AGAATAAGATGTATTGATAATGACGATGTCTCGGGTATGATCATGGAAGTGATCAAGCTGTCAAAGAATTTAAGAACTACAAAATGGTCCACATCATTTTGTAGAGGATCCACATCTCTACATCTTCTCTGCATTAACTCTAGCCCTAAATATTGCATGTTTTGAGATGATGTCCTGTCTGTGTTACTAGCTAAGATACTCTTTACCTATTGGCTCTCTTCATTTGGATGCAGAAAAAATACCTCAAAATTAACATGCTCTGGGGTTAACTCATTGTTTTACCCTTTCCCTACCCCCTCCACAAGCAGACCCAGAGAATGTGCCATTTGTCTATTCTAGCTAAGCAAAAATCAAGACTAACTAGACCTCCTTCCCTAACCAGCAACATTAAAAGAATTTACAGTCTCTGTTGATTCTATCACCTACGTCTACATTTTAAGCTGTCTTCTTTCTCCAGTCACACTCTCACAGGCGGAAATTTATACCCTCAACATTTCAAAACTGGATTACTGATGCAGTTTCCCAGCCTCTTTGCTATGGTTTTGTCCATTTTCAAAGCCATTATCCACATTCCTTCTGGAGTATTATTTCCTAAATGCAAACCTGCTTAAAGTCCTCAGTGGAGGCTTTATATTACCTTCAGGATGAAATCCATACTCCCAGGCAAAGGCAGGCAGCTGCTTATCTCATGCCTGCCTGCATCCAACCTCACATTTCACTGCTTCTCAGCACACCACATCACCTTTTGCTCCAGCCACACAGAATTGCAGCCAACTCCTCAACTCTTTACCTTTGCAAATGTGTTTCTGTTTCCAGGAATGCTCTTCCCCATTCCACCACCTTTTTCAACTAGCTAATTATTGCTCATTCTTTATAGTTAACTCAATCTTGCCCCCTTCTGAAAAGCTTTCTCCAGGATTCTTAGTGGGTTTAGGATTTCCACCTATGTGTTCCCAAAGCATCCTCTTCCTATCTACATCAAGACATTTTCCCTATTGTAAATTTCCCTATTGTAAATTCCCTATTGTAAATTTTTAATTTGTCTGCTTCTCTTCTGAATCTGAGCTCACTGAAGGCAGAACATTGGGGGTTTTTTTAGTTAAACTTTCTGTAGCTCCTAACACAATGTCTGGGTACATAATAGGTAAACAGTATGGGCTTTCAAAATGAAAGACTGGTTCTTAATTGAATCCAGCCATTATGGTGGTTTAAATATCTGTTCAAATCCTGAGATCTCCATTGCATGAAATTTCTTCAGGACAGTAATTCTCTTGTAGTTCCCAAAGTATATAGAAAAATAGCAACACAGAACAAGCACTTGGTGAACAGTGAACTGCATGAGTCCTGCGGTTTTTCCCTTGGTGATACAGCAGGGTCAGGACCTGCAAAAACCCCCCTCAGGCCAGGTGACCTCAGTTGTATTAGAACAGAACACAAGTGAGTGCAGTGGGCTAATACAGCACTCACTTTCCTTCCTAAGAAGGAAAACTGCCAAACAAAAGGAAATAATCATTTTTATGTTAAACAAAGAATTACATTCTGAGTTTGTGTAGTTGCCACACTTCAGCAAACCATGTTCACTTACTTAGCCAAAGGTTCTCCCCTTTCCACTGCTCCTTCTTCCTAGGCAGTTCTCAAGTGGAGCTTCACCAGTTGCCAGCATCAACTCAACTAACCTCCAGCACCAGCTCCCCCGTTTCTTTCTCCTGATCAAGTAGTACAGCAGGATTCCAGGGAAGGACCAGTGTAGGCTTGAAAACTCTGGGATATTCGCCCTACATCAACAAATGGAATATAACATCAGAAACAAGAGAATGAGAGAGTAATCGAATTACAGGTTTTTAAGGCTTATTACTGTAGCTTTGTTTTACTTCACTCAACCATTCCTGAATTTCAGGTTAGCATGTGCCTGATGGGTTACTGTGCTATGCACCAAGATACATAGCAGAACACATTGAAATAGAAGTGTGGCAAGAAGTGTATGGTTGAGAGGCAGGCAGGTCTGCACTGGAATCTCAATTCTGCTTCCAACCCAAAATATTGTGTGTCAGTTACTCAGTGTCCTTGAGCCTGAATTTTTCATCTGCAGACTGGAGAAGATTATGTCTTCCATAAAGGGCTATTGTGAAGAGGCACTAAGATCATACACATCATGTGCCTAATAAAGACTTGACAGAGTTGACAATTAATAAATGATACCTGTTCTCCCAAAGAGTTTACTATCCACCTGAGAGACAGAAATTTACATAACTTACCATAATAAAATGTTATTAAATACTATTGAGCAAATCCTATGAGAGTAGAGACAAGGGAATAATTAATCCTGCTGGAACACGTAGCAAGGAATACTTTACAACCAGGTGTCCAGATTTTGCTGTTTGACACTAACATTGACCAATTCACCTCTATAACCATTGAACATGCTCTAACAGCTCTGCTGTAAAAGGAAACAAATCAATCTTCTCTTGACCTTATACCACTCCCTCCAGCTTCTTGCTCATTTCTCTTAGATGATCTCATCTAGTCCCTTGACTTTACAGACAATTTATGCCCTGATGACGCCAAATTTACATCTTCAAACTTGTACATTCAACTGCTGATTCGACATGAACACATCAGTAGGGTTCCCATACTTAATGGGTCTAACACAACTACTAATCCTGTCTAGTCTCCCCACAAAACAAAACAAATTAAAACAAAAGTACTTGCTCCTTATTTATTTTTTCCCTGTCCTGTAAATGTCAACACCACAGTCATCTTTGCTTGCCCTTGGTCCTTCACCCTGTTTCTAATCCATCAAGTCCCTGGACTCAACCTCCTTGTTCCTTTCCCTCCATCTTTACTGCAACCACCATCACCCAAACCCCCACCATCCCTCAGCTAGACCTTGCATAGCTTCCTAACCCACCTTACAGTTGCCAATTCAGGTTCACTGCTCTGTCCATGTTCCACTTGTCTTCACAAAGTAATTCCAGTGATTTTCATAAAATCAGCATGCCCCTTTTTTAACACTACCGTGCCTCCCCATTTCACTTGGAAAAAGTCCTCAGTGCCTTGCCATGACCTAGGAAGCCTTGTGCTGTCCAGCCCCACTTAGCTCCCTGCCCCCCTCTCCTGCCTCTCTCCAGTTCACTCACAATGCCCCAAGCACAAACAGCTTCTTTCCATTTCTCAAATGCAGCAAGTTATTCCCATTTGGGGAAAAAATGAATTTGTTCTTTGCTCTATGCAACACTTCCCCCAATCTCTGCATGGCCCATCCTTTCCCATATTTCAGATGTCAGTTCAAATGCCCCTATCTCAGAAAGGCGACGCCCCAACCATCCATTATAGAGGAGCCTTGCACTCCCTCTCACGCCAAACGCTATTATGTCACTCACTTGTCTTCTTCACAACACTAATTCTTTTCTGAATTTGTGCTTGTTCATTGTTTATTCCTCTCCCTCCAAAATATAAGACTCAGGTAAGCCCAGCCCTCAAGAGCTTGTTCACTGCTCTATCTCCAATGTCTAGACCAGTGTATGGCACTTTATAAGCAATCATACAATATTTGCTGAATAGATGAACATAGTTCTGGAAGTGTTTGGTAAGAGGAATTGTCAGATTTAATAATTATAACTAAAGGGGAGGGGGAAGGATACATAGAGCACAGAGGACTTGGTGCATGAAATGACTCTGAATGACACTGTAAGTATGGACAGGTGTCATTATAAATTCCTCCCAACCCACAAAATGTGCAACACCAAGAGTAAACCATAATATAAACTATGGACTTGGGGTGATAATCACATGTCAAGTATGTTTATAAATTGCAATAAATGTTCTATCTTGGTAGGGGATGGTGATCATGGGGGAGCTAGGCATGTGGGGGCTAGGGGCAGGAGGTATATGGGAAATATTTGCATTTTCACTCAGTTTTGCTAAGAACCTAAAACTGCTCTTAAAAAGAAGTCTATTAAAATTTTTTAAACTAAAAAAAATTAAATCTAATATTCTTTATGGCTTCACTTGCCTTCTGTGCCACTAGCAATTGTCATTGAGAATTTGCTACAGGGTGAAACCAGGGGTAATGTTGGAGTGACTTTACTCACAGATGAACTTTGTGCTCTTGGAAAAATGGTACTTAGAAGGTCAACAATAAAGGTACAATTCAGCCCGCCAGGGCCCCTCTCCCAGGTCTGAAAGGGATCCTGCACAAAATGGTACATTTAAGGCACTTATTTAACTTGAGTGAGAGTGCATATTATTCTGAACCTCTTTTCTCCTAAATCAATGAGAAGTTTAAAAACAATGAGAACAATTAAGAGGAGTAGAAGAAATTAAGAAACTATTCAAAGCAGTCATTTCTACAAAAACATGTTCAAATTAAATCAGGAACGCAGAGGCCTTTCTAAGTTATGTGCCTGTCAGGAGGCCCCAAAGGCTGTCTCTAGACATTTCTGTTCAGGGAAAGGTCCAGTCAGCAGAAGGTGGGAAGCCAGACCCTCCACAAACACAGACTGGTAACAGGGACGACACTCCTGCTTTCCTCCTCTAACTGCCCAGGTACTGAGTGTTTTTAAGTCTAGTACCTCATTTGTGGTCTCATGAATTCTAGAAAACAAAGTCCCTCATATGGAGTCACCCGGTGTTATTTTTGCATTGAAATCTGAGACTGGAAGGCACAGAGTCCGTGCCTCCAAATCTGTTTTTCAAGGCTCTCTCTAATTGTTAGTGCAAAGGTGCTACCACACCTATGAGCCCTGTATCCCCTGGGTGGTCACTATCACTGGTGACAGAACACTCTCCTTCCTGACAGAACCAGCATGTGTCCTTCCTGAAGAGTCATGCAACCAACCTGACATACACCCGCGCTTCATCTCTTTGCCTCCTGCACTATCTAGTTGATCATTTTCATACCGAAAACTGAAGCAACAGAGAAGGAATAGAGGAATCTGCCTTTCGCTGTCCCATTCCCCCCAGTCTGGTGAGAGCCACCCCCACGGCCACCGCCACCTTGGATCCTGGGACAGTAGCAGTTAACAAGCCAGGCGAGGCTCCAGTGTGGAGCATCGGTGTTACCATCGCTTTAAAAAGGACAAGGTAAAAGTTGCTTTATTAAATGTTGACAACCTTTAAACAAAGCAAACACAGCTCAAGGTGACACTGTCAAGGAAATCTTGCCTCCTCTAGGAGTGTTTTTTCAACACTCTATGCACATTTGACTCACCTGGGGAGCTATTTTTATAAACTCACTGAGAGGTTATGATTTAATTGGTCTGAGGTAGGATGGTTCTAATGAGCTGCTACTGTGAAGAACCAGCACCCTAAGTAGGTAAGTAGAAACCTCCAGATTCTTAAAGAGCCAGGGAGAGCTCCTGGCATTGCAGTGCTGACCTTTGTAACTGAGAGGACACAAATAATAAATAACAAGAAAGCAAATGAAGAAACACATCTCAATTAGCGCTGGAAACCAGTGAGGTGAGGAAGATTCATTCTATAGTTACAAGGTCTTAATCACAATTGTGTCATGTGTATAGTTATTTTTGGTAAGTGAAACAGTAAAAATGCTCTGTTGATAATAGCTTCAATTGGGCTTTGTTTTTTCTGATGATACTTTTGGTAACTTCACTTTGACTTTGTGAATTTACCTTTTCCAAATTGACTTTCATAGGAGTAAAACTCCCTGAGTTATTTCTTTGCCTGAAGCCCTGCTTTGATGTGTTTAAGGTAGGGGGGAAATCCTTTTAAATGAATTTCAAGGCTATGTCAAAAGCAGTTTAAAAGTTAGAAAAATATTGTCATAAAATTGCTAAAGTAAATAATTTTTTTAAAATTAACAGCAGCACATTGGACAGTTAAAAGTACAGTTCGGTCTGTATGTTGTGGGTTTTTGTGAGCTATTGGCTTTCTACCTAATCCTCTCAGACTCCTTCTGGAAGGGCTGTACTGTTTTGTTTTTGCCATGTCTATACCCAGTCCCTCAGGTTCATTGCTGAGATGTGAAGTTTGGTTGCCCATACACTCTCAAGGTCTTAACCATCACTCACTCCCACACAGACCCACTGGGCTGTCCACTAAGAGACAGATGCTATTGCCAACCCATGCAATCACGGAGTTCTCCCACAGTGGGGAGCGATTTGTACAGAGCCACCCACACTTAGCCGTCCGGTCCTTCTCAGAACTGTGGAAATAAATGAGCACCAACCAATGAGGAGAGTAAAGACTATTTATTCTGAACTAGCTATAGCAAGGGAGTCAGCCATTATCACTTGTGTTTGTGTATAGACTCAAAGACAGGTAGGGGAGTTGGAGATTTTAAGGTGAAAAAGATAAGGCTTCAAGCGTGCCCTGATTGGAGGCTATTGGCACAAGGAAGCTGCAGGTGGGCTAACTATATGTGCTTCGTGATTGGTTAAGAATACATATTTGGCAGGGCGCTTGGGTGGCTCAGTCAGTTAAGTGTCTGCCTTCAGCTCAGGTCATGATCCCAAGTTCCTAGGATCAAGCCCCACATTGGGATTCCTGCTCAGGGAGAGCCTGCTTCTCCCTCCCTTTCTCCCCCTGCTTGTGCTCTCTCTTTTTCTCTCTCTGTCAAATAAATAAGTAAAATGTTAAAAAAAAAAAAAAAAAAGAAAAGAAAAGAAAAGAAAAAGAATACATATTGGGCTTTCTCTTGTTGGTCATAAACTGGACATGGGGGCAAAAAAATTAGGGAAGATCAGTTATTTTTTTAAATTAAATTTTTAAAGATTTTATTTATCTATTTATTTACCTGAGAGAAAAAGAGAGAACATAAGCAGGGGAGAGAAGCAGAGGGAGAAGGAGATTCCCCACTGAGTGGAGAGCCCAGTGGGGCTCCATCCCAGGATCCTGGGATCATGACCCCAGCCAAAGGCAGACACTTAACCCACTGAGCCACCCAGGTGCCCCAAGAAAGTGTTAGTTATTAATCAGGTTTTGGCTCATTGGGGCAAACTATTGCAGAACTTTTTATTTAGCTTCTTGAATTCTCACTACAGATAGCAATCTGGCTTCCTTCAAGTCTGAATTACAGCAGGCTGTCTTCCTGGGTTATTTATTGTAGATAAGGGGTTGGTTTCTCAGGCAGGTTGCTGCAGGTTGTGGGTCAAAGTTCTATCTTTATATATGGTCTGGCCATTGTCCCTTCATATATTCAGTCTCTCTGAACCAACAGATTACAGGTTATGGTGGCTTCTCTGCTTTCCAATCTCTCCTACCTCCTGCCTGCAATGATTAGCCAAAATATACTGATACTTTTATTCACTAAATATAACTTATATTTAAAAGGCAGAACAACTAGGGAATGGTCCAGAAGGATACTATTAGCTACTTCTTTTATTATGATCTCATATTTCTGGGAAATCTTAACCTTTGGATTTAAAGATAGATAAAGGCTTTAAAGTAGAAGCTGTCCTATGACAGGCCTTTCTTTATTTGGTTTGTGCCAGGCACCGTGAGAGCTGAATACATGTTTCATCATTACTTAGAAATAAGAAGGAAGTAGCTATGGCAAAATCAAGGTGTCTGAGCAGTATATTCCTGATTTCTCTGGATGCAAATCAGAGAGCAGTCCTCTGGCAGCTCTTCTTCAAGAGCTCTTCACTCTGCATTCTCTCTCTCTCTCTCTCTGGTTCCTAGAAGTGCCACTTACCTGTTGATGATGAGGCCTGAGCAACAGTCAAATCCGGGCTCCATCAGGAGGAGTATCCCACACCCTATGACTTGATTGCCCCTCCAGTTCAACTCAAGACGTCTGTAGCTGATCAGAACACATAGGCCAATATATACTTAAAAAGTACATTTCTGTCCAATTTCTTTTCATTTTTTTTAGAATATGCAAACATGGGAACAAATATTACATCAATTAGTTTCAGGCAAATATTATGCTGAGATTTAGTTTCTCATTGTACTTGAGATCCATTTAACCAGAGAGTGGTAACCACCACCAATACTAAAGTCAAGGATGAACATTTACATACATTCTTTAGAGGAATTTACACAATTATGGGATATAGACATTATTCCCATTTTGTACATGAGAAGAATGCAAGCCCCGGAAAGACCCAAGGGAATGCAACAAAAAATTGCACAGCTTTTATTTCGTGTACCAAGAATCCTTGCTCCCGATTACTCATACTATATTAGTTTTCCAGAGAAATGTGATCAGTAGGGAATCAGGAAAGCCGGGTGTGTACTTCAGTCTAAATCTAGAGGCCCAAGATTCAGGAGCACCAGTGTCAGAGACAGGAGAAGGTGAATGATGAATAGATGAATATTTCAGCACAAACAGAGAACAAATTTGCCCTCCCTCTGCCTTTTTGTTTCCATCAGGACTTCAGAGGAGTGCATGACACGTACTGACAAAATGGGAGTGATCTTTCCCCAGTTCGTTAATCCAAATACACTCTGTTCTAGAAACACTCTCACAGACACACCCAGAAATGTTTTACCAGCCCTCTGGATGTTAACACATGACATTAACCATCACACATGTCCTGTGACAGCAGATATTTAAAGATGCTCCTAGGTCATTTTCACAGAATAACCAGAGGCATGTGTTCTAAAGACAGCTTAACCCCTCCGAAGCCAGGGTTTTGGGCACCCAGGAGTCCTTTCTCGTGCTATATAGCAGACCATGCTTGGTTCTCCCCAAATGATAACACAATTTACCTTGTAATAATGCCAGCATATATGATAAATTCCTTCTACACAAGCTCACAGATCACATCCTGCCTCAGGGAGCAAAGCCTTGGTACGTTTATCAAAGCTGCTGCCAAAACTGTCACTTAGGATTCAATGGTGCCACATTCTCCATGTTCATTTCAACTTTATAGTTAATATAAAATCACTTCTTGCTTTTGTTATTTTCAGCTCTCCTCCAGCCACCTTATCAGTTTGATGTTTATATATGTTTATGATGTTATCAGTGTGAGATAGGGCATTTTTATTTTCTTAGCGGTTGGCAGAAGTATTTATCATCAGAAGAAGAGATCCACCAGTGCTCAGAAAATTATTTGAAGCTTCTGGTTGAGTAGAAGCTAAGACCTTGGAGGGACTAAATGTAAGAATTTGCCCGCCAGAGGCAAGGAGAGGAAATTGTTTTCACTGGAGAGGGAAGAAGGAGCCAGGCAAAGACAGGAAAAGAGATAACACCCACAGTTGTTTATAACTCCTTGTAGCTCACCACTAACACTTCAAGCCTACACTAATAAAATTCTGATTGTGATAAGAACTTCTGTGGACACTGATGAAGAGTATTCTCAGTCACAGTCTGTAGGAGGAAGAACCAAGATAGTGAGCTAGACCTAGTTGTATGAACCTTGTCTTTTTAACCATGTATTCTGATGCTTTGACATCTGGGGTCTTGCTGACCCTCCTACAGTTGGCCAGTTCCTAGAGATAGGAAACTACTCTCTTAGGAGAGAGCTCTTCAAAGACAAACCAAGTAATGCAGAGCATACACCTCCAACCATCTCCTTTCTTGCTCACACTCTGGGCCACTCTCCACCTACTCTCATCCCCTGGGACAATGAGGGACAGCTCCTATGCCCTCGAGCCTGATGAAATTGTTCCATGGATGGGCCAACCCCAAGCCTGCTTACCCTGTCTTGCCTGTTCCTTCCTGCAAAAGCATTGGGGGAAATCAGAGGGGGAAAATGAGCCATGAAAGACTGTGAACTCTGAGAAACAAAATGAGGGTTTGGGAGGGGAGAGGAGTGGGGGGTTGTGTGAGCCTGGTGCTAGGTATTAAGGAGGGCACGTATTGCATGGAGCACTGCGTATGCTGCGTAAACAATAAATCTTGGAGCACTGAAAAAAATTAAATTTGTTTTAAAAAGGTCTGTGAAGTAGTTTGCAAAGAGCAGAAATTTTAAAGTACATTAAAGCACACACACACCCACACAGCGAAGGCCCTTGTTCCATTTCCCCTGCTTTCTCTCTTCAGGCCGACGCTCATGCTTCCACGTGCAGGCCCACAAGGCTTGGCATGACTCCTGCTCTTGGGCATTGTGAGTAACTAGTTTTTCAAAGGCAGTCATCTCCCTATCTGTTGGCCTTACTCTACCTCAACGTTCCTATTATTATGCTATGTTTTTAAAACACAGTGGAAAAATCCAGAGGAAACCACAAAGGAGAAAAATGTCAGAAGTTCCTATGTGGTGAGAAGAGCTCGGAATTCTCAGTCACTGAGCTGGGGCTGAGCCAAAATGACTTTAGTCTCGGAGGGGCAGGAAGGCCTCCCTCCTGGATATATCTTTGCCTCACCCCCAGCATTACACATCTCCCTTCTCCTCTTACCTGGTTGAATTAGCAAACCAATAAATCAATCCCTAACAGTTTGTTTTCATAACACGAGTGATTCTCCGTGAGAATCATGCGGTAGAAAGAGATATGAAAATACATATTTTCAGCTCTGAACAAAAACAAGAATCTTCAAACCGATGTCCATGGTCAAGTTTTATCTGAACTGGGTGGTAGATAAAGGCTAAAACATTTTTCTCTTTAGGGAAATTTCTCTTTTCAGTATTAAGGACACACCTAACAGAATAAACATTATACATGACAGGAAGAGAAGAAACATGAAAAATCAGTGTGAAAAAAATTCATCCTTTCAGAAGATCTCTTGACATCTAACTAACCTATATGTTTAGGCTATTAGAAATTCCCGTTGGGCACGTCCTGAAACTTTAAGAAAAATGTAAACACTAAGATTTGAAATTATGTCTATGGTAAATCCAGAGCCCTTAAGTTACTTAGAAATAATGATAACTCAGAAGACAGATGTGTATGATAGAAATTATTTTTAATTTCTATTTAAAATAATGTATTAAAATTTAGAATAATTATAATTATGCAAAATCTGTTCTTATTTTTATTCCATTATAAAATAAGAATTAAGCAATTCAAAGTCAGATACAAATTATGGCCTATAAAATATAGAACTGGCAGCCATTTTGGACTGTGGGGATATAACACTCAACACACAAACACACACACACACACACTCAATTTTTTTTTATTTTAAAGGTGTGAGCAGATTCTTTGTGACCAATCAATTAAGCATGCATGAAAGCAGTTTTGTGAAGAACTAAAAATAAGTATTAACTGTGTTTAAGAAAATATATATATTTGGTTATTCTTTTTAGAATAATCTTTAATGGAAAGCCATTCTTGTAAATTAAAATACTTTGAATTATTTTCACTCTGTAAGACAAAATTTTCTAGGACCATTTTGCATGCAAACAATCCATGTAATTTAAGTAGTAAAAATTAAAGATTTCAAAAGTACTTGACCTAATTTTCAACAGATGCTTCCATATATGCCAGTTAAAGGAGTCAGAGTGAGTTAGGCATCTAGGATTTTCATCTTTGTGCCCTCACCACTGGCACAGTATCTGTCATCTTGTAGGTTCCAAACAGGTGTTTTAATAAATGAACAAAGGAGAATTAAGAATACAACTGTAATGATAGCCATTAAATGCCAAAGATCCTCCAGAGGTACGTGCTAGACAAATTAACATCAATTTCTCAAAGTGTGATGCATTAGGGAAGATTACTATGCACAAAAATCCACCCAAGCCACATAGGACTCCAGTTGGTTTCTATCCCTTGGAACTTACAAGACATTAAATGGCAAAAAACATTGAACATTTCCAAGTAACATGCACCATGGTTTAGACTTTCCGTCCTTAAACACATTTATTTTTCTTTAAAAACTCAGCCTTCTATACGAGACACTGACAGTAAATAAGGCTAAGTCTTCGTAGATAAAACAGAGAGTTATTTCAAAGGAATCTAGGACAAATGTACAATTCGTAGAAAACATTATCAGACTATAAAACTGTAAAACAATTGACTGGAAGGAAAACAATCTGAAAGTCAAGTCTACATCTTAATAAGGATGTGGTTCCAAATGTTCTGACCACTTTCTAACCATAAGGGACCATTAAGAATTCTCCACTAGCTGAATCCACTTGGGATAAGGGGATCCTATCTTCCTGATCCCCTCTGCCGTTACAAGTGTCCAAATTCACTTCTCTTCCTCTATCAGAGGCCACAGCTAGGGTTGCTGGCAGAGTGACTCCTGAACTTCTCCTGGTGGACAAGTGGGATTCAGGTATATGGGAGTGAAAAAAACTTCTTCCTTTTCCCTCGATTTTGTCTTTGTATTTCATTTTGCTCATTGTGATTTTTGAGACCACTTCCTTCTTAGCACTTTCCATTGCTAGATTTAGATTTATGAGATTAAAGGGATGAGAAATATAGCCTTGAAAAAACACAAACAGGATGGAGCAAAGAATGCTCTTTTTTCTTAATCATGAAAAATGAATGACACTTAGGGTAATCAATACAGTCAAAATAAATTACTGTCCGTTCAAAGAATGATCCATGGATTCTGAAAGGTGTCTACACCAGCAAAAATATCATTATAAAATAATAAATCGAGGCTAGTATCAACTGCTAATCCATAGAATGAAAGAACATAGACTTTTGCCTATAAAGGTCTTCGCAGAGGTCATCCAAGAAAATCTCAGTTTCCACAGGAGAATTCTGCAGCTCAGAAGTATTAAATGACTAGCCCAAGGCCATACAATAAATTTTGGCAGTATCAGAACTAGAAAAAACAAAGTTTAATGGTTCCAAATCTCCTGCCACTTCTATTGAAACAGTATCTTTGACATCTGAAGGAGGGAAAAAAAAAAAAAAGAAAAGAAAAGAAAAAAAATACTTGTTTTGTATTTGGTTTTACCTAAAAGGAGGAACTTTTTTCAGGACATGGCTTGGAGATTTTTGAGACCACTTCCTACTTTGATTTTTGTTCTTCCCCTTTATTGGGCCATATTTCCCCTAGACTTCAAGAACTATGAAATGAAAAGGGAGAAATACATATCAGTATATTTTAGTCCTTATCAGCTGCTCTGATGGAAATCTTAAAGGAATGTTGAATGTGGGAGATCAAATGGGATCTTACACATCCCAGTTTTACCAACTTACCTAAAATATGTTTTTAAGTATTAATTGTAATTAATCTTCCTAATTCTGGTGTCAAAACACACACACACACACACATATATATAAATATATATATACACATATATATTTATACACATTTATACACATATATAAAATATACATACATATATAAACATATCTATATCTATATCTATATTTTTTTAAGTAACTCCTGTAATGGCTGAACCCCATCGAAAGGAGAAGAGAGACCAACCGCTAAGCTGGAGTTCAGTCTAACGGGAAAATGCAGCAGGCCGAATGGAGAAGCTCAGACCGAACAGGCTACGCTGCCTGATGAATGACTCCCAGATGGTTGTGATGCCCTCACCTCCATCAGGAAGGCCACACAGCCAGCTTGCTGTCTCCACACCCTTGCGGACCGCGAAACCCCACCTGCTCAGTGACAGAGTGAGTCACAATCGGCCTGGATTCTTGACTTGGTGCAGTTTGCTACCTCATTTTTGCAAGAACTGAACTGCCAACATTTATCTTCTCACTGTGTTAGTGAAAACCAGGCTGCTTGCAGCTCGCTAACGGACAGAAAATAGTGTCTTGCTTCTCTGAAAAATATAAAAAATAAAAAATAACCAGCCATTAGAATTACGCAGAAACAATTGGGAAACTGTATGGGGAAAGGGCAGGCTACAAGGCTGTGGATCCAAGTTCAGGCATAAAGTGTGCCTCAGGCAGAAAGCCGGACAAACATCCTACACTAAAATGTAATACATTGGGGTTTTGGGGTTTTGTTTGTTTGTTTTTGGGGTGGTTTTTTTTTTTTGCTGCCTTGTAAAAGTGATAGGTTTAGTGTTTCTTAAGAGCAGAAGTTGGTGTGCCGGTAACAGCCTCAAAGCCTTAATAGGACATTAGATGACCAATCATGTCAGAAGTCAGGGCCTGTCCTCTGTCTAGCCCATGGTCGCAGGTCCTCTGAAGCCTGGGCTGGGATTACCTCTGTGAGAGGAACAGTGCATGGCCAGCAGCCTGCAGCCTCTCCCGTAGGCTCCTAGGAGAAGACATCTTGACTATTGAATTTTTTCACAAAGTCATGATCTTTGTAGTCACAAATAAAATGACATAAAGCATTTGAAAGCTTTGAGCATATTCAATTATCTTTAGGACCATAAGGTTAGAGAATACTGCAAGAAACTTTGGTTGAAATATCATCTTTGGCATTTTCTTTCCCATTATCTCTGCATTCAGTAGGTCATCCATATCACCCACCCAAAAGCCTAAATATCTCTGAAATCTATTCAGTTCTTTCCATCATTTCTGCATAGCCATTATCCCAGTCTGATCCACCATTGACTCTTACCTAAGCCATTAATTTGTCTCCTTGCTTCCATTCTGATGCCCTCCTGTGTGTTAGCAAACCCCACCGTGAAATCTCAGTGGCTTATGGCACCAGGCATTTGTTTTTCTGACTTGAGGCCTGGGGGTCGGCTTAGCTCAGGTTTGTCCGTCTCATCCTGGGACCAGTGGCACATGGACATGAGTCTCATGACTGACAGAGAAGCAAGAGGCCAAAACAAACCTTGGAAGCACATCCAGAGCCTCCACCAACATTCCATTGGGCAATGCATGTATTATTGCCAAGCCTGACATCCCACAGGCATGCACATATGCTGCCCCCATCTAGTGGGAAGGGGTACAAAGTCACAAGGTAAAAAACAAGGATCTGTTATTCCAACTGTGGAGGGAATGCAGAAGTGGAAAAGATAATGCAGTACAACACACTACCTATTGTGTCTTCTCCCATAAAACCAGAGAGGTCTTTTAAGTAAACAAATTCAAATAAACATGCCACTCCCCTTCCCATACTCTTTAATGACTGTATTACCAATTACAAAAAAAGTGCCCTACAGGATCCAGCAGGAAAGCCCTGTGCTTACAGCTCCAGCCTAAACCTCTTGCCATCTATCTTCCTCCTCCATTCTAGGCTCTAGCCATACTGAATCTTCTGCCCTGCCAGCCTCTCCCCCACCTCGGAATTTGCTCAACATACTCTCTCTTCCTGCCTGGAATACATTCTCTCCCTTTTCCTTCATTGAAACTTATATCTGAATGATGTCACTTCTGAGAAATTTTCCCTGACCAACAAGACTGGATCAGGTCCCCTTATTAAACATTAATTCCTTCTAACCCTCCTTATGGCACTTATCCCAGTTGAAATTAATTGATACTTGGTAGTCTAATGATTATCTCTCTTGCAAAATTATAAGCTCCATGATTGTAGAAATAGTACTTACTGTGGGGGAGGGGTGTTATTTTCTTAGCTTCGGGGTTCTGCATCATGAACACTCAAAACACACATACGTACATTCACATACACACACACTCGCACACACACTCACACACATATATTCCCATATGAAAAGTTTTTCTTTAATGATCTCTCCCAAGAGCAAGAGCCCTCAATTTCCACAAAGACCTGCCAACTTCACTCTCTATCCTCTTCCCTCTATAGTATTTTAATAAGCTCCTAATCAAGCGTTCAGTTTATTTGGACTTCAAATACCTAAAAGAAAATATACCCTTAAGCATCCTCTCTGTAACTTTGATTAAGAACCCAAATAGGAAAAAAATTACCTTTCACTCTCATTACAACCCTATCCATTTGTTATCAGAGACTAGGTCTTTGGAAACTCCCTTGAAGTAGGACGCTGGTAGGTCTAATTCTGGAATACATTAAAATAAGGGGATATTTTACCAAATATGTCATGGTAATATGGGAAAGAAGATTCACATCATAGGGGCACCTGGGTGGCTCAGTCTGTTAAGCATCTGCCTACAGCTCAGGTTGTGATCCCAAGTCCTAGGATTAAGCCCCTCGACAGGCTCCTTACCTGGTGGGGAGTCTGTTTCTCTCTCTCCCTCTGCCCCTCCCCATGTTCGTTCTCTCTCTCACTTGCTCTCTTTCTCTCTCTCAAATAAATAAAATTTTTAAAAAAGGATGCACATGGTAGCAAAACCTACCCCAAACCCAATGTGATTCCCCATTGATCTCCCTTTTCTCACCCAAAACCTCTTCCCTGAAAACACATTTGTTTTCCATATGTTTCCTAAGAACTAAATTCAGTTCACACTCACTTCACTTGTTCTACTCAGTAAATCAAAAGTCTGCTACATAGCCTGCACCTAAGCAGCCTCAGAACCCCACCCCAAATAGAATTGTCAGAGTATTTATCAAATAAAAATTCTACTATTAAGAAAACATGGGGGGGCGCCTGGGTGGCTCAGTGGGTTAAGCCGCTGCCTTCGGCTCAGGTCATGATCTCAGGGTCCTGGGATGGAGCCCCGCATCGGGCTCTCTGCTCAGCAGGGAGCCTGCTTCCCTCTCTCTCTGCCTGCCTCTCCATCTACTTGTAATTTCTCTCTGTCAAATAAATAAATAAAATCTTTAAAAAAAAAAAAAAAAGGAAAGAAAACATGGGTTCTCCACACTAGTATGCATCCTTTGAAGATCAATTTAAATGCCATGTCCTTCAGAAACCTCCTCTAACTCAACAAAATGGATAGACTCTTTCATATCCAGACTTCTGTGTAGTGGGTTGACTGATACACCCTGTAGACTTATATTAAGAATTTTTACTTTGAGGCTTCTGGGTCACTCAGCCAGTTAAGTATCTAGCTCTTGATTTCAGCTCAGGTCATGATCTCAGGGTCGTGAGATCAAGCACCGTATCAGGCTCAAGCTGGATGTGAAGGCTGCTTAAGGTTCTTTGTCTTCTTCTCCCCCCTTCCCGTCCCTCCCCCACTCCCTCTCTAAAAAAAAAAAATAGTGTAAACAACATTGAGGACTGAGCAAAGAGCTCAGAGCAAGGGAATATTTTACTCTTCATATTCACTGACAATAAATTGTTATACTCTTCAATTCCTCGCTCCTCCCCCCCAAAATTTTTTTTAAATCCTAACATTGTAAACACTGATATTACAAAATATTCCCAAGGAACAGATGACAGAAATCTATCCATTATGGTAATGGAGCTGAGCATAGGAAAATTGCTAAGGGAAATTGCATCTGGATAAGCTGTCCCAGATGGTGCCTTATGATGAGCAGCCTGCCCTTCCTAGCACAAACTTATGGTCACAGGGTCCTCCATCCCAGAGGGAGAGTATGTGCAGCATAACAGGAAATTTTGCTAAGCCATATGGCTCTGTTTCTCTGCTACTACCTCACGTACCATGTACTTCATTATTCTCCATCACCTGCCTGGACATGATCTATAATATGCATCTATAAGCTGATAGCAGTTAAAATGACTCCGGGAGCTTTCCAACCAGAGTTAATGTGAATTTCCTTTTATTCATACATTGTAGAGTCCAGGATGACAAAAACTACATAAATTGGTAAATGCATTTATAGCTTTCAACCACCAAGTCAGAGAACCCCCTAAATACCTTCAATGATTATGGTTCGGTGTGGGTAAAGAGATTTCATGTCTTTTAGTCAAATGTCCCTGGCAGAAGTCTAAGTAAAGCACAGTGTAATAAAATTTGATTTTGACTTTTAGTAATATAACTGGTTATACAACTCAAAGAACTTTTCTGAATAAGATAGATAAACTATTTTCTTAGGAATCATTTTAAATGCACTGCTGAACTAGCACACACAAAAAATAGGAATCAAAAGATCCTAAAAATTAGGGGTAATAATAACTAAGGGAGTTAATAAATACCAAGACCCGCTTTTGTCCCAAAGGTTTTTGCTGAATGATGGAAAGCTAAGCTTCTGATTTGTTAGCTTCTTTGTACATGAAGGGAGGTAGGAAAAGTCTAGTACCCACTGAAGATGGGGAAGCCAGAAGGAGACCATGTATAAAGCAGGGACCCTAATGACACTAAAGGAGAAAGTAAGGATATTTGCATGTCTGAATTATGACCCTGGAAGAAAACACTTACCTGAGAACTTGAGAGCTCAACCTGCCCTTCAAATGGGTTTGGGCACAAGTTCATGCTTCTTAGTCCAAAAAGTAAGAAATAAATTTGAAATCATTTTGAGTTGGATGTGTCACACAAAAGAGAATGCCATAAATAAATGTTAAGTCAGCTTTTACAGTGTCAGTCTGAACTCTGACCAAAGACTCAACACAGATACAGACCAAGACAATAAATAGTTCACCCTACAAGAGCCAAGGACTCACATGAACAAGTTACCATAAGGAGTAAACCATAGAAAGAGACTAAAAATAATTTCAGACATTAGAATTATTAAATAAAGAATGCAAAATCATTATGTTTAGTATATTTAGATAATTTTTAAAAATTAAATAAACTTGAAACCATGAGCAAAGAACAAGACATGATAGAGAATGACCACATTTGATGAAGAACCAAATAAAACTGCATTTAAATAATACACCCAAAATAAATCATATTTAAATAAAAAACAAATAAATAAAGCTTTAATGATCAAATTAGAAATTTAAGAGTGATTAAACAGCAGATTAGATGCATGTTCACTGAGAATCAGAGAACTGAAACACAGCTATGAAGAAATTAGATGTAAAGTATGAAAACCAGATTGAAAGACATAGAAGATAGAGTGACCGGGCTATAATAATACTTCATTAGAGATTCATAAAAAGGTGAATAAATGGGAATAGATAATATTTGAAGATTAAAAGGCTGAGAACTTTAAAGAAGTATTGAAAGACCTCCATATACAGGACTCCAATACACCTCAAATAGAATAAATAAAAACTAATTCAATTTTAGACACATAATAGTGACACCGAGAAGTGAAAAAAGAAAAATATATTTAAAACACTCTAAGGAGTAAGACTAGATTATATGCAAGAGAAAGATAATTAGAGTGCTTGCTGACTTCACATCATAAAGGATGGAAACCAGAAGAATGCAGAAATACAGACTGATGGAAAATCACTGCCAACCTAAATTTCCATACCAAGCAAAAGTATCTTTCGAGAATGAAGAAAAAACAGAAACGTTTTCAGACAGAAGAAAAAGTGAGTTTACCACCTAAAGATCCCTACTACATGGATTCTAAACAATGTCTAAATCTTAAACAGAAGTAAAGTAATCCCAGGTGGAAGATTTTACATGCAAAAAGGAATAGTGTGCAAGGCATTGACTAACCAGTGACTGTATAAATCTATGAAATTATCATCTAGTTTATGGTGAAATGTAGGTGAAAAGTAAAATACCTCATAACAATAATATTTTCTTCTTCTTTTTCTTCTTGTTCCTCTTCTCCTCCCCCTCCCCCTTCTTCTCCTTCTCCTTCTTCTTCTTCTCTCCCCCACCCCACCAGAAAGAAAGAGAGGAGGGGCAGAGGGAGAGAAAAAGAGAGAATCTTAATCAGGCTCCATAAGCAGCCCAATGCAAGGATCAATCTCGTGACCCTTAATTCATGACCTGAGCTGAAATCAACAGTCGGATGCTTAACTAACTAACTGAGCCACCCAGGTGCATAATAGTATTTATTTCTATCCTGCTTTCCTACCTTTGGACAGGGCTTTGACAACTTATTCTTCGAGTCCAGCAAATATGTCCCCAAAAATGGTTAATTTGATTTTATATGATTTTGATGATTACAAGGAAAAAAATGTGGTATTTACTCTTTGTTAAAGACAGCACCAAGGAGATTAATCTTCACCTAGGAACTCAGAATGCTTTACCTGATTCACAAAATTCATTCTGGCTCCCTTTCAAGTTGAACTTTTCTTCCTGTCCTCCTTCAGAACAGTGAGCCTTGCCAATTCACAAAAACACTAAAGGGACTACTCTTATATTGTTTAAATCAGGGTGGAAGACAAAATGGCACTTGTGTTGCCCATTCCCCAATCCTCTGCCTAGGTTAATGATTTTTGTTTGTTAATTAATCATGGCACTCTTTGCTGAGGGGCCAACTGCCTTCACAATCTTCTCAAGGGTTGTAGACAGCCCCTCCAGTCATTCAAAGCTAGCATTTGACATTGAACCTACTTGCCTTTTCCAACTTAAATGCTGCTGGCTCTATTCTATATGGAAAACAGTCTGTGATTGCTATTTCTTTCCTTAGTTGTTACAGAGAGAAATGTAATTTTATTTTCTATCCTGGAAATATTTCTTCACTTCTGGTTGCTGGCCCGGGGTAAAAATTATAACAAGTAATAATACCAGCTTAGATGTTCACACTGGCTTAGGCATATACAGTCTGGTTATTTAGGTACACACATTCTATATTTGCTTATAAATAACTGAACAAAAATTATGTGTTGGCCACATAACAATAAAGTCTCATATTTTGATAGTGCTTTACAGTTATCAAAGCACATTACCATAAATCTTTTGTCTCAGATTCTAAAACAAATATGTATTGCGCAATGGCATGTGACAGGCATTGTGCTGGATGTTGGGGATATAAAAGTTCTTGCTCCCTTGAGTTTATAGCTTAGTAGAGGAAACAGACACATAAACAAATAATGGGAACATAGGATGACACTTTCATAATGAAAAATAAGGGGGGGCAGTGTGATGAAGTGATTAAAAGTACGGACTTTGGAACCAGAAAAACCTTGAGTTCCTGTCCCTGCTTTATAGTTTCCCAGCTCCCTAAATAAGGCTCCGTATTAGTTAGGGTTCTCCAGAGAAATAGAAGCAATAGGATATGTATATGTACATCATATATAAATATTTATTATATATGCTTATATATAATATATATCTGATATACTTCAAGCATATCTTATATGTAATATATATTTTTATATAAATGTATATATACATACAGGCATAACTTAGGGATATTTCAGGGTCAGTTCCAGACCTTTGCAATAAGGTATATTCATAGTAAAACACATTGAATGATTTTTGTTTGTTTCCCAGTACATAGTAAGGTTAATATTCTTACATGACACTGTAGTCTATTAAGTGTATAATAACATTACATCTAAAAAAATAATGCATACACTTTAATTTAACAAAATACCTTATTGCTAAAAAATGTTAACTATCACCTGAGCCTTCAGCAAGTTATAATCACCAATCACAGATAACCATAACAAATAAAAAAATGAAATATTTTGAAATATTAAGAGAATTGCCAAAATGAGACAGAGACACAAAGTAAGCAAATGCTGTTGGAATGATGGTGCTGATTGACTTGCTCAATGCAGGGCTGCTACAAGCCTTCAGATTTGTAAAAAACAGGATCTGCAGAGTTAAGTCAGTGAAGTACAACAGAACAAGGTATGTCTGTGTGTATGTGTAGGGGTGGAGAATATATATATATATATGTATATATATATGGTATATATGGGGGACAGGAAAATGAAGAGACAGGGAGAAGGAGAGAGCAAGAGACTGAGTCTAAGGAATTGGCTTACGTGATTGTGGGGGCTGACAAGTCTAAATTGAAATTCTGGCAGGAGCCATCTGGAGCCAGAATCCCTTCCTCATACGGGGCCTTCAGTCTTTTCTCTTAGCACCTTCAAATGATGCGATGAGGACCACCCAAGCTATGGCGGGTAATATGCTTTACTCAAAGTCTAATAGTTTATATGTTCATCACATCAACTCAGCAGACAGCCCAGTCAAGTGGACACATAAAATCAACCATCTCAGCCTCATTTCTTCATTAGTCAAATAACAATGAGTATGAGGCAAACTAATAACACCTGCCTCATAGGACCCCTGTGAGGTTGTACTGGACTCTGTACTATCAGTGCTTGGCATGGTGTCTGGAAAAAAGTGCATGCTAGGGAGCGCTGGGGTAGCCTCAGCATCAGGTCACTTGCCACTCCTCTCCAGGGAACCACGAACCAGCCCCAGGCGCTGCCCTGCCTTTCCTCCCCACTGCCTTTGTGCCTGTGACCTCTTGTGGCTGGAACACTTCCACCAGTCCTTGTAGAGACACTAACTCACACCAAACACAAGGTGGCCCAGGAAAAATCAGCAATATTTGACTGTCGTTGATATACAGAAATCAGCCCTTTCACAGGTTCCACTTACTATAACCAAACTACTTTGTAACACTATCAGTGTAGTTTAAAAAGAAACTCCAGAGTAACATCCAAAAACTATCAAAAATCAATGAGGGTGTTACATTTTTAATCCACAAATGAAATCTCAAAAGTTCATTTTCTTTCTCTCAGTCTCTCTCTCTCTCTCTCTCTCTCTCTCACACACACACACACACACACACACACAGAGCTGTCTCCGTGGCCCAAATGTTCCTCTAAACCTAGCCTTGCCTCACAATCTTAACTTCCTTTTTTCTTCCCCTCCCGCCTTCTAGATTATTCTTCTGTGCTCTCATAAGTAGCTCCCTGACCTTTCTGATATAAACAACTAAAGCTCATGCTTCCTAAGAAAGGTGCAGTCTAGCAAAGACAAGACTCTGTAATGGAGAACATTAATTAAACTACACATTAACCTTTTTTTGCAGTCATAGCATTTTATGCATACATAATCTATTTCCAGATTCCATTACTTTTGTGTCTGCTGGTACTTTGAGTTCTACAACTAAAGCCACTCAATTAAATGGGGTGGGCGAGGGAACTCAGAGTTTTACATATTGCATTTTTGTCCCAGAACTATATTTTTAAACAAACAATTCTTGTTGTGAACAGAATATATAAAAAGCTTGCCATGATTGCGCAGGCCTCAAACTGTATACTTGTGGAGATACCTTCAACTAATACCTTGGCGAACATGCTCTTCTCTTCCTTTGGGTGACTACCACTGACATATTTTTATTTTTTCCCTCATCTCCTTATGCAAAGCCAGAAGGTTCAAATGTATTTCTGATGAGCAGAGATCTTGCAAGTTACTTGACCCTGATATGATAGAACTTTCTGAGCTGAAAAGATGAAGAGTCCTTCCAAATTCCCCTGCCAGCCTCACCACAGCTTGGAGGTTAATAAGAGAGTATTTAGGAGGCAGAAAGTATTTAGAGCTTGGAGAATTGAGGTAACAAGTGGAGGAGGAGAAGCACTTACAATTACAAGGTAATATTGTGAATACAAGATTTAAGTGTCAGCCCATTTTCTAGAAAGCAGTCTTTGGCATCAGGCTTTCTGAAAGGCTCTCTGGGAAACACTGATCAGCAGGGCAACTTGAAGCACTAGCTTATCCTCAAGCCGTATTCTCCTTGTGGTGACTGTCACCTCTCTGCTGAAGAAAGCTGACTTTCCTTTCCTTAAGAATATATGCAACCATACCATGCAACCGATTGCATCTCTGATTCCCGTTCTTTCTTTGAACACATCCAAAGTATTTACGATGATTTTCATTGAGACGTTTTGTGTTTGTAGTTATATTTTTTCATAGCAATCAAAGAAACTCTGGTGGTGTATATATGCAAATATTGTACAGAATCATGTTAAAAAGCAAGAAAGACCTTTTGCTCGTAGCAAATCATGGTATGCCTGAGGTCTGTTCTATCTCCAGTGTTATGTTACATCCATGTAAAAATAGAAAATAAAAGTATAGCAGTTTTAACAGTTCATCTGTGTGTATTTCACCGTACACATAGAAAAAAGTTGTCCCTAGGGGCATCTGGGTGGCTCAGGCAGTTGAGAGTCCAACTCTTGATTTCAGTTCAGGTCACAATCTCAGGGTCATGGGATCAAGACCCATGAGGCTCCATGCTCAGCAGGGAGTTGGCTTCTCTCTCTCTGCCCCCTCCTTGCTCACTCGCTCTCTCTTTCTCTCTCTGTTTCCCCCTTTCCCCCCTAAAATAAATAAATAAATCTTTTAAAAATTCCTCTAAATATGCAGGCATGGTATCATTACAGCAGTGTTTCATTACAATCTTTAAATTCAGAAAGTATGTATTTTGGGAATAATCTTCCATCTGTCCATTTTCTGACAGGAGTTCACATAGCTGAAGGGGGGGGGGGAGTTTTCTTCAACCCTCTCAGGGTGCTTGCCTGGGTCTGAAAATTGAACTGTCAAAGATAGGTTAACAAGAGAAAAGCATACAAATTGTATTGAATTTTTACATGTACATGGGAGCCTTCACAAGAGAAGGAAGACCTCATAAAGTCACCAGAGCAGGGAGCTTATATGTCTTTTAGACAAAGAGGCAATAAATTGGTGAAGAATTAGGACAAAGTGGTCCAGACTCGGGGTAGTAAATAATGGGGAAGAAACTAGGTGATAAGTATTAGTTTAACGAGGTTGGTTTTGGGGATTTCCCGTTCCTAAATTCCCTGTCTCTGATGATGAGAATGTCCTCTCCTCTCCTGATACAGGGAGGGCAACTTCTGCATGGGAGACTCATCTCCTGCATTCAGGTAAGAAAGTGAGATGGTAGGGAGGTGTGACCATTCTGTTTCTACTATTTTCTCAAACTTCATTGGCTTAAGATATTTGATACATCAAAGTGCCATATCTTGGGGGTACTATATCTGAACCCCACCAGAGTGACTACAAGCACTACTCTCTAGACTGGCTGCAGGAAGGAGTAGAGAGAAGGGAACAAGAAACCTAAAATAGCAAGGGGTGCCTGGGTGGCTCAGTAGGTTGGGGCCTCTGCCTTTGGCTCAGCTCATGATCTCAGGGTCCTGAGATCGAGCTCCGCACCAGGGTCCCTGCTCGGTGGGGAGCCTGTCCCAGCCCCGCCTGCTTCTCTGCCTACTTGTGATCTTTGTCTGTCAAATAAATAAATCAATCAATCTTAAAAAAAAGAAAAGAAAAGAAACCTAAAATATCAAGATGAAAGGGTCACATCACCTTCCTCTTCAACAAAATTGTAATTTGCCAAAATTGTCCTTGAGGAATAATAACTTACTAGGCTGCATTTTAGAATTTAGATTTAAATATGAGATAAATCTTCACAAACTTCCCAAGTACTAATATTGTAGGCATGGTAACAGTCTAAACTGGACTACTTTCTAACAGGATCATCCTTATGCAGAAGCTACTACAGGTCCTAGGGTTCCCTGGACCCCTCACCCCCACCCTCTATTACACTTGTATGAGGCCGGTGGGCCAGTGCCGAAAGTTTCATCATTATAACACTATCCCACTTAAAATGGATATATATATATATATATATATATATATATATATATCATGGAGGAAAGGTAATATGTGGTCATTATTTGTCTAGTATATACATCTGCAAACCAGGAGCTTCCTGAGAGCAGGCATGTTGTCTTCATTTTTAGAATCCAGACACAGGCAAAATATTTGGTAAACAGAAGTCATCAACAATTTGTTGTAGAATATATAAATAAATTAATCTCAATTAGTTTTAGTGTGAATTATTTTTCCCATTTCTTACATTTCACCATCTATCTGGGAGCTGGCTGTCATGGGAAATAAGAAGGGGACATGAACAGGGAATGCCTAAAGCCTATGGAATTACCCAAAAGGACTAGAATTGAGTGCGTGTCATGGGAAGCCTAGAGACAATAAAGGCAAAGGATTTGGAAAAGTAAATAAAGCCAGTGTTCATCTCAACTTTCTACTTGTTAACTATGTGATTTGGGTCAAGTCCCTTCACTTTCTTCATCTCAGTTTCTGTGACCAGAATAATAAGAGTTGTGACAAATATAGCATAAGCTTATATGTAGGTAATAAATAATGGATAGAGACTAACTTGCAGCTATTTTAAATGATTTATAATAACCACTACAGTTATCCAATACCATTAGTGTCAATTAAAAAAATAATCACCTCCAGGAAAGGGGAAATTTTTTAAAGGATAGTAGAAGAGAGATAGAGAAATTTATTCCTTCATACTTTTTCTGCGGATGGCTCCTCTTCTCCAACTACATTCTCTCCCTAAAATGGATGGCCTTTTAACAGGTAAACACCAAGTCGATGTAGTAAATTAATTGATTCTGACTTCATAAGAAGCAAATCTCTTCACCACAGCTAATCTGAGACTGACGGACACAGTAATTATGTAAAGACGGCATAATCTACTCTTCTCTCTGTGGTCATAACTCAAACTCTTCAGATGTACAATTTACAAAGCCAAGATTAGTTCAGCAATCCAAGTAGTTGTGCGAAAGGAAGAACAAGAAGTAGCTTCATCCAACTGATCATCCAAAATGATAAAAGGCCCTATCCATGAAAGACACAAGACCCTGATACTGAACAGGTGATAGGAAGGTCACTTCTGGAGTACCACTGTCCATCTGGCTGATTCTTATCCACATCAAATACTTGGACAACCTGGCACAAAGTGCTATGGATAGACCCAGACCTTGGAGACATCAGCTCAGGTGGCAAGAGTGAGGTCAGCAGAGAAATTCATCTAGAAAGACCAATTTGCCTCCATTGCAACTCTCCTCTCAGTAAATCAGTTCTGTTCAGTATGTATTCCGCCAACTTAGAATTTCCTGATACAAACCACACTTTCCTTGAACTGAAATCATTGGAGATGTCTTAAAACATAAAATTCATAGAGCACTCATCATATAATAAATAACCTGGATCTTATTTTTCCAGTTGTTCAGGGGAAACTTCAGATCAGTGCTCAAGATTGGGATGGGGTGGACAAATTTTTTCTGTAAAGAGCCAGATAGCAAATATTTATGCTTTCTGAGTCATATAGACTCAATTCTCACAAAAGCAACCATGGACTTGTGCTTACAAGAACAGGCACAGGGCAGGGTCTAGGCCACAGACCATAGTTTACTATGCAAACTCCATATCAACATCTAAATCATGCCATAAAATTAAATACTCATGTATCATTCTCTCTGGTTGGAAACGTCATCAAACAAATGTGATTTTTCACCACATCAAGTAATGTCAGTAATTTAGAGCTAACACTACCATAGGTGTTCATAGTAGACAGTCAAACAATATTTGTTGAATGAATAAAGAGATATGTTAAAATATAGGGATATAGTTCTTCAATCATGCTGTATCTCCAGAGGTTGCAAGTTTTTAAAATACATCTCAAAAATACATCTGCCTTGGGACGCCTGGGTAGCTCAGTGGGTTAAAGCCTCTGCCTTCAGCTCAGGTCATGATCCCAGGGTCCTGGGATCAAGCCCCACATCCGGGCTCTCTGCTCAGCAGGGGGCCTGCTTCCTCCTCTCTCTCTCTACCTGCCTCTCTGCCTACTTGTGATCTCTGTCAAATGAATAAATAAAATCTTAAAAAAAAAAATACATCTGTGCTATGCTGAGGTTTCCCTTATTATTATTATTGTGTGTTAATATGCATTTTCAATAAGTTTGCTTGATAAAGTGTATGAGGTCCATAATTATTTATCCACCTTAAGGATAGATTTTGGGGGAAATTTTGAGTTTTCATATTTTACAAGATTCATGGAGAGTATATACTATATTATTTGCTCCCATTCCCTTCAAAGTCTGGGAGCACACCAGGTAATCAAATACCATAGTATTTCTCCAGTGAAACATATGAACATTCCTATCAAGTGAGATAAATAAAAGATTATAAGAATCCCGCTGTTCTCAAAGTATGATTTAGGGACAGCTGGGAATCTCCAAAACCTTTCAAAGGGTCTATGAAGCCAAAATTATTTTCATAAAAATACTTAGACACTTAACTTTCTCACTTTCCCTTTCTTCTGAACACATAGTGAAGTTTTCAAGGGGTTCCATGATGTGTGATATTAAGAGCAGATTAAATGTAGAAGCAGATAAAAGACTCTGGCTGTCTCATGTTAAGTGAGTCTATATAGAGATTTGCAAGATATAAAATAATCCTACTCTTCTTATTAAAATTTGGTTTGGGAAAGTATAGTTATTTTCATTTAATAATATTTCTGTCCTGACTCTGGGAAACAAACTTAGGATTGTGGAAAAGGAGGTGGGTAGGAGATGGGGTAACTCAGTTATGGGCATTAAGGAGGGCACATGATGTGATGAGCACTGGGTGTTATACTTAACTAACGAATCATGGAACACTATACCGAAAACTAATGATGTACTGTATGTTGGCTAATTGAATTTAAATAAAGACATATATATTATTTCTGTTAACATTTAATGGACTTGTTATTTGAAAACAAACATGGATACATATTCATTTTTATTTCTAATATGGCAACAATTGATGAATACAACTCACATAAGCAAAAGACCATTGGGGTCCACAGTAATATTCAAGAGTGAAAGGAATCTGGAGACAAAAACATTTGATGAGTGCTATAGAAGGTTAACTTCAGTTCAGGTCAAGGGTAGCTGCCCAATGAGTGCTGCCAAAGCTTTTGCTATTCTGGGCACTTGCACATCCCAGTTAATGATGAGGGACGGTGGAATACCTAGGTGACTTAGGGTTAGGAGATCATCTAATGTTTGTTCTAAAGCAAAGTCCCAAATCTTGGTGTCTTGGGTTTAGAGGGCTTTCATAGGTTGTAAATTGAAATGCTTTCAGGATTCAGGCAGATGAACAAATTGTATGAAACAAGGCCAGTGCAGACCATGATATCTGGCCCATGGCAGGCCATGCAGGCAAGTAAGCCTGGTCTTTTTAAACCTTTGGAATTTAGGAAAAACTGGAAATCTAGTGTTTTTTTTTTTTAATGTGAAGTTTCCTTAGTTTAATCAATGTTTTAAAAAAATACCACTGGTAAATTAAGTCAGATCATCTGCTGGTTCTTGTTCACCTGTTACTCAGGTACTTATGTGGACCTGGGTACACATAAGACTACACCCCATCCTTGAGAGGTGTTAACTAAAAGTTAGCTCTCTTTCCCTCAAGGCATGGACAGATGGAAATTTTGGTCAGATTTGGGAAACAAAAGGCATGGAGTAGCTCTACCACTGACTCTTCTATTAATGCTTCTTCTGTTCTAAAACCATATATTTAATAAACAGTCAGCTTTGTCAAATATTTTTAGTTGACTTTTGGTTTCATTTTGAAATAATCACTTTGAATTTTGTCTTCATATATTAGTTATAGAGCTATAACCAAAAGCTGTATATCCTGAACATGAAGGTTATTGATTTCTAAAATTAACTTTAGTAATACAATTCAGAAAATATTTCACTAAAATATTCTGGAGAACATGGGTCATGGGATGACAATAATTAAACATGTAGAATCATAGTTCTTTTCCCAGATACATTTCAAGTGAATAAATACTGTGTTAAGTCTGTTATAAATAAAGCACAGGACAAAAGTAATGCACCTTGCCTCTCTATCCACTTGCCATTATAAAAAACTGCTTTATAAAAAACAGCTTAGAAGCCAGAAAACAGAATTAGGGAGATAAATGACACCATGAAATGTTCCAACATCAGAATTATTGGGATCCCTGAGTGGGTGGAAAAAGAAGACTAGAAGATATAGTTGAACAAATTCTGGATGAAAATTTTCCCAATCTGGGGAATGGAACCAGTGTTCGTGTCCAGAAAGAACATCCCCCAAAATCAATGAATCTAGAAAGACCTCAATACACCTGATTGTGAGACTGATGAATCATAGTTTTAGACAAGAGCTTCTGAGGGCAGCTAGGAGGAAAAGATTCCTTACATACAGAGGAAGGTCCATCAGAATAATGTCACACCCAGGAAGCCAGAAAGGGCTGGCAAGACATATTCAGGGCACTAAATGAGAAGAACATGAAGCCAAGAATCCTTTATCCAGCAAGGCTGACATTCAAAATGGATGGAGAGATGAAGAGTTTCAAAGACTGGCAAGGTTTAAGAGTATGTGCCCACCAAGCTGGCACTACAAAAAATATTAAGGGGGGTTCTATAAAAAAAAAAAAAAAAGAAAGAACCCAAGAGTGACATAGAACAGAAATTTATAGAGGCAATCTACAGAAACAAGGCAACATGATGTCAATAAAAACATCTTTCAATGATCACTCTCAACGTGAATGGCCTAAATGCTCCCATAAAACAGCACAGGGTTGCAGATTGGATAAAACAACAGGACCCATCCATATGCTGTCTACAAGAGACCATTTGGAACCTAAAGATACATCCAGGCTAAAAGTGACGTGATGGAGAAGCATCTTTCATGCCAATGGGCCTCAAAATATAGCTGGGGTAGTGATTCTCATATCAGATAAATTAGATTTTAAACTAAAGACTATAGTCAGAGATAAAGAAGGACAATACTTCATTCTTAAAGGGTCTATCCACCAAGAAGATCTAAAAATTGTAAATATTTATGCCCCCAATACAGGAGTAGCCAATTACGTAAGACAATTGTTAATCAAGATAAGGAGTCATACTGATTATGTATTAATGTATTAATGAATACATTAATAGCAGGGATCTTAACATGCCACTCTCAGTAATAGACAAATCATCCAAGCAGAAAACCAATAAAGAAACAAGAGCATTGAATGACACATTGGACCAGATGGACCTCATAGATATATACAGACCATTCCACCCTAAAACAACAGAATACTCATTCTTCTTCTTTTTTTCTATTTTTTTTATTTTTTAATTTTTTGAATTTATTTATTTTCAGAAAAACAGTATTCATTATTTTTTCACCACACCCAGTGCTCCATGCAATCCATGCCCTCTATAATACCCACCACCTGGTACCCCAACTTCCCACACCCCCACCACTTCAAACCCCTCAGATTGTTTTTCAGAGTCCATAGTCTCTCATGATTCACCTCCCCTTCCAATTTACCCCAACTCCCTTCTCCTCTCTAACACCCCTTGTCCTCCATGCTATTTGTTATGCTCCACAAATAAGTGAAACCATATGATAATTGACTCTCTCAGCTTGACTTATTTCACTCAGCATAATCTCTTCCAGTCCCGTCCATGTTGCTACAAAAGTTGGGTATTCATCCTTTCTGATAGAGGCATAATACTCTATAGTGTATATGGACCACATCTTCCTTATCCATTCATCTGTTGAAGGGCATCTTGGTTCTTTCCATAGTTTGGCGACCATGGCCATTGCTGCTATAAACATTGGGGTACAGATGGCCCTTCTTTTCCCCACACCTGTATCTTTGGGGTAAATACCCAGGAGTGCAATTTCAGGGTCATAGGGAAGTTCTATTTTTAATTTCTTGAGGAATCTTCACACTGTTCTCCAAAGAGGCTGTACCAATTTGCATTCCCACCAACAGTGTAAGAGGGTTCCCCTTTCTCCACATCCTCTCCAACACATGTTGTTTCCTGTTTTGTTAATTTTGGCCATTCTTACTGGTGTAAGGTGATATCTCAATGTGGTTTTAATTTGAATCTCCCTGAGGGCTAATGATGATGAACATTTTTTCATGTGTCTGATAGCCATTTGTATGTCTTGATTGAAGAAGTGTCTGTTCATATCTTCTGCCCATTTCTTGATATGTTTGCCTGTTTCGTGTGAGTTGAGTTTGAGGAGTTCATTATAGATCCTGGATATCAACCTTTTGTCTGTACTGTCATTTGCAATTATCTTCTCCCATTCCGTGGGTTGCCTCTTTGTTTTTTTGACTCTTTCCTTTGCTGTGCAGAAGCTTTTGATTTTGATGAAGTCCCAAAAGTTTATTTTCGCTTTTGTCCTTTGCCTTTGGAGACATATCTTGAAAGAAGTTGCTGTGGCTGATATCGAAGAGATTACTGCCTATGTTTTCCTCTAGGATTCTGATGGATTCCTGTCTCACGTTGAGGTCTTTTATCCATTTTGAGTTTATCTTTGTGTGCGGTGTAAGAGAATGATCGAGTTTCATTCTTCTACATATAGCTGTCCAGTTTTCCCAGCACCATTTATTGAAGAGACTGTCTTTTTTCCACTATATATTTTTTCCTGTTTTGTCGAAGATTAATTGACCATAGAGTTGAGGGTCCATATCTGGGCTCTCTCCTCTGTTCCACTGGTCTATGTATCTGTTTTTATGCCAGTACCATGCTGTCTTGGTGATCACAGCTTTGTAATAAAGCTTGAAATCAGGTAACGTGATGCCCCCAGCTTTATTTTTGTTTTTCAACATTTCCTTAGTGACTCGGGGTCTCTTCTGATTCCATACAAATTTTAGGATTATTTGCTCCAGGTTTTTGAAGAATACTGGTGGAATTTTGATCAGAATGGCATTAAAAGCATATATTGCTCTAGGCAGTATAGACATTTTAACAATGTTTATTCTTCTGATCCAAGAGCATGGAATGGTCTTCCATCGTTTTGTGTCTTCTTCAATTTCTTTCATGAGTGTTCTGTAGTTCCTTGAATACAGATCCTTTACCTCTTTGGTTACGTTTATTCCCAGGTATCTTATGGTTCTTGGTGCTATAGTAAATGGAATCGATTCTCTAATTTCCCTTTCTGTATTTTCATTGTTAGTGTATAAGAAAGCCACTGATTTCTGCACATTGACTTTGTATCCTGCCATGTTGCTGAATTGCTGTATGAGTTCTAGTAGTTTGGGGGTGGAGTCTTTTGGGTTTTCCATATAAAGAATCATGTCATCTGCGAAGAGAGAGAGTTTGACTTCTTCATTACCAATTTGGATACCTTTTATTTCTCTTTGTTGTCTGATTGCTGTTGCTAGGACTTCTAATACTATGTTGAACAAGAGTGGTAAAAGTGGGCATCCTTGTCTTGTTCCTGATCTCAACGGGAAGGCTGCAAGCTTTTTCCCATTGAGAATGATATTTGCTGTGGGTCTTTCATAGATAGATTTGATGAGGTTCAGGAATGTTCCCTCTATCCTTATACTTTGAAACGTTTTAATCAGGAACGGATGCTGGATTTTGTCAAATGCTTTTTCTGCATCAATTGAGAGGACCATGTGGTTCTTCTCTCTTCTCATATTAATACAGAATACTCATTCTTCTTGAGCACACATGGAACTTTCTCCAGAATAGACCACATACTGGGTCACAAATCAGGGCTCAACTGATACAAAAAGGTTGAAATTGTACCCTGCATATTCTCAGACCACAGTACATTGAAACTGGAACTCAACCACAAAAAAAAGTTTGGAAGGAATTCAAACAGTTGGACAGTAAAGATCACCCTGCTTAAGAATGTTTGGATCAACCAAGAAATCAAAGAAGAACTTAAACAATTCAGGGAAACCAATGAGAATAAAGACACATTGTTCCAAAATCTATGGGATATGCCAAAATGGTCCTAAGAGAGAAATACATAGCAATCCAAACCTCACTCAAAAAAATTGAGAAATCCAGAATACACAAGCTCTCTTTACACCTTAAAGAACTGGAAAGTCAACAACAAATTAAGCCAACCTGATACACAAGAAGGGAAGTAAACAAGCTTAGAGCAGATATCAATGAAACTAGAAGCTGGTTTTTTGAAAGAATCAATGAGATCAATAAACCACTGGCCAAACTAATCAAAAAGAAAAGAGAGAGGACCCCAATTAATAAAATTATGAATGAAAAGGGAGAGATCACAACTAACACCAAGGAAATAGAAACAATCATCAGAAATTATTATCAACAGTTATATGCCAGTAAGTTAAGCAACTTAGACGAAATGGAAACCTATAAACCTGGAAACCTATAAATGTCCAAAACTGAATCAGGAAGAAATTGACAACCTGAATAGACCATTATCTAGTAACAAGACTGAAGCAGTGATCGAAAAGCTCCCAAAAAACAAGAGCCCAGGACCTGATGAATTCCCTGGAAAATTATACCAAACATTCAAAGAAGAAATAATACCTTTGTAATAGAGCTTGAAGTCCGGAATTGTGATGCCACCAACGTTGGCTTTCTTTTTCAATATCCCTTTGGCTATTCGAGGTCTTTTCTGGTTCCATATAAATTTTAGCATTATTTGTTCCATTTCTTTGAAAAAGATGGATGGTACTTTGATAGGAATTGCATTAAATGTGTAGATTGCTTTAGGTAGCATAGACATTTTCACAATATTTATTCTTCCAATCCAGGAGCATGGAACATTTTTCCATTTCTTTGTGTCTTCCTCAATTTCTTTCATGAGTACTTTATAGTTTTCTGAGTATAGATTCTGTGTCTCTTTGGTTAGGTTTATTCCTAGGTATCTTATGGTTTTGGATGCAATTGTAAATGGGATTGACTCCTTAATATCTCTTTCTTCTGTCTTGCTGTTGGTGTAGAGAAATGCAACTGATTTCTGTGCATTGATTTTATATCCTGACAATTTACTGAATTCCTGTATAAGTTCTAGCAGTTTTGGAGTGGAGTCTTTTGGGTTTTCCACATATAGTATCATATCATCTGCGAAGAGTGATAATTTGACTTCTTCTTTACCGATTTGGATGCCTTTAATTTCCTTTTGTTGTCTGATTGCTGAGGCTAGGACCTCTAGTACTATGTTGAATAGCAGTGGTGATAATGGACATCCCTGCCGTGTTCCTGACCTTAGTGGAAAAGCTTTCAGTTTTTCTCCATTGAGAATGATATTTGCGGTGGGTTTTTCATAGATGGCTTTGATGATATTGAGGTATGTGCCCTCTATCCCTACACTTTGAAGAGTTTTGATCAGGAAGGGATGCTGTACTTTGTCAAATGCTTTTTCAGCATCTATTGAAAGTATCATATGGTTCTTGTTCTTTCTTTTATTGATGTGTTGTATCACATTGACTGATTTGCGGATGTTGAACCAACCTTGCAGCCCTGGAATAAATCCCACTTGGTCGTGGTGAATAATCTTTTTAATGTACTGTTGAATCCTATTGGCTAGTATTTTGTTGAGTATTTTCGCATCTGTGTTCATCAAGGATATCGGTCTATAGCTCTCTTTTTTGGTGGGATCCTTGCCTGGTTTTGGGATCAAGGTGATGCTGGCCTCATAAAATGAGTTTGGAAGTTTTCCTTCCATTTCTATTTTTTGGAACAGTTTCAGGAGAATAGGAATTAGTTCTTCTTTAAATGTTTGGTAGAATTCCCCCGGGAAGCCGTCTGGCCCTGGGCTTTTGTTTGTTTGGAGATTTTTAATGACTGTTTCAATCTCCTTACTGGTTATGGGTCTGTTCAGGCTTTCTATTTCTTCCTGGTTCAGTTGTGGTAGTTTATATGTTTCTAGGAATGCATCCATTTCTTCCAGATTGTCAAATTTATTGCCGTAGAGTTGCTCATAGTATGTTCTTATAATAGTTTGTATTTCTTTGGTGTTAGTTGTGATCTCTCCTCTTTCATTCATGATTTTATTTATTTGGGTCCTTTCTCTTTTCTTTTTGATAAGTCGGGCCAGGGGTTTATCAATTTTATTAATTCTTTCAAAGAACCAGCTCCTACTTTCGTTGATTTTTTCTATTGTTTTTTTGGTTTCTATTTCATTGATTTCTGCTCTGATCTTTATGATTTCTCTTCTCCTGCTGGGCTTAGGGTTTCTTTCTTGTTCTTTCTCCAGCTCCTTTAGGTGTAGGGTTAGGTTGTGTACCTGAGACCTTTCTTGTTTCTTGAGAAAGGCTTGTACCGCTATATATTTTCCTCTCAGGACTGCCTTTATTGTGTCCCACAGATTTTGAACCGTTGTATTTTCATTATCATTTGTTTCCATGATTTTTTTCAATTCTTCTTTAATTTCCCGGTTGACCCATTCATTCTTTAGAAGGATACTGTTTAGTCTCCATGTATTTGGGTTCTTTCCAAACTTCCTTTTGTGGTTGAGTTCTAGCTTTAGAGCATTGTGGTCTGAAAATATGCAGGGAATGATCCCAATCTTTTGATACCGGTTGAGTCCTGATTTAGGACCGAGGATGTGATCTATTCTGGAGAATGTTCCATGTGCACTAGAGAAGAATGTGTATTCTGTTGCTTTGGGATGAAATGTTCTGAATATATCTGTGATGTCCATCTGGTCCAGTGTGTCGTTTAAGGCCTTTATTTCCTTGCTGATCTTTTGCTTGGATGACCTGTCCATTTCAGTGAGGGGAGTGTTAAAGTCCCCTACTATTATTGTATTGTTGTTGATGTGTTTCTTTGATTTTGTTATTAATTGGTTTATATAGTTGGCTGCTCCCACGTTGGGGGCATAGATATTTAAAATTGTTAAATCTTCTTGTTGGACAGACCCTTGGAGTATGATATAGTGTCCTTCCTCATCTCTTATTATAGTCTTTGGACCTATTCTCCTAAAGCTGTTTCGAAAAGTAGAAACAAAAGGGAAACTTCCAGACTCTTTCTGTGAAGCCAGCATTACCCTGATCCCCAAACTAGGCAAAGATCCCATCAACAAGGAGAATTTCAGACCAATATCCCTGATGAATATGGATGCCAAGGTTCTCAATAAGATCCTAGCTAATAGAATCCAACAGTACATTACAGAGATTATCCACCATGACCAGGTGGGATTTATCCCTAGGATGCAAGTGTGGTTCAACATTCACAAATCAATCAATGTGATAGACCAAGTCAGTAAGAGAGAAAACCACATGGTCCTCTCAATTGATGCAGAAAAAGCATTTGACAAAATACAGCCATTCCTGATTAAAATTCTTCAAAGTGTAGGGATAAAGGGAACATTCCTCAACTTCATAAAATCTATGAAAAACCCACAGCAAATATCATTCTCAATGAGGAAAACTGACAACCTTCCTTATGGGATCAGGAACATGACAAGGATGTCCACTGGTGCCACTGTTGTTCAACATAGTACTAGAAGTCCTAGCAACAACAATCAGAAAACACAGAGAAATAAAAGGTATTCAAAGTGTTAATTCCATACTTTATATGGAAACCCCAAAAGACTCTATCCCCAAACTATTAGAACTTATACAGCAATTCAGTAATGTGGCAGGATACAAAATCATTGTACATAAATCAGTTGCTTCCTTATACACTAATAATGAAAATACAGAAAAGAAAATTAGAGAATCAATTCCATTTACTATAGCACCAAGAACTATAGGATTCCTGGGAATAAACCTAACCAACGAGGCAAAGGATCTGTACTTGAGGAACTACAGAACACTCATGAAAGAAATTGAAGAAGACACAAAAAGATGGAAAAGCATTCCATGTTCATGGATTGGAAGAATAAACATTATTAAAATGTCTATACTGCCTAGAGCAATCTATACTTTCAATGCCATCCCGATCAAAATTCCACCACCATTTTTCAGAGAACTAGAACAAATTATCCTAAAATTTGTATGGAACCAGAAGAGACCCCAAATTGCTAAGGAAATGTTGAAAAAGAAAAACAAAACGGGGGTCATCATGTACCCTGATTTCAGGCTTTACTTCAAAGCTGTGATCACCAAGACAGTATGGTACTGGAACAAAAAAAGACACACAGACCAGTGGAACAGAGTAGAGAGCCCAAATATGGACCCGTAACTCTATGGTCAACTAATCTTTGACAAAGCAGGAAAAAATATACAGTGGAAAAAAGACAATTACTTCAATAAATAGTGCTGGGAAAATTCGACAGCTATGTATACAAGAATGAAATTTGATCATTCTCTTACAACATACAGAAAGATAAACTCAAAATGGATAAAAGACCTCAGCATGAGGCAGGAATCTATCAAAATCCTAGAGGAGAACATAGGCAGTAACCTTTTCAACATCAGTCACAGCAACTTCTTTCAAGACATGTCTCCAAAGGCAAAGGAAACAAAAGCGAAAATGAACTTTTCAGACTTCATCAAGATCAAAACCTTCTGCACAGCAAAGGAAAGAGTCAATGAAACAAAGAGGCAACCCACAGAATGGGAGAAGACATTCACAAATAACACTACATACAAAAGGCTGATATCCAAGATCTATAAAGAACTACTCAAACTTAACACTCAAAAAACAGATAATCATGTCAAAAATTGGGCAGAAGACATGAACAGACATTTATCCAAAGAAGACATATAAATGACTAACAGACACATGAAAAAATGTTCATCATTAGCCCTCAGGGAGATTCAAATCAAAACCACATTGAGATACCACCTTACAACAGTTAAAATGACCAAAATCAACAAGACAGGAAACAACAAGTGTTGAAGAGGATGTGGAGAAAGGGGAACCCTCTTACACTGTTGGTGGGAATGCAAGTTGGTGCAGCCTTTTTGGAAAACAGTTTGGAGATTCCTTAAGAAATTAAAAATAGAGCTATCCTATGACTCTGCAATTGCACTCCTGGGTATTTACCCCAAAGATACAGGTGTGGGGAAAAGAAGGGCCATCTGTACCCCAATGTTCACAGCAGCAATGACCACAGTTGCCAAACTGTGAAAAGAGCCAAGATGCCCTTCAACAGAAGAATGGATAAAGAAGATGTGGTCCATATATACAATGGAGTATTATGCCTCCATCTGAAAGGATGAATACCCAACTTTTGTATCAACTTGGACGGGACTGGAGGAGATAATGCTGAGTGAAATAAGTGAAGCAGACAAAGTCAATTATCATATGGTTTCACTTACTTGTGAAGTGTAAGAAATAACCTGGAGGACACTGGGAGACGGAGAGAAGTGAGTTGGGGGGAAATCAGAGGGGAAGACAAACCATGAGAGACTGAACACTGAGAAACAAACTGAGGGTTTTGGAGGGGAAGGGAGTGGGGGGGATTGGTGAGTCTGGTGACGGGTGTTATAGAGAGCACTAGGTGTGGTGCATAAACAATAAATTTTGGAACACTGAAATAAATAAATAAATAAATAAATAAAATTTTAAAAGACTTTAAAAAATAAAAATAAAAAACTGAGCCATTTATAATTTTTCTGAATATTAAAAAATGTATGTTCACTTTGGAAATTTTAGGAAGTTATAAACAATAAATAGAAGTCATCAGGCATCTCATCATTTGGAGAGAGCAATGATTAGAGTGTACAGATGTAGATACAGGCATAGAGAGATATATTTACATTCCTAGCCATAAAAATATTTTTGGGTGTCTATTCTCCAAATACATATACATGCAGATATGTAAACAACAAAATTAGAGTAATTTTTTTAAAGATTTTATTTACTTATTTGACAGAGAGAAGAAAGAGCACAAGTAGGCAGAGCAGCAGGAAGAGGGAGAGGGAGAAACAGGCTCTCTGCCAAGCAGGGAGCCCGATGAGGGGTTCGAACCCAGGACACTGGAATCATGACCTTAGCTGAAGGCACATGGTTAACCAAATGAGCCATGCAGACATCCCTAGAGTAATATTCTATATACAATTTTGTTCTGCTTTTTTTTTTTATTAATGAGCACCTTTTTAGTTTTGATTTGAAAATAGCATTTCTCATTTTACTAACACAGCACTGGAAGAAAGCAAGTGGAGGGTGTGGAGGCACAGCCATGCCCAGTAAGGACATACAAACAGCAGTTATTATTACAAATTATAGCCCTGAGTCAGTCAAGCCCTAATAACTGAACTATCATTTTTTCTCCCACTCCCTGACTCACATATCTTCTCTTATTTATATAATAACAATTGGATTACTAAATGCATGTGAAGTACTTCCCAGCCCTTGGACCATTTATGAGGACCATGATTACCAAGAGACTAATTAAAAGTCTCCGTGCCAAACAGTGGCCCCAGTTTTTCTGTACACAAAAATCTGGTTGTTACTCATATGCAGAAAATCCTACTAGAGTCTGAAATTATACAGTTCTCCAGGAGCTTTTGATATAGCTGGATATCACACAAACACAAAAGAAGGATGAGTATCATGCTAATTTAATGAGTTAAATAAATTAGTAGAGTAGCAGGTATAAAATAATAAGTTCACAAATTCAGGTGTGCAAAAAACAGCACATATCTTTCTTTTCTAGACCAACCCATTTCTGGCCCAGATTGAAAGGAAATTCAATTTGAGTCAATGCCAAGGGCTCATTTCCCTGAGTTGATAGAGCATCCAGGTCTGAGGAGGCCACAATCACCTGTCTACATGAGTTATTTTGAGACAACAGTCTACATGATTTCTTCAGGATGAAAGACCCTGACACTTTGATGGTCCGCTCAGCTTGGTAGTTTGGGGGGAGGCTGAGTTCTGAGACCACAGCTGCTTCCTTCTCTGGCATACCCAGAGCTACTTGTCTGTTCACCGCTGACCCTGGGATGTTGCCTGGGAATTGCTGCCCAGTCTCCACTTCCCTGTGAGTCTTTAGTTCTCTTCTCCTGTCCCATTGCAGAGAACACGCTTCACTTTCTCAGGCTTCCTCTCGAAGACCTTCTCTTTTCTTTCCTGCTACTCCAGCATACTAATATAATCAATTCTATGGATAAAGGTTTTACAAAATACAGGAAAAGCTGTTGTTTGAAGTTATTTAGCAGAGCTCATGGAAGAAATCATCCCAAATATGAGAGGGGTCTATCCATCTTGAACAAGCATAAAAGAGTCAGGGCTTTCCAAGTAAGTGGAATTGTGAGTAAGGAGGTAGGGAGAAAATAGTCATATCCTAGTCAAGAAAGACCTGTAAAGACTGACTGGTTGGGAGTTCATAGAGTAGGGAGAGACCTATTTGGAGATGTAGTGGTCACTTTGTAGAAGGTATTGAAGGACAGATCATTGCTATTTTACTTGTTTTGAAAACAACAGAATGCATTAATGACATTTTTGAGGACTGGGACATGGAAAACACGATGAGATAGAGAATTACTGGCAAAGCTATCCTGGGATAATTGTTAGAGAAGACCTGTCTGAGGAACTGTGCATTGGGGTTGCACCATAAAGGGTGAGCCAAACCTTCCACTCATAATTGATTTCAGTATGGAGATTGATAAAGCCATTCAGGCACTAAGAGTGTATGAAAAGGTTTATTACTTATATAATGAGGCTTTTGAGGGAGAACCATAGATATCCAAGCCAGAGGGGCATGTGGCTTAGTTTTTTGTTGTGGTTAGGTGCTGGGGTTAGGGTGAGTGTTCCCATGAATGGGTTGGGCCTTGCATAATTTAAATTCCCACATGTACCTGTGTCAAGGGAGTGAGAGGGTAGACTTTCTTATTGGCTTTCCCAGAGGAGCAGGCTTGTAGCTATCTATGGTTAAGCATTAAACATGGAGACAGACTCTATTACAAGGCAATATTTCAGTTGGGACCTAAGGATGGAAGAGCCACGGGAAGAGCTGGAGGAAAAGAATCCCAGAGAGAGGGAATGTATGCAAAAAAATCCAAAGTTGTAAACGTTTCAGGAATAGAATGAAGCCAATGTGCATGGAGCACAATGAGTAGAAGAAGATAAGAGTAGAGAGGCCAGAAGAGTTCCTCTCATGCAGGGCTTACTACTGGCTGTGAGTTTGGATTTGATGGCCAAAGCAACAGGAAGTCATTACAAGATGGCAGCTTGGAGAAGTCAGAATTTTACTGCAAGCCTGAGAAAACCTGAGATCTGGATATGGTACAAGAGGAAAAATAGAAAAATCAATAAAACATCTCTTATTTTTTTTTTCCACTTAGATATTGTATACCCAAATAGACCTAATCCTCTTGCATCAAAGGGTTTAGCCTAAGGGCTTAAGACAGGCTTTGAATACCTGCAGAAATCTCTCTACCCACCCCTAGCCTCACACCATGGTGCTGCATAAATCATTAAACACAAATGTAGAAAATAAGAAAAAAGTAAGTGATATAGAAAAGTAATAAACACATAACCATTCCTTCTTTAATGCTATTGAAAAGATGTACGGCAAGTTTCAGTCCAGCTCCATCAGTGTTTCTTTCCCCCTCCATGGTTACATGCCTTAGCTCCAGTCTATCAAGTATCCTTGGAGAAGAATGACTGGAAGTTAGAAGGAAGTTTCTGAAGCCCAAGATCAATAGCACGCACCTGCTAGAGAAAATCAAGTATCATCGCTTCTTTAGGAATGCCTGCAACAAAACCTATATCACTTATTTTTTGGCTAATATAGTTAGCCCTTGGTGATAGACGTGAAGTAATCACCCATTTGTTTTCAAAAGCAATTGTTCAAAACCACTATTCCTTTAATAAGAATATAATGTAATATTTTCCTGTTCACTTAATTTCTCATTTGGAGAAACATTTATGATTAGAATGATTTCTACAACCTTTGAAATGATTGCACTACATATTTCTTATTATCACAATATTACCTTTGTACCTGTGACTTAAGCAAGGCAATAGGAAGTCACTGAACATCAGCATTACATCCACCATTTGTACCTGGAAATAGGTAGCAGCCTCCTCACTGATGGCGTATGCCCATCAGTGCCCATCCAAAGGCCATTCTGTGAATTTTGCCTTTGAAGGCAATTAATCTATTTGAGAAACAGCTATGTTTCTGACCTTGCAAACTTCATTTTTACTGATTGTGTCTCATTCTAGGCCTTAAATTAATCCTAAACACCATAAAATTTCAGAATTTCTATTCTGCTAAAATAAAACTACGTCAGTACCAAATTAGTTATCATTTTATGCTCAACTTCCTCTGTTGTTATTACCCAGAATCTTTTGGGTTTTTTTTTTTTTTTTTTAGCTAAGTTTCAAAATTGTCAGTCATCAAGGAATACCCTGACAAACTGACATGTCTTG
Organism: Mustela nivalis; assembly: GCF_964662115.1. Classification (NCBI taxonomy): domain Eukaryota; kingdom Metazoa; phylum Chordata; class Mammalia; order Carnivora; family Mustelidae; genus Mustela; species Mustela nivalis. The sequence goes on along the minus strand of NC_139024.1, from coordinate 56,600,898 downwards.
TGTGGGTTTTTATACTTGACTTAGGCAAATGAATTTAAAACCTCAGTTGTCCCAGGGTTACTGCTCAGAGCAAGCAGATATTTATGGAATGTGAACTTGGAGGTGACAAGAAGTGCCTCTCTTCTTGCTGGCCACAGCACTTTACACTTCCAACCAGCAGTCAGACCTGAACAAGGGTGTGGTAACCAAGCTCCTAAGGCACAAAATCTAAAGGGGCACTCACTGAGTAGTGCAAGCCCCTCTTTTGACTTTGCCATTTAGCACCTGACCTACCTCACCCTCTTCTAGGCCCTAAAGGCAGCACATTAGGGATAAAACTCAGAAGGACTCATTGTATGTGAACATACAATTACATTCTCTAAATTCTCTAAATTCTGGTGTAACACCAGAAGACATGAGCAACCACCACGGAGAACTAGTTTATTAGACTAGAATCAAACTCACCAAAAAGATTCTCAGGAAAATGGGACCCTGAACAGGTAAGTTTTGAGAAATAGAGGGCACTTGAGGTTTGGAAATTATGGCATTGCCCGAGGCACAGCATGTGACAGAAGAATCCTGAAGACTATGGGGGAAGAAAGGTGTGGGTGGGCACAGAAGGAGGAAGAGGAAAAATCATCCAGTCTCTGAAGAGGACACAAGCTCTGCAAAATCTGCTTCTGTGTGGTGTGGATGTGTGTGTGTGTGGGGGGGGGGGGTGGCGAGGGAGTTACTACATTGTAACTCATGTGATCATATATATATGCATATAAATAATTAAATATATATATGTGCACTCATACATAAATACATAGAGTAAGTATAATGTCATATATGTAACTACTCATAGATATGAAGACTAAAACACATACACACAGGGTGTGCATGTGTATGTAGTGGAGTATGTTGATGGGAAGTCTTGTATGATACTTGACAGGACCAACTAACATCAAAGGCTGTGTTACATTCACATGGAAGGTGACCCACCTAACCCGCAGCCCTTTAAATTTGCCTGGAGCTTATTTCCGTGTTTGTGCCAAAGAAAGGCTTAATCACCACTGTTACCATAATATAAGCCTCAGGAAGCTTTCAGCTTCATCCCACCAATGACCATCTCTGTTCTGTTTGTTTTGATTTTTTAAGATTTTATTTATTTATTTATTTGAAAGAGAGAGAGAGCTGGGAAAGGGGAAGAGGGAGAGGGAAAGAGAATCCCAAGCAAACTCCCCACTGAGCACAGAGCTCTAGGCCAGGCTCCATCCCATGACCCTGAAATCATGACCTGAGCTGAAATCGAGAGTTGGACACTCAACCAACTGAGCCACCCAAGCACCTCCTGCTTACCCCATTTCTTAAGTATTAACCAGTGAAGGTTATTGAAGAGGAGCTGCTTTCATGTGGCCTGAGAGGAAGAGAGACAAAAACCATTACCAACACCCAAAACAGCAAAGAACATTCAGAAGATACTGCAGGCCACCCTTCAAAATGCAAGTCAACCTTTTGTTGTATACTCCAGTCAAAAGAAACTATTAAATTTCTTAAAAGAAGACTTTCTCTAAGGCGTTTTAGACCAGTGACTTTCAGCTGTTGCCTGGCAACAACCTTAAGGCGAAAGTAGCCTAAGGTCTGAAGAAATCTAGTAAATTAGGAAAGAAAAGTGCCTGGTGCCTGTGTCAAAGTCATTCTGGTTTAGTAGTACAATAAAAGGACAGTGAAAATCCAATAAACAGAGTCTGGAATCTTCCTTAGAAATCACAAAACAGCAAGTTGACTTTGGCAAAGCGGAAACGTGCTCAGGACACTCCCTGTAAGCCCATCGTTTGTGAGTTAACATTGTCTCGGGCTCACGCCACCCTTCACAGGCACCGTCTTAGAGCGTCTGCGGATGGTCAGGGAAATAGGTGCAGCAGGAGAACCTCGGAAGCCATTTAACAGCACCCCGTGCACACAAGCTCTTCTCAAACACCATGGTGACCCAGACACGGTTAACTGACTCATTGGAAGGTCAATAACTTTTCTTGACCAATCTATTTTTGAAAAGTTTCCTTAGACTACTCTTCCTTGAGAACTGGAATTGTTTCTAATAACTTTCACACATTTGTCGTCCATCTCCTATACCCTCTACCCTCTCTTAAATGGGATGATTAACACGAGCTACTACAACACAGAACCCCCCAACTTGGATGACTTGAAACAACAAAGGTTTATCTCTCGCTTAGGTAAAGTCCAATCCAAACTGACCAGCCAGATCCATCATGGAGCTATACCATCTAGAACATGCTGCCAAGACAGGATAAAAGAAATTGGTGGGAGCAGACAGATTCTTATTGTTTGTGTCTGCAAAAGGAACCAAGACATCTGCTCCTAGCTCATTGGTCAGAACTAGCCACAGGCCCACAACAAAACTGCAGGGGAGCCTGAAAAATGTAAGAAAGTACATGAGACTTAGTGGGTGCTGTATCTGCCACACCCTGCTTCCCCAGCCAAGCACCCGGACTGGAAGATGAGGCAGATACCATGATTTGATCCAACATGAGGCTATTGAATCCTAAAGCCAGATCATGCCAAGGAATGTGCCTGTGCTTCTATGATCATACAGAGAGAGCCCAATGGTCTTCCCCCAGAGTCTGACATCTGGCCCCCCATTCTCTATGCAATGCCCAGAATAGTGAATTTCCCCCACTATAGGCTGGATATTTAAAGAGCCTAGTGGTATGGCCACTCACCCTTGTTGTCAACTAGAAGCACTTCATATTTGTACTCCAGACTTAGAGATCAAGAATGTGACAGCATGAGGGAAGGCTGCCACATAATTAATGTCATCTTATGTTTATTAAGATTGCATTAATTAAACTTGTTATTATAGCTCTATAATAAATATACCTGTTCTGCATTTCAGATTTTCCCAGGGGGCTAAGAATGAGATAATTGCCAGGAAATGGACTTCTCCTACAGGCCAAAACTCCTTGTTTTGTCATCTTACTCACAAAAAGGAATCTGAAACTCAGAGACCGAGTGACCTATCTGTGCTTACATGACCTGTAAATGCAAAGCCAGAACAGGAGCCCAGATCTGTGACTCCCAATCCATTGCAAGGTGCTTTGTTAAGGGCTTGCCAAGAACTAGATTCCAATCTCCTCCATGCTTTCTTTCTCTTTTCAAATGTCAGAATACCCACCTGACACTGCAGGGAAGAAAAAGATGGACAGCCAGGTTCTTGCTGATAATAGCACCTGTGGTGTCTCCTCCAGCCAAATAATAGGCAGCGGCAAATGCACATTTAAATCATGCAGAAATTAGCGGCATGATGAGGACAGTAAGAGTCCTCTGATGGAATAATTACTTCCCCCTGGGTGTTCAAGCAGCTCCAGTGTTCTGGCGCCCAGACTATAAATGAGTTTGCACTGGAGGTGTCAACGTAGCCAATACAATGGAATTGAAGGGGGAGGAGGCAGCCACAGGCATGGAGTTTTCAAAACCAAGTGATATATGAGTTGCTGAAATGCTGTTCAGTAAAATTTACACCTCTTTAAAAGCTTTACACTTTGAAAAGGAAAAGGCAAAATGGCACTTCAGCATTGACTCTATCCTGACTCCTGCAAGGTTGGTGTAGTCAACATCTACTTTTGTAATAATAGCCTAGACAGATATTAAAAACCACACACCTGGTTAAGCAGCATGAATTTTACAAACATGTTTTGCTCTTTAGTCATACTAGAATCATTCTACTGTACTATCTAGGCAATCCATGATAATGTGAAGGGACGGACTGTTCAAGAACATTCAAGGGACCTCATAACCCTCCCCCCAACCCTGGCATGCTACCCACTGGCAGAATCAAGCATCACATTATGGAAAGTTCCTGATGAAACCAGAAAACTCATGCACCCTAGTGGCAATGGCAAATGCACTGGATTGATTTTCATTCATTTCTAGAATGATCAAGAAGTTACGTGAGATTGTAAGAGTATTATGTAAATATAATAGATGAAAATCTATGTCCCATTTCAGGGCATATATTCAAATGCATTGTTTAAAAGCCCCCTTTGGGGATGCCTGAGTGGCTCAGTCAGTTAAGCCGCTGTCTTCAGCTCAGGTCATGATCCCAGGGTGCTGGGATCGAGTCCCGCATCGGGCTCCTTGCACAGGAGGGAGCATGCTTCTCTCTCCGCCTCTGCCTGCCTCTCTGCTTGCTTGTATGCGCTCTCTCTCTCTCTCTCTCTCTCTCTTTCTGACGAATAAATAAATAAATAAAATCTTTAAAAAAAAAAAAGCCCCCTTTGGCTTAGGTAGTTTCTGACTTTCTTATGCAGAGTAATAATTATTTACATTTGATAGTTTTTACACTTACACAGATTTTAATTGTATCTTGCTTGAGCTTCATACAGTGCTTGTAAAGTGGACAGATATTATTATCTCCACATTTTAAAATGAAGAAATGTGAGGTTCAGAGAAGTTACGTGCTTTCCCCAAAATCACACAGCTAGCAGGAAATAAAGCTACTATTCTTAGCCAAGGCTTACATCCTGCTTCTTCTCCAAAGGCTGTAGGCCAGATTAATCTCATCATCCCAATATTTACCAGCCAGATTCTTTTTTTTTTTTTTTAAGATTTATTTATTTATTTGAGAGAGAGAGAGAGAGAGCACAAGCTGAGGGAAGAGACAGAGGGAGAGGGAGAAGCAGGCTCCTTGCTGAGCGCAGAGTCTGACAGAGGGTTCCAACCCAGGATCCTGGGATCATGACCTAAGCCAAAGGCAGATACTTAACCAACTGAGCCACCCAGGCATCCTGCATTTTTTACACTTCCAGAAGCACACGCTGTATCTACAGTTTCTGGTACTTCCCAGAGGACATCTGAAAACAGGATGATTGAAGATATAGGCTACGAGCCTGGAATCTGTGGGCATGTGAGAGCTGGATCTGTGGATCCCCTTACACTTCTACAAAACATTATGTGTGGATTCATTTTTCTGGAGAGAGGGTCTATAGCTCTCAAAACTCTTCAAAAAATTAAGAGTCACTAAATAAAAAGTAATAAGAATGTCCTAAAAGAGTGTTTCTTAATCTTACAAACCTTCTTCTCTTTCATTTGCATAAAAATCCAGTGCCCTTCTTTAAAACTATTTAAAAACCAAAATAAGTAAAAATCACCAAAAAAGAAACCACAAATAGGACATAGATCTGCTTTGTTTTTAAACTGTACATTATCTTATTGTCCAAAGATTTTAATACACTCTGGCTTTCCATTCCCTCCTATCCCACAATTCCCACCCTGGAAGACTGTCTCCCCAGGCTGATTAAAAATACTTCTCCAGGGGCGCCTGTGTGGCTCAGTCAGTTAAGTGTCTGACTCTTGATTTTGGCTCAGGCCATGATCTCAGGATCATGAGCTGGAACCCCTTAAGGTTCTCTCTTTTCCTCTGCCTGTCTTCCTACCCCACACCCCCACTTCTCCCATACCCCCAGCCCCACTCACACGCTTTCTTGCTCTCTCTCAAACACACACACACACACACACACACACCCCAAAACAAAAAACAAACAAACAAACAAAAAACTGTTCTTCAGAAGCAATGTTACAAAGAGAGTGGAAAGAATCAGTCCCTGGTGTTGGATTTCTGGGGAAGGCCTACCTCTTCTGCCCTTCCTTTACCTTTTGTTGTTCAATTAATGAGAGATTTATAGGAGAGTCTAGGGGTCAGATTTCAGGGGCAAGAATACTGTCATTAGGACAACACAATAGCAGTTTTTTCCCAATTTATACAATATCCCAAAGTACAAATCTGGCAGTTTAAAAGCCAATGAACAGGAATAAATAGCAACTTTTTCTTAAAAACAACTTTATTGAGATATAATTGATATAAACTTCACATACTGAAATGTATAATTTGATTAAGTTTTGATTCATGTAAACTCTGTGAAACTATCACCACAATCAAGAACATACCCATTAACCTCCCAAATTTCCTCATTCCCCTTCATAATCTATTTCTCCTACTCTGATCCCCATTCTCGGGCAATCACTCATTCATTTTTTATTTGCATTTTCTAGAGTTTTATATAAATGGAATCAGTCACATACAATGTACTTTTTTTTGTCTGGTTTCATGTGCTGAGCATGATGATGATTTTGAGTCATTGCGTATATCAGCCGACCATTCTTTCATTGACCTGTTCGTGGATAGGGTTGTTTGGGTTATTTCCATTGGAAATATAGTATTATATTGGGTTATTTCCAGTTTGGAGCTATTACAAATAAAACTGTATGAATGGAGTGCCTGGGTGGCTCAGTGGGTTAAGCCTCTGCCTTCAGCTTGGGTCACGATCTCACGGTCATGGGATTGAGCCCCAAATCAGGCTCTCTGCTCAGCAGGAAGCCTGCTTCCCCATTTCTCTCTCTCTCTCTGCCTGCCTGTCTGCCCACTTGTGATCTCTCTCTCTCTGTGTCAAGTAAATAAATAAAATATTTTTTTTTAAAAAAACTGTATGGATGCCTTTGTATAGCTATATGTTTTCATTTCTCCTGGGTAATATGTGGGAGTGGAAAGGCTGGATCACAGGGTGGGTATTAGGTTTCAAATTTTAAGGCAGCACCAAATTGTTTCCTAAAGGGTGTGCACCACTTATATTCCCAGCACCATTCTATGAAAGTTTCATTTCTTCTGCATCTTCTCCCAGTATTTAGTATGGTAAATCTTTTTAAGTTCAGCCATCCTAATAGGTGTATAGCAATATTTTATTAGGGTTTTAATTTGCATTTCCTTAATGGCAAATGATGCTCAGCATCTTTTCCTGTGTTGATGTGCCCTGTCTTTGGAAGATCTTCTTTGGTGAAATGTCTGTTCAAAACTTGCACATTTTTTTATTGAGTTGCTTACTTTTTATTATGTGTTGAGTTCTTTACATGTCCTGGGTGGAAGTCCTGTATCATATATATCATTTGAAAATATTTTCTCCCACTCTATGACTTATGTCTTTATACTCTTAAAAGTGTCTTTCAAATGCAGAAGTTTTAAATTTTGATTAAATCCAATTTCTTTTTTTTATGGATCGTGCATATGGTGTCGTGTCTAAGGAATCTTTGCCTAGCTCAATATCACAATAATTTTTTCCCAATGTTTTCTTCTAGCGAGTTTTAGATGTTCAGAATTTCTTTAGCATATTATCTAATTTTTAGTTAATTTCTTATACGGTGTGAGCTTTAAGTCAAAGATTTTTTGTTGTTATTGTGGGGCTTTTTTGCCCCTAGACATCCAACTGTTCCGGCACTATTTGTGGTAGAGACCATACTTTCTCTCCTGAATCACCTGTGTACATTGTCGAAGATCAGTTGTCATAGATATGTTAGTCTAATTCTGGACAACTATTCTGGTCCATTGATTTGTCCATCCATCTCTATGCCAATAATACACTGTCTTGATAACTGTGGCTTTATAGTAAGCATTTTCTGTAGAAAACAACTATGAAGACATCTGGCCCTGGAGTTGCCTTGTGGGAAAATTTCTATCTACAAAATTTTGTTAACTGATAAAGGACTACTCAGATTTTCTATTTCTTGCATGAACTTTGGTATTCTTACAAGAACTTTGGTAGTCTGTCTTTTAAGAAACCCATCCTTATTTGTCAACTTATGTTGTTTTCTTATTATCCTTCTAATATCTGTAGAATTTATAATTATGCACCATTCTCACTCCTGATCTGACTAATTGGTTTCTTCTCCCTGCCTCCCACCCCGATCACTGGCTAGAGATTTATCAATTTCATTGACCTTCTCAAAGAAACAATTTTGGTGTAATTAATTTTTCTGTATGATATTTCTGTTTTCTATGTCATTGATTTCCAATATAATACTATTATTTCCTTTCTTCTAGTATTTAGGCCTAATTTTCTTTCATTTTTTTTTTTCTTAGAGTGTAAGCTGATGTCATTGATTTGGGATCCTCTTTTCTAACACTGGCATTTAGTATTATTTATTTCCTGTGAACTATGACTTCAGAGACATTCCACAAATCTGGTATGCGGAATTTGATTTTCACTGAGTTCAAGTTGTTTATTGAGACTCTCCTTATGGCCCAGAATGTGGTCTGCCTTGGCAAATGATTCATGTGCACTTGAAAAGAATATGAATTCTATTTTGGGGTGGAATAATCTATAAATGTCAATTGGCTCAAGTTGGTGGCATTGTTTATGTTTTCTATATTCTTGTTGATTTTCTGACTACTGGATCAATTATCAAGAGAGACTGAAATCTCCAACTATAATTGTGGATTTGTTTGTTTCTTCTTGCAATCCTATTAGCTTTCTCTTAATGTATTTTGAACCTCTATTTTTAGATCCATTAAACATTAAGGATTGTAATGTCTGCTTGATCCATCTACCCTTTTATAATTATGAAATGACCTTATTTATCCCTTATAATATTCCTGGCTCTAATATCTACTTTGATAAAATACAGCCATTACAGTTTTCTTTCAGCTTTCTTTGGTAGTGTTAGAATGGTATACATTTCATATTTTAACTTTTTACTTAGGAGTGTCTTCAAATTTAAAGTACCTTTCTTCTAGGCAGCTTACAATTGGGTCTGACAATGTGTGCCCTTTAATGGAATATTTAGACCCTTTACATTTGTTGTGCTTATGAATATGGCTATGTTTACCATTGCTATTTGTGAGGTTTTTTTGTTGGTTTTTTGGTTTTTTGTTTTTTGGGGTTTTTTGGTTTCTTTGGGTTTCTTTTGCCACATGTGTTTCCTTTGTCTTTTTCTTCTAACTTTTGGATTAATTGAATTTTATTTTCAATTTATTTCATCTTGTGGCTTTTTAGCAGTAACTCTCTGAACTGTTACTTTAGTGATTACTTTAGGTTTATAGCAGAAACCTCTAACTTACAACAGTCCATATTTAGATGATATTATACCACTTCACAATAATATAATAACCTTACAGTATACTTCCATTTTTTTTATCTTGGTCTTTGAGATTTGTACTTTTGTTTAGATTATAAACCATAGAACACATTGTTATTATTTTTGTTTGAAGAGTCATTTTTTTCAAAATATTTTAATAATAAAAATGTCTTATAAATTTTCCCATGTAGGGAAAAATTTTATGTCTCTTTATTCCTGGTTAGATCCGATTTTCCATTTGGTATCATTGTCTAAGGGATGTTCTTCAACATTTCACATAGTGAAAGTCTGCTATATGACTATGATATATATCATCATTTTTAGTTTTGTTTTGGCATACAATTAAGTTACTTGGAAAGAGTTTGATCTTTTTTGAGTCTTGCATTTAAAATATATTAAGCAGGACCAGAGTACACATTAGCTAAAGCTAATTTTGCCTCAATCATAATGCAAAGTCCTTTTACATACTTAACAAAATTTTCCATAAATTAGATTTTCCAGACTGGTTGGTAGGTACAGGCACAATTTCCAGGCCTGTGTGAATGCTGGGAACTTTCAAATCTCTTCCTTTTTTTTTTCCTCTCAGTCTAGTTCTCACCTCTCCAGGACTCTGTCCTGCAAACTCTAGCTGCTTTCATCAACCCAAACCCTCAGAGAGTCTCCTCAGGGAATAACCTAGATTTCCCCTCCCTGGGAGCAGGCTGGAATTTCTTGCTAGAGGGTAAGCTGGGACAGTCACTGGGCTCCAGTCACTTGTCTCTCATCACTCAAGGTCTTTTATTGCTTGATGCATTGTGTCTTAAAAATCATTCTCTTATATATTTTGTCCAGTGTTTTGCTTGTTGAATGTGGGATACGAAATCTTTTTCCTGTTACATCATCTTCATAATCCTTTAAAAAAAAAAAAAAAAAACTTGTCTTTTAAAAATTAATATAGAGATCTTATTCTTTTTTAAAAAGATTTTATTTATTTATTTGACAGACAGAGATCACAAGTAGGCAGAGAGGCAGGCAGAAGAGAGAGAGGAAGGGAAGCAGGCTCCCTGTTGAGCAGAGAGCCCGATGCAGGGCTTGATCCCAGAACCCTAGAATCATGACCTGAGCCTAAGGCAGAGGCTTCAACCCACTGAGCCACCCAGGTGCCCCTAGAGATCCTATTCTTTTTACTATTTTTCTGAGGTAAACTTTGGCACTCAGGGAGGAAGCAAGCAGCACACAGGTATAATGGCATTGTGCTCTCAAATACCAAAATACACCGTCAGAATTATTTATGCCTTGAAATTACATGACTGCTCTTTGTCATTGAGTCTATAGCCCAGACATCTATTTTTTGAGCAGTGTTAATATGAACAAAGAGAATAGTGACTATCACTATATTTGAAAATAAAGAAATATGGTAAGTCATACACAAGATATACACTCAAAGATGCATTCCTTTATTTTGATCTTTATATATTGTGGAGATGATTATGTGTCCCCCCAAATTATCTTTCCTATTCATTAGTTTTGTTAAATTTAAAGACATAATTGACTTTATTCATAAATCCATGAATTGGGCAGCACCCTATCCAGCATGTAGAAAGAGCTCCCGTTCTTATTTATTAATAGCAATTTCTAACCCAAACCCAAACTTCAAAGAAAAAAATTTTAGAACTTAACATAATAGAAATAATTCTAGATATATCCCCAATCCAAAGAAATGCATATTTCCCACCTTATCTAAAACAAAACTTCAAATGAATTCTGATGGTCCTTAATGCTAATCTGCTTAAAAGAGTACTCAATAATTAATATAATCTTTATCTTTTTGTAGTATGGCTTCCAAGCTGACTACAACATTACCAAAAACTTCCTAATTGCCAAATCCAGTGAATGCTATTGGGGTTGGATTTTTTTATATTTCCTTTTACACATGACCTCTTTCAAGTATTTGAAAACTCTTCTTGAAATGTTCTTATTTCAATCACTTCGCTAGTTCACCCTCATAAAATCTCCCCTAAATTCATGCAATAGCTGTGGAATTATGGAAAACATGCAGTAATTTGTAGGAGCACAATATAACAAAATATAAAAACAGCCGAATCAGGGATGCCCCATTTGAAAGAAACATTCTCATCTTACTATGCTGTTCTTATGATTAATGAGAAAAGTAAACCCGATACATGTTTCTATTTTGTACTCATTTTATTCAATAAAGAACTGCATTGCACATGGCTCAGAATATATGAATTACTAATATGCCTCAAAGTGTTATTCCTCATGCAGAGAGAGGAAGAGTGATTGCTGATGTTTATTCTCACATACACACTTTATAATCCACAACAGAGGACAAAATATTGAGAAACAAGTTGCACAAGAGTGAAAAATATCCTCTGCCCAGACTGCTGTGTTTATTCTCCTGCTGTGATCCATTAGTAAACAGCTGTTCCTTGACTTCTGTAGATAAGAATTCTCTCAGTACAGCAAGTTGGGGAAAGAAGAGACTCATTTTTTTTCGAACAGGTGAAGCCAGGGACAAAACATGATTTGCAATTCCTTGGATGTATCACACAAATTGAGTACCTAATTCATATATTCTAATTGTCATTACTGAACATAATTCTCACTTTACCCAAGTCTTACATCATTCCCAAGAGGAGAAAAAAATTAAAAAACACAAGAATTTGGGTTAAAGGAATATTTGATGAGATATAAAACATAACAAAATATCTAAAACTTTGAAGAGTATGCCATTTGAAGAGAATCCATCCTATTCTCTATGAGTCAATTTATCAAAAGATTTGAAAATGAAAATGTTGGTGACATCTCATAAACAAAACCTCTGAATTAAATATAAGTTATGTATGCACAAATCAGAGAGTAATTTGCTTGGAAAATCACTTACATATTTAGCTGCCATTCACTCAACTGCAAAATATATAAGGGCATGCTTCTCAGTTGCTGACAATGAACACCAAAGACCTCAGGATACGTTTCCCTGATGAATCACAATGAATTACACAGACAACTACAGTGTCTTATTAATGTGTGTTCAGTGCCAAATACAGGATTTGTAGACCTCATTGAGTATAGTATTGGCATGTTTATCTTCTGGTAAAAAAATATATAATCTCAGTTTTAACATTCCTTAATATTGGAAAGAACCTAATAAAAACTATGAGTGCTATAGGGAAATAAATTAATTTTACTTAAAGGCCTATTGATTCTTCTTTTAATAAGAATGGACAAATCATACAATTTATGAATAATTCCTTAGAGAACAGAATTAAAATTCCTCATGCGGAACATGCTTAACTTGGATAATTAAGTTATTTTTAAGAAATACCCTTCAGGAAATTTTATTCTAGTTTCATTAGTAATCCCAAAGTTAATTCAAAGGTAATTCAAATTTGGGCAAATTATTAAGGAAAATTTTAACGTCTGTAAATTTAGTAAAAATCATATTAATTAGCACTCATTATTCTAAATTGTTTTTCTTTGATATTATAAATGAATACAAACATTTCCACTTTTCTGATAAAAAAAATCATCACCAATTAAGTCATTCATTCACTTACCAAACTATTTTTGAGCACTTAGCATATGCCAGGAGTAATGCAAGATGACTAAAATATACTCTAGGACTTGTGTTTTGTACTCTGCAAACTTATACTTCTAGTATCAGAGGGAAACAAACAGATAAAGACTCAGGAACAATATATTGTGACAAATAGATGGATCAGGTCCATCAGGATACAGGATACATTGTTGTTCTGCAGAAATAACCCAAGTTTCCAAGTTTCTGGAATGTGTGGGACAGTCTGGAGGTGGTTTACAAAAGCAGCTACAACTGTGAGAGTAGGGACGAATTAGAGCTACCTCGAAGTGGCTGTTGGTAAGGAAAGTATAACTTAAGGTGCTACTGGACAGAGCATTTCACTCTAACTTCTCATTTACATATGTGCTTGCTTCCATAAAATAAAAGGTACTTCATTTATGGAATCCAATAGAAGCTGAGTACCATTGCTGGGGTTGATATGCAGGTGACCAGAGAACAGCAAAGCAGAATATATAAAGCAGCAACAGGACAGAGGACTTTGTAAGAGATATGTTTAATGGGGCTTTGTCTGGGGCATGATGTGCAGCATGTGACTGTCATCTTTTCCAGTGCCTCCATAAATCTTAAGTAGAGACTACAAAACTAAGAAGAAGAGAATGATGATGAATGGTAAGTAGAATTGGATTTTATGTGAAAACCAATAAAGGGTCTGAGTTACATGTACCGATAGGTGTTAGGCCATAAAGAGGATCAGCCTGAATGGATGAGAAGATCACTAAGATTTGGGCTGCTCATGAAATGCACGGTCACTGCACCATTCAAATTTTAAAAGAAAGAAATGAGACAGAAGCAAAATAAAACTTGGAAAAAATAATCCCAACATCCAATTTCAGTTCTGACATGACATGCTTAGAAACTGTCAATGCCATTCTTAACTTAAGAAAAAACACTAAACAAACTGAAAATCAATGACCTCCATCAGAAAATTGAGGTCATAAGGCAAATTCAAATGCTGAAATTTGGAGAGACGGGAAAATACAGAAAACCACAGCCAACACCTATTTATCCAGCAGAGAAGTTGCTGGAGCCATACACTGTAGGTACACAAAATTGGCAAATTTGACAAATTGTTGGAGTCTGGGTGTGGATTTGAATGAGAATGAGAAACTCCTGGGGGCCACAATCTTTGAGAAAGTAAAGACTTCTGTGGATTTTACTTCCAGGAATCTCACAAGGTTGGTATTTTGAAGAGCCAAGAGAGACTATTTTCTCTACCTGGTGGAAGGTAGGGAAAATAGTCATATTGAAATATGCCGGAATAGTCTCCATAACAAAAGGAAAGCCTTTGTTATGGAGCCAAAGGACAACCACCTGTTAAAACACTGAAATTTAATCTTAAGATTATAAAATACTTCCTCTCACTCACACCAATACACCATGTTAAAACAGGACTTCAATATAAGAAGAGTGTATGACAGCCCAAAGTGCAGTAAGACACAGACTCTACTTTAGGAAGAGTTCTTAGAGAACCCTGAAGACAAAGGGGAGACCAGAACAAGGACATTGGAGGAACTGGAAGCCACTGACACCTACAATAAACATGAAACACATCCTGTCTCTTAGCCAGATAAACAACATGAAAGCTCACACCAGTGGCCACTTACCACAGTTCTTATTACCCAATACATCATGTCAAGCTTAAGATATATATAAAATAATAAATAATAATAATACAAGGCATACTGAAAGTAAAAAACACAGTCTAGAGATTCAAACCAGCATCAAAACCAGACTCAGATATGACATAGTTCTTCTAATATTAGAGTATTTAAAAATAACTATGGTTAATATGTTAAGGAATCCAATAGAAAACAGAAAACATACAAAAACAAATAAGCAATGTAGCACAGAGATGGAAACTCTAAAAATCAAAAGGAAATGCTAGAAATCAAAAATATTGTAATAGAAGCAAAGAATGTTTTTGATGGGCTCGTTAGTAGACTGGACACAGACAAGGAAAGAATCAGTGAGCTAGAAGATATGTGAATAGACACAGTCAAACCAAAATGCAAAGAAGAAAAAAATGAAAAAAAAAAAAAAAAAGATAGGATATTCAAGAACTATAGTAAATTCCAAAAGGCATACATCACACATATTTGGAATACAACATTAAGAAAAAAAGTATAATGGAAATATTCTGGAATAAATATTGGAAATAATAATGTCTGAAAATTTTCCCAAATTAGTGACTGATACCAGATCACAAACATTTAACAGGATATTTAACAGGATAAACATCAAAACCCAGAGGCAGATCATTTTCAATCTGCAGAAAATCAAAGACAAACTACTAAAAGAAGCTCAGGGAATGGGAATGCCTTACCTATAGAGGAAGAAAAAGAAGAATAACAGCAGAATTCTCATCATAAACCACGCAAGTCAAAAAAAAAGAATACAGTGAAACATTTAAGGTGCTGAAAGAAAAATATACCTTTCTAGAATTCTGCATGCAGCAATATTATCTTTTAAAAAAGAAAAGAAAATGAAAGAGAAAAAAAAGTGAAGGAGAAAAAATTTCTCAGACAAACAGAAACAGAGAATTCATCAGCAGCAGACCTATCCTGCAAGAAGTATTAAAAGAAGTTCTTCAGGGAGAAAGAAAATAATAATATAGGTCAGAAATTCAGATCTATTAAAAAAAGGAAAACAGGGGTGCCTGGGTGGCTCAGTGGGTTAAGCCGCTGCCTTCGGCTCAGGTCATGATCTCGGGGTCCTGGGATCGAGTCCCGCATCGGGCTCTCTGCTTGGCAGGGAGCCTGCTTCCCTCTCTCTCTCTCTCTCTCTGCCTGCCTCTCCATCTACTTGTGATTTCTGTCAAATAAATAAATAAAATTTAAAAAAAAAAAAAAAAAAAGGAAAACAGGAATACATTAAGGTAAAATAAAATATTTTATTTTTAATTGATTTTAAAGATAATTTGTTGGGTTTTTTGTTTGTTTTTGTGGGGTTTTTTTTAGATTTTACTTGTTTATTTAAGAGAGAGAACACAAGCACGGGGAGTTGCAGGCAGAGGGAGAAGCAGGTTCCCCGCTGAGCAAGATCAAGTCCTGGGACTCCCAGGACCCTGGGATCATGACTTGAACTGAAGATAGAGGCATAACACACTGAGCCACCCAGGCATCCCTATTGTTTAAAGTAATAAAAGTAACAATGTATCAGATGATTATACCACATGGAAAAGTGAAATGAACATCAGAGGATGGAAGGAGGAACTAAGAATACTCTGTTAGGAGGTACGGGCACTGCACCTAAAACACTACAGTGTGATCTGCAGATGGATTTAGATTAGATAAAAATGCATATTTTGAACTCTATGGCAACCATAAAACGTTTTTAAAAAGAAGCCTAAATGATATGCTAAGAGAGGAGATAAAATGGACCATGAAAAAAGGCCCAATTAAAACAGAGATAGTACAAGAAGATGGTAAAAGAAGAAACAATGAACAAGCACAACAAATAGCAAATAGTAACAAACACAATCCAGCCACATCAATAATCACTTTCAATGTGAATGGTCTGAATACACCAATTAAAAGAAAGGAATTATCAAAGTGGATAAAAATAAGACTGAGCTATATTTGTCTACAAGTAACTCACTTTAAATATCAAAACTCAGACAGATTAAAGCAAGGGGCTAGAGAAAGATATGCCATGCTAACAATAATCTTACCTAGAGTGGCTATATTAATTTTAGACACAGTGGACAAGTCATCAGGAATGCAAAAGGACAGGACATGGTGATAAAGGTGTCTCATTCTCCAAGAAGGCATAGTAATCATTAATTTGTATGTACCTAACAGCAGAACATCAACATATGGGAGCCTAAAACTGATGGAACTGCAACGAGAAATAGACAAACCCACTTCAGTGTACTTTTTCAGTAACTGATAAATCAAGCAGGCAGAAAATTAGTAAGGATTTTGTTGACCTGAAAAGCACTGTCAATCAACTTGTTCTATTTGATATTTACAAATTCCTCCATCCAATAACAGCAGAGTACACATTCTTCTCAGGATCCCATGAACATTCAGCAAGACAACCACATTCTGGCCCATAAAACACACATTACCAAATTTTTAAAAAAATAGAAACTATACAAAGTATGTTCTCAAACTACAATGGAATTAAGCTAGAAATTAGCAACAGAAAGAAAATGGAAACTTCCAAACATCTGGAGATGAAACAACTCACTTCTAAATAACACATGGGTCAAAGTGACAGTCTCAAGACAAATTAATGATTATTTTAATCTAAAACATAACAAAATTTGTGGAAGCAGCACAAGCAGTGCTTAGAGGGAAATTTGTAGCTTCATTAAATGTATACGTTAAAAAGAAAAAATATCTAAAGTCAATCATCTAAATTTCCTCCTTAGAAAATGAGAGACAGAAGAACAATTTAAGACTAAAGCATTCAAAAGAAAATAATAAAAATTGCAGAGGGAATCAGCTAAATGAAAAGAACACACCAGTGATAATAAAACCAAAAGCTCTTTCTTAGAAAAAAATTAGTAAAATTAGGGGTAGGGGAAGAAGAAAGGAGGACACAAACTACCAATATAGGAAAGAAAAGATGGATTCTTATTGCTGATCTTATGGATATTAAGAAGATAAGAAAGGAACCTTATAAAAAATAAAAAATTTAAATAAATAAATAAATGAGGGCTCTAAGGCAGTAAAAAAATAATAATAAATAAATAAATAAAAATAAAAAAGAAAAGCTCCAAAAAAAAAAAAAAAGAAAAACAATTCTGTACCTACAAGTTCAATAACTTAGATGAAATGGACCAATTTCTTAAAAGATATACACTACCAAAGCTCACACAAGGAGAAATATATATTCTAAATATATTTTAATATGTAGATATTAATATTCTATTAAAGGAATTAAATCAATAATTAGTAACCTTCAAAAACGGACAGCACAATACCCAGATAGTTTCACTGGTGGATTCTATCAAATACTTGGGTAAGAACTGATACTGATTCTCCACAATTTCTTCCAAGAAACAGAAACAGAGGAAATACTTGTTGACTCAATGTATGTTGCCCACATCACCGCAATTCCAAAACAAGAAGGATATCACAAGAAAGGAAAACTAGAGGCTACCACTGCACATAAACATACATGAAAAATCCTTAATGAAATATTAGCAAATTAAGTCCTAAAATATACAAAAATTATACACCATGACCAAGTTGGGTCAATATCTTTGTTCATACATTTTTGTATACTTATTCAATTATTTCCTTAGGATAAATTCCTAGAAATTTTCCTTAGGATAAATTCCTAGAATTGCTAAATTGCAGGGTGTATACTACCTGAAGAATTGTAATAAACCTACATTAGAGTTGATCTAATACAAGAACCTAAGAGCTATTTGAGCCATTGATATATCATCTCTGGTGATCTTGTTTCGTTTCCATTTGGTTTTTTCCCAACTTTTTTTTCGTAGTAATTTATATATTAAGGACTTATACAAGTTTTTCATATTTTGTAGCTGATCTCCTGCTTTGTCATTACCTTTTACCTCCATTTTTGGTGTTTTTTGTATTTTTACTACATATGCAATTAAATATCTACATATTTAATGCACAGTATGTTCTGAAATAATAATCCTTTCCACCACTAATTTTAGTTTTTAAAATTACAGTTATTCAATTATAAACTTGGGGGTCTTTTTTGTATTTTATTTGATTCTTCTGATATGCCTATCTTTTCTGATATCAGAACCATCTTGATTTAGTTATTGAAATTGTGTATTACCTTATAACTTTAATATTTCTTCTTTCTTTAAGATTAAATGTAAACTCATTTAATAAGTTCTCAGAAAAATGTTTCATATGGATTTTTTTAATATCATCAGAAATGAGCCATTTTTCTTTATTCACATTTATTTGTTTTAGTAATTTGTACACCCAACATGGGGCTCAGACTCACAACCCCAAGACCGAGAGTCACATATTCTGTAAGTACACACTCTTTCAACAGATTATGCTTTTTCATTTGTTCAAATATACAAAGATGTAACATGTGTTTCATAGGTTTTTTATTTCACATTTTTATTGCTTTTTAAAATAAACTTCTAAACTTTTGGTGTTTAGCCACTTATTCTAGATAGAGCGCAAAACTATTGTTTTTTTGCATATGGATTTTGAAACCAGCCACGTTTCAACTAATTCATTTCCAGATTTGTTTTTTCTTAGTTCAGCCATTAAAGTATTACAAGTAACAATGGTATTTGGTTTTGCTTATGAAAGTGTTTACACCTTTCTTTTTGTTTATCTTTAGTTCCTTGAGTAGCATGTGCAGAACAGTGTGCAATAATAACAGTCATCAGCACTCCCGTCCGTATCGCGATTTGATGATGCCAGCCAGTGGCATATGGCCTCTCAGAACACAGTGTGATAAAACTGAGCATTAATAACAAAATGTTAGCTCAAAACAATAATACAGGTAAACTAACTGTTTCAAAATGCTAATACTATTCCTTAAAAGTCAAGGAAGTGTCCCTGCTAGTGGTATTTTTGTTTTTGTTTTTGTTTTTTTTTTTTTAAGATTTTATTCATTTATTTGACAGAGATAACAAGTAGGCAGAGAGGCAAGCAGAGAGAGAGGAGGAAGCAGGCTTCCTGCTGAGCAGAGAGCCCGATGCGGGCCTCCATCCCAGGAGCCTGAGATCAGGACCTGAGCAGAAGGCAGAAACTTTAACTCACTGAGCCACCTATGTGCCCCCCTGCTAACATTTTAAAACACTAGTACTGCTAGTGTTTTAAAACAACATATCAATAATGTATGTTGTGATCAATCAAATGCATTTATTACTGTTTATTGAAATTAACAAATAATTTTTATCTTTTGATAAAATCCACTGAGATTTCCTGATGAAACATTCCTTTATGGTAGGTCAAAATGTGTAACTTATTAGTGCTTTTTTATACTGCTGGATAAAATTTGCCGACATTTTATTTAAAATTTGACTATTTGCAAATAAATTGGTCTTCAGGATTTGCATGTGTATGCTCACACCTTCCATTTTCATATTATTCTTATATGGAAAACTTTCAATTCTCTTTATAGAATAGTTCCGGTGATGGAGAAATATTTATTTCTTGGAGGTTCCTAGAACTTCCATGTAATATAAACTTTGAATGTATTTTTCTAAATGTGTGTTTGGTTTTTTGAAAGCACTTTTTTCCTTAACATTTTTTATTTATTTATTGACAGATTTAGAGAGAACACAAGTAGGCAGGGTGGCAGGCAGAGGGAGAGGGAGAAGCAGGCTCTGCTGAGCAGAGAGCCCGATGTTGGGTTCGATCCCAGGATCCTGGGATCATGATTTGAGCCAAACACAGACACTCAAACAACTGAGCCACCCTGGCACCCCTGAAGGTAAGTTTTGAATATAAACTTATTTCTTCTTTTCTTTTCCAGATTGCTTTTTCCTCATTATTTTTTATGATTTTAATTGTGCTAAAAAATCATGTTTCATTAAAATGTTCAAATATGTTTATATATGGCATTATATTACCATTTCTTTAAAAAAATCCTTTTAATCTGTAGTTTCACTGCTTATTTTCCGTATATTTGTACTTTCCTGATGCTTTTTTCCTAGATTAACATTGCCAGAAGTTTTCTGTCTTTTGGTCTTTTCAAAGGGCTAGGTCTTATATGTATCAAATCTACTTTTTTCTTCTAATTCATTCATTTCTGTTTAAATCTTAATTATCTATTCTTTATTTTTCCTTTGTAATTTTTTTCAAATTTCTTGAAGTGAATGTTTAATTTGTTTCCATTTGTTATATGTTTCTTATAGTGAAATTATTTTAGTACTATGGATTTTCTTCTGAGTATTCACTTCTCTACATCCCACAGGTTCTGTTTCTTTCTATAATTAGTTTCATCTTTATCAAAGGAAGATAATAGCTCTTAACTACAAGGAATGCCATTTTCCTTCAGAGGGCTTTAGGAAAAATGTAGGAGGATTTAGATTAGTCACATGCCCAGAAGGGGCTACTGGCATCCTTTACCCAAAAATTAGGTGAGCCAAACATCCTATAACACATAGGATGCCCCCCAGAAGAAAAGCATTGGCATCCAAAATGCCAGTAATGACCCTATTTGGAGACACTACAACATGTGCAGTATATAGCATAAACAAAAATATTCTCCCACATTCCCACCCCCATTCCACTACCCAAAACAATCACTTTCTACTGCTTTTGCTACTTTGGGATTTGCCCACATCTCTACATACATCTAATGCATACTTTCAACTATGTCAGACTTCCTCCTAATTATTCTGTTACATGAAAATCTGGTTTCCTCTTCCCCTCTTCCCATTTTCTCAAAATTGCTGTATTACAACTTTTATAGTATATATATTGAATATTTTTATTAAAATTATGTAGATATTTTTTACTCTTTAGTACATTATGACTTAATTCCTCTTCTTGTGTTTCTTCTGGTTCTTCCTGGAATTACAAAATACTTGTCTTTTATTTCATTTGTTTTCATTTCTTTAAATCTATTTGATGGCTTCCTACACCCTACACAATCTTATAAAAATACCACTCAATATACTTTTCTACACTGTCATACTGAAAAGTTATTAGTTCCATTTTTGAACTAAAGATACCTCTATTTCTCCTAGAACTCTCTTGCCTTCTGGCTATCATATGGACTGGATTCTCTCTAAGCCTTCAACAGACTTGTCATCCTGAGATTCCTCTTTACTTTCTTCTATGCTGTATCCTGTTTCTTGGATCTTAGGTCTTCCTCATTCTTGGTTTATTTACTTATTTTGATAGGAACACATTCTTCATTAGGTTCTTAAGAAGTGCTGCACAGGAAATAAATTTTTAAAGACTTTATGTCTGAAAATATCTTATTCTGAATTTATATTGATTGATAGTTTGGCTGGGCATAGAACTGTTTTCCTAATAGAAGGCTGTTTCATTGTTTTCTAGCATCCAGTATTTATTTTGAGCCACTCAGATCCTTTGTATCTGACCTGTTTTTTTTAATTTTGGGTAGCTTTTAGGGTCTTCTGGTATTCTAAAATAGCATGATTAAAGGTCTTGATATGACTTTTCTAATTATTTTTAAATATTCAGGAATAAAGTTTACTGAAAGTTATTGTGCTAAATAGTAAACTTTTTCAATATGGAAATTTACATTCCTCACTTTTGGATGATATTCTTTTACTACATCTTTGATAATTTCCTCCCCAATGTATTATCTATGCTCCCTTTCTGAAATTTCTACTGTTTAAATACTGTACTTCCAGAGTTCGTTCTCCAATATATTTTTTTAAGATTTTATTTATTTATTTGGGATAGACCAGAAGCCAGCAGGGGGGAGAAGAGGGGAATAAGGGAGAAGCAGGCTCTCACTGAGCAGAGAGCCCTACAGAGAGTTCTATCCCAGGACCTTGAGATCCATGACCTGAGCTGAAGGAAGATGCTTAACTGACTGAGCCACCCAGGCAACCCCTCTAATTTTCTTATCTTTCCTATACATTTTTTGTCATGTTCTACTTAGTGGAAAATTTCTTTATCTTTCAAATTCACTATTAAATTTTTTATTTCACTTATTATATCTTTAATTTTCAATAACTCTATTAATTATTTTCTGTAGCATCCTCTTATTTTTTTAATGGGTGCCACAATTTATCTTTTTTAATGTAAGTTATAATTTCTTTGAAATTTTCATTTGTTTTCTATATTATCTGTACCCATTTCTGTATACTTTGATGTCTTTCTTACATACATTGGAAGACTACATGGTAATCCTTAGCTTTTCTTATATATTTAAGAGTGAAACATTAAAAAACTCATTAGACTCTGCCTTATATTTGTGATCATAGTTCTTTGTGGTTAAACTCCATTCTAGGTCATTCTACCCATTCTTTTTAATGAACCACTTAAATATTTACAGCAAACTGTGTCATCTGTAAACATAGTATAACCCTCTATGTATATAAATTTCCTTTTACTTTCTTCAATAAAGTATTATAATTTTCTTCACAAATTCATATATAACCTTTTGGTAGAGTATCTAAGTTATAGTTTTTCTTTATGTTACAAAAGTTACATTTTTCTTTAAAAACTATATTTTCTGATTTATTATTTCCAAATATAGAAACGCTATCAAATTTTATCTGTTGATCTTACAACTGGCAACCTTGCTGAACTCTTAATTTTTCTAAGTTTCTGTATATTCTATTTTTTTTTTTTTAGCCATCACATCATCTGAGAAAAACCAATGTTATTTCCTTTTTTTCTTTCTTACATTTGTTATTTCCATTTTTATCTTATAATATTGGCTATATTACCATTTGTCTCTTTATATTTATTGTTTGAGATCACCCCAATTTTTATCCTTTTACACACACTTTTCTGTTGTTATACATTTTATAAGATGCCTGTTGTTTTATTCTCTTTACTTATCCATGAATAAGGCAAGTTGTGTTCCACTTAGAGATTTTCACCTAATAGTAATCAATGAATTCACTCACTACTGTGAAACTGAATAAAGGAAACCTCATTTAAAATGGAGGTGAGTGTTATATGGAACTAATGAATCACTGAACACATCAAAAACCAATGATGTACTTTATGTTGGCTAACTGGACATTAAGAAAGAAAGAGAGAGAGAGGAAGTAAGAAAGAAAGAAAATAAATAATGGAATTGGGAAGCCGGAAGGCAGAAGCAGGAGTTCTCACACTGTACCACTCACAGCCTCTTTTAGCCTCAACAGGAAAAGGCATACCTTTCAGAAAGAAGCTTACTTTACACTTCCTGCAGGAGGAAGATTTTCTCCTTGCCTAGCAACAAGCCCAGTTGCGAAGAGACTATCAGAGCTCACTCAATGAAGAGCCACTACACTTCAAACTCCCAGTTTACTTCAATGAACTTTTTGTTATAATAGTCCTTCCCAACTCCCCCCTTTTCCACAAAGACCATTCCTCTCCTTTGTTCTCTGGATCTGCCTATGGTTTTTGCTGTAGTTCTCCCGTCCCAAATTGCAATTCCTCTTCTATTCCCAAATAAAGACATTTTGCTGGTAAAATAACTGCTGTTTTCCTCCTAAAGTCAATAGCTCTGTTCTCTGCACACTGTTTCTGCACAGTGAACAAATTCATAGCCAGAAGGCAAATGTCAGTCTGTGGCCAGATCTCAATCCTACTGAAGTTTCTAACAGAATTCTTCTATCATGTCTGCCTAGTTCTGTCATTTCTAACAAAAAACTGTATTCCTTCCATGCAACAACAAGAAGTTTCTTCACTTACCACCTCCTACACTATTCCCCAACCTCCCAATCACACCCTTGCTCTTAGAGGGTTTTCATTTCAACATACACTTGTTACATTGTGACTTCCAGTAAGAAAAATGTATATTCCATTTTTGTCTGTGGTTCCTGGCTCATAGCTCCTAGAAGCCTTGCCATTTCCTATATAAGGGTAAAAGGGACATCTTTGGTATAATATTTAGTTTTCTTCCTCATTCCTGAAATAGTTCCTAAGTGATAAAGGTGAAATTAGTTTCTTTCGTTATTCCTAACAAGCCCCTTCCAACCACATCTGAGTTCATGTTAACAAAACAACTTTCAGAAAGCCCACAGGATGAAGACTGGTTGTGAAGAGAAGCAACCTGTGATTTAAATGTTGGAACTTTCAGCACCCCTCCTCCAAGGAGGTAAGAGGGTCTGGAGGTTGAATCAGTCACTGAAGGCCACTGATTTAATCAATTGTGCCTATGTAATAAAGCCTTCATAAAAACCCAAAAGGACAAAGCTTGGAGAGCTTTCATATTGTGTACACATAGGGGTGCTGGGAGAGGGGTACACCTACAGAGTGTATGGAAGCTGTGTCTCTCCCACATATTTTTCCCTATACATTTCTTCCATCTAGTTGTTCCTTGTTTAAATCTTTTTATAACAAATTAGTACTCTAATAACTAAAATGTTGCTCTGAGTTCTGTGAGCTGCTCTAGCAAATTAATCAAACTAAATAACCCCAAGGAGGGGTTGTGAGAACTTCCAATTTATAGCCCAGTGGTTGGAAGCACAAGTGGCACCCCGGACTTGGGATTGGCATCTGAAGCAGGGGCGTGGGGCAGTCTTGTGGGACTGAGCCATTAACCTGCAAGATCTCATGGAATCACCAATTCGATAGCGTCAGAATTGAGTTAAATTGTAGGACATTCAGCAGGTGTCACAAAATTGCTTGGTCTAAGGGGAAAAAAATCACACATTTGGTGACCAGAAGTGTAAGAAACAAAGCAGTGTTGTAGTCGAGTGTGGAGAGTAGAAGAGACATACAAGAGGAATGGTCTTCCTTATTTTTCAATTTTCACCACTGGGTTTTGCAACATCTACCTGATTTGTAGGTATTGGCAATGACAGTTTCCTAAAGGGGGTGTTTCAGTCATCAACTTATTGCTTCTCAGTTCCAAATCCACTGTCTTTGCCTGTTTGTGAAATTAGAATGGTTTTCCCTTGCCAGGTGGCCTGATGTTAAGCTTGGGCAGGAGAAGGTGCTAGAAGGACACTGAAGGGGTTTTCTTCTGGTGCCTGGTTATGCTCATCTCACTTGGCTCCCACAGCATCTGCAGCCCAGGACCACCTACAGGCAGCTCACAATTGGCACCCTAGAGGGCAATATCTCAGCAAGTGGCCTCTCAGTGAGTTCTTCAGCAGGGCAGCTTTTCATGGACAGCTTCCCCTACACCAGAGGATCGAGTTCTGACAGCACTTTGGCAAGGTCTCCACCATACAGCAGGTCATGGTTGCAGATTCTCCAGGGTAAGTCTGAATCTCACCATGTGCTGGAGAGAGGAAGGTAGTTACCTTCCAAATTCCCTTCTTCCTTGGATGCTCCACCTCAGCCCTATAGGGGGAGCTATTTCCCATGTCTGCTATTATTCTCCCAGTCTTCATATTTTCTTTACTCCTTAGTAGATAATCCCACAACAGCTAATATTTTTTATATTAAACTTTCCCTTTTTACATTACTGTGTGATATATGTGTCTCCCGAATGGACTCTAATACCATATAAGATACAGCCTTCTTGGTATCACTTTACCTATGGTGACTACATCTCTCAGAATTCACCTTACCTGTTTTTGTTTAATTTAATGTAATTTAATTTAACTTAATTTAGTGCACTGACAAGTATATTTGCACCATTATCAAGTTACACCTAGCAAGGAATGACTTTCCTTTTGGTTTGACATCAATGACAACCAGATCATCTGCTAAGAGTATTACAGATCTGATCTTTGGAAGGATTTTCCACAGACTAGCTTCTGACTCTGTACCTTTCACATCTTGTATTCCTCCATTTCTCACAAATGTGTGGTGTTGGCCCCTGAAAGTCACATTCATAATATGATATGACCTCTGGCCCTGTACTTTCATGTTATAATGCCAGGTGGAGTCAGCACAGTGAGCAAGAGGAGTATTTCAGGAATACATTCTTATATCAGGATGGTTATCAATATTTTAACTTTGCCTTAAAGTGGCTGAAAAACTGCACAAACATTTCCCATTAAATGCAAGTCCAATACCTCAATTCCATTTCCTTTTAGATAAGTCTCATAAATTCCTGGAACCACTTCACGATCATCTGAGGCAAGAGAAAGGGACATTGGAGTAGAAAAAAACAGTCTTAAGATTGAAATTGCTTACTTTTCCAAATTTTACCACAAAAAAGAATTGTTAACCAAATGATTGAGACATCTTGGGTCCAGAGACAGAGCAACAGAAGTGTTCTTGCTGGCATCCATGCCCTGTAGACTGTCTGTGGTCTCTGTGGTTGGCCATGGAGAAAAGAGCCACTGAAGTCATGCCCACTGGCGCAATGGCAGGCGCCGTGTCTAGCTGTGACCCTTTCAAGCCCGTGAAGCTGCAAATACCTTTAGTGTATGCCTTTTCTGCGCAAACTAAACTACCTAGAAAAGAAGCTGTTATTTCCTAAATTTTTTTCAAAAGAATTTTTTTCTTTAAAACCTGACTGCTAAAGTCAGTGAGCCTGACACCTTTAACTTGTGGGTTGTCCCAGTGACTGGATGGGAAGGAAACATTTCCCCATCCAGGTTCCTTTTGCTGTGTGCCCTCCTAGAACTGCAGTCAAGGCACTATTTTAGTTTCTAGTTACATTTTTATGTAATTAATTCATTGGCCTCTCTCCCCACAAAGACTAAGAATACTGAGTTCAGGGATTGTGTCCATTTTAGTTCATTAGTACTTACCACTTGATGTTTAGTAAGTGCCCAATAAATATTTGTTTAAGAAAAATAAAAAGACTTATCAAATGAATCAATTCTTCCTGTTTTATATGTTTAACCTGTATTTGCCTTTATTACCATGTTTAACACATTCTGTTGATACTATTAGCATGTCTGTATACCCTTGATTATAAGCTCCTAGAAGTTTGACACTATTTCTTAATTATTTAGAAGTCCCTGGTAAGTAATAAATGTTTGCTGACCTGATCTGTGCCCTGAACTGGGAATTCGTATATCTGCCTGATATCTCAGGTGGATTATGTAGCTTCTTTGAGATTCATTTTTTTTTAATCTGTAGACTGAAAAAGTTATTCTAGAAATGATCTCCTAGAATCCCTTCCAGTTAAAAAATCTGAAAGTTATGTGATTCTAAATACAAAATACATTTTCATATCCCAAACCACTAATAGGATCATAAGTAACTTAAATGGGGGGAAAAAGCCTTCAGGGTAACTTTGAAGATGTGGGGAGAATTTTCATTAAAATATATAGGATGGAAATGTGTTGATTGATTTTTACCCACCAGAATTATAAACAATAAAATGTTTATTCAAAAAATCCAAACTGGATAACCATAAAGAGTCTATGTTCTTTGGGGGCCATGCAGAAAAATCTCTAAAATGTGTATACATTTTTAAAACTTATCATTTTAGGAAATAAAGTAGTTTGTACTTCTTGGGAATTTGAGAAGTGTTATTACGCCTGCTGAATAATATTACCATATACAAAGACTTGAAACTTTCCTTTAGGAATTTACTATCATACTCAAGAAAAATATATTAGACATTTGGGTACACTGGACCACTTAGGATAATTCTCTTTTAAACAAATTTGATTTCTAGTAGAGACTAAAACATATGTATATTTAAATAATTCAGTTTTAGCTTCACCCTGCTCTTACAAATGTAAATTTTATATTGACTCTACAAAAAGTTACTATTTTAGAAAATCTAACCCAGGCACAGAAGAATATCTGGAAATACTCTATTCAACATGAAATAATATTTTCCCCATGAAGAAAATCTTCCCCATTTAGTTTTATTATGATCTTCAAAATATATAATTAAAGAACACTAATTTGCTAAAAAGTGCACAGTATTTAGTGTCATTTGTTCCAGAATAATTTTCATAAATCAAATAGTTCATTATGATCTTTCAAAGAAAGAGAAAAGTAGAAGACAATTTGAGAAAAATAAGTAAGTCAGACTGGTGTTTTATTTCTCATGTTCTCCTGCAAAATACATCCCTTAGTTAACAATATTACTTCCTTTTGGAAAAATAGAATAAAGCACATTACCTCCAACTCCTTCAACTTCTCCTTTCAAATAATCATGAGAATCTTAAACATAAGTATGGAGACAGTTTGCTAAAAGGTCAAAGTTTGGAAAACACTAATAAGGACCCCTGGCCTCCAAAGAGCACCTAGACCCTCCCAATGCCAGGGATTTCACTACTTAGGGTTCCTTTTTCAGGGATTTCTGAAGAGCAAGCAGGTCTCTTTTTGGTGTCTGATTTTGGGGACAGCATTAAATAGATCCAATTATTACTACTTAATCATGTTGCATCTAGAATTTAGAATACAGCCCAACCTTGATAGTAAGTCACAAGCAGGAGGAACATTTGATAGTTTGGAGAGAGAGGGGATATGGCCTATACCTGAGGAGGGCAGGCTGCAGAACCACAGTAAGGCATTCCTAGCATTCATGATGGCGGCCTCTTGTCACATGGGGGTTTGGGAGAGGGAAGGAAGGATGGAGAAGAGTAACACACCTAAAGAGACAGCAACATGACAATGAAAGTTAAGTAACAACTTTGCCAGGATAGATTATATGTGTTATGGTTTATTTATCACAGAAAAATCAATTTTTGAAAATCAGAAAGTGGCCTTAACTGTCAACCTGTGCTTTTTTGTGTGTGTGTGTGAGAGAGAGAGAGAGAGAAAGACTGCTCAGAATTTCCAGCAGCAATAATTATTCAACAATTATAATTAAAACAACATGCTATACTTGATAAGTAAAATACTCCCTTGGTTTAGCATGTTCTCATTGTGTAAAGGATTTTTCTGCTCCTTATCCTTTATAGAAACATTGAAAAAAAAAAACATATTCTGAATAGCTTGAACACTAGTCCTAACTGTGATATCACTAACGCCTGGTACTTGGTCCGATAGATGTGTGTACCTCAACTGTTCCATTAGCTTTTCTCTTCTCTGAAACAGGTGGTATACAGGAATTCTTCATTTTGAAGTTCAACCACAGAGAAAGGTGGAGGTATGATTATGCTGACTGCCAATCCCAAAAGGAATATATGTGGCTCAGAGGAAGACCAACATCGCTATCTTTCAAGAACACTTACATTCAGGGACGCCTGGTGGGCTTAGTTTTTTGAGCATCCAACTCAGTATTTCAGCTCAGGTCATGATCTCAGGATCATGAGATTGAGCTCCTCTGGGAGGATTCTCTCTATCCCTCGCCCTCAATACTTTGGATTTATTGATAAAGAAGCCATATATAATCCTACCTGTTCATTCTGCAGCTCTCTATCCTATTGCAGGATACATCTCAAACCATGTGACTAGCTATGGAAATTTACTTCTGCCAATTGACAGCCTCTTTACCAATAGTCCAGATTCTTTTTCAATTTCACTTCCAACAAAAAAGGAAGAAAATGAAAACCAAATCCAGAAATAAATCCAGGAAATTCTGACCCCACATGAAAAGAAATCAATTGCACATGATTCTTGCATCCCCTGTCCAGCTATTTCAGTGTGCTGCATGAACGTCTGTAGGCAGCACACATGCATAAATTTAATCTGGCATAGCTGTGTAATTAATTTCTTAGATATCTTCACTCTTTTTCCCCACTTGTATTTTGTACCTATAGAAAAATAACCTCAGCACCCTGGTATAAATAAAAAAATGTATGCTCTTAAAAGCATGTATTTACATTTTATATTAATTTTTCATATTTAAATATTGTATTAAAATTTCATGTGGAAAACATTTCTAAATTACTAATCAAAAACTATTGGAGCTATGTCAAGACATAAATATTTGCTTCATAGTTTTTTTATTAAATATTTTAAATGTTAAAATTCTATTTGAAAATAGAATTTGAGTTGCCTTCAATACAGATTTAAAAGTAAATCAGCTAGAGGGCAACACGGCATAATGGTGGAGAGTAGGGTTTATGGTATCAGACAGCCTGATGTTGATTCTGCGTATAACACTTACAAGCTGTGTGACCTTTCAGAAGGTATTAACTTCTCTGTACCTCAGTCTCTTCATCAGCAAATAAGAAGAATCTTAGTAAGTCCATCAAAGAATTGTTATGAAACCAAATTCATTTTAACCTATTACTGCTACTATTGTGTCTAGTACCAGAGTGATATCTTGATATTGCTTTCATCAGCAGCCTAAAGAATCAACTGTACACTCATAGCACATGTTTGGCCAGACACTATGTACAGGAATCCACTGCTTGAGCCCTCTCAAAATTTGCCAACACACACATGCACGCAACAATCTGTAACACAGTGGCTTACATATAGCTCTGTGATAATCCAATTAAGAACAGCATCTATGGATATGCTGTGCTGACATCAGAAACAAAACAAAAGGTGAAAAAGAAAAGAAAAGAAAAAAAAAGGTGATGGCTGAGATATTCATTGAAGTCATGGGAATCCTGTATTTCAGGAGAAAAAGTGCAGGTCCCCTCTGGTTAATCTAGAAAGGTTTCATAAAACAGCAATGATCTTAGCAGTTTAATGGCAGGAGAGACACAACTGGGGGGATTTAAAAGAAGAAACTGCTCTAGGCTTATGAGCCTGTTGCCTTAAATGCTTGGCATTTGGACTGGAATGACTGTATCATGAGTGTTTGGGACAGGTTTGTCTAACATGAGAAAAGGCCCATGAATCAATGAATAGAAACTAAGGAAATGAAGTTCCAGGCTTGTTCCTGACAGGCTGTGATGTATGGTATGTACATCTTAGAATCCTGGACAACATAACCAGTAACAAGGCACTACAACGCTTTGAGGGAAGAGAGAGAAGGGTGTTTTAAGAAGAATGTTGAGAGGCTAAGAGATGGGAGGAAAAAACAACACAGACTGCATGGGGGACAATGATTTAAACATAAAAGATATAGGGAGGAAGTCCAGGAGAGTGACATTGATCAAGATACAAAACTAAGAAGTATCCAGGACAGGTTTGTTGCCAACAGGCATGAGAAAAAGGTGAGACAGACCTAAAGGGGGTGCATGAGATGAAAGGAAATTTGGTCTAGCAGTAAAAGGCATGAACAGAATGAAGATGACAGAGGAAGTGAAAATGCCATGAGTTCGTGGCTTGAAAGGGGATGGCACCGCTGCTCTGATGGACAGTGTGGCAGGGCAGAGGGTGGGTGAGGAGACAGGGCACGGCTCTTCAATCTTCAACTGGCATGTCGTCTCCATCCCAAGCTGCCCGATGCTCAGGGTAACATAAGCCAAAAGGAATAGCAAGTAAAAGGAAAATCACAAGTGTACTTCGAAGCTCTTGCTTTCTTGTGAGGTCAGCACCAGCTGTCGTAACCTTTCTTCGCTTCTCTCCTCTCCCTGACCTGTGTCACGACTAGTGGCTGGACACCTGACATGTTGCTCCTGAGCGTGGGGGGCAGACAGTACTCAGGACTCAGAAAGAGTTGTGTGTACTCACAGTGAGGTATACATGCCCACACATACACACCTTAGCAAAGCCAGAAGTATCAGAACTAAACCATTTCATTAATCCCCTTTCTGTGTTCTTTTCTTTTGTAAAATGACTTTGCTTTCCACACTTAACTCAAAGGGAAAAAAAAAATCTTTGTTAACCCCCTGAGCTGCTTTCACAGGTATCCCCTCCTAAGCAGTTCAAGATCTTACTAAGTGAGAGGAAATGTTCGTTTGGCCTCCTCAGTTGGTCATCTCTTTGCCAAAGGTACACAAGAAGAAAAGAGCAGAGTCGACACTTCGTTAAACAGACTGGCACAGAGGAAATGCTTTTTTGCAGGCCCATTCAAGTTTAATGTATTTTGAGAGAGACATACACCGCTGAAGAAATTGATAGGCGTGTGCCACAGAGAAAAGAGCAAAGCAAGACAACTTGCTCTCAGAACGAGCATCTAAGGGCCAGCTCCCCTCACGAGCTAAGTACCTCCACTTCGGAATAGACAAGAAGCATCTAATTAACACAAATATCTAATTGCTTTAACTGATCAGGCAGCAAATTATGTCAAAGGGAAGAAATTAAACAGCAGGGGAAACAGAGAGAAAACAACTCAGGAGATTATTTATTTGAGAAATATGATCATATTCACAAGTATCCTTGTCTTTAATGTACTTGGCTGAGACATCAACACAGCCAACAGCTCTTGTTTTATGAAACAGTAAAAGCAAACAAGCTCTTCCAACAGGAGGGCAGGGCTGGTATTTAGCCAGACAACTAAGAAACCAGTAAAATCCGCACACGTCTAATACACTTGAGTAGTGCCCTGAGTCGATTTAATTTGATCTGACTCCCTAGTTGGCTTAAAGTTAAAATAATAAATGGGTAGACAGGCAGGACTTGACCAGTCCGTCTCCTTAATCTCACAACAACCTACGAATTATCAGTCAGTAAGCTAGAACTGGCTTCAAAAAGGATCAAATTCAAATTTGTTTCACCGACACCATATTGGATTTTCGTCAGGCATGTTTTAAAAGTGAAATCTTCATAAAGAATTCTGAATAAAAATCTTACATGGAAAGTACATGGAGAAGATGACTTACACCCAAACAAGCCAGTTTTGCGAACTCTACCTGATTTCAGGGGCTGACTCCTGTGGCAAAGGTGGTCATTTCTTTCTTCTACAGGCTATGACTCTCCTTGCCCTTTATGGAGAAGACACCCTCAGCTCACTCCATTTGGCCCAGACACGTTATTGACATAGTCCCTAAACACATAATGTGAAACCCTCTGCCAAGCTACAGAATGTTCACAATTATTTAGGTTGTTATATTTTCTTTACCTTGTCTTCTCCAACATCACTGGGGATTGGCAAGGGCTGAGTATCAAGTTTTCTCTTTGAGCATCGTAGGACTTTGATACCTTCCTCCCATATCCTTTGGTTCCCTTGGTAAATGTTAGTCTGTAGCTTTTAATGTTCAAGGAAAAAGAGGAAATCAAAAGCTGACCTAAATCAATCATGTGAAGCAGAGATTATTAATTATGAAAAGGAGCTCAGAAGTCATATGATCAAATCTTCCATCCAGTAATCAATCCTCTCTAAAACATTTTGGAGGCAAATTTTTCAAATTCTGGCTTAAACTAATTTAGTAATGGGAAGCTCATTACCTCACAAAAAAATCTGTTTTACCATCTTCCAAGTCTATTTAGAGGGTCCTTTTTATTTATTTATTTATTTGACAGACAAAGAGATCACAAGTAGGCAGAGAGGCAGGCAGAGAGAGAGGGGGAAGCAGGCTCCCCGCTGAGCAGAGAGCCCGATGCAGGGCTCAATCCCCAGACCTCGAGATCATGACCTGAGCTGAAGGCAGAGGCTTAACCCACTGAGCCACCCAGTTGCCCCTAGAGAGTCCTTTCTTTAAGGAAGCAGAAATCTACCACCCTATAATTCTTGACAATGGATCTTACCTCCGCTCTCTGGAGCAGCAAGTACAAGGTAATTAATTGCTTTATTTATATACTGATCCCTCAAACATTTAAAAAGTGTCATTTCTTTCCACAGTCTCCTTTTCTCCAAGTGAATCTTCCTAAGCTCCTTTCCACACATTTTGATAATTACATCTAACTGAACAAACCCACCGTGATTGCTAAATGAGTGAAAACCCACACAACACCTGGAAGACAGGTGTTTGCATGGGTGTTCAAAAGGCGGAAATGCTCGTACAAAAAGATCTCGGAACCTTGTTTTCTCCATCTCTACTTCTGAAGAAATCAGAAGTCCTTTTCAGAAAATTGTCTAATCTGGAAATGTCAATCTCCTACTTCAAACTTGACAGAACTGAATATAATCCTTCAACTGATTAGTAGTCAGAGTTTTGCTTTTTTTGTGGTCAGGACCTGAGCACTCCTTGTTTGTATTTTTGTGTGTATAATGAGTCAGCCTCTCGTTGTTAGCCTTCTTAGCAGCAAAAACAAATGGCTGGCTCATTTAAACACCCTAGATTATTTTCACTTCAACTACTACTAATCCAGGTTTCTCTCTTTTATGTTTTTGCAGAATATCTTATTGATAGCATTTCTACTATAGCTGTGGGAAGGTTGACTCCTGACTAAAATGTGGATTTGGTTTATGTGTCCTTTATGTCTGTCATTAAAAATGATGATCAAAAATTATATATCATAGGTCAAAAAGTTGTTCTTTGTGATCTGAAAGAAAAGAGACCGCTGAGAGAGAAGTTATAGTCTGTACTAACCACAAGTAATTTCGTGGAAGTAATATTTGGAGAGAGAAAATTGGCAAATGCTTCAGACTAAACTAGGACACATTTGCTTAGGACATCACAAAATTATCTTGCAAAAGAAACATGTTTTATATGATTTGTTA
Organism: Mustela nivalis; assembly: GCF_964662115.1. Classification (NCBI taxonomy): domain Eukaryota; kingdom Metazoa; phylum Chordata; class Mammalia; order Carnivora; family Mustelidae; genus Mustela; species Mustela nivalis. Next base: position 56,566,553 of record NC_139024.1, on the reverse strand, counting down.
TTCGTTGGGCACATCCAGGACCATGCAGCTATCTAAAAAATAAAATAATTTGTCTTTGCACACAACTCCAATCTCTGCGTGCCAGCGTGCAGGGTTCCTTGATCAATTTGGTTCATATATGTAATGATACAGTATCCTCCAAAAAGTGTCACCTCCATTTTCTAATCATCAGCTTAATATCCTGAAAATATTTAGGGCATCTGGGTGGCTCAGTCAGTTATGTCTGACTCATCCTCAGCTTAGGCCTTGATCTAAGGGTCATGAAGTCAAAGCCCCATGTTGGGCTCCTCATTGGGCATAGAGCCTATTTGAAAAAGAAAACTTCACTGGGTGTTATACGTAAGTGATGAATCACTAAATTCTACTCCTGAAACTAATATTACATACTCTATGTTAACTAATGAATTTAAATAAAAACTTGAAACTAAATAAATAAAAATAAAAATACTCAAAACTTTATTGTGTACCTAAATTCAAGTCTTTTAAGGAATGAGTTAACAAATTTTCACTATCATTGAAGACAATAATATACTATAAATAGGCAAAAAATTAAGACTTAGTGCCAACTTTAAAAGGAAATACTGACAATGTAATGACACTGACTATAGTATCTGCAGTTTTCTCTGGGAGACAGAATTCCACTACTCAGAAACCTAAAAATGTAACAGGTCACTAAGTTTGCCTAATCTTTTAGTTGTGGGCTTTATTTATGACTTTCTGAGGACGACAGCTGTTTATATGTAGGAAAAACAGTATAAATATGTAGGAAGAACAGGTGGTCACAACAGATTATTTACTCTAGTGATTACAAGAGAAATTACAGAGATTCAGTAAATTGTTGGATTAGTTAGAAAAAGAAAAGGAAAATACCTCCTTCATCTGTAAAATTCTCGATGTGCAGGAAACTTAGGACAATGACCTAAATTCTAGTTCATTCTTGCTTAGTCATGAGAATGCATCTATCAATCAAATTAACACATAAGTATGGAGACATTCTGTAGGTTTGAGAAAATGTTCTGATATTTGTGTCCATGAGGTGAAGGTTAAAGGATAATACTATTTTCAGGATATCTTCATTTCCAAAAGTTAGAATTTTGCCCTGAAACATTTATGAATTTCACCTTTTTTTTGACATTTATACAATAATATTCATAATGTGAGGCTCTCTGTGGGGCAAGTGCTTCAACATGGCATTATTTCTTATCTAAAATATGACTTTGATATTGCAAAATATACATATATCCACACCCACAGATAGGAACAAAGGGTTGGACAGAATATGACAAAATGTTAAGTGTTTGCTCTTGGTTATTTTCCTTTCAGGTTCTTTGATTTTTTTTTAATTTTTATTATTGAATTACAGTTGAGGTATAATGTTATAGTAGTTTCAGGGGCACAACATAGCGACTGACAATTCTATACATTATACAGTGCTCACCACAACAAGCATTGTTACCATCTGTCACCATATGATCACAGTATTATTGACTATATTGCCTAGGTTGTACTTTCCATCCTCATGACTTATTTATCTTATGACTGGAACCTGCTTGACCTATTTTACCCATTGCCCATCCCCCCTTCCTTTAAGTTTTTATTTAAATTCCAGTTAGTTAACACATGGTGTAATATTAATTGCAAGATTCCCCCTCCCTTCTGGCAGCCATTAGTTTGTTCTACTTATGAGTCTGTTTCTGGTCTTTGTTCATTTGTTTTGGTTTTTTAGATTCCACATATAAGTGAACTGAAATGGTGTCTTTTTCTGACTTAGTTCACTTAACATAACACACTCTGCATCCATCCATATTGTCATAAATGGCAAGATCTCATTCTTTTTCATTGTTGAATAATATTCCACTCTGGATATATACCACATCTTCTTCATTCATACATCTATTGATGGACACTTAGGTCACTTTCATATCTTGGCTATTGAAAATAATGCTGCAGTAAACACAGGGGTGCATATATCTTTTTGAATTAGTGTTATTGGTTTTTTTGGTTAAATACCCAGTCATGGCATTACTGGATCATATGGCTTTTCTATTTTTAGTTTCTTGAGGAACCTCCATATTATTTTCCACAATGACTGCACCAATTTATGTTCCACCAGAGTACACAAATGTTCCCTTTTCTCCACATCCTTGCCAGCACCTGTTATTTCTTGTCATTTTGATTTTAGACATTCTGACTGGTGTGAAATAATAGCTCATTATAGTTTTGATTTGCATATCCCTGATGATTAGTGATGTTAAGCATCTTTTCATGTGTCTTTTGGCCATCTGTATGTCTTCTTTGAAAGTATGTCTACTCAGGTCATCTGTCCACTTTTTAAATTGGATTTTCAGTTTTTTGATGTTGAGTTATATACACTCTTTATATATTGAGGATATTAACCCTTTATCAGTTCTATCATATGCAAATATCCTCTCTGAATCAGTAGGATCCCTTGTCATTTTGTTGGTGGTTTCCTTTGCTGTGAAAAAGCCTTTTATTTTGTTGTAGTTCCAACTTTATTCTTGCTTTTCTCTTGCCTGAGGAAACATCCAGAAAAATGTTCCTATAGTGGATATCAAAGAAATTACTGTCTATGCTTTCTTTTAGGTTTATGGTTTCAGGTCTCATGTTTAGGTCCTTAATCCATTTTGAGTTTATATATTGTATGGTGTTAGAAAGTGGTTCGGTTTCATTCTTTGCACATAGCTGTCTAGTTTCCCCAATACAATTTATTTGTAAAGACTGTTTTCCTCCCTTGTATATTCTTACCTCTTTTGAAATAGATTAACTAGCCATATAAATATGAGTTTGTTTCTGGGGTCTCTATACTATTCATTGATCTATGTGTCTATTTTTGTGCTGTTATCATACTATTTTGATTACAACAGCTTTGTATATATCTATTAAGATGTACTGATATATTAACATAAGATATATTAAGATTGTGATGCCTCCAGCTGTGTTTTTCTTTCTCAAGACTGCTTTGGCTATTTGGGGTCTTTTGTGGTTCCATATAAATTTTAGGATTATTTGTTCTAGTTCTGTGAAAAATACTATTTGTATTTTGAGAGAGATTGCATTGAATCTATAAATTGCATGGCAACTATTTTGTGTACTGATTTGTACCTCTCTTTCTCCAAAAGGAATTAAATACAACATTTTATAATGTATCAAACAATATAGCAAAATGAAAATAAAATTTGAAACAAGAAAATGAGGCAATGGGGTAAAAATGGGTAGAAATAAAAGGCAGACCCAGGTAAAGTTAGTTCAAAATCTTATACTACATAATCTTAATTGTTACTGAGAAGAGGAAAACCGAATTATTAGTAAGCTTCACAGTTGCATAAAATATTGGTTTTTTATTGCTCAGGAAAATAGCAACTGTGCTTAATCCTTGGCCAGATGGAATTTCTTCCATGAGATCACTCACTGGGAAAATACTGTGCAATGTAATACAATCAACAATACTCTTAGTGCATATAGTAATGCATTTCCTAAGAATGTTCTTTTTGCAAGGCCATTGGTATTAGCCTATGATGGCAAACCAAAGAGGAATTGAATACATGCAATTGTCAGCAAGAGATTGGGTTGAAAATGCAAAAGGATATTTTATAGGATCATGGCTTTCTGATATATGATATTTATTGTGATTCAATACCATTAAATACTAGTAGTATATAGAGAAATAGTTATTAAAATGCTTAACACAAGATAATAACAAAAGCAAGCCTTTGATAGTATTTTCATTAACGAATTACCCCAATCATTAACTTATATTTTTAAAAAGTTTTCATGAAATGTATTCCCCACATTTTTCTTAGATAAAACATAAATTAGACCTCAGCACAGGATCCAAAAAAGTATTTGGCTTCAATAATATAAGAGTATGCAAAAGCCTATGTTGCTAAGCACTATTTACAAGTCCTCCCTAAAGAGTCTACAGTGCAGTGTGTTAAGTGCTTTAAGAGCAGCCAACATGGGGTCCTATGAAAAAGCCTGGGAGGAGCAAACTTGAAGACTCCTGAGGATATCTCAGAGAGGGTCACCTTGGAGACCTGTAGGAGGAATTGAAATGCCGGCCAGCCACAGATGGGAGGAAAGAGGACTCCAGGCAGAGAAAAGAAAATACATAAAAAACAGAGGATACAAAGTTCATAGAGCATTTCAGTAAGTAGCTATCACTGAAGAGTACTCATGGGGGATTTAGGAATGACAAGAGAGACTGGAGGTGCCTTATATGTCACAATAAGAACTCTTACACTTTTTCCGAAGAACAATGAGGAGCCATTGAGAAGTGATGAGCAAGGAAGAGAGTCACAGCTGACCTTCAGAACGGTTTCTCTGGTGCCCAGAAAGGGATAAGAATAGCAACAGAAAGATAAGTCAGGATCCTTTAGGAGACTGTCAGAGTGGATAGTTAGGAATGAACACTTCAGAGGTGCTTAGGAGGTATAATTGAGAGAACGTGTTGAGTGATTAGAAGGGGGTAAGGGAAGGAGCTGGCAGACAGGACATTTGGTTTCCTGACTTGAGCAACTGGGGAGAAAGTGCTGCCATAGTCTGCCCAACAACAACAAAAATATGAGGGATTTGGCAAAAGAGGGAAAACTTCAGTTTGTGGCATACTGACTGGGAGATGTCCAAATAAAAATGTTTACAAAAAAATTTTGATCTATAGTCCTAGACCTCAAGAAAGAGCTTTAGGAAAAAAAAGGAAGGAAGAAAGCTTTAGAATTGAGACTGAGATTTGGGTGTCACTGTGATAGATGATGATTGAGAAAATTCTGATTTAAAACGGCAAACACACTACTCCTCCTGACATCTAAATGGAAAATTACAATGTAAAATTTGAAGACGGAAATCTACCTGCAACAATGGAGAGAAAGGTAAGAAGGATTACCCAGCAGATAAGATATTTCAGCATGAAAGAATGCTTTTGGAAGTGTGCTGACAGCGGGACAAAGTAACTAACAGAAAGAAAGCTGTGGCTAATGAGGAGACACAGAACCCCAGGGGAGGAGGATAATAATATGCTCAGAGTCACTGGGCTTAAAATTCTCAATTATAATGGAAGTTGGGAGATGGAAGAAATAAAAAATGGGATGGTGTGGTAATTGTTAAGTCTGGCAATGAGGAGTAGGTCCTCACAAACATTTTCTTTGTCATCCCGAACAGATTCTTTTTTAAAGCTAACAATAGAAAAGAGAAAGTATATCAAAAACATCCCGTAATTATCACTGTAATAATGCCAACATAAAGGAGGGTAAAGACAAGTGGATACAAGTCGATGTCAAAGTTCTTTCCTTGTAAGGTAGAAGAAATAATTAAAATCAGAAATAAAAACAAGACAGGAGAAAAGAGAAAAAGCAAAAACAATTTTTAAATAAAAACTAAACAAACAGAAATGAGCTCAAATAACCACAGAAAAGCAGAAATAGCTTAAGTCCCTGGAACCTGGGAGGTGCTAGGCAGTCATAAGCTTTGTTTGAATACCATTCTGTTAGAAATAGGGGATGCTTACCTTGTTTGTCCCACAATGGGTCCGAAATATTCACTGAAATTGTCTGGACCATAAATCCACTTTTAGGTTTGTCATTTAACATTAAGAAGGCAACAATAGGATCTCTATTGAACAAAAATATATTTCATTTTATTCAACAACCATATAAAGCAAACTAAATTGCGTTCAGTGAATTCTGAGTTTTCTCTAAGAACAAAAGACTTGATAGGTGTGACAATGACAATTATCTACTCTATTCTGTTCCAGGTCCAGTTATCTATTCTTTCGCCATCCATTTTCTTCTGCATTTCTTCTCCTTTGTAATCCGCACCACGTTCCGATGCTATGCCAGATCATTCAATACTGTTTACAGTTCAGGTTTTAAATGACAGCAATCCTATTCACTGAATACCAAGCATTATTTCCTGTAGTAATATTGGCATAATGCTTGATACAATCACAGTACAGGAATTCATCCTGTCTTTTATTTGAATGGCCCCATATTTTCTGTCTGCCTTGAAGTACTCTTTCAGCTACCTACAACTTATTCTTGGGTCTCTGTCCTTTGGTCTAATGATAACGTCCAGACTGTATTCAGCTTAAAGTTTTTCTCCCACAGATTCCTGGAAATCCTATCATATCCTCTAGCTACAGTAACCCAATGTCTGTGTAACTACTGCATTCCTACTATAATGTATATGAACCACATATTTCATGTAAACACCAAATTAATGCTAAGAAATCAAAGATAAACAAACAAAAATGATTTAGAGGACATCATTTAAAGGGGATAAAAGAGCTCCTCAGTACACGATCAATGATATAAAACATACAAATACATTTTTACCACATTCTAAATGACCTTACATGAGGAAAAAAAAAAAACAGCTAATTATTCATCAACAGAGTATTCTGAATGTGAATTCTAGTGGATTTTTGAATAGGTTTCATCAGGTAAGAACTTGTTCTGAGTTTATAATTTAAGTGTACAACAGGAAACACTGAACATTGTCATAGCAATCATCTTAAGTTTCTCTCATTTAAATTTCTACTTGAGAATTCTACTTTTTAAATGTGAAAAACCAATTCATATGCTCAGGGGATAAGTACTCCATTTCTGAAAAGTCTATTATTTTTACTGTTTCTTTCTCTGCAGTTTACCTTTTTCTTTTTCTTCTACTTCTTAAAAAAATATATATATTCTTTATACTCAGTATAATTTCTGTCTAAAGGTAGGGAAAAGAAGTCATAAATGCCAAGCCCTCCCCATCCATTTTATTTTTCGTTAGCTGCTTGGCTAGATGGTAACAGTACCTGTGTCATTTAAGGCTTGGAGATTACCTGAAGGTGTAATTCTGTGGAGTGTTTTTGTTTATTGCCAAGAAAAAATGGAGAGAGTTTTCTCGGTAACTTCCATTTGGAGTTAGCTTTCAGCTAGCTAGGTAAGAACCACTGCTTAAAGGACAATAACAAGAAATCACAAATATATACAGGTTCCAAAATCTAATAGATCCACTACAAATTACTTTTCTCTGTCACAAAATTCGAATTTGCGACAGAGAAATCATTCAAGAGCCTCTATCTCCCTTTCAACAACTATCCTCGGAAACCCACTTTTAGGCACTGCTCCCAACAGAAGCCAAATGTAAAACATAAGCAGTTCAAATGATATCAGAAATCAAGATGTGTTTTAATGCCACGAGTGATGACAAAAACAGATACTGTTTTTTAAACTACAATATATGTGCTGGTAAGCAGTACCCATTAACAATGCCTTCCACTGTAAACAACAGAAAACGCCACTCTAACTGGCTCAAACACAAAGAAATAATCGTTTCACACAACAGAGGTAAAGAAGATGGGCAGATTTCAGGGCTCTTCTGGAGTAGCTCCAGCTTTGTCATCCCTTTCCTCCGTCCAGCTGTGTGGGCGTACTCCCAGGCTGGTAGGAAGATGGTTCTGCTCGTGGGGACCACACATCCACACACAATCACCACCAAAGAAACAAAGAGCATCTCTTCCTGTAGTTCTTCCTCCAGAGTGAGAAAACTTTATCCAGAAGCCCTCAGAAATTCATCCAGTATCTCAGGGGCTTGGAAAAGAACACATGTTTTTTCTACAACCAATCTCTGTCACCAAGGAAAGGCTTATTTTTTGCTCAAGTCTGGGTTCCTGAACCTAAAACGAGAAGGTTTTCTGTCAGTGCTGTTTTGCTACCTTAGCAGCACTGTAAATGTGGCCTGACGGTCAGGCTAACCCTGTGGGGGGAGAAAAGGAAACTCAAGCCATTCTGGTCCCTTCCTCCAAATTTCCACTCTCCTCCAACCTTCTTGGGTTTTTCACCCTCCACAGATTTCAGATGGATATTGTCTGTAGTTTTGCAGTTTGAATTATGCCCCTGCCTCCAAACTTATATGCTGAAGGCCTAACTTCCAGTACCTCAGAATGAGACCTTATTCAGAAAGAAGGTCTTTGTGGATGTACCTAGTTAAGATGTCATACTGGAGTTGAGTGGACCCTTAATCCAAAGTGACTTGTATCCTTACAAAGAGGGGGAATTTGCACACAGACATACACACAGGGGCAACACCCTGTGAGGATGAAGGCAGAGGTAGGGGTGAAGCTTCTACCAACCAAGGAAAGCCAAAGATTGCCAGGAAACTAGCAGAGAGGGCCTGGAACAGATCCTCCCTCGCATTCCTCAGAGGGAACGAGCCCTGCTGATTCCTTGACCTCACACCTGTAGCCTCCTAGACTGAAGCAGTACATTTTTGCTATTTGAGTCACCCAGTATGTTAAGGCTGTCCTAGCAAACCAGCACATGCATTGCACAATGACGAGTTTATACAGGAAGGTCATTAGGACCTTACTCCTCAAACCAGGGGTGAAACTATCTTACTTGCCTGAGAACAAGTTAGTGTCTTCCCCATGCCTTTTCCATTATCTGAAAAATAGGGGTAATAATGATATTTATCATAGCATTGTTGGGAAGATGATGTAAGCTGACTGATGGATAGCATAAGAGCACACTACATGGAACACATGTGCTCTCATAGTTATTAGCTGGTCTAGTCCTGCACTCACTGGACTATATACCAGGCACTCTAGGTGCCTCACCAAACCAAACAGATATAAATTTTGGCCTTTCCGAGGTTTACACTGTAGTGAAAAGATGCAGACAATAAGACAAATAAGGAAATTATGTAACATATTGGCCAGGACTAAGCTCTATGAAGAGAAATGAATCAGAGAAGGAGGAAGGGGAGGCCTGGGGTTGGGGTGGCAGTTGCTGATAGGCTGGTCCAGACAGGCACTGTGGAGGAGGGCAGACACCAAGCTGATGCACACCAGGCAGACAGAAGAGCAAGTGCAAGTGGCCTGTGGTAGGAGCCAACTTGTATATTCATAGGGCAGGAAGACCAGTGTGGCTATAGCAGAATGAGGGGGGAGGTGATGGGAGAGGAGGTCAGAGATGTAATGGGGGCAGGTAGATAAGTCCTGGGAGGGCTTAGGCTTGCACCCTGAATGACACAGCAAGTCAGTGGAGGTTTTGAGCAAAGAATGGCATGATGTGACCAGGCATTTTTATAGGCTCACACTGGCCACGAAGTGAGAGTAGATATGAAGAAGAAAAGAACAGAGAAACCAAGTTACAACATGGTTTCTGGAGTCCAGTCAGTGGAGGGATTAAAACATAATTAGGCTTTATGTTCTTTGACAAGAGAAGTAACATGTTTCCCCAGTGGAGTGAATGTAATATCTGAATGAAAGAGGAGTTAAGAATGACTCTGAGGTTCAAATCCAAGCCGGAGGATGTATGCTTCCATTAATCAAATTAGGAAAGTCTTTTGGAGCAAGAGAAGGAGAGAATGAAGTTATTACCAGTGTCCTGCCTTATCTGTAGTATTTTGCCTTTATTACTGTTAGAATGAATGAAGTAGTTGCTAATATTGTCCTTCTTCTTCCTGTTACTATGATTGCTGTTATTAGAATGAATGATTTTTTTGCTAGAATTTTTGTTACAGTTGTCCCTCCTCTCCCTTTACTATTACTGCCATTATTATTATTATTATTATTATTATTATTATTATTATTAAAGTGAGAGGTAGTTTAATCTACCCTTTCCTGTTTATTCTCAATTCCATCTTCTGTGGGAACTTCTTTTCCTTACAGGTAACAAGTCGCTTTGGAGTCAGCGCATTCTGCTCAGCTGCTCCTTTTTCTTCTTCCCCTCCTCCCCCTCCCCCCCTCCTCCCCCTCCTCTCCCTCCTCCCCCTCCTTCTTCTTCTTTTTTTAAGATTTCATTTATTAGAGAGAGAGCATGACGAGCAGGGGGAGAAGCAGACTCCCTGCTGAGTGTAGAGCCCAACACGGAGCTCGATCCCAGGACCCCGAGATCATGACCTGAACCAAAGCTTGATGCTTAACCAACGAAACCCCCCAGGCACCAGCTACCTTTTTTTAAGCTTTTCCTTATTCCTGCTGTAATCTAGTCCCAAAGGGAAGTCCATGGCTGCAGAGCGTGCCCTTCTCTCTTGGGAACATAACCTTGAGTCACCTCTGGTCCTATGGTCACACCTGCCTTCTCCATCTCCCAAGACTATCTTTGTGAAAGGGAACCCCTGCCTTTTCTCCCTTTGGACATTTCACTGCCCTTTGCTTTTTCTCATTGTAGCCATTTTTCTTCTGTTTACTCGAGTTTTCATGAATCCTCGTACCAATTCTTCCCCACGCTCAGTATTGGCTGTTCTCGCTCGTGAATTCTGCTGTGACCCCTCAGTAAATCTGAACAAATCCCCTTCCTCACTGCTCCTTTCCCTCTGGGCCTCAATTAAAACTCCTGCTACACGAATTGTGGCTTGGTGTCCCTGGGGCTCAGTTTGCTCCTCTGAACAATAAAGGAAATACCCAGGTTAAATGCAAAGATCCTCAGCTGTAACTTTTGGACAAACTGACTCCGTGTTTTTCCTGTATGGCGAGTTCTCCCATCTGTGTAACTTGTCTTCAGAGCCTGCCTTTCATTACTCTCTTATTACCAAGGCCCCCAGCTCATTTTTTCATCTTTATCTCTTAGGCAAAGCCAAGTGGCTTTCACCCATACCGTTAGTTGGTCAGAAGAATGTGTTTATTTTTCTAGATATTTCCTAATGTTGCATACAAAATATTTCAGGGACCATGATTCATGTTTGAAGAAATAAACCCATTTGGGCATTTCTTAACCATGAGTGAGATTTCATGATTTTCTTTAAGAAATCTGTAACCAGAAAGCTTTGTTAATGCCAGTGACAAGTAGCTAATGACATCATTCCTGCTTTGATTTTCTGTGACACATTTTTGAGGTTTGCATCCTCACTTCTTTGCGGGGCCCTCACCTTTGTCTTCCTTTTGCCCTGTAACTGCCAATTTTCATCAGCAATTGAGAAAATAAGAGTGCAAGGAAAAACAATTTAGCTCAGCTGACTGCTTCTTCAAGGAAACTGTTTTTTAAATTTCAGACTAAGTTAATAAAAAAAAGTTTTAATCCTATAATCCGAGGTCATTTTAATGCTTTTATTCAGCAAAATTCCAGGTAATTTTGAAATACATTGGACATCCATTTATTGAGGACAAGAGAGGTTATTCCAAAACATTCTTTAATAGCCCTAAACTGATTTTTCCTATCAGAGGAAAAAGGAAAATCCACCTGGAAAGGTCTTTCTTTAGTGGAGCTTACATAGCCGAGCTTCTTAGGCATTAAAAAAATTCACACACACACACACACACACACACCATTGGTTAGAAATATTCCATTTTTAGTGTTAAGTTTTACACAACATATTATGATCATAAATGGGTTACTCAGATATAATAGTTACCTCTAGTTATTTTTAGCAAGGGGGCGAGATTTCATAATATTCAATCCTGCCTTATAAATTTAACTTGGAAACCTACAGGAGAAACGTGAGCTGTCTAGCATTCTCTGACAGATCAAAAGCCGTCGCCCCTGAGCCCCACAGTAACGATGTCCCTGCGTCCTCTGAACTCCAGTGGAACTTACCTTGGGTCCTTCTTATCCCCCATACTTCCTAATTCAGAGTCTCTCGTATCTATCAATAAATAATTACAGAAGAAAAAAAAAAAAGGAGCAGGAAAATAAGCAGGCATTGCAGTGTCATAGAAGAAGGGTGTTGAATTAAACAAACGTAGCTTTCTCATTTCACCCATTTCTTCACCATGGATGCCGAGCAGCTGACTGAACTATCTGATCCTTCGTCTTCTCGGCTCTATATTGGAGGTAATGAACTGCCCTCATAGGGTACCATGAAGGTTCAATTAAAATTGAAAAGCACCTGGCACACACAAGGCACCCGACAAAAGCTGCTTCTCCTTCCCCCACTCCGGCATATCATCATAGATCAATCCTGCGGGAGGGCTGGTTGAACACTGGGTTGTTTCTGGGCTGTGAGCTTTATGAAGGCAGGGTCTTGTTCATCTTTGTATTTCTAACAGAACCCTGGGTAGTGAGCCTCACATTCTGGGGGCACAGTAACTCTGTACTGGTTTAAACTGAGGGATGAAACAGGATGGCGCCTGAGCTGTGCAACAATCATTTACAGACTCGGGCTTTTCTGGTAGGACGGCTCCTCTCATGAGCTACGGCTCAGGCCTCTCGGGTGCTGGCACAACCCACCATGTTTTAAGTCGGGTGGCACAAAATAGAACTACTTTCCTAAATTCCTTGGCAACTAATCAGAACACTGTTGTAGAAAAACTGGCCTTATTCTAAGAGAAAGACACAGAATCCACTACCTTGTGCTGGAAAACCAACAAGTGGTGTTGAAAGCACTGAGACACATAAACATGGGCTTTAAACACCAGCTGGTCCCAGACCAGCCAAGAGACCTGAGGCAAGCTGTCTACGCTTGTTGAGCCTCAATTACACCAAAGAGAGAGACAACAGCTGTCCTGTGGTTGTCACACAGGGTTGTGGGTAGAGAAGGTAGTGCCTGGAACTGACTGGAACAACTGGGAAGCAGGATGTCAACACCAAGCCTAGAAAGCCATCAACTTTCAGTCAGGAGAGCTCCTCCTCTGTCTTAGTCCATGCTTCTATCCACAGTCCCTTCTTTGGCAACTGACCAGCTCTCATTGTATCCTTTCAGTTTAGTTGAGCAGAAAAGCTGTGTACCTGTACATGCACCAAGGTGCAAGGAGTCCCATCAATGGATCCCCCATCTTTTGTTCTGCAGGTCACATTACAGTGCCATGAGAAGGTGTAGTGATTAAGCCGTAATACAACAGATGCATGCATTACTTTTCTGTCCAATGATAGAACACTGTGCAGTCCAATTGTTTGTGGCTTTTTCTCCTGTGTCAGTTAGTCACAGCTTCCACGGTGAAGAATTTCAAAGAAAATACAGCCCAATCAAAGCATGACAGAATGTCAACCCCAGACAAAAGGGGGCAGACTGCGGGCCAAGCCAAGTGACCATTCTTTTCAGTTCTGGTGGAATCTTTGTTTCTAGTCATTCTACTAACATCACCTAAGGAAACTGGGTTCCTAAGGAAAATGGGAGGGTGGGGAATCAGACAGGCCACCTACACACCACAGATGGAAGAACGAACCTTCCCAAATTTTTTAAAAAAGTCTTCTTCTGCCCGGGCCAGTGCGTCTTCGTCAATGTACACAGCCGGCCTTCGGGCCATGAGGAAGTACTGCACCTTCCTCAGATTCCAGCCCATCACGTACTGGAGCCAGCCGCACACGGCCGCCGTGGACCGGCCGACCCCGGCGTTGCAGTGAACGTACACGGTGTGTCCATTCTCGAGCAGCGCGTGCAGGAGACAGACCGCCTGGGGCAGCATCTGTACTCGGCCTGGGATTGAGAAAGCACAGCACAGACACATGAATAATGAAACCCCAATATCGCCACTACTGAGAGCTCCTCCAGTGCCTGGTGAGATGAGTGCCATGCAGGGAGGGGCAGGGGTATGCGAGCTTGCGCTATTCCTTTGTTGTGAGGGAAAGGGTGAGACAATGTCAAAACCTACTAATTATAAAGTAGAAAAAACACCCCAGAGGCAGTGGATCAGCTCTGAAATTTCCCTGGTTTTTGCTCTGAGTGACTCCTGCATCAGTGCAAATTTCCTTTCAAAGAAAAGTTAACCATTGGCTATGGTCAGAAGAACGGATTTTTGCATCCATCAGAAGGGCTTGTACAGATGGGGCAGAGATTTAGAGAAATCTCACCCAGACTTTCTTTAATCCAAATGGATCTTCCAGATCAATGCAAAACAGAGAATTAATCCATGTTTGGTTAAAGGAGCCAATCTTATTCACTCAACATATGCCAATTTTCATTTGGCCAATGGGATGGCCAACATTAACTGACACGCATGCAATAACCGATCATTCTTTTATTCCCTCGTGATACAGAGTGTTCAAATGATTCCATTTCTCCTTTACTGGGCAATTTTGATTATAGTTACCATTACTTCATGACTACTATTTTGATTATTAGGTGATCATATGTCTTCTCCTTTTACACACTGAGAGGATACACAATGCTCTGCTCATACCTGCTAGATTCTCTTGTCTCATGAGGCAGAGATCACCCTAAAGCCATCAAGCTCCTAGAGGCCTGGAATTTCTTCTGCACACAGGTTCTCAGAGCAAAGATAGTGGGTTTGGTGGGGGTGTGAACGACAGTCACACGACGAAGTGGACAACTTCAAAAGGAGATAAAAGGGGGAACTGTAGAGAGTCCTGGATTATGAGCCCGTGCGTTGACGTTCACTAGTTACTCTGTGCTCTCAACCACACAGGCGCACGGTGGCGCTTCGCACTGCCATCCCACTGGATGAAGGGAGAGGTGGGGAAAACTCCCCCCTCCAATGGTTTCACTGCAGATCCTGAGGCCTAGAATTCCGTGGTGGAATGGAGACAGGAGGTCATGAGAACCACTCAAGTGAGTTCGGACTCCCCTCTTCAGATGTCCTCTTCCAAAATGTCAGTGCCTCTTAAGGACCCATACAACAAATGACAGTCAGGCATCAGTGCCTTAGGAGGACAGAGGTTATAAGACCACATCATGGTTTAAAGGCCCTCTCAGTTTCACTCCATCCCAGGTGGGTCTACTTTAGCTTCAGGCTCACCCTGTTCTGAGTTAGGAGCAGAAAATCTACACTGAAGCCAAGATAATATTCTAATTTTGCTGCTGGTTCTCTATCCCTCTGTCTCACCAAAGCACCTCAAGCCACAGGCCCTACATAGCAGTGTAGAGACATTTGTAACTGGAATGCCTTTGGTCAGCGCACACTTAGCAATCCCTCAGGCTCCATCTCTCCCTGCTGTCTATCACCCTGTGTCCATGTTCCCTGCCTGATCTCTGAGGGTATCTAAGGGGAGTCCCGCCAGCTCCTCTGTGCTGCTTGATTCCTCAGAGCCCAAACTCAGCCATAAACTGTCATTGATGGGCACTTCCTCACTAGGTTTCGGGGTATGCTGAGGTTAGAGCTAGATGGGCATGCCACATAGCCAGTTGCTCAGGGCACTTCCCCAGAGGCAGTAAAACGTCCCAAGAAATGGAACAAAGTGTAGAAGGTCCTATGTACCAGAGTGACGTCTCACTGTCTGTCTCAGGGAGACTACCATGTAGCTGATGCACCATTTGAGCTGGGAAATCAGAGGAGGCAAAACTTCCAAAGTACATTTGAGTGACCCTGCCAATATGAGTGAGGTCTGCCCACAGACAAGGCTTTTTGTTCTGCTGAAGGGGTGTGAGAAGTGTAGCCCCACTAATACCAGCTGGGAAAGGAATGACAGCTGATCTAACTGGGAAGTTGGGTTCTTCCTGCCATGGCTGGCCTCACTGACCAAGTTTCCTGTTACAGATACCTCTCCAGCTACCATGTACATTGCCAGGAGATGAGCAGAAAAAAAATGTTTTTCATTGAAATATAGTGGACATACAATGTCAGTGTCAGGTGTATAACACAGTGACCCAACAATTCTATCCCAGACACTATGCTCAGCACAGTAAGTATAGTCACCAACTGTCACCATAAGACATTATTACGAGGTTACTGACTCTATTCCCTGTGCTGTACTTTTTATCCCCAAGAAGTATTTTTAACATGGGTTTTCATTAAATGCCCAGTATACAGACAGACCTCAGTGGTCTGAGGTAGGAGCTTCTAGAAGCAGAGTCCCAGCCCCCAGGCTCAGTTTCTGCAGCCTCAGTGTCACGGGACCTACCCAAACTGGGGTTCACATGAACCTGTCAGGATCCCTTCCCCCACCTGCTCTCTGGCCAGAGAGTCACTGAGGAAGGATCTGCATCAAATGGCCCAAATGATGCACTATCTCTCCCTTTCCTTTTTATCTGTAAAAGATTCTTCAAGAGGCATGCACACAGTTTAGAAGTTGAAAAGGGATATGTGTGAGCTTGGAATTCTATGACCTCGGTCATGCAATCCTAGAAGGTAAGTGACAGCTGCCACTGGGAAGCTCCAGAAGGCTCCCGGTTTAAACACGGGTTTCACCCCGCAGTGGTCTTCTCCTAGAATCACTTAGCTGCTACACTTAAGAACTGTCAAACAAATATTTAAATAACATATAAAGGACGCCAGACAAGGACGTGGGCCAGGACGGCCACCTGTCTTAGCCTGGCCTCCACTGGAGCTCTTGCTTATTTTGATTTCTAGGGACTATAAATCACTCTGTGTTGATTGATGACAGCTCACATTTACTAAGCCCTTTCTACCCGCCAAGTGCTGTTCTGAGCACCGAGCAGGCAATAGTTCATTGGCAATCACCTTTTAACAACTATGAGGTTGGTACTACTTTTATCCTCAGTTTATATCAGAGGGAACTGAGGCAAGGAGACCTCCCCAAGCTTATTCCCCAGTGGCCACTGAAACCCAGCAGGTGCAACTCCAAAGCCTCTGGTCTTAACCACTGCACCAGTGCCCTTCCCTGACCTGCCTGCCCAGGGGCACTTGCGGGCCACCATGCTCTCAGTCTGAGTTCTTAGTCAGTCTCTATCCCCTACCTACCCTGTCACACGATTGCTGTTAGCCCAGATAAGAGCAACAACTTCCTGGTGTTAGTTCCTCTCCCCTACCCTAGAGGGACTCCCTGTGCCCAAAAGGCCATGTGGCTCTGCTAGAAAACCCGTTCTAGGGAGCCTGAGCTAACACAAAACCCACCAAGGAATAAACAGAGGGTGTCCAGAATCAGAGCTTACACAACATCAACAAGAGCCCCCAATTTTTTTTTAAGATTTTTTTTATTTATTTGACAGGTCACAAGTAGGCAGAGAGGCAGGCAGAAAGAGAGAGGGGGAAGCAGGCTCCCTGCCGAGCAGAGAGCCCGATGTGGGACTCCATCCCAGGACCCCGAGATCATGACCTGAGCTGAAGGCAGAGGTCCCAACCCACTGAGCCACCCAGGTGCATCTAGCCCCTAATTTTTTATATTTCATGTATTTAGGCTCCATCCAGACCTTAATTAGATAAAAGGTTTCCATTCGTAAAAATAATACCTAAAGGCAAGAGAGAAATCCAGAATTTTTTTATAAAATATTCCAAATTCTAACTGTTGACAGCTAAGTTGAAAATTTTAAACCCTGTCCCGGTATAACAAAACATTTCACTGTTTGTGATTCTTATTTTGGAATATAAAACAGGCCTTGGCTCTCAGTAGATACTCAATAAGCATTCATTAAATGCATGAATAAAAAATAAAATGAAATAAAATCCAACAATACTCATTAGATCCGACACACTACTGGACTCCTCTAATCTAACTGGTGGCCCACACCTTCTCCAGGCTAATCCAGCTCTGGAATGATTAAAAGCTTCCTGAAAGCAGGTACTGAGCAAACAAAGGTTGGGAGAAGGGGCGCCTGGGTGGCTCAGTGGGTTAAGCCTCTGCCTTCAGCTCAGGCCCTGATCCCAGGGTCCTAGGATTGAGCCCCACATTGGGCTCTCTGCTCTGCAGGGAGCCTGCTTCCTCCTCTCTCTCTGCCTGCCTCTCTGCCTACCTGTGATCTCTCTCTGTCAAATAAATAAATAAAATCTTAAAAAAAAAAAAAAAAAAAAAGGTTGGGAGAAGAGGGACACAGACATGCTGGGGACAGCCTGCGGCATTAGCACCTGAAATCACGGAGAGGACTGGAAAAGGCCCTGAAGATGCCCTTTACCTAAGGTTGACCTTGAAAGGCATTATTTATGGAGTGACTTTCAGCCTTTCCAAGATTAACATGTGTGCGTGTGTATGTGTGTGTATGTGTCGTATACACACGCACACACGCATGCACGCAGAGCCTTCTTTTTTCACTCCAGGCAGATTTATGACTGAATGTATTATTATTTTATTTTTCCACCTTTGCAATGTAATATAGATAAAATCCATATTATCTAGTACCAACTTCAGTAGAAACTTAAGAAGTTTGGACTAAAAATATAGTCCCAACTTGGTGATTTTCAAAGCCCTTACATATCAATCATCTTATTCTATTGTTATAATCCCGCAAGGGAGAAATGATTACCCCATTTTCCAAGTGCAGGAAATAGCCCTCTCGCTATCACACAGCTAGGCGGTAGCATCCAGGCTCAAGCCCACACGCCGTGGCTCCAAGGTCAGTGTCGGAATCACGGCAGAGCTGCACACGGTGTTGAGTCAGAGAACAGAGGGTCACAGCAGAGGGGTAGCCGAGGACTCTGGGAAGCACATGCCCTGACTTGGGAGGCAAGGGCAGACCCTATGTTATCACCAGCACTGCCCTAACACAGGCTGAAACACAGTCTGAGTGCTTCCTACGAAGGAAAACGGAATTTTAATGAACACATTTGGTTTTTTTCAGGTGAGTGCCTGATTTGTCTCAGGTGAAAGTTACAAACCAAAATTTACAAAAAAAAAAAGGAAAGAAAAAAACCTAACTCCTTGGCATGTGACAAAATGTACCAGAGTAAGGATCGATAGTACAATTGATTGTAACGGGTCTGTGACAACTGGTGGTGACAGTCAGACCTAACACACTGTCTTCTTTCTCAGACTTTATCTGACAGCATTATGTTACAGCTCAAAACACTTCCAGATGGATTTTTCTCTGCGTTCCAAAAATAGCTGATTAATCTATATGTTCATTGTGCTAATATTGTCAGCCACCCAGATTAATCCGGTGGTCAGAACTTCCCTGGAGCCTCGGAAATGGTCGTTAACCCTTTGATTACTCCCCAGGTCATGCTGAACCAAAGAAAGCCTTCATTTAGTCTTATTGTTTGGCCTTTTGCAGCTGGAAACTGCTCCTTCTGCAGTCCTGGTTGTTGCCAGAGGGCCTCCATGTGGGAGGTGCTCTGCTGATGTGACTGGCATGGGACCTGGTGACCCTGGGTTTTAACAAACTATGGTGTACCTTTGGGGATGGGGTTTTCCCTCAGGTTTTTGCATACCCCAAACTAGCAGGCAAATACCTATTGGTCACCAGGACCCCCAGATAATCAGTGCAGGGATGGGACAGGATGCAGGTGAGCTACACTAAGCTTTGTCTCACCTTATCCTCCAATGGGCAACAATGCTATGAAACCTGAAGTAAGGAAGCAAGAATCAGAACGCTCTCTGGAAGCTATAGGCAGTTGAACCTAACAATCTTCTGTTTTGAAACCAGAGAAACAAAGCGCTTTCATATCAATCATCTTACTCTATTATTTTGATCCCGTAAGGCAGAAATGATTATCCCATTTTTCCAAGTGCAGGATCTAGTCGGCTGGATATCACACAGCTACTCGGGAACTCTCCTTCCACTGCCACGAGTGCTGCCAGACTGCCTCAGTGTGGAAGGTGCTCCACGGTCATGCTGCACTGGGACCCCAAAAAGACCATAACACAACTACAGTGGGCCTAGATTCAACCACTGATCTTCCGTGCAAGTGAAGTTATTTTTTTTTTTCCTTGAAAACAAGCAAAGCTCTTACAGCTACATGGACCACTGTTACCAAGAGGAGTATTTCTTCCCTCAGGAAAAAAAAAAAAAATTAAAATAAAAGTAAAAGTTATACCTCTTCCCTAGTGATGGTTCAGTCCAGCCTGGGAACCGCTTGAGATTCATAGTCAAGGTGGCCTACGTCCAGGTCCCTAGGATCCTTGAGAACTTTCTTCTGTCCCCACCCACATCCTGGACTGTTGACTCCAGAGAGACAAGCCACCTCCCTGACCACTCACAACTTGTCTAAGTCCAGGTGATCACGACTACCAGGGACTGCAAGGGCGCTGGTCTGTGGAATGTGCATGCAGAGCCTCAGGGGGCATGCGGGGACAGGAGTCACCGCACGGTGTCTGCAGCAGTGGTGTGAGTCTAGTTGCCTGTCTTGAAATCCAGGCTACGTCTGTCCGTTTTCCTATGGCCACATTATTGCACATTTTTGTACCTGTCTTTTCCTCTGCAAAATGGAGATAACTGCATCTGCCTGGAGTCTTGTCAGAATTAAATGAGGCAAGGCATGAAATCGCTTAAGAGAGTGTCTGATACATTATGTACTTTGGGGGCTGGAGATGGTAGAGTCGTTTCTGACTAGGCACAACGGCCTTTCAGTTCTCCTTTCCCGCAGAACTGCAATTCACCAAACTCCCGCGTCCTGTGCCATTCCCACAGCTCTCTGCTGCCCCCTGCTGACATCTTGTTGATACTGGCAGTGTAACGGTTCTCAGCGTCAGATACCTCCTCCGTCCCGGCCCAACCTCCTCAAGCACCCTACTCCACCACCAAGCTGAAACACAGAGCATTCCTGTAAAACCCCATGCCTTGGGGCTACGCCGATGCTGTTTCCTCCACCTGGCATACTCTTCCTCCCTCCCCACTGACCTGTCAAAACCAGGCCACTTCAAATGCCATGTCACAGATACAGCCTCCCTGTGCTGCCCCCCCTCCGACACCTCATAAGCCACCAGGAGCACCTGACTCCTTCCTCACATCACATTCTTCTCTGTATTGTAATTACTTTTGAACTTCTCCTACCACCTTTTGCTATGAGATCAAAACACCGCCTTACTCATCTCCTGTTTCCCCAGCAGCACCCATGTCATAACCCATCTTCACAAAGACATGCTCACTCCACCAGTGCTTGTGCTGGAACTACAGCCTTGCTATCACCACCCAGCCCCGATCTGGGTCATCTCTCATGATCTCCCACTTCAACCACTATAGTGATCCCCTAACGGGGGTCCCCAAATCCACTCTGGGCCCATTTCCCATCCCTTGTCCACAGTGCCAACTTTTACCTCCCGTGACACTCTACATTCTCCTGCCCCAGAGATGTCCCAAGCTGGCGGCCCTCTGGGGATCCTCTGGGATCTTCCTCTCTGGGAGGAGAGATCCTCTCTCCTACCTCACCCCCACTAGCCTTCAGACTTCGCTCAAACATACCCAAGCAAACCTTCCCTGACTCTCTTCCTACATCTGACTTGCCTGTGCATGCTCATAGCGGTATCTTCCTGTCAAAAATGTCATCATAGTTGTAAATCTCTATTTATGGTCATTTGACGATGCATGTCTTCTCTTTATGACTAGAAGCTCCATGGGGACAAGAGCTATACCTGCTTTGCCTCAGCACTCTATTTCTAGCTACCAGCATAATGCCACACATACCTTAGATACACATAAATACATAAATACATGTTCAAAAAATAAATCATAAGAACATAAGAACATAAATACATGTTCAATGAATAAGTTAAAGGAGCCATGTTAAACAGAATCTTAGCCAAGGTGCCAAAATACATTAAATATGTTAAATTAAAACCTTATATTGATTCCATTTCCACCATTCATGATTAAGTCATTCAATTATACACAGAAAGGTATGTAGGTAAGTAGATAGGTAGACAGATGGACAGACAGCAAGGGCGTCTCTGAAACACATTCAGCAAAAAGCCAGAAAGATTCTTCCAATGCTTACCTTCAGTGCTCATATCTGGCGTTGGCATCCAGATGTAGACCAAGCCTTCTTCCCTATAGAGCTTAATCATGGTGTCTGGTGTCATGGGTTCTGGGTAGCGGTTACAGCCTGAGGAATTCTGTATAATATCCCATTCAGTCTGGAAATTCATCACAGCTGTAATCCCCAATTCATGCTTCAGTTTGATGGTTATATGTTCCACTTGACGAGGGCAGCTACCCAGCCAGATATTTGGTAGAATTCTAATGAGAATATATAGAAGCAACTATTATTATTGTTACTGTCATGGCTTGAAATATGAGAAGCTGTAGAAAATGTATTAAAATTTAGTAATAAAATGCAATTAACCTTTAAATCTGGCACAGGAAAAGCTGCAGTAATAATATTAGATGGTGTAACAATATTATTGATATAATAATATTATTGAAAGAAAAAATACTGGGGCTGTCATTTTTAGGGAAATAAATAATCCTATTAACCAAAATGCTAGGAAATAAGCATTAGCAAGCTAAATCTTATATTAAAATAAGCCCACTAAGATGTATTTATTCCTTGAATGTATATGTGGTTCAACATTAGGAAACTCATCAACATATTTCAAACACTAACAAGTTAAAGGCAAAACTCCAGTGATTAGATCAGTAAATTCTGGAAAACATTTTCAAAAATAGGCCATTATTCCTGTTTGAAACTCTACATAAAAATTTCAAACTCTACATTTCAAATTTCAAAAGTAGGAGAACTTTTCAACACCAGAAGCTAACCATCTCCTTTTAAACAAAATCAAAGTTAAGCTTATATACCTTAGTGCCCAACACTGTCCTATATATTTCATCTAATGCTCCAAGTTAAGAAGAAATAGAACTGTCTGAAAAATAAAAAAAGAAAGAAAATATTGTCGATATTTTTTCAAGTATGTTTCTATATCTAATATCCCAAAGGCTGGACCCCACCATCAAAATTTCTGAGTCAGTAGATCTGGGTGGAGAATCCAGGAATTTAGAATTCTAACAAGTTCTTAGGCAATACTGATGCTGCTAGTTCAGTGCATCCTGAGAACCTGAGAACCACTCTCTAAAAGATTCAATTACAAAAGCTATGCAAAGTATTAAAAGTATTAAGATACATGGATGAGGGAAAATATACAAAAATCAAACAGCTTTTCTCTGTGTTCACAATAGCCAGGTACAAATGGAGAAATGGAGGCGACTCTCAAATATAAAAACAAAATTATAGAACATCTAGGAATACATTTAACCAGAAAGATTTATAAAATTTTACTGGACATTAAGAAAAAAAAATAGACAGACATACTGTGATATTATGATTTATAATAAGAAATATGTATTTGGTCTTCATCTCACTTTCCAGCACAGTTTCCTGAGTGATAAGAGGCTTAAAGGTATCTTTTGTTATACATTCATGAGTAATTTGGATGGTACCTATCTGATGGGCTGGTTGCCAGGGGAACCAACTTTGTGACTAGAGGACAGAATTCAGTCCCACCTCTTGGCTTCTAGGAGGAAAGAGAGCTGGAGGTTGATCCAATCACCAATGGCCAATGACTTAATCAATCATCCCCAGGTAATGAAGCTTCCAAAAACCCAAAAGGTCAGGATTCCAAGAGCTTCCAGGTTGGCGATACAGGAAGAGTGGGGCTCCCTGAGAGGGTATAAAATCTCTATGCAATTCCCTACCGTTCCTTGCCCAGTGCATCTATGCCATCTGGCTGTTCTTAAATTATACCTTCTTAAAATAAGCCAGTAATCAAGTAAAATGTTTTCTGAGCTCTATGAACTGCTCTAGCAAATTAATCAAACCCAAAATAGAAAAGGGTCATAGTACCTCTGATTTACAGCCAGTCCATCAGAAGCACGGTAACAACTTTGTTTG
The DNA here is from genome assembly GCF_964662115.1 of Mustela nivalis. Lineage (NCBI taxonomy): Eukaryota > Metazoa > Chordata > Mammalia > Carnivora > Mustelidae > Mustela > Mustela nivalis. The sequence goes on along the minus strand of NC_139024.1, from coordinate 56,543,221 downwards.
CACATGGCATCTGAAGTGAAGAGTGGAGGAGCATCCTATAGGACTATAGACCTATAGGACTGAATTCTTACCTTGCAGAAGCTAATGTTATCTCCAGGTGGATAGTGTAAGAATTAATCCGAACTGTTAGTGTCCAGAAAATTAGTTGGATGCATGGGAAAATACCCTCACTCTACACATGTTGAAATTGGGTTCCGGAACCCAAGAGACATACCACACAAACATCACAAAAATGTAAATATTTTCCAAATAACATATAAATGTAATGCACATTATTACAACTTGTTAGGTGTGGTATATATTGTCTTGCTCACTATTTCACATGTGTACATCCTCTCCAGAACTAATGGGTTCCTCCGGAAGTAAAACTCTGTTTCAACTTTATTTCAGTCATGTCATCTAGAACTTTACTAGGCTCAATATAAAGCATTCAGAAATGATGATGATGGTAAACCTCACTTGATCCTCACCAGTATTCCCAGCATGAAGGACTGAACTACTTCTCTGCCTGGAAGAGCTCCCTGACTGACTTACATCAACAGACGTGTGTCCCTTCCAGAGGGACAGATTTAAGACCTCGCGCGCAATGCTCTATGCTCTGTCTCTCCCTACCACGACGATAACGGAAACACATGTGGACGCTGAGCCGCTAAAGACTGAAGTAGCTTAGAATGGTGAGCTACCTCTGGAGGCCAGCTGCTCTGGAGAGCTGATGACTCCTTGTATGAAGCCACTGTTTGCTCCCACAGGGTAATCTGACCAGTTTTAATACAATGCCTACATAATTAATTCCTTAAAGTCCCTAATGCCAGAAAAGAAGTTGAGCAGAAGGCCTACACTTTTATTCAGTTATTTTCATATTGAGCTTAAAGGAGTCCTTCTGAGCTGGGGACAATTTGGTTTCCCAAGGGATATCTGGCAATGATTATGGAGGCATTTTAGATGGTGACGCTGGGTGGTGCTGATGGCCCCTGGTAGACGGGAGGCCAGGGATGTTGCTAACCATCCTACAATGCACAGGACAGCTCCCACAACAAAGAATTATCGAGGCCAAAATGTCAATAATGCTGTGATTAAGAAGCCTTGTTTAGGACAATAAAAGTGGAATAGAACTCCTTATTGCCTGTAGGAAGAAAGGGAATACGAGGCAGATAGTTTCCATTGTTCTATGTATCCTTCATTAGAACACCACAGAGTTTAGAATACTTATCCTATTTTTTTTTAAGATTTTACTTATTTATTTGACAGACAAAAATTACAAGCAGGCAGAAAGGCAAGCAGAGAGAGAGGAAGAAGCAGGCTCCCTGCTGAGCAGAGAGCCCAATGCGGCGCTCCATCCCAGGACCCTGGGATCATGACCTGAGCTGAAGGCAGAGGCTTTAACCCACTGAGCCACCCAGGCGCCCCTCATCCTATTTTCTTAAATTAAATGAAATCTAGCTTGCTTTGTGTTTTGGTTCTTTTTTTTTTTTTTCCTTTTGGCTGTTGCTGTCATTGTTCATGCTAACATAAGAGGCCAAGGGACTAATCCTCAAACGTGGGTATTCCCCATCCACAATGAAAATACCTCTCAAGATCCAGCTTCTCCTCTCCATCTCCCCATGTCCTCCATGCTATTTGTTATGCTCCACAAATAAGTGAAACCATATGATAATTGACTCTCTCTGCTTGACTTATTTCACTCAGCATAATCTCCTCCAGTCCCGTCCATGTTGCTACAAAAGTTGGGTATTCGTCCTTTATGATGGAGGCATAATACTCCATAGTGTATATGGGAGAAGGGAGTTGAGGGAAATTGGAAGGGGAGGTGAACCATGAGAAACTATGGACTCTGAAAAACAATCTGAGGGCTTTGAAGGGGCGGGGGACTGGGAGGTTGGGGGAACCAGGTGATGGGTATTAGAGAGGGCACGGATTGCATGGAGCACTGGGTGTGGTGCAAAAACAATGAATACTGTTACACTGAAAAGAAACAAAAAATTTTTTTAAAAAACTTTATAAAATTGAAAAAAATAAAAAAAAGATCCAGCTTCACCTACAACTTGAATCCTACTTACCCTCCAGAAGATAAACCGATTTTTTATTGCTGCTTGGGCTTTAAGTCTAATAGCTTATTAGGCATTTCTTATGGGCTACTGAAGATGATTATGGAAAAAATAAAGGCAACAAATTTTAAAATAAAGAGAATATTCAGAAACACAGAAAAGACGTAATGGTATTGTGAAGATGAGGATGGGATTCAAAGGCCTTTCAGTTTATTCTTGACCCTAAAGCATTCTCCAACACTCCATTAGGCCAGTGGGCTGACAGAAAAGTCATTAGCAGGAACACGTTGAGAGCGCTCAAGGGATGCGCTTGACCAGGACATTGTTAGCTGAGTGTTCAGTCTTCACAGGAATGGAAAGGACGCACACCCTGGGTCATCGGCCCCTCCCTCTGGCTGCTGAGTGAGAGCAGGGACCAGCTCTATCTAAACACTCCACACCCCCTTCAATTGTCACTTAAAGATTTCTCCTCCAGTTCCCTGCTGGATGTCCAGTGGACAGCAGTGGTGGGTTGTCAGACTATGCTGTGGGGTCTAACAGAGCACACTAAAGCATCCAAAGCTGGGGTTAGAAACCCCAGAGGTCTAACCAAGAAATATAGCCTTTTGAACAACCATGCATTTTTACTGGTAAAATTTTGAAGTGGACTGGTAAAATATTAAAATGAATGAAATTCATGACAGGTATGCTAAATTCCAAATGTTACCCAGAGTTCTCCTGAATACGGTGCTCTCTGAGTCCACAGCCCTTAGTACCTACCTAGAGAATAAATGCCAATAGTGTCTGGCCCCAAGATTTGAATAAAGACAAAATAATAGCTCACAGAGATCTACAAAGCAAATCAGACAAAATAAGAAATCAGAATGCCAAACGAGCGTCAGTATATAGAATCATACTCTGTTACTGGGAACGAAAACAACAAAAGGGAAGGTGTTATTCTGCCATCTCATTCAGACCTGGTCTTCAACCAACTGGGGACCTCAGGAAATTCAGACCAGCTCAAAGGTAAACGGGCCCAAAGTTGGTACCTTTCCCACATCAAGTTTCTAATGGAAATAAGCCCTTGAAAGAGGCACTTACATACATTCCCATACACATGTCAACCCTAGCTTTTCAATCAGGAATTTCTAACTTTTTGGTAACAATTCTTCCTCTAGAAGTGCCACAAGTCAGAGTCCATATAGAAGAAATGAGTATAAATTCTTAAATTCCTGATTTTTTTTTTAAGCAGTAAGTGCTGAACCTAGGAGATAGATCACTAAAGATAAATTCTGAAAACAAGTGCTGTGTTGAAGAATGGAGAATTAAAGTTAGAAAGTAAATGGTACTGAACTGTTATATTAGAGATGGAGCCAGAGGACGGAGTTTGTTGGAAACACACAAATCAATGGATCCTGCTTCCTAAGACAGCCTAAGTGCCCTTCCTATGTATCCTACCTCAGCTTGCTGTCTCTAATAACAGGTGATCTATTTCCAGTTACATGATATGCTGGAGGTAATAAGATGCATGGCGTACTTTCTAAACAGTAATTACACTGTTACTTATCCATTCAGAAGAGAATGATTTGACACCATTAAAAATCAATTTTTACTCATCTCATCTTACTTTTAATCTTCTTTCAGCATCAATGACACTTTAAGCCATTTTAAAAATCCAGATTTTGTTTTCTTAAGGTGAAAAGAAGCTTGTTGAAATATGGGATTTGGGGAATAAAAATCCTCTGTAAAGGTAGTTTCGAGGCAAGACATACAAAACTTCAAAGATAAAATAATGAAATAAAAAATATATAGTTCAAAGTTATATTATAAATTACACTATAAAACTTGCAGAGAATTACTTTATGAATAGCTCAGTCTTGATCATGAGTTACATCAGATTTCTGGCAGCTCAACTATAGATTATCTGGAAAGGTCAGAGGAAACCACTGCACCTAATGGGTATGGACACACAAATGTTCCCAAACCTGACTGCATTCAAGCCACATCAGCTTTTATAAAAGCATATATTGCCAACATCTAGTCCAGAGGTAGTTATTAAGTGGCTGTGCAGTAAGATCATGATTCTGTGGATTTTTTTTTCCAGGAAATTAACCAGGTTTATATATATAGATATATAGATACGCATTTTCTATCTAGATATCTATATATCTAGATAGAAAATGCGTATCTATATATCTATATATATAATCTATATATCTATATATAGATCTGGCTGCATAGGAAATATATATATTCCCTATGCAGCCAGATTCCAAAACCACTAGCCTGGCCAATCCCAATAAACATGTAGAAAATTAGTATAGAGACCTCAATACCTTTTAATAGTAGCAAAAAAAATATGGCAATGAAAGGGCATGGATTGCTCAGCCCTACCCATCCAAAGAAGAGTTTAGTCCTTCCCATTCTCCAAAAATACTTTCAAAACTAAACATGATTCCCACACAGAGCGTGGGGACTGGGAAACTGTTAGAAGAGAGCAGCTATGAGGCTGTGTGTCTACGTGTTTAATGAGAAGCATCTTCTAAAGAGTCAAAACTACATCTACTTCTGAGTCATGACAAATATTTAATATAGCAATATTCATTAAGAATGTACTTTGGCAAAAAAAAGAGAAAAGAACGTACTTTTGCAGATAAAAGTTCTATTCATTTGAGTGTTGACTATTGCTATCATGATTCAACAAAAAGGTGTTTAAATAAAATCCATCCTAATAAGATCACAGCTTAGCTTAAGTCCAGGAGTCGGGGTTACAGAGGGTGGATGGATGGCTGACATTCTGGAACCTTACTTTGTTGGACAGCAAATCAAAATCAATTTCACTCATTTGGGTGAATCTGGATTTGTGGTCCCAGGTAATTTCATCACTATACTACACTGTTCATTTCACCTGTCAGGCCAGGGCCCCTGTTACAACAGCAAGCGAAGCATATGAATCAGAGCCCACTTGTTCCATCTCTGCTGTCAGTCAAAGGAGGCCTTCCTGGCAATAATGCGTACATCATGAGCATCCAAGCACTTTGCAAAAACATACCGTCCGGTATTGACAGAAGGGAGGAGCATGGGGGAAACAGAAGATATCAGCAAATAAGCCAGTAGTATGGACTCCACATCTCAGTTCCATCACTAATGGCCTTGAAAAATGGCAGAATAACCTTTTCCTGAAGGTGAAAATTAGCATTATATTCTGTCCATAAGGAAAAAAAAAATGTCGGGAAACAAGGGATGATGGGATCAATGTATGAACATAGGATTTGTTTATTTCTTATCACCCCAGGAGACGACAGCTGTTGAACACAGTGCCTTCTTCCCAGCCATAAAAACACAGCACCATTTCAAAGAGGGAGAAAATGGATTTTGCTGAGGTTCCTTATAAAACCCAGCTAATGATTCAGGAGCAAAAAAAAAAAAAAAATGATTAGTACATTTGCTAAGTTGGATAATTTTGTTGCATTTACCTTATTTAATATTTTATAGGCAATTCAATGTGAAATCAAATGTGATCTGGCTTTTAAATAATGGGAAAAGAAAAAAAGTCTATTAGTCCTATCATTTAGATCTCATTAGTGGGAAAGCAAGAGAAACGTTAAAATCAACCTCCAGTAAGCTCCAAGCTTCATTAGCACATATAAGTCCTGCTAAAAATCTGTCCTCTAGTGTTAAATGTTGTTATTATTACCAAACTTCTACCCCCAAAGACTCCAGGTAATGCTGAATGACTACACAAAGACAAATCTCAATTTAGAGAGTCATTCTAATTTCCTTATTTAAAAAACAGTTTTATTATAGTTTGCTTATAAGCTATACACTATAGTATACAAAGAGCACATGCTAATTTCCACAGGTACACTTAGTTTCTTAGATTTTTTTTTTGGATGTGCTATGTAGTTTATAGCCACATATGTTTTTATTTTCTATATTTAAAATGCCATATAATAATTATTAAGATCTGAAATGGATTGAATTGAGTTTCCCCAAAATTTCCAAATTGAAGTCCTAACCCCCAGCACCTTGATAACTCCTCACCTGGAGACAGGGTCTCTACAGAGGTGATCAAGTAAAAATGAATCCATTAGGGTACGCTCTGACCCAGTATGCCTGTTATTCTTATAAGGGGAAATATGGACATGGACACATACAGAGAAGACGATGTGAAGATAAAAGAAGACAGCCGTCTACAAGGCAAGGAAAAAGCCTTGGAATAGATCCTTTTCTCAAAGCCTTCAGAATGAATCCACCCTGTAGACACATTGATCCCGAACTTTTAGCCTCTGGAACTGAAACAAATACTTTTCTGTTGGTTAAAAACCTCCCCAGGGGTGCCTGGGTGGCTGGATGGGTTAAGCCTCTGTCTTCTGCTCAGGTGATGATCTCAAGGTCCTGGGATCGAGCCTGCATTGGGCTCTCTGCTCAGCAGGGAGCCTGCTTCCCCCTTTCTCTCTGCTTGCCCTTCTGCCTACTTGTGATCTCCTCTCTCTGTGTCAAATAAGTAAAATATTTTTTAAAAATTTTTAAAAAATAAAAACTGCCCCAATTCGTGGCACTTTGTGAGAGCAGCCCCAGAAAACTAACACAAAGTCTAAACATCCAGACTTAAAATATATACATGCAATCATCCAGATTCTTCAAATATCCATACATCAGGTATACTTAAAGTAAAACATTTTCATAGATATTTTTCACCCTTCATCCTGATCTCGAAGTTCTACAGCTAACTTTTGATTGTGCCATCCCAGTTGTCCTCTTACACAATAGGACTAGCCACTCCCATTCCTTGATCATGTCCTTCAGTCTAGCACTTGAGTGTCTCCAACATGGCAGACAAGATCAGCAGGCCCCTGGTTGTGCTATTTGGGCTTCCTTCTTTTTTTTTTTTTTTTCACTATAAGAAGTTGTACTTCTTTATTTCTTTTTTTTTTTTTTAATTTTTTATTTTTTATAAACATTTATTTTTATCCCCAGGGGTACAGGTCTGTGAATCACCAGGTTTACACACTTCACAGCACTCACCAAAGCACATACCCTCCCCAATGTCCATAATCCCACCCCCTTCTCCCAAACCCCCTCCCCCCAGCAACCCTCAGTTTGTTTAGTGAGATTAAGAGTCACTTATGGTTCCTTCTTAATCTAATAACTCAGTTCCAAAGTTCTGAATTTTAGAACTAGATACCTAGTTTTGATAAATACAATACAGTCTTGAATCTCTTTGCTTGGCTTTCAGAGAATGGATCTCAAAGGATAATCAACTGAAATGTGTAAGAGCACATTCTTCGGACTCACAACTTCTTAAGATTTTGAGTCCAAGGGATGCCTGGGTGACTCACTCCATTAAGCGTCTGCCTTCAGCTCAGGTCATGATCCCAGGATCCTGGGATCAAGCCCCACATTAGGTTCTCTGCTCAGTAGAGAATCTACTTCTCCCTTTCTCTATCTCTCTCTCTCTACCTCTCTCCCTGCTTGTGCTCATGCTCTCTAATAAATAAAATATGAAAAAAAAAAAATTCTGTGTCTAGGAGAGTTTGGCTTTCTTGGTTTTGAGCCTTTGTTGTCCTGAAATTTGGCTTATATGCCACACTGACAGATTATAGCAATAAATAAGGCAACTGGCACACTTCACTTTCTTAAAGTCAGTCAAGGTAACACAGAGACGGAGGCAAATAACCAGGTTAAGCAACCTCAGTTGGTTACTGTGATACAAATTTCAACAAAATGTTCTATTAAAATAGCCTCTTGGCATGTTAATTTTGTTTCCAAAGCTGAGCACTCCTTGAAAGAGTAAAATGTCACATTTAATACTTTCTCACATAATGAACTTGAAAAGATTCCTTTAAAATTAATCACTTGCATAATGAACTAGGAACCACTGAAGATCAAGGAAGTAATTAAAAATTAAATGTAGGGTTTTTTTCTGTATTTGTTTGAAAGTCATTCCATCTATTTAACAAATAGGTAATGATGCCTGCTTTTTGCAGGAACTCAACAATCAATGGTGAGCGAGAGAGTCAAGGTATTCCCTCCTGTAAGCCTACATTCTTTGAGGAAGGCAGGCAGTGAGCAAGTAAATATGCAAAATGTATGAAATTTATTTGTAATGTGCTACTGTGGACATGAACAGGGAGTTAAAATAGAGAATCACAGGAAAGCTAGACTTCAGTTAAGACAGTGAGGAAGGGCCTCCCTGAAAAGGTGATATTAAAACCAAGACCTGATGTGGGAAAAGGAGTGAGACATTCAACATTCCTATGGTGAGAAAGAGTGAGGTAGACTTTAGGAACTGAGAGAAGCCTAAAGACATGGAGTGAGGTGGGCGAGAAAGGAGTAGGGCGTGAGTTAGGTTGAGAAGACCATACCAGGCCTTACTGACATGCACGGGAATTTGTTTAACACTACAAATGCAATGAAAAAACGGTGACAGATTTTTAAGTAGAGGAGTTACACGGACTTGTTTTAGCATTTTTAAAGGGTGACTCTAGCTGTTAATTGAAAATAAATTGGGTAGAATCTAGAACAGGAAACTATGGAGGAAAAGGGAAGACCTTTGGGATAGTGACAGCTTGGAATACAGGTACTGGTGCAGATAAAGAAGAATGAATTAGCTCAAAATGCACTTTAGTGGTAGAACCAGCAGGATATGCACATTAATTAGATAAAAGAGTGGAGAGAAAGTGAAAATTCAAAAATGACTCCCAAGTTTACTAATGTGATATTATAATCTACAGTTTCTTAACCAGGTCTGCCTTCAGTGAAACCTATTGTTCCCTGAATTTGTTTACTATATGTTTTTACAAGTTTCAGATTAACCAACATTTTATATACCAACCACCATGCTCATGGCTTCACATGCTTAAAGGCTTGATGATATCAAACTATTCAAACTTCCTTTCAGTTTTCCACTCAAATCATTATATCCATTATTAAAATATTAATAACATAGGGTTTTTATTGATATAAGAACTTTGCATGCAGAATAAGTTGATCATCAACTAGATTTATCTCATATCAAGGAAATATGTGGTACACAGGAAACTGACTTATTTAATCAATTCACTAAAGAGATATTATTAAAATTTATTTTTTTATACCTGTGAGTCTTCATTTTAGCTTTAGAATTTAAAAAAAAAAAAGGAATTTAAAACACATGACAGCAAATGAAAAAAAAACTCATTTTTCTTTTTTATACTAATTCTTCAATGCCAACCAATCATCTGCTTAATTAAAATACAAGGAATTTCTAGCATGAAAAAAAAATTCTATTCAGTACTTTGAACACAATAGGTGTTCACGCTATAATTTTCTTGACCATATAGTTTTCTTGAATGGTTACTGTTCATCTAGACCAGAGCTCCTCAAATATTAACGTGGAGAAGCAGCATCTGAGAATCATCTTAAGAGGCAGATGGTGAATCGGTAAGTCTGGGATGGAGCCTAAGATCCTGCATTTTCACAAGCTTCCTTGTACGACCAAGGCTGCTGGCCCCAGTAGCAAAGAGTACTCTACTAGGGGTGCCTGGGTGGTTCAGTGGGTTAAGCTCTGCCTTTGGCTCAGGTCATGATCTCAGGGTCCTGGGATCAAGCCCCACATCGGGCTCTCTGCTCAGCAGGGAGCCTGCTTCCACCTCTCTCTCTCTCTTTGCCTGCCTTTCTGCCTACTTGTGATCTCTGTCAAATAAATAAAATCTTAAAAAAAAAAAAAGAGTACTCTACTAATGATATCCAATCTAAATACTGTCATTATTTTATTATGCATCACAACAATTCATTACAACTCAGTACTCAGTACTTCAGTACTCAGGTACACTGACAAGTAAAAGAAGGTCCTCCAGCAAGAGCAAACAGAGAGACAAGCACTGTATCTCTGCTATTGATGCTAATATTAGAGGCCTAATATTAAACATGCAGAGAGAATGTTTTTTTTTTTTAATCTAATTAGAGAATGTTTCTAAATCTCTTTAGCCCTCTTTCTTGATTTTCCAGTGAAGGTCCTGCAACAAGCCAAATGACGATCTTACATAACAACCTTCCTTGGCTCTAAAACATTCTTCTTTTCTCCTTTGTTGGAGTGCTCATCAGCTTCATGATAGAGACCTAAAATTTCCTTTTGTGTTATCTTTTTAAAATGTAGTTGGAGATTTTTTACATGTAGATGCTGAAAATCAGGGAAAATTCACATAAGACTTGAAATTTATGGGGCCCAAAAGGAATTAAATGGGTGAAAACTCAGATGCCATTAGCACTTTTGGGGTGTTAGAAATTAGGTAAGGTTCCAGAAGGACAAACAAAAAACACCTCCTCCTCCCCTGTGAGATGTTAGTAGTTAGGATGGTGAGAACGGGAGAGATGTTAAACCACAAATATTCTAATATTGAAACGTGCAAAATCCCTGACACGTTTTGCTTCTTTCTTTCAGCCTGAAGTCAGGCATATGCAGTATACTTCACAATGTATAGAGAGAAGCCATGAGAGCCGGTAAACCCTCCCAAGGATATGCAAATTGGAAAGGCCTCTGTTTTAAGTTACCCAGAGATCCTGAAGGTCCACCGCTATGGGAAAAGAGGCCAGGAAATAGGGATGTTTCAGCTCCTTATGTTATCCCTAACTAGGAAAGGTGCTAAACAGTCAGACATGCAGTCTAATACAATTCACAAACAGGCTAAGTCCCAATCATACCCCAACCCAAACTGTTATATTTAAATTGGTAATCTTAAGCAACCCTAGTCATGGAGAGAGTGCACTCAGTTACATGGTGCTTTTATTGGCAGCTAATTTGTTCTGGCAAGACCTTCACAATACAGCTTTATTTAAGATCATCCACTCCACTGAGCACTCATTGAAGTGCTTAATTGGTAGAAATTGGCCTTAATTTTTTAAGCTAAAATTGCCTCTTCCATGTTTCATAACCCAGGACATTGTCATCTCCACCTTGCAAGTGCTTCGATTTTTTTCAAGACTTTGAAGATATTTACTCTGCATTCACAGCTGGGTTTCAGTGTATGGAGAAATGCTAGGATCTCAAACTTTTGAAACATGTTTGATATCTAAAGCACATGTCCCTTAAACAGTATGAACCACCCATAGGCTCCCACTAAGAGAATTCAGTTAGTGTCAGAGATCCAACACCCATCAAGTCCCATCTAGCACAACTGATACTCACACAGTTTAAGGTATTCCTCAGTTCTATCTCTGTTCCAGATTACATCCCTAGGTGGTAGTATGTATCCTCTTGATCACTTTCATTACCACACATACACCCAGTTTATTTTTACTATGCTTCTGTCTCCTTCATAAACCCTGCATCCTCTATAAACCTTGTGAGTGTTTCTCAGAGTTCCAGACTATAAGTCATCTCCCAAACACACACCGCCATCTATAACTGTCATCTACAACCTGGTAAATTCCAAAGCTATTGCCTCTAGCTCAGACCTGAATGTTCTACTGGAATTCTCCACTGAATGTGCTGTAAGTAGCAACTGAACTCATCTTCACCATCTTCCACTCTTTGCTCCCTACCCAAAAACTTAATTTTCCTCTGGTGTTTTTGATTTCTGTAAATTATCCCACAGTTGCCCATCTAAGGCAGGAAACTTAATTTTTCTCTCTTCCCCTTCTTACAGTCATTAACCCATATAAGTCAATCTCCTAAATAGCTGTCTACATTATCTAGTCTACATTATCTCCTGGTCTACATTATCATTGCTTCCCTTCAGATCTTCAACACTTAAAGAAGTGAATTACACCAACAGCCTTCTAAGTTACCAGTCTGTCTGTCTGCCACACTGTAACTAGAGTAATCTTTCTAAAACAGAAATCTGACCATGTGACTCCTCTACCTAAAACAGTCAGGTGCCTACCCATCACCTCAATATAAAGTCTGTAAGTCTTTTTTTAAATTAACATATAATGTATTATTTGTTTCAGGGGTACAGGTCTGTGAATCATCAGTCTGACACAATTCACAGCACTCACCACAGCACATACTCCCCAATGTCCATCACCCAGCCACACTATCCCCCTGCCTCCAGCAACCCTCAGTAAAGTCTGTAAGTCTTTGGTCTGATCTTTGGAATCTGACCCCTACATACATCCCTGATTCCACATCCCCTTGTGAACCCCACCCTCCAATTTATGAGAGATATTTGTAATTCTCCTGAATGCCCCGTATTCTTTCCCTGCTGTTTAACCTGATGTTCTTCCTTTTGAAATGCATTTTTAGTGCTCATCTATCTGATTAAGGCCATTCAGTCTTCTCTGATTGCCCATAGTCTCACTTAGGTCTTCCTTCTTTGTGTCCCCATAACATAAATAAATGACCATACACCTTTATTTCCAGCTCTGGACTCTCTCACTCTGAAATGCTGATTGTACTGAGCATTTCCTCCTCTATACTGTGAGCTCCTTGAGAACAAGAATGATCTTATTGAGCACCATATTCCCAGAAGTTAACAGTATATCCAGTATATTGTCAGCACTGAATGAATAAATGAATGAATGAATGAATGAATGAATGACCAACTATAGAAATGTCTTTACTTATGATACTTGGTTCATTCAACTATGAGGATTCATTCAACTATCGCCAACTGATCAGCATTTCTATGATTTTTTGCAAAACTGTGGTAAAGGTATTTTAACTGTGTTATCCCAAAGATATATGTATTAAATTATTGGTTGAAATTTGTTCAAAAGTAACATTCTCTCTGCAAATGTGGAAGCTGTTAAATATAAAACTATGTCCCTTAACATGTTACCTTTTTTGCCTTCACTGCCAGAAAACTTAAAGACAAATTTAGTGTTTCATAGGAGTAGTTAGACCATCTCAAGGCCTGATAATTTCAATCCCATTTGGTCTCATAGGTGGTCTGTTTCTATGCTAAACTCCTCTACTATACATCATTTCTTTTCTAAAGTTTTCTATCATAAATGATTACATTTTTAAGTAGTTGAAGAATGGTGTCAGAACCTAATCCTCCAAAATACTTGTTTCTTCCACCATAAGTCCCAGGCATTAAACAGATAAAAAGGTAGAGAAGAGCCTCTATTTGAGTCATACAGACTTGTAGCAACCTACCCGAATCCTTGAGTTTTGAGTTAGTCTGGTTCTGCAGTTACACTTGTCAATCTAAAGGTCCCACTCACATAAAACTGATTGAATATTATAGCCACCAGCACAATTTATCTGCAATAATAAAGTTCCATTCATGTCTGGAATGTGGTAACATTTTTACTAATTATAACCCATAGCCCACATAAGTTTTATTTCATTCCGTGTAGTATTTTAAATGTTAGCTGTTAAGGTCAGCAGACAAATTTAGGAGACCATAACAAATGTAATTCTAGAGCAGTGGTTCACAACACTAGACACATACTAGAAGCTCATGGAGACATCTTAAATACAATAAAAAATAAATAAATAAAAAGAAAAAAAAAGAGAAGAAATACTTAAGCCGGATCCTCTATTAAACAGAATTTTGGAGGCACCCAGGTGGCTCAATCAGTTAAGCGATTGCCTTCACCTCAGGTCATGATCTCAGAGATCAAGTCCCATGTTGGGTTCTGCACTCAGCAGGGAGTCTGCTGGAAGATTCTCTCCCTCTGTCCCTCCCCTCCATGCTCCCCAATGCTCTTTCTCTCTCTCAAATAAATAAATAAATCTTTAAAAAATAAATAAATTTCTAAGGCGGTGGGGTAGGGCTCAGCATCATTTTTTCCAAGGACCCCAACTGATTCTGATGTGCTCTGAGTCTTGGAAATGCTGATTTGGAGCCTGAGAGACAAGTAAGAGATAGAAATAAAGATCTGCCTATCCCATTTTTTTAAAGTGAAAATAATTCCAACTTTTAAAAATAAAATATTTACCCCCACTGAAATGGAACTGGCTAGAAAAACCTGAATCGGAAAAAGGAAATTAGAGGTGGTTACTTATTTTTAAAAGGATCTTCTGTCTTTATAAAGGATTAATTTAAGCATTTCTTCAAGTGACAAGCAGTGATTTAATTGATTTGTAGACTTATCTCAGTTATTAATTATGCTTGTGACCCTTGCAAAGTCACTGGTGTCTCTCCAGACCTCATCTTCCTAATGGGTAAACTGAGAGAACTGGAGTAAAGAAGCACCTTCCCAGCTCACACAATACTGACTGCACATCAATGACCAGATGTTACATGGAGGTGAAGGCAGCCAAGGGCACAGACTCTGGAGACAGGCTGCCTATCTCTGAACCCCAGCTCCACTCATTCTGTTACACCTTGGACAGATAACCTGCCAATGCCCCAAGTTTCATCAACTATAAAATGGCATTAACAATGCTCACAGGGAAAGTAGATGAAATAATATGTCAGAGCACTTAGAACCATTCCAGGCACAGAGTAAGCACTGTTTAAGCATTAGTTATCATTCTTATTTCTAATGTTATACCCCTGAAAAAAATCAGGGCTTTAGTGTATTGATGCATCGGTGACCCTCTAAGAAAAGGAAAAATCATGCAGCATTTCAAAAACGTATTTGACCAGTTGATATTGATGCTCTATAGAGCAGATTTTTGGGAAAGCTGTACTACATGATTGTTGTGTCCCTTATACTCTGGTACCGTGTGATTCATCTCTGTGTCTTGGAGATGCAGAAAACTATGGCCCATGGACCAAACCCAGCTCACCATCTGTTTTTGTAAATACAGTTTCAGTGGAACACTGCCATGCTCATTTGATGACATATTGTCTATATCTACTTTCACATTACAACAAAAGAGCTGACTACATGCAACAGAAACCATATGACCCAGCAAGCCTAAAATACACATTGCCCAACCCTCTACAGAAAAGCTTGAGAATCTTGCCTTACATAGGTAATGTATTGGGGAGCCTATAGCTCTGCCCAGAGTAACTTAATCGCCAAGACAAATCTGACTTTCTGAATGAGCATTTTTAGTCCATCAACCCATTTGGGAGTAATCACTTCTAATTTCCTTTTTCCAATTCAGGTTTTTCTAGCCAGTTCCATTTCAGTGGGGTAAAAGTGAAATGATTTTCACTTTTAAAAAATGGGGTAGAGGCACGTGGGTGGCTCAGTGGATTAAAGCCTCTGCCTTCGGCTCAGGTCATGATCCCAGGGTCCTGGGATGGAGCCTCGCATTGGGCTTTCTGCCCAGCAGGGATCCTGCTTCCCCCTCTCTCTCTCTGCCTGCCTCTCTGCCTACTTGCGATCTCTGCCTGTGAAATAAATAAATGAATAAATCTTTAAAAAAAATTTAAAGATGGGATAGGCAGATCTTTATCTCCATCTTTCACCTCTCTCTCAGCACCTAAATTACCCTCACCCTGGTTGAAGGTACTAACATACGACCGGCACTCTCTCCCACTATCTCTCCAAAAGTCTGCACACCCTCCCTAAAATGTTAGCTTTTGTTTATAGTGACTACTATTAATCACGTACAATCCGGGGGGGGGGCATTTTTTAGGCTCTTTGATTCTTATAGGATATTATCCTAATTTTATAGATGAATAAACCAAGTCATGAAAACTTTAAGAAACTTCCCCATATCTAATAAATGCTTGTACTCGTAGTCACACACCAGCTTTTTTTAGTCTCAGATTTTCTATCATGCTCAACCAAAGATTTTCAATTCTAGAACTTCCTTTAAGTGCAGAGAGATGCTATCTAAAATTCTGATGACCAGGATTTCTTAGGCACAGTGCTCAATAATTGTTTATCATTGGGAAACGCTCTATTATTTCTACCCATATTAATAATCTCTTGCTCTCCACAAGTTCCCCTCTTGGGTGGGGGTGAGGGACAATAGGAGATGGAGAAGCAAGGTGATACAAGGCATCTGCCTACATTCTACATAGATAGCAGCCCTGATGAAATTTATCCTACCAGGAAAGATAAAGAAGGAGATTCATTCAATACGAATAACAACACAGGAAGCTATTAAAGAACAGACCAAAAAATGCACTGTTTGAAATGGCAGCTGCAAACCTTATCTCTTATATTCCATTGCTACAAAGACTAGCCAGCTTTTCTCGCCAAATGTGAATTAGAAGAAACATAATTTAGTGTTTAGAAAATACGCCTAATTTTCCACCAAAGCTATACAATTTGCCTTGAAGTAAGGAATTCAACATCAGCTTTTTAAAATGATGGTGATTAAGTAGACTACAATATACTTTCAGTGTTCTGTTCTGTTCGTTATTTGTGGCACCCTGATGAAAAGTAATTATGCTTGGGCGGATTTTCCTCTTAGATGTAATTTGGACCACTTATCCAAGATTCTCAGAAGGGAGCTGACTTGACAACTAAAAGAGAACACCTGTTTCTATCAATGTAAAGGAAGCTTTTCTGAGAGCCCTTACCTCTGCCTAGCAATGCATAGCATGTCTGCAGCAAGAAATAGTGAGTGATATATTAATGAATTGCCTTCTCTATCCAGCAAACAGAATCAGGAATTAACTGGTGGATTTTTTTATATTTACATAAGGAAAGGAAGAAGAATGGTCATGAATATAAAATAACCACAACAGAAGAGGGAGCTTGGCAGAGATTGATAGCCCTAATACCGATGTCCACCTTATTGAACAACACACCTGCCACAGTATGCCCTTCAGCTACTCAAGAGCTTTTCTTAAAATTTTTCATAATTTGAGATTCTGTGATTTTATTATATAGATCAAAGGGATATGTAGAAAATGTTCATGTATGCTTTATTGTTTCCAATGCAAATTTCAGGTGTGAAAATTCTATCCATCCTCTTCTTGTTGATATTGAAAGTAGGCAGCTGGCATGATACTTTGGTACATAAAAGGAGGATGGTCCCCTGGCTTTACTGAAACATTAAATAATTCCATCTCCTGACTGGGACCCATGAAGCTTCAAATATACTTTTAAGAGGCTTTCTTTGTTTCTTTTGTGATCTATAAAAAGCTATCGTGCTATTAGGTTGGCTTTTCCAGTGTGCTTTAGCAAACATCAGAAAGCACTTTCACAAATACAACCATTTGGTCTATCCCATTCTTGAGATAAACATCAACAAGTAAAATAAGTACAGTACCAGAAATCTAAAACACAATTTAAGTGGATCTACTGAAAATCAGTTAATGGGCTTCAAAATAAATTGTTTTTCTCTGCCTTTTATTTTACCAGCCCTAATTACTTGCTTTGAATGAGAACCTAACTTTCTGATGAAAACTACTGAAGAGAAAAGTCACAATAAGTCATTTTGGTTGCTTATCTTTGTAACACATTAGGATTTATTTCACTCTATCAATTTTTTTAAGTATTTGCAAGACTGAGTACATGAACTTTTAAGAACTTGCAACTGAAAATGATATACATTAAATATATATATATATATATATAAGTGGACTGCTCAATAAATCTTTTTACAAACTGAATATAAACATATAGCCAGCACCCAAATCCAGAAACAGAATTTCTACAAACCCTAGAAGACTCTCCTTCTACTCCATTCTAATCATTACAAGCATAGCCACTATCCTATCTTTCAGAATAAGAGAGATAGAGCTTACCAGACAAACAAAAGCTAAAGGAGTTCATGACCACTAAACCAGCCCTACAAGAAATATTAAAGGAGACTGTTTGAGTGGAAAGGAAAGACCGGAAGTAAAAGTAAGAAAAGTAGGAAGCACAACAGCAGAAAAAATATCTATAAAAATCAGAGAACTCACAAAATAAAAGGATGTAAAGACACCATATACCTAAAATGCAGAGAGGAGAGGAGTAAAGAATAGGTTCAAACTTAAGTGACCACCAACTTAATATAGACAGAAGATGTCATATGCAAATCTAATAGTAACCACAAACCAAAAAACCAGTAATAGACACTCGACAAATAAAGACAAAGATATGCAAGAATATCACTAAAGAAAAACCACAAACTATCAGAGAAAAGAGCAAAAGAAGAAAGGATCAGAGAAGAACTACAAAAACAACTACAAAACAAGTAAGGAAATAGCAATAAATATCTATCAATAATTACTCTGAATGTAAATGGCATTTAGTCCATTCAAAGTAATATAAATGGACTAAACGTCCCAATCAAAAGACACATGGTGATGCAAGGGATAAGAAAAAAAAAAAAAAAGACCCACCTATATGCTGCCTACAAGAGATTAATTTCAGACCTAAAGATATATGCAGATTGAAAGTGAGGGAATGCAGAAGCAATAATCATGCAAATGAATATCAAAGAAAGCTGGAGAAGCAATACTTACATTAAATAAAATAGACCTAAAAGCAAACAGTGTAACAAGAGACAAAGAAGAATGCTATGTAACAATAAAGGGGACAATCCAACAAAAAGATTTAACAATTGTAAATATTTATGCACCCAACATTGGAGCACCCAAATAAATAAAGGTTAATGACAAACATAAAGGAACTAATGGATAGTAATACAATAAAATACAATACATAATAGTAGGGGACTTTACATCCCCCACTTACATCAGTGGACAGACTATCCAAACAGAAAGTCAACAAGAAAATAGTAGCTTTGAATGACACACTGGATCAGATAGATTAACAGACAAATTCAGAACATTCCACCTTAAAACAGCAGACTACACAGTCTTTACAAGTACACATAGAACATCCTCAAAAATAGATCATATATTAGGCCACAAAACAAGTCTCAACACATTCAAAAAGATCAAAATCTACCATGCATCTATTCTGACCACAATACTTTAAAACTAAAAATCAGCCACAATAAGAAATCTGGAAAGGGCATAAATACTTGGAGAGTAGATAACATGCTACTAGACAATGAATGGGTCAAATAAGAAATCAAAGAGGAAATTAAAAATCCATGTAAACAAACAAAAATGAAAACACAACAGTCCAAAATATTTGAGATACAGCCAAAGCAGTTCTAAGAAGAAAGTTTATAACAATATAGGTCTACCACAGAAGCAAAAAAAAAAAAATCTCACACAATCTAATTTTAAAGCTAAGGAGTTAGAAAAGGAAAAATGCACAGAACCCAAAACTAGCAAAAGAAAGGAAATAAGAAAGATTAGAGAAGAAATAAATTATATGAAAACCCCCCCCCCAAAAAAAAACAAACAATAGAACATATCAATGAAACCAAAAGCTGGTTCTTTTAAAAGATCAACAAAATTAATAAACCTCTAGCCACATGCATTAAATAAAAAATAAAAGAAAGAGAGAGGAATCAAACAAAATCACAAATGAAAGAGGAGAAATAACAACCAAAACCACAGATACACAAAGGATTGTCAAGAGATTATGAAAAATTATATGCCAATAAATTGGACAACCTAATAGAAATGGATAAATTCCTAAAAACATATAACTTAACAAACTGAAATAAAAAATCTAAGAAATAAAAAATGTGAACAGACTGATCACCAGCAATGAATTGAACTGGTGATCAAAAAACTCGCAACAAACCAAAGTCCAGGACCAGATGGCTTCATAGGCAAATTCTACCAAACTTCCAAAAAGTAGAAGAAGGCAAACTTCCAAATTCATTCTATGAGGCCAGCATTACCCTGATCACAAAACCAGACAGAAACACAACAACAAAAAAAATGAACAGTCCAGGCTAATATCTCTGATGAACACAGATGCAAAAATCCTCCACAAAACATTAGAAAACCAAATCTAACAATAAATTAAAAAGTAATTCACCATGATCAAGTAGGATTTGTTCTTAGAATACAAAGGTGATTCCATATTCACAAATCAATCAACATGATACATTAAATCAATAAGAGAAAGGATAAAAAAGATATGATCAAGTGATACAAAAGGGCACCTGCACCCCAATGTTTATAGCAGCAATGTCCACAACTGCAAAAATATGGAAAGAGCCCAAATGTCCATTGACATCAACAGATGAATGGATAAAGAAGATGTAGTATATGGGGCACCTGGGTGGCTTAGTGGTTCAAGCCTCTGACTTCGGCTCGGGTCATGATCTCAGGGTCCTGGGATTGAGCCCTGCATCCAGTTCTCTGCTCAGCAGGGAACCTGCTTCCCCACCCCCACCCCCGCCTGCCTCTCTGCCTACTTGTGATCTCTCTCTCAGTCAAATAAATAAAAAAAAAGATGTGGTATATATATATATATATATATATGAATATTAATAAGCAATCAAAAAGAATGAAATCTTGTTATTTACAATGACATGGGTAGAACTAGAGGGTATTATGCTAGATTAAATAAGTCAGTAGAGAAAGATAAATACCATATTATTTCACTCATAAGGAATTTAAGGAAAAAAAACAGATGAACATAGGAGAAGGTAAGGAAAAATAAAACAAGAAGAAAACAGGCAGGCAGAAAAACAGTAAGAGACTCTTGACTATATGGAACAAACTGAGGGTTGCTGGAGGGGTGGTGGGTGGGAGGATGGGGTAACAGGGTGAAGGGCATTATGAAGGGCGCTTGAAGTAATGAGCACTGGGTGCTGTATGCAACTGATGAATCAATGGATTCTACCTCTGAAATTAATAATACAGAAAATGTTAACGGAATTGAATTTAAATAATTTTTTTAAAAACCACATGATTGGGGTGCCTAGGTGGCTCAGATGGTTAAGCATCTGCCTTAGGCCCAGGTCATGATGTCAGGGTCCTGGTATCACACCCCGCATCACATCAGGCTCTCTGTTTGGTGGGAAGCCTACTTTTCCCTCTCTCTCTGCCTGCCTCTGCCTGCTTGTGATCTCTCTCTCTCTCTCTGTCAAATAAATAAATAAAATCTTAAAAAAAAAAAAAAAAGTAAAACCAAGTATGCTATCTATCTTTAAACACACACATACACACAACACACACACACACACACACACACAATCATTTCAATAGATACAGAGAAAGCATTTGACAAGGCACAACATCCATCCATAATAAAAACCCTCAACAAAGTAGGCTTAAAGAGAATATACCTCAACATAATAAAGTCCTTATATGGAAAACCCACAATTAATATCATACTCAATGGTGAAAAACTGAGAGCTTTTCCCCTAAGGTCAGGAACAAGAAGACAAGGATGTCCATTCTTATCACTTTTATTCAACATAGTATTGGAAGTCCTAGACACAGCAATCAGACAAGAGAAAGGAATAAAATGTATCCAGATTAATAAGAAAGAAGTAAAACTTTCACTATTTGTAGGTGACATGATACCATATAGAGAGAAAACACTAGACTCCACAAAAAAACTACTAGCACTGATAAATTATTTCAGTAAGGTTGCAGGATACAAAATTCAATGAACAGGAATCCACTGCATTTCTATACACCAATAATGAAGTAGCAGAAGAGAAATTAAGAAAACAGTCCCATTTACAATTACACCAAAAATAATAAGATTCCTAGGAATAAACTTTCCAATTTTAGCATATGTGCTGCTGAAGCTATCACCCTAGGAATAAACTTAACCAAAGAGGCAAAAGACCTGTACTATGAAAACTATAAAACTCTGATGAAAGAAATTGAAGATGACACAAAGATACAGAGAGGTATTCCATGCTTATGAGTTGAAAGTACAGATATTGTTAAAATGCCTATACTACCCAAAGCAATCTACACATTTAATGCAATCCCTATCAATACACCAACAGCATTTTTCACAACACTTAAACAAACAATCCTAAAATTTGTATGGAACCAAAAAAGACCCTGAATAGCCAATGTAATCTCAAAAAAGAAAAACAAAGCTGGCGGTATCACAATTCTGGACTTCAAAATGTATTACAAAGACAGTATGGTATTGGCACAATAATAGACACAAAGATTAATAGAGCAGACTAGAAAGCCCAGAAATAACCTATAGTTATATGGTCAATTAATCTTCTACAAAGGAGACAAGGAGAGGCAATAGGAAAAAGACAGTCTCTTCAACAAAGTGTTGGGAAAACACTGTTTGATGAAGAAAAGCTACATGCAAAAGAATGAAACTGGACCACTTTCTTATATCACACACACAAAAATAAACTCAATATAAGCCAGGAATCCATCAGAATCCTAGAGGAGGACATAGGCAGTAACCTCTTCGATATCAGCCACAGCAACTTCTTTCAAGATATGTTTCCAAAGGCAAAGGAAACAAAAGCAAAAATGAACTTTGGGGACTTCATCAAGATCAAAAGTTTCTTCACAGCAAAGGAAACAGTCAACAAAACAAAGAGGTAACCCACGGAATGGGAGAAGATGTTTGCAAATGACAATACAGACAAACGGCTGATATCCAAGATCTATAAAGAACTCCTCAAAATCAACACTCAAAAAACAGATAATCACATCAAAAAATGGGCAGAAGACAGGAGCAGACACTTCTCCAATGAAGACATACACATGGCGAACAGACACATGAAAAAAATGTTCCTCATCATTAGCCATCAGGGAGACTCAGATCAAAAACACATTGAGATACCACCTTCCACCAGTTAGAATGGCCAAAATTAACAATACAGGAAACAACAAGTGTTGGAGAGGATGTGGAGAATGGAAAACCCTCTTACACTCTTGGCGGGAATGCAAGTTGGGGCAGCCACTTTGGAAAACAGTGTGGAGATTCCCTAAGAAATTAAAACTAGAGCTACGCTGTGACCCTGCAATTTCCCTACTGGGTATTTAGCCCAAAGATACAGATGTAGTGAAAAGAAGAGCCATCTGTACCCCAACGTTCATAGCAGCAGTGGCCATAGTTGCCAAACAGTGGAAAGAACCAAGATGCCCTTCAACAGATGAATGGATAAAGAAAATATGGACCATATATACAATGAAGTATTATGCCTCCATCAGAAAGGATGAATACCCAACTTTTGCAACTGCATGGAAGGGACTGCAGGAGATAATGCAGAGAGAGTCAGTTATCATAGGGTTTCACTTACTTGTGTAGCATAAGGAATAACACAGAGGACATTAGGAGATGGAGAAGAGAAGTGAATTGGGTGAAATCGGAGGGAGAGACAAACCATGAGAGACTGTGGACTCTGAGAAACAAACTGAGGGTTTTGGAGGAGAGGAAGGGGGGATGGGTGAGCCTGGTGATGTGTATTAAGGAGGGCACATATTGCATGGAGCACTGGGTATGGTGCATAAACAATGAATCTTGGTACAGTGAAAAAATAAAATAAAATATTTTTAAAAAGAGTTGCTACTGCTGGATATGTTTAGGTTTTGACCCCAAAATGCTGTCTGAGTATACAGCTAAGATCTATTTATCCTGCAGTAATTGAAAAGGAAATATTCAGAGCAAACCCATAAATCTAACATGCGAAAGGGTAGGGAAGTTATCAGTTAAGGTGTTAGATTTCAAAAGTCTATGATGATAAAAAATGAAGCCACAGAAACCACAATAAATTCTGCTATAGAAATCTCAAAAAGTGGGGCGCCTGGGTGGCTCAGTGGGTTAAGCCGCTGCCTTCGGCTCAGGTCATGATCTCAGGGTCCTGGGATCGAGTCCCGCATCGGGCTCTCTGCTCAGCAGGAAGCCTGCTTCCTCCTCCTCTCTCTCTCTGCCTGTCTCTCTGCCTACTTGTGATCTCTCTCTGTCAAATAAATAAATAAAATCTTTAAAAAAAAAAAAAAAAAGAAATCTCAAAAAGTATGACTAATTTGGCCAGGTTCATGTGGCCAAATATGCTTTTAAAGAAGCATATATAGCAAACATAGGAGTCTTCTTCCTCATTCCCTATTTTCAATTCTGATCATTAGTATTTACTTTCACTACATTTTTAATAAGACAGCATAATACTTGGATAGCAGTCCTTAAAACCAAAAGTCTTCTGTTTAAATCCCAGTCCTACAATTTAGTGGCTACATTTATGGGTTAATGGATTTAACTTCTCCATGGTTTAGGGTCCTCATCATTAAAATGTGGATATTAACACCCATTTTATTAAGTGTTGGAAGAGTAAGATGAATTAGTGCAATTAGTTACCAATATAATAGTAGGTAGTAGGTGCTCCGTAAAATTTTATTTACTTACTTACCTGCAGTGTTGGTCTTTTCTATGTTTTCAAGTGTTTTCCTGCTACTCATGAACTAAGAAAAATACATAAGCAATGTGATGAGCTCTGGGTGTTATATGCAACTAATGAATCTTTGAACACTACATCAAAAACTAATGATGTACTACTATATGCTGGCTAATTGAACATAATTAATAAATAAGTGAAATAAAAAATCTTCTCTGGAAAAAAAAGGCTAAATCTCAGCATCTTGTCGTTCCATTTATGGTTATCAATTTTGAACATTTAAAAGTAAATTTATTCCCACGAAAAATGGCAGCATGGTTACAGCCTTGCAAAACCTTCCTCCTAAAACACAACCAATCCAAAGTGAACAGGGTAAAGAATATATCACCAGGTCTGCAACAAAGAGAAGAGCCCAGCCTTGTACTACTAACCTTAGGAAATGGTCAAAATGTAAAACCACTGAACCAAGTCAAAAGAATCAGCACATTTCTTTATCTCATGTAAGCCTGTCAAGAGTCTATCAAAGTAAATTTTGTTATTATCATTATCTTACAGATGATGAACAACAGTTAAGGAAGGTACCTAACAGCCGACTGCCAGGAAGTAGCAGAGCTGGAACTCAAACTGTGGCAGCCCAACTGAAAGCACACACTTTTAAGGACCACATTGTATAAGCAGGAAGTAACTTTAAAAAACAGTGGAAAAAGCCCCATATTATAGGCACACCTGTCACTTGGATTCCTACCAGCAGACCAGATATTTGTCTAAGGCAAAAAGGCTCCCTGCTGATTAGTGGTGATGAGACTTCTGATAGCCTGCGGTCCTGGCTTGCATCATCAGCTCAAGACATTAGCTGGACTGGGTCCTACAAAGTGGGTATGCCACTCAGGACCACCCCAGTTTCTATGATTTGCTAGAAGATCTCACAGGACTCAGCATATAGTTGTGTTCACAGCTGAGATTTATTGCAATGAAAGGATACAAAGCAAAATCAGCAAAGGGGAAAAGTGCATGGAAGAAGTTTGGATCAAACCAGGTGCCACATTCCAAGAGTCCCCTCCCAGGGTGTGCTTAATTCCTCTAGCAACAAGTTGTGACAGTAAATAAAAAGGATTATCTGACAGGGAGCTCATTAGAGACACTGCCAATGGTATTTACCGCTCTGTAGGCACTCCCTGCAAAGCATGTACCAGAATTCTGGACTCCCAAAAGGCAGGCAGGAATTAAGCATAAGTACATTCTTTGCATATTTTAGGCACAGTGAGCCACCGCTTTCATTTAGGGAAAGTTTTCCATCAGTCCAGGGTACCATTACTGCCATATTTCCAGAGAACACTAGAAGGGCCAACCTTGCAAAGAGGCTTTTCTAAGAATAGGCAATCTCGGGCCTACTCTGTACTCTATAGTGAACATGAAACACTTAACACCGTGATCTGAGTTTCCCTTCTATGACCCTGTAACATTGCCCCACAACATTCTACAACTCTTTATTTATAATTTTCTTATAATTTCCATTTCTTAACCTTTCTCTATGCCCATCAACCTACTCTATCCACTGAAATTTGTACTTATCAAAATTCAGTTACTTCTGAAAACGATCCCCTCTGAATTACTAACTACACAAGGGCAGACTCTCTGGTCCTCTGGAGAATCAAACAGAGAAGAAGGCATTGTGCCTGATGGTAGCCAAGCTATAACTTCCAAGCTATAACTTTATAGCAATTCAGTTATTTTCCCCTCTACCCCACCCTATGGCACCACACAAGACCTAATGATGAGCTTCCAAAGTTTGGTTAAGTTCCTAGAGGGCAAATAATAATGATCCATTAAAGTTCATGAAGTTGATCATTCAATGTACACATGTAACCATCAGTTATATGCAAGGCATTGTGTTAAAAGCAGTGAATAAATGTGAAGCTGAATTCAGACATACCCTACACTGATGGAGTATAGGTCTTCTGAGGAGGCATTTTTAAGTAACTCTCCCTTAAGATAAGAAGTGATCTAAATAAGCACACATAACCAAAGGGCAGAGAATACAAGCAAGGCCGTAAATATAATAGTGGATGAAATAGTCAAGGTTTCTTGACTAGAAGAATTACCAGAGAAGGATTTTAGGAGTTGGCATCAGAAAAAGGACCTGGCCAATACTAGCATATGTCAGTATGATGACATAATGTCAACATGATGGAAAAGAGTTGACATGGTTGTCAAAGGTTACCAAAGGAGCCAGCCACATGAAACTGGATGGGAGTTTCCTGATCCAGTGTGACTACTTAGTTCTTATTTACAAAATACTATGCACAGTATTTGATATCTCAAAGAAAAAAAAATTTCCTGCTCTACTGGCTTTTCAACATTCCCTTCATAGCCTGGCAGCATGAATTTTGCCCTGTTTTGTAGATAAAAATGGACACTATTCAATAGTTCACTGATGGGATAAAAATTTGCATAGGTCTTAGGTTTATTATTAGGAAATGCTAGAAATATATTCTGTGTCTACTAATCAAATAAGGTAGGATTCATTTTAGACAATGTAATAGGCTTAGAATCAACAATAAAATCTGATGAGTGATAAATTACAATAAACAAAAGAATATCCTCCATTTTTTTGTTGTTGTTTTGATTCAAGAAATTGAATTCTTCTGAATCTATTTTTCCAGGCATGTGTTGTAGGGTTGTTTTTTTTTTTTTTGCTGTTTGT
Organism: Mustela nivalis; assembly: GCF_964662115.1. Classification (NCBI taxonomy): domain Eukaryota; kingdom Metazoa; phylum Chordata; class Mammalia; order Carnivora; family Mustelidae; genus Mustela; species Mustela nivalis. The sequence goes on along the minus strand of NC_139024.1, from coordinate 56,516,514 downwards.
TTGTTTCTTTGTTTTATGGAAGTTATACTTCCCAGGTTGACAGGATTTATTCTCATCATTAGAATATACTTAGTTTTTCTTTCTGACCTTTGCTTTTTCTCATTTACATTCTTCTCTCTTCCTTTTCTCCCATGTGCTCTTTCCCTCTCTATGCTAGCTTCTCTTAAACACTTGACCCATAACCAGGGATCGGAGTTCCAACATAAGTGGTGTTTTTGTAAGAACTTGTTTGGTCAGTTGGATCCTGATGTTATTATGGAGCAGGTATTTATTAGAAGTTGAAGAATATGAAGCATACTTTAAAAAAGAGAGAGAGAGAGATTTTATTTATTTGAGTGAGAGATGGATAGTGACAGAGATAGCGAGAGAGGACAGGGAGAAGAGGCTCCCACTAAGCAGGGAGCCCAATGTGGGGCTAGATTCCAGGACTCTGGACTCGTGACCTGAGCTGAAGGCAGACACTTAACAGACTGAGCCACCCAGGCACCCCAAGAAGCAGCCTTTTGTTAAGATTTTCAAGTTCATTTTAAGGACCAATGTCATGCTCAAATTAAAAGACTGTCCTTTCACTCTAAAAACATCTGAAGATTTACAATCTCTGTGCCCAGTGTCTGCTGAACTCAGACATATATATAGGCACACAGGTGACACACTTCATTGGACTGCCCTTCAACTTTCTCCAAAATTGTAATGCCAAATTCCCACTGGCTTAGTATGTCCAAAAACTGTGTTTGTTTCCTCAACTCTTTGCTTCATTACCTTAATTTTTCTCAGTACTACATTTATGTACACTCTTTATTTACTATTTTGATTTTCCAAAAACAAGTCTATTTTCATTAGCAATAAAGCAGCCCCAAACAAACATCTTTAAATAAGTTGAAGAAATTAGTCAACAAGATGAAATACTTCAAGCTGAAGTTCAATAGTAAATGCTGTCTGCATCTATCCAAGCACGCGGTCATATTTTACCTCTCTCTTTATTTTGTATTTTATTTATAGATAAGTTCCATTAAATGACTGACCTGTTCTTCACTCTATAGCATTTTAAAATTTTACAGCCTTATTATTTTTCATGAAGATCTGTAGTTTGGATTCACTATTTACCACAAAATAGATGACTTTTGCTCCTAAACTCATTATTTGTCCTTATTACAATTATAGAACTCTGAAATCGTTTCAGTCAGAGTTAGTTGTTTCTTACTTTTATTTCTAAAAGCAGAAATCTCAGCAGATGCCTTCTCTATTCTTTTCCCTTAAAATACAACTAAAAGATCTTATTTCAGTCTTATTCTGGAATGGTACAGTTCACTGAATTCCAAATGAAACTTAAGATATTTCCGTTAAAAGTCAATTCATAATTAAGCAATAAAAATTTTACTCCAGGATGACACATGCATTATAAGGCTATTTCAAAAACCTAAATATGTAGAAAAATCTACTTTGCTTTTTAAAGCAGGGAAAAGTCATACAGCTTTCTAAATTCAAAATCCAGAAGTAGTTGTGATTTTTTATGAAATTAATGCTAACTATTAATCTTATCAATAGCTTGAGGCCTTAATATAATTTTTTAATCTCAATTTTACTACTTTATTTAGAAATATTTTCTAGACATTTCTAGGTTTTGATACTTCTCCCGACATAAGCTCCAGAAAGATTTTTCAGACTGTTATTGCAGAGGAAAAAATTATTTTTCCTACTACCCTTCTAAGTTCTCTGGTTGAGGCTCTGTAAATTAGGCTGACAAAAGGCAGATTCACAAGAGAAAAGCATACAAATATATTTATACTAACATATAACTTTATATATTTAATATAATATTTAATATGGTTTTCATGACATGGAAGCCTTCAAAAGGAAAGGAGGACCTAAAGAAGCAGTTAAATCTGATCATTTTTATACTTGGTTTGATGAAGAGTGAAAAGTCGTAGGAAAATGGGACAGGGCAAAGGGATATGAGTTAAAGGTAGTAAACTGGGAGAAACATAGCAAGGCCTGTGCATCTGGAGTCCTCCTAGTCTTCAGAGATACAGATGTTCCCTTCCTCCAGGTGAAAGGAAGGCACTTCTCTCACAAGGGTCTTCTGATGGACTTGGGAGGAAGATCAGAAAGTCCTTTCTGTACACGCTGTCTCTCAAATTCTGTCAGCTTAAAATATTCAATATCCCAAGGTGCCATATTTGGGGGTAGCATGTTCTAAACCTCAGCAATGTGAAGTTGGATGTGCTAAAGATTAAATAACATAAGAGGCATTACCTCAAGCAGAGTCCCAAAGGAGATACAATGGAGTATCAGTCACTTGACTAACAAACTAAAAAAGATTAATACAGGTAACTTCTTAAAACTTACTATATCTTGGGCCCCAAATCTACTATAGAAATTTAAAATACATATCAACCCAAAAGATTGATAAGGCCCACCAACTAGATTTTTATATGGTGTTTAAAATTATTACCCAACCAAGCCCTTCACAGACAGCAATGTAGCCTTCACACTGCACAGAGCAAGTGGGGTGGGAAAGGGCTGTCACAGACACTACGATATGAATCACATGCTCCGTAGTTGTGCAAGGCAATGGTCTTCTACCCAACCCTCTATGAAGTTTTACTTTTTAATAATAATAAAAATCAAAAGCACAATTTTAAGACACTGTTATGCTTTACCCAGAAGGTCTTTTCTGTAACACATCAGTGTAATTATTGAAAAGATCGTATTATGATAAGAAAATAAGAATGTGAGGTAAATGAAACTGCTACTAATTTCCTTAATTTATAAAATGTTAAATACCACAGACTCCTTCCTTTATTTAAAAAAATTAAGATTTTGTAAGCAATGGAACATTTAATAGATTCTATTTATTTATTTGACAGAGAGAAACACAGTGAGAGAGGGAACACAAGCAGGGGGAGTGGGAGAGGGAGAAGAAGGCTTCCCACTGAGCAGGGAGACCAACATGGGGCTCAATCCCAGGACACTGGGATCATGACCTGAGCAGAAGGCAGATGTTTAACAACTGAGCCACCCAGGCGCCCCACAAAACCTCATTTTAAATATAGAGAGATTTTAACAGGAATTCAAGATATTATGTTACTCAAAGCTACTTAAATAAAATAAGTTAAAAATCACAGAGAAGTAAAAATAAGTTAATTGGATTAATACCTTCCTGGTAATACTTATTTTGTCTCTATCATGGAACTATTTAGCTTCTGAAGGAGAGACACAAGGTCATGTTTAATTTTGCTCCCCTAGTATTTAGCTTCTGGCAAAACAAAGCACTAAAAAACAGCTGAATGCATGAATGGAACAAAAACAAACCAGTTACCTGATTACCATATGAAAAACAGGACGTAGAAAATGTTTCAAATATGTGTTTAGGGGCATCTGGTGGCTCAGCTGGTTAAGCATCTGACTCTTAATTTCAGCTCAGGCCATGATCTCAGGGTTGTGCGACTGAGCCCCATGTTGGGCTCCACACTGGGTATGGAGTCTGTTTAAGATTCTCTCTCTTCTTCGCTCTCTGTCCCTTCCCCCACTAAAAATAATAAACAAACAAAGATGGACTTCGATCCCATGTTGTGTGTGGCCAGTTAATAAAGTATCAAGAAGAAAATAAAGAAAACAGGAAGAGGTGCCTGGGTGGCTCAGTAGGCTAAGCCTCTGCCTTCAGCTCAGGTCATGATCTCAGGGTCCTGGGATCAAGCCCTGCATAAGGCTCTCTGCTCAGCAGGGAGCCTGCTTCTCCCTCTCTCTCTGCCTTGCCTCTCCACCTACTTGGGATCTCTGTCTGTCAGGTAAATAAATACAATCTTTAAAAAAAAAAATCAGGCCAGGGAGTATTATTCCCCTCTGCCCTATCCTGGGAATGTTTACTCATCTAAATGTAAGGAAATCTTTTCACAAAGTGAAGAATGCTTCTGTGATATAAATAAATGCCATATAACGTCATTATTATTTAAGCAGAAAATGTTTAAAAGTACAGAACACAATATAGGGTACATGGTAAAGAATCAAAATGACACTTCTTTTCAAGTATGGGATAATGCTAAACAAGTTCATAAAAAAAGGTATTTTGAAATGTGGTATTCTGATGTTCAATTAACCACATGTATTTCCAGCTTTTGTGATACCATTTTTATTGACTCTGCCTTGATTCAATTAACAATATCTGTCTTGAATATCCCAAATTAAAGAATAGCTCTCAAACCCCAGCAACTGTAAATAGTGATTATTCTGGCTGAGGACCATTGATCAATGCAGATCTCTCTGAAAATGCTTTTTCCTTTCACTGCATCCCTGGGCTTTGTTTTCTTTGAAAAGATCTGAAGTAATAAAAAAAAAAAAAAAAAAAAAAAAAAACCTCATCATCATGGCTGTAATCAGTGAGACATTATTAGAAACCGAAGCCCAAACCTCTGGTAACACCAGAAACAAAAGACTATTCAGAAAGTTCAGAAAGAACTTTCAAGGGATAGAGCATGCTTCAGAAGGAAATGGGATTGAAAAAATAATCCACGTTACCACCTGCTATCCCAGAAAAATGGAGTGGAAAGTAGTCAAGACACCCTCCCCTGCCAAAAAAGTCTATATGCCTTCTTCCTTCCCGCTATCTTCTCTATCCTTCCTTCTTTTTTCTTCTTTTCTACTTTTTCTGTGATATAACTAAACATACAAGTAGCTTTACAGATACAGATACACTTCACTTTGTACAACAAAATGGCTCCTCATGTGTGTGAACCTATTATTTTTATAACAACTTGATCCTCTTCTTCTTGATTTGCCATTCGTGAGTTCAGTTTCACTCCTGATTGATCATTAATTTTGGATTTAGGCTTCTCTTCCTCTTAAATCCTTGGGGAGGTCACCATTTAAATAAATTTTCTGGTGACTGCCTACTGAATGCAAATACATCCCTTTGAGTGCTGGGACTTTATATAATCAGCCCCCATAAAAAAGCACGTGAGGAATCAGACCTCCACAATGAAGCTGGAGTAGCAGTAGAAAAACAATGTGACGTAGTTTATACTGGACTATCTTTTCATAAAATGCCTCCCTCTAAAACTGATAACAGCAAGTGCAATAAACATTCTGGATAATATGGGTGTAACTATGGGAAAGCCAGAGGCTAATTTGAGAAGATTAATAATAATTGTCAGAGAAAAAAAAAAAGAAGCCAAGCAAAGGAATCTTGAAGAAGAAAGGGGTGCTGGGACAGGATCTGCAATCTAGGAAAAGAGGAAGCCAGACAAGCAACTGGCACAGTTCTTCAAGATCATAAGGTGGGCAGGGACAAGCAAATGAGTTAAACTACAAGGCAAAGTACTGAATAAATATTGCTTTTCAAAAAATGGCATTAAGGTGATGAGAGAAAGGAAAAGGTTTCAGGTTCTTCTTATAATTAATTTAACTTACCTAGAAATATGTGGACTTTATAAATTTTAAAATCTGATTAGCCATGGGCAACTCAGTTGGTTAAGCATCTGACTCTTGAATTTGGCTCAGGTCGTGATCTCAGAAGTGTGCAACTGAGTTGAGCTCCATAGTGAGCAAGGAATATGCTTGAGATTCTCTCACTCTCCCTCTCCCTGCCCCCTGCCACACCACCATTCGCACGCACGCTCTCTCTGTCTCTCTCTCTCTCTTTCAAATAAATAAAAGATTTCAGAAAAATAAAATAAAATTTGATTAGCAAAAACAAGTGGGTTTTTGGTCATGTGTTTGTATTCAGAAATGTGTTTTGATTCACAGCAAAATGCTCTGGGACAAGAAAATGGAGGCCCCGTCTTATGAGGAGAAAATAGGTGCCTGAAGGAGAATCTGGGAATGAGTCAGCTGTTAACGCAGCTTTGGTTCCCAGTAAGCTCCTCTGTAACATGAAAGGATGCCATGCAAAGTTCTTGCTTGCTCTTGTTCTCTCATACTGAGAAGTAGCCAAAGATTATAAAACATTATAATGGTTTTACTTGCCCAATACAATCCTTGTGAAGAGCTTTTACAAATACACATTGTGTGTATATGTGTGTGTATGTGTGATACACTGTATTTTTTCAGAGTAATGTTTACACATTCAAATGAATTAAGTTAATATGTTTATTGCTATTGATTCATGTATCAAGAACAATAAATCTATATGACATTCAAAGAAAAAATTTAAAAGACCCAGGAAAAGAAGGATGAGGGTGGCATTTTATAATTGATCACAGCATGAAAATAAAGATCTCATTTTTCAAAAAAAATGTCTGTGCAGAGGAAGTCATGATAGAGTCTCTATGATATGAAAATAACTAACAGCAAAACTGATTCTCAAATATAGTAACATATGCATTTGACTATTATTTCTTAATTGATCCCTCCTCCATGGGTTTTATAACACTTCTGTTCAGCAAAGATGAGGCTGTGATCTGAGAAACTAGTCAAATATGGTCATAATCAATGAGTGACAATGGGATCTAAGTATCCAACCCTCTGAAAACCAGACAATTTTCTCATGTAGTCACTGATTCTAATATAAATAAATTCACTGATCTTCCTGAAGTAGACCTTCCATAATGGCTAAGCGTAATCAATTTGATTCTAGCTCTGAAAAACAGGGACTAGAATCCCATCCTACCAAGACTCCATTTTAATGTGTTACTTAGACTCCTTTCTGGTCAGGTTAGAGTCACACAGAAAACCATAGAAAAAGCCTTCTTATCTCAGCTTGTCAAAAATATTCTGTCTTGGGGCACCTGGGTGGCTCAGTGGGTTAAAGCCTCTGCTTCTGGCTCCGGTCATGATCCCAGGGTCGTGGGATTGAGCCCCGCATTGGGCTCTTCTCAGCAGGGAGCCTGCTTCCTCCTCTCTCTCTCTCTCTCTCTCTCTCTCTCTCTCTCTCTCTGGCTGCCTCTCTGCCTACTTGTGATTTCTGTCAAATAAAATAAATAAAATCTTTAAAAAAATATTCTGTCTTCTGTATTCATTTATTATGAGAGATAATTCTTTTGGGGTTGTCATGGCCTCTACAATATTGGAATTGGGAGAGGCTTATAAAAATTAAAATTCAAGAGTCAGTGCATTTATATTCCATTAGTTACCTGGTGTATATATCTCATTCAAAGTCCAAATTCCTCTCTCTTGTCATTGTCATCTGATGACCTCACTTCCTATTTTACTAAGAAAATAGAAGCAATGAAAAACTGAACTTCCACACGTTCTCACTATCAAACTGACCTATCTGCATCAATGCCCAAATACTCAGCCTTCCTCCCATGACCATGGATGAACTGTCTGCTCTGGATAGAGGTCACTCCTGCTTACCCAAAGATTTTTGTGCCTACAACTCTCCTATTCCTTTTTTTTTCTTTTTTCTTTTTTTTAAAGATTTTATTTATTTATGTGACAGAGAAAGAGAGATAGTGAGAGAGGGAACACAAGCACGGAGAGTGGGAAAGAGAGAAGCAAGCTTCCTGCAGAGCAGGGAGCCCCATGGGGGCTCAAACCCAGGACCCTGGAATCATCCTGGGATCATGACTGGAGACAAAGGCTGATGCTTAACAACTAAGCCACCCCGGTGGCCCATCTCTCCTTTTTTTTAATCATTAATTTTTCTCAAACATCTATGGGATACTCTTTAACATTAAAACATTCTGCAATACCACCCATCTAAGAAATTATCTTCCCCTGGGGCACCTGGGTGGCTTAATCGGTTAAGCGTCCAACTCTTGATTTCAGCTTAGGTCGTGATCTCAGGGTTGTAAGATCAAGCCTGGCATCAGGCTCTGTGCTTAGCATGGAGTCAGTCTGTCCATCTCCCTCTGCTCCTCCCCCTGTTCACTCTCTTTCTCTCTCTCAAATACATAAATAAAATCTTTAAAAAAAAAACAAAAACAAAATAAACTACTCTCCAGTATCCTAAATATGCTCATTTCTCTGCTCTCTTTGGTAATAAAAAATCCATATTTTTAGAGGAAAGTTTTTACATTTTGGGTACCTAATGACTTAGGAATCCAATATGCTTAATTTATATGATAGAATATTCCCTCTTTCTTACTATGATTCCTACCATTCAGACACGAGCTGAGATCTGATAATCAAGTTTCTTCCTTCAACCAAGCTTCTCTCTCATTTGGCAGTGCCCAAGACATTTCAATCATAAGTTAAATAACAACACAATAATATTCAAGGCAGCACAGAATCCAGCTACTATTTTTATACTTGTATGATTCCACAATAGCACACCAGAAAAATTTTTTTCTCCACAAATTTTAGCAGATATGTCTTAAGTAACTACTAAGAAACAAAATTTGAGGGGTGTGTTTGCATTTGTCCATACTACCATTAGAATACTATTATCTCTCACCAATATTTTTTAATATAATGTTGAAAATAAATCATCCCAATATAAGCATATATATAAAATATCTACTTTATTTAACATACTAAATATGTTTCATAGTAAATATATTTAAGCATAAGAAAAAGAAGATATCCCTTAATTAATTTGTCCTTATAAAATATGAACTTTATTTTTATAGGAAAAAGGATTTTTTTCATGCAATCTCACACATTCAGCTAAATAAAATTCACCCAATAAAAATAATTGCCTGATCAGAAGAATTAAACAGGAAAGAGAATTATGCTGTTTTCTTCTCTTACTAGGATGAACAATTACAATCCTGGTTTCAATGTTTAGAAAAATCTCAAATCATTCAATCAGATGTAAATGCCAGTTGAAATTAGATTCTTCCTTTAATCAATAATGTCTTGATAATGAACCGCAGAAGGACAATGAAATTGGTTCCTATTCACACCAAATTTTGTGGTTATTCTTTATTGACTCCAAAAGAGATTTCATGTCAAAATTTGATTACAAATATAAACAATGTAAAAATGTTCTAAGTATATACATACTTAATGATTATTTGTAAACAGGCTATAAAACGCATGTATTTCTAAATTTAGCTTCGTGAGTTGAACTGAATGTACACCCTGGGCTACAAAAATGAAAGAGAGTACCATCTACAGGCAAACACTGTTGCTGGCGTTTGGTCCCTGGATGCGAAACCAGAAAAGCTTGTATGGAATGTAGACATAGGACAGTGTAACATATTGGCAAAATGTTGCATAACCCTCGGCTTTTTTAAATTATTTTTTATCCCCGTTTATTTGCAGAATTGCCTTTAACAGTCATCGAGTTCAACCAGTTCACTTTGCAAATTAGGAAACTGAAATCCACAATCATTCTAGGATTGTCCTAAGGTTACCCAGGGAAAAATGAAAGAACTGTATGGCACCCAAGTTCCTCACTCTCTCACCAAAGTAATTAATTTCATTCATTTTAGAAAAGGTGCTAGATACAACAGCATAATGTGCAAAACTATTATTCTACAGTGTTTAAAATAATTTTGAGTTTTGAAAATTATGGTGTATCTTTTCTTTACAAGCCACAGAAGCTACAAAGTAAAAGTGCGTTTTCATAATATATTTTCTGAACTATAACTCTTTTTAAAAGCATGTAAAATGATTTTCATAAAGTCTAATTTATGTCTTGTAAAATGTGTTTATTTGGCAATAAGTCTTTTCAAGATACAGAAATTACAATCTCTTTCCACAAAAGTTTTGCTAAATTAGTTACCTGTATCTTTAATGCAACTATTCATTCTTTTGCATTAAAAAATAAGTCTACTGAAGAGGGAAATATAGCTTGGTACCAAGTATAGCCTGAATGTGGCTGATTTTTAAAATCTTATTCTAGCAGGTAGCATCTTACCTGAGTTAGAAGAATAGGATAGGATAGAATATTGAAAAAAATATGTTAGAAGAAAAAAAAAAAAAAAAGACAAAGATACCCAAAACAAAAATGACTCAGGCCAAGGTTCCAATATCTGAATCATAGGAGTTCCAAAAAAAAAGGAAAAGAAATCATCAAAGATATAATTCAAGAAATTTACTTTCTGGGGCTCCTGGGTGGCTCAGTGGCTTAACGCCTCTGCCTTCAGCTCAGGTCATGATCTCAGGATCCTGGGATGGAGCCCCACATCAGGCTCACTGCTCAGTGGGGAGCCTGCTTCCCTTCCTCTCTCTCTGCCTCTGCCTCTCTGCCTACTTGTGATCTCTGTCTGTCAAATAAATAAATAAATAAAATCTTTAATAAAAAAAAAAGTACCTGAGTTTGCAGAATTAAAAAAGTCTACTCACTGAGAGCTCAGCAAAATAGATAAAAATAGCCCTACATCAAGATATACCATCAAGAAATTTCATAATATTGGAGATGAAAAGATTCTATACACTTCTGGGGGCAGGGGAAGCAATTAAAACATAAAGGATCAAGAGCCATAATGCCTTTATTTCTCAATAGCAACCCTGAAAGCTATACATTCTTCAAAGTAAATGTAGATATCTGTGAAGAGTTGGGGGTGTTAAATAGCATTTACACAGGCTTACCATAAATATGTAAAATAATGATTTCATCAAAATTACTGTATAACTATATTGGGAAAATTGAACAATAGAAAGGAAGTCACTGAGGTTCGTAGGGGAAAAGGACAAGAACAAAAGAGCTAAATCTTCATAGTTTGTGGTGTGAGATCAACAGGTAATACCTAAAACTAAAACTAAGAAGTGGCAATATAATGACATTATTTATCATTTACCTGAAGGTAATTAGCAAATAATCAGCTTAACAATGTGAAAATGGTTGCCTGTGTAAAGACCAAATTGGGAAAGACACATGTATATAGGCAGACTGTTATTTTCATAATAAACCTTGTAAACCTACCGCATTTGTTAAATACTTGTATAACTTGGTTAAATTTTCAAACCAAAATGTACCACATAAACCCCCTAAACATATTTATATGACAAAATGGGTGTGGATTTCTACAAAAGAATTTCCAGAGTCCCAAAGTGTTTATCAGTGTAACTCTCTGGATCTGAATGAGGTACTAGAAGGTTCTCTTCTGGTTGACATGTTCTTTAGGTTGTCCTATGTTCTGGTGTGTCCAGAACAGTCCTATTTTAATGTGTTGTGCAGGGTGATTATTAAAATTACCTCTTTTTACTCTCAAAATTATCCAAAATGGGCAAAACTATTTGGTCAGCTGAATATTACTCTCACACCTCCATATATTTGCACCTGCTATTGTCCTTACTTGACTTCCCTCCCTAAATGTGCTCCATCATGTTCCCATTCAAGCGTTATTCATCAACAGTTCCTTGAACTACAGACTTCTCCCCCCATCCCTCATTGCACCACATATACAACTTCAGAGTAACAAGATTCTCACTATATTGCAGCTGTTTACATTTTTGTGAGAACATGAGTTCCTGCTAGCAGAGATCATTGGCTCTCTGTCTTAAACTGTCCAGCACTGAAGAAAGGGGTTACAAATAGGAACCCACACAATTCTCACTGAGGGAATGGAGTGAATGAATTTGCCACATTATATAAAACCTAATTGTTAGATATTGTATTCTTGAAAGTCCTGTCATTATGAAGGATAGTAACAATTCAGCTCTGATAAGATTTAACCCAACCATTAAAAAAAAAAAGTATCACCTTACACCAGTTAGAATGGCCAAAATTAGCAAGACAAAAAACAACATGTGTTGGAGAGGATGTGGAGAAAGGGGAGCCCTCTTACACTGTTGGTGGGAATGCAAGTTGGTGCAGACTCTTTGGAGAACAGTGTGGAGATTCCTCAAGAAATTAAAAATAGAACGTCCCTATGACCCTGCCATTGCACTCCTGGGTATTTACCCCAAGGATACAGATGTGAAAAGAAGGGCCAATGTTTATAGCACCCAATGTTTATAGCAGCAATGGCCACGGTTGCCAAACTGTGGAAAGAACCAAGATGCCCTTCAATGGATGAATGGATAAGGAAGATGTGGTCCATATACACTATGGAGTATTATGCCTCCATCAGAAAGGACGAATACCCAACTTTTGTAGCAACATGGACGGGACTGGAAGAGATTATGCTGAGTGAAATAAGTCAAGCTGAGAGAGTCAATTATCATATGGTTTCACTTATTTGTGGAGCATAACAAAAAGCATGGAGGACATGGGGAGTTAGAGAGAAGGGGGTTGGGTTAAATTGGAAGGGGAGGTGAATCATGAGAGACTATGGACTCTGAAAAACAATCTGAGGGGTTTGAAGTGGCGGGGGGTGGGAGGTCGAAGTACCAGGTGGTGGGTATTATAGAGGGCACGGATTGCATGGAGCACTAGGTGTGGTGAAAAAATAATGATACTGTTATGCTGAAAATAAATAAATGAAAGAAAAAAAAAGTGCAGGCATAATTCCACTCCCATATTCAAACTACAGAATGATAATTTGAGATTACAAAACTGTTAGATGAGTTTGAAGATCTCTACTATTACTTAAGTTCAAACATAACATATTGCATGTCTATTTCAACAGCTACAATAAATTCACAAATTATTTTAGCATTATAGTCAGATGAATATAACAAGCAAATAATTAGATGTTTTCAAGTTAATAATGAAATGTATGAATGTCTTTACAAATCTTTCCCTATAAACTGAACTCACATTTTTACCTTGCCCAGTTTCACATGAGAATGAATCAATTCATAAGGAGAGTTGAGCTAAAATGACTGAAGATACATAAAACAGTCCTTTTTTAAATTCCAAGTTACTACCTTTATGGACTAATCACACATATTCTCAAAGTTTTACACCCATAAGAATCATATGGAAACACTGGATAAAAAAAGTTCCCAGGACTCCATGGGACCCACAAAACTGTATTTTAAAAAGTCATGAGGCAGGTTCAGGATGGCAGTGTAGGGAGAACCTGAACTCACTTTTCCTATAGACACACCAAATCTACAGCTACATATACAACAACTCTGAAAAAGACCTGAAAACTAGCTGAGCAGATCTTCCACAACAAAGGATAAAAAAGCCAAACTGATATGGGTAAGAGAGGCAGAGACATAGTCTTGCAGAAACCACACCCCTGAACAGCAGGCCACAAGCAGATGGGATCTCACAAACACCTCACACATCCCTGAAGTGATGGGTTCAAGCCCCACCTCAGTTATCCCAGCCCTTGGGGTCTTCACTTGAGAGAGGAGCCTGCCAAACATCCGCTTTGAAACCAAGTACTACATCCAGGATACCCAATGAAATTCTTGGGATGTCTGGATGTCTCAGTAAGTTAAGCATCTGCCTTTGGCTCAGGTCATGATCTCGGGGTCCTAGGACTGAGCCTTGCATTGGGCGCCATGCTCAGCAGGGAACCTGCTTCTCCCTATGTGTGCCACTCCCTCTGCTTGTGTTCTCTCTCTCTCTCTCTCACAAATAAATAAATAAAATCTTTAAAAGAAAAAAAAGGAGGGCAGATGAAACTCTTGAAGGGGCATATACAGACTCACTCACCCTGGGATCCTAGTGCAAAAGCATCAGGTTGAAACACATCTAGACCATAAGTGAAGGAGATTCATTGGCTAATCTTAAAGCATCTGCCAAAGGGGCAGTGGTCTATTGGAACTATCTCTGGGGACAGAGGTGCTAGAAGTATGATTTCAACCTCAATAGTGCTGGCCCTAGAAGACACCATTTTTGTACCCTCTAATCTCTCTCTACCTCATTAGCACTACTTCCCAGCCCCCTACACTCTCCTGTGACCCTGCCCTGCTAAACCTGGTTGGCAGGCTTGTCCTGGTCCAATGTTCCCCCACAATTATGCCCTACTAAACCTGGCAGGTGGGTAACCCCAACTCAGTACTACCCCCACAGTCCTGCCAAAGCCAGCAATAGCATCCAGACCACACAGAGGACTCCCCTTGAATGCCTGGAACTGGTGGCCAGTGGGCTTTATGCTTCTGGGCCCTACAGAGATGAAACATCAGAGATAGTTCTTGGCAGGCTATCTCCTAGAGGTAACCATACAGACAGCGTACTGAAACATACCACCAGTCATCCTGTGACCACTCCTTCAAGACTGAAAACGATATGTTTCACCTAATACATAAGAGTCAAGGCTTGACTCTTGAAAAAGACTTGACCTTGAAAAAGAGTCAAGGCTCCTAGATGGCTGTCCATTAAGTGGCCAACTCTTGATTTCACCTCAGGTCACGATCTCAGTGTCTGGGATCAAGCCCTGCATTGGGCTCTGTGCTCAGCTTGACATTCTCTTTCTCTCCCTCTCTGATCTTCCCCCTGCTCACATACTTTCTCTCTCTCTCTAAAATAAATAAAATCTTTTTAAAAAAATTAACAGAGTTAAGCAAACTGAAGAAACATAGGAGTGTGTTCCAAACAAAAGAACAAGATAAAACCTTACAGAAACAAAGATAAGTAAAGTACCTGATTAAGAGATCATAAAGATGCTTACCAATCTTGGAAGAAGAATGGATGAACACAGAGAACTTCAAGTAAGTGATGGAAAACAGAAGAAAGTGCCAAACAAAAGTTGCAGAGCTGCGGAATACAATAACTGGAGTCAAAAATACACAAGAGTAGGTCAAGAGAAAACCAGATGAAGCAGAAGGAAGGACCACTGACAAAGAAAACAGGGCTGTGGTACTCACCCAAGGAGAGCAGCAAAAAGAAAAAAGAATTTGAAAAGGTGAAAACAGCTTATGGAACCTACAGGACATAAAATGGAACAACATTCTTCTCATAGTAGTCCGAGAAGGAAAAGAAAGGGAAAGAAAACCTATCTGAAGAAATAGAGGCTGAAAACTTCCTTATCCTAGCGAAGGAAACAAACATCCAGATCCAAGAAGTTCAGAAATACCCAACTACAAGGAACCTGAAGAGATCCATACCAAGACCATTATAATTAAAATGTTAATTAATTTTAATGAAATAAAAGTAAAAGACAAAAAGAGAATCCTAGAAGCAGCAAGAGAAAAATAACTTGTCACATATAAGGGAAACCACACACGTGCGAAGATGATATTCGCAAATGACACTGCAAACGGCTGATATCCAAGATCTATAAAGAACTCCTCAAACTCAACACTCAAAAAACAGATAATCATGTCAAAAAATGGGCAGAAGACATGAACAGACACTTCTCCAATGAAGACATACAAATGGCTAACAGACACATGAAAAAATATTCATCATCATTAGCCATCAGGGAGACTCAAATCAAAACCACATTGAGATACTACCTTACACCACTTAGAATGACCAGAATTGACAAGACAGGAAACAACAAGTGTTGGAGAAGATGTGGAGAAAGGGAAACCCTCTTACACTGTTGGTAGGAATGCAAGTTGGTGCAGCCACTTTGGAAAACAGCATGGAGATTCCTTAAGAAATTAAAAATAGAGCTATGCTGTGACCCTGTAATTACACTACTGGGTATTTACCCCAAAGATACAGGTGAAGTAAAATAAGAGTCATCTGTACCCCAAAGTTCATAGCAGCAATGGCCATAGTTGCCAAACAGTGGAAAGATGCCCTTCAACGGATGAATGCATAAAGAAGATATGGTCCATATATACAATGGAGTATTATGCCTCCATTAGAAAGGATGAATACCCAAATTTTGTATGAACATTAATGGGACTGGAAGAGATTATGCTGAGTGAAATAAGTAAGCAGAGAGTCAATTATCATAGGGTTTCACTTACTTGTAGAGCATAAGGAATAACCCAGAGGATATTAGGAGAAGGAAATGAAAAGTGAATTGTGGCAAATCGGAGGGGGAGATGAACCAGGAGAGACTGTGGACTCTGAGAAACAAACTGAGGGTTTTGGAGGGTAGGGGATGGGGGTTAGGTGGGCCTGGTGGTAGGTATTAAGGAGGGCATGTATTGCATGGAGTACTGGGTATGGTACATAAACAATGAATTTTGGAACACACACAAAAATTAATTTAATTTAATTTAAAAATTAAATAAGTAAATCTTTAAAATAAATAAATAAGTAAAAATGTCAAGTGTGACATCAAAAACATAAAACATATGTAGCCTGTAATGTAGTAGTAATAAGTGCGTAAAAATGTAGTAGTAAAACTATAGAGTTTTAGAATGCATTCAAACTTATTTGGCTATCAACTTAAAACAGACTGGTATAGATACAGATAGATTGATATGTGTAAGCATCATTGTAGCCACAAAACAAAAAACAACAGCTAATACACAAAAGATAATAAACAAACTGAGGGTTTTGAGGTAAAGTGGTGGGGGAATGGGTGAACCTGGTGGTGGGAATTAAGGAGGGCACATATAGCATGGAGCACTGAGTGTGGTACATAAACAATGAATCCTGGAACACTGAAAAAAATAAAAGAAAATTAAGCTGTTAAAAAAAAGATAATGAGAAGGGAATCTAAATATAACACTTTTGGAAAGTCATCAAACCACAAGGGAGGAGAGCAAGAAAAGAAGAAAGGAACAGAAAGAAACTATATAACAGCCAGAAAAACAATTAACAAAAACAACAAGTAAATATCTACCTATAATTAACATAAATTCTGTAACAAAAAGACAGAGTGGTTGAATGGATTAAAACAAACAAACAAACAAAAGACCCTTCTATTTGCTGCCTACAAGTGACTAGCCTCAGATATAAGGACATACACATACTGAAACTAAAAGAAAAGAAAAGGATATTTTATGCAGATTGAAACCAAAAGAAACCTGGGCTAGCTCTGCTTATAGCAGAGAAATAAACTTTAAGACAAAGAATGAAATAAAAGAAAAGAAAGGGCATCACATAAGATAACAGGATAAATCTGGCAAGAATATATAACATTTATAAATATGAATATGCTCAAATAGGAGCACCTAAATATGTAAAGCAAATATTAACAGACCTATGGGATAAATTGAAGACAATAATAAGAGAATTTAATACTCCACTATACACAGAATATTCCATTTAAAAGCAACAAAAGACACATTCTTCTTAAGTACACATGAATATTCTCCAGGATAGATCATAATTTGGCTGCAAAACTAGATTCAATAAATGTAAGAAGATGAAGTTATATAAAATGTTTTTTTAGACCACAATGATATAAAACTAGAAATTAAACACAAAAAGAAACCTGAAAAAAGTCATAAATATATGAAGAACCAACATGCTACTGAACAAATGACTCAACAAAGAAATCAAAGGAGATATAAAAAAATACCTTGAGACAAATAAAGATTATAATACAATATACCAAAACCTATGGAGTATAACAAAAGTAGTTCTGGGAGGAAAATTCATAGTAAGGTAGGCAACCCTTAAGAGACAAGAAAAACCTCAAATAATCAAACATTACACCTAAATAGCTAGAAAAAGAGGGGGGAAATGATGCCTCAGTTAGTACATGGAAGGAAATAAAGCTCAGAACAAAAATCAATGAAATAAAAACTAAAAAGACAATAGAAAAAATAAAGAAACTAAGAACTGGTTCTTTGGGAAAAAATTTAATTGATAAATATTTAGCTAGACTCACCTTAAAAAAGAGAAGGCTCAAATAAGTAACATCAGAAATTAAAGAGGGGAAGTTACAACTGATACTAAAGAAATACCAAAAAAATCACAAAGGACTATTATGAAAAATTATATGCCAAGAAATTGAACAACGTAGAAAAAAATGGGTTAATTCTGGGGCACCTGGGTGGCTCAGTGGGTTAAGCCGCTGCCTTCAGCTCAGGTCATGATCTCAGGTTCCTGAGATCGAGTCCCGCATCGGGCTCTCTGCTCAGCAGGGAGCCTGCTTCCCTCTCTCTCTCTCTGCCTGCCTCTCCGTCTACTTGTGATTTCTCTCTGTCAAATAAATAAATAAAATCTTTAAAAAAAAATGGGTTAATTCCTAGAAACAGAATATTTTAAGACTGAATCATGAAGAAATAGAAAATCTGAATAGACAGATTACTAGCAAGGAGATCTGTACACTAAAAACCTATAAGACACTAATGAAAGAAATTGAAGAATACACAAATAAGTGGAAAAATATTCTGTGCCCATGGATTTAAAAATTAATATTATTAAAAGGTCCATATTATCCAAAGCAATCTATAGAGTCAATGAAATCTATTTAAAATCTCAATGGCATTTTTCAAAAATATAGAACAATCCTAAAATTTCTATGGAACCGCAAAAGAACCCAAAGCAATCTTGAGAAAGAAGAACAAAGCAAAATCATACTCCTTGATTTCAAACTATATTACAAAGCTACAGTAACCAAAATAGTATGGTATTGGCATAAAAACAGACACATAGATCAATAGGACAAAATAGAAAGTCCAAAAATAAACTTTTGCATGTATGACCAATTTATATATGACAAAGGAGTAAATATATAATGGAGATAGGAGATTCTTCAATAAACAGTATTGGGAGAACTGGACTGCCTATGCAAAAGAATAAAACTGGACCACTATCCTACACTATGCAAAGATTAACTCAAAATGTAATAGAAGACTTGTATGTAAGACCTGAAACCATAAAATTCCTACAAGAAAAAACAGGCAATTATCTCCTTGTCATTGCTCTTCACAAAAATTTTTTTTTGGATCTGACTCTAAGGTAATGTCAACAAAAGCAATAATAAACAAAATGTGCTTACACCAAACTAAAAACCTCTGCACAACAGAGGAAACCATCAACAAAATAAAAGGGCATCCTACTGAATGGAAGAAAATATTTGCAAATCATATTATCTTACAAGGAGTTAATATCCAAAATATATAAAGAACTCATACAATCCAATTTAAAAATGAGCAGAGGCTCAGAATAAACATTTCTCCATACAAATGGCAAAGAGGTACATGAAAAGAAGCTTGACATCACTAACATCAGGGAAATGCAAATCAAAATCACAATGAGTTATCATGCTAACATCTATCAGAATGGTTGCTATCAAAAAGACAAGAAATAACAAGTGTTGGTAAGGATATCGAGAAAAGGGAACCCTCATTCACTATTGGTGGGAACGCAAATCTGTGTGGTCACTGTGGAAAACAGTATGGAAATTATTCAAAAAACTAAAAATAGAACCACCACATGATCCAGCAATTCTACTTCTGGTTATTTATCTAAAGAAAAGTGAAAACACTAATTTAAAAACATACACGCATCCCTACGTTCATTGCAGTATTATTCACAATACCAAAGAGATGGAAAAAACCAGTGTCTGTTGATGGATGAATGGATGAAGACAAAATCTCGCTCTCTCTCTCTCTCTCTCTCTCTCTCACACACACACACATAGGAATACTATTCAGCCATTAAAAATCAAATCTTCATTTGCAACAACATGGATAGAACTTGAGAGTATACTGAGTGAAACGACTAAGAGAAAAAGACAAACACCATATGATTTCACTTATATGTGGAATCTAAAAAACAAAACAAAACTGAAAGATGAAGAGAACAGATTGATGGTTGCCAGATAGGAAACGGATAAGAGGTGGGGTATGTGGGGGAGAAAAGGGTTAAAGGGTGCAAACTTACAGTCATAAATACACAAATCATAGAGATGTAATGTACAGCTTGATGATTATAGTCAATAATACCATATGTATATTATGTAACTTTATATAGTGACAAGGGAAACTAGACTTATTGTGGTGATCATTTCACAGGGTATACCAATACTGAATTATTGTCATACACCTGAAAGTAATATAATATTATATGTCAATTATGCCTCAATTCAAAATTTTTTTAAAAAATCACACCACCCAACTGATTTTCAAGTAGATGACTTTGGGACCAAACTGTGAGAAATCTTGGAAGTTAATAGGACACCTTAAAAGTAAACATAGGCTCCAGGTCCACTATAAACAATTATTATTTATTACCAAGTTCCCAGGAATCTATGTTATAGAGATAAATAGAGGAACAAAGGATACTACTATTAAGTCCAAAACTGATAAACCTGAGATTTGATGCCATTATAAATATATCCCAAGTATATAGGTATGCATTTTTTTAAAGATTTTATTTATTTATTTGACAGAGAGAAATCACAAGTAGATGGAGAGACAGGCAGAGAGAGAGGGAAGCAGGCTCCCCGCTGAGCAGAGAGCCGGATGCAGGACTCGATCCCAGGACCCCGAGATCATGACCCGAGCCGAAGGCAGCGGCCTAACCCACTGAGCCACCCAGGCGCCCCTAGGTATGCATTTTTATGTTATATATATATATTATACCTCAGGTATAACCATATGTTTATTATATATTATAAGTATTACTTAGATATTGTATCTTTTTATATACATTATATATCATTTCAACCTATTATTATCCTTCTCAGGTATAAATATGTATATTTGTGTGTGTGTATATATGTATATATTCATATTATATGTATATAAGGAAAACAAAAAGACATGACTAAATTCAACATCCATTTATGATAATAACTCTCAACAAACAGGTATGATATATATATACACACATATATATACAAACACAAAGACATATAAATAATATATACATGTACACATATACAGATACACACACACACACAAAATATACACATATACACCTTAGAAGGATAGTAACAGGTTGAATTATCTGCAAATCCAGTAGAATAAAGACTTAGATGTAAAACTGAGTTGGTTTAAGGAAAATTTTTAAATATAGCTATCTTTGCATGACTGTGAAAGAACTATGAGTACATGTTTCATATTCACCCCACATACAGCTATGATACTATATATGAAGCTGAAGAAATTCCTTCTTTAAAAATTGAAACCTAGGGGTTCCTGGATGGCTCAGTTGTTAAGCCTTTGCCTTTGGTTCACGTCATGATCTCAGGTCCTGGGATTGAGTCCCACTTCTGAGCTCCCTGCTCAGGAGCTCTCTGCTCCTCCCTCTCCCTCTCCCTCTGCCTGCTGCTCACCCTGCTTGTGCTCACTCTCCCTCTGTCAACTGAATAAATAAAATCTTTTTTAAAATAAATAAATAAATAAATATTGGAAACTACATAGGGAACAAAGGCTCTCAGAGTGAGAAATGTGCCCTACATAGGTCCTCCTCATCTTCCAGTTCAGGGTGGGATAGCAGTAGTACCCAGGCTGACTGTTTCTTTTCTCCCCAGGGAGACATGATCTGCCCAAATGCACACCATTGTGCCAATGCTATTAGAGGTACAGAAGCTAGTAATGGCAGAGGAAACTCATGCTCACCAAATTTAATAATCAACCTCCTCCTTCCAATAATAAATGTGAACAACTGAGAATTTCCAGTTACATTTAAAACCAACAACAAAAAAGAAAAAGGCCAAAATGAGTAGAGGACAACTGATTCTGGAGGGAACAAATAATTTCGGTAAGAGAAGAGGACTTCAAAACCATTCTCATTAATATTGTAAGAAAGACTTAAGAAGATATCCATTTACAAAGCAGAATAGGCTAATATGCAAAAAGGGAATAACAAAATAAGAATCCAGAAAAAATAAGGATACAATTATCAAAATGAAGGGAAAAATTAAAGGGAAAATTAAGGGAAAAAATTAGTTGAGTTGGAAGAAAAAAAAAGAAGTCTCCCAAAATGTAAAGCAATAAAACCTAGAGATGAAAATATTTTTTTTAAGTCAAGAATAAGATATAAATCCAAAAGGTCCAGCATCCATCTAAGGAGGATCTTTAACAACAGAACAAAGAAAACCTGGGTGGCTCAGTGAATTAAAGCGTCTGCCTTTATGATCTCAGGGTCCTGGGATCGAGCCCCACATCAGGCTCTCTGCTCAGCGGGGAGCCTGCTTCTCCCCACACTCTCCTCTCTGCCCACCTCTCTGCCTTCCTCTCTGCCTACTTGTGATCGCTGTCAAATAAATAAATAAATGAAAAAATCTATCTTTTAAAAAAAGAACAAAGGAGCAGAAATAATCAAATAGTAGAAGAAAATTCTTAGAGCCTAAAACAGGACCCTTCAAAATGTGGTTCACCAAAAATGAAAAATAACTCAGAAACACGACCTCACTAAAGGTCAGGACATCTCAATGGGTGCTCCTTTTCAATTCTTTTCTCTGGATCCTCTTCTCTTTGTATGGACATGAGGCCTTATTATTTTCACTTCTTTCCTTTGTCTCTGCTATATTTCACTCATTCACTAAATGATCTCATCTAAACTCATCATTTTGGAGAGTGCTTGGTTGGCTCAGTCAGAAGCCATCTGACTCAATTACTGCTCAGGATCATATCGAGCCCGCTGTCAGGTTCCACACTCAGCAGAGAGTCTATTGGAGGATTCTTTCTCTTTCCCTCTGCCCCTCCCTCCACTTGGGCACTCTCTCTTAAAAAACAAAACAAAACCACACATACCTTAAAAATAAATAAATAATGGACTCATTACTTTGAATGTCGTCCATATATTGATAGCTCCAATTTTATCTGTCCATTCACAATCTCTCCACAAAACTCCAGACATCAAATTGATTTCCTTTCTGCAATCTAAACTACATTTCAAATATATTACATCTACAATAGAATATCATCTCAATCCATACTCCAAACTGCTCATCTCCTTGTCTTCCTGTCTCAAAAAAGAGAACACCATTAATCCAGTTGCTCAGGCTACAAAATCACGGCTCATGCTGAACTCCTCTTCCTCATATTCTACCACCCAAGGTCAACATCTAGCACGGATTTACAAGAACGGTATGTCCAAGAAGAACATGAATTCCCTAACACTACAAAGGAGTTGCATCCTCTCTCCTACCATTCACTGCCCTGTTTGTACTAATAACATCTCTCATTCAAAGCAATGCAGTTTTTAAGAACATGAGAATGCCTCTCTTTGTCCATGGCATAAACACTGCACATTCTACAGTAAATGATACTCACATGCTATTTCAAATGTTGAGAGTATTGGTTTCCATTCTCAAATTATCAAACTATAAAAAACTTAATTTACTAAATTAATTGTAAATTCTATAAACCTTGAAAATGTGAAAGTAATGCAAAACAGGCAGTAACAGGTGGAAGTAGATGTGGAGGAAAATATGAGGACAATAAATATCTGACTTACTCAGTAGGAAATCAAGAAACACTGTCAAAAATGAATAGGTCAAGAAATAGAATTTTTATGAAGGTAAATAAAAAAAGAATTTTTTTAATGAACTGGCAGGAAGTGGGAGTAGGGAAAGAAGACAAGTCTAAGTGAAATTAATATCTCATGCCACAGATGGGAAACAATAGCGATTTTTAAATTGATACATTAACAAATAAAGTGTATGGATATTATTTAAGACTTGAAATTAAACTCCAGAAAAACTAACCATAAAATCACTGGAAATAATTACTTCCGATGAGTGGTAATGAAGGTGAGTGTATTGAACCTTGCTTTTCAGTTAGCATCCTCGTCAGTGTTTGAATTTTTATTATGGCACATATTGCTGGCATAGCAATTATATAAACAAATAAAAATAAATATATTACTAAATAACAGAGCAAATGATCACATCTAAGCTAGTTTTATGTCTACATTTTCGCACATTTACCTCCATAAAAATTTATAAAGAGACACCAGTTTTTGCCTCAGTGTTGTTCAGTAGCATAAGAGATAAATGTTGACCTAGGAGCCACTATGAAAGTACAAAGACTGGCTAAATACAATCTGGTCAAAATATCTAGATGCCAGAGAGTATAATTAGTAAAAGAATTTTATACAAAGGATCCTTCACATTTAGAACCAGAAAAGCTCACACAGTGATTCACTATAATTCATCTCCTTAAAGTACTGCAGGCCTATATGCCCCTCCAAAGGGAGATACTGCTGTTTTCAACACAGTTAACACTTCCATTGTCCTAATACTACCTCGTGTCCTATTTCTATGCTTATAAACATGGCACTATTTTTACCTTGAATAATGCATGGCTTGGTGGCCTGCAATATTAAAATAGAAGTCTGTGGTGTGCTTCATCTCATTGGTGTGCCCAGTGGCCTCAATCCAGTGTCCTATTGGGAGACAATAAACACCATCCACCAAGTTGTTTTCATTATAGGTACAGCAACGGTCATGGTGAGGTCCATTGCCTGGAACAAGAAGAAATGACAGAGCAATTAAATCAATGTTTTGCTTAAACACCCGCAGAGTAGCTGATGCAAAATTAATAATAAGAAGAAAATAAATACAAAGCTTCTCAATCCACACATTTCAGTATAAACAAAAATAGACTAGAGGGGAAAAACAGAAGAAATTTGTAATTACATATGAATTTCATAGAGTTCTGTGCTCCCTTTGAATACATGCATATTACCAAGAGCATACTAACTCTCAGAATTTAATGGTACCTCTCAGTGCCCTAACTACCCATTGTGAGTCATTTTTCAGCCTTTTTTTTTCTTTTTGGTATGCAAATTCATAACTAAAATCAGTAATAAAAAAGAATCATTAATAAAGTGTTTTAGTATCAGCTCAAATAACAAATGAATTTTTAAAATAAATACCTTAATAAATAATAAAACAAATGATCACATCCAAACTGGTCTGCATGTAAATCAGTGGTTAGTACTATTTTCAGATGGGAAATTGTCACAAAGATTAGTTATGTTGCCCAAGGTCACAAAACTAGTAAGTGCCAAGCTAGTAGCAAACTGATACCCCTAGATCCCCATCTTTCGGGCACCTGATACCTTCATGTTGTTTTCTGCCTGCTTCACAACCACCAGCACACACCATCCTCCCTCCATGGAGTGAATCAAAAGAGACAGAGATGGAAGAACATGTCTCTGAAAACACTATTTGCCTACATCACATTCTGCCCAGTATCCACTACACTAGTAAACAGATCCTTTACTTCTATGAAATTATAATTCATACATTATTTCTATTTGCCCTTATGTGACCACCTCATTTCAAATCATTCCTTTCCTTAAACTACCTAATTTTCATATACTGTCTTCAAAACAAAAAAAGTATAAGCAAAATAAAAATAGGAATAAGTCACATTTGTTACAAACATAAAAATCAGACTCATTTGTTCCTTGATCTATCTTATAGGATATTTTACCTAAAGTTATTTGGCATAAAATCTCAAAAACAAAAAAATCTTTAAGTCATTGGACCATTCTTTAGGATATAACTCCCTTGCACCAAGTAGGAGGTACAAGATGGTTCCCTTAATAAATCATCACTGATCCTCCTAGATCAGACTTCTCTTTTTCTCTTGATGGCTACAAGGCACTACACCAAGTGGTCCTTTACCCTTGATATATTAAATATCAATGATGATGAAAACCAAACTGTACTAGCAACCCCACTTCTAGAAACATATCAAATAGAAATATAACAAGAATAAAAGAGATACATAGAGATGCATGTGTGAATAATACTCTTTTAATAGCACATACTCTAAACTATATAAGTTCATCTATTCATTTTTCCACAAATACTTATTAAATGTCAAAAACATGATCTACACTACACTGTGCTGTCATGTTAAGGATTTTGGTATTTTCCATAGGAACAACAAAAAAATGAAATATTTTAAGTAGGCAGGTAACATCACCAAGTTTTATTTTAAAAGTATCTCTCTGGTTACAGAGTAAAAATATAATTCAAATGCAATGAGATTAAAGCAAAAAGTCCATTTAAGAAACTACTGCTCTAGCCCAGACAGGAGATGACTGATGAAAGCCTGGAGGTAGAAGTGGAAAAGAGTGGGCAGATTCAGGAAGGAAAACCCACAGGACATGGTAATTAACTGGATATGGAAGGTGAAGGATAAAGGGAAGAAACAATGACTCTGGGCTTCTGGCAAATATAACTCAATATATGGTGGTATCATTCACTAAGATGTAAAATCTGATGGGAAGATCATCAGCCTAGTTTTTGGACTTGAAGTGCCATTTAGATACAAAAAAAAAAGAGAGATTAAGTACAGAGTCGGCATTATCAGTTTGACATCAGACCAGAGATCTGAAGTAGAAAAACGAATTTATGAGTCATCTAAGTATAAACAGCAATTGAGGCAAGGCTATATAGATGAGTCACAATGAAAAACAATAGTGATATAGGAAAAAAAGGTTTCTAGAACCAAGTCTGAAAGCATCCCAACATTTGATACCTGAATAAAGAAGGATGACCTTACAAAGAAGACACAGCATGCAAGAGATAGGGAGGGCAAGCAAGAAGAGGAGTAGAGAATGAGGGGGAGAGAGAAAGAGAAACCTAAGCAGACTCCATGCTGAGCACTGAGCCTGATGGGGTGGGGCGGGGGAGGGGGGTGATCTCACAACCCTGAGATCATAACCTGAGACAAAACCAAAAACTGGACACTTAACAGACTGAGCCACCCAGGTGCCCCAAGACTTACAACAATTTAAATGTTACAACTTAAATAAATACATTACTGAGGAGTTCAAATAGACATAAATGACAACGTTCAAGAAAAATTATTTACACAACATCAACTTCCTAAGAATTCGTCATTCCTAGAATTAGTTTTTTGAATTACTCATTTTTACACATACATTTTTAGGAGAAGTAACAAAACACTTCCATTTCTTTCAGCAAGGGAAGTGTCAGTGGAGGCCAAATGGAGAACTGGAACTCTCACCCCACTCAGTAGTAATAAAGTCAATCCCTTCAGTTGTCAATGGGTGGGGAACCTGGGTAATGAGGTATCCCCACCCTCCTACTGGAGCAGTGCTAGGGGAATCCAGTTAAATCAGAAGATTTGAATAAGATCTAGGGACACATTATATAATGCTCAACATGTTCAGGTTTCAAATCCTTATATCAAAAATCACAAAGATCTCAAACTGAGTAAAAATTAAAAATGCTTACAAGATGCCAACATCAAGATGACAGAGATGTTATAATTATCTGAAAAAGATATTTAAAAAAATGAACCAAGTGTATGATGTCTGGAAGAAACTTACTTCAAATTATAGGCAGGTACAAAGTAAAAGTGTAGAAAAAGATACACCATGCAAATATTAATCAAAAGAAAGAACAGGTGGTTATGTTAATTTCATATAAAGTAAAACCTTCAGAGCAAAGATTACTAGAAATAGAAAGGGAAATTATATGATGTTTAAACTATTAATCTATCAAGAAGCTGTAAGAATTCTAAATGTGTACATAAAAAAAAAACTCAGCTGCAAATATATGAAACTAAAAACTAAGACAGCTAAATGGAGAAAAGACAAGTCTAGAATCATAGTTGGAAATTTAAACACCTCTTTCTCAAAAACTGATAGAACAACTAGACAAAAAATCAGCAAAGAATAAAATAACTCAACATCAACATCAACCAATGGAATCTAGTTGACAATTACAGAACACATTACCCAACAATAGCCGAATGCACATTTTCAAGTGTGTACAGAACATATACCAAGCTAAATCATATCCTGGACCATAAGACAATATCAAAACATTAAAATTAAATCACAGAAAGTGTTTTCTCTAACCTCAAAGGAATCAAATTAGAAATCAATAACAGATAATGGGAAAATTTTCAAACACTTGGAAACAAATATACATATTACTAAATAATCTATGGGTCAAAAACGAAGTCTCAAAGTTATTAAAAATACATTGCAATGAATGAAAATCAAAAAAATATGTATCAAAATATGTGGGACACAGCTAAAGCAGTGCTGTGAGGGAAATTTATAGCATTTAATACATACAATAAAAATAGGAAAGTTTCAAATCAATCCAATCTCCTCTTCAAGAAATTAGAAAAAGGAAAACAAAATAAATCCAAAGCAAAAATCAGGAATAAAGAATGAAAATAAATGAAATTAAAAAGAGAAAAACATTAGAGAAAATCAAGAAACAAAGAGCTGGGTTTTTTAAAAGATCATTAAAACTGGCAAACCTCTAACAAGATTGACAAAGAAAAGTGAGAAAAGGCAGTTGTTAGAAGTGATATGAAAAGATCCTGTATAGCTTTCTATATTACTTCTAACAACTCCATGTGAATACACAATTACCTCAAAATAATAAGTTTAATAAACAAAACTTGGGTGCTTGTTATGTTTTGCTTTTTCCAAATAGACTGGAAATTTTTTAAGCTTCTAATTCACTTTCTATTCCATAAGACTGGCCTAAGAGTACAATATATATAACACATTATTTAATACCACAGTGATCATTTATGCCTAGGAGCTCAGTTAACATTTCCAGGTCTCATCTACTTTATAAAAGGGCCAGCTGGCTAGGCTGTAAGAAGCCCAGATATGGACCTTCAA
Organism: Mustela nivalis; assembly: GCF_964662115.1. Taxonomy (NCBI): domain Eukaryota; kingdom Metazoa; phylum Chordata; class Mammalia; order Carnivora; family Mustelidae; genus Mustela; species Mustela nivalis. Next base: position 56,488,397 of record NC_139024.1, on the reverse strand, counting down.
CTCTATGGTCAAATAATCTTCAAAAAAGCAGGAAAAAATATACCGTGAAAAAAAAGACAGCCTCTTTAATAAATGGTGCTGGGAAAATTGGACAGGTATGTGTATAAGAATGAAACCCAACCATTCTCTTACACCATACACCAAGATAAGCTCGAAATGGATAAAAGACCTCAATGTGAGACAGGAATCCATCAGAATCATGGAGGACAAAATAGGCAGTAACCTCTTTGATACCAGCCACAGCAACTCCTTTCAAGATATGTCTCCAAAGGCAAAGGAAACAAAAGTGAAAATGAACTTCTGGGACTTCATTAAGATCAAAAGTTTCTGCACAGCAAAGGAAACAGTCAACAGAACAAAGAGGCAACACATGGAATGGGAGAAGATATTTGCAAACGACACTGGAGACAAAGGGCTGATATCCAAGATCTATAAAGAACTCCACAAACTTGGGGCACCTGGGTGGCTGAGTGGGTTAAGCCTCTGCCTTCAGCTCAGGTCATGATCCCAGAGTCCTGTAATCGAGCCCCGCATCAGGCTCTCTGCTCAGCAGGCAGCCTGCTTCCCCCTCTCCCCACCCGCTCTGACTGACTCTCTGCCTACTTGTGATCTCTGTCAAAGAAATAAATAAAATCTTTAAAAAAAAAAAAAAAAAAAAAGAACTCCTTAAACTCAACACACACAAAATAGATAATCATGTCAAAAATGGGCAGAAGACATGAACAGACACTTCTCCAATGAAGACATACAAATGGCTAACAGACACATGAAAAAATTCATCATCATTAGCCATCAGGGAGACTCAAATCAAAACCACATTGAGATACTACCTTACACCAGTTAGAATGGCCAAAATTAACAAGACAGGAAACAACAAGTGTTGGAGAAGATGTGGAGAATGAGAAACCCTCTTACACTGTTGGTAGGAATGCAAGTTGGTGCAGCCACTTTGGAAAACAGTGTAGAGATTCTTTAAGAAATTAAATATAGAGAAAATAGAGCTACCCTATGACCCTGCCATTGCACTACTGGATATTTACCCCAAAGATACAGGTGTAGTGAAAAGAAGAGCCATCTATACCCCAATGTTCATAGTAGCAATGGCCATAGTTGCCAAACAGTGGAAAGAACCAAGATGCCCTTCAACAACAAATGGATAGAGAAGATATGGTCCGTATGTACAATGGAGTATTATGCCTCTATCATACCCAACTTTTGTATCAACATGGATGGGATTGGAGGAGATTATGCTGAGTGAAATAAGTCAAGAAGAGAGAGTCAATTACCTTATGGTTTCACTTACTTGTGAAGCATAAGGAATAACCTGGAGGACATTAGGAGAAGAAAAGGAAAAGTGAATTGTGGCAAATTGGAGGGGGAGATGAACCATGAGAGACTTTGGACTCTGAGAAACAAACTGAGGTTTTGGAGGGGAGAGGGTGGAGTGTTGGGTGAGCTTAGTGGTGGGTATTATGGAGGGCATGCATTGCATGGAGCACTGGGTGTGGTGCATAAACAATGAATTTTGGAACACCGAAAAAAAAATAAAGTTAAATTAAATAATTAAAAAAAGAAGGTTAAAGGAGTAACTTTGTGGCAGGGGAATAGGTGGGGGAGGAGGTGGAGTGAATTATCTGTCCAGATTGGAGCTAGCCATTGTCAATTATTCATTAGCATTAATTTAAAATAAATAAACAGCTCACTAAGGTAGAACAAACTAATCTGTTATTGGCAGAAAAGTGGAAATGGATTGATTTAACTAACAATAAACACCTCTTTCCATAGAGCAAATTTGGCCACCATGTTATTTGTTCATCAAGGCAATATAGGTAAGTTAAAATAAAGTGTATAAATGTCAAGGAATAAGAGGCCTGCTTCCTGACACTCAAAAAAAAAAAAAAAAAAAACAGTAAGAAGTAAGAAGCCTCAGAATTTAAAATCTTAACCAACACATTATTTCGAATAGTTTGAAAGTTCAGGTTAAAACAAGTATATTTTTTACAAAATCAGGAAGTTTTTTTTTAATTTGATTTTATTTCAATGTTCCAAAATTCATTGTTTATGCACCACACCCAGTGCTCTATGCAATTTATGCCCTCCTTAATACCCACCACCAGGCTTACCCTACTCCCCCAACCCCTCTCCCCTCCAAAACCCTCAGTTTGTTTCTCAGAAGTTTTCAAGTTATATTGCATAAGCACAATCAATTGGATAGTGCAGTCCACTTAAAATTAAAATTCTTACTATTATTCATGATATATTATTTGAATCAATCCTCTTTGGAGTTTAATTAGTTTGAACTTAATTAGTTTGAAGTTTTTTTTCTAGCACATGAACATTAAATCTGAACCTAACACATTAATCTCTAATTTTAGCTAGTAATTCACCCAAATCAAATTTCTCATGCCCCATCTATTACTACCTCAGAAGCTACTGGTGCATTAAGTTGTACAAACATGGTATAATCATTACCAACTCTTTGGCATTTTGATATTCTGTTCCAGTGGCAAAAAGCAAAATAAGGGGTACCTGGGTGGCTCAGTGGGTTAAAGCCTCTGCCTTCGGCTTGGGTCATGATCCCAGGGTCCTGGGATGGAGCCCCACATCAGGCTCTCTGCTCAGCAGGGAGCCTGTTTCCCTCCCTCTCTCTCTGCCTGCCTCTCTGCCTACTTGTGATCTATGTGTGTCAAATAAATAAATAAAATCTTCTAAAAAAATTAAAAATAAAATAAAATAAAATAAAACATAGAAAAATTCTTTTTGCTGAACCAACTGCCTTTCTAAAAGAGTGGACCCTGTTTGAGTTGAGCACTTTGATAAATTGCAATATGCAATGGTAGAAAAAAAGCTGGGTTTGGGGCTGGGGATGGGAGATAGCTGAACTGCTTTGTAGACTAGGGGACTCAGATGCAATCAAGGAAGGAGAGGATGGGGGAAAAGCATGTTGAGATTCAGAAGAAGGAAAGGTAAGAAGGAGAAACAGGAAAGAGAAGAGAGGATTCAGGTAGTAATAAACTACAAAAGGTGAAGCAGATAATCAAAACAAGCCGGTCAGGAGAACAACAAAGAGCAGGTAAAGGCAAGCATTTCAATATTTAATTTGCGTTGTCTGTCCTTCTGTTATTTCCTCTTTCCTCTTCACCAACTGCCAATATAACCCACTACACTCACACAAATTTCTTGTATAGAGAGAGAGAGAACAGTGCACTAATAAAAATTTATTTAAAAACCAGATTCCTTGCCTATGTTGACTTGATATAGAACAAGCAGAGCAGAAGCAAGAAAGCAAAGTCAAGAACGGCCATGAAGATGTAAACCTTTGTTGCTTACACAGGCATCTTCGAGAGGTTCCAATCTCCCAAATCCACAGCAATAGAGACTAATTACATATATATAGTAGAATAAAGAGAATATATATATGAATACATACATATGTGTGTATTCTACACACACACAACAGAATGAAGTGTTAAGAAATAAAGCAATGAACTCTAATAGGAAAATAACCAATGCAAGACTTACGTAGAACATTTTCATTTAAAAGATTTTTATCTTATTTCATTAAAGAAATGCACAAATCTTAATTGAAAAATATAAGTAGACAACACTTTCTGCTAATGGTAAAAAACAATGTTATTTGGCTAATGAAAACTAGGAAATCATTGACCACACGAGGATATGAAGGAAATTCTATACTAACTCAGACAGGTGGACAAAGCCTCATTCCTGTGTAACAGTACTGCACTAAGATAGGTTTATATAGTTAAGAGTGTCATGGCTACAGTTAGAGCTGAAATAACTCCTAAGAAAAATCCAGTACAAAGTAACCCAACAAATTTGAAAAGAGCTTTGAGGGATTTGGTTAAAAATAATAGTAACTACAAACACAAATGGTGGCCCACTTAGCAATGACAAAAACAGGAAATTAGACTTCGAGATAACAAGGATTTTCTATGGTAGAATTGAAAATATTACTTGAGAAGGAGGATAGAGTTTGGAGCAACCAGAGAGAAAACATCAAATGTGACAAGGTGATTAGGTAATGAACCAAACACCTGGCTCAGGTGTGTGTATGTGTATGTATGTGCAAGTGCATGTGTATGCACTTGTATATATATGCGTGTGCATTGTGTGACTGTCTTTCCAAGTAGACTTATTGATAAATGGTGATTGTTATTTTTATGGAAAATAAGTTGAAATGTGGGATACGTAAACATCATCTCTTCAGAACATCTGGACATAGAAACTTATCTTTTAGTCAAAAATGAGCCACTCAGCCTAAGACAATTACTTGATGGAATTCCAAGTCAGCAGGCTCATACCTTTGTACATAATAGGTCTGGCCTTTTTTGTTCTCATTAATAACCAGACTTAAGACCATTCAAATTCTATGAGAATGCTTCAAATTCTAGGAAATGATCAACAAAAGTCCTTGAGTTGTTTGGTAGGTAGGTATGATGTGTTGGTCTTCTCAAAGGTGACCTTGTTGTGTGCAGCAGGAATGATTAATAAAGCTTAACCCTGAACCCACTCTTGGCCAAGCCCCCAGAGGAGATCTTTTAAGTAAAACTCTTAGAATAATCTTGATCGGTTCCAGCTAAGAATTTTAAGAGGGAAAAAAAAAAAAAAATCAATGGTTGCCAACCATACAGAAAACATTAGAAGTGGAAATTAGGGGAAATTCCCAAGATTACAGAAAAGTATGGGGAAAATGGAAGTTTATATTAAGTTAGGCTGAAAACATATAAGAGAAGGAAAAAAAGAACTTACAGAACAAGAAAAATTCAATAGTTCTTTTTTCTTAAAAGATTTACTAATATGTAATATCTTCATTGTTATGAACTAACTTATGTTTCCCCCAAATTTATACATCGAAGCTCTAAATCCCAGTGTGGATTATACCTAGAAATAAGGCCTTTAGGGAGGTAAAATCAGAAGGGTGAGGCCCTAATCCAATAGGACTGGTGTCTACAAAAAGGGGAAGGGACACCAGAGCTGACTCTCCAAGCAGGCCAGGATGAAAAACTACATGAGGACATAGTGAGAAGGTAGCCATAGGTAAGCCTGAGAGACTTCTCACCAAAAAACAAAGCTGATGGCTCTCTGATCTGGGACACCCTGCTTCTAGAACTGTGCGAAAATAAATGTTTGTCATAGGTCACCAGTCTATAATATTTTGCTGTAGCAGCCCAAGCAGACTAATGTGATCATATATACATGAAATATCCTAGAGTTTAATTCAGCTCACATTCAAGTATTACTGAGAACTTATGTACCCATGTTGTGGTAGAGGGAGGTTGACAAATGAAATTTAAAACACGATTCCCACCATGAATGAACCCGTTTTCATTAGACAAAGGTTACATAAAGCAATCAGTGAATGAAATACAGCTGCTTTAAATGATGAAAATAACTGTAAAACCATACGATAAAATACTAACACATAAACAGAATATTCAAGAATGGCAAATAGACTTCCTTTCTGGTGCCATTTTCAACATATGGTGACTGATATTGTGTTGAAATGTACTGTAAGGAGCAACTGGCTCACTAGGAAAGAAAACGATGATAGATTTATAATGTGTCCATGGATGTAGAAGACTGAAAACCAAGGATGACAGGATCAGTGTGAGCCACAGTTTCCAAGACAGGATCTGTGACGGAGGTGACAGCTCTCAAGGTGTGACTGACAACAGGGTATGCTAATACATAACAGAGGGCACAGCAACGTATGAATAAGTAGGATTTAAAGCAGGAAATAGGTAACAGCAACAAATCTGTCTGTTCCAGTAGATAGAGTGACAACCTAATAGTCATTGTGGGTTCATATTACTTACCAAATTCTAAAGCAAGCACTGTACAACAACTGACTTGCAAAACCAGAGAATCGAGTTACTAATTCTCTTTTTTTTTTTTAAGATTTTATTTATTTGTCGGAGAGAGAGAGAAATCACAAGTAGGCAGAGAGGCAGACAGAGAGAGAGAGAGAGAGAGGGGAGGAAGCAGGATCCCTGCTGTGCAGAGAGCCAGATGCGGGGCTCGATCCCAGGACCCTGGGATCATGACCTGAGCCGAAGGCAGAGGCTTTAACCCACTGAGCCACCCAGGCACCCCTCAAGTTACTAATTCTTTAGCCATTATTTAAGAAGTCAGATTTTTTTTTTTGATGTGGAAGATTCATATTAACTAGTGATTCATGATGATACCCACATCTCAAAATGGTAGGCATCTCAGAGATTGAAGCTTTACTTGAAAAGGATCCCAAACAATGGCATAACCAGAAAATTATACTTCCATTTAAAATTAAATAGAGGGAACCAGGGGGCTCAGTTGGTTAAGGGACTGCTTTCGGCTCAGGTCATGATCCTGGAGTCCTGTAATCAAGTCCCACATCAGGCTTTGCAGGCTCTGCAAGGAGCCTGTTTCTCCCTCTCCGTCTGCCTGCCACTCCCCCCCCCCCCGCAACCCCCAGCCCTGTGCGTGTTCGCTCACTCTCTCTGTCAAAAAAATAAACAAAATCTTCAAAAATAGGTAAATACAATTAAATACAATAACAGAGCTCTCCTTATACAATTTTTAGAGAAAATCTGAAACTCAGATTGTTCTTACTGGGCTTGACTCAAAGCACCAGACTGAATTATTAATAATTCATTCAATATGATGATAGTCAACAGCAAAGCCAAAAGGTCTGACCACCTGATTTGAAGGGATCAAATCTTTTTTTGTAGCTAACTATGCCATTACTCAAGGGATTAAACAAGAAGATCGGCATATTAAGATGCTTCATCTCTGCATAATTGGATGTATTTGCTGGATACTGCATTTCCTTTCTATGTCACATGCAGAGATGTTTATTCATGTGCTTAATAAATTTTTGTTTAATTGCTCTAATAATTTTTAATGTTGATTTTCCCACTGTCATTTAAACAATTTTTATGGTAGTGTCTAGACTTTTGCTGTTTTATATGGGCAGGTCAATTTTTCTCTCCATAGCACTCTCCAAATTGACTAGAAATTACACTGTGTTTCATCATCTGAACACAAATCCAAGTCACACTCTAAAAATAGATAAAGCATCTATATTAATAGTAGACTCACTATATGAAGAAAATGCTTCCAGTCAGATTTCACTACTTCATTTTTCATACCTTCACACCCACTACAAAAGCTCCCATGTCACCCATCTTTGTGTACTTTAAGCCCAACAATGCAGAGGCAGAAGGTGATTAACTTTCCCTAGCTGCCATATCACAAGAGTGTGGACATTTAGATGCAGAGAACACAAAATAATCCTATTCATCCCAGGAACTCTGAAGAAGGTTGAGGATCATTTGCCTTTTAATCCCTTCCTAACCAGAAAGACACACATTTTGGCAGTTTCATAGTAAGCAAATGTTTTGGCATAAAATCTCTCTTCGATTAAGATTTTCTAGAATGTGAAACAAATGGTTTAATAAAACATTCCCTTGAACTGACCTAGTTCTGAAGTGAAAACCATCTCTAATGGCTTTTTGACTTGGTTTCTTCCACAGCACAAATATTTTATGATATGATAGAGTTGATGCAAACATCATGCAGGCGCTACTCTAGTTACTGGGGAAAAAAAACTAGAAATGCATAGCTAATTGAAATAGAGAACAGAGTGGTCAGATATCATTTTCAAAAACTAAATTGTTTCTGAAACTGAAAAGCCATATTGTTTTCAACCCTTTTAATGAGACACTATAGGCTGAAAAAAATAAAAGAGGCTCATTCAGAAAGATTATCTTATAGGTTACCAAAGCCATAAACTACATCTGTACAAGAAAAAGCTGAAGCAGGATTTTGCTTGTCTCAGGACTTTTTCTGATGCAAGCAACACAAAACCTGACCAACAGTGAGTTCAACGAATACAGGTCTATCTGTCACATAACCAGAAGTATAAAGCCAGGCAGCCCAGAACTGATGTAATACCAAGTGCTTTCCCAATGACCCCTTTGCCATCCTTCACACATTGACCTTGTTGTCACACTTGTCATCTCCTTTTCAAAGGGTGACTCTAGGCATCATATTTGGACACTCCACTTCCTAGACACAAAAAAGGACAACGAATCTCTGTTCCTCTTCATGAGAAAAGTGACAACTTTCCTGGGAACCTCACCTAGAGGACTTCTAACAGCTCATTAGCCAGAACTAGGTGACACAGCTATCCTTAGACCAAGCGCTAGCCTGGGGGAATAGAGCAACACACGGATTAAAGCAATAATGACCCATCTCCAGTGCTACCACAACAAATTAGGATTCTGTTAGACAAGGAAAGTGAGGGGGAAATAAATGCTAATTAGGCCACTGAAGGTGATTATGATGGGTCTGAGCATGTCATCTTTCTCCAGCAAACCATTTCAGAGGAAAAACCATATGGTTTAGGTTTCAAGGCTCTACTTGATTTCATTCAAAAGTTCTCAATGCACTAAATGTGAATTGTAAAGTACTTTTAAATAAATCAACAATAAAACAAAAAGCATTTTTTAACATTTTTATTTATTTATAGAGAGAGAGAAAAAAAAAAAAAAACACAAGGGGTGGGGGGTGGCAGCAGATGGAGAAGCAGGCTCCCTGCTGAGAAAAGAGTCAGATGCAGGACTTGATCACAGGACCCTGGGATCATGACCTGAGATGAAGGCAGACGCTTAAGCAACTGAGCCATCCAGGTGCCCCTAAAAGCATTTTTTAAGACACATATTTATTTATTTTAGAGAGAGAGAGCGTGCGTGCAGGTGTGGGGAGGGGCAGTGGGAAAGGTTGAGAAACCCAAGGGACTCCTCTCTGAGCACAGAGCCCAACTTAGGCTTGATCTCTTGACCCTGAGATCATGAGCACAGCCATGATCAACTGAGCCACCCAGGTGCCCCAAAACCAAAAGCATTTTAATGTACTTTACACTCTTGAAAATTGCTGAAAAGGCAGAGAGAGAACAGATTATTCATCTAGTTTCTGGTATGTTTGGTTTGTAGAACCTCTTTACTGTACAGAAAATCTCCTCCTTCCATTTCTGGCCATAAACCTCCCCCATGCCTCTACTTCCAGTTTTCCTGTGAACTGCCCTGCCATCATCTCTTATAACCTTATCTTTCCCCTGACCAGACCTGTCCTCACCAAATATACCCTCCTTCAATATTTATTCTTCAGGGCACTACAATTTGACATCTGCCCTCAACATTCCCACAAAAAAACTTGAAATGAAGTCATCTCCTGTCAGATTCATTTTTCATCTTTCTTTACCTGCCTATGGCATTTAAAGATTGTGGCCACTCTCTGTTAAATCTTTCCCCTGTCGGCTTCATAATACTCCCCACCCCCTTCCAGAAGGCAGTCTAGTAGAGCCATTAAAGCAGGGGCTCATGATCTAGACTGGGAGTCCATTCCAAGCTCCACTACTTACTATAAAAAGTAATGATTAATTCATTTAAGCAATGTGTGCCTCCATTTCTGAAAAAGGAATCCTGATACTATCTACTTCACAGGGTTGTATTAAGGGAAGTCTATTAGATAATCCATTTAAAGGATTTAACCGAGGACCTACCACAGCTGGTATTCAATAAGAGCTCTTAACTACTGTTATTCCTCTCTTATCTCTCTCCCTGTCCTTCCTGTCTGTCTGCAAACTGTACACTGACTTACAGGACAGGTATATCCCAAAATGAGCTCAAATTGTTTCAATAACAGCTTTGTTCAGACCTGTATGTTTCAAGACAAGACTGCAATAACAGTAACTCCACATGGGCTCATGTTCCAAAGACAAGATCCCTGATTTTTCTGGCAACTTCCCTACTTAAAAAATTCTGACCAATTTCTGCTCAAACCATGCTAGCTTCTCCTTAAAACCAAAACTAATTGAAGCTCCCAAATCTTTTCACTTTGAATTGTTCTCAAGGCAAATTTTTCTGGTTCTCCATTTTTATATAATGCCTTATCAATACAAATGTAAGAGCTGATTTTTGTTTTATTTTTGGTTTATTCCTATTTTGGGGCCCTCATATTTCGAATACTGGCCCTCATATTTCTCTCAGACACAACCGCCACTATCTCTCCCAGTTATCTTTTTTTTTTTTTAAGATTTTCTTTATTTATTTGACAGAGAGAGATTACAAGTAGGCAGAAAGGCAGGCAGAGAGAGAGGAGGAAGCAGGCTTCCCACTGATCAGAGAGCCTGATGCGGGGCTCGATCCCAGGACCCTGAGATCATGACCTGGGCTGAAGGCAGAGGCTTAACCCACTGAGCCACCCAGGCGCCCTCTCCCAGTTATCTCTTATCAGGAAATTTGATAAGCAATGCTTCATAAATTACTGATAAAAAGACTTAGCAGGAAAGGATCTAGAATAAAGTGACTTGTAAAAAGCCACTGGCCCTCACCCTCATGTTCTACGGGTTCATCAATCTGGGCACATTAGGCTCAGTTATTCAACATGCATGCATCCACCTAACTAATCTATCAGCCAGACGTCACTTTCTAATTAGTAGACAAAAACATTGGGAGATTTTTCTAAAATTCTTCACTGAAACCAAGATGCACTATTCCTCCATTTTTCCTCTTACCCAAATCAGTATTGTTATTCAATAAGGTTAAGAATTCTAAAGCAAATTTACAGCTACTTAAAAATATGTAATGATGGTGAAATATTAGGGTTCTTTTTTACTTTTTTTGGATCATAAGTGCCGTTGAGAATCAGTGCAAGGCTATAGATACTCTTACTCAAAAAAATAGTTTAAATGCTCATGCACCTGGGTGGCTCACTGGATTGGGTGTCTGCCTTCAGCTTGGGTCATGGTCCCAGAGTCCGGGGATTGAGCCCAACATCAGGCTTTCTACTCAGTGGGAAGTCTGCTTCTCCCTCTGCCCCTCATTCCGCTCGTGCTCTCTCTCTCAAATAAATAAACTCTTAAAAAAAAAAAAAATGCTCACGCACACAGTGCATATAGCTTATCATTATTATGTATACCAGGAAAAAATGAATTGTGCTTTATAATTATGGCTGCCAGAGAAAGAGATGAAATTTTCATTAACATATAAATTCAAGTTTAGACAACCATCTTTTTTTTTTAACTTATTCTTTTTTCCTCCCTGAAAACAGCAAAGACTTACTTGGCACAAAATTAGAATTTGCTATCAAATGTCACCATTTAAAAATGAAGACTTCTCTATCTACATCAAGTCTTATAAACAGTGTAATTTTTTCAAAGCAGCTACTTTCCCTTGTATAGAATGTAGTAATTTCAGTCACCTAAAAATCACATCAATGGTCTCCTTACAACTGAAAACTAAGATTCCATTATGTTGCTAAAAAAAATTTTTGATTTTTTAAGGCTACAGGACAAGACAACTCTGATAGACCTAGCTACCACTTACATTGAAGCCTCAATATCAACAGAAATCAGCAAGAAATCACTTACCAAGCTTTATAAGGGTAACTTCTCTTATTTAACTCATCTTGTAGAATTAATTCTCTAAAAAACTCTGGCACAGTTTACTGATACGGAACCATGACAAAGTGGAACCATGACAAAGTGGTCCTCAAATATATCACAGACATCAAAGAATCAGCACAGACCACAGGGGGCGGCAGGGGGGTGGGGCAGCTCTCAGCAAGCCGCGGAACAATGAAACACAAAATCAGGACTCTTAAAAGTCTGCTCCACTGGGGCGCCTGGGTGGCTCAGTGGGTTAAGCCGCTGCCTTCGGCTCAGGTCATAATCTCAGGGTCCTGAGATCGAGTCCCGCATCGGGCTCTCTGCTCAGCAGGGAGCCTGCTTCCCTTCCTCTCTCTCTGCCTGCCTCTCTGCCTAGTTGTGATCTCTCTCTGTCAAATAAATAAATAAATAAAATCTTTAAAAAAAAAAAAAAAAAAAGTCTGCTCCACTGAGGGACATCGCTCCAGGCTAAACTGGGGTGAAGCCCCCGTGGGGTCAGCATGGCCCCAGGTCCCATTGGGTCACAGAAGGATCACGGGTGTCTGAGTGTCGCTGAGCTCACAGGTATTAGAGCAGGGAAGCCGGCTACAGAGACAGAGTAGAAGAGTGAGCTCTCAACTCGGGGTTACCTTGAACCATAATCGGTGGCACATTCCACTGCTCTGTGAGTGGGGTCCCCACAAGATCTAGGGAGACACCCCCTCGGGGAGCTCAGGGATCTGTGGGGTTCGGAGACTCCAGGTGGAGCTGTGTGCCAGAGACAGAGATGCTTGGTCACAGGCTGGATGAGCTCGGAGCATGGCTGGAGGCCAGGGAGACGGGAGTGATTGAGCGCTTTTCTCTGAGGGCGCACTGAGGAGTGGGGCCCCGAGCTCTCGGCTCCTCTGGGCCAGAGACTGGGAGGCTGCCATTTTCATTCCAGTCCTCTGGAACTCTACAGAAAGCACTCAGGGAACAAAAGCTCCGGAACGCAAACCCGAGCAGATTACTTAGCATGGCCCCTGGTAAGGGCCGTGCAATTCTGCCTCAGGCAAAGACACTTGAGAATCACTACAACAGGCCCCTCCCCCAGAAGATCAACAAGAAACCCAGCCAAGACCAAGTTCACTTACCAAGGAGAACACTGGAATTCCAGAGGAGAAAGCAAAGCATGGAATTCATGGCTTTCTCCCCATGATTCTTTAGTCTTGCAGTTAATTAGTTTTTTTTATTTTTTTTTTATTTTTTTCTTCTGCTAAATTTTTCTGTAACTTTTACCCTTTCCTCTTTTAACGTTTTTAACTAGTTTATCTTAACAATACCTTTCTTTTTTGAACCTTCATTAATATAGTCATATTTTATCCTTCATTGTATCTAACTTTATTTTTTGTATACACATAGGGTTTTTTCTTCTAAAAAATTTGGGGTACAACTTCTAATAGATCAAAATGTACCCTAAATCTAGCTCCGGGCTTGTTCTAGTCTCCAGCCTAGGCAAATTCTCTCCACTTTATTTTCCTTTATTCTCCCAACCAACTTACTTTATCAACACCTTTGTTAGGAATTTTTAAAAAAAGGTTTTATTTCATCTTGATAGGCATATTCCATCCCTTCATTGTGTTTACCCTTATATATGTTTTTCATTCTTTAAAATTTTGGGAGGTAGTTTCTTCTAAGAAACCAAAATAATCCCAAAATTAAGTGGGTGACCCTATTCTAGTCACCAGTCTAATATATATATTTTTTTCTTTTTTGTATTTTTTTCTTTATTTGTTTTCTTTTTTTAATTTTTTTTTCCTGAACTTTTTACTCCCTTTCCCCCACACCCCCGACAATTTGGGGTCTCTTCTGATTTGGCTAAAGCACATTTTCCTGGGGTCTTTGCCACGCTTTTAGTATTTTATTTGCTAGTTCATATATTCTTATCTGGACAAAATGACAAGGCAGGAAAACTCACCATATCAAAAAAAAAACAAGAGGCAGTACTGAAGACTAGGGACCTAATCAATATAGACATTGGTAATATGTCAGATCTAGAGCTCAGAATGAAAATTCTCAAGGTTCTAGCCAGACTCGAAAAAGACATGGAAGATATTAGAGAAACTCTCTCCAGAGAGATAAAGGCCCTTTCTGGAGATATAAAAGAACTAAAATCTAAACAAATTGAAATCCAAAAAGCTATTAATGAGATGCAATAAAAAAATGAAGGCTCTTACTGCTAGGATAAATGAGGCAGAAGAAAGAATCAATGATATAGAAAACCAAATGACAGAGAATAAAGAAGCTGAACAAAAGAGAGACAAACAAATACTGGACCATGAGGGGAGAATAGGAGAGATAAGTGACACCATAAGACGAAACAACATTATAATAATTGGGATTCCAGAAGAAGAAGAAAGACAGAGGGGAGCAGAAGATATATTAGAGAGAATTATTATAGAGAATTTCCCTAATATGGCAAAGGGGACAAGCACCAAAATCCAGGAGGTGCAGAGAACTCCCCTCAAAATGAATAAAAATAGGTTCACACCCCATCACCTAATAGTAAAATTTACAAGTCTTGGCGACAAAGAGAAAACCCTGAAAGCAGCCCGGGAAAAGAAGTTTGTAACATACAATGATAAAAATATTAGATTGGCAGCAGACTTATCCACAGAGACCTTGCAGGCCAGAAAGAACTGGCATGATATATTCAGAGCACTAAAAGAGAACAACATGCAGCCAAGAATACTATATCCAGCTAGGCTATCATTGAAAATAGGAGAGATCAAAGTTTCCAGGACAAACAAAAACTGAAAGAATTTGCAAACACCAAACCAGTCCTACAGGAAATATTGAAAGGGGTCCTCTAAGCAAAGAGAGAGCCTAAAAGTAGTAGATCAGAAAGAAACAGAGACAATATACAGTAACAGTCACCTTACAGGCACTACAATGGCACTAAATTTATATCTCTCAATAGTTACCCTGAATGTTAATGGGCTAAATGCCCCAATCCAAAGACACAGGGTATCAGAATGAATAAAAAACAAAACCCACCAATATGCTGCCTACAAGAAACTCATTTGGGACCCAAAGACACCTCCAGATTTAAAGTGAGGGGGTGGAAAACAATATACCATGCTAATGAACATCAGAAGAAAGCTGGGGTAGCAATCCTTATATCAGATCAATTAGATTTTAAGCCAAAGACTATAATAAGAGATGAGGAAGAACACTATATCATACTCAAAGAGTCTATCCAACAAGAAGCTCTAACAATTTTAAATACCTACGCCCCTAACGTGGGAGCAGCCAACTATATAAACCAATTAATAACAAAATCAAAGAAACACATCAACAATAATACAATAATAGTAGGGGACTTTAACACTCCCCTCACTGAAATGGACAGATCATCCAAGCAAAAGATCAACAAGAAAATAAAGGCTTTAAGTGACACACTGGACCAGATGCACATCACAGATATATTCAGAACATTCCATCCCAAAGCAACAGAATACACATTCTTCTCTAGTGCACATGGAACATTCTCCAGAATAGATCACATCCTCGGTCCTAAATCAGGACTCAACCAGTATCAAAACATTGGGATCATTCCCTGCATATTTTCAGACCACAATGCTCTGAAGCTAGAACTCAAACACAAGAGGAAGTTTGGAAAGAACCCAAATACATGGAGACTAAACAGCATCCTTCTAAAGAATGAATGGGTCAACCAGGAAATTAAAGAAGAATTGAAAAAAATCATGGAAACAAATGATAATGAAAACATAATGGTTCAAAATCTGTGGGACACTGCAAAGGCAGTCCTGAGAGGAAAATATATAGCGGTACAAGCTTTTCTCAAGAAACGAGAAAGGTCTCTGGTACACAACCTAACCCTACACCTAAAGGAGATGGAGAAAGAACAAGAAAGAAACCCTAAACCCAGCAGGAGAAGAGAAATCATAAAGATCAGAGCAGAATCAATGAAATAGAAACCAAAAAAACAATAGAACAAATCAACGAAACTAGGAGCTGGTTCTTTGAAAGAATTAATAAAATTGATAAACCCCTGGCCAGACTTATCAAAAGGAAAAGAGAAAGGACCCAAATAAATAAAATCATGAATGAAAGAGGAGAGATCACAACCAACACCAAAGAAATACAAACTATTATAAGAACATACTATGAGCAACTCTACGCCAACAAATTTGACAATCTGGAAGAAATGGGTGCATTCCTAGAGACATATAAACTACCACAACTGAACCAGGAAGAAATAGAAAGCCTGAACAGACCCATAACCAGTAAGGAGATTGAAACAGTCATCAAAAATCTCCAAACAAACAAAAGCCCAGGGCCAGACGGCTTCCCGGGGGAATTCTACCAATCATTTAAAGAAGAACTAATTCCTATTCTCCTGAAACTGTTCCAAAAAATAGAAATGGAAGGAAAACTTCCAAACTCATTTTATGAGGCCAGCATCACCTTGATCCCAAAACCAGACAAGGATCCCATCAAAAAAGAGAACTACAGACCAATATCCTTGATGAACACAGATGCGAAAATTCTCACCAAAATACTAGCCAATAAGATTCAACAGTACATTAAAAGGATTATTCACCACGACCAAGTGGGATTTATTCCAGGGCTGCAAGGTTGGTTCAACATCCACAAATTAATGTGATACAATACATTAATAAAAGAAAGAACAAGAACCATATGATACTCACAATAGATGCTTAAAAAGCACTTAACAAAGTAGAGCATCCCCTCCTGATCAAAACTCTTCAAAGTGTAGGGATAGAGGGCACATACCTCAATATTATCAAAGTCATCTATGAAAAAACCCACCAAAAATATCATTCTCAATGGAGAAAAACTGAAAGCTTTTCCGCTAAGGTCAGAAACATGGCAGGATGTCCATTATCACCACTGCTATTCAACATAGTACTAGAAGTCCTAGCCTCAGCACTCAGACAACCAAAAGAAATTAAAGGCATCTAAATCAGCAAAGAAGAAGTCAAACTATCACTCTTTGCAGATGATATGATACTGTATAGGGGAAAAACCAAAAGACTCCACTCCAAAACTACTAGAACTTGCAAAGGAATTCAGGAAAGTGTCAGGATATAAAATCAATGCACAGAAATCAGTTGCATTTCTTTACACCAACAACAAGACAAAAGAAAGAGAAATTAAGGAGTCAATCCCATTTACAATTGCACCACAAACCATAAGATACCTAGGAATAAACCTAACCAAAAAGGCAAAGAATCTACACTCAGAAAACTATAAAGTACTCATGAAAGAAATTAAGGAAGACACAAAGAAATGGAAAAATGTTCCCTGCTCCTGGATTGGAAGAACAAATATTGTGAAAATGTCTATGCTATCTAAAGCAATCTACACATTTAATGCAACCCCTATCAAAATCTCATCCTTTTTTTTTTTTTTCAAAGAAATGGAACAAATAATCCTAAAATTTATATGGAACTAGAAAAGACCTCAAATAGCCAAAGGAATTTTGAAAAAGAAAGCCGAAGTTGGTGGCATCACAATTCTGGACTTCAATCTCTATTACAAAGCTGTCATCATCAAGACAGTATGGTACTGGCACAAAAACAGACACATAGATCAATGGAACAGAATAGAGAGCCCAGAAATAGACCCTCTACTCCATGGTCAACTAATCTTCGGCAAAGCAAGAAAGAATGTCCAATGGGAAAAAGACAGCCTCTTCAACAACTGATGTTGAGAAAATTGGACAGCCACATGCAGAAAAATGAAATTGGACCATTTTCTTACACCACACACAAAAATAGACTCAAAATGGATGAAGGACATCAATGTGAGAAAGGACTCCAACAAAATTCTTGAGGAGAACACAGGCAGCATCCTCTTCAACCGCAGCTGCAGCAACTTCTTCCTAGGAACATCGCAAAAGGCAAGGGAAGCAACGGCAAAAATGAACTCTTGGGACTTCATCAAGACTTCATCCTTGCACAGCCAAGGAAACAGTCAACAAAACCAAAAGATAACTGACAGAATGGGAAAAGATATTTGCAAACAACAAAATCTGTAAAGAGCTTGGCAAACTCAACACCCAAAGAACAAATAAGCCAATCAAGAAGTGGGCAGAGGACATGAACAGACATTTCTGCAAAGACATCCAGATGGCCAACAGACACATGAAAAACTGTTCCACATCACCTGGCATCAGGGAAATTCAAATCAAAACCACAATGAGATACCACCTCACACCAGCCAGAAAGGCTAAAATTAAGAAGTCAGGAAATGACAGATGCTGGCGAGGATGTGGAGAAAGGGGAACCCTTCTACACTGTTGGTGGGGTGTAACCACTCTGGAAAACAGCATGGAGGTTCCTCAAAAAGTTGAAAATAGAGCTACGTTATGACCCAGCAATTGCACTACTGGGTATTTACCCTAAAGATACAAACGCAGTGATCCAAAGGGGCACATGCACCCAAATGTTTATAGCAGCAATGTCCACAATAGCCAAACTATGGAAAGAACCTAGATGTCCATCAACAGATGAATGGATAAAGAAGATGTGGTATATAAATACAATGGAATACTATGCAGCCATCAAAAGAAATGAAATCTTGCCATTTGTGACGACGTGGATGGAACTAGAGGGTATTATGCTTAGCGAAATAAGTCAATCAGAGAAAGACAGCTATCATATGATCTCCCTGATATGAGGAAATGGAGATGCAACATGGGGGGTTTGGGGGTAGGAAAAGAATAAATGAAACAAGATGGGATTGAGAGGGAGACAAACCATAAGAGCTCTTAATCTCGCAGAACAAACTGAGGGTTGCTGGGGGGATGGGGGAGGGAAAGAGTGGTGGGGTTATGGACATTGCAGGGGTGGGGGGTGCCGTGGTGAGCACTGTGAAATGTGTAAACCTGGAGATTCAAAGACCTGTACCTCTGGGGCTAAAAATACATTATATGTTTATTAAAAAAAATTTAAAAATTTAAAAAATAAAGTAAAATAACTTAAAATACGGAATCAGCACAACTATTTTATGATCTTATGATACACAGGATAAAATAAGCATCCATGGTATTATCAGTCAAAAATGTCTACATGAGTTTATTGAAAAAAATAATTGTGGGGGCGCCTGGGTGGCTCAGTGGGTTAAAGCCTCTGCCTTTGGCTCCAATCATGATCCCAGGGTCCTAGAATGGAGCCCCACATAAGGTTCTCTGCTCAGCAGGGAGCCTGCTTCCTCCTCTCTCTCTCTCTCTCTCTCTCTGCCTGCCTCTCTGCCTATTTGTGATCTCTGTCTGTCAAATAAATAAATAAAATCTTTTTTAAAAAAATTTTTTTTAATTTAAAAAAATAATAATAATTGTGAAAGCATTCACCAAAAAAGTCAATGGCAAGATTTTTGTAGGTGATTTTTAACTGGTTTTAATTACCTACCTTAAAGTAATTTGCTTACATCTGAACAAAATTAAGCTATCTAACACTTCTTCCAAATGAAGCAGAAGTTCTGGATAAACTGCTTGCTGTCTTAGAGTGCTTATCTTCACATTTATGTCATTAAATCTTTTTTAAATGGATGGTAACTTTTTCAGAATTGTTTTGGGAGATAGGGAGCGCACAGGATGAGAAAGTGGAGAGATAAGGTTGGGAAAGAATGAGATTGTGATTTAAACCCTTTTGTTTGAGATTGTATACAAACTACAGAATTAGAGTAGAATACAAGTGAAATACTGCCACCCAGTGGAATTATAACATAAATAAAATCTTCAAATTTGGAAAGATACAAGAATTTCCTATCAATTTTCAATTGGAATGAAAGAGCTTAATAATGTTCAAAGTACTTTCAAATATACTATTCATCAAAAATAAAATGCAGGGGTACAGATGGGAGAGGTGTGAGTTACACCTTTTCCAGAGTCTGAGGTTCTAGTCAATTAAATGACTTGACAGAATCTTTCGTGTATTTAGCAGCAAAGCAAGCACTGGAGCCCAAGACTGCTGGCTCCCAGTTCACTGCTGCTTACACCAGGGAGCCCCTCCTAAAGAGCCTTTGACTACTCTCATCTAAACACTGTATTTCAGGGAAGAGGACACTGAGACTCGAAGATTATCAAGGCTTCTCCAACATTTCCAAGGGGTCTTGGGAACATAGCTAGATGCAGTACCCTACTGTCATAAAAATTCTTTGAAGACTTGTATTTTTCCTTTAAAAATTCCTGTGAGGGGATGCCTGGGTGGCTCAGTCACTAAGCATCTGCCTTCAGCTCAGGTCATGATTCCAGGGTTCTGGAATACAGCCCTGCTTTGGGCTCCCTGCTCAGTGGGGAGCCTGCTTCTCCCTCTTCCTCTGTCTGCCACTTCCCCAGCCTGTGCTCGCTCTCTCTCTCTCTCTCTCTCTGTCAAATAAATAAATAAAATCTAAAAAAATAAAAATTCCTATGAGGTTTGTGTTCTATTCTGTATCATACACGTCTCCTTTAATCTGAAATAATGGGTTTAGTTTTTTCTTTTTTCCTCAAATGTCTTTTAGAAAAAAATATTGCTTTAAGACAATGATGCATTTCTATCCTGGTCTACAAACTCACATGTCCAGAACCACATTGAAGAAGGGAACACAGAGGGTATGAATATACCAATTTGAGACACCTGTAAAGTGCCTTTCTCAAGTTCATTCATTCATCAAGTATTTAATAAACACCTGCCAAATGTTAGGCATTGTTTTAGATCATAGGACATATTATGATAATAAACAACTGAGTTATCAGGTGGCACAGAAGAGCAAAGGTTTTCTTCTTGCCCACACCAGAGTTCACTGCAGACTGTCTAAGTAAGGGACATTCCTCACATTTTCATCATCTTCAAGCTGCGACCATCAGTCAGAGCAGTCGCTACTTGGAATATCAATAGTAATCTCTTCGCAGAGAGAAAAGAGTGCAACAAATCAACAGGAAGTGACATACATCATTTCCTCTTATATATTATTGACCAAAATAAGCCGTATGACAAAGATATTCTTCTTCAACAAAGCAAAGAATAATAATTCACCCACAGGGAGAGGATGGGGACACTGGTAACTAAGAGCATGTCATACCCCAACTTTTCCAAATATGCTGAGGAAAGGTGATTCGGGGTAATGTGGAGAAAAGAGGTAAGATCTCTCCATATGCCAGATGGAAACTCAAGCAATTTAACTTAAATGATAAAAGAGAGGGTTATCATAGAAGGCTAGAGGACTTGGAATGTGTAGGCATCAGACATGTGAGATCTACATGAGTATGAATTAAACAAGTAGACAGAAAGGTATTCAGAATGTTTGTAACTTTGACTTATGGCTCTAAATCCCAGCATTGACATAACATTTTTATCAATAAAAACTCAGGAAAGTTGTCTGTATCCAATGAAGGATACCACATCTGATCAGAAGCAACATATCAGGGTTGTTTGATGTACATATATAAATGATGCACATATAAATATGTACATTATATGATGTACAAATAAATAAAACGATGGGGTAGGGCCTCACAGCCAAATGTACACAAATTATATCTAGGATCAACACATTAGTGCCTAACTTAAATCTACATAAAACTCACAACCAGTTGGTGGGGGGAGACACAATAGAGGCAGCATATGCACTAGTCATATATATGACCAAACTATATTAGTTCATTAAACTGTGTTGTTTTCATAGCTTAGTAGGGCATACTCCATCTGGAAGGGTGAATACTATTCCTTCCCTCTGCTAATGCTGGAAGGTTAAATCTCTGAGCACAGGTTCTAATGAAAGCCTTCATACTGAATCCAATCAACACTGATGGCCTCGGCAGCTGCTCAAGAAAAAGAAAGGGATCTTTCCTACAATGCCACTAATGGGCCATGACAGACACCCACGGAGATTAAGATACTAATCCCCTGTATATCCCTAATCCAAAGAAATAGGTATGTGCATGTGTGAGTGTTGTGCATTAATTTGGTTTGGTTTGGTTTACATAGATCCAATAACTTTACATTATAGAATCAATTGTCACATTTAAAAATTGTATAATAAATATAAATTATTTGAAGAAGCTACCTCTGATTAGTTTTCATGTTGTTTCACCAAAGCCAATGGAATAATGTAGATGGTTCATTGCAGACGTAAGTTTGCCACTGTAGTGACAGATGTTGAAGAAAAGGCAGAGCACTCTGAAAGAGCTGCATGAAACAGTGGGGAAAAATGGAATCTGGGTGGCTGAAACTTAGACTGTTTTCAGG
Organism: Mustela nivalis; assembly: GCF_964662115.1. Classification (NCBI taxonomy): domain Eukaryota; kingdom Metazoa; phylum Chordata; class Mammalia; order Carnivora; family Mustelidae; genus Mustela; species Mustela nivalis. The sequence goes on along the minus strand of NC_139024.1, from coordinate 56,466,710 downwards.
AAGTGGCAGAAGTGCAGACAAAAGTAGATAATTGTGAGAAGCCTGAAAGGCCGTAGTAAGAAGTTTAGATTTATTTTATAGGAAATAAGAACTTGACAAAGAATTCTTAATTGCACATGTGACATTATCCAATCTGTATTTTAAAAAGAAAATTCTGGTAGCAATGTGGAAGGAGGATTGAATAGAGAAAGGACACAAAGGAGTTAGATCATGTAAAAGGCCACTGAAATGCCAAGGAAACAAACCATAACCGAGGCAGCAGGATGAAAATAAAAAGAGGTAGTTGGCGGTAGGGTTGGGGGAGAACTGAAATATTTCAGCTTACAGAATCTTACAGAGACCTCCCAAACCAGCTGGTTATCAAAGGCACCTGGCTGGGGAAACTCTAAAATTCTTATTCCCTGGCCAATCCCAGAACTATTAAATCACAATCTCTTAAGATGTGGACTAGGAAATGCTTGGCATACCTCAGAGATTCATCATGCAATCAGCCCAGCCGAAGAAGTTATGCTTCCACACACTTGAGTGACTGAGCTAGTATCTTTACATCAGGAACACGGGGGGGGAAAAAGCTTTGTGAAGGTTTATCAGTAGTTGAGGTTTTGATATATTCAGCTTACACTACTAACAGGACACCCAGATGAAAAAGTTGTATAGACAATAGAATACATCAGTCCAGAAGAGAAATTAGAGTTAGGGCTCGATCATCACAAGATTGGAGACAATCCTTCAAAGGAAAACTGTAGCTTGAGATAAGAGGTGATTTAGGGAAGAGGCTCAAAGAGCACCTACACTTAATGGTAGTGCACAAAAAGATGAACTTGGTAGCAGGGTTGGCCAAGGAAGATAAATGTATTTAACAGGTAACTCCATTAAATCACCATTAAATCATATTGCCTTACATGTTTACAACAAAGTAAAGTACTATACAAAACCAATTCATGCATTTCAAGGTAAAGGCTTCAATGTTCAATCCAAGTTAGGTATGTCAGCTGCCTACCCTAGTTTCCTACGGCCCATCCAAGTATTATCTATATAGCCACCAGAGGAGAGTTTTAAAACACATGGACTCTTAAAAATACAGCAACTGAAAGGCAAATAACCCAATTAAAGATGGACAGAGATATAAATAGATATTTCTCCAAGAAGATACACTCACAAATGGGTAACCTCTGGTTGACATATGACCAATAAGCACTGGAAAAGATGTTCAACATTATCAGTTATTAGAGAAATGCGAATCAAGACCATAATGAGATACTTCACATAAAATTAAAAATGCAGGCAATAACATATGTTGTAAAGGATATGGAGAAACTGAAACTCTCATGCAATGTTGGTGGGAATATAAAATGATAGTCACTTTGGAAAACGGTTTGATAATTTGTCAAATGGTAAAACCAAAGAGTTATCACGACTCAGCAATTCCACTTCTGGATATATACCCAAAAGAAGTGAAAATGAACAAAGAAATAAAAAGAGGTAAAAACATGTCTATGCAAAAGTTCATAGCAGCATTATTCAAAAAGTGAAAACAACCCATATGTCCATCAACTGATGAACAAATAAATGGAATGTGGTATAGCCGTACAATGAACTGTTGCTCAGCAATAAAAGTATGAATGAAGCATGTATAGTCCGTTACAAGGAGTCACATGTTATATGGTTCCATTTATATGAAACATTCAGAACGAACAAATTCATAGAGACTGAAAGTACATTATTACATTTGCCAGAGGACAGGGAAGGGAGAAACGGGGACTGATTAGTAACAAGTAGAAAATTTTCTTTTGGAGTGGTGAAAACGTTGGGTAATTCATGTTGACTTTGTGAATATACTAAAAACCGCTCAGTTCTATGCTTTAAAGGGGTGAATTTTATGATATGTAAATTATATCTCAATAAAACTCTTTTTGAAAGTACAGATTTCCAGGCTCCATTTTTGGAGATTCTGTAAGTCTGTGACTGACCCAAGAATCTGTATGTTTTTAAAGATATGCCAGTGATTCCCAATTAGGTGATCCTAATGCTCAGTCAGGTTAGGGAATCACTGGCAGATCTAGAAAATTCGCTGAGAATTACCTGAGTTACATTTGAAGAAAAAGAAAAGATGCCAACAGCAGTGGTCCAAACGAACAAAGCAGTGAGAGGCCTCAAGAAAGAAGGTCCTACTCACCACGCCATAAGCATAACCCCCACCCCCACATCTCCTGTAGACCCCTTCCCCCCCTTCCTCCCATCCCCACCTTCCTCAATCAACTGCCTGACAGCACTCTCCCTCAGCACTCCTTTCCCCAAAATCCTACAGCTCAGCCACCCATCACAGAACTCCAGAGGAGTCCTACCACCAAAGGATTAAACACTTAAATGCCTTTGAAAAGACTCTGGCTTTTCCCTGGTCACTTTAATAACACAAGGATTCTCACTCATAGAAGATCAAGTAAGAGCACCAATTTCCTCTTAGATTCACATCAGACAAATCCTTGGGAATAATTGCGTTGCTTCAGAAACGAGCAAGGGAGACAAACCATAAGAGACTCTTAATCTCAGGAAACAAACTGAAGGTTTCTGGAGGGGAGAGGCTAGGAGGAATGGGGTGGCTGGGTGATGGATACTGGGGAGGGTATGTGCTATGGTGAGTGCTGTGAACTGTGTTAAGTCTGATGAATCACAGACCTGTACTCCTGAAACAAATAATACATTATATGTTAATTTTTTTAAAAAAGGAATAAATGTGTTGCTTTTATTTTCATAATTACAGAAAAAAATAACAAGGGAAGAGCCTGTTTTTCTTTAAATACCAAGTTTAAAATACTTTCCCCTCCATAAAGACTTCCTCAACCCGTCTCCCATTACTGATTACCGGATAAACCTCTGCCACTCCACTGTATACAGAATTTCAGATTGCTGTTACAATCCTTCCTTGATAAAAAGTCTTTTTTTTCTCTCATCTAGAATACAAACCTCTTACACTCAAGAGCTGTGAATTTTTCATCAGTGTTTCCCAGCACTTATCACAATGTCAGGTGGATAACTGAATCTCATAATTGTGTATAAAATGAGTTGATCAGATGAATTAAATACGTATTCTGATTTGTTAGGGTGCCTAAATGAGGAACGGAAAGTTATAGACGTCCTTTCTCAATGGCTAACACCAAAATAAGGTTTTAAGTAATAGTAAAATGTGAGGTTTAATGAGCTTATTAATACATTTTTATTTTCATAGCATTTTGTTCACCTTTGTAACAGCAGAGTACCTAAGAGTTCCCTTTTTTAAAGTTTAATTTGGGTTATATCTCTCCATATTCCTCACACCTGATTAGATTGATTCACTAATGAATTCTAAGCAAATCTCTCTGAAAAATAGTAAAACCTCTTGAACTTCAATTAAAAGACATCATCAAGTGAAAATTACAGATTCAAATTTCTAAACAGATTAAGTAAGTGAAAACTGAAGCCTTTGCAAAACTATGTATACATAGTTCAGGGGTAAAGTGCTTTTCTTAAAAAATTTTTATGGGAGGGCGCCTGGATGGCTCAGTGGGTTAAGCCGCTGCCTTCGGCTCAGGTCATGATCTCAGGGTCCTGGGATCGAGTCCCGCATGGGGCTCTCTGCTTAGCAGGGAGCCTGCTTCCTCCTCTCTCTCTCTCTCTGCCTGCCTCTCTGCCTACTTATGATCTCTCTCTCTCTCTGTCAAATAAATAAATAAAATTTTTAAAAAATTCTCCAAAAAAAAAAAAATTTATGGGATACTCCCTCATTGCAAATAAATGTGAAGTACCACCAGAAAATGATAAACATAAATAAGCCAATGACAAAATCTTGTCAATATTTTTAGTACAAAATAATCATTACTTCCATTTACAAAGAATGTTCACGTGTATTGGCTCAATGTTTCCTCATAATTATTCTGAACTAGTAAATGTTAAAGCAACACTTTAAGCCAATGTCTTCTTCTATCCCACACTCAGAATTTATACAACCTCAGAAATCAATAGGTGATATTTAGGATAGTTCTAAAACTAAGATCATGGAAATAGTAGTGTAACCCCCAAATATAACTTTCTGTCTATGGGAGTTCAAAATTTCTCCAGCTCTGGAATTGTTCTGGGTAATTGTTGTCATACTCATCAAACAGATAAATTTTTAGAGATTTCAACCAATAAAGAAAGTAATAAATTGATAATTTATGACAAAAGACATGAATTTAAATGTCATACTAACTTTTGCCAAAGGTACTAATAGTTCATAAAATCTATAAATATGACACCCAGAAATGTTGGCCATCATGGGTGAAATGTTGATAAAATTTTTCTTTGCTCACAGACATAATATAGAGCCTTTTACAACCACACTGAAAAGAAAATGATTTGATAGTAACCATTCCTCTAATTCTCTATAGTTTAATTAGCAAAAATTCAGGATCAAGCTCTGTGTTATGTTAATGTGACATTATGATTTAACATTTAAAACATGAAGGTCATAGAACTGAAAATGTCAAGCTTCTCTTTCAGTGTATATTGGCTGTAATGCAGACCTGAGCTAGATGGACAGAGCCCAGGATCCACCATCGGAGCAGAAAACATAACATTTCTAGGTAACAATATTCAAAGTTGAGGATGATCTTGGAATAATAAAACATTTTAATGAGCTTGCCTGATTGGAAGCCCTGGCACCATTGCCGGCCCGAAGACACAGAGCCATCTCTCACACCTAGCGGGAGCTCAGCGAGTCAGACCTGACCTGCCAGCTGAGCCCATCTCGTTCACAGAAAGTTGAAATCTCCTCAGACTTGTCTCATCTCATTAAGCTATCCGTCCATTCTCTGGCTTTCTACAAATCCAATTTGTAAATCTTTCCCTCATTCACACTCACATCCCAAATCCTCCTGAGCATTATCTTTACACAAAGAAACATATTTAATGAAGTATAAAATCTCCACAGTATGCATTTTATCTTTCAATTAAACACCATAAAACACATTATACTCGTTTAATGCCTTATCCAACTGATATTTTGTCTCCACAGGAGCGCCAAATAACATTGCTAAGTTCGTAGTTGCTTTACCATCTTTTGGGAAAAAAAAAAAAAGTTCCTAACTTTTTCTCCTTTCCCACTATGTGAGCATGCAACAATATTTTCTTTAAATTTTCCTAAAATTAGGACCTCATTCTGCTTCTAGGGGACATGAACAGATCATCTAAAAACAGCAAGCACTTTCATTTCTGCTCCCATTAACTCTCTGGCAAATGAAGGAGGATCAGGTATGAGGGGAGATAGAGTAAGAAACTGCAGTAATATCTACTCCTGGATTATTTTCCTCTGCCTGATACAACTGGTTTTGATCCAAGAGAGGTAAAACGTGCTTTTCATTTTGGTTTGAATATCCTTCTTGATGTTGTTAAAACTTCAGGTCATTTGAGCTGATATAACACATTCAATGAATGCTCTGAAGAGAAAGGAGTGGAGAGGAGGGAAGAGAGAATACTAAGAGAAGGATCCTTTCGAGTAAACAGTCTCCATTGACCTCTCCATTTTTTCTCATTCTCTGTCAATTCCCTTCTCACTGATGAAACAGAGATATCCTAGATCTTACGCAGCCAGAGTGAACTCCTTCTCATCTATGAAGCCTTTGATTTAGAGTTTGTGTATGGAATATGAAAATTCACTCACCAAATTTCCATGCCCTGCCTAGTGCCAAATCATGACACCTGCCTAAAGGTGTTTCCCACAGCCAGTGTTTCCCACAGGTTAACAGTGTGTGGGCTTAGGATATCTGCTAAACCTCTCTCGGACCCACTTTCCCCATCACAAAATGAAATCATCATACAGTAATTTCAGCTGACCAAGAACCAGTTAAATTTCATTTATCACAATTTTCAGTCAGAATTTCTCATTCAACAGTAATAAACTATTACCAAAATAAATCTTTCTTTCTTGACCATGTCATATTCAAAGTTGAGGATGATCTTGGAATAATAAAACATTTTAATGAGCTTGCCTGATTGGAAGCCGTGGCACCATTAACAAGAAAGATATAGATTAGACTGTGTATGTGTCATGTCATATGTCACTCTTTAAAGTTTTCTTTATTCTTGTCATTCATATCTCATTAAGTTATTCTCGTGTAACTCTCAATTAGGTCCCTCTCTTTATATTGCCTTTTTAATGATTCCTCTGAGTATAGTAAGCACAGCTATGTTCTTGAAAGACTCTCACCTCATAATGGATAAAACAAAGGACTAAGTTTGTATTTAGGAGATCTTTCTTCTAGTCAAAGTTTATCCAATTAATATTGAGCACACATCTCTTAACTATAAGAAACAAACTTAGTAGAGGGGAGGTGAGTGGGGGAATGGCGTAATTGTGTAATAGGCCTTAAGGAGGGATCTTGAAGCGATGAGCACTGGGAGTTGTACACAACTGATGAATCAATAAATTCTACTTCTGAAACTAGTAATACAGTATATGTTAATTAAATTGAATTTAAATTTTAAAAGGATTAAAAATATAAAAGAATTCTGCAATTAGACAAAGAAACAAGTTACATGCACTCTCCACAAAATTCAGCTGCAATGTGGATAACATCCCTTATGCGGTACATGTCCTTCTATCCTCCACTCAAACCCACTCTTCACCAAGGTACAGGATAGCTGAAGTAGAAATGGGTAAGGCAAATAATTATTGGGAGGTTGCAGAAAAATCTAGAATATACTGGCAATGCTGGTATAGTTTGGGGTCAGTGTATGGATTAGTCCAATATTATATAAAACTGCTGCTGCTTCTATGAACATAAACTACCTTTAAGATCAATAAATTTCATCAATTGTTGGCTATCTTAAAGTCATAGCTACTACTTTGTTCTAGGCACTTTATAAATTAGTCCTCATAACAACCACAGTATGGTTATTAATCATCCCTTTTAGAAGATACACCCAAAAAAAACAACCCAATTTTAACAAGAAAGATATAGATTAGACTGTGTATGTGTTTGAGTATGTCTGTGTATGAATATATCTACATATATATATACACACATATATATAAATATATTATAAATAAATAATAAAATCAGGAATTCTTTTGCAAAATTATAAAAATATGCTGGAAAAATACCTACCTGCAAACTTTTAAAAATTAATCCAAGACTTTTTCTCCTGCGATAAAATAACTTAAAAAATGGCACAATGTATGAAACAATTGTTTTTAAATGTTGAACAAAAAGCAGCATAGGACCATAATCTCTGAGAGAAGAAAAAGAAACAAGGTGAACAATATGAATGCCACGGATTTCTGCCTGTAGAGAATTTCTGAACCATGATGCAGGAACAAGATTCGAACAGAACTCAGTGGTCTCAGTAACTGAGGAAATAGAAATCCAAGTTTGGGAAGAATAGGGTGATTGGAATTTGTAGGACCAAATTTCAGAAATGAAAAAGCCCTGAAGAGAAAGTTCCATGAACCTGCATAAATGTCTCTTAGCTTCTTTGGCTTCATACCAATCTGTGGATGCATAAGATGAAATTTGATAGAGCCATACAAAGAACAAATAGCAAGCCATACAAAAAACAAACAATACATTTCTGAATATTGTATGCCAAAGAACTGGCAGAGTTCACACAGAATTGGGAAACATTTGCATTTCCATCAGAATGAGGAGATCTTATTTAATACATGGGGCATTTAAAAGAGAACACAGAAGGGTCATTCCTTAGTGGTAGAGCTAAATTAGTCCTACAGTAAAAGCTACCATAGACATGTCCTTATAAATCTTCAAGATAAACTTCAAAAGTAACAAACTTGATTGGATTATTTGTTCTTTGGGTGTTGAGTTTGCTAAGTTCTTTATAGATTTTGGACACTAGTCCTTTTTCTGATATGTTGTTTGTAAATATCTTCTCCCATTCTGTCAGTTGTCTTTTGGTTTTGTTAACTGTTTCCTTTGCTGTGCAAAAGCTTTTGATCTTGATGAAATCCCAATAGTTCATTTTTGCCCTTGCTTCCCTTGCCTTTGGCGATGTTCCTAGGAAGATGTTGCTGCGGCTGAGGTCGAAGAGGTTGCTGCCTGTGTTCTCCTCAAGGATTTTGATGGTCATTTATTGAGGTCCTTCACTGAGATCCTTCATCCATTTTGAGTCTATTTTCGTGTGTGGTGTAAGGAAATGGTCTAATTTCATTTTTCTGCATGTGGCTGTCCAATTTTCCCAGCACCATTTATTGAAGAGGCTTTTTTCCATTGGACATTCTTTCCTGCTTTGTCGAAGATTAGTTGACCATAGAGTTGAGGGTCTATTTCTGGGCTCTCTATTCTGTTCCATTGATCTATGTGTCTGTTTTTGTGCCAGTACCAAACTCAACACCCAAAGAACAAATAAGCCAATCAAGAAATGGGCAGAGGACATGAACAGACATTTCTGCAAAGAAGACATCCAGATGGCCAACAGACACTGAAAAAGTGCTCCATATCACTCAGCATCAGGGAAATACAAATCAAAACCACAATGAGATATCACCTCACACCAGTCAAAATGGCTAAAATCAACAAGTCAGGAAATGACAGATGCTGGCGAGGATGCGGAGAAAGGGGAACCCTCCTACACTGTTGGTGGGAATGCAAGCTGGTGCAGCCACTCTGGAAAACAGCATGGAGGTTCCTCAAAATGTTGAAAATAGAACTGCCCTATGACCCAGCAATTGCACTATTGGGTATTTACCCTTAAGATACAAACATAGTGATCCAAAGGGGCACGTGCACCCGAATGTTTATAGCAGCAATGTCCACAATAGCCAAACTATGGAAAGAACCTAGATGTCCATCAACAGATGAATGGATCAAGAAGATGTGGTATATATACACAATGGAATACTATGCAGCCATCAAAATAAATGAAATCTTGCCATTTGCGACAACATGGATGGAGCTAGAGTGTATCATGCTTAGCGAAATAAGTCAAGCAGAGAAAGACAACTATCATATGATCTCCCTGATATGAGGAAGTGGTGATGCCACATGGGGGCTTAAGTGGGTAGAAGAAGAATCAATGAAACAAGATGGAATTGGGAGGGAGACAAACCATAAGTGACTCTTAATCTCACAAAACAAACTGAGGGTTGCTGGGGGGAGGGGGGTTGGGAGAAGGGGGTGGGATTATGGACATTGGGGAGGGTATGTGCTTTGGTGAATGCTGTGAAGTGTATAAACCTGGTGATTCACAGACCTGTACCCCTGGGGATAAAAATATATGTTTATAAAAAATAAAAAAATTTAAAAAAAAAAATGTAACAAACTTATCCACAAATAACTGCCAGAAAAAGTTTCCAACTCTAAAATGAAAAACTACAATATCCAACATCCAAACAAATAAATAGATATGAAAGTCAATTTCTTTCCTATGTATCAGTAATGAACAATTGAAATCTACAATCAAAAAGGCTTTAAATATGCCATTTAAGCTAGCACCCTCCCCCACCAACATATGTATAAATTTAACAGAACATGTACAGGATCTGTATGTGGAGAAAACTACAAAACACTAATGAAAAAAAACAAAGAAGATCTAATTAAATGGAGATGTACTCCAGGTTCATAGATTGAAAGACTTGATATGGTTAAGATGTCAATTTTTCTGAACTTTGTGTATATATATATATATATATATATTTTCTCAATCCAATCCCAATCAAATCACATTTTTTTGTAATATCAACAAACTGATTCTACAATGTAAATGTAAACACCAAAAAGACCCAACACAATACTGAAGAAAACAAAGATGGAGGACTCATACTACTCATATTTCAAGATTAGCATAAAGCTACAGTAATCAACACACTGTGTGACATGGGTAAAAGAATGAGCACACAGATCACTGCAAATATCTAAATTTTAATAAAGGCCCATCAAAAAAGGAAGGAAAGAATTTTCAACAAGTGGTCCTGGAACAATTAGATACTCATTAAAAAAAAAAAAAGAAGAAAGAAAAAAAAGAATCTAGACACAGACTTTGTATCATAGATAAAAATTAATACAAAATGGATTATAGACCTATATGTAACACACAAAATTATAAAAAGCTTCTAGAAGATAACACAGGAGAAAAAATAGATGACCTTGGGTTTAGAAATGAGTTTTTTGATTCAAAACAAAAGGCATAACCCATTAAAGAAAAAAATGATAAAATGGACTGCATTAAAACTAAAAGTTTTACATTGTAAATAACACTGTTAAGAGAATGAAAAGACAAGTCTCAAACAGTGAGGAAATATTTGCAGATCACATATCTCTTTAGAACTTGTATCCAAATATTCAAAGAACTCTTAAAAATTAGCAATAAGAAAACAAACAACCTAACTAAAAAGTGGAAGAAAGATCTGAGCTGCCAATTAAAAAAGATATACAGATGGCAAATAGGCATATAAAAAGATGCTCAACATCATGTATTTTCACAAATTAAAAAAATCAGATACCAACCGCCCAACTATAAGAATACTTAAAACCCAAAATCTGAGCAAAATCAATTGCTGATGAGAATGTTTAGCAACAGGAACCCTCATTCATTGCTGGTGGGAATGAAAAACGCTACGGCCACTTCAGAAGATGGTTTGACAAGTTTCTTAAAAAGTTCAATACAGTTTCATATGCTCTGGCAAACCCATTCCTAGGTATTTACCCAACTGATTTGAAAACTAAGTTTACATAAAAACTTGCCCATCACTGTAGTAGCTTTATTCCTAATCACCAACTGAAAGGAAGTATGTGTGTTGTGGGGAAGAGTAATCTGCTGAGGTTGCAGCTTTCCAGATACACGGGACACCCACGGGTGATGCTGCCAATCTTCTCTCTCCTCCCATATTCCACTGGATGCAGATGTGATGACTAGACTGTCGTCTGTCTTGAGGAAAAAGACAAGAAAATGCAATGACACCTCTCCAGACATCCATGGGCTGTGGGCCATTACCACACCATCTCTCTATGTACTTTTTATAGCAGAAAGATTAACCTTTATTAGTTTAAACAACTGTTTGTTGTGTTTTCTGTGAACTTACAGCCCACCATATTCTAAACTGCCCCTGAAAGAGTCACTTTTGGGAGGAAAGTGTTCCTCCCCTACTTCAAAAAGTGTTTGCTGTTGGAAATACCCATGTACTCCCACCTCCCTGGCAAGAATGACTGGGTTCCAGGAAGGTAAATTCCCATCTCTCCCACACATTTTTCTAACAAGAGCTGTCGGGGAAGAATTTTTTTTTCCTTCTCTTGGTTTGAGTATGTAAGCCTGGAGCTCCCTGTTGGGAAGTCTAGCTTGGTAGAGTCAGCTACCAAGGAATGAGGGAATGAGGATTTCCTCATTCCTTGGTATGAGGTCAGTACCAGAGTAAAGCAAACCCACAGGGAAGAGAGACAGCTGGAGAGCAAGCAAGAGCAGAGAGGTTAAACTCCATGTTTCTTTTAGTTTGTTTCTATGAGTTAATAATAATTTCTCTTTTTTGACTGGTTCACACTCCATTTCTATTACTTGCAATCAAAGAGTCTAGCCCAATATAACTAATGTGCTTTTAAACTGTGAGATGAGGTATGAAGAAAGGAAGAGCACTATGAGAAAGATTAAGGGGTGAGTTAGGGAAGACTTCTAAAAAAGCAACAGGTAAGAAGACCCCTAACAAGCACACGGATGCCAACCTGGAAAAGATTGCAAGGACAAGTTTCCCACATGCCTCCTTCTGGCCCACCGTATCCTCAACATGAATTCAGTGTGCTCTAAACATAGGAGGGAAGGGTTTTCCTGGAAAGGGCCCCAGGGCGTATGAGCTAGAGATCTAGGTGAACAGATCTTGAGATGTCTGTGGATCTACCAGTAGAGTTGAAGGTGACGAAGAAGAAGAAGGAGAAGGAAAAGGAGAAAAAAAAAAAAAAGGAAAGAAAAAAAAGGTAACCCCATTTAGGAATAAAATATGCTAAAATATATTTCCCCATAGTAAAGTTTCATTTGCTTGTTTGTTTTTACTTTGCTAATGGTAAGGACCTGGAGCTCACTGGCTCCCCAGCCTCACACCCTAAAGAAGGAAATCTGCCAAACTACATGCCCATGCATGTCCCCCCCCACTTAGAGGGGATTTGGGCTAAAGATAAACAACTTAAACAAGAAATCAGCACAGCTGCCTATACTAATCAACATATACTTTATTTATAAAAATGAATGGTCATCCAAGGATTGTCCAATATTTAGGGAAAACTTACAGCATAAAAAAAAAAAAAAAAAATTGCCCATAGAGGAAAAAAAAGTTAACGCAGGACAGAAACAACTTTTAATGAATTCTATCTAATGTCATCGGAAAGATTCAGGTATAAATTCTATCCATACAGGAAGAGCAAGCAGCTATGAAAAAAGAAAAGAAATCAGATAATAACAGAAAAATGCAGAAGATTAAAAATATGATTGCCAAAAGTAAAAAAATCCAGTGTAAGGACTAAATGATGGAATAGTTAGTATTAAAAATCAAGCAGTGATCTGGGAAACATTATCAGGAAAATTCATCCAAACACAAACCATGGAAAATATAAGAGAAAAGAGATACTCACATGTATGCAGAATGTGGATTATATAGTTAATAGCCATTTCAGAGGAAAGAACAGAGAAAACAGGGGAGGAAATGAAATAATAAATTATCTCCCTGAGTTAAAAGCAACAATTACTTAAACTGAAAGATCCAACCCATTGTCAAGTGATAAAAACAAGAGACTCAGATACATCCTGGTAAAATAATTTAAGGAAAGGTTGTCTTCAAAAGAGGGAGGAAAAAACAGATTGCCTATAGAGGAATGGGCTTAGTTTGGCATCATAGTTATCCATTACAACGGGTACTACAAGGTATGAGGCAAAGGTTTCAAAGGGAAAATTAATTTGCGACTAGAATACCAAAGGATTAGTCAAGTGTGAAGGCAAAATACAGACATTTTCAAGAAACTGAGAATTCAGATATTTTATCTCCCATTTACTGTTTCTTCAAAATTATTTTAGGATACAACTCAACAAAATGAGTAAGATATTTAAGAAAGAGGAAGACATGGCATCCAAAACAATGTAACTAACCCGGGAGTTCAATTAAAAACAAAATATCCCAGATAGTTGTGCTTTGAACGCACTACATCAATGAAAATTAGAACAAGAATCCCAATTTTTCAAGGCAAAAATTTTTCCAAAAAATGAGAAGTTTGCATTCATCAAATACTGCAGTCAAGCTAGGAAAATTCTGATGATCAATGTGCTGCTTCTGGTGTTAAAAAAAAAAGAAAAAAAAAACCTAGAAATTTTACACAAGATGTAGAAGAACATTACCACCCAAATATGAAGTAAAACAAACCGGGGTATCTTAACACTTACAGTGTTAAGGGAAAAGAATCCCTTCCCTGTGTTCCATGCCACAGAATTACACTTTTTATGAGTCTAATTGCACTACTTGGTTCTGCAATAATTATTTCCTAATTGTAACAGTAAAGATAACGATCACTAACACTTATTTAACACTTAATGTAAGTCCTCTTCTAATTCTTTTAGATTTATTAGCCAGCTTAGTTCTTTCAAACACAGCACAGTAGAGCTGCCTGGGTGGCTCAGTGGGTTAAAGCCTCTGCCTTCTGCTCTGGTCAAGATCTGAGGTCCTGGGATTGAACCCCTCCTTCTGGCTCCCTGCTCAGCGGGAAGCCTGCTTCCCTTCCTCTCTCTCTGCCTGCCTCTCTGCCAACTGTGATCTCTGTCTGTCAAATAAATAAGTAAAATCTTTTCAAAATAAAAACCTAAAAAAAAAAACAAAGACAGCACAGTGAAGTTAAGTAACTTGCCCAAGGTCACACATGGATTAGTAAACACAGGCATTCTGGCTCCAGAATCCTTACTCTTTTTTTTTTTTTTTTAATATTTTATTTATTTGACAGACAGAAATCACAAGTAGTCAGAGAGACAGGCAGAGAGGGAGGAGGATGCAGGCTCTATCCGAGGACCCTGAGATCATGACCTGAGCCGAAGGCAGAGGCTTTAACCCATGGAGCCACCCAGGTGCCCCCAGAATCCTTACTCTTAAACGCTGACCATGATGCTTCTCATAATGCTCTTTAACTTAACATTTTTAGAATCAAGTTATCAATCCAAAACAAGAAGGAATAGTAACAATTATAAAACACAATATAAATTATATAAAACTTACCAATAAAGAGAAAATAACCAAAGTAAGGAGAGGGAAAAGAGTATGTGTCAGCTATTTTTCTTACCTTCTTGTACAGGGGTAACTTTCTGCACAGTAAAATTATTATAGCACAGAATTTTCTATATAATAGCAAGTCAACAATTATACATAGATAATTTTTATATAAAATAATAATATAAAAACCAGCAGGGAGGGGCGCCTGGGTGGCTCAGTGGGTTAGGCCGCTGCCTTCAGCTCAGGTCATGATCTCAGGGTCCTGGGATCGAGCTCCGCATCAGGCCCTCTGCCTGCTTCCTCCTCTCTCTCTGCCTGCCTCTCTGCCTGCTTGTGATCTCTCTATCAAATAAATAAATAAAATCTTTAAAAAAAAAAAAAAACAGCAGGGAGCAGAGAGATAAGGAATTTAAATTCCTCACATTTCACAGCAAGTATGATGGTTAAATTTATGGATACACAGTAGATACTGTCTAATTTTAATTTTAAAATGTTTTATAAAATTTATATAGAAACTCAAAATCTAAGATCACAAAAGCTACACGTAATACATTAAGAAATAGCAATAGAAGCAAATTATTTAGAACTTTGGGAGGATTATCAGAAAAGCTAAAAACAGAAATGGAGGAGAACTAGGGAGGGGAAAGTCCATAATTTTTATTAAAATTAGCAGATATTTTATTGTTAAAAATATTATGTAATTCTATTAATAAAAGTTGTATCCTGTAAAGAAGGGCATAAACTGGTGAGCACAGCCCTCCATTCAGGCATGGTAATACAAAATGAGAATAAATGCCACCCGTTCATAAAACCAAGTGGATAATACACAAACGTATTACAGAATACTCATGTTCTTTATTGATTCTTTGTTTCCACACCGTTAGGGACTAAATGGCCCATTTTTGTCATATAAACTTCTAAAGAGACATTCATTTCATCAGCTTTAGACAACTGTTGATCACACATACTCCAATCCTCTACCTTGCACACCACTTTTAAAGAACTGTCTAAATTCACACTTCGCTGGGGGAGGTGGGGGGGGGTGCTTGGGGGTTGGGGTCTACACTGGTATAGCCTTTTCAGGGTATAATTTCGCAGTCCTTATTGAAATGTGAAATATGGCCACACGCTGACCTAACAAGTTCACCTCTCAGAATCTACCATATAGCAACACCCCCAAATACTCAAAGATAACTCCATACACGGACTTTAGTGAAGCAACTACTGTTTAACACAGAGGAAAACGAAAACCATCTGAATGCGCACCAGTTAGACGCAAAATATTTTGTTGCCTTTTAAAAAATAAAATGCATCTATATGGAGTGACGCTAAAAAGTATTGGCAACATATCGTTAATCAAGAAAAAGCAAGATACAGAATCATATAGTTTGTGCGTGAGATAGATACATGATAGGTAGAGACAAACACGTACTGGGCAGAAGGCAGTGCAGGGAAGAAGTTTTTACTTTGAAATTTGATTTTTTTTTCTTTTTTTACAACTAGCATATATTGTTTTTATATCTTGGGAAATCAAAGTATATCTCAATAAATTAAAAAATTCAAAAGGAGAAAGACTCCATGTCTTTGCATTGGTTAGCTCTCAGATCTAAGGAAATAAAACCCCATACAGAAGCACGTGGATGAGGGAACAGGGCAGCTTCGCCGGCTGGGTCATTTCTTAGGGGGCCAGGGGATAAACCGGGACGCCGAAATACTAGGGCAGAGCTCTGGAGAGAACCCGTGAGCCCCAGGGCGGGCCAGGCGGCCAGGGACTCGCGCGGGGAGGACGGGTGCCCCGGGGCGGGGGTTACTTAGGAAACCGGGACGCGCAGCCTACACGCCCGGAAACACCCCGGGAACCCGGCGCGTGGGAAAAAGGGCGGAGGGTCAGGGAGCGAAGGGGCGGGCCGGCGCGCAGGAGCGCGGCAGGGATCTAGGGACGCGCCCCGAGTCCGAGGCGCGGCAGGCGGACACTGTTTGGCCCACCGGGGCGGCCGGGAAGTTCGGGGGCAGCTTTCAAAGCCGGGGAGACGGGCAGAGCGCGCGGGGAGCGCGCAGCGGGCACCGGCGGGCGCCCCAGGCCGAGGCCGAGGCCGCAGTCCCCGGGGCGCGCTCGGGTGGGGACGCCAGCTCCAGTACCTTCCCAGGAGAGCTCTCCTCCGGGTTCCCGCTTCAGGAACTTGTACCAGAACGTGTCCACGCGGCCCGGCTCCGCCCCGTCCTGCGCCGCCTCCTCCGGCGCCAGCTCCACCTCCCCGAGCCACAGGCCGGGCTCCTGCAGCGCCAGCGCCCCCGCGCCCGCCGCCGTGCCTGCAGGCCTCAGGCGCACGGCCCCGCGCGGCTCCCAGCGTCCCAGCTCGGGCCGCGACCCCACGACCAGCAGCTCCGGCCCGGCCCCGGCCACCGCGGGCGGCACCACCACCCCGAACCGGAACCGCATGGCGGCGGGCGGCGCAGCTCCGGGTGTCGGTGCCCGGCGGCCGGCGGACGTGGCCCGAGCGCGAAGCGGCCGCGGCGATTGGGCGGCGGCGCAGGGGGCCTGGTCGCCAGGGGCCGGGGCGCCGGCGGGGACACGTGCGAGGCTGCACCTTTTTTGGGCTGCATCACGCGGCCTAGGAGCCGGGCCTGGTCCAGCCCGGGGCCTGTGGCGACGGGAAGCGGGCGCGGGACGAGTGTCCTCTCGCGGAGAAGGACGCTTGCCCGGGCGGATCGCCTCTTCCCGCAGCGCGGCTCCGCGGGGCCGCGGGGGACGCGGCGGAGGCGACAAAAGGGAGTCTAAACGGGTTAGGAAAGGGAGGAAAACAGCCCAGAACCCCTGCGATTTTCCTGTCATTTTTCCCAAAAAGTCGAAATTATGTTTATGTGGGTCGTAAAGAAAAATGGCCTGACATTAACAGTGAAGTTGGGGGAAGATCCTGGCCGCGGTGTCTGGAGAGCTCCGGCCCTTAAACAGGTCTCTTGCTCTGGGCCTCCGGTTTCTTTATCTGTAACGTGAGGGTATAAAATAACCATCTTGAACGACCCTGCTAACTCCGAAGGTCTCTCCGATTGGTGGAAGAGATGCCGTTCAGAGCCCAGAGCTGATGCAAAAAAACACTGGTTACTTTTCCCTTGCCTAGTCCAATTTGAGGCCTGAAATGACACATGATCGCTTTCATTTTTTCAAAAAATATTCTATTTTTAGTATATGTAAAACGCGTTTGGGGTAAATACTTTCGAGTCCTTTTCAAGGTAAAACAATACGGACCATAATTCTATGATTACAAATGTGTGATATAATTTTTTTAATGGCATAAAAATAAAAAATGCTGAAAATTTGCTTTCAGTAAACCAAATATTTGTGTGTCAAGAAATACAGATTTATAGCTGTTTGGTCAAAAGGAAAAACCTATTTACATGGGTGGGGAGAGGGCTTTAATTTTTGTTACTGGTTTAAGATGACCATCCTTCCTGTTTATGTATTTGTTATTTTCTGGTTCTTTAATAAAATTGTTCTCCTGTTCTTACATTTGTATATGCACCACTTAACAACCAGAGACACATAAATATCCCTAGTTCATGTTTTTACCAGTATTTGAAAGCTTGTGAAAAATAGGGCGGGGGGAGTTAAAATTTCATGCATTAAGAATATCATAAGTAAAACAAAAAGAAATACAAACTGAGTCTGTCAGTGGAACAGTTAGTAAACTAATATGCTTTACTCTTAAATATTGATATTCCATTCAGTGTTTGGTTGGTTGCTAAGCTTAAGGATAAACACAAAGAAAAGAAGACAGCAAGGCTAGCCAAACATGGCTGATTCAGTAGCAAAGCAGACATTAAATCATGGTGGCATGTGAGTCAGCTTATTCAGATTGCTGTTAACAAAATATTCTTAGACTAATTTTAGGAAATTAAGAGTCGTTTGGCCGTGCAAGGACCCTGGGAACTGACAATTCAGGACTTTCTTCTGTTGTTCTATGCAGCCTGTGTGTATGCTTTCCAAATGGCATTATTCCCACCAGCTCTTCCAGGGTGAGTATTGTCCATTCCGTAGATAAAACGAGGAGAAAAGGAGGAGGGGGAGAAAAGGAAGGAAGGACCGTGGGAGGAAGAAAAGAAAGAATGGAGAAAGAGACAAAAGGGGCAACATATTTGATCAAGAGGCATTATTTCCTTTACTTTTCTATCATAAAGGAGTTGAGTAATTTTTTATTTTTAAGATTTTTATTTGTTTATTTGACAGACAGAGATTACAAGTAGACAGAGAGGCAGGCAGAGAGAGAGAGAGGGAAGCAGGCTCCCGGCTGAGCAGAGAGCCCGATATGGGACTCGATCCCAGGACCCTGGGATCATGACCTGAGCCGAAGGCAGCAGCTTAACCCACTGAGCCACCCAGGCGCCCCAAGGAGTTGAGTAATTTTAACAGTCAGAAGTATCCCAGGCGCCCCAAGGAGTTGAGTAATTTTAACAGTCAGAAGTATCCCCTTAATCCCCAAACCAAATATGTAGTATTTTACAGCATAGATTGAAATATAGTAGATGTGATAGCTACATTGTACACTAAGTAAAATGCAGTTGGAAAGAAGAACAAGACCAAAAGGAAATATTCCAAAGCCTCAACCATACTTCATCAATCATTTGAACTTATTAACCATAAAAATTATTATAGCCATTGAACCCTTATTATGAACTAAGCATGTGGTTTTCAAACTCATATTGTCTCATTTAATTCTCTTACCAGTCCTAAGAAGTAACTAATATGGTATCTCCATTTTTGTATGTGAGGAAAATGTGCAGAAAGTTTCAGTAAGCAGCCCATAGCAAGGAAGGGATGGAGCTGGTGCTAAAAGTCATCCATTCAGCTTACAGTTAAAGATATATATAATATACATTATAAAAAATTTGATTTCTAGGAAAATCACTTAAAGACTACCTTTAAATCCCAGCATATTTAAATGAGTTATTCTCCACTAGCTCTTAATGAAAAACTAACTTCCTATAATTATTTCCTATAACCAATTTCATCCTTAGGAATGATGAAACAGATAAATCTAAACTAATAGACAAGTCTATAAGGACATAAATATTTTGGTACTTAGAATGGATTTGATCTCAGACCCCAGAAAATGGTCATTGTTATGCCTTTATACACCTGTCTTCTTGACAATGGAAATACAGATTTGGAAAGTCAAGGTAAAAGGGTGCCGGGGTGGCTCAGTTGGTTAAGCATCTGCCTTTGGCTCAGGTCATGATCTCAGGTTCCTGGATTGAGCCCTGTGTCTGGCTCCCTGCTCAACAGGGAGTCCGCTTCTCCCTTTCCCTCCCTGACCCCAGTTCTGCTCTTGTGTGCTCTCTCTTCCGAATAAATAAATAAAATCT
This sequence comes from Mustela nivalis, assembly GCF_964662115.1. Classification (NCBI taxonomy): domain Eukaryota; kingdom Metazoa; phylum Chordata; class Mammalia; order Carnivora; family Mustelidae; genus Mustela; species Mustela nivalis. The sequence goes on along the minus strand of NC_139024.1, from coordinate 56,447,155 downwards.
TAAAAAAAAAAAAAAAAAGGTTTTTTTCCTGGTTGAGTTAGATTCTTGATGCTATATGAAGACAAGTTGAATTTAGAGCAAGAGTTGGCTCAGTAAAGAAACATAATTTTGATAATTTTTAAAAGACCAAACTAATTTGTTGTCATTGAATTTCATTTCTATAGTGCTATCTTTTATAAAACTACAACATTTATTGAAGAATGGGTGATAAATTCACATTTAGAGTTTCAGGATCCAATTCAAATGTAAATTCTTTCAATGCTCCCTCAGGGAAAGCTATTATTTAGAACTATGGTAATTTATGTTTTCTGAAGAAATCTTTCACTAGTCAGTGAGTTATCATAAATCTTCCTTTATAACATTGTATATGTATACACACACTCACTAATGCAAACCATATTTCATCCAAACAGTTCAGGGACTGTTATAAGCATTACTTTATTACTTGTCAGAACATACTAAGAGTTAAATGTGCCACATACACTATTTCCAATTCTGTGGTTTAAAAAAATAAAAAAATAAAAGCAAACAACAAAACCTTCCTGAAAGAATTTAATTATAGCTTAGAAAATTTGCATATTGCAGCTTACTTTTTTCTGGGTTGGAAAATTGTAGGTTAGGCTACTTGAAATCCCTTCAAGGATCTGAAGCAATAGACAGATTTGACCTATACCCAGGCTTTGTCTAAAAATTCCACAATTTCTCAACTATTTAAAAAATCCATGCCCCTTTCTGATACATATAAAAATCTCCTATCTGCAGGAGATTCCAATAATTCCACCTCCCACCCCATCCCACCATACAGACAAGAACTGCATTTTTAGTACATCACCAACAGTCAGTTTAGTCATGCATTTTTATGCAATTTATGCTACAGAAATATTGATTTTTTTAAATTGACCAGAGCCAAAGGCAGTCGCTCAACCAACTGAGTCACCCAGGTGTCCCAGAAATATTGATTTTTTTTAAATGGTCCAAGTATAAAATTACAGTGAAGCATATTTCTTTTCAAAAGATATTGACCTGCCCCTTCCCTGCCACGCATGTGTACACACACACACACACACCGGCTGCTGTCCGCTTTGTAAAACCCACACCTCCTCTCCGCACTTCTGAACTGAATGCCTCTTCTCAACAGGTCGTCTGAGCCTGGATTCTGTCAAGCAATGACCCCAACTGGCTCTTCCTAGCGAAAGTACAGGGCCAGGCCGGTTAGCTGGACCTTGAGTTCAGAGACACCAGTTCAGAGCTTCCTTCAGATTGAAAAAGATCCTCCTAGGTCTGGGGTAATTTGAATGGCAGGTTAATTAACACCTCTCTCAAAAAGGGTAGAAGGGTCAATACCTCATCCACTAGGAATAAAAGAGTAGTGGCTAGGAAGGATGATTTGAAACTCCAACGGGAACTTTCGAGGAGTTTGAGAAAAGGGAAAGAGTTAGCTGGAAGCAGAGCAGGCTCCTTGATACTTAAGTGAAGAACTGAGACTAAGGTGGGGAAGGAGAGTAGCCCCGCGCGGGGGAGGGGCAGGAGGCAAGCCTGACAAGTAGTTTTCAGGAATTTGAACACTCTGTAATTCACCCTTTGCTGCTTTTTCCTAATCATTGTACGTGTTTCTATCAAGCCTACAGGTATTTTAAACGTGACGCTGTTTAGGATGCTTTTGTCTGGCGTGGGGAAAGGAGGACAAACAGAAGGTTGGTTTGGAAACATTGGTTTACTTCAACACCAGGGGGACAACGGTGAGGATCCCAGAAGGAAAGCAAGGATTGGTGATAGCTGGAAAGGAGAAGCCTGAAGTGAAACCCCATTGACCTTCGATAGGAAAAAAAGGGTAAAGCAGGAACTGTGTAAAGACCATGGGCTTCCCCTGCTAAACTCTAGTTCATACTAGGAGCTCAAGGATTCCCGGAAATGCAGAATCGTTGGGGAGAAGTTGTACTCCTGTTTAATTAAAGGAAGTAACCACTTATTCAAAACTATATCCTCGTCCAAGCATGCACTATGGAGATTGTCAAAGTATAATTTTCCAAAATGACTCTCACATATATTAATGAAGAAACCAGCAGAATGATAAAAGTGGTTCAAAAAGAATTCCAGACCTAATATGTATAGACTCGGAAAGACTGGTAGATTACTAGATTAGATACAAAACTGATTAATATCCTACTGGGCAATAAAACTAACCTTTGGATTTATCTATCCTGCCACCCAGAAATCACTTGCATTTTAGACAGATAAACATCTACAATATTGAATAAATAGCTTTTGGAGGGAGGGCCCTAACCAATAGTAAACAGTAACATAAATCAGGCACAAATATTCTTGTAGAGGATGAAATAACTCGGAGGGTACTGAGGGTCCTGCTCCAACACGCAAGACAGGCAGTCACCCTTATATCTCAATTCTAGGTTTTGGATATTTTTTCTGTACAGTGTATAAAAATAACAATAATAACATCCAGATTATTGAACTCTTATCTACAATGGGCTTGGCATTGTGCTGGGTGTCAAACACTTCTTATCTAATTCTGTCCACATTTCCATGATGTAACTATGATCTCCATTATCCAGAAAAAGCCACAAATTATTTGAGCATTAACTGATTTGCCTAAGGCCATACAACTAATAAATGACAAAGACAGGAATGCCTGACTCAATAGCCTCTCCAGACAAGGACTCAGCACATGGTTGTGCACAGAAACACTAGGCTGAAGGGCTGGGGAGGCCTGGGGGGGGGGGGGGGCTGAAATGCAATCCATGCTCCACTTGCAAAGCCTTTTGTTCTGGGTGCAGTTCTCCTCCCATAAACTGTCTGTTCCTGGGTAAGCCTAGTGCCATGAGGCAAATCTACATATGGAGCCTTGGGGGGTGCCATCTCTCAGGTCTAACACATTTCACTATTTCCTTCTCCAAGCAGGAAATTATTCCAATTCTCACAAAGACATATATAAACTAAAGCCCTACTCTATAAGTGTTAAAAAAAAAAAAAAATTAAGTTGTTTAGATCCAGTTGGCAAACCTCAGTAAAATTATAGCTGTAAACAGATTATATGCAGCAGTCTGGACAAACACAGATGAATCTAACTTAACTAGATTTAGAACAGTACCCTAGACTTTATATACATTCACTATGACCATATCATCTGCCTTTGGGGTCTGCCCTGTGGGAGACTGCACTCTCTGCTGAGATTTTGTTATGCACGAACTTCACCAGAAACTCCACAGCCCTTCTGTAGTGTAGGGAACTCCAAGAGATGAATGAAACAGGAAACCAAAATTCTAAAGCTTCCTTCCTTGGAAGGAGGCCAGAAACTGCTATTATGAGAGAAACAAGTTTTCTTAATCTGACTTAGCACATTTCCCTTCGATTTCAGGTAGAAATGTGACTAGAGTGAGGTGTTAATATCTCTGTACCTCTACACAAAAAAGAGCTTGTAGAATTTATAAAGTCAGGGTAGGGGGTAAGGGTAGGGAGGAGTTCTTCTAGATGGAGAAATTGTAAGAGTAACAGTTGCTCCCTCTGTGGGAAGTAACATAGTGGCTGCAACATCACTGGCCTGTGATCTTAGAAACCACTGGTACTTTCTGTAGCAGAGACCACAAAACTGCAGACCACAACCGACAGACATACAAGGGCTTCTGTTTAATTCCTTGCCAAAATATAAATATTGGAAAATTTCACAGGAATATCCAAATTTTTGTCTTCTCTTGAAAAAAAAGATTTAGCAAGAAGGGGCCACAGCTTCCAAGACACAATGGGTGGAGTTGAGAAGGGACTGTCTCCCCCTTTGGATGGGCTTGAACTCCCAACACTCCAGTTTCCACCATGCCCACATTGTCTCCCTGAAATTGGGGCCAAGTTGTTGTTTATCCTGATACTCCAAGAGTTTTTGTTTGTTAGTTTTCATGACAGCATTAAAAAGGAAGTAGTGACGATATGAAGATACTGGAAGTTTTATTTAGGTTGATGAAAATGCAAAATAGTGCAGCCACTTTGGAAAACAATTTGACAGTTCCTCCAAAGGTAAAACATAGTGTTAACGTATGACCTAGCAATCCCACTCCTTCACAAGATATGGAAAACAATGTCCATTCAGAACTCTGCAAGTGAGGGGCGCCTGGGTGGCTCAGTGTGTTAAGCCGCTGCCTTTGGCTCAGGTCATGATCTCAGGGTCCTAGGATCGAGCCTCGCATCGGGCTCTCTGCTCAGCAGAGAGCCTGCTTCCCCCTCTTTCTCTGCCTGCTTCTCTGCCTACTTGTGATCTTTCTCTCTGTCAAATAAATAAATAAAATCTTAAAAAAAAAAAAAAAAAAAGAACTCTGCAAGTGAATGTACATGGCAACATTATTCCTAATAGCCAAAAATTGAAAACAACTCAAATTTCTATCACCTGATGACTAAATCAACAAAATACGCTATATTTGGCCATAAAAAGAAATAAAGTACTGATGTATGTTATAACATGGCTTGATTTTGAAAATGTTATGCTGAGTCAAAAGGCCAGTTGCAAAAGAGCACATACTGTGTGATTCCAATTATATGAAATGTCCTGAATAGGCAAGTCTACAGATACGGAAAGGAGGTCTGTGATTGTCTCAGATCAGAATCTATAGGGAAGGGAATGAGGAGTGACTAATAAAGGTATAGGGTTTGGGAAAGGAAGTGTTAAAAATATTCTAAAAGTGATTATAGTGATGGTTGCACAAATCTGTGAATATATTAAAATTAAAATTGTACACTTTAAATAGATGACTTCTATGAATAATATCTCAATAAAACTGTTCCAAAAACAGCAAGTCAACTATTAGAACAGCTGTGGGCCTCTTGAAGTCATGTGGGTTTTGAACCCCTGGTTTTTTGGTTTGTTTTATATTTTAGTTATTTCTTTGAAAGAAAGAGTGAGAGAGAGAAAGAGAAAGTCCATGAGCAGGGGCAGAGAGAGAGAGAGGGAAAATACGGTTTTACCTCCTGAGCAGGGAGCTCAACACCCAGGACCCTGGGATCATGACTTAAGCTGAAGGCAGATGCTTAGCTGACTGAGCCATCCAGGTATCCCAAACCCCTGTTTTTCAAAGGAAAATACACATAAACCTGATTCCTAAGAATCTGCAAGAGGAGGATTTGCTTCCTCAAGCATACACTGAGGTACTGATTTGCGATAGTACATAGAAGAATAACCTTTTTATTTTTTTCAGCTTCTTCCAAAAGTGATAACCATTTCACAAGAGACAATCTATATACAAATACTTTTGAAGATTTATTCATTTGAGAGAGAAAGAGAATGCAAGCATAGGGGGAAGGGGCAGAGAGAGAACGAAAGAGTCTTAAGCAGACTCCAGCATGATACAGAGCCCAACATGGGGATGGTCTCATGACCCTGAGGTCACAACCTGAGTTGAAACCAAGAGTTGGTCTCTTCAACCAACTGTACCACCCAGGCACCCCAGTGTACAAATACTTTTGAAGTATACAGCATTGGGTAGGTGACTTGGAACGCACCAACAAATATAAAACGTGATTCTTGTTCTCATAGAGTTTATCAGTATAGTTGCTGGAAAGAAATACACATGAAAACTGTTACAACACAAAAAATTATTGTTTTCAAATGTAACAATACTAAATTACTTGTCACCAAGCAGCTACGAACAACTAGCGGCAGGCGTCATAAAGGTCGCAGAAGGACTGAAGCACCAAGGACCTAGACAGGTTGGGTCTGGTATCCGGTCATGAAGGACTTGCAACCAGAGCTTGGAATGGACAGAAGACAAGAAAGAGGTGGGGGTGAAGGGCCACTGGTATTCCTGTACACTGGTAACCACAGCAACAAAAGCAGAGACACAAAAAATCTCAAAGCATGTTTAATGTAATGCAGACTAACAAAGGATACAGATCCCAGAAATTGTTTTTTCTCAGATAACTATATGACATATTCTGCACTAATCAATTACAGGTTAGACTAGTTCTGCATTCTTACTTATATGTTTTACAATTTCTATTAAAAATAACAAAGAGGAGCACCTGGGTGGCTCAGTGGGTTAAGCCTCTGCCTTCGGCTCAGGTCATGATCTCAAGGACCTGGGATCGAGACCTGCATCAGGTTTTCTGCTCAGCAAGAAGCCTGCTTCCCCCTCTCTCTCTCTGCCTGCCTCTGCCTACTTGTGATCTCTCTCTCTCTGTCTGTCAAATAAATAAATAAAATCTTCTTTAAAAATAATAATAATAGAGAAACAAGCATATTATGGTAGTTTTATAATGAAGAAATGGGAAATAGAGAAAAGAAAGTGTCTTGGGTGTTTACTGTCCAAAGAGAGAATATCAAACTTATTAAAATCAAGAGGTGAACGATTTCATACACTTTAGTTCAGTAAGAAGATAAGTTCATTGTGCTATTTTATAATAGCAAAAATTAGCATACTGTAAATTGTTCTAATCTATTTGCTATTATCTTTGGCAGTGAGTATGTGAGTACACCACCTGCAAGCTTACCAGGCAAACAGTATTAATCATGGCAAGGCTAATATATATTTAATAATCTCATTTAGCTATCCAACTTCCTGAAGTATGATGTTAGATACATGAGATTGTATTTTTTAAGTAAATATCTTTGGATGCAGTAACATTCTTTTTAGAAAGTGTGATTTATTATCACTTTAAGGAAAAAATTGATTTTTCAAAATCTTTAATTTCCAATAAGTGTCCGGCTATGACATAGTCATTGCAAGGCCAGTAAATTCACCTGGAAAAAAAAAATACTGTGGTTTAATTAAGTTTGTATGTCCCAGGTGGAGGAGCAATTGATTCCATGATCAATTTAGAAATTCTTCCAAAGAATAAATGAGAATATAATTTATTTCACCAGATTAATACCTTTAGTAGTCAATCAGTTTAATATAGTTGGTTTCCCACATTGCTCTGAGTTAGAAAATTCAAAGAAAGAACAATTGTGCTTGGAACAGCAGAGTTCTAAGAACCAGAAGGAGCTCCATGTTCCTTTGTTTGATATAGGAGGAAATTGGGATGCTTATAAAAACAGGTTTTAAGTTTCTCATTTATTTGTTTTCATCCATACATCTAATTTTCTAAAACATAAAGGATTATCAGAGACACACGCTTCCTTTTGTTTCCATGTCCTTCCTCTCCTGTGGTCACCTCAAGTGTCAATGATACAGCCACCAGAACATACATGATCTATGATTGAGAAAAGTGATTTTCCTCAAGAAAATAAATATTAGTGATCTTTTGATTTTCTGAACAATATGACTATAGAACTTTTTTAGAATATCTTCAATTAGTCTTTAATGTGATGGTTCCATCCATCACCAGCATTTTAAGCCTACTCCCTCCCTTGAGATTTTCCAGGAAGTTGTATTGTCCTGGGTTATGTTCAAGAGCAATCTCAATGTTTTTTAGAGTAGAGAAATTTATTGCACTACCTTCAAATTAACCAGTCCAAAAAAGGAAAAGAGTCCTTGACACTTTGCAATAAAATAATGCATTGATCTGTATATTCAGGAATTGGAGGTATATCATTCTCATTATATGTTACTCTTTACCTTCCAGGTGAACAACACCCTCACTCCCAAGGACCTCAGAGTAAATGGGGATTGATCTTGCTGTTCCTGATCTCCCAGCTGGAAGAACACATGCAACACCCTCTTGACTTGACTCTCTCCTCCCCATTTCCAACCTACGAGATATTCCCCATTGTTTTCCCTTTCTCCACACTCCCTTCAAGTGGGCCTTTTGGAAAAGGCTGAAGAACTAGGTGTTCAGTCAGGATTAGGTGATGCTTTGATAACAAATGTCCTCAAAATATCCATGACTTAAAACCACCAGCATTTATGTCTTAGTCATATCACGTGTCCTTATTGGGTTGACTGAATTATCTGCCCTACATCGTACTCACTGCATGTCCCCCCACAAAAATTAACAGAAAATGATGTATAAAAAAGAGGTTAAGATATTTATATATCTTAACCTCTTTGTGCCTAAAATAAGTTAATTCTGGTATGTCCAGAATTCTGGCTCCCTTGAGTTTCCCTGAGGGGATTAAGCTGTAGTCATCCACAGTGGTAACTGCCTTGGAAAGAGTCCCTATATGATCTGCTTCTGTCCTTGTCTATTTCCCCACCTCTACTGCTCTTCTTCCTGACTAAACTATTTCATGGAACCATAACTGGCATTTGTGCAGGTCACAAATGATTGAGTATCAGTAGTTTCATAAGTTTCAAATTAATTCCTGAACCAGAATCCTTGATTGAGGATTTGCTTCTAAGGCACGCATACAAACAAAGTTTCACTTATTTTTTTGAATTTCGTAAAAATGAAACCATACTGCATGTTTTCTTTTGTAACTGAAGTCTTTTTCTCAACACTATGGCTTTGAAACACATACATCTTGTGGCATGTAAGTATAACTTAATTATTTTTGTTCATGTGCAGCATATTTCATTGCCTGAATATCCTATGCTTTATAAATTTTATTGTTAATAGGCGAATTTTTTTTAAGATTTTATTTATTTGACAGACAGAGATCACAAGTAGGCAGAAAGGAAGGAAGAGAGAGAGGAAGGGAAGCAGGCTCCCTGCCGAGCAGAGAGCCCAATGCCGGACTCGATCCCAGGACCCTGGGACCATGACCTGAGCTGAAGGCAGAGGCTTTAACCCACTGAGCCACCCAGGTGCCCTAATAGGTGAATTATTTTGGGTATGGACCTATTATAAACATAAAGCTATCAACAGCCTAGTATGTACTTCACGTTGTACATTTGCACTAATTTCTCTAGGACCTATCACTATATAAGTAGTTCTATAAAAGAATTGCTAAATCATACAGTATGTTCATATTCTATTTGTTCTTGAAAAAATATTAAAAATAAGGAACAATAACCTTTACTGGGTGTAATCTAGTATGTACATCTACTGTTTTGCTACTTTCTACATAGCATATCTTCAATGTAAAAGTTTTAATTCTATGCAGACCTGAGTTGGAAAGCAGGCTGAGGATTTCGATTCCTCTCGGAATAACTCCTCTGGATTTTCTCCTTGAAGAGTGTAATCTCCTTATGTTTACCCTTTTCTTCAAGCAATAAATAAATCCAACTCCTTTAGTTGTTTCTCTAGTTATTTCCATTGCTCTCTTCTGAACTGCCTCCAAATTTTTCAGATCCAGGGTGACCATATAACTTATTATCTTAAGCTGATAAATTTTGAGAATGAAAAGAGGTGTTAAAATAATTAACAATGTTAATTGATTTACAGTAGATGTAAACCAGATTCATGCCAGGCAAAACAGAATGTACTGTTACCCTACTTATATTATACTTTATTTAATGTGCTCTCAAAGCAAATAAAGAATGTTTCTGGAGGACGGGCACATGTTAAGTATTAAGGAGGCATGGTTGGCTACATGACGTGTTTCCATTTATAGCCCCAGTCTCAGAGGATTTACTATGAATTTATTATGCACAAGTAACAACACATAATGGTATTTCTAAATAGGAAGTGTAGAAAACACTGGGCTTTTAGTGGCGATGAGGTAACATTAGCTAGGTTTCAGCTGTGTCCTTTAGGGAAATTGTGACTATCTATTTGATCTTCAGTTTGGCAACAGACACAAATCTCAATGGCAATTCAGTACAAAAAGGAGATTTTTCTGAAGTATTAGCTGGTTGCTAAGTAACATGGAAAAATGGTTAAATTAGGAAAAGTTTACTAAATTCCCTTGTATTTACTGGCTTCAGAAAACAGCTCTTGTTTAGATAGGACCTGTTTGACAACTTGTACTTGGAAAACTGAAAGTGTGACATTTTTCTACAAGCAGAAATATGCAAAACAAAACTATTTTAGGCATAAGAAATTTCACAGGGTTAGTATTTGTTTATACAGAACAGTCTATAATGCATCTCATTATTTAGATAAGCAAAACATCAGAATAAAAATGCAAAATATTTAGGAAACAGTCTAATTGCTTCAAAATACTTAGATGTTCTCAAATAGTTTGATCATAATAGAAGTGATCATTTAATGGGAGCTACATTGTTGCAGTCACTGAGCTTCGGACTTTGGTTTTATTATCTAATAAAATTCTCTTAAGTAGAAATTAGGATTCCATTTTGCTGGTTAAGACACTGAAACTTAACTGGTTAATTAAATTTTTCTGTTACAAGCTAGCAAGTGGCTGAGTTGGTTTTAAATCCAAAGCTTTTTGACTCCAAAGGCCTTATACTTATAATAAAATATTTGGAGGTTTTAATTTTATTGCTACCTCATAAAAAATGCTACAGTTCAAGTGATGTTAAATTAATTGACATCGCAATTATAGTACAGAGATGTGAGGATATTATGTTATCAAAACAATTAAAAATGATGTGAGTAGAGATATGGGGGCCCACTTTAAAAAATAGAAGCTATACCTACATTGAAAATGTATTTCTAAACTAAAAAAAAAGTAATATTAATATTTAAACACTAAAGAGGCTGACTTAATCTAAGAAGTATAAAAATACTATTTTTTAAATGTTGAATTTCACATTCTTGGGAATCAACTTAAGCAATGTCAATTTAGGGGGAAAGTAGGTATTAATCAGTACGATAATGTATATAATCAAGTAGGAGGACTTCAACCCCCAAATTCACAGAGGTAAGATATTTTCTGTTTGTCTCTCAAGTCTATCCAATTTTTGCTATGAAAAAAGTACACTTTGGTAGAGAAATTTTTAAACCACCTTATACTGAGTTTGGTATTATTCTGAAGCAGAAAACTTGAAATCTTTGGAGTAATGCTCCTGTGTAACCTAACCTTTTCAAAATATACTGAAAGTATCCTCAAAAAGTTGAAAATAGAGCTACCTTATGACCCAGCAATTGCACTACTGGGTATTTACCCTGGAGATACAAACATAGTGATCCAAAGGGGCAAGTGCATCTGAATGTTTATAGCAGCAGTGTCCACAATAGCCAAACTATGCAAAGAACCTAGATGTCCATCAACAGATGAATGGATAAAGAAGATGTGGTATATATATACAATGGAATACTATGCAGCCATCAAAAGAAACAAAATCTTGCCATTTGCGACAATGTGGATGGAACAAGAGGGTATTATGCTTAGCGAAATAAGTCAATCAGAGAGAGACAACTATCATATGATCTCCCTGATATGAGGAAGGGGAGATGCAATGTTGGGGGTTTGAAGGTAGGAAAAGAATAAATGAAACAAGATGGGATTGGGAGGAAGATAAACCATAAGAAACTCTTAATCTCACAAAACAAACTGAGGGTTGCGGGGGGGGGGGGTAGGGAGAGGGTGGTGGGGTTATGGACATTGGGGAGGGTATGTACTATGGTGAGTGCTGTGAAGTGTGTAACCTGGTGATTCACAGACCTGTACCCCTGGGGCTAATAATGCATTATATGTTAATTAATTTTTTTTAATTAATAAAAAGATATACTGAAAGTAGAAGCTTTAAGAAACATTCTTTGTCATGGTTCTCATTGCCCATCATGCATAGGAATTCTTTTGTTTTCTATTTTACTCTTCCATCTAATTTCCATAAGTTAATCATTATTTTCCTCTAATCTTCTCACTCTCTGGCCTACCTTCTTTTATTATCTTAGTTTTTAACTTCTGGCAAATTCTTTTGAAATGTTTGAACCATGTTAGCTGCATTTCTTCCTTCACAGTACATTAAAAGTGATCCTTTATTAGGAAAAAAGTCATACTTTAAAGATCTATATGTATTATGAACTTTAGTCTTGCTGAGAATAAATACAAAGCTAATTACTGTGGTATGAGGGAAAAAGTTTTCAACTTTTGAATTACATATAAGTTCCCAAACAATACAAGCCATATCTTCAGTGCAAAATATTAAAAATGTCAAGATAACTTTTCTACTCACTATTTAGATGTGATTCTTTTATTGCTAGCTAAGTTAAAGATAACATAGGAAGAAAACTCTGGACAATAATTCTAACTTAGTGTCTCAAAATCAAGAATGATAGATTTCTATGAAACTTATACAACTTTGAAAAAAGATGAAAGGTAGCATTTTTCTTGATTTTTGAAAATTGTAAAATAATAAAGTAAATTTAATTTTATAGTTCTATAAAGAATGTATTTCAATGTCTGATCAGTGAAGATTTGATTCTGAATGACTTAAAGATTTGGTTAAACTATAATATCATAATGCTTGGAATTGGCAAGTCCTCAAAGGAATAGTGAGTCTTTTTCAATAAAATGAAAAACTGTATCTGTTTAGTATGTATGAATGTGCTAATTATATCAGAAGAAAAATAAACCATTAGATGAGTAATGAGGTCAATAATAAATAAACACCTTTCAGTGTAGTTCGGCTGTGTGTGGTGTGTGTGTGTGTGTGTGTGTGTGTGAGAGAGAGAGAGAGAGAGAGAAACTAATGTGTCTGGGGATAGAGGAGAGATATCCCTGTAGTCAGGGAGAAAAGCAGACACGAGAATCCCCAAATCACAAGGATGTGGATAGGACCAGTGGCTACTAGGAGATCATCTCAGGGGAAAAAAATAGTGATAGGAAGATATTTAATGTCTGAAATAAACAGGTGACTTACCAACTTATAATTTTCTGGATTTGAAAACATTCACTAAGCACCAACTAGGCACATGGCCAACTTATCACAGCACCAACATCATCAGGAATGCAGAGCTTTTCATCGTTGTTGCCAGTGAAGATTAGTGTAAACTTTGCTTCTATGTTTTAGGTTTTGCAGCAGAAGTAAAAACTTCTACTAGATCGTGGGTTAGGAAAATAGTCAATGGGACACTCACCTGCTTTTGAAAATGTTGTTTGTTAGAACGCAGGAAGGTTCACTCATTTGCATATTGCCCTCATGTACTTTCACACTAACCTGGCATTGTTGAGGACATGCAGCAGAAACCAACGTGCCTCCAAGCCTGAAATGTTTACTACCTTACCCTTTCCAGAAAAGCTTGTTCACCACTGCTCCACACCAGCGCTATTCTCTGCCTCAGCATTATCGACCTCTGGGGCCACATAATTATTTTGTGGGGCTTTTCTGTGCTTTGTAGGAAGTTTAGCAGCATCTGTGGCTTCTACCCCCTAGATACCAGTAGCACATCTGCAGTTGTGTCAACCAAAATGTCTCCAGATGTCACCAGATGTCCCCCAGGGTGTCATACCACCCATGATTGAGAACGAGGACTCAAGACAAGTGTCATTTTTCTAAACTCCCTACGAGTTTCTGACACAAATTGCTCTTTCATGTCGACTTACATAGCAACAGATAAAAAAGCCAATTTGAAGAAATTTTGATTGAAAGTATACAAATAAAGGAAAAGTACTAGATGCTATTGCTTCTCCCTTTTCTACCCAATAAAATATATGTGGATTCATACACTCTGCCTTCCCTCTCTCACAGTACATGTCAGTCCTCCTGGCTAAGGCTAACTCCAACTCCGCATGATCTCAGTTCCTCTCAGCTACTCAAGGGCATGAGTAGCTTCCCCCACCGAGCCACCAATTTCTCTTTCTTTCCTGGATCAGATACATCAGTAACACTTATATTACTATTTCTCTCATCTTGAAACAAACTAACTAAACCTCTCTTTCTCTATCTCCTTCTATTTACTGTTCACATTTCTTTGATATGACTTACAGTATGTCTTCTTGAGAAATATAAATCTTCAGATTCAAGAATGATGATGAATCCCAAATGGGACAAAAAATAATGCATAGCTGGATCTATCATAATGAAAACAAAGAACACCAGTGACCAAGAGTTTATCCTAAAAGCAGGCAGAGAGAAAAAAAAAAAGGTAATATACAAAGGAAAAATAACTAGACTGACAGCTGTTTCCTCATAGCAAAAATGGAAGCCAGAGAATGGATGAATACTTTTTTTTTTTTTAAGATTTTATTTATTTATTTGACAGACAGAGATCACAAGTAGGCAGAGAGGCAGGGGGGTGGGGAAGCAGGTTCCCTGCTGAACAAGAGAGCCCGATGCCGGGCTCAATCCCAGGACCTGACCTGACCTGATCATGACCTGAGCCAAAGGCAGAGGATTAACCCACTGAGCCACCCAGGCGCCCTGGATGATACTTTTGAAGTACTTTGGGGAGTACTACTTACTCATGAATTCTCCTACAGAATCCTCAGCTTCTGTCATGTTGACTCAGCTGTATCATCTTTACTATAGGGGCAGCGACAGTTACACGGTACCTGTACTGTCTAGCTCACAGCAGATGAATAGATGCTGAATCCCAGTATAAGACTCATGTTCTTCATTGCTCTTGACTTCTTGATTACATAACCATCTTTTGCATTATTATACATATATTTCACATTAAATAAATGTGGCCATATAATTACTAATCTGTTCATTTTTAACATTTCGATGGTTTAGTATCCAAGCAAAAAGCCATTGGATAAATTAAAATGCCATAACTAGTAAAATACTCTAGGTCCAATGACATATTTGAACTATACATTATACAAATCTATAAACTGTGAACAGATTTACTTTTTTAAAAGATTTATTTATTGAGTGAGTCAGTGAGCGAGAGAGAAAGCAGAGGGAGGGGCAGAGGGAGAGAATCTTTCAAGCAGATTCCCCACCGAGCACAGAGCCCCACAGAGGGCTCAATTCCAGGACACATGAGATCATGATCTGAGCTGAAACCAAGAATCAGAAGTTTAACTGCCTAAGCCACCCAGACGACCCTGAACAAACTTACCTTCTCTCTCTCTCTCTCTCTCTCTCTCTCTCTATATATATATATATATATATATATTTATTTATTTATTTATTTATTTTTATTTTTTGATTAACATATAATGTATTATTAGCCCCGGGGTACAGGTCTGTGAATCGCCAGGTTTACACTTCACAGCACTTACCATAGCACATATCTTCCCCAATGTCCATAACCCAACCACCCTCTCCCAACCCCTCACCCGCCACCAGCAACCCTCAGTTTGTTTTGTAAGATTAAGAGTCTCTTATGGTTTGCCTCCCTTCTGATCCCATCTTGTTTCCAAATTTACCTTTTGATTAAACAAGTAAGTGGTAAAAACTTTGAGTATATTAGTATTAGACCAGTCATTATTTGTAATCAATATTTAAGGCAATTCTAGACAAGCAGATAGGTCAATGACATGCAACTGAATTGGTTGTATTAAATGAAATTAGGGGCATCTGGGTGGCTCAGTGGGATAAAGCATCTGCCTTCGGCTTAGGTCATGATCCCAGGGTCCTGGGATCAAGCACCACATCGGGCTCTCTGCTCAGTGGGGAGCCTGTTTCCTCCTCTCTCTCTCTCTCTCTGCCTGCCTCTCTGCTGACTTGTAATCTCTGTCAAATAAATAAATAAATAAAAATCTTAAAAAAAAAAAGAAAATGAAATTATTTAGTAACTGTCAATTGTCAGCTAGTTATGGGATTTTAGGTATAAAATGTAATAACATTCATGCTTGAAAGATTTTTAAATTTTTTGATGCTCAATATCTATCTCCAGATAAATAAAAATATTTTTAAAGGTGTTTATTTTATATAAGTAGCAAAATGGATTTTTTCTGTCTTTTTTTCTTAACAAATTTCTTCATGTAATGGGACTCATACACACACACACACACACACACACACACACACACAGGCGCGTACACGCGCACACTGTTGCTTCCCACTAATTCCTTCAGTCTCTAGTCCATCCCAAACTAGAACAATCAAAGAGAGAATCTAAGGCTTTGGCAGAGAGAAAACATTCAGAGAGCCATTCAGGTTATACTATAAAAAAAGCAGCAGTCTATTGGTAAGAAAAAATTTTCTCTCATCAAGGTTTCTCTTTGAGAACTAAAGGAACAAAAGCACTCACACCTAGGGAACAACTAACGGGAACAAAGGGTCTCAACATCTCTGCTGCTAACAGCTGATCAACCCTCTTATTAAGGCATGCTTTTCATAAGACAGATGAGGAAGGCTTTGTACATGTTGAACTCTGATATTTGCAGGCCATCCAGGAGACATTAACTGGAAGACAACTGGGTCAATCACTTGGAGTTTAGAAGAGGTTTAAATTTAGGAGCTACCAAATCTGGTATACCTGAAGGTGAAAAGTAAACGGGATTATCCGTTTATATGGGCAGAATGTGTGTGAAGAAGATGACCAAGGACGAAGCTCTGATGTCCACTGGTATTAGAGAAGAACCTTGAGATGGAGAAGGAGCATTTATTCACTTATTTGACAAATATTTGTGTGTTTGTTCTGTCTGATACACTAAGTTTGATAATAGGAAGACCAATAAGATGTGGTCCATGCACTTAAGAAGTCTAGCTAGGAGCAACCAAAATAAATACAAGGAAAAGTAGGAGGGTGTAGTAGAGGAGAGATATAGGAGCAAGAGTTTCAAGTGTCAAGTTGGAGTAAGATGAGAACATGAAAATATCCTAATGGAATTGATAATCCAAAAGGTTATTGCTGAACATGATTTATTTGCCTGTGTGGAAGGGAAATCAAATTGTTCAAGGTGCTTAATGAATAAGACCTGAGCTAGGGCAGAGTGAGAACCAACCGCTCTTTCAAAAGACTCAACAGAAAGAGTTGAGAGATAGGATGGGACAGATGGAAGTGAGGAGGGCAGTGAAGCACCGGTGGGGGTTTCTGTTTAACATTAGATGGAGAAGATAATCATATTTCCACACCGAGGGAAAGTCAGTATGGAGATAGAATTTGAATGTACAGAGCACCAAGTGCTGTTCAATGGAGCACATTCCCACTAAGGGGATCACAACACAGAGTGGCTGGGTGGCTCTGCATTCCTTTTAGCGTTTTGTCTAAAAAATTCTTTTTTGGCATTCAGTCTTATCAGCACCCTGACGGCAGGCAATGAGAACAATGAGCTCTAAGTCCCCACACAATCTTTGATATCAGGACTTCCTAAGGCCAACCTTTAACTCCCTAAGGTGGCAACTGCAACTTCAAGAAAGCATTGAGCGAAGGTCACAGAGAGCTGAATCATGGTAGCGTGGCAATACAAATACATCCAAAGAAGAGATACTAATTTTAGGAGGCTATGTTAGGAGGCTAATATTCAGTAACCCATGACTTGCATTGTTCTCAAGCTCTCAACTCTGGTGTCTCTTATAATAATTTCTGTTAGTGTCAAAGATCCGAAGTTTGACAGGAACACAGTGCTTAAAGTTCATCCCTGTACAAACATCACTCCCCCTCACTGGCTTTGCAGAAATGTTTGGTTGAGTGAGCAAGAATGGAGAGGATGTTAGAGTTAACATGAAGGGAATGGTAAATAGCCCAAGTCCATTTCTGTGCCACACTCATTATTGGGTGACAATGGCTGCTGAGCCTTTTCCTTTGCAGGATTAATGAGTTATTGAAAGTGCTTATGTGCTGTGATGTTACAATCGGTTTTATTTTTAATTTTGCACGTGGGTAAATTTTTCATGCAGATAAAGGCAAGGATAAATGAGGAAATTATGAGTGGTAGATCAACCTTGCCGCACGCAAATGAGATTCATGCTCTGAACATTTCTGTTTGTAACAACACACAGTGTTGATGATCAAATGAAAAGCAGACAATACAAGGTCCGGGTGAAATTTTCAAAACTCTTTTTAAATGAACAATATTAAATTCTGTGAATTTTACACACTGGATATTTTAGTTTTTATTTTTGAGAGAGAGAAAGTGTGGGAAGGCAGAGGGAGAGAGAGAATCCCAAACAGATCCATGCCCAGCAGGAAGCCAGACATGGGGCTCGATCTCATGACCCTGAGATCATGACCTGAGCTGAAATCAAGAGTCTGATGCTTAACCGACTGAGCTACCCAGGTACCCCATATTGGAGCATTTAAATTGAGACGTATTTGTAGGGTGTGCCATAGAATTCATTCTTTTTAAATGTAAAATTCGCTGCTTTATAGTGTATTCACAAAGCATTTTCACTATCCTCCAAACCCAATACCCATAAATAGTAACTCCCCCACCCTTTCTTACCTCAGCCCTTAGAAACAACTAATAAACTTTCCTTCCGTATGCATTTGCTTATTCCAGACATTTCGTGTAAATGGACTAATACAGTATGTGGCCCCATGAGTGGCTTCTCTCACGTAACACAATGTTTCAAGGTGCAACCAAGTCTTAGAATGTATTAGTAATTCATTCCTTTTTATCGCCAAAAAACATTTCATTGTATGGATATACCATATTCTGCCTCTCCCTCTCTCATTGACAGACATTTGCGTTGTTTCTCCTTTTTTGGCAAATACAAATAAAGCTCCCATGAACATCTGTGTGCAAGTTTTTGTGTAACCATATGTTCACGATGCTCTCAGGTATAAATGCTTAGGAGTAGAATTACTAGGTGGTACAGTAGCTCTACTTTTTAACTTTTAAAAATGAAAATCTTTTAAAAAATTAAAATTAAGACAGAGTTTTACCAGTTGTGAGTGCCTGCAGCATTTTCCATTCACATCAGCAATGTATGAGTCTTCCAATTTCTTGAAAAGAGCCAATGCTCGTTACTTTTCTACTTTTTAATTATAGCTATCCTAGTGGGTGCAAAGAGCTATCTTATTGTGGTTTTGATTTGCATATCCCTAATGACTAAGGATTTTTTTAAAAGAGTTTATTTATTTATCTGATAGAGAGAGACACAACAAGAGAGGAACACAAGCAGGGAGAGTTAGAGAGGGTGAAGCAGGCCTCTCACCAAGCAGAGAGCCCAATGTGGGACTCGACCCCAGGACCCTGGGCTCATGACCTGAGCCGAAGGCAGATGCTTAACGACTGAGCCACCCAGGTGCCTCATGACTAAGAATTTTGAGCAGCTTTCTATGTGCTACCGGCCGTTTGTGTATCATCTTTGGATGATACCTTGTCAATATATGACAAGGTTAAGTAAAAGTAAATTGAAGAATCTAAAGCTGGAAAATTTAGTGCTAGCAAAGGATGGCTTAATAATTTTAAAATGTTTGGCTTCTAGAATGTTAAAATAAGAGATGAAAATTTTTTAAATTTTGATGAAGTCAAAAAAAATGTATGTTTTTAATTTTGTGGCTTGAGTTTTTGATGTCATATATAAGAAAGCATTGCCTAATCCAAAATCACAAATATTTATATAAATATATATAAATATAAGAGCTAAATTATATTTAGCTCTTATATTTAGAAAAAAATAGTTTAGCTCTTTTATTTAGATTATTGGTCCATTTTGAGTGAATTTTTATGTGTAGTATAAGGAAGGTGTCTAACATCCTTCTCTACTATGTGAATATCCAGTTGTTCCAAAACCATTTATTGAAAAAACTATTGTTTTTTTTTTTAAAGCATGCTTGTTGAAAATTTATACATGTAAAAGTTGATTTCTGGACTCTCACTTGTACTGATTTATATGTCTATCTTTAGGTTGGTACTATAGTGTCTTGATTAACAGGTTTATAGTAAGCTTGAAAAGTGGAAAAGGTGAGAAAAAACTCTGTTCTTTTTCCAGACTGTTTCAGCTATATTGTTTTGGCATCTCCATATGAATGTTAGGATCAGCTTGTCAATTTCTGTAAAAAATACATTTTGGAGATTTGATAGGAATTCTATTGATTATATAGATCAATCTGGGGACGACTGCCATCTTAACAATATTAAGTCTTCATAGGATGTTTTTCTGTTTATTTAGATGTTCTTCAATTTCTTTTAACAATATTTTGTAGCTTTTAGCATGTAGTCTGAATTTCTTTGGTTAAGTTTATTCTTTTCTTTTGTAAATAAAGTTTTATTAGAACAAGGCACACTCATTTGTTTAAGTTTTGTTTATGGCCATTTCCATGCTACAATGGCAGAGTTGAGTAGCTGTGGCCATATGAAACCATATGACCTGCTAAGCTTTAATTATTTACTATCTTGTGTTTTGCAGAAAAAGTTTGCTAACACTTGTTCTACACCTCATTTATGTTTTACTTTATTTTTTTAATTTATTTTTTATTTATTTTCAGCGTAACAGTATTCATTATTTTTACATCACACCCAGTGCTCCATGCAATCCGTGCCCTCTCTAATACCCACCACTTGGTACCCCAACCTCCCACCCCCCCGCCACTTCAAACCCCTCAGATTGTTTTTCAGCGTCCATAGTCTCTCATGACTCACCTCCCCTTCCAATTTCCCCAACTCCCTTCTCCTCTCTAACTCCCCATGTCCTCCATGTCAATTATCATATTGACTCTCTCTGCTTGACTTATTCACTCAGCATAATCTCTTCCAGTCCCGTCCATGTTGCTACAAAAGTTGGGTATTCATCCTTTCTGATGGAGGCATAATACTCTATAGTGGGTTAAGTATATTCTTAAGTATTTTTTTTATTTTAATGCTACTATAAATTTAACTGATTTCTTAATTTTATTTTCAGATTGTTTGTTGCCACTTATAGAAATACAATTGATTTTTAAAATTTTTATTCAATTTACTTAATTGAAGTAAATCGATGATTTATTCTGCAAACCTGGTGAACTCATTCATTCGTTCTAATAGTTCTGTAGTACACTCCTTAGAATTTTTTATATAATAGATCTATCAGTCTGCAAATAGAGAATTCTACTTACTCCTTTCAAATTCTTTTTTTTAACTTATTTTTTAACTTTTTAATTTTTTTCCCCTAATTTTTCTGGTAAGTCCACTAATACAATGTTGAATAGAAATGGTGAGAAGAGTCATTCTTGTTTTGTCCCTGAACTTAGGAGAAAAGCTTTTAGTCTTTGCCATTAAGTTTAATGGTAGACGTGGATTTTCTGTATACACCCTTTAACAGGTTGAGAAAATTCCTTTCAATTCTTTGTTTGATGAGTTGTGTTTTGTTTTTTTAAGATTTTATTGAATTATTTGACAGAGAAAGAGACAGAGAGAGGGAACACAAGCAGGGGGAGTAAGAGGGGGAAAGGCAGGCTTCCCGCTGAGCAGGGAGCCTGACTGGGGACTCTATCTCAGGACCCTGAGACTTGACCTGAATTGAAGGCAGATGCTTAATGACTGAGCCACTCAGGGGCGCCTTAATGGGTAGTTTTATCATGAAAGAGTGTTGGATTTTGTCACATGCTTTTCTACGGCTATTGAGTTAATTATGTGAGTTTTGTCCTTTATTCTGTTAATATCGTGTATCACATGAAATAATTTTATGTTGAACCGACCTTATAGATTCCCAATAATATATCAGAGCTTTGCAAAACCCCTCCATGGACATAGCATTTCTCAGCCTTTCCTTTTAAATATTTTCATTAGATTATTGTTTGCCCCAGCTATTATCACAGCCTCACATAGCTACAAAGTTAAACTATCACTGGTTATTTCCAATAAATGCCCTTGGATGAAGGTTGTTCACATTGGGGGATCTCTCATTCAGATCAAATAAAGATACGCATTGCAAGTGGAATTTGCCAGGGAACTGCCAGATAAGTTAAATAATTACATTTCTCTGAGAAAGGGACTTTGAAATACCTCCAAACCCATTCTGCCTCCTCCCGTTGCTGCTAGCTGCTGGTTTGCACCATAATTATAAGCTCTTGGTTTTCAAGATTTCCATGAAGTTTAAGAGAGGACGATGTCACAAGCTTGCTGTTCCTACTGAGATTCAGCCATTTTTCTTGAATACATATTACCTGGATTGTTGCAAGTCTTTGGTTAATTTCCTGTGTTCAGGGTGGGGGAGGAAATTTTGACTATATTGCCAGTATTTTCATTATTCTTACGGAGAAGAGGATATTTGAGGTCCTTACTCTAACATTCTCAATATTGTCACTCTCATATTTTGAAATCTTAAATAATGAAATAAATTTATGATCTAACAGCATATATTACATAGTTTGTAAATGAAAAGATCCCTTGCTTTCCTTCTTTCCTTCCTGATGCTCTTCAGTTGTACAATTTCATTGTTCACATGCATCCATTAGAAAGAAAGAAAAGAAGAGCAAAGGATATAAAATTCAAATTGATCTTTCACTTTTCCTGGGTTGCTTTGGTAAAGAATTTCATGAATATAGAATTGAATCTGATGACTAAATGAGAGATTTGAATTATCTTTATGGTAATTTTTCATGATAATTCATGATAATTGTCATCATATGCTTTAAAAGTACTGGAGGCATCATAAATATAATACCTGCTAAGATATAGTCTAGTCAGAAATGGTTAACTCAATCTAACTTTCAATTTTCAGGTAATACAAAGGATGCAGGAAAAAGCTAAACGAGGAAGTAATCAGACAAAGGCAGCAGATGATTTTCACAGAAATCTGGTCGGGATTTTTCAGTAAGTCAGTGTCATAAAAAAGGATAGTGCTAGTTTAAAAAGACACTTACAATATATAACAACCAGATGTACTATGTGGGCTTAGATTAGATACTGCATGGGACAAAGCAACTATAAAGAACATTTTGCAGAATTGGGTATTATTGAATATGGCCTGGGTATAGGTGGGTCAAAAATTTACGGCAATAGAAAATAGAAATCACAAAATAATAATTACAGTATAGTATCATGTGGGTAAAAAATATGGTTAGGAAAAATCTAGAAATATAAAAATGAAAATGTTAAGTATGATTACTGTTGGGTGATAGAAATTTGATGTTAATATTTCTCACTTTTATCTATATTATCTATTTTCCTAGACTTAACATGTACTACTTTTTAATATTTTAAAACATCTACTTGTTAGAATGGCGGGTTTATCTCACGATCTCACATTAACAACATGTATTTTATGGTGTTCATTTCCAAAACTTCCCACGAATATACCTACATTATGCATGATGTATTTTCTCTGAACCACATGAGGGAGACTGATGCTTTATAAATCCCATTATCCTTTTGGTAGTATAATCTGCATGGATTTTAAGGCAATCTTACAAATATTATCAGACATCTTTGTTACTAGCTAAAGAATTCACTTAATTTACGGGGCGCCTGTGTGGCTCAGTCAGTTAAGCGTCTGCCTTCAGCTCAGATCATGATCTCAGGGTCCTGGGATCCAGCCCTGCATCTCTGCTCAGCCGGAGGCCTGTTTCTCCCTCTCCCTTTGCCCATTCCCCACCCCATCGGCCCCGCTTGCTCTCTCACTCTCTCAAATGAATAAATAAATAACTTAAAAAAAAAAATTCCCCTCAGTGCCTCTATCACATTCGACCAAAGATGCAGTGTCCTTTACTGAGAGCCACAGACACAACTATCACAACACCTATTTTTTTCCCAAGGTTTTATTTAAATTTCACTAAGTTAGCCAACAGTATAATATTAGTTTCAAGAGTAGAATTTAGTGCTCATCACAAGCGCCCTCCTTGACCAATCACCCATTTAGCCCATCACCCAGCCCAACCCCCCGTCAGCAAACCCCGGTGTGCTGTCTATAGTTAAAAGACTGTTTTCTGGTTTGCTCCTCCTTTTTCTCCCTGTGTTCATCTTGTTTCTATTCCTTGCTCCACTATAACCTAGACTCAATACAGCCAGAATGATCCCTTTAAAAGGACATTAGAGCATGGAGTAAGTCGGACTCAAAGCCATGAACTGACTCCCTACTTCTTGTAAAGCCAAAGTCTCACAAAAACCTTCAAGGCCCTTGATCTGGTCTCCCAGTGTTGCAGGATTGTAGGGTTCTTGTCTCACGGAGTGGAAGAATGAATCTCATGGACACAAAAGGGTGAAGTGAAGTGAAAGCTTATTAGATGAAGGTGAGAGCTGAAAGGAAAGAAAAAGTTCTCTAGAGTGAGAGGGGTCCCAAATGGGCTTTTAGTGGCTGTCATTTATTGAAAACTTGACCAGGAAGCTTGAGGCCTTGAGATCTTGGGCCATCTTGGTTTGAGCAAGGACTATGGTAACATCCTTAAGAACTTACTTCTTTGAGGTCTGATCATTTTCTGTGATCATACTGTAGCCCCCAAAGAAAAATAGTCCCTCACATCTTGGGCGGAGCGGGGCGGGGGGGGGGGGGTGTCTATTGCTTATCTCTGTTTCATTCTCTTCTGGTGCTTCTGTCTGCCAGGAATAGATTCAGAGCCTAGTTAGGGGCCCCCTATCCCTCTCTGCCTGTACCTTAACCCTTTCCTTACTTGCCATTACCTCTTTGTCTCTCCTGCTATTTTCCCCACCACTCACTCTGCCCCAGCCACACTGGTTTTCTTGTCCTTCCTTGAAGCTATTTAACACACTGGGTCTCGGGGGCATCTGTACTTGCCGCTACCTACACTCTTCCCCTAGATAGCCACTCTGCTAACTTCTTCAAGTCTGCTCAAATGGTGTCTTCTTAAGGAGGCTTACTACGATCTTTTTTTTTTTAATTGCGAAGTGCCTCTCATCCCCTCCTTCCTGATTCTTTTCTCCTGTTTTATTTATTTTCCATAGAGTTTCCTTTCCATAGCCTATCTTTTACCAGAGATCAAGCAAAACATTTCGTAAAAGTAAAAGGGTTCATCAGAAGACATAATAATAAAGTGAACACCTATGATGAACTTCAAAATACCTGAGGTAAAAACTGATAGAACCAAAAACAGAAATAAATCCATAATCACAGTTGGAGAAGAAAACACCCCTCTCTTAATCACTAATAGAGCAAGTGCTAAAAGAAATCAGTAAGAAGATAAAACATCTGCATGACATTTACTCACTGCTACAGCCCAAACTGCAGAATACACATCCTGTCCAAGTGCACACGGATTATCATCAACATTGGCCACATGCTGGGCCTTAAAATAAAAGTCACGATAAATTTCAAAAAGTTTTAAGTTTGAACACAATGGAATCAGAAATCAGGGGCAACTATTATCTATAAAATTCCCCCAATTTGTAAATTTAATAACGTACTTCTAAATAAATAAAAGAAGGAATCCCAGGAGAAGTGAAAAAGTATTTTGAACTAAGTGATAATGAAGTAACATCAAAATTTGTGGGATGCCACTGAAGCAGTGATTTGAGGGAATTTTCCATCTTTCGATGCCTATATTACAAAAGAAAAAATGTTTAAAATCAATTATCTAAGTTTCCACAATAACAAGCTGGGAAAAGAGCAAATCAGAGGCACCTTGGTGGCTTACTTGGTTTAGCATCCCACTCTTGCTTTTGGCTCAGGTCATGATCTCAGGGTTGTTGTATCTGGCAAGTCCCACATCAAGCTCCCATTCAGCAGGGAGTCTGCTCAGATTCTTTCCTTCTGCTCCCTCCCCTACTTGCCTGTGAACACATGTGCTCTCT
This sequence comes from Mustela nivalis, assembly GCF_964662115.1. Lineage (NCBI taxonomy): Eukaryota > Metazoa > Chordata > Mammalia > Carnivora > Mustelidae > Mustela > Mustela nivalis. The sequence continues at coordinate 56,421,921 of NC_139024.1, read as the reverse complement.
CTCTCTCTCTCTCAAATAAATAAATAAATAAATAAATAAATCTTTTTTTACAAAGAGCAAATTAAACACAAGGTAGAAACGAAGGAAATAATAAGGAGAAGAGGCAAAAGTCAGTGTCACATAACAAACCAGGGATAAAATTAAGAAAGACAAAATTGGTTCTTTGAAAAAATTAATAAATTCATAATCCCCTAACAAAAGTGGTAAAGAAAAACAAAAAAAGGATACACAAATTACTATTATCAGCCATGAAAGATGGACCATGACTGTAGATCCTGTAAACACAAGTATAATGAGTCCCTTTTGTAACACAATCCTCCCCCTGCTGCTACCTCCGCTGCTCAGGAGTCGCTGGTCCCACAACACACCATCTCCTACCATTTGCAGCTGCTAAGACAGCCCTCAGGAATGAAGCCCCCTCCAGCCCCAAATGCATTGCTACTCAGAATTAGTCCCATACATGAATTTTGGTCATAAATTCCCCAATTCAAAACATACATCTGAAGCCTACTAATTTATCAATGTTATATCTCCAGGGATATTATTCTAATTTTGTAAACCGAATGTAATTGGTGTTCTATGTGGCTGTCATTACACTGAGTTACATTCAAGGAAGCATGATTCATGAGTCCACGGGTTTTCAGAATAAGAATCCAAGCTTTATTTTTCTCTGCCAAAGAACATCAACAAATTCCACAACATAAGCAACATTAATATTTCTCAGAACAGCCTTTCTTCTCTTCCCTAGATCTCTACTACCACTCTGATACTCGGGACCCCAAAGTTTCCCAAACTTTTCTCCACTCTCCAGCTCTGGTATTTTTTCTCTATGCTTTGCATGTTTACCCCATACTACTCCAACATCCTTGAGAGAAAATCTTGCCACTATTTCTGCATCACAGTGGACCAGTATGGGGAAACTATAAGATCTGGTAACTTCCTGATCCTCCCTTGACCCCAGAGGAGTGAAACATAGAGGATTTTCAAGAATGTGATTCTTTTATTCTAACTCCATTTCCCTCAAGAAATTCTGAAGTTTTTCTGAGGAACAAAATTCAGTACTTTTTTACTCTCTCCAGTGTGCAAAAAAGAAAGAAAAAGCAAAGGATACTTTTGATTTTTAATTGTCCCTAATTTTAAATATTCAAGGGTTTCTATAAGAAAAATCTAAAGAGGGAAGGACAATCTACCGAATTGGGACCTTTCCTAAGCATTTGTGATAGACTAAAGTGGACATGATTCTCCCCGTTCCCATAAACACACTCATTTGCAACGAGTTTGCTGCTCCTCCCATTGAGGTAGAGTCTATTTCTTCACCCCTTGAATGTGGACTTGGACATGTAACTGCTTTGGAAAATGGGACGTCATCAAACGGCATGCAGCGATTTGGAGTGGGCTTGCACAATGCGACTTACTCTCTTACTGTTCTTGCTACTCTCATGTAAATAAGCCGGGACTAGCCTGATAGATGATGAGAGACATGTAGCCTAATCATCCACATGACCCCAGTTAAAGATCACCAACTGCCAGACATGTCAGTAAGGCTGTGTTAGATCATCTAACCTTCAGCTGACCCATCAACTGACCATGGATATGTGAGCCAACCAAGCCAAGTCAAGCTAGACAAGAAGAGCCTAACCAACTAATCATGAATTAATTAAACATCCTTCAAGCCATGAAGTTTTGGGGTGGTATGTTATGCAGCAAAAGCTAACTGAAACAGCATTAAAAATTATTTAATCATTGTCCATGATTAGTTCAACAGGCATCTCTGTGTGTGTAAGGCCCTCTGCCAAGCCCAGGGATCCAAAGCCAAGTTAAGACGTGGTTTCTACCTAGAGGGATCCACAAAATATAAGTGTACAGGTACCAGCAAACAGGTAATAGGAGTGCAGTGTGATAAATACTGAAAAGAGGTATAAGCAAAAAAAGGGTGAGGGAGGTCATAGACAAGAGTGGCTTGGTGGATTGGAATGGTCTAGGAAGAAACAGGTGACATCAGTTCATCCTCACCAATGAACTAAAGTTTTGCGAGACAAAGAAGTTAGGGGAGGACATTCTAGGCAAAGGAAAGGGATAAGTAAAGGTGAGAGACATGAAAGTATATAATGCGTTTGGGAAATGGTACAGAAATGTAGCCTCCAGGGGATGGAATAAGAAGTGATGATTAAGGAAATATGGGTCAGATAATGCATTTGGCAATAAGTCCCAACTATCATAGAAATATTATAAAATCAAGTTAATGAGAAATCATCAAATATCACAATTATTATAGTATGAATTATTGCATTTATTTCACTTCCTCCCATTCTCTGACTTTAGACCATGTTGCAATGAGTAAAGCTATTAGAACGCAAGGATCATCTACTGTTTATTCTGATAGCTTAGTTCACACCATCAGCCTCACTCAGTTAATTTGCAAAGTTTTTTTTTTTAAGATTTATTTATTTACTCAGAAGAGAGACAGTGTGTGTGCGCAGAGGGGCAGAGGAAGAGGGAGGAGAGAAGCAGACTCCCTTCTGAGTGTGGAGCCTGACTAGACTAGGGTTCCATGACCCAGGAGATCATGACCTGAGCCAAAATCAAGAGTCTGACACTTAACCAACTGAGCCACCCAGGCACCCCTCATTTGGTTAATTTTATTATACTTATTTAACTTGGGGCATATACATACCTTAAGTGGCATATGTGCCCCCAATCATATCAGAGGCACAGTTATTTGCAAAGTAACTTAACTTTTTTTAAACCAAGAATGCAATCAATAGTTTTCTAAAGGCAGCTCCTTAGAAAACAGTGGAAAATAATTGGCTTAAAGTAATATGAAAATACTTCTTCCCAAAGTCATGAAAGTAAACTTAATTGTTAATAATTGTGTCCTTTTAAGTAATAGATTTTTCATGATCATGTGTATTTTACTGCACAAAAGAACATTTCTTTAAAGTGTTTGGGGAAGATTTATGCGAAGAACCATTTAAAGCGAATCTCTACCTAAAGCATTTCCTTCTCTGGAACTTCTCCATTTGTCCATGTATCTAGCATAGTTACCTGATTTTAGGATTTGGAAGGGGAGGTGAAGAAAGATGATGAGGGGAAGGGAAGAAAGTAGCAGTTCCCTGTGTAGACTTAGGCACGTCACAACCTTCCAGAATCAAGCCTCAGCTGTACCTGGTGTGAGTGGTCAACAAAAGCCTGTTGAACGAACACATGTACTGAAAAATTCAAGCTTTGATTTCTCCAAAAAGAAAATGAGACACTAAATGATCATTGAAGTACCTACCAATCTCAAGATTCAAATGTTTCTCCCATAAGATAATACAAAAGAATACAAAATGTATACAATGATTCAATTTATTAATTTAGTCTTATGTAATACATCACTGTATTTGCTCTTTAAAAGGAACACAAAGTATAAAACTATAAAAAATGATCCTTAAAATTATACAAATTGTTTTTTCAAAGCATGATTTTAAAAACAGACCTTTAAAAAATGTGATTGAGAAGTTCCCCAAGGAATCATAAGGTAAAAAGTAAAATATGAACAATGACATGGAAGCCAATTGCTCACAGTCCAAATTGTATTAAAATAAATTGTGATGAATTACAACTTTATTTCTGCTTTTGTTAGCCATACTTCTGTGATGGGATTCATGAATTTCATTAGGACCTTTACCTGAATAAATCCATCACATTGTTAATGCTATAAATTAATTCTAAACCATACTTGAGCATTTCATAAACCTTGAGAACAAAGTAATTTTGGGCTTTTGTAATAACTGCAAATTACTTGCACTTTGCAATTGTAGTTAAATACATATAACATAAAACTTACCATTTTAAAGTGTACAATTCAGTGGCATTTAGTACATTCACAATGTTGTATAATCAATATTATCTTGTTCTAGAATATTTTCATTACTAAAACAAAACCAGTACCCATTAAGCAGTCACTTCCCACGATCCCCACCCCTCCCCACCAGCCCCTAGCAACCATTAATCTCAAAGGATTTAACTATTCTGGATATTTCACATAAATAGAATCACAATTTGTGGCAGCAAAGGGCAGGATCTTTCACTTAGCATATTTTTCGAGAAATACTATATCCCTTAGCATTTAAGGAAAAACCAACTATTAATGTAAATCAGGGGAATAACAGATACATTAGAATCTAAATGACAACCGAGTAAGTGAATGAGTCAGTGCAATTACCTTTCAGAATGCATTCAAGTTTTTAGGATTGATTGGTGTTTAAACACTGATCAAGTGAACAATATAATTTTAACATTTTACATGCAGCACAAGAATCTTGAGAATTCATTTCCACTGAATTATTAACCATTCAAAGCAGTTTATTTCTTTATGTCAGAGTTTTTAATCACAAAGCTATTGGAATGTTGTAAGGGATCAATACCTTTCTCTACTTCAAATCTTTCTAATATAAGTCAGAGTTTTTAAAGTTATCAATTGATATAAAAGGCACCCACTTGACATAATTATTCACTGGGTAATTCTACTCTGGAACAGATGTTATACTTATGATTGTTTCCATTTCAACAGCTTGATTTCTTTGAATCAAATAGTTAAACCTGAATGCTGATACTTCAGTTTTTTATCACTACAAATTTGTGAGCTGAGACTTTAAAAGAAGCTGAATATGTTATTTAATCAAATCTAAACTTACTGACCAAAACTACTCAACATATGCTGATTAGAACAAGTTTTTAAAAACTCTGTGTACTTCGTCTAGGTTATTTTGATCACCAGGTCAGAAAATTGAAGTCATAGCATAAAAAAGAAGTAATGACAATCAACATGGAAAAGAGGATTTCAGTGAAAATAAAATTCCAGGAAGGCAGTAAAGGGCAGGATCTCCTATCTTCAACTTCAATCTTTTGAGCAGTAACACATTATTGCTACTGTTTTTATCTTAGATCAGTGAATAATAATATAACAATGCTACTCTTTGACTGAAAGGGGCTGGGAAAGCTAACTCTAGTCAGTTCCTTTGCCAAAGAATGAAGCAACACATACATCAACCTATTTATCTGTTAAAGAATCTTGTCTGAGAAAAAAATAATTCTAGCAATTTATATTAAAAAAACATAAAAATTAAACCTGATGAATTTGCTTTTCCTGGGAAAGGATAATTTGATTTGGTGAGTTGGTCAGTCTTAAAGAGTTCAACATAAATGGTGTTTTATTACTTTCAAACACACAATATTATCACCACTAAACTAGCTATGTATTGAAGAACCATTTCCTGTCACAATACTTGCATGCAAATAGATTAAAAAAATGAGTTAGGGGATGCTTAAAATCTTTGGTGTTAGTGAAAAGAAACATACTTATGTTGTTAGTTTTGCTTCAGAAATGCTTTTCTTCATAATGAACAATACTCAGACCAGCATGTCAAAAAGAAAAAAACAAAAAACAAAAAACAGGAGATTCATATCAATGACCTTTTACTGTATTTCTATAGAGCACATTTCATGAAGCATCTTGATAACCTATTTCTGTGTAGTTATTAATGAAAAGTCAATCCCCAAATAACACATTTGAATGTCAAGCATTCTGAATACAAAATGTCAGTTCTGAAATGTTCTAAGATACAAAAAAAGCACCTGAAGATGTATCTCTATTAACTTATCTCAAGATATATCAAAATCTACTTAGCCAATATATGAAGATTATATATGCAAATAAATATATGTAATAAACAATAAATTTATAGAATTTTATCAATCACAGATACAAAAAAATAATTGTAAAAACTCAGCAAAAGACCCAGGTTTTACTAAGGATTTTCAGAACAACATTCATACTTAATTTATTTCTACCTTTTTCCCTCTTGATATTACCTAATATTTCTTTCTAAAATACATATTAGGAATCAAGTATTGTAGGCAACAATATTCTCCAAAGTAATTTCCTTATATCTAACTGTCCCTTCTCTTTCATTAGTAAACTAGAAAAGTGAACATTTCTCTGAAATACCCCCAGTCATCAGTACCTCAGTGTTGAGTGCCTCAGTTTTTTCATCATTAAAATAGGAGCTTTTATCTTTTGAACTAACTTTGATCTTTTAAATCAAAGAAAATAATTACATAAAAGGTGACGCTAGGAAGAAACCATCTGTCTTCTTTTATTTAGAACTAAGTTTACTAAAGTTGGTCTATCCTTACTAACATACCTCAAAACTTATTTGAAATTCAGATTTAGATCAAAACCTAACTAAACCCATCACTGAATTACATTAAATACAGTGGATGAGTCATTGACAAGTTGATTTTCTTTAAAGGGATAACTAATATTCTCTTACTTTCTAGGTCTCAGAAGTGTGTTAAGTGAAACTACTTACAGCAGTAGACAACCAGCCGGACACTTATCAGTGAAATTCTTTCCAACAAAAGACTTCATCCAGTTTACTGAGAGAATGAGGGCCAATTGTTTTCTTCTACTGCAATTCTGAACATCCGCCTCTGGAGGTCCTAGGTCACATCACATTCTAATATGGTGTGACATGCATGAAACACATTATTTAATGTTTGTATAACTATTGGGAAATTTTTAAAATTAATAAGTCCTATGTCTTTTTAGGTTGGGATGCAATGTATGAAGAAATCTATTTTGCTTCTAAATGCCAAAAACTACATTTAGATTGCTAGGGGTTAACAATATGTTATCAATATAGTAATATAAGCTACCGTATTTTCAAGGGATATGTACGTTTTGTTGAAAATTTCATTATCTTCAAAGTTGCTAAGATCTCAATATCCATTGTCAGGGGATAGTTAATAATAGCAACTATATTGATAGGATATGTAGCACAGGGTCAAAGACCAAAAAAGATTATATACTTATATACTTCTGACAAGCCAGAAACTTAACCTTTAGGTTGAGTTGGAAGGATTCTTACAAATATTTTTGTAGGGATTTAACCCAGTGTTTGTGTACTTCTACTCTTTTTATCCTAGAAATCTATTATGTTCACATGACTCTACAACCATTCAACAAGAGTGAGAACGACGGCTAATCTAAAGCTTAATGCTAATGAACTATAAGTTGTACTGAAATTCACTTTGAACAGAAGAAATGCAAATGAAATGCTAGTAATAACAGTAAATTTTAAATCCTAGTAAATGCTAGTTTTTAAAAAAATGTCCAGCCACCATGGTACCCAATGTATTTTGTCATATAACTGTAAGACTGAGACAACATACATCATAACCATTCATAAATTACCACTACTCTTAATTTTGTAATATACATGTGTGTATATACATAGCCACTCCAATACCACACCATTCAGGAGGACTGGCATGTCCTAGGCTCTTCTCTAAGTTCTCATACTGTGAGAATCCCCTGAAGTCCTTTGTTAAAGTCCTTTGTTAAAGCAGATTACTGTTTTCCACCCCAAGTTTCTGGTTAAGTCTATAGAGAGACCCAAGAATCTGCATTTCTAACAAATTCCAGGGTGATGCTGATGCTACTGGCTCAGGGACCACATTCTGGGAACCTCTACTGTAAGGGATCTGTGAGTCTCAAAAGGCAATTGCAGAGAGACGAAGAGAGGGGAAGAAAGAGAGAAAATTATATAAAAGGTGACAATGGAGGCTGTAGTTATTAAATTAATGAAAATAGAGGGTGAGAGAGAGAAAAAGAGGGAGAGGGAGAGAGCGAACAAGCAAGAGTCCACTCTCAAGAGAGAAAGACATGCAGTTCTAGCAAAGGAGGCAGCAGATAAAAGTGAATACAGATACTGTCTTCCATCCTAGTACTTGCCCTTTATCTTGTTGGTTAGGAAAAAGTAAGAAATCATGAGGAGCCTGGGTGGATCAGGTTGTTGAGCCAGGGTCTTGGGATCAAGTCCTGCAGAAGGCTCTCTGCTCAGTAGGAAGTAGGCTTCTCCTTCTCACTCTCCCTCTGTGCTCTCTCAAATGAATAAATAAAATCTTAAAACAAAACGAAATGAAAAAAACTAACAAATCAACAAAGACCTCTCAAATGATAATTAACTTGACATACAAACCATTTCACACTTAAAAGGCTAGATAGAGGGGCACCTGGGTGGCTCAATGGGTTAAGCCTCTGCCTTCAGGTCATAATGTCAGGGTCCTGGGATCAAGCCCCACATCGAGCCCTCCGCTAAGCAGAGAGCCTCCCTCTACCCCCCTTTCTCCCTGCCTGCCCCTCTGCCTACTTGGGATCTCTCTCTGCCAAATAAATAAAATCTTAAAAAAAAAAAAAAAAAAGTCTAGATAGATTGTTCCCATTACAAGTTTTAGAAAAAAAAATATTGCCAGACACTCGTCAGTCTTTCAATACCCCTAAATGGGACTACTTTCAGGAAAACACTAAAGGGGCACAGAAAGTTAACTAATGAGTTTTTCATATTAAAAAAAAAAAAAAAAAAAAAAAAGGAATGTTCACCAATAAAACATGGGTGAGAAATGATAATCAACAAACAACTCCAATTACATGCAGAAAATCTACTTAGAAGCACTGTGTGTGGAATCTTCAAACAAGTATTAAATTTTTATTTATATGAAAGTTTTTCCTTTAAAGTTACTGAGCCACATAAAGGGAAAATATTAATTTTATTAGAATTTGAACAAATGTTGCACAAAGAAAACATTTTAACAAAATTGTATGGTGGCACAACAAACAAAAAAGAAAACAGCCAAAGATGTGTAAAAGAAATATAAGGTGGAAAACTGTTAAATATCTCATGATCCAGTGTAGAAACAAGAAGTCTGAACTTAAAAACCAAAGAAGCACGACAAGAGAACAAAGTTAATGTTTGTGCTATCCTAACCAGACACATTCTTCAGCAAAACTTTAAAAGGCAGTTATATTTTACAGTATTTGATCTTATTTCTGACTTTTTCAGAAATAGATTATTTACATAATTCAACCTCACAGTTCCAAGTTTAAGCACTGAGAAATAATTATCCTAGTAACTGAAATGACAGGAGAGGCAAAACAATTGATTAGTTTTTAATGCTATACTTTCAACTGTAATAAGGGCTTGATCCATCAAAAGAAGTCAAAAGCAGATCAGAGTTCCCTTCTATTACCCAAGGAACACCTCTGCCCAATCTGACTGCCATAATATTGTTACCCTAGTTAACAAAAAGCATTCTCAGGGACCAATGTAGGAAGAGAAGACACACTAGAAGTTTGATATTGTATAGCAAGGTAACTTGTCACCATTTCAGACTACCAAATACCAGAAGTTACTTAAAACAAATTATTTAAGTGTTCCCCATCTTTGCGATTTATTTCTAAATAACTGATATATTCATTTTTTGAACTGACCATATCAGGTTAATAATAGTGTAAATCATTTGAAAACTATAACAGAATACTTCACGAATAGGACTTTGAATATTTTTCTCTTATATCTTGATCTTTACACAAAGATGCAATTCTTACTCTCTTGGTAGAGAAGTCTATGGGAAATAAACCTGGAAATGTTTTAAGGAGATTGTCAACCAAGACAGGTTTCTCAATTTCATGATTGTCATCTAACAAAGATACCAAATTTCACATTCTTAAACATCTTAAAACAATATAGCTGTGATTTTATAGACATAAAAAGGCAAAAATTCTAAATACTTAGGAAAGAAAGCCCTTTGCATTCTAAATATTTGAAATTTATTCACATAATATGCCCAATCTGAACTTTTAAATGAGGTATATTTTCTTCTTTCCAAATATCAAAAACCTTGCAAATATATCATAACATGAACAGTTTCAAATTATAATAAATTCACAGGCTTTTTGTCAGTTTTCACTTTAACCTCTCATAAAACACACTGCTGTAAGTCTTTGGATGTGGTATCTAACAAAAAAGGAAGTTGCCCACGGTCACTCTCTGAGTTGCAAACACATAAGGTGAAAACACTTTTGTGGGTATTTTTAAAACATGATAAATGCACTACCAAACATTAATCATGATTTAAAATATTACATAAATACATATTAAAGATCATCTAGGTATCCACAATCCTCTAAGGGGAGCACTAGAAAATAAAAATCTTATAATGATCTTAGGGCAGTTCTTAAGCAATTGAATGTCTTTATCTGAAAAACCTATGCTGAAAAAATTTGCATCTAAGTTTTGCTTTCTGAATGCGCAGGTTATAACCCACAGAAAACATGAGGGACAAATGTTTGGTCAGGATCTTGTTAGTTCAAGAAACAAAAGATTTAAAAACCAAAATATGCACACCATTAAAAATACTAATTCTGGAAATTATGCAGCTAAAAATTAAAATCACCCTGTCCAGCAAGTTCCAAAAATTTCACACATTTCAAACATTAAGGCAACTTGTTTCCAACTAAACAGTACTTTATAAAAATATATGTCACTTCAAAACATTATATACATAGTGGCAATAAATTTAGCTAGTTGTAATCTTTAATACATTAATAAAGTGTCACATATTACAAAGAAATTATACTAGGTGTTTGCATGTATGCACAAGTGGAGTTACAGTTTTTAAAGTACAGGTTTTAAAACTGAGCGAAGTGAACGTCCCTCTTTAGTGAGTTCTCGTGTCACACACATACACGGCAATGGGATTGCTTCCTCTCGTTTCTCTACAATATTGTAACTGCATTTCTTCAAGTGGTCAGCCATGCTTAGGATGTCAGCAAATTTCCATTCATTAACAGAACAAAATGCAGTACTGAATCGCCATACCTAAAAGAAAATTCTACTTCAGATTTAAACAAGTCAATTTATAACAATCAAAATACACTTCTTACTCCAACTGCAAACATTTCTACTGTTTGAGAAATATCCAACATAAAGGTCCAAGCAGTTAGCTACAAAACTGAAAAGGAGTAAATCCATTTGGAGGCAGATCTGTTTATCAAACACTTGCAGGATAATCACTTCTATGACATTATAACTACAATAAATGCAGTAACCAAAAAGAAAGAAATAAAAAGCAAAACTCAACATTAAAAATGACATCCAACTTGGCTTACTAAGCAATTTTTTAAAAGATTTAGTCATTTATTTGAGAAGACAAAGAGAGAGAGACAGTATGTGAATAGAGGGAGAGGGAGAGACACAAGCAGACTCCCCAGCTGAGCACACAGATCCCAATATAGACCTCGATTCCAGAACTGAGTCAAAGTGAAACGCTTAACTGACTGAGCCACTAGCTGCTCCTAAGCAATTCTTTAAAAATCATAAACTTGTAGGGATGCCTGGGTAGCTCAATCAGTTAAACATCTGCCTTCGGCTCAGGTCATGATCTCCAGGGTCCTGGGATCAAGCCCTGCATTGGGCTCCCTGGTCAGCATAGACTGTTTCTGCTTCTCCCTTCCCCTTTGTCTCTCTCCCTATTCACATGGCCCCCTCACTCCCCCCACCCTTGACCCCCTGGAGCTCACTCTCTCTCAAACAAGTAAAATATTTTTTAAAAAATACACTAATACTATACCAAGGTACCTTATCACTCCACCATTTATAAGTACCAAAAGTACTTAGTAATATTCATGAATACAGGTACTCAATTTATTCAAAATGTTTCTGAAAATTTACATAAAACACTTTTGTAATATCAATCTTATTTAATTCCAAATGCATTTCTAGGCAAAAATTCACCTGCTATCCCTATTCATGTATCTGTTGGTAAAAATATGAGCTACTTCCCCTTTTACCCACTCAGCAGCTCCAAGCCTTGAAACAATGTCATCTTATTAGTTCAGCAATGACAGCTGTGGCCCCTTCTCATCTTTACAATTCTAAATATAAAGCTATCTGAACATAGGGAAATAAGCATGAATGGAGGACAGACGCAAGTAACAAGTATGAATGGAATAGATCAGGCCTAGGTATCCTAGCTAAGCTCATCAACAAGGAAATTTTAGAGCACACTAAATGCACAGTAAACAGCAGATACGCTAGAAAGTGGCTATGAATTTGAGGAAAGTCCTCAGCACTCAGAGCTTCTCAGGAAAGGAGAGCAATGCCTTCCCAGGAAGACTAGATGTCTTCCAATTCTGTGGGAACACTTTTACTTTTCAGCGGGCAAGAGAAATCACCACTGTTCCACACAAAGGGTACTTACTCCCTATATTCCTTAGGGTTATCCATCAATTACGCCTCCTGTGGAGTTCTTTCTCAAGAGTTCATGAAGGTCTAGAGAGTAGCTACCAACAGATTACAAATACTGCTAGCCTCCCTTACAATCCCCTATACCTATGAAACTATGGGAAGAATGAGGAGTTCTGTTAAGCCTCAGCAGAACACATTCATGAGCGATTTCATGGTGACAGACAGCCTCTCAATTTCCACAAGAGTCTGGTGAAACAAACTCAGAAAAAAATGGACAATTCCCATCTCCTGATGCAAGGCTTCTTAGTAATGGGCCAATTTTTCTTTCCGAAGTATTCCTCAGGTACTTACTTAGTGCCCACTATATGGCAGTGCTGTTCTACGCAGTGGATATTTTGGTTCCCAGAGAGTCTCACTTTTCAAAGAACTTACAATCTAAGGAAACCGGTAATTCATCAGTGAATTACAAACAGCCTGGAGAGTACCCTAGCAGAGGTATACAGAGTAGGGGAAGAGAATGGGGCACCACACGAACCAGAGCTGTACACCTCCCTAAAAGCTTTAGGGTAGGGCTCTAGAAGGCTTTCCTGAAGATCTGTAGAGTGAGCAGGATCTGTATTGAGAATATGAAGATCACAAGCTCCAGAGACAGGTTCCCTAGATGTGAATCCATCAATTAGTTGGACAAGTTACTTCATCTCTTTAAACTTTGGTTTCTTCATCCATAATATAGAGACAGTAGATTAAACAGGTAAACAGAAGTACGTTTATCAGCACAACGCCCAGCATATTGCAAATGCTCAGATGTAGTTACTATATTAGAGACAACACATTCAAAGGCCTTAAGGCAAGAAGTCAGAAAGAAAGTATCAGGAGACTAAGTACATCAACATAGATGGAATATAAAGGGACAAAAGGAAACTAAGGAGGTAAGTAAGGACAGGATTATAAAAATTCTTAAAGGTTCATTAGGGAGTCTTTCTCTGTCCCAGTGCAATGAACAAACATTAGTTTTTAAACACTACAGTGTAAGAACTGTATTTAAGAAAATATTTAAAACTCTAGTCCTTATGTAGAGAGTATGTTGGAGAAGGGTCTAGTTAGGAACAGAAATCCCGTTAGGATCTTGTGGTAATCAAGAGAGAGATGAAGGGGAGAGAGTTAGGTAAATGGCAGTGGAAACAGTAAAGCAAACCTGAGAGGTATGAAGAAGGGAGACTCAAGAGAATATTAAGATTACCTAGATATGAAAATAAAGGGAAAAAAAAAAGGAAGTTCACCCTAATTCCCAAATTCCTAGTTTAGGCAACTTGATAGAAAATGCCACTTGCCGACATTTTTTTTTTTTAATCAAGCTTTTTCCCAGCTTTTTTTTTTTCTCTTTTTAAGATTTTGTTTATTTGAGAGAGAGACAGAGAAAAATGAGCAGCGGGTAGAGGCAGAGGAGAAGAGACAGAGAGAGAGACTGAGAGAAGCAGACTCCCCACTGAGCAGGAAGCCTAACATATCTGATGCAGGGCTTACTCCTAGGATCTAGAAATCATGACCTGAGCCAAAGGCAGACCCTTAAATGACTGAGCCACCCAGGCTCCCCACCACTTGCTGAGATAAAGAGGGGCAGAGAGGCACCTGGGTGGCTCAGTCAGTTGACCATCTGATTTTGGCTCTGATTTTGGCTCAGGTCATGATCTCAAGGTGGTGAGACTGAGCTCTACATTGGGCTCCGCACCCAGCCAAGTGTCTACCTGAGATTCTCTCTCTCCCTCTGCCCCTCTCCACTGTGCATGCAAGCTCTCTAAAATAAAATAAATCAATAAATCTTAAAAGAAAAAGGGGAGGATAAAGATGTGAAGTGGGTTGGACATGCTGAGTTTGATGAAGCTCTGAGATAATCAAGAGCAGATACTTATATTTAATCCTCTGGAATTCAGGAGAAAGTGGCCAGGATATAGATGTGTAAGTAACCTGTATAAATGATGGCAATTTAAACTTCAAGAGTAGATGAGATTTCCTGCAGAAATAGAATCCCCAGAAAACATTTCACCCCACAGGTCAATACTATGCTTGGAATATCCCATCCCAAATGAAGAAAGAAACCAAGTCCTCTGTATGTGTATACATACATATACACAGCAAGTATGGAACTTTCTGCCACCAAAATTCCTATTTGGAGAAAAAAAAATCATAAAAGAAATAGATGTTCATTTGTTGGTGAAAGCTTCAGAAAAACACAGAAAATGTAGAATTCTGAAGAACTGGAGCGGTGAGTAAAAGTCAGAAAAAACCTAAGGGTGGTAAGAACAAAGTATTCAGAAATATGAACCTTGTGCAATCAAGGTGAAATTTACCAAATTTTTTCTACTTTATAAAATGCAAAATGTCATATTATAAATGTTCTAATATTAAAAACTCCTGAAATAAAAGATATTTATAGTGCCTTCTAGTTTCTACTAGACAGTGCCTCAAACATAAGGTGGGCAAAAGCAGGGGTGCCTGGCAGGCTCAGTCAGTAGAGCATGCAAATTTTTATCTCAGGGTTGTGAGTTTGAGCCCCATGCTGGGTGTAGAGATTATTTATAAATATGACACTACTACTACTAATAATAATAATAATAATAAGTGCAAAAGTGGATTTCCACAAAAGAAAATGGGGGACCCAAGACTTGCTCCCAGATCTGCCTAAATCTCCAAGCTTCCTAAATCTCCTCAAGCCTCCAATATGCAACACTCTCTTGTACCATTCTAACCTAGACCCCCCACCACAATATCAAATCCAAGTATCCCACTCTTTCCTCACTTCAACCTAGCACATATCCACATCCTCATGGTTTCTAGTCTCCAAATACTCCACTGCTCACTTACCAGTAGCAGCAGTTATAACTTTTCTTTCTCCCTGAAATAACTAAGATCTAAGAAGGTTGCTAGGAATGCAGAGAAACTGCCAATTGTAAGCAGGAGAAAACCTTCTCCTTGCTTCCTCCATTGTCCTATGATGAAACATCTCAGATGGAGCTCAAACTGGAAGATGGTTAACATGGACTCAAAAGGAACTGTTACAGAAGAACTGAGTATAGAAAAGCAGTATGAAAAAAACAGAAGTGGCTGTGGCCATGTTAGATTAGAACCTAGTATTAGGATGTCTGCAATAAATATATGATTATGACAAACTACTCTAACCCAGTTTTTCATTAATCATTATTTTAAAAAATGTCTGTCAGATTAAAGTGTAAGTTTTAAGGGCGGTCAATTTTGCAACAAGGTCTTAATTTTACTGATTCTACAACATTAAGTGTCTACTATATATCAAATATGGGGGTGGTATGGTTAAGATTAAACTAACCTTTTCTTTTATTTGCCATGATGAATTTCCTTCTGGATACTTCCTTTTTCCCCACTGCAGTATGACCATTCCACGAGACTGAAGCAGGCTGCCACACACATCCCTCATTAACCTGGATACACATGAGAGCTGGCATAAACTGAAGCCATCTAGAAAGCCTGCAATATGTTGTAGGACCTCAAAAGGAAGACTACTTAGATGGTCACTATGCAATCCCAACACACAGTTTCTAGCAGGCTCTACTAATACTGTAGATACACATGGCTGAACTCCAAATGACCTCAAGTGGCGGTCATGTATAATCTTTGCTCCTTGTGTTGATGGACAAAATCTACGCTGAGAATAGGTACAACCATAATATGCTAAAGGACACCTCTGCTCCATCCAGCCATTGAGTCCAGCATGAATGTCACCATGCACGTTCTTAAAATGTGAAGAAAATTCTTTTCTTCTAAATAACTGTCCACAAACAAATGTAAACATTGAACGCTGCTTGGGTTGGTACCTAGCAACACATTCCAATACTAAATCCAGGCCAAGTGTCTGAAAAGGACTTGGATTTGAAAGCTGTGGGTTGGCATGATCACAAGCTGATGCTGAAGCTATTTCCCCAACCATTGTATTTGTAGCTAATATTGCAGATGGAAGTGAAAAAGTCTGAGTCCCAAAGTCAACGTGATAAACATCAACCATGCGACTATCAGATATACCCCTCCCTCCTGGAGAATCTCCTAGACAAAACAGCAATGCTGCTGTGATTAGGTCTATTCCTTGGAGGCCCATTGGATCTTCTGCAACTTCCAAATCTGATGTATCTACTGCTTTATCTTCTTTTGGTTTAGACCAACATGAGTTAGAAAGAAATTTGAATGAAGGAGGATGACTGAAAGATAAGACATCCACATTCCTCAAGTCCCCTAAGTCTACTTTTCTCCAACACAATGCTCCTTCATCCTCATCATCTGGCATGAGGATATGCTGAACTGTGCCATTAGGCAAAGCACCAGATGGTATTACTTCCTTAAGTTGTGCTGCTACGGAAGGTGAACTGGAAGGTTGTGAAGTGCCATCTGATGCCATACATTCTCCATTTGTTAAGTTACTTTGTTTTGAATCACCATGTAATTTCTGATTTTGGTCTATGGCCTGTGTACATATATTTTCCAAAGAAAAGCCATTACAAAGAGCAGAAGTGGCATAAGAACTGTTATTTGAGTCACACAATAAATCACTTGAACCATTTTGTTCAGACTGGACATTCAGACTTGTGTCATTATGGTCAATTCCACCTACTGCTCCTATCTCATCCTCATAAAAATGGTCCTGGTCTTTTAAGTGTCTATTCTGCAAGCTTCCTCTGGGATCTTGCTCTTCACTCATGTCATTTGGGGAAGCACAAAGACTTGTACTCAACATGCCAATGTCTCTTGTGGCAGTATTCAGGATATCTAAAGCAGCAGCCAAACTTCTGGTTGTTTCTACAGTAGCTTGATAAAGTGCACCATAAGATTCTTCATCAACAGACACCAAACCATTAGTATGTGGTATTTCTGGGACACTTGATTTAACTGAGATTTGTTCTCTAGATTCTGATACTTTATCAGTCGCTTTTGACATCATGGTGGCTACTTTGAGAGATTCTAAGAGCATCCTTTGGTCTTGAAGGGCCAAGGCCATATCTAATTGTGCCACTTCATCAACATCTCTGCTTAGATTTTCATACGATTTCCGATCTGCATAACTAACTGGCCATCGGTTCCACTCCATAGTACAGCACACCACACTTGCAGGACACATTTCTAGATGTTCAGCAACTTTATTTCGAGCCATTGTAAATGGACATCCGAAGTCACTATTTAAGCAAGGCACTCGTTCAAATGGACATAAAAGTCGATGTTCATCAGCTTTACAAGAATGGAAAACTGCTCCACACACCAACGGACAACCAATCAAGTCACAGGAAATCCCAGGCTCTGGTCTGATCATACACCGTCTACTGACACAATTCACACAGTGCGAGTGCTGCAGCTCCTCCTCCATAATGGCCAGTCCAGCTCTAGTTGTTGAGATGGGAAAAAGATAAGAAGTTAGGCAAAAAGTGGTTGATTTTTAAAACGGCTGAATAACAAAAATCAAGTCATAAAGAAATATATGTAAAATAAGCCTACTTAACAAGTTTATTTTACATATAATCAATTCATCTTGAAACAACTTAAGCACTCATTTCAAATAATAATGCAAAAGTTCATTTTTTACATATAATAATATGCCTAAGAGGCTAAATGTTTCAAAATATAATGCTTAAATTCTAGTATACTATGTAGTATATAAATTGATGCTAAATACAAATTAGCATATTTGACTTTTAGATTTCAAAGAATGCTTTAGCTTTTATTTTTAGTTTCAACTAAATGGACTCTGAAGCGCCCTTAGCACACTGACATCATCATATTCCTGAGAGAATGATCTGAGTTTCATGAATATACTTAACTAAAACTATTATAAATTTTTTTTATACCCTCTAAATATAGGAATCCATTTAAGATTTCATCTACTGATCATTCCTTCTACATACACCTTAATACCTTCTACAACGAATCACCATAGTAAGCCTTAATTAAAACATACATGGAATTTACCCAGAAAATCTAAATTCCAGCTCTAGTTCATCGGTTCATAACTATGGATAAATCACTTACTTCTGAGGGCTACACCTTCTGTTTACTCACTCAACACCTATTTATTGTTTAACTACTATCTACCAGGCACTGTGTTTAGTGTGACAATATAAGGATTAGTCAGACATGGTATCTTTGAAGAAGCTACAGCAGCTCAGAGATACAACAGTAAAAATCATGTCTCATTATTATGTGATCAATCTGACAGAAGTAAAATGGTAACACAGAGAAGATAATCATCACTATGGGGAGGAGCTACAGAAGAATTCACAGTAGTCTTCAAAGATGGGAAATCTTAAGCATAGGAGGGAAGAATTAGAAAGGAAGTATTCAGTGCTGAAGTAACAACACATGTAAATGGAAAAAAAAAAGTGGCAAAACATGTTCAGGGAACCTCAAGTTTCCTAGTGTTGCTGAATCACAAGGTGAAATGCTAGGTAGCTCTGAGAGATGGGGCTGGATAATAGAAATAAATCAGATCATGAGAACTGTGCTATATACTACTCTTACGAGTTCAGACTTTAAGTAACAGGAATTCACTAAAGATTTGAGCAGAGAAATGGTATCTATAAAATAACAGGAGAGGGGCACCTGGGTGGCTCAGTGGGTTAAAGCCTCTGCCTTCAGCTCGGGTCATGGTCGCAGGGTCCTGGGATAGAGCCCCGTGTGGTGCTCTCTGCTCAGCAGGGAGCCTGCTTCCCTTCTTCTCTGCCTACTTGTGATCTCTCTCTCTCTCTGTCAGAAAAATAAATAAAATCTTTAAAAAAAAAATAACAGGAGAGATTTACAGATACCTAATGGTCCTTCCTTTTATCAAGAAAAATTTTATACAAAAATAGAGAAAGCATCAGCACAATATACTGATTCAATTATAATTATTAATCCTATTCGATGTATCTTTGTCTAAAATCTTCAACTTCTTTATTGGCTTGTCCCTATGAGCAGTAAAAACTTAAAACTATTTCATCTTTAAAAACCTAAATAATAAAACAATATCTCCCTTTTATTACTACTCTTTTTTCCTAAAATTTCCAAATCTTCAAGCTTCCAGAAAAAAAATTTCCAAATTTTGAAATTTCCAAATTTTCAAGCTTCCAGGAAAAAAAAAAGAAATTAAAAAACAAACAAACAAAAACAACAAATAGGCTTCATGCCTCCCATATACTCTTCAGCCCTCTAATCTGGCTTTCTTGTGACCAACAGTCATTAAAACTGCTCTGAGATCCTTGGTGCTAAATTCAAAGGGCATTTTTTTCCCCAGACTTCATCTTCCTTGGCCATTTACCTCATTATGGTGACTAGGCCCTCCTTTTGAACTACTTGTCTTTCCTTAGGATGTTACATTTCCCTGGTTTTCTCCCTACTTTTGTTTTTTTTTTTTTTTTTTACCTTTTTTAATGTTTTAAAAAAATAAAAATAAAAGCATTCACAGCAATGAGCCTACAATATTTATTTTTATTTTTGGCTATTCCTTAATCTTTTCTAATCCTTAATATTTTCTAAAATAATCCTCTTCTCCAGGGATCATGTCATTTCTTGCTCATTCTATTCATTCCCTCTGGGTGCTCTCAATTTCTCAAAAGCGTCAATTACCACCCATATACTGAAAACTTACCTCTTGCCCAGATCCCTCTCCCAGACTTCAGATCTCTACTATAAGTCAATTACTTATACATCTCTACACCTACATGGGACAAGCAATTCATCTTAACACTCCCCAAATTAAATTACACTGTAATGGGTAATAATTTTCTGGGTAAGAAGTAGATTCTTAGCCTATTTTCTTCACCTCAGTGCATAAAAGATTACTAGCTCTCTGACATATTTTTCCATACATGCTATCTGGGTTTCAGGTGGCTAAAGTAAGCTAATTAGTCCCGAAATTGCTATTTTTGTCCAATCCAGGGATGATTTTCCTCAAACAATAACAAAAAAGCCTACCTCATATTGACAGATCTCTACTGATTACGTAGAAAATTTCGGTGTTGATATTATGGCACTTACTGATACTAGGGGGCATGGAGGAGGCAGGGGGAACAGGGCATCATTTAACAAAAAACTGTATTTTTAATTGTATTTAAAAAATTACAAACTATGAATTAAATACTTCTGAATGTTTACCCCATAAATTTTATAGGTTAAGACAGAACCTGTAAGTTAAACACAGACATGCTAAGAGTCATAACAGAAGAAGGACAGACTAATGATGAGAAACATTTGTAAATTAAGCCAATGTTCAAAGAGCAATGTTAGTAAGAATTAAGACAAATTTTACTGAGTGCTTAGATTGTTAAAACAGTGGAAGCTTTCTTATTTTGCAACAAATAGAAGGAATTCATCTCACATGATGAGGGTTATAAACTTGACTGTTACTAAGAGAGAACCTAAAAATACAAGCAGTTCCAAAGAAGTAACCACTACTCTCATAACTTGCAGGAACACTTTATGTTACGTGCACATCACATGACCATACCAGGCAGAACACATTCAAAAACACCACTTAACTCAAAACTGTTTAAAACAGCAATGGCTACAAACAAGAAGTTAAATGCAAAACAGTAACAACTTTGAAAGGAAGACACAGAGGCTTCTCAAGCTTCAAAATAGTTCCACATTACTCCCCTTGGAATAAGAAAAATGTTTTAAATAAATAAATAAATAAATAAATAAATAAAAGCATTCACAGCAATGAGCTACAATATTTATTTACTGAAGTAGACTTAGGAAGGAAAAAAGCACACTAATTATGTACCAATCTTCTCCTTACATACACCATTTCACTTAGTGTCCCATAATCCTCTTTAACAACCCCTAGGAAACTGAGGTTCAGACAGGCTTAAGGGACTCCCCTAAGGTCATCTCCCTGTTAAATGGCAGAGCTGGGACTTCAATCTATATCTGATTGAACATATCAGAAGATATGTTTACTCATAAAAGCTGAAGAAAACAGGCAGCACTTCAGTAACTGGTGATCCAATTTTAAGATGTTATTTGAGGAATGGAGGTTACACAACTTTGCTTGTAGCTCATTCCAACACTTAATCACCCCTGTGGTCAAGAAAGTCTTTTTGGTCCTTTGTAATTACAATAGCACATAACTTTGCTTTGAATGTCAGTATTTAAAACTACTTTTAAAATAACTTGCATTTATAATAGTATAAACTTACAGAACAAGAATATAAATTTAGCAATTCTCAAAACAGCAATATAAAGCAGGAATCAAGTTTAATTCCATTTTACAAGTAAATATATTAAGAAGTAAGTTAAGAAAAAGCACTAGATAATAACCAGAGTATTCTGAGGATAGAACCCTCAGCTTCAGAATTTAAAACTTCCAGATCCATCCTTTTTCTAATCAAGATCATTACCAGAGTAAATATTCCTCCACTAGGTAGTTTGCACTTGCACATAAATCCTGTGAAACGGGTTTATAAACATCATCCCTGATTTATCAGTTGAACAGTGACACAGCAGGCCCATTAGAAAACATGTTGCTAAAATTGAGGCTTCAAGATAAACTTAATTATAGAACTCCTCAATATTGTCTTCTTAAACCCTTTGAAAAAGAATCTTAACATTCCAAATAACATCTTTATAATTCACATTTAAGTTGAATGACTGGGGAAAGTCTCATTAGACTAGAAAACATGTGTAAATGATTAAATGCTTTACAATAGTTTCAATTTTCTCCAATAAAAATTCTTGGCCAACTGATACTCTGTGACAAGCAATCCGTAAAAATAGTTTTAAGACATGGCATTTTCTCATACAGTGAAAGGAGGCCTTGTCATTTGAAGTTATTTTCTATACACAAAAATAATGACTTCAAAAAAACATTTCTTTATTTTTCCAGATTCATTAAAATAATTAAGGAGATAAATAAATGAAGCACTGCAACTTAGCATGATTTTAAAAATGCTAGGTCAAGTCAGCCAAAGCACTCAACACAGCTTGCTGCTATCTGTGCCTCTGTTAGCAAGATACATGAATACACGCAAGCACCACTCCCCACAATCGCTGCCTAAAATCCTTAAGTCTCAGTTTAAATGTTACTTTCCACATACCAAAAGCAAGGTATGGATCCCATATTATGCTGTGTGCTCATTACACATTGGATTTTTCCTTGTAATACTAGTCACAATACTAAGTAAATCACTATCCTTAAGTATCAAACCCCACAGGAAAACTGTAAGCTCCATGAAGGAAGCAGGGCCATCTCTTGTCTCATCCATTAATTCTTGTGTTTCCTATATTTCAGACTGTGCCTAATTGGAGCATCACTTATTTTAGAAATATGAATAAATGAAAGAGCTAAATGGATTCCAAAACAAGGTCTTTTATTTCATCGAAAACTACACACTTCATGAAAAAATACAACCTTACAGACCTAGTATTACACAATCAGACTGAGTCAAAATTACTTTATTGTACCAGCTATAAAAAGTCAATAATAGTGTTCAAACATTTGCTGAGTACCTAAATCTATATGTTCCAAGCATTATATATAGAGTTAAGATAAATCATCCATGAAAAAAGCAAGTCAAAGGGAAAAGAAGTCAGAGACAGGTAATTTCAACCTTCCATTATTTTAAAATCTTAAAAAATAGTCATAAAAGGCACAGAAGTAAACATTTACCAGTATATTGCTCCACTATTATTTTAACTCCCCAATCAACTCTGCGCTCTAGTTACTGGTTACTTGACTACAGAAGGCATCAGCTTCAAAAAGAAAAGCAGAGGTGAAAGTGTCCACACATGTGCACGTGCCTGAGTAGGTACTGCGCTAAAAAGCTCAAAAAAGGAAGTGGTATCAGCCGACTGCTTGATACTGCAGTTCATATAGTACTAGATGAAACGCAATTGCACTTAAACAATAAAATATTGCTTCAATGTGAGGATGAAATGGACCTATAGACAGACTTGTTCAATTAGTTAACACAAGTAAGTCCATGACTGAAATTTTACATTTAGCAATCAGCTATAAGCTCCTCTAAGCAAGTCTCATCCTTTTTGTATAGTCGGAGGTACTAGTTATAGTAATACAACTAACTGTACAATTAATATTAAATACAAACACCTCCTGGCTGATTTGCTGATCAAGCACAATCAGTTCTAAAGACCATAATAAACCTCAGCTGCACATCTTAACTGGTTTAAAAGGGGCGGGGGGTGAGGGGTGCGGTGCATCATGGTGACTAGGCAAGATCTAAAATCCACTATCCTTAAACTCCACTCAAAGCACATGCCCTCCTGATGAGTCTAAAATGGCTAAATAGGTTACACTGTATACATTCTTTTTATTAAATTATAGTTCTGACTTTTTATAGAATGATGACCTAATTAAATGGAAAATTCTGTCAAATTTTTCACCCTTCCAGCTATGATATAATCGAAACATACATCTTCTAAGTCTAAATATGGTCATGAGTAACTTATTCCAAAATGAAAGTTCTAACTACTTGCAATGTTCTCCACTAAATAAATGAAATTATGACAGACTTACAAAAGAAATTAAAATAATATAATATTTAATACTCAGACCAGAACCCGTTCGCACTGATTCTCAGATAAAAATAATCCACCCAAATGGTGGTACTCAACTTATTAAAATGGGCAGCAGGGCATTGGGGAATGGGCTTCCAAGGAATCTCAGCTTTGTGACCTTGAGGCAATTACTCTACTGTGAAAACAACCTAGAATTCTACAAAGGTTGGGTTATATTTTATGTGCGTGTCTAATGGAATACAACGTATTCCTCAGAAAAGGGATGTACTTCACTTTACACAACAGCCACGTTAACATACCCAAAGCTTTATGTAAAATTATTTTTTCTTTCAGGTCATTTAGACTTATAAAGCTTATAAAAAGCAGCTGTATGAGGAAATAACCTATGTTAAAAGTATTCACTCAATAAATAGACAGACAGACATACCCTTTTTGTAAAAGATGAGGTATGCTTTTCTGATTTAACTATCTAACTATCTACACTATAAAAAGCATTAGCCCAATGCCAATCTCACGTATTTCATCAAACTGAATTTGAAATTAAATATTTTATATAGCCTTTTGATTGAGGACTTTGTCAAAGAATTCTACAAATACAATGTCCTTTTAATGATACAATCATAGGAACTTAGTTAAAAGATGTGTCCAAAATCATACAAAAATAGCATAGGGCTTATCCCATTAAAAGTCACATTTCAGTAATATAGTATATCAAACAGTAAACACACAGTAAGCAACACCTATGTGGTGACCTCAAAGTACCTAACTATATACATTACCTCAAAATATTACTGCCCTTAATTAAGTACTTTATTAGGACATTTTGTATTTTTCAGAAGTCTCCAATGCTAGAGATAGCAAAATATTGGGTTGAAATTAAATACCCAGCACACTTAGAATGTATAAAAGTTTGCCTACATCGGAAACTTCAGTTCTCTGATAACCCTCAAAAAACTCCACCCACCTACATTTCCAGAATCACAAAAAAAAGCTTCTGTCACTGCATTAAGGTACTAGATAAGAACGAAATGGCAACTTAAAAGTTACCAAAACACCACGTTATCGCTAATTAAGCTTCTGGAGTAAGAAACAGTGACTAAGCATATGGAACAGTGATTCAGCCAAAACTGCATATTGAAAAACCCAACCGTCAGAAAAATCCTAAACGTACATTTTATGCTATTCTTTTCCCCTTCCTGAGCCGAAAACTGGAGTACTTTCTAAAACCTTAATAAATACGAGCAAATGCAAAATCTGTTTCCATAGCCTGTGTCTCTCAAGGATACAACACAGTATTGAAACGCAGCGAAAGAAAGAAAGAATTTTAAAGTTCCAAACGTTTGGGAAGTTTTATGTTTAAAAGTGTTTCAACAGTTTTAAGTTCATCTACACTGACAGCAGAATGCCCATAAATAGGTTCCTCCTGGATCAGAGTCAACAGAGTAATTACGGAAGAAAAGGTCAATTCCTTCCCAAACATCTTTTATCTGGGACTTGCGACACGGCTCAGCAAGAAAAACAGGAGACGGGAATGGAGTACAAGAACCATGGTAAACAACCCACCGCTCTGCCGGTCTCTGCCTCGGCTCCCGAAGACACACGCTGAAAACACACTCCAAGGAGATGACTTTGAATTCAACGTGCACTCTGCGGCCCGCCGCCGAGCAGCGTTCCACGGGACCCGACACAAATAACTTGGAAAGGGCCAGACCCCCCCAGATCGAGAAAATCAGGAAGTTTCTCTTTAATAAGGACGGGGGCGAAGACGAAGATCCGCTCACTACCATGAATGGAAAAGTTACTAACTTCACGCATCCCGGGAAGACAGCGGAGGATGCCTCCCAATCGGACTTTTAACCCGTCGGTCCCCAACCACCCCCAAGTTCTGAAAAGGCAAAAGGAAACAGAACCCGCGTTTTCAAGGTTCTCAGGGCTTTCCAAGTTTGCCTCCCGCTTCAGCCACCACCTCCCCACCCCCCCACCCCCCGCATACAGACAGACACGCAGGCCAGGTGACACGGGGGTCGGTCCCCGGCCGTGGGTCGCCATTTGCCGGCCGCCTCCACGGCCAGCCAGGCAGGACGGCGGGCGCGGACGCCCACGCGGCGGACGCCCTCTCCGCGCGCCAGGACGGCCGGCCCGGGACCCGCAGCGCCGCCGCGGACGCCGCTTCTGTACTGCTCCCAGGCCCGGCCCGCGGGACCCACGGCCGCCGCCGCCGCCGCCCCGGCTGCAGGCCTCGCACGGCCCGGCCGCCGCCTCTGTCCCCGGCACAGCCCGCGCCGCGCTGGCCTCCCCCGCCGGCCTCCCGACACTCACCGCCCCGCGCGGCCGAACCGCGGCCCAGGCCCTGGCTGCCGAGGACGCCGTGCTCGGCTGGTCCGCGCGGTCCCGGCTGCTCGGCGTCCCACACCCCCTTGCGGTCCGCCTCCTACTGGCCTCTCACCGCGCCTGGCCGCCGCCTTTTCTCCTCCTGTCCAGCTCTTCGGCCTCCTCCCCCGGCGGCCGCCCTCCTCGCGCGCCCCGCCCCTCCCCGTCCAGCTCGGCCCCGCCCAGCTCGGCCCGGCTCCGCCCACCGGACCCAGCCCCGTCTCGGCAGCGGCTGCCAGCCCCGGCGGACACGCGCACGCCGGGCCCGGCGGGGACGCGTACGCTGAGTTCGGCGGGGACGCGCACACCGCCCGCGGATGCTGGAAGAGAAGCGGGAGGGTGGGGTCTAGGGAGTCCTGGGCTTCGCGTGTACAGCGAGGGGATTTCACTGGGACCCACGTGCCCTCCCTGACAGTGCTACCAAATCTTGTTGGACTTCAGCATCTTGTATCCCTGGAAGGAGTACTAGACCCGTAGTCTTGGAATTGAGGAAACGGGCCCTTGCAGACTGGCGTGTTTATCTCCCTAAATTGTAGAATAAGCAGACAAATACCTTACTTCTCCTGCGGTGCTCTTCCCATTAGGTCATACTTAGGAGGAAGCGGGGCAGCTCTCTTTGAACATCTTTGAAGATCGCTGCCGCAGGCCTTCCTGCCTGCTAACTCAATGCACCAGAGTTCTGTAGCTTAGTATCCTTTGTAGGGTTCTACCTACCAGGGACTGAGCTCCGACCAGGATTCAGGCTCCTCTCCAGTACCAGTGCAAGAGAACTATGACAAAGAAAATGGCTGTAATCCTGGCCTTGGGCGTGGGGGTAGAGACAGGAAAACAGTGTTTTGTAATCTTTTCTGTGGACTCTCAGACCTTTAGATTTTAAAGACCAGTATATATAAAGCAAAACAAAATAAAAAACCAAAAACCTGAAGAAAGAACTTAGATTACTAACTAGCTTTTTATTGCGCTAAGAAGTAAAAATTGCACCTCTTGTATTAATGCTTCATTTCCTAAATTAAAGGAGATTTTAATACCATTAGCCAGGACATAATCACAGAATAAAGGTCAGCTCTTTAAATGAATAAATTTAGCTTTTTGAAAAATTCAATCTGTTTTTCTTATTTTGTCAAATTTGGCCCCGGATGGACTCTGGTCCTCAGTCCAGAGTTTGAGAGACAGAAGTAGAAAGAAAGGCTAGTGAAACAGGTGGGTGCTGCTACAGCCTTGCCTTCCCCTGCTTCCTATCCTGGATTGAGTCACATATTTGCCCTTGACCTCAGTTGTCCTCCTACAAGATGAAGTGGCTAAAATAAATGATCCCTAGAACCCTTTCTAGCTTTAAAACCTCAGGATTCCATGATTGTACTTATTGAAATCTGGGGCTTTCCCCTTTACTAAATCACCTGGTTGATACTAGGTCACCCCTCAGGCTGAGTCATTCAGGCTGTAAACTTTTGTCTCCTTTGCCCCTTCCATCTTAGTAATTTTCCATGTCCAGGCAATCCAAAAACAAAAAACAAAACAAAAAAATCCTTTCTTCCTGTCTTTCCCATTCATTCCCAGTTACCATCATAGGCACATTTGGGCTTCTGCTGGTCCCTAACCAGTCTTTCTGCCTCCAGTGTTTCCGACCTCAAACCAGTCATAGTTCTTCCTAAGAACTATTGACATAGTTCTTCCTAAGACATCCTTTTCATGATGTTATGTTTTTACTCAGATATCCATAATGACTAGGGCCCATGGGTAAAGCCTCAACTCCTGCCTTCAGCTACTCAAAAAACATCTTTTATTCTAGCCTGATCAGTTTCCTTTTTTTCTCCACCCAACACCACACAGTCCAATTCCAAGTCACCTGTGCCCATGTAAGTTAGTGCCTGAACTTCTGCCCTCTTAAGCTATAACCCCATGTCCTCTTGTGAGAGGTTTCTCTAACTCATATTATTTATTTTCAGCACTTTGACCTGTGCCCCATGACTCTATTACCTGTTTTTCAAACATATGTCAGCTTCAAGATTATCTCAACCCCCTAGAAGCATGTTTTTGCATTGTTTTGTATCTCCCCTCAGTCTCTGGTATCCTACCATGCATATTATAGATACTTAATGAATACTTGTTACTTCATAAACAAAACATATACTCCTCTCATTTCATCCTATCCCCATTTTCAGTTTCTGTCCTGTGTTCTAACTCCTCAGATAGACTTCTTTTAGTGCCCTATCAAGGAAATAAATCTAAAACTTCAGTGGCCAGCAAAGAAAATGCCAGGAATCACAGGTTTCCTCAAAAATGCTCTCTTCTCTAGTATACATGGAGTCGACTTCCAGAGCAAAGCTATCATCTGTGTGGCTTAATCACCCAGAGGAGTGAAAGGGACCCTGGAAACTTAAAGTAAAAAAAAGGTATTGCTATAGGACATTGTTGAAATTGTCAATCATGTGCATTTTAATGTTTCACAAATGAGTTTCACAATAGGAGTAGACCTACATACTGCCTTAAAAAAAAAAAAAAAAAAAAGGAGACCCTCACAGCTCCTCACAACACTCTATACAGGTTGTCTCACACTGGTTTAGATGAGGCATAGCTCCTAGTGTTTTTGTTTTGTTTTGTTTTCCTAGAGGCCATTCTCAAGATGGGGAGGGTATAAAAACCATAAGAATATAATAACACCATAAATAGAAATACAAAACCTAACCACCAGACTAGACTGTAGAGAGAAAAGTTGCCAAAGAATGAAAATTCAGTTGATAAAGCAAATTTAACAGCCAAACGAATTCATCTTCCCTTTGTTCAATGTCAGGCAAATAACGTCCATGTACAAGATTTTCTTTCCTGCGTAGACCAGCCAGTCCTCAGGTAGCCCAGGGACCAAGGCAACAGATAAGTCTGGATTGAAGTTTAAGTCATGTACTAATTAAGGAAAGCATCATTGGCCAGAGACAAGTGTGAGAGGGTGGGGGCTGATTTGCAGCTGTGAAATCATGGGACAATCGGAATTCCCAGCTGGGACTGCGGTGGGAAATACCATTCCTCTTTTGTGATATGCTCATAAAGAATAAGAGAGAAAGAGCCACTTTGATCACCTAATTGCCAGAGTTTAGAATCTAATAGCTGTAATTATATTTTCTATACAAGTTTCTTTGAAGTATGCAGAATGTGACAATTAACATACAATTATATGGTAATTTAGAAAGAACCTGTCAAGGATCATATTCATAACCCCAACTCAACCTTGCAGTTTTATGTAAATAATCAGGGGAATTTGAGCCAAGGAAGCATGGAATGTTGAAAAAAGTAGAAAACCCAGGTATTGTTCTTGTATACCACATACTCCTCTAGGACTTTGTTGAAATTATTTATCACGTGAATTTAATTCATAATTTCAGTTATTATAATTAGATTTATTACTATAGATCCTAGCTTACAGAATATATGCCCATTGACTGCATAAAGGAACACATGAATAATTTTATCCTCAGAAAGCCTGAGTGCCAAGTTGTTGTATTTACATTTCAGGTAGCTACCACTAGGGGGAACTAGATCGTGTAGGAGCAGGTAAGCAGGTGGCCTGTCTAGTGGGGGTAATAAAGAAGCAGTCTTAATCAAGTGTCTACAAATGTGAATGTAACTTTGTTAAGCTGACAGCACGTTTGGAGGTAATATTTAAATTCTATGTATAAATTTCACATTATTCAAAGAAATTTTATGTAGGTAAGGTATCTGGGAGAAAACGCTTTTAATTTACCTAATAAATGAGCTCACTATGCAGTGCTGATAGTGTCTTCTCTGTTCAATTGCAGAAGTAGCAAAGTTGCATGTCTGAAGCTCAGTGGCATGCTAGGAACAGGAAGAGGGTTTGAAGGGAGTTGTTGGAATCAGAGCAGCACTTTGTTGCAAAGTTGTTACTTAGTTCTAGCCCAGAGCTGCTGTTGCCTGAAAACGGAAGGAGGTCGTTAGGTATCTTTGGATGATTTTTGTAGAAGCTCCTGGAAATTTAGATAAATTGTGTCAAAACCACCTCAAGTTTTTTTTGAAAACCTGTCTGGGGGAAAAAGACCAACCACAAAAGAACCTGCATCATCAGCAACTCTTATTTTCCTAACTCACACAAAAGATGACACAAAAGAAAAACAGACTTACTTCTGTGGGCAGCCAGTCTCCAAACTGTCTTACTTCCCTCTGGAGCTAGACTTCTTGTGCACAAATGCTAGCTTGTCTATTAGTGGCTAATCCTGGGGCAAATGTTAGAGATTGAATGTTTGTGTCCCCGCCTAAAATTCATACGTTGCAGCCCAGTCTCCAAGGGGATAGAATTAGGAAGTGAGGCCTTTAGGAAGTGATTAGCTCGTGAGGGCAGAGGCCTCAAGAATGAGATCAGTGTTTTTATGAAATTGACCCTGCAAGGTTCCTGGGCCCCTTCTGCCACGTGAGATGACAGTGAATTGGAGTCTCACCAGACACTAAGTCTGCCAGGGATAAGATCTTGCTCTTCTCAGCCTCTAGAAGGGGGGGTGGATATCTATTGTTTCTAAGTCACTCAGTCTGTGGTATTTTATTACAGTAGCCCAAAAGGGTTAAGACTAAGAAAGTTAGTTAACCTCTCCTGTGACACACAGACACTCTGGGATGGCCCCAAATGACTCCTGTCTCCTAGTATGCACATTTTTGTGTAATCTTCTACACCTTGAGTATGGGCAGGAACTGTGACTTGCTTCTAAGCTGTAGAAGATGTCAAAGGCATTGGGCTATCACTTATAAAAGACTGTGACTTTCATCTCACTGGCAGACTCTCTTACTGGCTTTGATGAAACAGGTCACCATGCTGGAGGGACCCATGTGACATGAAACTGAGGGCATCTGCTGGACAATACCCAGCTAGGAACCAAGAACCTCAATTCAATGTGCCACAGGAATCTTGCCAACAACCATGTACATGAGATTGGAAACAGATTGCTTCCCAGTCTTTCAGCCTGAGACCAGAGCCCTAGCCAACGCCTTGGTTGCATTCTTATAAGAGACCTTGAATAGAGACCCCCATTAAACTATGCTCTGACCCATAGAAAATATGATATAGTGTTTGTGGTCATTTGTTGTATAGCAATAGATAACTAATATACCATGCCTTCCCTTTCTCATCTCTAAAATGGAAAATATAAAGCACTGCCCACCCACACCCAACAGAGGCTATTGTGCAGCTTAAATGAGTTCGTCCATTCTAAGGAAAGTACTTAGAACAGTGCCCAGTGCATATGAGCCCTCTGAAGTGTTGTTTGTCTTTTCCTCAGGCAGATCTTAGATGTGAAGTCAGGCATCTTAGCAAGGAATGTATAGTGAACAGAAGCTGAGAGAGCTGTGTCAGTGCTGCTTGAAACCCAAGTGACAAATTCTGACACAGTGTTGGGCAGACGGAAATTTGTTCCCACTTGTGTACCACCAAGGGCAACTTTGCCACAGAACCTGACAGAGTTGTCGGCCTACCCATGGAAGCTGGGGAGCCATGCTCTCACAGAAGAGACAGCAGAGACTCAGCCTCTCCCTCAAGCCAATGACCAGTGAGGAAGAACCCAGATGGAAGATCATCAGTGGATTTATTTTTGAGCACATGGGATAACCCCCCTGGGAAAACCCAGAAACATCTAAACCAGCCTATGAGACACGCCTCTGAAGGGTAGTATGCCCTACCACTGAGATTTGTAGCTGAATCCTTCCATTAAGTCTTATAGTTTCAGTCAGGTAACCCCAAGTGACCCAGAAGCAGGGTCTGTTGTCTGTCTTGTGCATTCCTGTATCCTCGAACCCAGGGGAGGATGATATATGTGATGTTAAATAAGTATTTGCTCAATGACACTGGTGTTACTTCGATATTTATGAATTATTAGTACTTCCTACTTTCAAATGACAGTACAGTTTTCACAGACTTTCTCTCACCTGACCTTATAACTGACAGTGAAAGAAAAAGGATGCGTAATAATATTGGCTCAGAACTTCACCTGCCCACAGGTGAGACACATTTCTGGGAACAAAGGCAAGCTGGTCCTCAGGGTGTTTGCTTTTCCACTCCAGGTCAATATGTGAGGTTTGCCAAAGTTAATTTAACTCGCTAGAATAGAAATTTTCCTTAATAAATAACTTAACCAACAT
Source organism: Mustela nivalis (assembly GCF_964662115.1). NCBI lineage: Eukaryota > Metazoa > Chordata > Mammalia > Carnivora > Mustelidae > Mustela > Mustela nivalis. The sequence goes on along the minus strand of NC_139024.1, from coordinate 56,389,822 downwards.
TACTTTCATCTCTCTTTAGTTATATAAACAATTGATGTGTTCAGAGTGTGGATGATGGGACTGGTGAAAAAAGTGTGTAAGCAAATCAATAATTAGGAGGTGATACTGATGATCACTCAAGGTAGGTTAAGTCACTCTAGTAGGAAAACCTCTATCACTTAAGTCTCAAAAGTAAAAATGAAAACTTCAGGGAGTTTTCTCATTAGAAGAATTACATGTCTTTTAGAGCATGGAGGAGAGAACAGAAAGACCTAGAAAGCAAAAGTGGGCCTTTTAATTCTCTTTCCAGTATAAAAATGATTGAAAGGTAAAAGTGGTCTCCGTTTCTATCAGTATACAAAGCTGAAGTTAATATCTGGCAAAGGGCCCACTGGCTCATACCTGGACGGACTCCCCCTTGAGGAAAACAAAACCTGAGAAGTATGTGTCTTGTCCTCTCCCTCAAGATTGGGAAGTCTGAGGTGTACACCCAGCTATGTGAAAGTTGAGTGGGACACAAAATTGTCAGTGTGTTCCTTTGATGATTATGAGGTCTTCTAAAATAACCTAATAAAAAACCGATAACCATGGTCTAGGCAGTACTTTATTAAGGATTATGGACATTTTTGCAGCAACAGCAGATCTGAAGCATGGGAATAGGAGATTCTCTGTGCCAAAGGACCAAATGGAGAGATGGAGGCTTCCAAATTGAGCTCTGAAATTTCACCTCCTCTTTGTTCCCCTGTGGACTTGGGCCAGAAGCTAAACCTTCCACCCAATCCCCCTAAATTTGTATCTGTTTCTTTTCTTTTCTTTTTTTTTTTTTTTCATGTGAATTGCACACTAATTCTGATATAACCAGAACTGGCATAGGATACAATTCTGACATCAACATGCCAAATTTGTCTGGACCTTCCTGGGCAAATTTTGCTCCATGTAGATGTTTTATTGAATTTCTTGGACACAAAGGAAGAACCAAAGTTAATTGCCCCTGATATCCTTCTCACAGAATTCCTGGAGCTAGTTTCACTGGCATTTTATGTTCCCCAGGGCATTTTGACTGTTCATATCACCCATATTTTGTAAGTAGTAAGGACAGTAAAATCAATTTCTGAGCCAGGGCCCAAGTCTAGGACCTGACTCCCACACACTGTGATTTAATTAAGAATACATGGAAAACAAACACAACTCACACAAAAACTAAATTAATTCTAAATTGGCTTACAGTTCACTTATCAGATGCTTAATTTCATTTCCAATGTGATTTGGAAGGATCCAACGCAAGCCTGTGTAGGTCATTCATTAAAACCAATGTCAATACAACGCAAATACCTCATCATCTTCTTTGGGTATCAAAAAGGTATCCAAGTCTCTCTCAAACATTTCAGAGCCCAAAGAGCTGGCCACACCCCAATTCTGCTCCTCCACACTCTCTCTGCTTATCGTATGCAGAGAAACATTATAAACAACGTACGCTTCTATTCCTTCCCTTTCTTAGTGAAGTCACGTAACAATATTCTTTAGAGAAATAGAACTGACAGATGCCTCAGCACTAGAATAACTCTCAGCTACTTCCCACATTTGGTTAAAAGCTTTTAATGTTTATTAAAGAAGATAAACATTTATGAAATACGAGAAAGCAGACTTTGGAAAGAGACAGATGGAAAATACTACTATTCAGGGTTGGCCTTAATGCAAAGTACATCAAAGTACCTCATCTAATGGTTGTACAAACTCATGGCTAAGACGGCCCTGACGTGGCATTATGTGAACCGCAGCATCAACTCATCCTTAAACAAAACAAACAAAAGAACAAATGAAAAGCATCCTTGAGTTCACCTAAGATGTCTGAAAACATAGAGATCTCAGGATCAGGGATGAGGGGTAAGTAAAAGAATCCCTGAGACGGGGAGCTGGTCAAGGACATCTTCTTTATTCCCTAAGAGCCCCCGAGAGCCCCCTGTGAGTCTAGGTGATTACAATAGCTTCCAGCCTCAGTCAGACTTCGCTTTAGTAAATGCAGGTGCCCTGGGCCAGAATGGATGAGATTGGCCCACACACCAGGTCAGGAAAAATATTCTCCCTTTTGACCCTCTGTTCTTGCCTCAGCCCTTGAAGTCCTGGCTTGGGCACCATTGTCCTGCTGTGCTGTTTTCATTAGCAAAGGCAAGTTCTCCTGCTCCAAAAGTCCGATAAATCCATCTTGATAAATACAATTGAACTAAACTAATTTTAGGTGAAAAGCCCCTTAAATTTGTATAATACATTTTAAGTTATTTTATTTCTTTAATTTTTTAAAGAGATTTTTACTTATTTATTTATCAGATAGAGAGAGCACAAGCAGGGGGAGCAGCAGGCAGAGAGAGAAGCAGGCAGAGGAAGAAGCAGGCTCCCGGCTAAGCAAGGAGCCTGATGCAAGACTTGATCCCAGGACCCTGGGATCATGGCCTGAGCTGAAGGCCGAGGCTTAACAACTGAGCCACCCAGGCACCCCCAGGCATCCCTTTTTAAAATTATTTTAAATAAATCATAATCCAATTATTGTAACTTTGCTATTATTTTTGTGTTATTCAAGTTATCCCTACTTAGCATTGGGGGAAGCAGGGACAAAGAACATTTAAGCAAGTTCTACCTTCAGGTCTTTCAACACAGGACTGGGAGTAGAGCTGAGATCCCCTGATGCTGTGTTCACCGTCTTGCAGGAACAAGATGAGCAAATACATTAGACCTTAGAGATAATTAACCCATCAATTTAGAAAAAAAGACGTCAGTGCAGACACTAAAGGCTGTGTAAGGCCAGTGCTAATCATTGTGGTCAGAACAACGTGGCCTCAGTAAACCTACTGTCTGGCACCCACACCACTTTGAGCATCACCTTGCTTTAAAAAGAGCAACCTGGGAGCACCTGCCTAGCTCAGTTGGTTGAGCATCTGACTCTTGATTTCAGCTCAGGTCATAAACTCAGGGTCATGAGTTTAAGACCCGTGTCAGGCTCTGCTCTGGGTGTGAAGCTTACTTGGGATTCTCTCTCCCTCTGTTCTTCCCCCCACCCCCCACCAACTCACCACCCACTGGCTCTCTCTTAAAAAACAAAAGAAGGGGTGCCTGGGTGGCTCAATGGGTTAGAGCCTCTGCCTTCGGCTCAGGTCATCATCCCAGGGTCCTGGGATCGAACCCCACATCGGGCTCTCTGCTCTGCGGGGAGCCTGCTTCCTCGTCTCTCTGCCTGCCTCTCTGCCTACTTGTGAGCTCTGTTTGTCAAATAAATAAATAAAATCTTAAAAAAAAAAAAAAGAACAAAATACAAAAAGAGCAACACTGCTGTGGGGGAACTGATACCTCCATTTTCAGAGTATTTCCAAGTGTTGGTTTTCTGGAGTCATGCTGCTCACAATTACCAATTCTAAATGAGGTGGCCCAGTGTGCGCTATTTCTGAAGTTGGTACACATTATATACAGGCTAATGAAAGATCAAGTTTCGTTGCTTGCACATGAAATCATAACTTGTGAGGGTGGCAAGGAAATTGTTTAAAACTGAGTGTCTGTGTACATGGAGAGAAGAGAAAAGGAGATAGATAATTGAGGATTTGGGTGATGAAAATAGTAGCAACTAGATCTTGAAGCCATCCTACAGGCAGTAGGGATTTAAAAGATAGTTTGTTTCTAACATTAGATTGCACGTCATCTCAAAAAGTCATCTATACTGTTGTTGGGATTTTATTTTTTTTTTAAGATTTTATTTATTTATTTGACAGAGAGAGAAGCAGGTTCCCTGCTGAGCAGGGAGTGGACACGGGACTCGATCCCAGGACCCTGGGATCATGACCTGAGTAGAAGGCAGACATTTAGCCGACTGAGCCACCCAGGCGCCCCAAAGTCATCTATATTGTAGTAAAATTTTGCTGTATGTGTGACATAGAACAGAATGACTGTATCCCATTTCATTCACAAGTCCATTTAAATAATAAAGCATGCCATAAAAGGATTCTACTATAAACTACACAGGAAAGAAATATCACTTACTATTTTTGAATACATGAAAAAAGTCTTGAGATTATGTTTGGAAATAAAGCATTTAACTCTAAAAGAAAAAAAAAAAAAATCCCACATCTCTCATAGAAGCCAGTCAGTCCAGGGGTGCCTGGGTGGCTCAGTTGGTTAAGTGTCTGCCTTTGGCTCAGGTCGTGATCCTGGGGTTACCGGATCGAGTCCCAAGTCTGGCTCCCTACTCAGCAAGGAGCCTGTTTCTCCCTCTCCCTCTGCTCCCCACCAATGCTCACCCTCTCACAGGTTCTGTCAAATAAATAAATAAATAAAATCTTTTAAAAAGTCAGTCCAAATGGTTTATTGATTGTGTTTCTGCAATTTGCCCTGATTGACATTGGTTAAATATGTGATTAGTATCAACTTGAGACTCAGAATGAGCTTCTAAAGGGCTGGACACTAAGGAATTTACTGTCATTCAGGTGGGGGAGGGGAAGCAATGTAACTGGAGTCAGCACCTGAAGTACAACCACTTGTAGAATGTCTGGTCACAAGGAAAGGCAGGGCCAGGGCCGAGCCTTCCGTCCTGAGAACTCTGATAGGCCGCCCCCTGCTTTGACCTCCCCTGACCTGGCTGTCTCTGGCTGCATGCCCTAGGCTCCCTTGCCAGCTCTTTCTGGCGTGGCTGCTGCTGGCTGCCTCCTGCTCTGCCTTGAGCCAGGCTGGTCCTAGCCCACTAGCACGGTGGTGTCCCCCTGCCTGGGGCCCTGGCTCTGTCTCTCTCAGCATCTTGTCCTCCCTGACTCTCTTGGGAATGAAAAGCAGAGGCATATTAAAAGCCTGAAGGCTTTTTTTTTTTTTTTTTTTTTTACAAGTATACACTGGGAGGATTTCTTTTTTAAAATTAAGAAAAGCAACTCCATCATAAAAAACCCTGTAGCATAAAATTATTAAGTATTCTGTCCTAAGATCCTATATAAGTATCTACTATTTTCCCTTATGAAAATCTGCATTTTCCAGGGGCACCTGGGTGGCTCAGTCAGTTAAGCGCCTGCCTTCAGCTCAGGTCATGACCTGGCATTCTGGGATGGAGGTCCCTGTTGAGTTCCCTCCTCAGTGGGGAGACTGCTTCTCTCTCTCCTTCTGTCTACCACTCTGCTTCTCTCTCTCTCTCTCTCTCTGTCAAATAAAGAAAGGGCTTCTCTGTGTTCTTGCTCTCTCTCTATCAAATAAATAAATAAATGAAATCTTAAAAAAAAAAGAAGGAAAGAAAATTTGCATTTCCCAGAGTTTAAAGTAAGAGTACATGAAATAAAACCCAGTAGGTATAGTTATACTAAATAGAACAGAAAAAACTCTAAACCCGGAAGACAATGAGCATTTCTAATAACAGACAAACAAATGACAGAAACTGACCGAGGTCTGTGGTTTCTACCACACATGTTAACTTTTTACGGTTAGTGTAAGGATAGTGTAAGTGGTGATTCTGTGTTAATAATAGTCCAGAAGCTCAGACCTTCATATCTGACTATCAGGCTAGAACTAGCTTAGCGATGAAGCAAGTGTCTGAAAGCACGAACGGATACCAGACACGATGGATTTCCAATTAAGATGTAAGCAAGCGTACTCAGAACCATCTGGGAATTTAAAAAGCAACTCCTGCTGAGTTTCCATATTTGCCCTGGTTTCTCTGACAAAGATTTTTTTTTTCTACCTTTTTTTTTTCATTTTTTTCATAGAATGAGACTTTCAATTTTTTTTCTTTAAATGGCTGTATTTCTTTTAAGTCTCACTATCTTAGATATCTCATGTAAGGGGAATCGTGAAATATTTGTCCTGCAACTGGTTTCTTTCATTTAGCACAAAACTCTCCAGGTTCTTCCCTGTTGTTGCAAATGGCAGGATTTCTTTCTTTTTTAATGCTGAATAATATTCTATCGTATGTATCTGCCGCATTTTTAAAGATTTTTTAAAATTAATTAATTTATTTATTTGAGAGAGAGAGCAAGAGACAGCAAGAATGGTGGGGAGAAGCAGAGAGAAAGGGAGAGGAGAAGCAGGCTCCATGCTAAGCAGGGTCCCCAATGTGGGGCTTAATCCCAGGATCCCAGGATCGTGACCCTAGTGGAAGCAGACTCAACCGACTGAGCTACCCAGGCACCCACATTTTCTTTATCCATTCATCCATCAGTGGACATTTAGGTTGTTTCGCTATCTTGGCTATTATGAAAAATGCTGTAATGAACATGAAAAAGTAGATGTGATTTTAACATCCCGATTTCTTTTCTTTTGTACATATACCTAAAAGTGGTCATCAGGGACTGGGGAGGGGGAAAGAAGGAGCTGCTATTCAAACAGTATAAAGTTATAGGTATACAAGATGAATAAGCTCTAAAAATCTGCTATGGAACCTTGTGCCTACAGTTGATAGTACTTTCCAGACAGGAAAAAAAAAGTCTGTCTTGGGACTGCACACTTTACTCGGTCCTGAGGACAGTGTTGTAACTGGTGTTTATAATAACATTTTGTAGCACATAAGAAAAAGTGGACATGTTCAGGATCTGAACATGTGTATTTATCAAAATTTCTGTTTTATATGGTTAAAACAAACCAAAACACCACAGCCAAATGATTTTCAAGCTGAAAAGAGTAACACTTAGTGACTTTTATTGCTTAACTTTTTAGAATATTTAATTCACAGAGTTTTCTGGAGAGTCACATTTTCACTGGAAATTTTTTTTTTTAAGATTTCATTTATTTATTTGACAGACAGAGATCAGAAGTAGGCAGAGACACAGGCAGAGAGGAGGCAGAGAGGAGGAAGCAGGCCCCCTGCCGACCAGAGAGCCTGATGTGGGGCTCGATCGCAGGACCCTGAGATCATGACCCGAGCCGAAGGCAGAGGATCAACCCACTGAGCCACCCAGGCGCCCCTCACTGGAAATTTATAATAGAATTTTCTCTAAGCAGAACTAACAATACCATTTAGGGCATCTGATTAATCAATTACATTGACACAGATGACTGGAGACACTCTCAATTTAAAGTCAAAATCACCTGAATTAACTCACTTCAATTTTGGCACAAAGAGTGAAAAAATAGTCTCCCTATTTACAAGAAGGAAACCCTCTGTCATATGCTTGTTGGAGTTCATTTAACAGGCATTTACTGAGTGCATCCTATGTACCAGACCATGGCTATTCCTTTAGGAGGAGTAGACAAGCATTAGGTAAAATTGATCAATTAATGGTCATTCCTATATTCTTTTTCATGTATCTGATGAAAAATAAAGGGTAGAAATAAGCCAAGAATTTCTGTGTCATTTCTGATTTATTGTTATCTATTGATTTAACAGAGATCTACAGACTAAGTTTTATAATTTTGATATAAATAGCAGGTTTTCTATGTGGATGTAGAGAGTTTATCACAAAACTACATATAAAAATAAGAGTGAAAAGGAACTGATAGGTTAATTTTATTCCTGAATGGAGTCAGTAAATCAGAACAATTAATAAACTGGTATACTAATAAGATGCATGCTTTCCTGACAAAGCAAATTATAATGGATACATCCTTATATAAATTACAGGAATGGCTTCATAGATAAGCTAAAATTATTGACTGGTGACAGTAAAATGAATAATAATAATATATCCCTTGATCCATATCAATGATACCCAAACCCAAACTGTCATTTGGTGTACAGTCAATGCTACATAACTCCATTGGGATGAATAAATTTCACATTAGCACCACACTGAGTTCTCTGGGATACTTCTACTGTGGGATACTTCTGTTCCAGGTGGGCGCATTGGGATACAGTGTCCTAAAAAGGAACTACTCCACAGGCATGCATATAGACTTTGGAAACTACTTTTATAGATACACATGATACAATTTTGTAAAACATAAAGTAGGATATTTAATAATTTGTTTTATTAACTATTGCCTCCTCAAAGAAACAACAACAAAAAGGATAAGGACTTCAAAGTCTTTTGGTTGAAAACTCTGTCTTTAAGTTATTATTAGGAATCAATGTAACATGACATCCTGTCTACGGATCTAGATGTACATTTGACAAGTAATCTCATGTGGACCCTAGGTCAAAATTTGGTGTTCCTGAGTGTATCTTAGGAATCTTACAATGTTGGGATCGGCAATCAGATATACTGATTTATAACTTTTGTCAACTAACTGTCAAGTTATCTGAGAAATTTGGGGCTTTTTGACATTCTTTATTTTCTAAGGATGATCTTGGTTGGGCCTATGGAAATTCCCTTCTTCACCTCCAAGAGGAAGTGGAATGGCTTCAGGAAAAAGACATTAAGGTCTTTGTTTTTCCCAAGTTATCCATTCTAACCCTAGCTCTTTCCCTTAGAAGCCATATGAATGTGTCCTTAATTGGCAACAGAGAAGAGTTGCTAGTTACTTGCCAGAGATTCTTTCTTGAATTCTTTATTACTCAAGTATCTATTAAAAGCTCAACTAAGAGAAACAATGTACATGGATGATTTTGGAAAGATACACATTTCATTTATTCCTTTATATGTTGTCCCCTCTGTATTCCTAATATTTATGTCAGACAAGTAGTAGGTATTTCAAAATATTTGCTAACAGAATATATTGTTTTATCCCTTCCAAAATTATTCCTCAATTGTATTTTGTACGATGCTCTGGGATTATACTGAGAATGTCTCTATCAGTCCTCCTGTGGAACTCATGTTATCAGAATACACACTCTCTACTTCATGAAAAACCTTACAACATTTATTTTTCTGGTCCTATTATAACAAATAGTCTTGTTCATTTTTAGAATTTGATTTGCTTTATTTTATGCATATCATGAATTCTGTTACCAATCAGGTTCCCTTTTCCCAATTCCCTGCCATCAAGAAAAATCTGTAGCTCAAAATGCCACGATTGCATTTTTTTAAAAAGATTTTATTTATTTATTTGACAAACAGAGATCACAAGTAGGCAGAGAGGCAGGCAGAGAGAGAGAGGAAGGGAAGTGGGCTCCCTGCTGAACAGAGAGCCCGATGCAGGGCTCTATCCCAGGACCCTGGGACCATGACCTGAGCAGAAGGCAGAGGCTTACCCCACTGAGCCACCCAGGCACCCCTGATTGCATTATTCAATTAATTCAATTCTACTTCTATTTTCTGCCCCATTTGTTTTTCCTTTTTCATCCTCATATAAATTGTAGTTTATGATTTGTTGGCATATTTAATTATTAGTTTATTATATATTTTACATATCCTTTACAATAAAATTGGGTATCAGCAAATAAAATATTTAATTCATCAATTAAATTAAAGATTAAATTTATTGTATAGGAGAATTTGACAGTCATAATCTCTGGCTTTAAAAGCCACTGAGACAAGACAATCTTGTGGAGTCTACTTGCTTATTGTTCTACCCTTCTTCTGGAAAAAAGCAACTCTATCTTCTGGAAACTGCTTCTCTTTCCACTGCAATCATGCTGTCCTCTGACCAACTCTGCCTCCTCGAAAGTGTTGGACATTCCAGGGATGGACTACTACACCAAACCGTTCTACTTAGGCATCTTTTCAGTTGTTTCTTGGGGACAGGGATGTATTACGGGAGAGGCAGGCCTGTCCTATGATGAAATTGAGAGAAAACTTGGGTGCTGAGAGTGATCACATTTCCTGCCTCACAGAGAAAGCCTGGTTCAGTGTGTGAAAAATTTGGCACAAAGCAGAGACAGCAAATGAGAAACAGAAAATAAGTGAGAGATAGGAGAGAACTGGCAACATTCAAATTCCTGGTTCTATCCTTTCCTGATACCCAACTGATTCCTGGTTCTATCTTGTCCTGAGACCCAACTGAATCTTTGCTTTTCATGTGGTTTGGATGTTCACTCCTTCTTTATATTTTGTAAGATAACTACTTCTTTTTGTTTTTCTCTATGTTGGTTCAAAGTGGATTTCTCTCACTTTCAAGCAAGAGTCCTTGCTGATATATGTTGCTTCCAAGCTTTGTCGTGTGGAGTTTGGAGCACCAACCTGATTGCACAGAAAAGCTTTGTCCCTAATCCTAGTCAGCCCCACAGCCTACCTTTGCACAAAGATGTGACTTAATCTTCATTTTGCAAAGGGTATAACTGGCTGTAATTTTCTTTTCTTTCTTTCTTTCATTTTTTAAAATTTTCTTTTCTTTACTATTTTTTTCTTTCTTTTTCTTTTTTTCTTTTTTTTCTAATTTTTGTTTAAAAGAAATTCAGCAATGCCTCTTCTAGATCTGGTATAAAAATATATTTCTGTTTTCTTCTGCAAGATACCAGTATTGCAGTTACTTCCAGCAAACTCAAACTCGAAATTGTTTGCTCTTCTGATTATGTCAAAATTTGGACTTAAACAATAGTTCCTACAGATGTGGGGACATAATAACTAGCATTTTCCAGACTGTTTTACTTCTGTCTCTATATCAAATCAACAGAATTGTACATTCTGGGTTAGGTAAAGTGGAAAGAAGATGGACTTTAGGTCAGGCAGACCTGGCTCCATGTCTTAGATTTACAACTTGGCCCAGTTCCCCGGGTTCTCTCAAGTCCCTCTTAGGTAACTTAGGGAAGATCAATAGCATGTACCCCATAAAGGTGTTAGAGAAAACACATGTAAAGCCCCAGTGCAGTGTCAAGATATGTAAGTGGGAGTTGGAAGGCCATTTCTAGTGCTGGAAATACAGTAGACCTTTAGAAAGGTTATATCTTCCATACTGACTGAGACTAACGATAATCTCAGTCATTTTATCTTATTTGGTCAGTGAAATCAGAATAGCCTCAAAGAGCGATGCCAGGTATCAACAGCTAAAATCTATAAGCGTCTTTAGAAAACAATTTTTCCCAATATCTTCCATGTATTTGAAGAATACATTATAATGCTGTTTAGAAGCAAAAAGGATCATCTCTCCATTCTACCAACAGAGAGGTTTAAAGTCACAAAAATAAGTTTTCCTAGTCCACTGTAAATTAAAAAAAAAATTAAATGGACTTAGTTAATTTAAATTTAAAGGACTATCAATTTTCATACTCTTTGCAGTGAAAACAAAACAAAGAAAGATCCGAGGAATTTCTGCTTGGACCAATACAGAAAGGAGAGAGACAGCCTCTTCTCAGTCTCTGGTCTGTTTCACAACCTTGACAGTTAGGGGATTGTTTATCTTGTGAAATGCCTTTTATACAATCTGTTCTGGAAGGCATTTTGTTTATGGTCTAATACTGTTCCAGCTTTCACAAATTCCCTTCTTTCTCTTTTCTTTCTTGGTTGCTTTCATTGTTTCTTTCTCTTTACACCCTCTCTCACATCAAACACGAAAAACTGACTGTTCTCTGTCTTTGCAGCTCTTCCTCCCACTTCCCACCAGCCCCGTGTCTCCCCTGCTGCGACCCCTGAGGTTGGCTACAAAGAACAGTAGATTGAGTAAACACATATCTATAAATTAAAGGGTTTTCCCTCTTTAATTATAAATATTTGTCAATATTTTATTCAAAGTACCTTATGTAAAGAAAGTTTTAAATGATCCTATGAATTTTCAGCAATAACCTAATGGGTTTTGGTCATACAGCACTATGTATATGCGTCAGAAATAGACACTTAGCCTGTTCATTTAGTCAGTCCCCCAAATGTCAGGATGGCAGGTATCTCTAGCTAGTTTATTGATTGCAATTCTAACTGTCAAGCAGAGAGGTGCTCCCTTTTACTGGGATCTGCAGCCATGGGGATAATGGCGCTGTGAGAGGCCAGGGGCCATCTTTCCTGCAGTTAGAAAGAGCCTACGAACAGGGACAATAGAGGAAAGAACAGCCAGAGATGGAGAAAAGAGAGAAAAGAGCCTGCTGATGTGGTCTTCTGACACTGTTCACAGCTGTCTTGCAATGATCTGCCCAGTTATTTAAGACAATAAATTCCTTCCTTTTTTTTTTGTTTTTTGTTTTTTGTTTTGCCTTAACATGGTTTAAGATCAATGTCTAGCCTAACTTTGAGAAAGTTTCAACATGCCCATTGCTTTTAATTGGCCCATTGCCAATTGAAATGCAGTGTCACATGGTCATATTTGTTCTAAGACAGAATATGATTTTTATTTATTTTTACATCTCCAACCCCAAACCTTTCCTGGATGGGAAGCTTACCAGTTTGCTAATAGCAGAGCTGTGGTATATTTGTTCTATAACATGGAGGAGAATGAGATCACTATTAAAAAAAAAAAAAAGGAAAAAAAAATGGCTCTGTGTATACTAGAAAGGTTGTAACTATTACTGTACTTTGAAGAGACTTACAACAATGTTAAGCAGGTTGTTTGAGATAAACCAGACAGAAACAAAAAAAAAAAAAAAAAAAGAAAGAAAAAAGAAAAAAAGAATGAGGAGGATTCGACTCCAATCAATATTTTTATATAATAATTTCTATATTTTCTATAAAGATGTTTCAAATAAAATTTTGCTTTCCTCAAAAAAAAAAAAACCCACAAAACTCAATGAACCTAGGTATCTGGATTTATTTTCTAGGGTTTGTTTTTTTTTTTCATTCATTATTTCCAATAGCGTTTTGTCCTTTCCAACTTGAGAACACCTAGGAATAATTAAGAAGATATAAAGCCTTGGATTATACTTGATCAGACACCAGGAATCCTGCTGTTGCCATGTACTAACTTATAGTGTCTTAGGCATTATTTTGTTCAAGGACCCTTGAATAAAGGAGCAATAAATGCAAAGACCAAACAGAGTTCATGTTAATTTTCTATTAGTTAAAAACCTCTATTATCTGGGTTTAGCTTTGTATATGTCACACCTGGTGGCTAGTCCCTCGTACAGAGAGGACAGCCAAGTAACCACATTACGCAGCTGTTGTACAAGATTTGGTCCTAACCTTGCCAAGTAGTTGTGACTATGCAACTTGCACTCCTGGGAAAATTAGGTTTGTCATTCTTTCTCAGCTAACCTACCCATGTAGTTTTGCCATTAGAACTTGAATTTTCCAGACCTAATACCTTTAAAAATAGAAGCAAGAATCTCAGTATCCTAATTCTGTCCAATGAGTCACTTTTTATTTCTGCCAACGACCCCTTTGGGAATTAGCCTAAGGTTAATTCCTGCAAGAGTCACGGATGTCTCTCCTAATGGGTTATGCAGAAGGGTGTGGAATCTGTGGTTTAGGAATGAAAAGCAAAAGAACACCTGCTATTAAAATTCCTCCCCCAACCATCTAATATTTTAGCATCAAGGGGACAATCTCATGAATGAAGATAGAACATTTGTTAAATAAATTCCAGCAAATCACTCTTCTCTGAACCTTAATTTCTCTTTTATAGAAATGACAATTCACTTTCTTTTTTAAAAAAGATTTTATGTATGTGGGTATGCATGTATGTATGTATTTATAGAGTGTGAGTGAGGGTGGGGAGGGGAAGAGGAAGAGGGAGAGAACCTTAAGCAAACTCTCTTGAGCTGGGATCCTGACATACACTGGGCTTGAGCTCATGACCCTGAGCTCATGACCTGAGCTGAAATCAGGAGGTGGACGCTTAACTGACTGAACCACCTGTGTGCCCCTAAGATTTTCTTTTTTTAAATAATCTCCTATTGTGGCTCATGGGGCTCAAATGCACAATCCTGAGATCAAGAGTCACAAGCTCCAGCAACTAAGCCAGCCAGGTGTCCCAGACAGGACAGTTCACTTTCTTTTTTTTTTTTTTTTTTAATAATTTTTTTTTAAAGATTTTATTTATTAATTTAACAGAGAGAAATCACAAGTAGACGGAGAGGCAGCCAGAGAGAGAGAGAGAGGGAAGCAGGCTCTCCGCTGAGCAGAGAGCCCGATGCGGGACTCGATCCCAGAACTCTGAGATCATGACCTGAGCCGAAGGCAGCGGCTTAACCCACTGAGCCACCCAGGCGCCCCGACAGTTCACTTTCTGAGCACGTTTGTTGTGAAGAATAAATGAAGATTCAATATATAAATGTAGGCAGTGTTTAGAAATTAATTCTCACCAAACATGCCCATATGTTATCTGGTCCTACTTGCCTGTCCAGTCTTACCTTTCACTATTATCTGCTCTCATCCCTCCAAGCTCTATACTTAGCCCTAAATCTGTCTGATCTCTCTTGCTTCTGTTTTTTTATGAAGTACTCTCTTTGTTACAGATACTGTGTAAAATATATGACATACATTATTTCCTCTACTGCTCCAACCAACCCAAAGGATATGTTCCTTATTGTAACCTTCAGTTTTACAGATGAGGGAAGAGGATCTAGAAAGGTCAGTGGTTCACTTAAGACTTTAGAGCACATGAGTGGTGGAATTAGGATTCCAAGCCAAGCTTGGAATTCAGAACCTAGAACATAACTGCCTTGCTCACTGGCCACATCAATTTCCTTCTCAAGAATGAACAATTACCTCTATTATCAGGACTGTAGTGAAAACACATATGAAATCAGAGTCTTCTAAGAAAAATAAGTACTGGGAAGAAAGGGTTTCAGTTTGTATTACGAAATTAAAACAAAAATAAAAATGGACCTTACTGGGGTACCTGGGTGTTTAAGTGGGTTAAGTGTCTGACTCTTGGTTTTGGCTCGGGTTATGATCTCAGGATCATGAGACAATAAGTATTATGCAGTATTCTCCATAATAGCACAGGATGTCAAGCATCCCTGATGCCTGGCTTCCAGAAAATTCTGATACCTTCCACTATCCTGGAGCAAACCAAAAATTGTCTTTGTGTATTTTCTCAATTTGAGAAATTAAATTGTACAAATTAAATTGTAGATTCTGATATGCCTCATTTTATTAGTTATTAAGATGTCATTGTTGCTGATGCCTTCACAGTATTTTGGTCCAAATTTTACATATAAGTATATACTATTCCTTCTATCCCAGCAATTTTCTCTTTCTCCCAACCCTGGCCCAAATCTGGCTAATCCCCATTCATCCTTCAGGTTCCAGTTCATATCTTACTTTCTTAATCTCCCCAAACTGGTTTTATGTATTTGATTACAGAGCTTCTTGTATCATGTGGTACTGTTACGAGTGAGTTGGACGGTTCAGTAGTCAGGGCCGGGGTCCCCAACGAGAAAATATGGAGTCAGGACAGCTAAGACAGAACAGCACTGACATCCTGTTTTGCATATTAGACATAAGCACACTAGCATTATGCTTTGCAGCCTTTGCAGAAATGACTTCTGCAAAATGACCTAAAATAAGACAATTAACCACAAAACATCTGTTACTCTCACAGGCAAGGGGCAGTTAAGACATAAACCCCCAGATGTCAGCAAAAAAGACCATCAGCTTGATGACATTAACCCAATAGGTAGGCAGATATGTGACCAAAGCCCTGATGGGCATGACGAGCACACTCTGATGGCTTAAGATAGTCCCACAAAAGAGTGCATAAAAAGCTCTAATCTTAGAAGCTCCAGGGGCAACCCTCTTGGGTCCCCTCCCTCTCTGAGAGCTTTGTAGTGCTGCTCCATAAACTTTGCTGTGCTGCCCACCCCTCTTTGTCTGGTCTCCCTCTTCATTCTTTGAAGGGGCGTGACCAGAAACCTTGGGCACTAAAGGCAGAGAATCCCTGCAATGGTATTTGACTGTTTTTGTATTTGTCATCTTCCCTAGCAAGGCTTTGCAAATATCAAACCTGGTAATATGTGAAAGTTACTTTAAAATTTTTCAATTTGGATAATTATAGGTCTAAAGCATGACTAAAAGAAATGAAAGAATATGGCTTGTAAAGTTTAATGTTGAGTTTTTCATAAATGATGTCCCATGACCTCCACTATTTCTTGTGTAATGATCTGAACCCAGATGAAAAATTTAACTTGAAAATAAGGAATGTAACTGAATAGATGCCATATTTACTAAGTTAGGGATGTGTCTTTCTAGATTAGAAAGGGGACACTTTTGTATAGGGTCTTGAAAACTGAAAATGTCTATCTGTTTAAAACAATGTCTTAGAAGATAATAATTCTATTTAGTCAAATGGGCTAAATTTATTGATCAGCATGTACATGGAAGTGTGTTGGGGGCCAACAGACACATGAAAAAATATTCAACATCACTTGGCATCAGGGAAATACAAATCAAAACTACAATGAGATACCACCTCACATCTATCAAAATGTCTCAAATGAACAAGTCAGGAAATGACAAATGTTGGCGAGGATTCAGAGAAAAGGGAACCCTCTTATACTGTTGGTAGGAATGGAAGCTGGTATAGCCACTCTGGAAAACAGTATGGAGCTTCCTCAGAAAACCAAAAATAGAGCTACCCTATAACACAGCAATTACATTACTAGGTATTTACCCTAAAGATACAAATGTGGTGATCCCCTCACACCAATGTTTATAGCAGCGATACCCACAATAGCCAAACTATGGAAAGAGCTCAGATGTCCATCAACAGATGAGTGGATAAAGGAGATGTGGTGTATATCTACAATGGAATATTACTCACCATTAAAAAAAAAAATCTTGCCATTTGCAATGATGTGGATGGAACGAGAGGGTATTATGCTGAGAGAAGTCAGTTAGAGAGAGAATTATCATATGATCTCATTCACATGTGGAATTTAAGAAACAAAACAGGATCATAGGGGAAAGGAGGGAAAAATGAAACAAGATGAAATCAGAGAGGGAGACAAATCACGAGACTCCTTTAAAAAAATTTTTTTTTAAGATTTTTATTTATTTCTTTGACAGAGAGAGAGAGAGATCACAAGTAGGCAGAGAGGCAGGCAGAGAGAGAGACAAGGGGAAGCAGGCTCCCTGCTGAGCAGAGAGCCCAATGTGGGGCTTGATCCCAGGACCCTGAGATCATGACCCAAGCTGAAGGCAGAAGCTTAACCCACTGAGCCACCCAGATACCCCTTGAGACTCTTAATTATAGGAAACAAACAGGGTTGCTGGAGAGGAGGTGGGGGAAGATGGAGTAACTGGGTGATGGACATTAAGGAGGGCACTTGATGTAATGAGCACTGAGTATTATATAAGACCGATGAATCACTGACCTCTACCTCTGATACTAATAATATACTATATGTTAATTAATTGAATTTTTTTTTTTTAAAGTGTGTTAGGGGAGAGGTGGGGAAACCAAGAAGGTTTTCACTGTAATTCAGAAGGTTTAATGACCCCTGTGGGGAAGGCCTTGCCCCTGATGTGTTAAAGGGTAGATGTAAGATTGAAAATGGCCCAAAGAATTCCATTATTTTTTTGTCCTTTTTCTCCTGGGACTCCAACTATATTTGCAGGACTTAAACACATTTTGTTTGCACTTGATCATTAATTTTCTGTAAATTAACCTTCTGTATGAATATGGAAGAAAAAAACAATTGGGTTTTCCTTTATGCTCCAACTTTACACCTTGGAAATACTTATTTTTACCTCTTCTTATACAATGGAAGAGGAAAATGGCTTTGCTAATACAGGAGTAGGGCTTGAACATCCTTGGTGCCTGCTTTCTCACAATACAGGTGAAAAATCTGAGGCCCAGAGAGGCCAGAGGGGTCCTCCAAGACTTGGTGGAGGCAGGTTTAGCATCCAGATGTCCTGGGATCTTTCCCCAACCCCTCCCTTTGGCTTTTGTCTTTCATCACTTGATCCGATCAACTCATGGGACATTATGTCATCCAGGAACCTGCTTCTAGCTCATCATTGCCAAGACTGTGTGACCTGACAGTATTTATACAGCTTCTCAGGAGCAGGAAGAATAAGTATGATTTATATTTATTCTTTGAAAAATGATTTCACTCTAGAAAATAAACTAAGAGTAATTTGGGGCTAGTATGTGGTCAATATGAGTAACTGTTTTCAACTTTTTCCAAAAAGTGCTAAGACATGGCTATAAAACTATGAAGTTGGTGTTGATGGTGGCTTCAAAACAAATCTCTAAAGTCGCTTTCAAAAGAGGAGTTCCAACAAGTTTAGATCAATATCTGATATTTTTTATAAGTGGAAAAATCTCATTTTGTTATGTAAGTGTTGTAATGTGTTCAAAGCATTATGCTTTATCAGCAAATATGATCTAAATTTTCATAGGATGGTCTGATTTTATTGAGTTTTAGTTATGCTACAAAGTGACATTTTGAATAGTGGAATGTTTCAGTTGTTTCTACAATAAACAAAAGAATCAAGAGCATTTTGCATTAGAAAATGAATTTAAGGTTATTCTTATGATCTTAAGTCTAAGCTTAACGAGATCATAAGCCCTTCTGCTAAAGGACCAATTTCAGAATACCTTTAACCCCCCTCCGAATTTTTGTTTGGATAGACAGAAAGTGTATATTCTAAGAGAGAGTCTAAAGGTTCAAAATGCTAGTGCTGGGTGACAGTGTGACCCAACCCACCTATAACCGTCACAGAGAATGCAGCACTGTGCAGTTTGGATTTCCTCGTCCTTCATGAGGTGCTTACAGAAACAGACTTACTTGTGGGTGGCCCTGACCTTGTTCTCCTCATTTGCCAATATTTCTGTATAATTCATACTATAATGGCAAGTAAATTCAATACCAACACGTGTGCTTGTGATTATCATGGACCACATGTTCTTGGTAGTATGAGAAATATAATGTGGGCATCTTCAGAAGTGTAAAAAGCAACACAGAACTTTTGCTTAGGTGGTTTTTGTACATATATGTACTAGTTGAAGTTCAGACATACATGAAGGGCAAGTCCAACCACTTTTGAAGAATTGAATCCCAACTTTGAGCTCAGCAAAGGACTAACAATCTGATCTCATCTAATCAGCCTGTCATGTTAAATACAGTTTTCTTCTGATGTTTAGTTATTGTATTTTCCTAATTGATCTATGTATACTTTAGAAAGTATTACACTGTTCAAATGATGGATATACAACTCATGTTTGTTTAATATGGTGTGTGGCATCATTTACAGAGTTTGGGCAAAGACTTTGGTTAGGGACTCTATGATAACATTGCGTCTATGGAAAAATCAGAATAAATTTTCAACATTGCAATGTAATGTGTTTTTTTTTTAATGGAATATTCTTGCTATGAACATAGGGTCTACTTATATCTTAAATTATCTATGATCACTATGTTCAGAATAAATGATCTTGTAGTCAAATCAATGGTTGGCAATAGTAAAAAGCAATCTAGAAACAAAATTGTCTGTGTTCCAAAAGGCAATGTTGGAATGTCTTTGGTTTCAAATAGTAGAAGACATTTGCAATACAAAAAAAAAAAAAAAAAAAGAAACAAAGAAACCAAAGGTCAACCATAGTAAAGGTCACAGCTTAACCAGAAGAAGGATTCCAGTTAGAATGAAAATATGATAATATACAGTTACAGAATTTGCTTTCACGTGATGATTCTGAGTCCAAAGCAATATAAAACATTGAGGAAGTTTGGTTGGCAATGGCCAAGTTTGCGGGCTATGAATACCACCATGGGGACATGCAGCAGCAGGTGTCGGAAAGGCAAGAGGAGGAGAAACTGGTTTTGAATCTTAAGTTGGATTCTGTTCTTTCTAAGTGGCAGAAATGAGTATGCATTGAAGGTATATTAACAGTATCAAAGGTAGACTTTTGCTTAACAATTGTTAATCTTTTTTTTTTTTTTTTTTTTTAAAGATTTATTTACTTGAGAGAGAGAGAGACCACACAGGGTGATGAAGAAGCCGGGGAGGGGAAGGGAGAGTTCCAAACAGATTCCATGCTGAGCATGGAGCCCGACGCATGCGGGCTTGATCTCACAACACGACTTGAACAGAAAACAAGAGCCACTCAACCACCTGAGCCACCTGGGAACCCCTATTTATTGTTAATCTTTAAACAACATTTAGACTTTTTACAACCTAAATTTAAATTATATGTTAATATACCCCCTACACTGTTAAAATTATTTCTCGAACAGGCATTCATCAGTGATGAATGAAAAGTATACTTGATTGAGGACAAGTATTCTGTATTCCCAGCCCCCAGAGCAGAGTTTACCAGTCACAGAGAGTGTGTTGAACAATTGCTTTTGTGTTTCAAGTCTTGAACCCTGTGTTCCAAATGTATAAGGCACTGCATTTCTCCCTGAAACAGTATGTTCATGTCTGTGTAAGAGTAATGAAGAAGTAGAGAACATTTTGCTTTTATTTTCCTGTTTTTTTCTATCCAACTATTTCCATGAATGTCTTAGGAAACCCTCTCTCATATGCAAACAATGTATGAGATTATTCCCTTTTTTGCTGGATTATAGCCCGAGGCAGGAAGCAAGTTTTATTATAGCCCGAGGCAGGAATAAGTTTTATTAATCTCTGCATTCCCAGGGTCTGGCATGTTATAAGGACCGGGCACATAGTAGAGGTTCAGTTAATTTTGGTTGGATGAATGAGGAAGTGAAAGAGACTGAGCTGTATGCAGTGTTAAATCTCATTAAACTGGCATTTGACCCTAAGTAATAGCAGGTGTTGAGTGACAAGTATGTGTCTCTCGTTAGTGCTGAGGACACAGGTGCCTATAGCAGCCACACCTAGTCTGAAGTAGGTAGATAGGCAAACACATCTAATATAATGCCATGGTCTAAGCACCGTAAGTAAAGTATGAAAGAAGAGCTATGGAGGCACAGGGACAGAGGGGAAGTTCTTCATAGAAGTGCTACTTGTGTTGGGACTGGAACATAAGAAAAAGTGCAGTTTGGATTAAAGTTAACCAAGAATTCTTCAGGATAATGTGTTTAACGTAATCAAGACGAGCCCTTAAAAAAAAAAAAAGCAGATGTAGGTAAGACCAAGTTTCCAAAGAAATGCATGAATAAGTGCATGGATAAGTATGTTGCAGTGTCTCTCAAGTTGAAGTTGTATAGCTCCTTCAATAAGAAGCAAGTATTTTAAGCAACAACCTGCTTTAAGGACGAACCTGACAGCAGCAATTCGCTGTTCTGCCATAGCCTCTGTTGTTAAAAACACAGGGCAGGAGAAGGAGAGCGTTCTGGGTAGAGAAATAGCACATGAAAAGGCACGCAGGTGTTGAGGGGATGGGAGTTTAGTGGGATTAGAGTATTGTTCTGAAACAGTGGCTATTTTAATCTGCTTCAGTTTCCTTAACATAGTACCATAGACTGGAGGTTTAAATAACAGAAATTTATTTCTCACCAGTTCCGGAGCCTGGGAAGTCCAAGATCAAGGTGCCAGCTGGTTCATTTTCTGGTCAAGACTCTGTTTCTGGCTTGCTGACAGCAGCCTTGTCACTGTGTCCTCACATGGCCTTTCCTAGGTGCATGCTTAGGCTTATGGGGGAGCAAGGGCTCTGGTGTCTCTTCTTATAAGTCTATTAATCCCATCACGAGGGCCCCAACCTCATGACCTCTTGTAACTCTAATTATGTCTCAAAGGCTTTGTCTCCAAATACCATCAACTCTGGGGAGTTCTAAGTGTGAATCTGGGGGGACACAATTTAGTTCATAGAAGTGGTTGAGAAGGGACTAGACATGGAGGGCTTGGCCCGCTAATAGAGGACAATCTACCCCATGCCAGAGTTTGGGACACATCCAATGTCAATAAGGAGCCAGTAAAATTTTTAAGAAGGGAAGCGACATGATCTAAGTATTTTTCAAAACGTACCTTTGATAAGCAGCATCTTCTGGCTCCTGCTTCCGCTGCCTTTAGCGACTCCTTCAGCGGCTGGCTGTCAGGAGTCAGGACCTACACCCAGTAGGATACAAGGTAACTGAAGAATTACCTTATTCATGACGTATCATTGGGAAATTATTGCTGAACAGGTTGTGTTAATACCTTTTGTGATCATCTTTTTTACCTATTTTTTATCCACGTAAGTAATTTCTATCAAAAGTGTCTGGCGATGGTTCCATGAACCTTCAAAGCATTTCTTCATGTCAGCGGCTTATTCTCTCATCTTGTGGACAAATTAGATCCTTTCTTCTCTCCTTGTGGTGTGGCTTTAATTTCAGACAAATCCCACAGGCTGTTACTGAAAGTCTTATCTCCTTGTTTCATTATTCTCTTCACTTTTTACATTTCCTTGCTTTGGACTTTAATTTGGAAGTTTTCACATTATTCCTTAAGGACATTCATTACAGAGCAGCCCCTACTATTTTACTCACACCAAACATCTTTAAGCTGAAAAAGATCCTTGAAAAAAATAATTGAAAACATGTTTAAGTGAAAACAACAACAAGAAGAAAATTAAAATAAAAAACAGAACGAATGATAATGTTTCTTGTAAAGAAGCAGTATTTTGCTTTGTTAAGATTTTTGTTCCTTCTTTTTTTTCTAAGTCATTTAGCTTACGAACAAGATTTTTAAAGGTTTCAAGCATAAAGGCAAGAATTAAAAAAAAAAAAAAAAAGAAAAAAGCACAGCAATTCTTTCCAAGTGAAAAGCCCAAAGGGACCACAAGCTTTAGTGATGTCCTAGATTTCAGGGACAGTCTGCACTGAAATGATTATTTGTTTCTTTTTGAGTTGCCACTTTTTTTTTTTTTTTTTTTTTTTTTTTTTTTAGGTCATTGGTGGTAGGCAAAGTCATTAATACTACTTTTTTTAGTTCAATAAGTCTAAGGCACTAAATACAAATTTAAAATACAAACACATAATTTGAGACTGATGCTTTTCTATTTTTTTCTAGTATGGAACAGTCAGTACAGTAAGCTGTCATATTTCCATAAACTGCTTTAGTTTTATTATTATGGGCTGAAGATTTTCTTCCCTGTATCTGTGACCAAGCCAGGTCTCTTACTTAAGCACCTGTTTGCGTTCAACATATTGGCACTTTTGATTGCTCTTAGACAACTTCCATCTGAATTTGGAAGGAAGCAGACGGTAACTTTTCATTCTGATTCAAGTTGCTATTCCAACTGCCATGGGATGTTTGTATGCATTTAGCAAATTCCAAAGCTGGCCCCCTTTCAAGATTTTGTCCTGGTCGGAGGAGAGGTCTGGGTGGTCCCCTCAAGAGCTGAGTTTCGTGACATCTTGGTTTATTGACTGCTTCAGTAAGCATTTCAAGACACAGCAGGGCTGACTGTGGATACGGGAAGTCTCTAACTAGTTGGCCTTTTATGCTCTCTTTGACCTACTTGCAAAATTTGGAGGCATCTTTATTCCACCTAATGAAGGAGACAAAGGAATCCCTTTCTCAGAAGCTGGGACCATGTAGGGGAGGGGGGTGGTAGAACAAACTGTGTGTTTGGTGCCAGAGAGTCTAAGATTCACACTCACCTTCTAATTGGGAAACCTTATGTACTGCCTACACATCCTTCTTCAAGTGCTTTGATTTTGATGCCATGGGAGGTATTTTATAATTCTGTACATGATCAGTAACAGACATACAAAGTCTGGCCTCTTTGGTATGAATTTTATTGACCTCTGTCTCCCTCTGCCTCTTGTGGGATGGACAACAATTTTGCTTCCATTCACAATTAACTTCAAGCTTTCTTTGTTCCATAAAATGTGTGCTTCTTGACTTTAAAAAAAAAGATTTTATTTATTTATTAGAGAGAGAGAGCGCACAAGCAGGGGGAGCACAGAGGGAGAGGGAGGAAGCAGGCCCCCACGCTGAGCAGGGAGCCCCACTAGGGGCTCGATCCCAGGACCCTGGGATCATGACCTGAGCTGAAGGCAGACACCCAACTGACTGAGTCACCCAGGCGCCCCTTGACTTCTTTTTTGAACCTGCTGTACTGTCTGCCTGGTTCTCTCATCAAATGAGTTTAACGAAATTTTTAGTGAACGTCCATTTTCCTCAATCTGTATGAAAGTCACTTTTTTTTTTTTTTTTTTTTAATTTGGCTAGTAGCTTTTTAAAACTCAACTTCCTCATTTGGAGAATGAGCATAATAATACCTCCTTCATGTTCCTTCCGGAGTTTTTGGAATTCATTGAATTATAATTACCTAGGTTGAAATAATATTTAAGAGCTGAAAATGTATGTTATCTCCTTTGGCATTCCTAGTATCTGGGAAAGAGAATCTGTACCAAAGTGCTCTTTAATGTAAAATACAAGACTAATAGGAGGTATTTTGTTCTTAGCAGACAGGATCAGCAGTGCAGGAGCCGGCAACCTCTGACCTCATTTTGAAAGTGGCCAGAGTTTACCTTAGGTGGCGTCCAGAGTCAGAGGTAGAACGCTCACGTGCTGGGCAAATGGGGACATGATGGTTTCCGATTCCAGTGAAGAGGGGTAAAGGCGACTTTCTGGGCCCGTTGCCACTAGGGGTTCAGAGGTCAAAAGTGCATTCTCCACCAAAACATCCTCTGGTCTAAGACACAGTTGGTCCAGACACAATTATTTGCCACTTCTCCTGGCCTTTAGCTGTGCAGGCTGAGGTGGGCGGATACAGAGCAGGACTTCCAGAATACAAAATCCCACAGTGAATGTAAAGATTTGTCAAAATACTTAACGATTGCCAACACTTATTGGCTAGGTCTGTATCCTACTTTTTTTTTTTTTTTCATTCAACTTAACTTATTCCAGTTCCAAAATAGGACATATAAAACTTCCAAGTAGGAAGCTGAAGCTCAAAATGGAGGTCCCTACAGAAATGCTCTGTACTGGTTTTTAACAGTCCCGGCATTCTTAGTTTCCATTTCCCACTGTTTCTCCCTGACCTCAAAATGAACAGGTCCACTGAACCCCTTACTTATGAAACATTACTAATACTGGAGGTTCCCAGGAAGGCAACTTGAATTCACTCAGTGAGAATCTAAAGATGTCCGTTTAGATACAGTCACAGGCTGCACAAGAGCTCCTGAAGAGAGCATGTCCTGTCCCTGGGATCTGGAACCATTATTTTATGGAGAGACATGTCTTTATAAAGCGATTGAGTACAAGAGCTTAATAAGGGGAGATTATCTGTATTAACCTGGTGGGCCCTAGATACAATCACAAGTATCATTCTGAAAGAGAGAATTCAAGTATCTTCTAACCACCTATTTCATAATAGCTTTGCATTTCCTGTTGGTTACATGATTATTTTATGTTAAATGTTATGAAACAACTAGAAAATCGATCTTTTCCTCCAGACAGTGTTTTCGACAGCAATTGTTGGTCTATAGTGTCATTCTTTGACAAATACCTCTTTGGTATTTCCAAAGAGGTACAGAGATGATTGCATGATCAGACTCTTTTTTTTTCTTTCCTTTTTTAACATTTTTATTTATTTACTTGTCAGAGAGAGCACAAGCAGGGATAGCAGCAGTCAGTGGGAGAAGGGGGCTCCCTGATGTGAAACTCAATCCCAGGGAACCTGATGTGAAACTCAATCCCAGGACCCTGGGATCATGACCTGAGCCAAAGGCAGACACTTGACCAACTGAGCCACCCAGGCATCCCTGATCAGACTTTCAAAAACATGTGAACTCCTAGCCAGAGAATTGAGCTTTTTAATGTTGTTTAATTATGTGAAAAAAGGGCTTCCAGGTAATTGTAACATCCAAAAAGTACTCAAAAAGAGGATAAACTGTTTCCCTCATTTTCTTTATTTTCCATGGCTTAGTTCTAACTTCCAAATAAGAAGACTAATGTTGAATAGATTCATGTATAGACAGTAAGTGTATCTATTATCTGCTTTCCAAGCCATTAACTTACTTGAAAGAAGTTTTAAAAATTCATGGTATGTATAATTAGTTGACCATAACAGCCTTGAACCTTTCAGAGACTGCCTTGTTTCCACCTGTTAGAGTGGTAACCACCTGGGGAGAGAAAGAGTGCCCTTCCAGTCCAGAATATCTATACAGGGAGGAAAAACCCTACATTTAGGAATTTGAAATAAACCTATATTAATAAGGCTGGAAATTCTTGGTACAAACCAAAACAGTGACAACAAAACTGCTTGGATTTCCACATGATTAAGTCTTTGGAACAAATGATTTCACTGATTTCTGCCTAAGATTTGATGTTTTGGTCAAAACACAACCTACTAGTAATGTGTGCTAATCTTAAGAGAAATCTTTATACCAAATTATTAGGGCATAGCTTCTCTTCTAGCTTTCCTCCATGTCTAGAGATTCAATTCACCCTCCTTTTTCCTGAACTGGGAAAAAACTCGTGTGGGGGCTCTCTGACCTACGTAGACTAATACGTATTCATACTGTTTCTCCGGGAATGCCTTCACTTAAAGTGAAAACATATTTGCCCTGGAAGTTTACAACAGTTGTCTTACTCTTCTTTTTACACACTATTTAAAGTTGGTTCCTCGGACACTGGTAAATTGTACTTATTTCATTCAGTGAGGATGACAGAACAATGCATTGATCCTTTTAAGCGGATGGCAGATAAATGCAGCTTGTTTTCTTTCTTTTCTTTTTTTAAGATTTTGTTTATTTATTTGAGAGACAGAGTGAGAGCAAGAGAGCTAGCCCAAGCAGGCAGAGGAAGGGGCAGAGGGAGGGGTGGGGGGAGAGGAAGAAGCACACTCCCCAGTGAGCAGGGAGCCCAATGTGGCACTCGATCCCATGACCCAAGGATCATGATCTGTGGTGAAGGCAGACATCTACCGACGGAGCCACCCAAGCACCCTGTGGCTTGTTCGTCTATTTCAATATCATAGAACATCATAAAGTACTGGGATGTTGACACATCACATTTCCGACCAACCCATGGTCTTCACAGTTATGAAGGATTTGCACCATGACAGAGTTTCTCTGCAGGTACTGCATACATAGAGGAGGGGTTTCTCAGAGTGTGGTCTCTGGACCAGGAGATCAGCATTATCTGGGAACTTGTTAGAAATAATCAGTCCTCACTCAGACCTCCTGCATTAGAAATTCTGGGGGCAGGCCCCCCAGTCTGTGTTCTAGCAAGCCCCCCAGAGGATTCTGAAGCAGGCTACATTGCTATAGTTTGAGAACTAATGACACTGTACATTCCTATCCAAAGGATAAGACTTATCAAGATATTAAGCCCTTCTTAGGCCTGATGCAATTATGGGTAAAACAAAAGGGGGTGGGGGAGAAGCTATACTTGACACTGACATTCTTCTTGGTTACCTTCTTGATTTCTTCTTAGAATAGGAATCTGTTGATGATAAAATTATGTTGCTTTATAGCTGAAACAAATTTAAATAAAGGACTTGAAATGAGAAGAAGATCTGGTAAGGGGAGTATTTTTAGAGAAATTCTTTAACAGGGATCTGGGAAAGATGCACTATAGAAAGTCCTCAAAAATCTCCAAATTTTGCCACCAGGAGGAACTGAAAGAGACCCTCATATCTGCCTTTGAGATCAGATGCCAGTTAAGTGATGTGTTATTCTTTACTTAAGCAAACATCTGAAGATTAAAAAAACCCAGAATTCAATTAGAAAACTGTTAAATGTTGCAGTAAGACCCATAATAAGTATTATTGAATCGTGCTAAAATTTTTTTTTACTGTGTAAAAAGTCAGTGCTATTGCCTTGTGGATTAAAAATAATGATCTCTTGGGAGAAGCAGCTAAAGAGTTTCAACATATAGCTCCATATAAAAGAAAAATCAAAGGACATGGAAAAACATAGCTATAATTTTTGCCTAGGTTGGGGAAGCAGTGGCTTGGGGAGTGGTATAAAAAAAATGGGAAGGCATTTGAGCTGGGCTCTGAAGTATGTAAAGATATCTATATCTATCTATCTATCTATCTATCTATCTATCATCTAACTACCAACTATCTCTATCATCTATTATCTATATTTGTATTTTTAAATATATTTAATATTTTTATTTCCTAATAAGCTTTATTTTTAGAACAATTTTAGGACACAGAAGGTCCAGAAATTTCCCATATACATCTTGCCCCCACATGTGTATAACCTTTCCCATATCAATGCCTCCCACTAGAGAGGTAACTTGTTGCAATCAATGGACCCACATTGACACAAGGGGTCCCTCTTGGAGTCATACATTCTATGTGTTGGGACAAACTTGTGATGATATGGATCTACCATTATAGTATCATAGAGTAGTTTCACTGCCCTAGAAATCCTCCTGCTCTCCCTATACATTCCTTCCTTCCCCCAGTCCTGGTAACCAGTGATCTTTCTACTGTCTCCATAATTTTACCTTTCCCAGAATATCGTAGAGTTGGGATCATACAGCACGTAGTGTTTTCAGATTCACTTCTTTTACTTACTAAGTTTGCTTAGTTTTATTGCTCATTCTTTTTTGCACTAATATTTCACTGTCTGGATATACCACAGTTCTATTTATCCATTCACATACTGAAGGACATCTTTGTTTGCGTCTAAGCTTTGGCAATTATGAATAAAGCTGCTATGAATAGGGGCACCTGGGTGGTTCAGTGGGTTAAGCTGCTGCCTTCAGCTCAGGTCATGATCTCAGGGTCCTGGGATCAAGCCCCGTATCAGGCACTCTGCTCAGCAGGGAGTCTGCTTCCCTCTCTCTCTCACTCTTTGCCTGCCTCTCTGCCTACTTGTGATCTCTGTCATATAAATAAATAAAATCTTAAGGAAAAAAAAGCTGCTATGAATATACATATGTCGGTTTTTGTGGGGACATAAGTTTTGAACTCCTTCAGGTAAATACCATAGAGCATGACTGCGAGATCAGATGATGAGAGTATGTTTAGTTTTATGAGAAATCAACAACGTGTCTTCCAAAGGGGCTGTTCTAGTCTGCATTCTTTCCAGCAATGAATCAGAGTTCCTGTTCCTAAACATCCTCACTCACATTTGGTATCAGTGTTCTGGATTTTGGCCATTCTAACAGGTCTGTAATGGTATCTCATTGTAGTTTTAACTTGCATCTCCCCGATGACATAGGACATGGAGCATCTCTTCATATGCTTATTTGCCATCTGTATATCTTCTTCTTTGGTGAGGTGTCTCTTAAGGTCTTTGGCTCATTTTTTTTTTTTAATTTATTTTTTATTTTCAGCATAATAGTATTCATTATTTTTCACCACACCCAGTGCTCCATGCAATTCGTGCCCTTTATAATACCCACCACCTGATTTTTTTTTATTTGAGAGACAGAGATCACAAGTAGACAGAGAGAAAGAGAAGGAGGCTCCCCACTGAGAAGAGAGCCCAATGTAGGGCTCGATCCCAGGACTCTGGGAGCTGAAGGCAGAGCTTTAACCCACTGAGCCACCGAGGCACCCCTGGTGATAGCTCTTTATCAGACGTGTCTTTTACAAATACATTCTCCTGGTTCATGGCTTCTCTTTTCATTCTCTTGGTAGTGTCTTTCACAAGGCAGAAAATTTTAATTTTAATGAAGTACATTTATCAATTCTTTCTTTTGTGGATTGTGCTTTTGGTGTTGTCTCTAAAAACTCATCAACAGACCCAAGTTCATCTATATTTCTCCTAGATTAATTCTGGGAGTTTTAGAACTCCGAGTTTTACATTTATGTCTGATCCAGTTTGAGCAAAGTTTTGTTGAATATATAAGGTCTGTGTCCAGATTCTTTTTTCTTTTTTTTTTTCTTTTTGCATGTGGATGTCCAGTTGTTTCAGCACTGTCTGTGGAATTTTAGACTGTCCAGCTAGAGTGTGGAAAATAAAGACTTTGGTTAAGCATAATTCTCATCTCATCCCAACAATCTCTAGTGACTGAATTATACCAATATGTTGTTGAGACTGGCTGAGCTAAACCAGATTTCTATTTCTCACATGAGAAAGCTGAAAGAATCACCGTCTTGCTCAAGGAGACTCCACTTGTGAATGATAAAGTCAGATCAAGTCAGAGCTCAAATAGTCTTACTCCAAACTGAGGCGCTGCTGGATACATTCAAAGGCAACTTAGAAACAAGTGTTTGGGGTCAGAAGGAGAGTTGAAGAGGGGAAGTAAAGATTAGGGGGTCATTTATAAATGTTACAGTTGAAGCTGAAGCCATGATTGGTTATAAGGCAAAGATCAATTAACAGGAACTAGTCCAAAAAAAATAGAATCCATAATAACCAAAATGTATCCTATATTCTGCTTTAGGGAACAATGAGATAAATTATAAACTTTTTTTTTTTAAACCCAACAATTTCTATGGGAAGTCTTTAGAACAGTACTACGCCATCTATCATATGGCAAGACAAGATCTTATTCATTCATTTTTCCAACAAGTAGCTATTGAGCTCCTACTGTTTATCAGGTGCTGGGCTATAACAGTAAACAAAATAAAATTTCGGCTCTTAGGGACTTCATTTTCTATTGAGAAGACAGAAAAAAATAGATAAAAGAATATATGTCAGATGGTGATAAGAGCTTGAGAAAACGAATAAGAGGGATAGAATGATGGTGTGGATAGTAAAGGTGCAATTTTGTGTAGAATGCCCGAGAAGTCTTCACCGATAAACTGGCATTGGAGCCGAGGTTCACAAGAAGTGAGGCAGGGGGTCATACAAATACCTGGAGGAAGATCATTATAGGCAGAGGGAACAGCCACTTCAAGGCTCCGAGGGAGCCTCTTGGCATGTTGTAGATACAAGAAGCCCCCCATGGATAGACAGAGGGGTAGAGGAGGGTTGTGAGTGAGGAGGACAGAGGCACAGAGGCTCAGATCAGCAGGGGCCTTCCATCCTGCATACAGATTTAGGTTTCTCTCTGAGTTGAATAACCATGGGAGGGCTTTGCACAAAGCTGGGATATTATGTGCCACGTGTCCTAGAAGGATCACACTGGCGGCTGTGTTGGGAAAAGACTCTAGGAGGCTGTGACAATGACCCAGTTAAGACAATCATGGCAGTGATGGGTGTTTGCTCTGAAAGTGGTGACAAGTGGTTGGAGTCCAGATGCATTTCGAGAGTGAACTTATGGATAGGATGGGAGGGGTGAGAAAAGAAAAAGACGTGAGGATGACTGCAAGGTGTTTGGCTTGAGCAAGAGAAAGATGGAGTGCCATTTACTGAGATACAGAAAACAGTAAGTTTATTCTTAACTCTTAGTTCACACAACTTCCAGTTAAGAAGTGTACTTTGTTTTTTTACTGCTCATGATGGTATATCCCTTTAGCAGGCATCTGTAGCCAATTCCATGGACGTGAACCTTGGGATCGCTCTTGGTAAAGCCTCCCATCCTGCTGCTAGGAGAGGCTAATGTGTCTATGCTTGCCTGCAGTGTCATTACAAAGGGTGTGGGTCACTGGCTTTAGGGTCTCAATGGTGCTTGTTAAAGGAAGTAGGAAGGGGTCAGGGAGGGAGGAAGGAGGGAAAGTTAGCAACGACTTTATCCCATCTTTTAAAGACCATCCAGTCTATTTATGGTCCCCTTGAGGAAGGTGAAGACTTTTCAGTGGGAAAATGAATGTCACAAAGTGGTGTTATATTAATGTTATGACATATCAAAATGTGTGGGCAGATGACGTCCATACCATAGCTTCAGAATGCAGAGTTCATATTTAAAACCCTTGAAGTACAATGTGTCAAAACTTTAATGACAATGTCCTTCATTCTTAAATGATTTAATTGGTAGACTAGAAGGACAATGAAAGTGAGCTCTACCATGCTGAGTTGGTGTCCTTAATGATAAAGACATACATAAGTGTATCTGCAAACGGTCAATAACAAATCTTTAACTATGTGGTAAAACTCAAAATTACATTCCTGATTTTTTTTAATGTTTCCATTTATGAGTGTTCAAGGACAGTCTTTTGCTATAATACAAACATTCATTCCTTCTGTGGCTCCAAGCTGGCATTTCAGCATTGGATTCAAATTTTAGATCATAATATAATCTTCCAAATAAAATTGGAAAAGAATATGGTCACCTAAATTTAGTAAGATCAACGGAACTGCTTTTTATATAATATTCTGGATATTTCAAATCAATGAGCTTATACAAGTAAAGTAGAAATTAAACATGAATTTTTTCTTTTGGTCCTTGACTTATGGCAGTGGTTCTCAATTTTGTCCTCTAGGAAATATATGATAATGTCTGGAAACATTTTTTGGTTGTCATAACTTGGAGGTTAAGATGTGCTACTGGCATCTAGGGGACAGCAGTGAGGGATACTGTTAAAGATCTTACTAATGCCCAGGACAGTCCCCACAAGAGTGATCTGGCCCACAATGTCAGTAGTGCTGAGGTTAGGAATCACCGATAGATGCCACTGCTCAGTTTCTTCTACAGCTCATATCACAAGCCCATTCCTTTAAATGAGCCTCACAGTTCAACTGTTCAAGTCAATATCTGAGTGCAAAAGGTAGATTGGACTATGATGTATTTCTAGGATGGGACAAACACATCACTTTTAGGTTACATGATTATTGGTTCTTCATTCCTTGAGTTGAAAGACCATAGGATTCCTTATTAGAAACTGGCAAGTGTGCCAGTATGAAGGCTTTTCACAAGCATACTGTCAAGGTTAGTGAATTTTTTTTTTTAGATTTTATTTATTTTTTTGACAGATATCACAAGTATGCAGAGAGGCAGGCAGAGAGGTGGGGGGGGGGGAAGCAAGCTCTCCATGGAGCAGAGAGCCCAATGTGGGCTCTATCCCAGGACCCTGAGACCATGACCTGAGCCAAAGGCGGAGGCTTTAACCCACTGAGCCACCCAGGTACCCCATGGTTAGCGAATTTTTGAAAGATAATAGGCACCTTTGTTTTATTTCTAAGAACCTGATCTATGTACTCTTGTTTGGTCATTCCATTTCCATGGCTATTTATTCAGACGAATGACAACTACAACCAGTAATTCTAGATGTTACCACATTTAAATTGTAGCTTCCAGGTATCAATGAGATACACAGGCCCAGGGCACGATATTCTCTATAATGTGTGTGATATTTTGAAGAACGTCTGTTTTATTTTAATCTAGAATGGGCTCTGCCAAAACTTTTGCATGCCAAGTGGCTTAGGAAAAAAAAAAACCTTTCTGCAATGTTAAAAAATGTTTTAAAATATTTTATTTAGTAGGGATAGGGTGGCTGGGTGATGGACATTGGGGAGGGTACATGCTATGGTGAGTGCTGTGAAATGTGTAAGCCTGATGATTTATAAACCTATACCCCTGGGGCAAATAATACCTTATCTGTTAAAAAAGAGAAATAAATGAGAAAGTAATGACAAGTGACATAAGTAAGGATATATATATATATATATGTATATATTTTTTTTTAATTGGGATATAATTCACATACCACAAAATCCAGCCTTAATTTAAAGTACAGAATTCAGTGTTTCTTCAGTATATTCAGAGTTGTGCAACTATCTGTAAGACCTAAATTTAGAACATTTTCATCATCCTGTAAAGAAACTTCATGCCGATTAATAGTCACTCCATGTGACTATTACATGTACCCAGCCCCTCTCTTAGGCCTAGGCAACCACAAATGTACTTTTTGACTCTATAGATTTGACTTCTCTCAATATCTCCTACAGAGGCATACCTGATTTAATTACTGGTTCTTTCACTTCACATAATGTTTTCAAGATTCATTCTTTTGGGGGTGCCTGGGTGGCTCAGTGGGTTAAAGCCTCTGCCTTCAGCTCAGGTCATGATCTCAGGGTCCTGGGATAGAGCCCCGCATCAGGCTCTCTGCTCAGCAGGGAGCCTGCTTCCTCCTCACTCTCTGACTGCTTCTCTGCCTACTCGTGATCTCTCTCTGTCAAATAAATAAATAAAAATCTTCAAAAAAAAGATTTATTCTTTTGTAGCACATATCTGTACTTCATCTTTTTATATGTCCAAATAATATTCCATTATAAGTATACGCTTTCTCTATCCATCTGTCATTTGATGGACATTTGGATTTTTTCCACCTTTGCCTACTGTAGAGAATGTAGGTGACAACAAGTTTGAGGATGGGGCTGGAATCCAATATGAGTGGTGTCCTGAGAAGAAGAGAGGCATCAGGGGTGCAGGCCCTCGGAAGAGACACCACCTGAGGGGCAAGGGGAAAAGAATCTGTCTGCATGCCAAAGGGAAGCCTCAGAAGAAACCGGATCTACCAACACCCTGATCTTTCCAATTCCAGCCTCTAGAGCTGTGAGAAACACATTTCTCTGCGGAAGTCAATCAGTCTCTGGCATTTTGTTCTGGCAGCTGTAGCAATGGACCAGAGGTGTATGCCTGGGAGCAGAACTGCCGGGTCTTAGGGTAGCTCTGTGTTTAACTTGCAGGACCGCCAGACTATTCATATACAAATCCTTGTATGGATATTTGTTTTCTTTCCTTTTTAGTAAATATATAGGAGTGACATCACTGGTATGTGAACGTTTAACTTTTAAGGAATGAACCAACTATTTCCCAAAATGACTGTACCACTTTTCATTCCCACCAGCAGTATAGGAAGGCTCCGGATCAGGGGTCTTGGTGAGTCAGTGGTCTTGGAAAACCTGACGACCCTGCCTGGTCACCCCAAAGATGTTATCTATAGTGCTGAAAGACTCCAGAGAAATCAGTAAATCCTTGATCTTTATGAGGAAGACATACTGTTCTGTAAAGCGTGTGGTAAGCCAACAGCGTAGGTCTTGGGGAGAATGAAAGCAGGAAAAGGAGCAAATAAAGCAGTTTTTTATGGGGTTTTCTCAGTAGCCTTGCTTCAATATATTTATCTTTCTGAGTCTGATTTATTTCACTTAGGGTTCACTCTTGGTGGTGTGCTCTCTATGGGTATACGTATGTATAGTAACATAGCCACCATCGTAGTATCATACAGAATAGCTTCACTGCCCTAAAAATCCTCTGTGCCCTGCTTATTCATCCCTCTCTTCCCCTCCTCCAACTCATTATGGTTTTGATTTGCATTTTTCCTATTACTGTTATTCATGCTCTTTCTTTCCTTCCTTCCTTCTTTCCTTCCTTGTTTCCTCCCTCCCTCCTTCCTTCCTTTCTATCTCTGTTTCTATTTATTTGTCAGAGAGAGAGAGAGAGAGAATGAGCACAAGCAGGGGGAGCAGCAAGCACAGGGAGAAGCAGGCTCCCCGCTGAGCAAGGAGCCTGATGTGGGACTGGGTCCCAGACTTGTCTTCTCACGTGCTTGTTGACACTTATATGCCTTTGTTTGCAAGGAAGGGAGATATAGGTACAGACTTTCAGTTATAAGGTAAGTAAGTTCTGAGACTCTGAAGCACAGCACGGTGAGTACAGTTAACAATACAGTATTGTATACTTGTAACTTGCTGACAATAGATCTTAAGCTTTCTTACTACACACTCAAAAAGATGATTAATATGTGAGGTGGTGGGGTGTTATTATCTTCATAATCATTTCACAGTGTGTTTGTACATCAAATTGTACTCTTTAAATAGACATACAATTATATTTGTCAGTTATTCCTCTTGCTAAAGCTGAGAAAAAAATCCTGCAAAGTTAAAATGCTATTATTTGTACTGATTACCTGATAATCATTTTTGAGGCCACATATTTAGTGTCGCTATATTGTGGCAATACAAAATACTCCAGATATTTCTTTTAGATTTCTTATGCTTTCAATGTCTTCATTTTGAAATAAAAATATGTCTCTCAAAAACACATGCAAATGCTTTGCCCAATTTTAAACTGGGTTATCTTTTTATTGTTGAATATCAGTGCTTTTTAAGGTCAAATTTGCTTCCAACTGGAGAGAAAAACAATCCATGATTTTGTCTAGTGTAGGGGCCCAGGGCAGGCTGCCCCAAGATGGGTCATTTTGGCATGAGGATTATTGAGTGAAACAGCCATCAAACTTCAGCAGATTCCGGAAGAGCTCTTTACCTCCCCCTCACTACTGTCTGAAAGAATTTCGGTAGAGGATCTGCTGCAGGAAGAGAGCTATCATCATAGCTAACTACATTATCCTATGACCTGGCTAAGGCTTGTTTGGTTAAAGTCCTCTGTGTCCCATTGTTTCTCAGCGGCCCAGAAAACATTTACTCTTTTTCATCTTCCTGTGAACTGCATTTCATCCTTCTGATGTCCCGGACCCCAACCCCCTTCTGCTTAGTTCAGAATGACATGTATACCTCATTTTGCCTGTCTTGAAATTTCCATGTCTGGGTGGATTCTCCATTCATTCAAGATTAAATTTAACTTTCTCGGGACGCTGGGTGGCTCAGTTGGTTAAGCGTCTGTCTTTGGCTCAGGTCATCATCTCAGGGTCCTGGAATCTAACCCCTCTTTGAGCTCCCTGCTCAGTGGGGAGCCCGATTCTCCTTCTCCCTCCTTGAACGTGTGCACACTCTCTCTTTCAAATAAATAAAATCTTAAAAAGAATAAATAAATTGGACTTTCTCCAGTTAATTTGTCTCATGTCAATTTCTTAGTCCGTCTACAAAGACCTTGAAGGGAACATGAAATTCTTGCTTCCTGACACTTGTGTGAGAGAAACCCAGGAAGACTTGATTATGCTGGAAGGTGGCCTCTTCAGCAGATTCTCTGTCCCTTTGTATCTGCGATGCTCAGACAATGCAGTTGACTTGTGACTTCAGGGCAAATCCAAGAAACCCAAACAGCTCAACACAACATTAAATAAATCATAGAGATAAAAGTTAGTTTGTGTAACAGTTACTGATATCAAAATCAAAGAATAAGAATCAAACAGCACTTGCTATCAAATATGGAACACACAGGAATAGTATAGTTAGAAGCGTGAAATGATTTCTCAGGGTCTATTAGGCGGGTCTCTTTAGTGAACAGGATTTTTGCAAATGTTTCAGTAGCCCACAACTCTGCTCTGATGTAAATCATGTTAATCAGTTATTCCAATGAATTATAATTCAACACCGTGCCTCCCATTTACCACACACCCAATGGAAGGTGATGCTTTTTCTACTGAAATCATTGCATTCTTGATAAAAATTTTAAAAATAGTTGCATTTTCTGTTTATTAACTTTTTAGAAAAGGAAGTAACAATGCCCCTTTATGGTATTATTCACTTGGGTAAAGAGATTCTGGAATTTAACACCATGCACTTTGGGAGAGAGAAAATAAAAACCTAAAATGGAAAATACTGTAAGTATTTAACTAAAGGACTTAAAAGAACCTTAGAGTTCACTTTTAGTTAGATAAAAATCCTAGCCTTTTCTTAAAATCTTTTAGGAACAATTTCACTATCTCCTTCGAGTACCTATTTTGTGTTCTAAACTTCCTTTCTTTCAAAATTATATTGGACGCCATAGATCTCTCCTCTGCATTTAGTAGCAAAGGTGACTAGCTTCTCCCTACCACCTTGATCCAGAAATGAAACTCTTCAGCCTTCCTTGCCTGATGTATGAGAGCTCCCATCTCCATTTACATAGGTGACATGTGACTGCCATATATGCGGATGGGAATGAGGGTATCACTATCGGTCCGCATATTAAATAAAAGGAAGCTTAATTTCTCTTTTTATAAATAATCCTCCCATTCAATAGAAGTTCTTTCCTTACCTTAATGGATCTCCTTGCCTGTTCCTCGAATGTGTCAGTGCCACACTGGAGGGCATGATGGACGCCAGTGGTACTCATTTTAAAAGGCTTTCTCCCTCTACCCCCGCAATCTTCATTCTTCATTGATATAAACAGGATATGTTTAAACATTTTTGGATATATTTTCCAAGAAATACTACAATGCTATTTAAAAGTGGCATCCAAGGGTGGTGTATGTATCAGGGTTTGATCAGAGACACAAAAGCGGCAGGAGAGCTATATTAAAGGATTTATTGCTTGTGATCATGGAGATTGGTTTGGCAAGTCCAAAGGCATAGGGCAGGCAGGAACTCTCAAGAAGGCAGGAGTGGAAGCTGCTGTCCACAGGTGGACTTTCTTCTGTAAGTTTCACTTCTGCTCCTAATGCCTTTTTGCTGATTGAATCAAGTCCATTCAGGTCCTCTAGAATAATCTCCTTTAACTTGGCTAACTATGGATTTTAATCATACCCAAAAACACTTTCTCACACACACACACACACACACACACACACACACACACACACACACCACTTTCATAACACTACACAGATTAATATTTGATTGAATGACTAAGACTGTGGTCTAAAAGAAGTAACTCACACAACTCAACATCGCAGATGAGAATTAATTATCTCCACAGTCACAGAGTAATCACAGAATAAATATCACTGTTTCATTTTAAATTCATATGGAGAGAGCTTTTGGTTTAAAAAGTCAGCTGCTATATGCACCTCAACCATTTTTTTTTTTTTTAAACAGTGCATGATGCAAAATTAAGTGGAAGTCATTATATACAAGATCCACCAAACTTGTATATATTGCTGCTGTTGTGTAGATTTTTTACCAGAAACTTTGGACTGTGATCAATAAAAATGTACATATAGAAAACTTACAAGCATGGCTAGAAAATTTTTACCATTTCCTCCCTTGATCTTTTTTTTTTTTTTTAATTTATTTGATAGAGAGAGAGCGATCACAAGTAGGCAGAGGCAGCCAGAGAGAGGGGGAAGCAAGCTCCCCGCTGAGCAGAGAGCCTGATGAGGGGCTTGATCCCAGGACCCTGGGATCATGACCAGAGCTGAAGGCAGAGGCTTAACCCACTCACTGAGCCACCCAGATGCCCCTCCTCCCTTGATCTTAATGAACAAGTATTTAACTGAAGATATTTCAAAAATAAGCTATTGTAGTTGTTCAACTTTTTCATCTCAGGGCCTTGCATATACATCAAGATTATTGAGGGCCTTAGGGCTTTTGTTTATATGGGTCATGTCATTAGTTCAGGCTGTGATAGGGGCAGTGTACTCTCTCTAGGGAGCTGCAGACTGTATAGTTGGGGGGGGGAGGGTTGCCCTCTAAAGCTCATCTGAGGAGTCTCTTCCCCGCCCCCCACGCCCTCAGGAGACCGCTGAGTCCAGTTTAGGAGTGTTTAGGTACGGGTATGGTAAGTACCCTTTTATATATAAACTACTTTTCTGATACAGAGACATACAGTCTCAAAACCGAGGGAGAACAGAAGAGATAGGAAGGAAGGACTGGTGAAAGAAATGAAGAAAGAAGAGAATTGTAAAGTGGTTTATTTAGTAAAGATCTTCATCTTAATGCTTGAAAGACCAAAACCATTTAAGAAGGAAACTTGCTCATCTTTTGCCAAATGCATAGAGAAAGATGGTGAGTAAAAATAATCATCCCTTTAAAAGAACTTACTGCATAAATTAGATGTCTGCTTATCTGAGTTGTTCTTAGCAACTTAATAGGAAGACAGAAGTGCTATGTATTTATTTGTAGCATATCATGCTGGTAAGCAATTATGTGGGAAGTAGGGTAGAATGGTCACTTGCAGAGTAAGAGCAGTAACCTGATTATCCTTTAGAGACTTACAAAGTGAGATGCACTGAGGAAGTTTTAAGTAAATACAACATTCCACAATGATGCTTATTAGTTTAATAACTAACCACTGATAAATAATCTGATACAATAAAGCCAGATCAGGCACTAAAATACATTGTTTTCTAAAGCACAGGTTTGCATTTACCAAAGACATCTTTTTGTGACCGCCAAAGGGAAATATTTTCAACAAAATCAACAGGCAATGATGCTCTCATCTTAGTGGAAATTTTTATGAAGAGTTTGGAAAAAATCACTGGATGCAGCATTTACTTCATTATCGGAAGCTGGGAAACAGAAGGCGTAACATGCCTTTGTAGTTCTGAGTACAGACTTAGGGATGTGGCAAATACAAACTAAATGGTCTTCCAAGAAACTAAACACAGGTAATTGCCATAGACATACTCTAAATAAACTGTTAATAAAGTGAGGAGAAGCTAGATTTCTAAGGAAATTTGGGGACATATATTTGCTCCATAAGGCAATGGAGGGGTCACTGATTGTAATTGTGCTGGGATACAAATCACAGATCTGCAAAGATCTCACACGTACTAAACCGGTCCTTGGTATCAGGGGTGTGGAGTATAAATAAGAACAGGTTTCCAGGAGACACGAAGATACCAAAGGGCTTTAGAGGAAGACCCTTAAGACTGAAGGGGTGGGTTATTTGTTCAGAAGAAAGACAAGGTTAAACGAACAATTTCCTAACAATAGACACCTACACAAAGGATTATTATACAGATAAAGAAGGCTAACCTTTATTTCTAGTTTGCAAAAACAGGAGCTGCATATGTGAGCTGCAGCACAAAGGATTCAGTTTTACTATATCTATTTAACAAACAAAATCAGTCTTAAGTCACTGATACTAAATAATGGAATAGAATCCGAGGGATGGTGTGGGACCTTCAAAGACAAGAACGTGTGTCCCTGAAAGGCTGGCTGAAGGCAAGGTAAGACTTAAGTTCTCGTGCTATTTTCTGTGATACTGAGTGTTCTAGAATTCAGATGCAACACTGCACACCTATCACAAGACTAGGAATTCTCCTCAGATTACCAATTACCTGCAAACTCCTCCTCTAAAGGAAGGCTTTTAAGTGATTCATATTCAACACTTAATGTGATAACATTCTTGTGGGGTTCACAATATAATAGATACATGGAGAGTCTCAAAAATTTAATAAAATATGTTAATTGGTCCTACTTTGAAGAAATATTATTAAAGATTAAATTTCCTTTACTAGAGTAGACAGGCTCAAAGTGCATTGCTTATACTGTACCGTTTTAATGACATTACATTTTTCTTTTGATATGCCAGTTAAAAATGATGAAATGACATGTTATTGGGGCGATTTTGCTTAAATTCTAGAAAAACTGAAATTACTTTTTAAAGTAGCCTCCATGCCCAACATGGGGCTCAAACTCAGGACTCTAAGATTTAAAAACTCACATGCTCTGACTCACATGAGTCAGCCAGGTGCCCCTGAAAAATATTTTTTATTTAATTTAACTATGTTAGGGGCACCTGGGTGGCTCAGTGGGTTAAAGCCTCTACCTTCTGCTCAGGACATGATTCCAGGGTCCTGGGATCGAGCCCTGCATCCAGCTGTCTGCTCGGCAGGAAGCCTGCTTCCTCCTCTCTGCCTGCCTCTCTGCCTACTTGTGATCTGTCAAATAAATAAATAAAATCTTAAAAAAAATTAACTATGTTAAATTAAAATTAGTTTAATTAATTGAATGATTAAGATCATTTAGCAAAGGTGATTTTGGCATTTCAAAAAAGCTATTCTGGAGTTTAATAAACAAAGAATTCAAGCACACTAAATCTTTAATGCACTAAATCCAGTAAATGAGAGCAGAAGAAGATTTAAAAGACACTGTTCCTCTGTCCACTTGAAAGGGCAGGTTAAGTTGATAGCTAATTAATCATGCTTTGCTCAATTCCATTCCTAACTAGTTTGATGAATACTGTGAGTTTGATAATTATTCGTAAAATATTTGTGGTTACATGCTCAATTATCATGTTGCTAGTTTTTAGTTTGTTGTTATTACTATGACCTGAAAAGAAGGAATCCCTAAAAACCAAACAAATGGCT
Organism: Mustela nivalis; assembly: GCF_964662115.1. Classification (NCBI taxonomy): domain Eukaryota; kingdom Metazoa; phylum Chordata; class Mammalia; order Carnivora; family Mustelidae; genus Mustela; species Mustela nivalis. The sequence continues at coordinate 56,348,602 of NC_139024.1, read as the reverse complement.
CATTCTGCCGCAATTACACACTAAAAGAAAAACTGAAACTACAATAAACAGTGAAGCTATCTGGGTTTAAGGCAAAGGATTACGGAATTAGCATATGTATTTTACATTGTATCTACCCCATCTCTTCAGTCCTAATAAACTCACTTGGGTTCACCTAACAGAGAATGCTTCCCCAGAGGCAAACACACTGAAACTCTTGAAGGATTGTTATGATCTCATTTCTTCTCACGGGTTCATTAGTACAGCAGCCACTTCAGAACTATTTGTGAGCACAGTGATGGCTCAGAAAATACAAAATGATTGAAGTAGGAAACTTGGCTTTGTTTGCAGCCAAGAAGATGTGGCATTAGATCTGTATTTGTGTTGAACGACTGTCTGGAAGAATTACCACAACTGGGGCATCTGGGTGGCTCAGTGGGTTAAAGCCTCTGCCTTTGGCTCAGGTTATGATCCCAGGGTCCTGGGATAGAGCCCCACATTGGGCTTTCTGCTCAACAGGGAGCCTGCTTCCCCCTCTCTCTCTCTGCCTGCTCTCTGCCTACTCATGATCTCTGTCTGTTAAATAAATAAATAAAATCTTAAAAAAAAATTACCACAACTGTTTTGAAGAAATAATAAATGTCTATAAAATATGGAATCTTACAGTATAAACAATTTTGACACCTTTTGTTGAGAGACCAAAACAAAAAAAAACAAGAAAATAGACTGTATGTTGTTTGGCTCAGAAATTAACAAATCCCCAAATTTCAATTTCCACTAAAATATTTATTTAATGATATCTTACAGAAATAAATAAGAACAGTTTTTCTCTAATACAGATAGGTATTATTTATATATATATTTTTTTCCTTTTTTTACAAAATCGAAGCATATCAAATTGTTTTCCCTAAAACTTTAGCTCAAAAAGGAATACTAGGAAACAAACAGAAATACTGAAATATGCTCATCATTAAATTACAACCATGGGCCCTTCTGAATCTCAGCATGACTTAAGATTTAGAGAAAGACCATGAGACTGGGAATCAGGGGACCTGGGCTCCACTCTTTCCTTGCTACGTGCCATAAGCACAGTTCTCTGTATTTCTGAACCTTGGTTCTCTACATTTAGAAGGGGAATGTTATTAGTTATATCAACTTCACAGGATTGTTGGGCAAATTAAAGCTGAATGTGAATGTACAGGAAAGCTCTTCATAATATGTAAAGAGCTACAAAAATAATAGTTTTGTTTAATTTCATATAAAAGAATCAATGCATATCTTCCTTCAACTGCAGAATAAGCACCAGAAATGTGTGTGTATTTTCTTCAGTTGAATTATGTCACCCTATAAGCCTAGAATAAGAAAATGCACCTTAACTAAGCACCAAAGCTTCTTGGACAAATGTGATAGAAGGGATATTTCTATTACAGTTTTCTGGGCAGCTAAGTAGGAGCTAATGAGTCCTGAGGGTCATTTAAAACTCTGAAGGCTCAAAGAAAACAAAACAAGAACATTTGTATTACATCAAATGGCTAGGATAAAACAAGCTACTCATTATTTAGTGATTTAAAAGTCCATTAATTCTTCACAGAAGAAGAAACACTCAGTTGTTATCGGTTACAATTATTTGCTTATGTAAATACGACATTCTCTTGTTCCAAAGATCAAATACTAGTCCTTGAGAGAGGTCCTAGTGAAATAAAATAACAAATATCACAAATTTAGATATTAGTGGTTAAAAGTCTAGTTTCCAAGGACACAGGAAAAGAAACCATGACATCAGTATAATAATTATTAAAAAAAAAAAAAAAAAAGCAAAACCCTGCCATACTTCCATGTTATAATGATTAAGAGCTAAAATTATAAAAACTGCAATATTTACAGAAACATCAGTCTTAAAGTATGTAAAAGCAATAAGGAAAATTAAAAGTAGAGAAAGCAGTTTAGCTAACTTTATGATAAACATGAATACACTTAAAATGCTATTTAAAGTTCACTGCTTACACCAACACTACTTAACACATCACAGAAATAAGAAAAGTGTTCAATGTTTCAATTTTTAGTAGCAACATATAGAGAAAATAAATTCTTGTCTAATATTAACTTATGTTAGTAATTGTATTACTGTAAAGTTACTATGCATGGAGTTATAGTCTAAAGCTACTTAAATAACTAGGAGTTAATATAATTCACCATCCACTTAAAATATTACTACCAAGATACTGGTGAATCATGTGCTAAAGATACTGAAGGCCCTTCCAAAACTGAGATTTAAGTGGGTCAAATATACCAGGTAGTACCAAGCTAGACAAGTTTAATTTCTCCCTTACTCCAACTCTTTTCAAGAGTGATCTTATCAAAAGTACACATTACCTCTTAATTCTCTTGCCTCATCAGATACAGATATTCTTTGGGACAAAAATAAATGTTTTCCCAGGAGGGTAAAATTAAAAATCTTTATAGATCTTTTGGAAACAAGACACCTGGAAAGGACTCAGTAACTACTAGGACACCGTACAACTGAAAAAAGAAAGAAATTCATCCAATGAAGAATAGTATTTACTGACATCTACTGGATTTTTTACTTATAACTTTGCTCTATAAGCTATGAAAATTTTAAATACATCAAAGTCTGTGGACTGAACCAAGTGTACTTCATTCAAGTTCTTCAGTTTCTTTGGTAAAAAGGTCTGCCAGATCAGCCAAAGTTAAGACGGAGGCCTCTGGATGCTTCACTGATGAGTTTGTGTGACTGTAGGATTTTTCCAAGTGAGTAGAGTCAGAAAGAAACCAAGGAACAAATGATTACATTTGTGTTATATTTATTAAGACATAATGATATTCAGAATATTCTTGTAACATGAAAACATTCCCTCGTCAGTATTTGTAAGAGCCACATGAACCTCCAAGGACAAAGTCAGTAATAGGATCACTATTACACCTCATCAAAACTAGCCCAAACTTCTGTATAGCACTTTCCGGCTTTGTTACAAAAATGTCCTTTTCTCTCCACAATTCCTAAAACAAAGAAACAAAACGCATACCAACTGCTACTAAGGCTCTCACTTTAGAATGTGCCTTCTTACTTCCCAAAGTTATTGTATTTCAAGAGAACTTCAACAGCTCTTCTAACTGCTATTTTATTTAAGCAGCTTAACTATAATCGCTGGATTCTGTTACACATGGAAACAACATTGACAATAAAAAGCCTCATGTCTGATGCAAACAGCTTTCATAGTAGACTCTCTGCTTCCCATAAACCATCAATGGAAGATTTCTGGTTTCCAATTGCTTTTTCGCTATGCACAGTGCCTCTGTAGAGACATCTCCCCAAGGCAATCATCATTCCTCTGTATCTGCCAACCATACCTATCTCGTAAGGATGTAGTAAAGCACTGGTTTATGTTTTCAAAATGACTTGGAAGAAATTTACGGAATACATATTAGAAAGTTTTACAGTTCTAAAATTAAGTTTTTAACATTAAGCCTCCTCTGGTCTCCCCGCTTCTGTTCTGCCTTTGGAATGAATATCAAAATCACCAGCTGAGTTTAAGTCCAGATCTTCCTATGTGCACGTGACTGACATGTGTGATGTATAAAGCAACACTGTTAAGTTTCCTTTTATAGACATCCGAATTTTAGGGTGGGCATAAAGATAGATTTCTTTAAAAAGTAATCCAGTATGGCAAAGAAATGTAGGGCGGTTTAAATATTTTTAAACATTATAATCACTATTAATATATGAAATCAAATATAGGATGTCTAAAGCTTTAACTGGGAAGTTCTAGATAGGTTAAATGTCCTATCTTGCTTTTAAAAGTATCTGGTCATCTAAGTGAAGGAGGCCCAAACACTTGCATAACCATATACAAACTGGAAACACCCATGAGCTGGTAGGAAATTGTTACCGACCTCTTCTCAGCAGTTTTCAGCATTGCTTGCATTCTTTCTTCTATTGTTGCCTTAATTAAGAATCTGTGTACAATGGTAGGTCTAGAAGGCACATAATAATGATAAGGTTAAAAACCTCTTAAAACCAACTAGAACAAAGAAGACTTCCCCTATTATATGCTATATTCATCAGTCATGTGGTGCCCACTGCGACAGCTGCTAATCAAGGTGCTGGGTGCGGGGTCAGCAGTGAATAAAACTAGTCTTAATGAACTAACATTCTAATGAAGGGAAACGCACAATAAACACAGAAACTGGATGGTACGGATAATGCCATGAGGAAGCTCACGTATGAGCTGCGACACGACTAATGGGAATGAGGCTACTAAGCCAAGAAGCAGAAGAGCATCCCAACAGACGCAACAAGAACCAAAGGCAAGCTCTGGGGGAAGAGAACATGCTTAGAACAAGCCTAAAATGCTCAAAGGCCAGAAAGAAGCCTTGCAGGGCAGAAGTGTATTGTAACGGAGGGCTAGAGAGTAGAAGTGAGATTGGAGAGCAGCAGGGAGCACATGCTGTAGGGTCTGGAGGGATATGGCAGGAATCTGGATTTTATTGTGGTTATGAGGGGAAGCCATCTGTGGGTTTTATGCATGATCTGATTTATACTTGAGTTTGCTTTAGACATCACTTTGGCTATTATATGGGTGATAGACTGTTAGGTAGCAGAAGTGAAGGCCAAGAAGCCAGTTAAGGAGTTCTGCAGGAGTCCAGGTAAGAGGGTAGGCTGTGCTCTGGTTGTATCAGTGGAAACAGTAAGTAGCAGGAAGTCTGGAGTATCTTTTCCAGGTAGAGTTGGCAAGACTTCAGTGACGGTTTCGATGTGTGGCACGAAAAGAGGAAGTATAGAAAAGCCCTAGATTTATTGTCTGAGAAATTACAGATGAGAGAGTCAGATTATAAGATGGGGAGGGCTGGGGGGTGGGAGTACAGTGGGAATACACTTTCTTTTACCATGTTCGACTTTACCATGAGTTTTCCATTAGCCAGGTATCCAAGGGGAGGGGCAGTCCAGATGTGTGTGAAGCAACAGAACGGGGTATGTGAGTCTGAGGCAGGAGCTGAAGGGGCATGTCTGGACTTGGGACAAATGTCTGAGAGTCATCCACATGTAAATGCTACTTAAAGCTCTAGGACTGGATAAGCTCATCTAGGAAGTGTGGGTGAGAACAAAATCCTCAGGGACCACGGGCAAGAAGCAGGTTATTAATAACATGAACTTCATTTCCGTGGTACAGTGAGGACAAAGCCCAAACAGAAAGGCTGGGAGGGGAGGGTTAAGGAAGGGGAGGTGGTGGTGGAAGGTAGGGGAGTGTTTTTGAAGACAGATAATATTAAGACATATTTATGTAGTCATGTATTACAAGAGGAATGTCCTTGAGAATATGAGAAGGGATGGGACCCATGACATTGGAATGGCTGGCTTTTCAAAAAAAAAAAAAAAAGGGACACTTCTCCCACTGTAATAAAAGGGAAGGACGTACTGTGCCTTTCTGCTTATTGCTACAGATGAAATATCTATACCCCTACCTACAACCACTCATGCGCTCGACATTATTCCGGCACTCTTTCCTCACTCTTGCTTCACTCGTTCTCTGCTTCTAATGAATCACTCCATTATTTCTTCCATATGAAAGGAAACAACACCAACAACAGACCTCCTGATCCCATACTCTTCCTTTTCTCTGCTCTTTGCAGCAAAACTGTTCAAAATATAAGTCCTACCAGAGATAAAGAGGCAGGAGTGCACCGTGCTTAGAAGCAGGGACTGGGGAGGCAGAGCAGCTGTGTTTGAAACCCACTACCAGTTTTGCTGGCTATGTGACCTTGGACAAGTTACTTAACCCCTCCGTTAGGTGTTTATTAATAAATAAATAAATAAATAAATAAAATCCTCTTCTCTCTGATACTCACATCAGGACATCGCCTCCACCACTACGATCTCTATGCTGCTAAATCTATGGGTCAATTCTCGATCTTTATCTTACTTGACTTCAGGAATCTTTCTTCTGGTTTTCTTCCTTACTCATTGTTTGATCTTTATCTGTTACCTTGGCAGGTTCCTTCTCTTCTCCCACAGCCTTCAACTTTGTGTGCTCTGGAGTCCAGTCCCTGGTCCTCTTCTCTACCTACACCTATTCCTTAGGTAATCTCACTCAGTCCTGAGACCTGAAAATACCATTTTATGCCATTGACTTTCAAATGTATCTCTAGCACAGACTTCTGAACTCGGACTTGTATATACAATTACAGAATAGCTATCTCCATTTGTCTAATAAATACCGGGTAAACATCTCAAATTTCTATTTAAAATACGTTTCTGTTTCCCTCACCAAACCTGCTCTACTCTGTAGTCTTCCCCAGCTCAGCTGAAAGCTACCTCATCTTCCAGTTATCTAGGTCAAAAACCACGGTACTGACCTTGACTTGCTCACGACCCATGTCCAGTCTATCCACACGTAACTACTGCTTCTACCTTTGAAATATGTCTAGAACCTGATCACTTCTCGCCATTTCCACTGCTGCTACCATGGTCCAGGTTGCCTTTAACTCTTAACCAGGACTATACAACAGTGTCTTAACTGTTCTCCCTGCTTCCAGTCTCCTGGCCCTGCACATAGCACTCAGAGTGATTCTCTCAAAACTTAAGTTAGAACTTGTTGCTTCTTTGCTCAAAGACTTGCACTGGCTCCTTATCTTATATATACAGTGAAAGCAAGGTCCTCATAGTGACCTCCTAGGCCCTATAAAACCCCCTCTCCTACTTTCTAACTTCATCTCCTATTTTCTCCTCTTTGCTTATTCTGCTTTAGCAACTCTGGCTCCTTGCTATTCCTCAAATGTACCTCCTGACCGAGTCTTTGCACTGTGTGTGATCTTTGCTTGAATATTATACCCAATGACATTTGCATGGCTTTCTCAGCTCTTTCAAGTCCTTGTTCAGATGTTAACTTTCCCACAAAAGCTCGCATGCCAGGTGGTTCAGTGGGTTAAGCTTCTGACTCTTGATTTTGGCTCAGGTTACGATCTCAGGGTTGGGAGATCAAGCCCCAAGTTGGGCTCTGTGGAGCCTGCTTAAGATTCTGTCTCTCCCTCTGCTCCTCCCCCCTCTTTATTTTTCTCCCTCGCTAAAAAAATATCATTTATGCCAACCTGCTCAGCCAAATATATATTTTTTTCTCTTTTAAACAGAGATCAAGACCTGAACTGAGATCAAGAGTCAGACATTTACTCAACTGGGCCACTCAGGGGCCCCTAGCCAAATCTTAATCCTCCTTACCCTGCTCTACTTCTCAAGCTCCTAACAGCATATATTTTACTTACGTTATTGTTTACTATCTGTCTCTCTACCAACTGTCATAACTAGAAATTAAGTTCCATGAGGGGATCTCAGAAGGTGTTCAATAAAAATTTATTGAATAAATATGGGGGTATTGATGCAGGTAAACTGTTCAAACTGGTGATGAAAAGATGAGACCTTATTTGTTTTCCATGTATGAGACAAGACTTTCATCATTGGGGCAGGAAGTTATAGAAGACTTTTACGATAGCCTCTTCAGAAAGTGGAAAAATCTATCTACTAGGGAAGCACGGGTAATGCTGAATGGCCTTTTTAGACTGTGGTCTTACATCTGACCAGAATCCAGTCTACGCTTTGGAAAACACTGATAAGAAAAGAAAGCGGTGTTTAAAAATATAAGAAAAAAAAAAAAACCACCAAAAACCGAAAACCAAATAAACCCCCAAACCAAATAAAATATAACTGCATTTTAAATGACACTCCATGGTACTTAGAACAAGTGTGTTTATTACAGTTATGTTACTTTGCCATTATTTTACTACAGGTTTGTTTGATGAACATGTCTCTTCTGCTGAAAACTAAAGTCCTCATTTATTATCCAGGCAACTGCCTCCAGAGCAATCCAGTTTTTTCAGTAGGTCATACGAAGATGGCATCTATTGTCACTCCTCTCCACATACTCTATACCTCAGCAATTCCAAACTCCTTATAGCCCCTAGGAAAATCATGGTGTTTATCTCCTCTGCGTTCTTGCACACGCAACTCTCTCTTTAGCCGTGTGAGCACCTTTTCCAGCCCAGCTTTGAAAGAGCTTTTCCTTTAAAATTCAACAAAATGAAGCCTTTCCTGACTCTCTAGGCATAACCGACCACTCCCTTCTTTTATTACCACAGTACTTCTTTGTATTTTTGTACACTCTATTGCCATATTTCTTGTACTACACAGTGACCTCCTTGGGGGGGGGCAGATTATGTCTTCCTCAATTTGAGTCTTCGGTATCTAGCATAATGAGTGACATATAGTTGCCACTCAGTATTTATTTAATGACTACTCAATATGGGTGTTTTTTAAACATTCAAGGTATCTAATGTCTAGGAGGTAATACACTAAGAAGTCTTATGAAAGATAACTGTCTATTTTGATATTTGAATAAAAGTAGTAGCTATTACACAATATACACTATTAGGTTTGGGCCCAGTATTAGGCTGAGCCTTAACTAAAACTAAATATGTCTTAGAATAGACCTAAGGGACTGACTTTTTCTAAGTGGAAGAATTTAAAAAGGAGTCATGAATGAAATATGCCTTCTTTTAAATACAGGTTATTTTACACAATCAAAAATCAATTCTATCAAAGTCATGATGGATGCCTTCAACTCTGCAGCTATCTTAAATATTTTAAGGAGGTGATCAGGATAAACTGAAGAGGGAAAGACAAAAATCTGGGAGAATTTGGGGATTTGCTATTTGGAGGAGGGAGGGTTGGAAATCTCAAAATGTCTTTTGGTCATATACTTGAAAACTTAGTAAATAAGTGATTAAAAATGAATAGGTTGTAATCAACATAAATGAGTTTAAATACGAATTTGTATCTTAGACACATGAAGCAAATGTAACTGATGCTAATTTTAGTTCTTACTTTGTTTGTCCAATTCGGTGCACCCTCCCAATGGCCTGAAGCTCATGGGCAGGGTTCAGTATGGGCTCCACCAAGAGAACATGAGTTGCTTCAATGATAGTTAATCCATTAGAACCTGTGTGCAGGGGCAGCAGCAAAATATTGATTTGAGGATCATGTTTAAATGCTGAAAGGTTCTCCTGAAAAAGAGAAAGGTACATTTAAATTTTAGTTGGCTCACTTAAAAGTAAGAGCAGTATATTATAGGTCTTATTAAGAACCACAATAGGGGTGCCTGGGTGGCTCAGTGGGTTAAGCTCTGCCTTCGGCTCGGGTCGTGGTCTCGGGGTCCTGGGATCGAGCCCCACATGGGGCTCTCTGCTCGGCGGGGAGCCTGCTTCCCCCGTCTCTCTCTGCCTGCCTCTCTGCCTACTTGTGATCTCTCTCTCTCTCTGTCAAATAAATAAATAAAATATTAAAAAAAAAAAAAAAAGAACCATAATAGAATCCAGGTCATTGTGAAATTAACAATTAAGACAATTAAATGTAAAATTACCAATTTTAGAAAATGTAAACTTGTTGCTTGACTTCATGAGAAGAAGTGTCACATAAGTTCCCTTGTTTTTTATGATACAATGGAAGCACAAGATACATGTATGTGATATATGCAAATTAAACTATACGAGCTTGGAGAGAGAGAGAGAGAGAGAGAGAGAACAAGAGAATGTGTCAGAATGAGGATGAGAAGAGACATGAATCTGCTATGTTTTCACTTGGTCTTCTTTGTATTTTTGTCTCTTAGGGTGTACACCTATTGTGCTGATTGTAACATAAGGAATTTGACCACACAGAGTTTTGCCTGACAGTGTCTTGAGGACCTAATCCCAGCATGAGGGGCCTGTCCATTCAACAGGTGTATTGTTGGCCATCTTTTCCTTTATTGAAGCAAATGACCTCAAGTCAGAAGATCTTAGAAAAAAAAAAAAAATCTTGCTATGGGTATAAATGTATAGAATATAATTACAGTTTCTCTACTTTGCTTTTGAATGTCAATTATATAATGAACCAGTAACTGAAACCCTTACACAAGACAATAAATCCAAGTAAACTTTTAATAGCAGTTTCAATTTGCAACTAAATTCACCGCCCCCCAAAAAGCAAGAAAAATCCTGACATACCTGAAATGTCTTAACACGACTGATCTGAGCAAATTCCATGTTGTTATCAGTGAGGGCTTTTGAAATAATGTCTAATACATCTTGCCACTAAAACACATCAAACAGTAAGAAAACAAATATTTACACATAGCTTTCACATAAAAAGGAGTTGAAAAGGAACTATATCCAAATAACTTTTGTACCTCAGAATTAAGAAAACATAAAAACAAACCTTCAAATGTGGTTCCATCAATATTATTTCATACTATCAAAAGGACAGTGTTTTTTCCCCTTGTTTGTTTTAAATCAAATGCTGGTTAAAGATGGGATAAAAGATATGCGTGTCTTTGCGAACTGAATTAAGATAAATATAAATAATAGAAAGTAAATAATGGAGTGCTTAATGGATATAGCTGCTTACCTTTTAAAAACTAGAATTTTTACTCAATATTTTATTCAGTGGGTTACTTTAACTTTCTTTATCTCAAGCAACAAATTTTACTTGTGAAATGACTTTCGACATTATAGATTTAATTTTTAACATATTAATGTTAGAAAGGCCCCATGAAACATATTAATAGGAAATGTACCTATAGAAATTGCCTTAAAAATACTGTAATTTTTAACATATTAATATTAGAAAGTCCCCATGAAACATATTAATAGGAAATATACCTATAGAAATTGCTTTATAAAACATCACCAAATTTCTCTGAAAATAATTCTATCTTATGGACATAGAAAAAAAAAATAACATGGAAAATCTAGCGGTAATTCTAAATCTCAACTATATTATGGTGAACATCACACACAAGTTCTCAGATATAAATTGATCAGAGACAGAAAGCCAGTCTGAGCTAAGACTCAGGATAAAAGCATTGGCCGTACCGTTGAGAAGACGAGTGCTTTAGCACCCGGGTCTCTAAGCTGGATTCTCATCAGAGTTCTGACCACAGCTTCCACTTTTGTAGAATGGCTACCCTTTGAACACAAACAAGGAAACATGTCACTAATAAAATCTAGTTTATAAAAGAAAAGGAAACCAATGTAAACCACTTGAATTACCAAAACTACATGTGTATCAAAACAATCAGGTACATATGTGTTTACTTTTCTTTATTTTGTATTTGCTGGAAATTTTCTTTAGCCTCAAACTGTAGATGCTATAATAAAACTTACACCCCAAGAAAACTAAATACGAAACGCATCAGCAAGTCATATAGTGACATGATTCTGAAGAGAAGATTTTTAGTTAAAGTGGTTAGGATTTGTAGTTCCAAGATTTACTTATTTCAGATAAGCAGAATTTATATTAGAAACACTTTTCACTTCAGATACCAGGGTACTAATACAATGAATCAAAACTCCAGTGTAAGTAAACTGTGAAGGATCCAACCTGGGAAAGATCCTTTATTACAAAGGATAGAGACAGAGGTAGAAATGACACCTACAAAGCTAGATAAACACTCAATGAGTGGTTTTTTGCATTTTCTATAACCATTTCCATCATAAAAGTATGAAAAGAAAGAAAGTGAAGAAATAACAAAATGAGGAAATGAGCAAATGTTTTTGTAGCCTTCATGGAGAAAGTTTTCCTCCTGGAATGTTCTGGGAGATGGCAATGGCATGAAGATATTAAGGGCATGGGATTTTGAGACAAATCTAAATTCAAAATTGACCAAACAGTTACACATTTTGCTGGTTATGCAGACTACTCTTTCCAAGGCTTAGTTCCCTAATCTGTCAAACAGGGATGGTAATTCTATTTCCAAAGATTGTTATAAAGGCTAAATGAGAGAAATACTTGTATAGCATTTAAATGAACGCTTGGCAGAGCAGATACTCAGTAACTTCTTATCTTTCTAAGACATTAAGTATGAGCACAGATAATGACACAGATAATCTCACGCGAGCAGATCTAACCAAAAAGTAAAAATATTCCCACAGCAGCATTACTCTTCTCCTCAATCCGAATCCTTGCACCACTTTTACAGAGACAGTCACAGGTAAAATACATCAATGAAACAAGAAAAAAAGGCTTATCAATTTGAAGTTAGCAAGCCAGAATTATGGAACAAGTTTTAAAACCCTAAAACTAAAATCCTGAGTCTATATAATTATTTTTCTGGTACGCAGATTGTCAATCACACTGGAAAGGTTAAAAAATAATAAAGGATCTGTTTCAGTCTAAAGTGTCTTAAATAGAGCAAAATGTGTCTCCAATGAGAGAAAGCAGGAAATCAGCATGATGTATTGTTTAATGAGTTTAGAGAGAAACATTCATATCCCTTGTGAGGTCTCATTTTCAAAAATATTTTCAAATGAAATACCATAACTATGAAACCTTCCCTCTATTAAGCTGCTTCTTACGAAAAGTTCAAAAGAAAACATAGCAATAACCTTTTATAAGATTTCAAACTAGAGTGCTAACTCCGTGAAGTTAAAGACCAGAACATCAGCTTTTATCAAAATTTGGACAGTTCAGTGGTAACTTTCAATGACTCCTTGCAAATGTCACAGCTTGGAACCATTTGGTCCTAGTCCAGTTACTTCCACTATGAAAGAATAATAAGGGTAGAAATCCAAAGCTCTGCTTGGCAGAAAGCTACATGGGGAGTGAGACTACCTTAATAACCTTTTCTTCCACTTGGACAGAAGTGGTCACTGACATTAAGAACAACGGATGGCCTTCTTAGTGGGTGGCCCACGTATACTGGCAGGTCTTGGTTTGAGCATGCAGGCCATGCATAACTTTTTTTTTTTTTTTTAAAGATTTCATTTATTTATTTGACAGAGAGAAATCACAAGTAGACGGAGAGGCAGGCAGAGCCTGCTGAGCAGAGAGCCCGATGTGGGGCTCGATCCCAGGACCCCGAGATCATGACCTGAGCCGAAGGCAGCGTCTTAACCCACTGAGCCACCCAGGCGCCCCAAGCCATGCATAACTTTAAAAAACAAATCCAATAAATGCACAATCCTTATGTTAGGCTAATCTGTTAAGGTAGTTTTTGTCAAGACAAATCATTTCCTATATTAAACTACCTGAAGACATTTAAATTATCATAAATTGTCATTAAAATTGTTGCCTCCCAGTTGCAAGAAGATTTTTTTTTTTTTAAAGATTTACTTATTTACTAGAGAGAGAGAGAGCACATGTGTGCGTATGTGTTGGGGAAGGGACAGAGGGAAAGGGCGAGAGTCTTAAGCAGACTCTGCGTTGAACACAGAGCCCTACACAGGCCTCGATCCCAGGACCCAGAGATCATGACCTAAGCCAAAACCAAGAGTCAGATGCTCAACTGATTATGCCACCTAGGCACCCCTGTTGAGTTTATTTTAATAACAATTCCCAATTTGTTGCTAAATCGAAAGAAAATGCTATGCACAATGAAGGATTACTGACCTAAGAAGTTAACACAGAATGCAGTTAAATTATAGGAGAAAAACTGAATAGAAATTAGGTAAGGATCAAGTTTCTGTCTTATTTACTGTATCTATCACAAGCACATTTTGGATGACTTTAAAAAAATTACATAAAAGCAAAATAAGCTTATTGGATAACTAAGCTAACAGAAATACACAGAATTAAAGACGTTAAATCCTTTTTTAAAGCCCTACCCTCTCAAAACACGATTAAGAATTGGCATTTATCCTGTTAGATTCCTTAGGCATTTTTGAAGCTTATATAAAAATACATATATATTCCACAAACATTTGTAAAAACATGTTTTATAAAGTGGGCTTTTAACTTGTATCTTAGTAATCTATTCATGTAGGACCTTTATTTTACCTTATAGCTTTGGATGCATGTGAAAATATTTTTGTTGGATAGGCACATCCAAGTGGAATTGTTGGTTAAAGACTCAAAAAACTTACTAGATACTTGGATTTTGGAAGATTTTGGTGGATCAAATTGCCATCTAAAAATGCTGGAACTGGGGCACCTGGGTGGCTCAGTCAGTTAGGCATCTGCCTTCAGCTCAGGTCATGATCCTGGAGTCCTGGGATCCAACCCCATGTTGGTTCCCTGCTCTGCTGGGAGTCTGCTTCTCTCTCTCACTCTGTGCCTTCCCCTGCTCCTTGTCTCTCTCTCTCACTCACTTTCTCTAATAAATAAAATCTTTAAAAACATAAAATTTTTAAAAAAATGCTGGAACTTTAACAGCCAGTGGTTAAAAATGTCTGTTACTTTGCACACTTGTTAAAATTCAAATTTTTGCCAGTCTGATAGGTGAAATGAGGAGCCAAATTTTCATTTAGTCTACATTTTCCTGACAGTGAATCTGAATATCATTAACTGGCCATTTAGAATTCCTCTTCTGTGAACTGTATTCCTATATTTTGCCAATCAAAAAAAAAAAAAACCCAAAACCCTAAGTTTTTATTTCTTACTGATTTGTAAGATCTCTTGTATACTGTATATGCTAAATTTATGTTGTCAATATTTTCTTACCTCTATATGTGGTAAATGCAATAATGTAAATTATTGTGTTAAATGCAATAATGTAAACAAAAGTGCTATCTAATATATATTAGTTACAGTATCTCACAAATGATTGAGGAATGACAACTGGGTTTAAAATGAAGTATTCTTTATTCTTCTATAAGATTTTCCTGTGCTATACATTTAACTAGTATTTCATAAGGGAAATGGGATTTTTGAGTAGATGAGCAGCTTTTTCTTCAATTGTCTTGCCATGGTTCTTTCTTCATTTTTCATTTAAATAGGCTCCACCCAAATGTGGGGCTTGATCTCATAACCCTGAGCCTAAATTAAGTCAGATGCTTACTCAACAGAGCTACCCAGGAGCCCAAACCTGGTGGAACCCAGATTCCCATACCACATTATGCCCTTATTCATGAACTTTCCCCCCTCTTTTTTGTTTGTACTTTTTACTTCCAAATGAAAAAAGCAAGAGTCCCAAAATAATACTGAAAAGACTACAGTTCGTCTTATAGCAGAGTCAAAGTGAACAAGAGGGCAGACTTTCTTCTGCATTTTCCTCATCACTCAAATCTCTCCAATATTTCAAGTAAGTTCATATTTGATTATTCAAATCACTTATTTATTCAACAAAATGCCAAGAACTATATTAGGCACTGGATATACAAAGATCAAAAGATACACTCCCTTGCTCTCCAAAACATACCTTCTAATCATGTTACAGAATATAGAAAACAACAAAAAAGATGGTTTATAATACTGGTTTATTATAACATCTTAATGAGTACTATATACATTCTACTTCTCTTTTTAATGTTTCTATCTAAAATGCATAAATGAAATTTGGCTCAAATCTGTCAGTTTCTTTTCTTTTTTAAAAAGATTTTTAAAATTTGACAGACAGAGATCACAAGTAGGCAGAGAGGCAGGCAGAGAAAGGGAGGAAGCAGGCTCCCTGCCAAGCAGAGAGCCCGATGCGGGACTTGATCCCAGGACTCTGAGATCATGACCTGAGCCAAAGGCAGAGGCTCAACCCACTGAGCCACCCAGGCACCCCATCTGTCGGTTTCTGAGAAGACTATTCAGTGTGGCTACTGCTACAGAAACTAGTACTCAGTTTGTTAAAAAAGGTTACAGCACATAGTAGGGATGGGTTATATACAGGCAGGGCTGGAGGAGATCATAGAAGGGGCACAAAAGAGATTAGGATGAGGAATTGTGCACAAGAATCTATCCCTATGCAAGGTGTTAACAACGTACCAAAGTATGAATATTCTCAAGACAGATAAACTGGAAGCCTCAGTCCAACTTCTTATTTTTTTTAGCTGTATGAGTAAACATACGAATGCAAAATTAAGCTGGGATGATAAATATTTGTGAGGAGGATACATGGGAATAGAAATCCCACAAGACTGCCAGACTACTTCTTAGCACTTATGTTGATAAAGTTGTATTTAATTATAAGCATAATTGGTCCTCTTCTGAAATTCCTTTTAAAAAAACAACAACAAGATTCTATTTATTTATTTGAGAGAGAGATTGAGAGAGCACAAGAGAAAGCAGCAGACTCCTGCTGCTGAGCAGGGAGCCCAATGTGGGATGATTCTGGGACTCTGGGAGTATGACCTGAGCCAAAGGCAGTCACTTAACCAACTGAGCCACCCAGGAGCCCTGAAATTCTTGTCCCTTTCTTTATTTTCATCCTTTCTTGAGAGTCTCTTTGGTTTTTTCAGATACACATCCACCAACCCTTACTTTGTGATGATTGCTTGGCTTTTCTTCATGTTTCTGAAACATCAATGATGAAGACCCAGCTTTGGAGTAAAAACACATCATCTGTCCGCTGCCTTCCCCAGACCATATCTTCATGGTTGTTCTCCCTAAGGCACTACTTCTAAGGTCAGCTGGAGAACCAGGATGGGAGATGTATGACGTGTCATCAGTCAGATCAAGTCAGTACCTCTCCTGGTGTTCCACTCATGAGGTAAGCAGTCAAGAGTACTTTTTAACAGTTAATGGGGGGGGGGGGGAAGGAATTTTCCTTCTTTATAGCAAAAGAATCATACAAAATATTCTTTATGAAAATCTTTGTTCTCTTGCTTATAATTTAATCAACAAAACCGAACAAAGTCTCCAAGCTACATATATACAGGCAGTCTTTCCACTTTCTGGAAAATAAACCACAAAGTTAAAATCTCTAGACTTTTGGGTAGAAGTCAAGGGAATGAAAAAAACAGCAGATACACATTAGTACCAAAGGCCAACAAAGAATATTTCTTATGAAGTCTGGCCTAGAGGTTGTCTAGTTGCATAACTAAAGATCAGAAATGCCATGCAGCCTCTTAACTACTCCAAATAAGTACAGCTAGCTTTTTTTCATCACAGAGTTAAACTTGATTGAGCAGCTCTACAGTCTTAGGTTTCTGTTATAAAATTCTAAGAATCTAAAGTTTGAGTTAAAATTTGTTAAATGTGTTAAAAGGATGGAAAACTCACTTCTGTTTGTCATATATTCAGTAGCCAGAAAGAATTCTAGTAATAATGCTATCAAGTAGTATTTACACTTTGACTAACACTCCTCCCCACCCATCCAGAATGGGACTACATATCTCATCAGGTTATTTGTAGAGTGAAGTGCTGCTTTTCCTTCCCTAAAGTCTTCTTATTGGGGAAAGAGGAGGGAATAGGTAAAACCTTTGAGTATGGTGTAGAAGATATGCAGTGGTTGGCTTCGCTCTATTACCTTCATGCTTACTTCCTATGGCTGAGAATCCCTGCTTAGGGAAGGCAGGAAAGGAAAGAGAAGATATGAAATCTCCCTACTATAGCAGCAAAGTGCTATTTGCACTTGATTTATAGAAATAAAACCAGTGCTCTATGACAGGAAAAAGTTACTGTTGCTTTGTATTATAGCCCTTTGTCACCAGTCTGCCCTTCTTCCCTTGAGTCCCTCTATGTTCTCTATTTACTTAATCTGTCCACATTCCTCTCTTACTTTTTTGCTGTAGTATCTACGGATTCGCATGGTTATGGCTTTGCTCCACTGGCAGAATTAACGGCTAAAGTGGCTGCTGGGTCTTGAAGAACATTAGAAGAAAGTCGAACAGTGAAGATGATGAATGCAGTCTTATTTTTCACCAAATGCTAGAGAATATTATTTGGTAACTACTTTATGTCAATATACATATATTTAGAGAACTTACACACAAATATTCCATATATGTTAAATACATACACACTAGTATGTGAAACATATCAAATCATGGCTTACATTAAAGGAGGCTGTCAGTCACTTACCACTCAAAAGTGAAAGCAAAATGAAGTAATTTTCTGGAATTTGCCATTCACACACTCATCATGATAAAATTTCTTTAAGTGTACAGCACAGTGAAAAAAATACTACAATGAGCATTACAGGGATCTTAGTACCAGGTAAAGTTGACACAGACATTAAGAAAGCTTTCTAGAAAAACATCAGAAGTTCCATTAGATGGGAGTGCATGGAAGATTTTTCTTCAAAAACAAAGTTTAAATCCACAAGATTAGAATCATATTCCTTTCTACATGACTTCAATCACTCTGTATGGTTCTACAGTGTATAATATTGTTCACTATTTTACTGACTCCCTGTAGATATGGAAGACATACTGATAATTAAGTAATAAAATGTGAAAGCTATTAAACATCATAATATAAAAATGATAACATATGATACTATAACAAAAATTAGGATGTAGAAGAGAGACAAAAAACTGAAAGAGGAACAGATGCACTAATTTCCTCATATTCTGAAGTGAGGAGACAGTAGATCCGGTGTGTCCTACTGTTTTAAGAAACAAAACCTATGTGTTTTATTGAAAGTCATACAGGTAATCTTTAGAACTAAAAACAGAAACTGATCACAGTGGCAAGGCAAATAAGGTAGAATGAAGGACAACTGCATTCCATTTTATTCTGAATTTATTTTTCTTTTGTGTAAATTATTACCACTAAAAAATAAATAAACTTTTTGTCTTCCCTTATTTCTTACAGATGGACAAGAGATCCAAGGGAATGGGAGGGAGGCCTATAACTTAAAGTTGTCACCTCACAGGCACACCAGCCCTCTGAATCTGTCAGGGCTTGAGAGCTGGGTGCTGCTGGTCCCGCAGGGCCTCCTCTTGCTCTAGGGTCAAATGGATGCCTAACCAGTGGCACCTGCCACAGCTAAGGAGTTTCAGCTTTGTGAGAGATAAGGCAATCCCACCTGAAACACAGCACAGGTTTTATTTTAGTCTTCCAGTTATTACATGGATTGAGTTTTGCAGTCATTAAAACATACTACAAAGGAGCTGAGATTAGAGATTTTTGGGAAGATTTCATCTGACTGAAAAACATCACTTTAAAGAAGACAAATTTAAACAACTTAATCCCCCTCCCCCCTCAAAAAGGGAACTATGTCCTCTAACCAGTAATATGACCAACTGGATTTTAACATGGTGACAGATAACAGATTTTGTTCTCTAGGTTTTCATTGTGGGCTTATAACTTGCAAATAACTCAAAAGTTCAGTATAAAGTTGTTTCTGTTTTGGTGTTACCTGACTTTTGTTACTTTTATTCTGGACACTTCTTTTGAAAGACATCTTACTCTTTGAATGAGCCTGTGCTATCCATAGTAGTTTCTGCAGAGTAAGATCAGTTAACATTGTTTTATTTCTGTCTGCACCTGTTCACCATGCTAAAAACCCATGTCAGTAGTGACAGATACAATTTAGTGAAGTTTTAGAGCTTACATGACTGGTTTCATGAAGTAGGATCACTTCTCAAGCATATGCCTGGGGCAAGGGCCGGATACTTCAAGCATTCACGTGCTACTTGAATGAAGTTCAATGGAAATGCCACCCATGCAGTGGGAAATCTTACAAGTGCACTAGGCCATGAAAATATCATTCTGTCCCTTTAAACACTTTGCATAATGATTTTAAAGAGACAGGTTAGGGCGCCTGGGTGGCTCAGTGGGTTAAGCCGCTGCCTTCGGCTCAGGTCATGATCTCAGGGTCCTGGGATCGAGTCCCGCATCAGGCTCCTTGCTCAGCAGGGAGCCTGCTTCCTCCTCTCTCTCTCTCTGCCTGCGTCTCTGCCTACTTGTGATCTCTCTCTGTCAAATAAATAAATAAAATCTTTAAAAAAAAAAAAAATAAAGAGACAGGTTAGCAACTAGAAAAAAGTCAAAAATTTTATTTGCACCCAAAGGCTTTTAGAGATATTATATGTAAAAAGAGTAATCAACTGCTTATCTGTTCATCCGTCCGTCCATCCTTCCATCCATCCAACCATTTGTACTTACTGAGGACCTGTTATTTACCAGGTATTTTTCTAGATGCTGGGGATATAGTATTGAATAAACCGAAGTCCCCACTTCACGAACAACGTCCTTTCCACATTAATGGAGTTTATACCCAGCAAAGTGTAAGTTTTTTAGAATGGTAACTTCATAAAGATAATTTACATCTTAAAGTCTCTATTGTGTGTCTGATTTTTTGTAAGCTATTGCTGACTTAAATCCAGACTCTGAATTTGTAATTGAGTTGTAATTCTGAGCCCCAACAGTTCAGAATTACAACTGCTAACTTGGCCAATGAACAGAAAATGTTTTTTTGTGATTATAATTATACTTACTCATGCCATTTTTCTAACAAAAACAATTACATTCTAAAATTACCAGTTAATGTTCATATACAAGTATTTTATACAAAAATATTTAGATATACTTAAGTATATTCAAATAAATAAAGCTTATGGATTATATTCACCCAATTATTTTAGGCCCAGTCTCAATTTTGGAATCAGTTCTTTTCCATCCAGATGTTTCACTATATTTAGAAAGTACAAGATAGACTTCACAAGTCATCCTTGAATAACTGAACAAAAATTCAAGAAAAACAACAGAATTCTACATTTACAATGTGACACATGATACTGCTAAAATTCTTAGGGAGTGTGAGTGCAGAAATATAGTTTTGTTTTTTCCCCCCTCTACAAAGAGGCTGTGTAAGACAGCTCTATCATCAATAAACTTACTTATTAAAAATGCAGATACCTGGACAAGATGTCAGATCTAATTAGTTAAAAATTTAAATGGGAATGGGGCCTGACAAAAATCTTTATTTTAGGAAGCAGGCCAGTTATTTGACACTCCAAAGTTTGAGAAGATGAAGCAGTTGTGTCTGTGTGTAGGATGGGTGGGAAGGTTGCTGTTTTGCTGCGGCTATACCCATGTAGAGTATTTGCTCCTGGATAGAAACTTCTTATGACATAAGAACTGTGTCCATCATACAGTCAGGCTTTCCACTGACAAAAATGAAACCTATCCAAACTTAGAACACAAGGAACATGCCACGTGGGGTGTATGTTCTGCCAGGAAGCCTACTTCACCATCCCAAATGCCTGGCAGTTGTCAGAACTTGCAAGGGGAATTTTGTTTACTTTGCGAAATGCCCAGTAGGTTCCAAGGGTCATTTAGGAATACTGTCACACAGACATTAGAGTAAATAAAATCTTTAACTTACATGTGTCTGCTGAAGGGAACACTGTGATCGCAATATTCAGTTTATGTCTATTGTCCATCAATAGGATTCCTTATATTGTGAAATACCAGCAGAAAAAAATGTCTTATATTGTTTAATACTATCTTTATGTTTTCCAAATATCTTTTTTCCAAGACCAGCTATATGATTATGTATGATACACTGTCTGCGCTGAGAGTCTTGACATTACTACTTAGAGTGAAATAAACATTTCGGATGATACAAAAATTCAACAAAGTAAAAAAATTACTTCTTCGCATTATAATAAAGGCCAGAGATTTGAAATTCAACATAAAAGAAAAATTCCTAGGGCTAACAATAGTTTGAACTAGTATTTATAAAAATTTAAAACAGTGCCTTACTTATTTATATAGAATTATCTTTATTTTATATATGATTACTCCTTCAACTTCACAACAGATAATATGACTGTTCAGCAGGGTAGTTATAGAAGCAGAGAGTGTCTGAGAGAACAATAGGCAGATGCTTCAAAGAGGAGGTGGCAGACAGTAGGGCAGAAATGTGACAGAAGTTAGAAAAGGGGACAGGCATGGGGCGTATGGGTGGCTCAGTGGGTTAAAGCCTCTGCCTTCGGCTCAGGTCATGATCCCAGGGTCGGGGGATCGAACCCCACATCGGGCTCTCTGGTCAGCGGGGAGCCTGCTTCCTCCTCTTTCTCTGCCTACTTGTGATCTCTGTCTGTCAAATAAATAAATAAAATCTTTAAAAAAAAAAGGGGGGACAGGCAGCAGAAGGCAGAAGTGGCAGGAACAAATGGGGACAGTAAAGACAGTGAGAGAAGCAGAAGTAACTGTGGCAAGAAGTAATGTGAGAATGTGGAAGACAGATAAAACTTACAAGTATAGTGGGTATAATAATCAGTCATGTTTAATAAAAGGGAAATACAAGTGTACATGCACCTATGAGGACAAAAAAATTAACTTCAGTAAATTCTGTAATCATAACTTTTTATAAGATGCTTTAATTTATGTGTTTATTAGTATACAGGAAAGACAGGAAGAAGAGAATAATAAACAGTACACTGATATTCCTGTCCCAACAGGACAGTGAATGTAACTGTCCTGACCTCTCTCCTGTGTGTTTAGGAAAGGTGCCATAAAACGAACAGGTGTTTGGGTTTGATGGGCTCCATGACTCAGTCTCACAGAGGCTGTGCTGTTTACTGGTAGCTAGAGCAATCACTTCCTAAACCTCGCGGCGTGAAGCCTGACACAGCAGTTCTCACACTCGTTCCTTACAGTGTGATGAATGCTTTTACCTAAGGGTCAGCAGCCCTTCTTAGCCACGAGTGCCGTCGGTGGCCCTTGGGATGGCTGAGGCCAAAGGAAGAGACAGAAGAAGAAAAAGAAGGGCTAAGAAAAACTATTTTTAAGGGAAGGAGAGGAAAAGTGCAGGATTGGGAAGAAAGGGAGAGGGAAGCTGGGAGGAAAGCAGTTCTTTGGGCGGGGAGGAGGATCAAGCCTGACTATCAAATGCCTCATCAGGGCTGGTCAGCAGATTGCACCACAGACCACCTTCCTCTTCACTCAGCAACTTTTTGGCATTTGATTTTAAAATACACATTTATCCAGGGGATTCCCAGAGAGGGAGCAGAACTACACGACCCCTTGAAATCATGATCTTCTCATCACTTAACCTTGCCAGTTGTGTTATTCCCAGACTCCTCTACAGTTCCCTCCCATTCTCCACCCTCCCACTCTTTTCATTCCACTCCCAACTCCGGTAGTTCCCCATTACTAGTGCTTTATGGTCAACACACTCTGTCCCACTTTTAACCTTTTGTAGAAATACTGTGCTCTACTTCCTTGCTATAATTAGAACCCGGCTGTCCTTTGAGCACAGTGCTTTCTTGAACTATGACTACTGGTGTTCTCTGGTCTCTGATGCAGGTTTCAGATCATTATTTCTCATTTTTGTAAAAATTTCCATTCTTTTGGGCCTCATGAAACCCAGTTATCCCCTAATTCTACTCTTTTACTCTCTCATTTACTCATTTACTCAACACTACCTTTCATTCATGGAGGAATTTTAGTGCCTAACTCTATCTCAACTCTAGAAAGGACACTGTCTGTCCCCTTGGACAACCCCTCCAACGTTCAAGTCTTACCATTTCAGCTTCTGTCACCTTGTCTCCTCCACCTTACTTGGGTCACCTGCTTCTGCAGTTGGATCTGGAGTAGCTGTTCTTTCTGACATGACTAGGAGAGCCCATCCTCTGACAAGGACATTTACCCTTAAAGCTTTTCTGCTCAGTAGCCCGACCTCTCCCTGGTATGTGAATGAGATTTCTACTTTCTCTCTACATGTCAACACTCTTGTCTTTTGAAGAAACTTATTACATTGCAGATTATTCCTTCTCTTTCCTTTATCTTCAAACTATCCTTCTTTGCCAGAGATTAAACATACTCAATAATCTTTACCATAAAAAAAACCCTAAAACAAACACCCCCCACCCCCAAAACCAAAAGCCAAAAAATCCCCATAAGCCCTCCCTGTGCACTTTCTATCTCTTACTGGTTATAATTCTCTTTTCTACTTCACAGCTAAATTTATAAAATGGTTGGATATTTTCTCTACTTATTCACTTCTTGTTCACTCTTCATTCCCTTCCAATCTAATCTGCCTTTTGCCTCTAAATTTCCATTGAAAGGCTCTTTTGAGGTTCATCAATGACCTCCATCAGCCAGACTGGTCCACAGGGTCACTGAGCCACCTCAGCATCACTGGATATGTCTGGTAACTGCCTCCTTAGGAAGTAGTTCTTTGGCCACTCCTTGATTGCTGATGCCTCCAGTTGCTCCTTCCTGGTCTCCTTTTCAACTTTTCCCCCTTTATTCAACTTAGCTCTGGAGTCCTAGGGGACATGGTCTGAAGCTAACTGCTGTGTTTCACCCTAGGTAATCTCATTTACTCTCATGGCTTCACACATCATTATGCCAGTGACTGCGAATTTTCTACCTCTTGCTCCACAGAGCAACACTTTGCTACATGGATGTCCTAGACATTTCAAACCCAGCATGTTTAAATGTACTCCTCCTCCAAATACCTCCTATCAGTAACTGTACTATTATCCATCTGATTTTTCACTTCAGAAACCAGGGGGTCTTTTACAAAATTGCAATCAATCCCTCCGGCATTCTATCTTACTAATCAACCTTCGAATACCTCATGACTATAACCGGTTCCTTCTACCTCCACTACCACTACTGACCTAATCAAAACCACCATCACTACTGCTGTGGTCTTCTGATCTGTCCTCTCCAAAGTTTTTCTGTTTGTTTTCCTATTCCTGCTAATCGAATTTCTACACAGCACAAAAGGGATCTTTTAAAGATTCAAATCTGATCATGATACTTCTCTACATATAACACGTAATACCTTTCAGTTTACAGGAAAAGAAAATTTTCAAATCTTCAGAAGGCATCTGGTCCCTCTTTGGATTCCAGATTCATTTCATTCACTTGTCCTTTGTGCCTTCTACACTGCAGCCACTGAGTTCCATTAAGATCTTCCTCGTCTCAGACATTTCTATGTATTGTTTTCTTGTCTGTTTCTATCTGGCAGCCTCCTCCCACAAGGTCACGTCTCTCTTCCCTTGGCCTGGTGAATTCATTCAGCCTTTAGGCACCTACTTAACTGTCAATCCCTCAGAGAAGCCAAGTTTGATTTTCTTTTGGAGGGCTTATCACAATTGTAATACACTAATTATTTGTGTAATGTCTGTTCCTGACTGCCCCAACTTAAATTCTGTCCTTCCATTGCCAAACTGTAAAATCAACAAGGACAGCAATCATGCCTGTTTTATTAAGGAGTGTTTGTTGTATCTGTGAGGCCCAGCATACTGCCTGCCACACCCTATGTGTCCAATAAACAGGTATGGAATGAATGAATGTTCGTTCCAACTTTGGGATTTTGTTTATCTCAACACACTAGAGAGCAATGTTATTGGTATTTCCAGGTTTTACTCAAATAACAGTAAGGATAAACAATACTTAAACGAACTTTAAATCAATCACACTTTTGTCAGGAGGGGGAGCCCTAACTCCTGATAGTTTCAGCTTGTTAATTTTCCTCAAAAAATACAATCCTTAAAAATAAGGATTTTTAACTCTCAATTACTCCTTCAGGCCTATATTCCCTACTACATATATTGATTTGTCCTTTGTCTAAGACTGATTAGGATGAAAAAAAGAAGCACGTTTAAGGAAGGCAAAGAACAAAAAATTCTAGTAAAGGTTTTTCATTAGATAAATGCTCCTTAGAGAGAAAGTCCAATTATCCTATTTGGATTTCAAATTCTAGTCATTTTCTTAGAATTCAGAAGGAAGCACAGGGAAAAAATTAGGAAAATAAAGCCAAGTTTTGGCTCTGAAATACCAATCTGTGTCATCTGAAAATATATACCTCCTTCTGTGACAGTCTCCATTAACTTCAGAAGCATTGTTTTTCCCTCCAATTAGGTTGGGCCTATCCCTTTTCCCTGCTATCTAGGGCGAATGAGAGAATGAGGAAGAAACTTTCTCTAAGTAAATTGCTAATTTAACCAGAGCTCTATTTGTAGTAGAAATACCAACAAAGATGATGGAGAGCTGAAATTCTAAGATGTTAACTTTTCTGCCACAGTGGACCTGCCGATGGCCAGCCACGTTTGAAAAAGCCTTTTTGCCTTCCTCCCACATAGAAAGCGTAGATGGTAAAGCTGAGGCTTTCAGGCAGTGTTCGCACAGACAGAGAGAGTGGTTTCTACATATTCACTGGGCCGGCCTTGTTCTGATTTTGATGGTCTCACTATCAGATACTGATTGCTACTACATTGCTCTGACTATGCTTCCACATGTTCTTAACCTACTTTACCTTCACAGGGATATCTTCTTCCTGGTTGGCTTTCTCGGAGGTGAAGACATATGAGATTTCTTTGTGAGATGTGGTCTGGCGGCAGATGGCACACTTAATGGAGCTTCTATGAGACCCCACGCTGTACTGCTCAATAATAATTGAAATGCACTCGTTACAGAAACAGTGTCCACAGGTCAGTACTGCCCACTGAAAAAGAAAACACACAGAACATACCTCAGTGAGGCGCTATCAAAGATGCCTTCTAGGGGCACCTGGGTGGCTCAGTGGGTTAAGCCTCTGCCTTCTGCTCAGGTCATGATCTCAGGGTCCTGGGATCAAGTCTTGCATCGGGCTCTCTGCTCAGCAGGGAGCCTGCTTCCCCTCTCTCTCTCTGCCTGCCTCTCTGCCTATTGTGATCTCTGTCTCTCTCTGTCAAATAAATAAATAAATTTAAAAAATCTTAAAATATATAAATATATTAAAAAGAGGATAAGGGAGCATAATTTCACTTCCTGAATATTTTATAATGTTAACACTCTGTAAGTCATAAAAGCTAAGTTGTACTTCAAAATTAACTGTTTTTTAGTTCAACCAGAATATACTTTCAGTCTTTAGTTCTACTCTGTTAGCTTAACAGTCAGTCACCATTATTTTGTAAGAAGTTGGTGTTCTCATTTTGGTATTTAGGAAAAATCCAACCATTGCTTTAGCACTGTAACAGCAGATACAGTAGAGGGACTGAGAACATTAATTTGGAGATATCATCTTCAATATATTCTATATAACTCATTAAATGGATTTCTATCTTTACATGTTACAGTATTTATTATATAGAAAATGAGATGGGCTAGTATCTCAGGTTTATTTAAAAGCAGTTCTAGATATATTAAAAAAAAACCCAAATACCTAAAAAGACATTTTTGAAAACCCCTTTGTCCTACTTCAAGAAACATACAATAGCTCTGACTCTTGGAGGATACCACGGAGACTCCCTAATATTGGCAATGAGGGGTGCAGAAGAGCACCAGTTTTAGGTGAGGGATCAGTTCTAAAAGCTATGGCATCTTATGCAAATAATTTAACTTTTTCACCTGGTAAACAACAAAAACAAAAATTGAGTGGTATTACGAATGACTAGGTTCTAAGCACTAAGCTGTGTTTTTCTAGGAGTCAGAAATGTATGCATATGCACACAAAGAAGCATGGTTGGGCCCATCTGGGGTGCTTTTGCAGGATAGACTAAAAAGTCACTTAGAAAAGAACTCACACTAAGGGAGAAGAATGAGATATATAAACTTGGTTTGAAAATAATTTCTGAGAAGGGGGAGGGGCTTTTGGGGTTTTACTAGCTGAAGCTGTTCATGCTGTTGTCTAGCTGTGCATCTGCTCTCTCATGTCTATTATCGGGAACTGAGGCTGCATTAAAATTAAAGAGCTGTTTAACTAGCAATTTTCTTTTTTTAAATATTTATCTATTTTAGAGAAGGGGGAGCAGCAGGAGGAGAGGGAGAGTCCCAAGCAGACTCCGGGCTAAGCTGGATCCCATGACTCTGAGATCCTAACCTGAGCTGAAACCAAGAGTCTGTTGCTTAACCAACAGAGCCACCCACGTGCCCCTCACTAGAATTTTTGTAAACACAGCAGTATTCTGTACCCTGTGTACCTTCAGTGCCAGTAGGGATGAGGGGCACTTCCTCTACTTGAGAGAACTTTTGTGGCTCATGTGAGCTCAGAGTGGACAAGCCGAAAGTCCATCTATACCTGCAATTCAGAAGAAATCACACACTTGGCTCCAGAGCCTTGGGAGTGACTGGAGGTTGACTGAAGCAGCCCAAACAGAAGACCAGACAAATGGCAATGACTCCAGGGGGTATTAGCCAGTTTATGAGTTATCTCTGACTGATCCTCTAAGTTAGGAGGGGAAGAGGAGAACTGGGAAGATAAAACGATCTAGAGTTCCTACAGATTGCCGTGAGGAACAGAATTCAAAAAGAAAAGTATTGTTACTTTTATTGTATTCTAGTATGTTCTCCTAAATGAAGGAAATATGGATTATATTAAAATTAAATGAAATTATGCATATGAAAGAGCATATTAAAAATTCTAATTCACCCAGTTGTATGAATCTCATTGAAACTAAAAGTAAAAAAGGCACTACTTACCTTTTGATCCTTCCCATTTTTATCATGAATTTTATCATATTTTTACTAGTGATTTTTCTCAGAAATCAGCAGCATCTGTACATTACTATTCTGCTTGATCTCCAAAGTAATACTGGTGCATTTAAGATTTATTATCAATAAAATATCATTTAAAATCCCACTTTTTCATAAATTGTGGAGACCAAAACATACTTTTTGTCTGATTATTGCTGGTCAGAATGTGGAGCTCATATATTTAACTTTTTACTCTTGTTCCATAGAAAAAGGCAGCCAAGAACACTTTTACTCACTTCGATTAAGGAGCAATTAATATATATATACTCTGATATCATAATGATTTATCATACAAAGTAGATTCTACAAAGCAATTGTAGTTTCAAAAATCACAGTTGGTAGGATAAAGAATCTCTTTGAGGAGAACTAATATGGTGCGATTAAGTTTATAGAAATTTGTACACCAATCTTAGAAAGATTTATTCTATTACAATGGCCTTGTAAAAAATCACATCTAAATTTCACTAGGATAGATATTATTTACACTTTAAGGTCTAGTTTTTAAATATTAATAATCCCAAATAGGAACTATGTTACTATACCTTTGCAATAACTTAAGTAAATGTATGATCTATTGTATTTCTATACAACTACCAAATAAACATATTAAACTGACAAAGTCATATTACTTAGACTTGATCTTGTGACTGGAAAAAATATGCAAAACTATGCATTTTCAGTGAAAAATGTGGGGTTATTCTAGAAATACCTTTTCACCTATCACTTAAGAAGGATCACTGTTTAAAGATGTGGCACTAATCTTCTCACTTAACCTTTGGTCCTATTTTTAAGGTGGAGGTCATTTTTGCCTTGGATATAAAATTGTCATGAGAGAAAAAGAGAGCTATTTTATATCTATCTATCTATCTATCTATCTTACACCTTTAAAGGTATAAAGTGTTTTATAAATACATATGTTATTTATTATTTTACCTGTTTTCCCAGCTGCCGAGCACAGATTGGACAAGGTTCTGGATTAATGCCTCCTGATGTTTTATCTTGAGACTGTTCAAAAAAATAATTAAAAAAAGAGATTAGTTGCATTTTAAAATCTGATATGCATTTTACAACTCATTTATTTTTTATAAAAGTAAATGCTGGCAACTGCTATTTAAATAAACTTGATAATTAAGATGACTTACTAATGTATTACTTAATGCTAATATTCCCAGGATTAACAAGTAACATTCACAGAACAAATAAAAAATGCAAATAACTTTCCTTAGAGTTTATTAAAGTTACTATATTACTAATTATTTGTGACTACTGTAAAAGGCAAAGTGAAGAGCAAATTGTGATATAACAGGTAAATTCTCAAAATTTTACATTCAAGCTAGCATTTATTACAAAGAAATAATGTATTATTTTAAAAAATGTAATTTGGAATTCTGAAATAAATGCTCCTTAAAAAATATACAGTCAATATTTATTCTGTACATTTCACTGGACAAGCGATCACAAACTTGGGAAAGGGCAGCATTTATTTACAAATCTCCTTAATGCTAGTTTCTTCTCCATATTCTTTTGTTATCTCATTAAGGCAAAACAAATATCTAGAAAGCAGAAATATCTTTGAGACTCATTTTGCCTGAAAATTATATTGAAGTATAATAGTTCTCTTCAAAATCTCTAAAACTATCTCAAAAATTTTTGAGCTTCAAGAAAGTTACCAAATGGACAGTTTTTAATACTGAGGAAGACCTGAAGGAAAGTAAATTAGACTCAAAGATCACTAAAGTTTTAAAAGTCTTTGGTTTCATTAACCAAATAGTTAAACACTTTAAACAACCCTTTTTCATTATCTCTTGACTTTTGTTTAGTGGGGGAGGGGGGGAGTAAATTGTGCATGGATTCAGCAACTCATGGTTCAAAATAATTCCATTAACGAAAATACAAGGATTTTTTTTTTTAAGTTGAATTATTTTCTTCTATTATTGATTTGTATCAGATAACATAACAAACCACCTAAAGTCTTAGTGGCTAAAACAAACAGGAGTTTCTCATGATTCTACAGGTCAACTGAATAATCTGGGGGTGGGCTGAGTTGTGTGGCGCTGGATGGTCTATTATGGCCTCATGTTGATGTCTAGCAGTCAGCAGACAAGCTGGTCCAGAGAAAGGGTTAAGTGGAGATTTCTGCTCCTGAAGACAGGTAATCTGGGCTGCTTCACAATGACTCAAAGTTCCAAAGAGCAACAAGATTGGCAAACGTCAATGTGCATGTACTCTTCAAATCTGTGTGCTTCTGTCACAGGCCAAAAGCAGGTCATGTGACCAAACCCAGAGTCAGTGTGGGAAATCATCCATGGGCACATACAACAAAGGGCATTATGTAGCATTTTGTAAACAATTTTTCATAATCTACATCACCTCTTCTTTTAAAATTTACTTAAAGTGAGGATTACTATTTTTCCATAAAGGGCCAGGTTGGCTTTGTGGCCATGATTTCAGTTGGAACTCCTCAACTCTGCTAATGTAGCACAAAAGCAGCCATAAACAATATTTTAAGGAATGAGTGTGGCTAGTTTCCAACAAAACTTTACTATAATTACAAAATAGGTAGTGAGCTGGATTTGTCCCATGCATAGTATTTTCAGATCCCTGATTTAAAGTTTTAAATTTCCTCTAAGCACACCTTAGCTACACATTGTCACATGATTTTTATTTTTGTTCAGTTCAGAACATTTTCTAATTTCTGGTGTGATTTCTTTAACTCATGGGTTATTCAAGAGTGTGTTGTTAATTTCTGAACATTTGGGGATTCATATTGATTTCTAACTTAATTCCTTTTGTCAGGAAACATAATCTTGTACAATTTGCATCTTTTACAAGTTTTAAGAGTTGCTCTTTTAACGAGCACAAGGTCTATTTGGGTAAATGTTCCACGTACCCCTAAGAAGAGTGTATTTTGTAGCCTCTATGTCAATTTGGTCATGGCTGTTCAGTGTTCAAATGTTAGATAACCTTACCGATTTCTTCTGTCCATTTGTCTGGACAGAATGGAAGAATCTTATAATAGTTTGCCTGTGCTTACCTTCTTCCTAAGTTATTGTTATGTATTTCAGTTCTGGGTATGTTGTATATCCTACCAAACATCAGCACTCCTGCTTTACACAGGGACCTTTTTTTTTTTTTTTTTTTAAAATTTTATTTATTTATTCGACAGAGAGAGATCACAAGTAGGCAGAGAGGCAGGCAGAGAGAGAGAGGAGGAAGCAGGCTCCCCAAGGAGAGAGGCCGATGCGGGGCTCGATCCCAGGACCCTGGGATCATGACCTGAGCCGAAGGCAGAGGCTTTAACCCTCTGAGCCACCCAAGCGCCCCAGTCAGTGATCTTTTTATTTACCTACATACTTAAGCTTTCTCTTGTCCTGCATTCTTCCCTGTAGTTCTATTCTTCAACCTGGGATAACGTCCCTTTGGTCCAAAGAAGCTCCTTTAATATTTGGTATAGTGTGAGTCTACTGGGAAGGAATTCTTTGAAGTTCCATAACATAAAAACATCTTAATTTCACTTTTAAATACAGCATTTTAAAGATGTTGTTCCACTGTTACCTGGTTACACAGCATAAAGCTACTGAAACCTGGGAACAGTGGAATGCCATCTTTAAAGTGTTAAAGCAAACAGTTCCTCTGTGTAGTCAATAAGGAGAAGGTATACAGTCACCAAATTTTGTCCCAATTCTAGTTGCTTAAAATATATTTTCAGGGTGCCTGGGTGGCTCAGTGGATTAAGCCGCTGCCTTCTGCTCAGGTCATGATCTCAGGGTCCTAGGATCGAGCCCCGCATCAGGCTCTCTGCTCAGCAGGAAACCTGCTTCCCCCCCTCTCTCTGACTCTCTGCCTACTTGTGGTCTCTATCTGTCAAATAAATAAATAAAATCTTAAAAAATATGTATATATATATATTTTTTTTCCCAAGACTTTTGGATTCTCGCAATTTATGATATTCATAGGTGTTCTGAAAAGTTTTATTTTTATTCTGTTAGGGGTTACCTGAGCTTCTTGAACCTATAAGACATTATCTATCTTCAGTTTTGGAAAACTCTCAGCCCTTATCTCTTCAAGTTGCTCTGGTACCATATACCTCTTTTTCTCCTGGAACTTCAATTACATATATTTCAATCATATGGCTGTGTCCCACATCTCTCTCACTATATCCTGTTCTTTATTTTTATTGATATGCTTCTTCAAACTGGGTATTTGTTATTGAACCATACTTGAATTCACTGCTTCTGTCATTTTCTGTGTCTAGTCACTATCCAACCAGTTTTTAAATTTAGATACTAGATTTTGCCTTTCCAAAATGTCCATCTGATTCTATGGTATACATTCCAATTCATTCTATCTATGTTGGCCAGCCTTTCCTCTCTTTGATGTATAAATCACAATTGCTTTAAAGTCCTTTCCTGCTATGTTCACAATCTGGATTATAGATCTGCTTCAATTGTTCATTTTTCCCCTTTTAATTATTGGTCACATTTTCCTGCCTTGCACATCTCTTATAATTTCTTTCTGTATGCCACACTTTTTAGTTTGTTTATATGAAAAAACGCACAGACAACATTAGATGTTATTTTCTTTCATGGAGGATTATTCCTACCCGGTAGGCAGTTAGGTTGAGGGGTGAGTAGCTGATTACCTCAATCTAGTAAAAAACTGAGCTGGTTCCAGGAATGAGTTTTAAGTTTAAAATCAAGCCACCATGGTTTCAAATGTCTCAAGGGTAATAAGACCTGTTATGTGTTTGTTGTTGGGACACTTGCTCCCTTGGGGAGGAACAGTCTCTGAAGTACTGCTGAAACCAAGATTTCACTTTATATTTCTAGTTCAGGCCCAGCTGTCATGAAACCCTATCACTTAGCAAATGAGGAGAGTTTGTCATGCATCTGAAGCTCCTCGAAGTTCCAAAATGTAATACTAGCTCACCTGGCCATCCAAAGTTCCAAGTTTCTTTCTCCTGTTTGAGTCCCTCTGCAATACTGACCTTAATCTCAGCCTGTATCCAGATTCTGCAAATGTTTTCAGGCAAGACAATGGCCAGCAATCTCAGATCACCTAGAAAGAGCTCTTCCTTCCCTGGAATGTCATTTCACCTCAACCTTTTTGCTTCTATAAGACTCCACTGTCTTTAAAAATAGATGTTAATAAGCTAATGGTAAGACATCACTGCTATTCCCATACAGAAGTAGCAGTACCCAGACAGACTAAGAAAGATCTCATGTGGTTGCTTAGTATTCAGAAAATTTCTTCTGAAGAACTTATTTTTTTAAACTGAGATATAATCGACACATAACATATTAATTTCAGGTATAACAGTGATTCAATGTATGTTTACTGGGAGACCTTCCTTATGCTTTGAAATCTTACTGGAAATTGACCAATTTTTTGTTACCCAACACTGAAAATTGCTGATCAATAATATAACACGTTCATCTTTAAATTTCTTCAGAACTCTTGAATGTATGCCATTCTATTATTTTTTTTTTTTTTAAGATTTTATTTATTTGCCAGAGATCACAAGCAGGCAGAGAGGCAGGAAGAGAGAGAGAAAGAGAGGAGGATGCAGGCTCCCAGCTGAGCGGAGAGCCCGTTACGGGACTTGATCCCAGGACTCTGGGATCATGACCTGAGCCGAAGGCAGAGGCTTTAACCCTCTGAGCCACCCAGGTGCCCTGCCATTTTATTATTTTAAGTGATCAATTAAATTCCTTGAGGCCAAGGACCAAGTCTGTCTATCTCAAGCTCCCACTATAATGCATAAACATCTCAGGTGCTCAATAAGTATCCGCTGACTGCCAGAAAATGTAAAAATTTGTTTCGCTTATTTTTTATTCAACTAAACAGTGATATAAAATTGGGATTATACTCCATTTATAATTTTATTTTTTAAATTTTATTTATTTCTTTCTCTCAACTTTCTAACATGAGCATTCTCTTATTTATTTTCTGAAGACACCATTTATAATATTTGTATCATAATTTCATTTTAACAATAATCCATGACTTTATATGTAAATATTGAACTTTTTTTGGACACTTAGTCTTCTAGTTTATTATTATTACAAACAAGACTACAGTAACTATCCTTTAATCTAATTCACTCCCCAAATTTCTATTTACTTAGAATACTCAGGAAAAAGTTTTAAGAATTACTGAGTTAAAGGATATGAATTCTCTAAAATTGTTAATACATGTTAAAATATTTTCAGGAAAGGGCTATATAAATTTATTGTTATTGGTAATACATGAAATATCCATTCACTGCCCTTTCACCTCTGTGGAGTGTTATTTTAAAAATCTCTGCCTATTTGTTGGCAGGAAATGGTATCAGCTTAATATGATTATTCTTCATAATATTTTTTCTTTTATTATTAGCTGAATTTGATCTTCTAGGCAGATTATATATCCTTAGAATTTTAATTTTTTAAAAAATGATTCAATAAATACAGGATATCAATTTGTATCCTATAACTAACAATTAACTATCTCTTAGTTTTGACTTTCACATTTAAAGTACAGAAATCTAACATTTAAAAAACTCACATTCAGGAATATCAAAAAGTTTTTTCCAAACGTTACTTCTCTAATGCTAGAATTTTGTGAGACTGACTTTTAAAAGTTTTCTCCATCTAGGGGCACTTAGTCAGCTAAATGTCATACTGTTGATTTCAGCTCAGGTTATGATATTGGGCTATGAGTGGCGGGGCTCTGTACTTAGCGTGGAGTCTGCTTGAGATTCTCTCTTTCCTTCTCCCTCTGCCTCCCCCTCCCCATAAGATTGTTCGCTCTCTCTCTCTCAAATAAATAAGTCCTAAAAAAAAAAAAGTTCCCCCACATCTTTTTTTCCTGCCAGGATAATACTAGTAGTCATCACAGTAATATCAGTAACAATAGGATACTAATAGCAAAGACCTAGAAAGTGCATAGTAAGTCAGAAACAGCTCTAGCACTTCATATATAATTCATACAGTCCTCAAGAGAGCCCTACAAGGTAATGTTGTTATTCTTATTTTATAGATGAGGCAAAGAGAGGTAAATAACTTGAATAAAGTCCCATATGTAGGAAAGAGTGGTGTCAAGATCCAAACCTGAACTGCCTAGGTCCCAAGACCATCTTCTCAACTACCATGGTATTTTACTTATAATGAATGTCCAACTTCTCATTTTATCATCACTGGGATTTACTGATTCACTTATATGTATTTTGTATCCATTTTCAGGACCAACTCTAGTCTACTGCTTTCCTTCATTTGTTCTATCCAAAAATCTATTATATCTCTTTCTGGTAAGGTACTGCCAACAGCCATTTATCCTTGCAATAAGATGGAACTACATTGATCACAACTCAGAAAATGTGGTTTGAATTACAGTAATTTATCATTACATTTTGTGATTTAGTAGCTTCCAAACATTTTATAGTTCCAAATAACAAATTTTAAAAAATCCATTATGTATTAATGAATGCACATATAAGTATATATAGATTATGCATTTTTTGCCCAAAGGTGGCTATACTTCCACTATTCAAGGCTTTGAATGAAAGTCTGTTTATACTGTTTTATACTCTAGAGTGCATACCTTTTACATAATCTGTGTAACTTAAATATTCTATAGGTCACCTGTTGTGATCTGTGCAGTTACTACAGATATGACTAGTGTTCTGACTGGTATAATTAACACAAACAAAAGATTAAAGAAAACCCTGTATCATTATGTGATTAACAGATTAAATGGAAGGAGTCACAAAGGTTTATTTGATATACAGCATGGGAAAAAGTAGCATCTTTAAACACAATACCTTCTCCAAGTTTGTTAGGTAAAGAAGCTGCCCAAGCTTTTTCTGAAGCTGTGAAGTAGCAACAGCTTTATCATTTAGTAGTTTTATGCGATTTTGTTCTACCTAAAAAGCAAAACAATAAAACTTTTTATTCTCTCTCTTAGAAAGATGATAAAGTTATATTAAACATGTCAATGGGTTTAATAAAAATAGGACACACTTAAATTATTGTGTCCTATTTTTAGAAAATCCATTGACATGTGAAAACTCGAATTTGCAAAATGGATAGTAGATATTTTAAAAGGAAATAACACACACACACACACACACACACACACAGCTCTACAGAAGACAAAATTCAGTACAAAATTCTTTTAAACAGGAAGTTTCTGCATGCACTTGAAATTGGTTAAAAATCAACCTGAATTCTATTTATGTACCATTTTTCAGTAATGTATCTATGGGATAGAGAAAAACTAAAACATCTGCTGCTTTGGTCTAAGTGATTTTAGGACACCCAGGGAGCACTCTCCCTTCACATGCCATTCACACCTACACCCATACCCCTTCCCAGCAGACAGACAATGATGAAAATAGTAGAAACGAGTAGACAGACGATTACGAAAATAAGATTATGAAATTAAGAAATTTGGTTACGAGGAAAAAACTACTGATAATTTATATTTTAAATTCTCAGATAGTATAAAATGAGTATTTTTAAATTTTTCTAAGGTAGTTTCCAAGCTTTATAGGAAGAGAAAGACTTAAAAGTTAAAACACATAGGGGCATTTGAGCGGCTCAGTCTTTATTAAGTGCCAGATTCTTGATCTTAAATCAGGTCTTGATCTAGGGGTCATGAATTCAAGCCCCCGTGCAGCTTATTTAAAGAAAACAAAACAACCCCCCCCCCCACATACAACGAATAAAACTATAAAGGAAATTATATTTTAATATGGGAGATAAAGATTGGGAGAGTCATTTTTTTTAATCCTGGGATATAAAGAGGGATTTATTAGAAGAAAGCTGTCAATATCTGTTCATTAGTAGCAAAGGAAAAGTGCAAAAGAAAAGTTTTTTTTTTTTTTTAAAGATTTCATTTATTTATTTTGACAGAGAGATCACAGTAGTCAGAGAGGCAGGCAGAGAGAGAGAGAGAGGGAAGCAGGCTCCCTGCCGAGCAGAGAGCCCGATGCGGGACTGGATCCCAGGACCCTGAGATCATGACCTGAGCCGAAGGCAGCGGCCTAACCCACTGAGCCACCCAGGCGCCCCAAAAGAAAAGTTTTTTTTTTTTTTTTTTCCCAAAAGAAAAGTTTTTGATTGTTCTTACCTTGCACTCTCTTACGGAAGGTAAGAACAATCAAAAACTTTTCTTTTGCACTTTTCCTTTGAAAAAACTGAAATAAGAAGGAGATATGTCTAAAAACTGACTGAGATCCTCTTTAGATTCTGGCATACAGAAGGTGCTCAGAAACACAAGAATATGCAATCTGAAGAGAACAAATGAACCCAAATAGTGAATTCTATGCATGTATTAGATACAACATTGTTCCTTCTTGTCCATTTTGACATATAAAACCAAACACTTTTATACGGCTCAGACTAAGAGCAGAGATTAAGTACATTCTTATGGAAGAGATCACTGTCCTGACTCTTCTATGAACTTTGGATTTTTGTGACATCTATAGGCTGTGTTCTTTTTTTTAATTTACTTGCAAATTACCTCATGTGGTTCAATGATATGAAGAACAGGTGGATTAGGCTTTGGCTCCTTAGGATGACGTACTCTTAACCGTTCTGTAGCCATTGCAAGTTCATCAATAGCAGATACACGATTCCTCAGAGCCATCCAATACTCATGAAGCAACTAGGAAAACAGAAAACACAAAGGCAGTGGTAATTAATGCACAGAATTAAAACTAGTTAAAACCACCAAAATGTGCCATGATCAAAAGTCTTCAGTGAGGTCTAAGATATATATATTTTTTTCACTAAGTGTCTAAGACACAAGCAATTT
Source organism: Mustela nivalis (assembly GCF_964662115.1). NCBI lineage: Eukaryota > Metazoa > Chordata > Mammalia > Carnivora > Mustelidae > Mustela > Mustela nivalis. The sequence goes on along the minus strand of NC_139024.1, from coordinate 56,310,714 downwards.
TGGGGCCATTTTTTAGGATGAGGTTGTATGACTGAATAACTCCACAGGCCACTATAGAATATTTAACCTTTAGAATCCTAGGAACAGAATACCCAAAGAAGTTTGGTGGGACCACAGACCTTTATACGTCAATATTAGCCTGGCGGAATCTCTGCTTTAAGAAACATTTTTCATTATAAAATATTTCATATTTTCAAAATAATATGTATATATGACAATGAGCATACTAAAATATACAACTGAGTACTCAACATCCAGTTTAAGAAAGAGAACAATACCAATGCCTTGGAAAGTCTCTGTTTCTGGATCAACTGCATCCCTCTTTCCTCACACATTCTTCCTTTAAGCCCCTACAATGGACTAACCACTACTCTGAATTGGACTTATTCTGTACTTTTCATTTGAGTCATAGTAATCTACATATTCTTAATAATTTGGTTATACATGTTTCTAAAATTTATGGAAATGTTATCAGTCAGTATAAAATCTTTGATATGCTTTTTTCACTAACATTATGCTCTGAGGTAGACCCTGAGTGATGTGTGTAACAGTAGCTTATTAATTTGCATTGGTGTATTAGAGTTCCGTCTGCAAGTTAAAAAGAAAAAAAAAACTCACAAAGATCTGAAAAAACTGCATGATAGGCAATCCTCTAAGACATAGTATATAATCAAAATAAGCCCAGAGGTAAAATGCAGGGTCAACTGGACACTGTATATAGCACTGTCTTCCAATCGCTTGCTGTAATTATGTGTTAATATGCATTTGCATTTAGAATAATAATGTGAGAAGAAAAAAATTATTATGAATCAATGATTTCAACTATAAAAGTATTATCCCCCAATTTATCAAACATATGAGATGATAGTACCAATAGAATATTTTCTTTTTCTGGATAGAAATTTTCATCTTGCTTTAAAAGAACTTCAGATTTTTAAAGAAGACATAAATGGAATTATAATATTATAAATAAAGCAGTTCTTTCATTTTCTCACCCATCTCACCTGTAAAACAGGATAATGGATAACAAATTCAAATACAAAGAATAATTCAAAATTAATGAATTTTGGCATCTCAATCAAGTACAAAGTTGTGATATGATAAAATTATCAAAATATAAATATAAAGGGCTACTTTCTACTTTATTAACTGCAATGGTTTCCAGCCTTGTAGGTTGAGAAATATTTACCATGTTCTCTAATCTTCAAAGTTATTGATGTTTGGTTGTTATTCACAGAGCAAAAGCAAAGCAAAACAAAACACAACAAAAACAAACAAAACTCTAATTTCACAGAATTGCAGTGTAAGATCAAGCTAATAGAAGGAAACACTTTCACAGCTAAATAAAAGGCTTCATACCAATTTCATTTTAATAATGACTTCTTTTTAGCAATTTAATATATAGAAGTAGATTATTTGTTCAGCATTATTTTTCATTAAAATTATTACATTTTAGGGAAACAGAAATTATGATACCTCAAGACTCTAAAGCAGATTTTTAGAAACTCTGAAAAGAGCAAAGAAAAGTAGTAATTCAAATTAATATAGAAAAGAAAAAATTTAATGTTGGAAAAAAGAAATTGAAATGTTGTACCTTATATTCTTTCTTCCATGCTTCAAAAAGGTCCATTGAAGTACTTCCTTCATCAATGAATTCAACATCAAATCTGTGTGACTTTGCAAATGACAGCAATGCTTTCATAGATCGTTCTGTCTCACTTACTGCCCACAGACCCCGGCTAGTGGTGGGTATTCGATCATCCACCAACCCTTCTTCATCTTCTATCATCTCCTCAAATATTGCAGTCTGGCCTTTGACACTGAAAACATGTAAGAACAAAACAACAGTGGGTTAATAAGCATTGCGAAAGTCCTATTGGCAGAGTCAATAGAGAAACAAGTCTTTGGAAGACCATAGCAATTCTAAAAATGCTGGAGGCCTTATAAATTTGTCCAGTATCTTGGTATCAATCTGATGTAATAAAAAATGGCTATAAATTTTTATGCTAAAATCTAGCTCTGAGAATTATCACAATACAAAACACAAACTTACCACCACTACCACCCATGCAAAAGCAAAACAAAACAAAAACACTGGACAATCTCAAAGGACACCATCAATCTCTTTTTTTTAAGGCAATCAGAACTTAGCCTTTTCTCAATTTGTTTGTAAAACAGGAATAATTTTGCTAATACCATAGCTATTATGCACTCACTGCTTGACACAGGATGGTAACTTCCAATTTGTGTTGGAGAAAGTATATTAATGAAAGCTAACCTTTTACAGAACTCTTACTATGTATCACACACTATGCTAAGCAATTATGTGCATTTTAAAATTTAATATTCATTGTGTATATATACCACATCTTCTTTATCCATTCATCTGTTGATGGACATCTAGGTTCTTTCCATAGTTTGGCTATTGTGGACATTGCTGCTATAAACATTTGGGTGCACGTGCCCCTTTGGATCACTACGTTTGTATCTTTAGGGTAAATATCCAGTAGTGCAATTGCTGGGTCATAGGGCAGTTCTATTTTCAACATTTTGAGGAACCTCCACGCTGTTTTCCAGAGTGGTTGCACCAGCTTGCATTCCCACCAACAGTGTAGGGCAGCCATCAAAAGAAATGAAATCTTGCCTTTTGCGACAACATGGATGGAACTAGAGCGTATCATGCTTAGCGAAATAAGTCAAGCAGAGAAAGACAACTATCATATGATCTCCCTGATATGAGGAAGTGGTGATGCAACATGGGGGCTTAAGCGGGTAGGAGAAGAATCAATGAAACAAGATGGGATTGGGAGGGAGACAAACCATAAGTGACTCTTAATCTCACAAAACAAACTGAGGGTTGCTGGGGGGAGGGGCGTTGGGAGAAGGGGGGTGGGGTTATGGACACTGGGGAGGGTATGTGCTTTGGTGAGTGCTGTGAAGTGTGTAAACCTGGCGATTCACAGACCTGTACCCCTGGGGATAAAAATATATGTTTATAAAATTTAATATTCATAAAAAATTCAATGAGGTAAGTATTGGTTTGTCATTTCATGAATGAGGATACTGAGATTTACAGAGGCAATCTGCCCACAAGAGTGGGCAGGGATTCGAGCTGAAATGTGTCAGACTTGAAAGTCTGTCAGTCCACTAAAATGTCCCTTCCTAACGTATTACTAAAGGACATGAGCATCCAGGGGTAATTTCTGTGTAAGTGAAACTGAACATGTTAAATGATCACATGCTAAAATTCACTGAACTCATGTAATTAAAGAAAAAACACAGGAGGGTTACTGTGAGGAAAACATACAATCTTATAAAATCAAAACACCAAGTCTTGTAAACATTTCATTCTCCTGATGGTTATCAATCAGAGAACTCACGTGTGGGAAAACAGCTTTGATTCATACTCTGTGAACAATTCATCAGCCTTACAAAAGACACAGCTGAAAAAGAAATGACCAGAGAAATATTTACAAACATAACTAGCAATTGGCTAATTTCTACAAGACTTAGTATTTTACACTTCATTTTTTCTTTACAGCACACATACCATTTAAGAAAAAAAAATACACAGTTTTCAGTATGTGGTCCTTGAAGAGTTTTTTAAAAGTTAGATTAATAATATATTTCCTTCCACTTCTGTTTGGATTTAAATGAAAAAACTTTTATTAGATGAGTCACTGTTTCTTCTTTCAGAAGACATCTAGCTGAATGGAACTGACTCCATTTCATTGCATGACTGGTCTTATTACCTACCAGTTGAGAGGAAGTCTGGTTGGTCGGAGGTGGCAGATTGTTGCCGATTCAATAACATTACGAGATGGAGGCCCCTCCAGGTTTTTTACAGCTTCTCTTACTAGCTTCTGGAATTTATTTAGCTCCTCCATTTGTGTTGTAAGTAAGAACTGAAGACCTCTGCAGTCATGGAACCTGATTCACATCACCAGCATCACCCAAGACACAAAGAAAAGAAGAGTAGGTCAATTTCCTCAAAACCAGAAAATGGTTGCCAAATAAAATATTCAAGAAACTGTGCAACATTTTACCTAGCCTACCTTGAGTGAATTTATCTTAGTAGTATGTTCAATCTACTGGCAGACAAGGTATAATAACATTGGGTTTACTACAAAAGATATCAAAATTTTGATAGTGTGTCCTCAGGAACTGAAACAAAGTCTACAAAATCTGTCTCTGTCTCAGTATCTTTTGAAAGAACAAGGCTGCCATACTGTTTCTTTGTTACTACTGACTATAAATAAGTTCTGCTGGCAGAACACATCAGTATTTAGCTTTAAAACTGGATAAAATGAATCATGACTTAAAATGACAACTTATCCTGGAATGGTGACTCTCGGGTTAAACAGAGAAAAAGGAAGTGCACTCAAGAGTATATTGTACTCCATACACCTCAGAAATGAAGCCTGTCAAGTTGTATGGTGAAAAACATGATGACTATATATCTAAATTAGCAATGACACATGGAAAATCTAGCACATCTTCTTAAGATTTTAGCACACATTTAGAAAGTCTTTTGAAAGAATAAAAAACTTTAAAACATTTTAAAGATATTCTTATGCTGAATTTTTCACTGAAAACCAACATTAATCCAAGACTTTATACTGGGATGTGATCTGAGAAGCAATAAAAGCTCTCTCTCTGTCCCCTTCCTGGAATCAACAGTCCTGCCACAATACTTCAAGTTCCCACATTAGACTGACATTCCTTTGGGTTAAATAACTGCGGATACTTTTTATAAAGAATAAGTTTGGTCTTTGGGAAGAATTATTCACCATTTATACAATAAAGAGCAATAATTCAACTTACCTACAAAGACCCTGAAGAATGATGAGGGTTAATGAGAAGAAAAAAGATGGGGGAAAGAGCAGGTAACTCTACAACATAAAACCTGGGCCACTGTTGTGCTATGATGCTTAGCTCATCGGGGATGAATTACACAGTGGAAGCATAAATGTCTTACCTCAAGGACAACTTTCTCCGAAAACAAAGTCTACTTCAAGACTTTGCTTAGAGTTGGCTTTGGTATATCCAACAAAGATAAAATAAATATTTTATCTTTAAGCAGATTAAAAAAACACTAAAAACGAACTGTTTAAAAATGACTAATACACAGAAGAAAGACAGTTTTCTTCTTTCAGACTTATAGATACCTAGTGTTTGTTTGAAATGTATTTTTACAATATGTAAAATCCAGATGTTCATAACCACAATATGTTCTGACAGTTAACTGTACCTCTTAACAACAAATGATCTGAATATTTTGGGTCATTACTCATAAAGTTATCCTATTTTGTACTACTTTCTTACTTCTCTGACATAGAAAGCTTGTCAATTTGTTGCTTGTAGTTGCTCGTTATTTCATTTCGCACTCGCTGAACAAGTTCCTCATCAATAGCAAATTCTATTGCTCTGTGGATCACATTCAGCCACCAAGGAGAATTAGAATAAATCTGTAAAAAAAGACAACAGCTCATCAATTCATGTTTTTTCAGTGCTCACTCACTATGTTTTTCTATCACTGGGAAAGATGTTGTGAAAGTCAAAGGAAGCAATAAATGTTAGTCTAAAGAAAATTGTAACAGTGGGGGACACAAGTCGGGGAGACACACTCTATATAGAAAGGGTGTGTACAAGTTTTGCATACATAATTAAAGAGAATACCTCTTGCCTGACTACTGTGGATGAATGAGAATTTACTGTATATATATTTGTGTAACACAGTTGTGCTAAAAAAATAATTACCAAAATGAAAACTCGGTATTCACTGTTTATATTTGAAAAGGTGAAGAGATCTTTCTCAGCATAATAAAGACATCCTGCTAATCTTCAACTAATTGGACTAGATTCTACTCAATAATACTCTACAATTACTAGCAAAATTATATACCTGAATACTAAATAATGAATTACGTTGAATAAAGTGTGGAGTAACTGGTTAAAATAAAAAAGGCCGTGTGTTCTATGGTAGCCTCCTCTTTAGGCTTGCTACTGATTTCATAAAAGTAAAATTTTAGAAATGACAAGCACGTACCCCATAAGAAAAATACCATGTTTCTAATGTTCTAATATCTTTAAAGAAAAGATTTTGGAAACATACACATCTAAGATCAAAAGGAGGTTACAGAAGTCTTTACTTTCTTCAAAAGACAACTTATTGTCTACACAAGATTAGAGAAAACCCATCATAGCTTAGAAAAAAAAGAAAGAGAACAACTTCCAAATAGGTGATTTATCTATACATCTGTTCATTCAGTTAACAAATGCTGTGAACAGCACATATTTTTTATTACTGGAAGGGCACCCTTGTGCTATGAATTCCAAGATGAGTAAGAAAGTTCAAGTTCTCCTCCAAACCAAGACAAAATCCAAAATGCTATATGGAGACAGACAGGTATGAAAAGTCGTTCTTGGGGTCTACCTTTCTCTGGAGCTCCCGTATGGTCTGCTGCACGGGCTGCAGAGCCTGCTGGGCTTCAGCCACTTCTGTGTTACACTTGCTCATATAATGCTCTCGCAGCTGTTTGGCCTGTGGTGAAAAAGGAAAGAGATGTCAACTTTCATTCTAGGTCTAGAACATAATTCACTATAATGCTGTAATAACATGGTATATTTTAGATAGGCAAAGCTACTTAACACAGTTTAAGCACAGAGTTCCATAAGGATACTGTCAAGAACTGAGAGCCAAGCTGGAAATTCCCAAGACAGATATTAAAGAGACCACACTTACTTGTTAAGTAACAAATTTAAGAATCCCAAGGGTCTGCTTCCTAAATTTCTATCTAATTTTTTAATTTTAAAAAAGGGGGGGATAGGAAGAATATTAATATTTCAAAGCATGAGGCAAAGCATCTTTTAGAATTTGTCTTATTTAGTTATTACAACTATTTGGAATTACTTCAGTTTGGAAATAATACTTGAGAGTATATAGTAACATAGGTGTTGTGGACATGGGATAGTGGGAGGAAAACCAGAAAGGCTCCTGAACAAAAAATTCTAACCCTTCCACTTAGAGGTGGGTTGACCCACATGAAATTGCCAACTCTAGACCTTTGGACTTACAAAAAATTGCAATTTCATGGGGTTCAACGGAATAGCTACATCTCTTTGGACTAGCCATTTTACTTCTCTAGGCTTCTGTTACTGTATTTGCAAATGTGGTGGCTGAAATAGATGATTTCTTGGATCTGTGATTTCATATTCTTTGGGAGACAAAAATGATAACATGGTCCTCCTTGGAAATCTATCCACCCAGTGTGACACATTTTTTCTTTCCCTTCTCCCACGATGCATTTTTCATTTTCCTGTCACAACCTTCCAATTAATTTTCATTAAAATTCCTTGGCTATAATTATTTGGTCATTAGAGCTATCTACTAATAGACTGGACAGTCTCCCAGAATTTCCTGTCGCTGAAGGTATTTAAACAAGTGACTGATTTTATGTAAGATTAGATGCCTGCCATGGGAATGAGAGTTCACTTAAAAATCTCCGATACTTAGGGTCATCTGCCTTTGGCTCAGGTCATGGATGCCAGGGTCCTGGGATAGAGCTCCACGACAGGCTCCCCGCTCAGTGGGAAGCCTGCTTCTCCCTTTCCCACTCCCCCCGTTTGTGTTCTCTCTCTCACTGTGTCTCTGTCAAATAAATAAATCAAATCTTTTTAAAAAATGTTAAAAAACCCCTCCAATACTTAGACTGTCATCTAACATTAAGAAAGGGCTGTACATACTTACACAATCTCACTTTGTATCTTAATTAAAATAAAAAAGGTCTCACTTACAGGTTAAATTCACTTCAAACATATCTATTATTCTCTTGATTTTAGTTTCATCATCTCTGACTTTTATTTTTTATTTTTAAAGATTTTTTATTTATTTATTTGACAGAGAGAGATGACAAGCAGGCAGAGAGAGGGGAGGAAGCAGGCTCGCGGGGCTCGATCCCAGGACCCCGGGATCATGACCTGAGCCGAAGGCAGCGGCTTAACTCACTGAGCCACCCAGGCGCCCCCATCTCTGACTTTTAAAAAGGCAAAAATCCATGGGGGAATTAGCACAATATGCTCATTAACTAATTACAGTGAAATGATTTACACCATCCTTTCCAATGAGGAAAGACTCACTGCAGGACGAACTTCTTTGAGAGGACCTAAGAAATACCACCAACACACCAAGTTTATTTCAGCAATACATAAAAAGGTAGAGGAAGCACAAAATGTTTTATTTTTACTAAACCACATCTTTTGATGAGATCAATAAGTTCTTTCTTTCTTTCTTTTTCTACGTGTTCCTTCCTTTTGTTTTCTATGTGCTGCTGGCTACCAACAGCCATATCTATAAAAACAGTTACCATGTAATTTCAAGTAGATCACAAGAGAAGCAAAATAACATGGAGTACTGCAATTCTCTTCTATCCAAAATCACCAAAGCAAAATTTGGAAAATAAAAGCAGCAGGAAAACATACAATTACTTTCATTTAGATGTTGAATGCCCTAGGAAATATTAACGATATGGAGGACAAAAATCTGAAAAAAACAAAAACAAAAACAAAAAAAACCCAAATCCTTTACAGACAGAACAAAAAAACAATTACCTCTTCCTCAAGTCTGCCATCTCGTAAGGTAGGAGGTATTCCTGGGTGTTTGGCTACCAACAGTTCCATCAAGTTATGGGTAGCATGAAGTCTCTACAAACACACAAAAGGCAGTAATTTTGAGAGCCAATGCAGTGGATTCTAAAGGAGGAATCTACTATTAATATGGCATAGAGAATACTAACACCACGACAAGATCAGGTCATTGAAAACTTTTCCTCTAACACAATTTGAGCACCAACCTCCTCAGAGAAAACCAAAACCAGTTTCACAGTAAAGGTCTTAATTCATGATGGCATAAACTGTCTTCAATTAAAATACACTGTCTTAAAAAATATTATGAAATATGTCTATGCATTTAGCTGAATATGTAATATAGGTGTATTTCTTCTAGTATATGTGCTATTGTCTATATAGGGAACTATGATTATGCTAGGTAAGTCTACTAAAGTAGAAAGACTGCCCAGACTAGATTGATTCCTCTCCTGGGAAATGAGTCTGCATAAACCCAGCAATTATGATAAAAATAAGGACAATAAAATATGACCTGGATCTGTTGAACTTAATGGCTGAAAAGGGGAGAAGCTAGAGGTAAAGATGATATAGGAAAAAAGAGATAACTGCATCTATTTGGTATAAGCCAGGCTTCTCACTATGATATTTAGTCTGTAGCTGATTAAGAGGCTCCCTCTGGAGTCAAGGGCTATGAGGAGAAATAAGTAATTTCCACCTGTTAACTTGACTCTTTACCTGGGAAGACAGCTAAGGGCTAAAGGATAATCAGGAAGAGAGTTCTGGTAAGATCAGATTTGCTGCTAGTGGTTTGAGACTGTAAAGGTTAACTGGCTATGGATTTCAATGAACCTGTAAATGACACTATGAAAACAAAGTAGTAGAAACTCTGCTCCTCTTCTCCATGTGTGCTTGTGGAAGAGGACTTCTGTTGCTTCCTGAACACGATGGTGCAACACACTGGGGAGAACACCTGTCTCTTTCTATCCCCTTATTATTTTATCCCCCCAAAAAACCAACAGAGTGGCTAATCTGACTGAACAGAACCAAAACATTCAGTGGGCCATGGTTTACAGTATACAGGATTATTAAAACCCAAAGGAAGAAACAGGCTGACTGCTTACTCTTCACTTCTGGACTCAGGCATACTGGACTCAGCTGTCTTCTTGCCTACTTTTCTACTTCTGCTTCTTTTTTTCAGGAGCCTATTACATTTCTATTTCTGCTTTCTTCCATGAGGCAAACACATTTGCTTAAGACTGAAGACCTGACTTCTGTAATCCTCACCCATACAGAAGTAGGCCTGTATTTAATTTTCTTCTCTTTCCCCCAAACACTCCTACTAATACTCGCTGAGGCACATGTGAACATGTGGGTCCCAAGGTCTTGATTGTGTATGATAAAGAAGTTCCGGGCGCCTGGGTGGCTCAGTGGGTTAAGCCGCTGCCTTCGGCTCAGGTCATGATCTCAGGGTCCTGGGATCGAGTCCCGCATCGGGCTCTCTGCTCGGCAGGGAGCCTGCTTCCCTTCCTCTCTCTCTACCTGCCTCTCCGTCTACTTGTGATTTCTCTCTGTCAAATAAATAAATAAAATCTTTAAAAAAAAAAAAAAAAAAAAAAAAAAAAAAGAAGTTCCATCAAGGACTCAAGCCTAAACTTAGGAAGATTAATAAAAGTGGTCCTTATTTACCATTTAGCTACAGAGCCTTGTGTATATGATCCACTGGACAGGACTAAGAAAGAGAAGAGATTCAGTACTTAAAATAAATGTTATAATTCAAATACCCAGATTTTCCTAAGAGACTTCCAAAAATTAAATGAAAAGATCATCATGAAAAATTATTTTGTAAAAAATAAATAGACTATATACTTGAAATTATTTAGTGATCACTTACCTGAAGTGAATCCGTTTTGAGTTTTCCTTTGTGTTCCTCAGATGAACGCAACACTTCTCTATACAGCTCTGCTGCCAAGGCATACTCACCTGAAGAATTAAAATGTATTTAAAGCAAAAGAAAGCCATATATTTAGCTCCCAATGAGATCTAGTAATCTATTACCTAGAAATGTCTACTGTAAAATATAACAATGATTATACCCCACTCTTTTTAAAAGAAAAGGAATTTGACTTGTATTAATATGACTGCACCAGTAAAAAAGCTGATGATTAACTCCATTTGCTAATTCCATAGCATAGAACACAAATCAGATATACTTATGCTTTAATATTATACTGAAAAACAAACTGAATAAACTCTTTTTAGATGACTTTCCTCTTACTGATGTTAAAGGGTGCCAATTAGTGGTCATTTTGATGCTTGAAATTAAGAACTTTATAAATAAATATTCAAAACACTATGATCAACCTACACATAATTCTCAGATAAATAATATTCTACCATGTAACTACCATACTTATAAAAGATGGTAAAATGACTAAACTATAATATAAACAGTTGAATTTGAACTATTCACTATATCTTTTTTAAAATTTTTACTTAAAAAATACATGCCTTCTGGGAAACACATAAAAATAGGCATATTCATTAAGTTTATAAGCTTAAGCCAAATTTAGAAATACCCATTCTTTGCCACTTGATGGCACTAACATTTCCAAGTAAATAAATAGTACTGAATTTGATACGTACCAAGCAAATTTTCTCGAAAAAATACGTGCAGAAAACACATTGTACCAAGTTGGAATAATACTATGTTTTTAAAACCATAATCAGTGAGGACCTTAGAACATACATTATATATCATACATATATGTTTGTATATAATACAAACAAATCCCTTGAGTTTGCAGTTTACTTTACATTTCTTTTAGAAGTCAAAACCCACAAATTTCTCTGGGCAACTAATTTCTTTAAAGTTTTATCAGGTAAATTTCAGGAAAATTGGTAAATTCTCTCCATGGCAACTCAAACAGAGTGGTGGATTAATAATCTTTGTGAGGTCAAAAGAATTGGAATTAATCAAAAAATGCCTTTCTAGTTCCAACAGCATAATACTAAATACATAAATTTTGTGAAAAGTGTAGATATAAAGAAGCATTTGTATATACGAAGTTATAAAATGCTTAAAACTGTAAATTACTTCAGCATTATGAAATACTTACATGATTTTAAGAACTATATTCTACTTTGTGTTAGAGAGACTAAAATCAAAATATCTAAACCAAAGCTTTTAAAGATTTTAAAGGTAGATTTTATAAAAAGGCATATTTACATTAGTAATTTCCTCATTGTGTATAAGAATGGTCCCAAAGTCATTATGGCATCAAAGCTATAAAACTATGCAATCTTATTAAAAATGCAGTAATAGATGAGTAACAATAGACTCTGTTGAACAGGATATTCAATGATTCATTAAAGTTGCAAAAACATAAGTTTAGTTCAGCCAGAAAAGTTATCAGAAAAATTAGAATAAATTTCTGCAAAGAATGAGCAATTCTACAATAAAGACAGAGGCACTGAGCTCATTGCAGTTTATTATAAAAGTAAGCTGAGGTCATGGAAATGAAGCTAATGAGTAAATGAAGTAATAGAAAGATGGCTATACAATTTCATACTCTCGATATCAGTGTATGAATGAGAATCCACTTGTTTCTACATCCTTGACAACATTTTATCTGTTTAAGCCATTTCAATACATTTCAATAAAGGCATATATAGGGATGTTCATGTGGTTTGCCTATACTTAATGACTAATGATGATATTTTCACATGCTTTTTGGCATCTCTATATATTGACTGAAATCTGTCCAAACATTTTGCCTATTTTCCTTGTGTTGTTGTCTTATCATTGGTTTTTAATAGTTCTTTTCATATTCTGAATACAAATCCTTTCTCAGTCTTGTGATTTGCAAATATCTTCTCTATTCAATGCCTTATCTTTTTATTTTCTTAAGAATGCATTTTGAGAAGTAGAGGTTATTAATTTTTTAAAGATTTTATTTATTTATTTGACAGAGAGAGAGGTAGAGAGGCAGGCAGAGAGGGGGGGAAGCAGACTCCCTGTTGAGCAGAGAGCCCAATGTGGGCCTCGATCCCAGGACCCTGAGATCATGACCTGAGCTGAAGGTAAAGGCTTAATTCACTGAGCCATCTAGGTGCCCTAAGAGGTTATTATTTTGATGAAGTGAAATGTATCAGTTTTTTATGGACCGTGCTTTTGGTGTCATCTCTAAATCTCTACCTAATCCTTAATCACAATTTTCTTTTTTTTTAATCCTTGTGTCTTTCTCTAAGTTTTATAGTTTTAGGTTTTAATTTTGGTTGACTATCCTCTGTATTATGAACTTTCTATATGGTGCAACACTGAAGTTTTTTTTTTTGAATAAAGGTATCTAATTGTTCTAGCACCATTTACTGAAAATACTGACTTTGCTTCACTGAAATACTTTTGTATCTTTGCCAAAAAATCAAATGAACATAAAATAGTAAGTGGGACTTTTTCTGGACTCTGTTCTGGTCCATTGGTCTACTCGCTTATCTTTATGCCTAGGTCACACTGTCCTGATTATTGCAGCTTTAAAATAAATTTTGGTTCAGGTAGTGTAAATCTTCCAATTGTTTTATGCTTTTCTGAAGTTGTTTTGCCTATTCTAGGTGAATTTCAGAATCAGCCTGTCAACTGCTATAAATAGCCTGATGAAATTTTGACTGGAAAATTCTGATTGCATTAACTATGCATCAATTTAGGATGAATCAGCATGTTAACTAACAGTAATGAGTTTTCTGATCCATGAACATGGTATTAAGTAGGTGTTCTTTAAATTTTCCTCAGCAATGTTTGTAATTTTCAATGTTTCTGTGAATACTATAAACATCTTACACATCTCTTTTCAAGCTGATGCTTAAGTATTTATTTTGTTTTGATACTACTATGAATGGCACTGTCATAATTTCTAACTGTTCATTTCTAGCATATAGGAGTAAAATAATTTTTTTAAAAGATGTTATTTATTTATTTGACAGAGAGACACAGCAAGAGAGGGAACACAAGCAGGGGGATGTGAGAGGGAGAAGCAGGCTTCCTGACGAGCAGGGAGCCTGATGCAGGGCTTGACTCCAGGCCCCTGAGATCATGATCTAAGCCGAAGGCAGTGGCTTAACCCAGTGAGCCACCCAGGTGCCCCAAAATAAATTTTTATATACTCTTCTTATATGATGTAACTTTTCAGAACTCACTTACTAGTTTTAGTCGTTTTCCTACATGGACAATCATATTGTAGTAAATAAAGACAGTTTTACTTTTTTTCCTATTTAAACCGGTAACTTTTATTTCTTTTGTTTTAACAGCACTGGAGAGAATTCAGATACAATATTGAAGAGAAGTGGTGATGGGACATTCTTCATTGTTCATGATCTTAGAAAAACATTCAGTTTTCAACCATTAAGTATAGCATTGGCTGTAAATTTTTTATAGATGTCTTTTATCAAAGTGAGTAAGTTTTCTTTCTGAAAAGAAAGAAAAGATTGCTGCCAGATTGCTGAAAAGTTTTTAATCAGGAATAGATACTGACTTTAGTCAAGTACTTTTCCTACATTTATTGAGATGTTTGCAAGGTTTTTCCTTCTTAGTTGTTAATTTGGTGAATCATATTAATTTTTTTAAAAAGATTTTATTTATTTATTTATTTGGCAGAGAGAGAGAGAGAGATCACAAGTAGGCAGAGAGGCAGGCAGAGGGAGAGGAGGAAGCAGGCTCCTCGCGAAGCAGAGAGCCTGATGCGGAACTAGATCCCAGGACCCTGAGATCATGACTTGAGCCGAAGGCAGAGGCTTAACCCACTGAGCCACCCAGGTGCCCTCATATTAATTAATTTTTGAATATTAAGTCAACCCTGCATTCCCAGAATAAATTCCACTTGGTCATAACATAATTATTTTTATATATTATTGGATTCATTTTGTTAAAATTTTTTAAAATTTTGCATCTATGTTTCTGAGTGATACTGGTCTATGGTTTCATAATCAGGATGATGCCTCAAGATAAGCTGGAAATTATTCTTTCCTTTTTAATTTTCTGGAAGAGTTTATACAGATTTGATATTTCTTCCTTAAATGTTTGATAAAATTCACCAAGGAAATCATCTGGGCCTAGAATTTTCTTTGTGGTTAAGTTTTTTAGCAATAAAATTAATGTCTTGAATAGATACAGTGCTACGCAGGTTATCTACTTCCAATCAGTTTTGGTGGTTTGCCTTGCTGAGTAAGCTTTGGTAGTTTGTACTTCTTAAGTATTTGTTTACATAAGTTGTCATTTTTCTGCCATACAGTTGTTCATAAAATTCTTTTATAATCTTTTAAATATCTGTACACTCTGTAATGATGTCACCTCTCTCATTACTGATTCTTGATAACAGTAATTTGTGTCATTTCTTCTTCCCTAAACAGTTCGACTAAAGGTTTATAACCACTGATCTTCGCAAAGAATCAGTTTTTGATTTCATCCTTTCTCTCTACTGGTTTTGTTTTCCTCTTAATTGATTTCTGCATTATCTTTATTATATTCCATTTTTTGCTGACTTGGTATTTCTTTTTTTAGTTTCTTAAGGTATAAGCTGATGCCAATGATTTACAACTTTTTTCCAAGTTGGTGTTCAGTTTCCCTTTTAATTACTGATCAAGACTCTACAATTCTCAATGTTATGTTTTCATTTTACTTCACTTCAAAACACTTGTCAGTTTCCCTTTTGATTTGTTCTTTAAGCCAAAGGTTGTTCAGAATTATTTTAATTAGTTTCAAAATATTTGGGGACTTTCCAGTTTGACATCATTTTCTTTCTTTGACGTCCAATTTAAATCTAGTGTAGTCAGAGAATATATTTAAGACTTGCATCCTTTTAAATTTTCTGAATTGGTTTATAGCCCAGAACATGCTTCGTCTTGGTAAACACTCCATGTATACTTGAAAAGAATACGTATTATTTGGTGGGGTAAAGTGTATTTTAACTGTTGACTATGTTAATTGGTTGTTACTGTTGAGTTTTCCATGCCTCTATTTTGTCTTCTTACTGTCAATAATTGGAAGAAGGATGTTGAAATCTCTGACTATAACTGTAGTTCTGCCTATTTCTCACTGTAGTTTTATCAGTTCATGTTTTATTTTGAAGCCTTGGTTTTAGATGCATAAACATTTAGGATTATTTTCCAGTGACAGAATAACACTGTGTCTTTGGAGTATTCTTGCCTGGTGGTAATACAGTCACTCCAGCTTTCTTTTGATTGGTGTAAATATGGCATATCTTTTTTTTATCCGTTTACATTTGCATCTTTAAATAAAAAGAGGTTTCTTGTAAATAATGTATTATCAGACATTGTTTTTTAAAATCCATTCTGAAAATCTCTGCCTAAAGGGGCATTTAGACCACTGCATCTAATGGGAACACTGATATGCTGATATGGGTTTAAATCTACTATGTGAACATGTTCCCACAGTACCCACTGATATGAGTTTAAATCTACTGTCTTGCTGTTTGCTTTATATTTGTCTCAGCTGTTCTATGTTTTACTGTTTTAAGATTTTTCATTATTACTTTTTAACTCATCTTTTAGATTATTACCTCTAACTTTTTGTTGTGTTTTCAGTAGTTGCTTTAGGTTATTTATATAGCATGTATCTTTGATTTGTCAGTCTACTGTCATGAATTACACCACTTCATATATAGTGTAGAAACTTTACAACATTACATGCCTGTGTGTTCTCCTCCCAGATATTGTGCTGTTATTGTGTTCTATACTTTACATTTTCATGTTATAACTTTGTATGTAATATTCATTTTCATAACATAACTTTGTATTTCTTCATGTATTTTTCTTCAGAGACTTTAGTACATTTATATTACATTACTTGAAGTTATCTACACTCTTACTGTGGTCTTTTCAAATTTTTCAGTCTTTATCCTGTTTTTCATGTTGAATGGCTTCTATTGCTACTTTATTCTTTAATTTTTATGATTTTTTTTCTCTAGTGTGTCTAACCTATTATTAAGTGTATTTTTTAATCAAATACTGAAATGCACATCTTTAGAAGTCTAAAATAATGTTTCAATGTCTCTACCCAACATGTTTAATATTTTTTTCTCTTGAGGCTATAAAATACAGCTTAATGATTCTCCTATTTATGTGGCAAGGGTTTTACTAAATGGTGCTCATTAAAAGAGCTAGTTAAGTATCTTCTGCTTTGGCCATTACAAAATAACAGGGAATATGAATTTACCCTCCTTTCTGAAACAAGTAAAATAACATGCAAAATATATGAAACAACAGACTGTCACTAGACATTAGGCAATAAAAAATGGTAATCCCTGAGAGATGAGAAACACCAATTAAACATTTTTCCACGAAAGATTCCCTTTTAATGTGCTTAATTGTGTGCATAACAGTAAAAGTGTAACTATAACCATACACATTGTATATCTGTCTATTTCTTCTTGTTAAGAATTTAAGCTCCATGAGATCAAAGACCTTACTTGGCTTTACTGTATTATTACAAGATCGTAACTGGTACATAACACTCTACTATGCACTGAAAGATGAATTTACAAACATTATTTTGTAAATCGATGACTAAGATGCCCTGAATGTGCCAAAATTTAACCATTCTTCTATTTCTAAATATTTTGCTTGATTTCAGTTGTTCACTACTACTGACTAAGGTTAATAATTTATTGCCAAATTTTGTTCAAAACCTACTTTCCCTAATCAATAACAACAACAAACTTCTAAAGTGGAAATGTTTGGTGAAAGCATATGTAAACTTTGAAAGTTTTTCAAATGTTCAGCATAAGTACTTTCCATATGTTTAAACCTACCTAAATTAAGATCAGTAGTGTGTGAGACTGTCTTTCTTCAGGGGATTTTGATTTCTACTATAACTAATCTGTCTCATTAAGTATTTAGAAGAATCAGAGATAACAAAGCAATCACCTTCTACCTTTAATGATGTGGATGCCTGCTAAGCCATTGAGAGCACAAACTAGCTGCCGATGTGCTTCTTCACATTCAGTTCCACATTTCTTCTGCAGAGATGTCAGCAGCTCTTCCATTGTCATAGTGCTAAAAGAAAAGGCAGATTTTTCAGAACTGAAAAGAAAATCCTAGATTAGAGTATTTCATCACATAAGATCAAGAGTATCTGACTCTTAAACAGTCGGTGTCTATCCTCAGATCTTTCTCTTAACCTCCATTTTTACCACTATCACTTTTTTTTAACTCAATTACTTCTTACTATTTTAGCAAGCATTCTATCTGATACCGTCATTCTTTCCTTTTTCCCCGTTTAGTTAATGGAGAAGGGAACTACAAAATTTTCCTAATATATGAACTACAACATGATATAATTGAAAGAGTATGGGTGTCAGAAGGTAAGATTAAGTGTAAATCCCTAGTATTATGATTTAATTAATCTCCATGGGCCTGAATTTCTTTTTATCCATAAAAAAAGAAATACTTTTCAAGGATCAGATCAAATGCCATTTCCACCAAAAGGATGTCTAACATGAACAACAGCAATTATTTCCACATTCTGTCTGTAGCCATTTATATGTATCTCTTATAAAATATGCTTATTTGCCTTACATTATAGAAATTTATAATCTTTGTCATCTCCTTTATTTGCCTACCAACTGTGTAAGGGCAAAGACAAAAAAAAATTCCTTTTCATATTTCTTAATAATACCTCATCCTTTTAATACCAGGTGCTAAAAAAAAAAAGGCCAGTTGCTGAGTCACACAGTCTGATGAAGGAAAACTTTCTGGAATAATAAACTACAGTGAACATAAATGCCTTATTAGGATGGAATAATCAAACAGAAAGACTTAGCACAATTACAAATAAAATATGTAATGGTACTCTAAATCATCTAATTCCCTGATGTGGGAACCAAAAGATATAATAAGAACAAAAGTATCAGTCATATCTGAAGTATAACAAAACAAAACAAACAAAAAAACTAGAACAAAACAACAAAATCCCAAAATAGTTCTAACATTAAAAGAAACGTTTAAAACCATGAAACTAAGTGTGGTAACGTGACTCTTTCATAAATGGAGTTCCACACCAAAGAGAAACCACATTACTAAAAATAACTGACAAGTCTGTTAAAACACCCCTGAATGAAACTGTGGGCTAGGTAGCTAATAGCTTCCTGTCTATCACTACTACATTATCAATTGCAGTATAAGGAAACGGTAATAAAACCTTTTTTGGAGTGGCAAGAATTCCCCACGAACCGCCTGTGGGTGGCAGCAGGCCTGCCTGAGCCTCAGCAGTGGATATAGGATAGAGGTAACCGTCCTTCGGTCCAGGCTGCTGAGCTTCAGTGCCCAGTCAGAAATCTTCCTGAGTTTTACTACAGCATCCTGGCAGCATACTTCATGCTGACGGTGATAGAAATGCCTTTCCACTGGAGAAAAGTGAAGCCAGTGGATTTCTTCTGTCTGAGGAGGTATCTGGATCTGTCGGGAGAGGAAAAAAATGATTTCACCTGAAAATTTAACTTCCATCCCAACTCTTGTCTTCTCTTGTAATGTCCTTAATCAGTAAAAACTTATCCTACTGACTTGGTCAATCACATCTTTCTTTGCAGACCTCCAGAGTATCTCGGCAATAAAGCTGTAGAGGAGCTGAGGATTCTTCTTGCAGTAAGGGCGATAAAGAAGTCGAACCCACCAGTGTTTGACACAGTAAGGTTCAATACCAAGAAAGACCACCAACCCAAAAAGATCTGAGAACAAAATAAGAAAAGAGCATATTAAGAATAACTGTTTCTATATTTCCTCATTACTATTCTGAATAACCACTTTCACAGACATTATACATTACATGGTATTTTCCACAAATTAAAATATGGATTGTATAGACTCTTGAATCTGGAAGTTAACTCTACTTTGACTTACATTTCTGGGTATTTATTTTGCTCTAGATTTTGTGCTAGGAGCTAAAATGTGAAACAATTACATAAACCTTCTACTTAATTCAAAAGACCAGAATTTCCATCAGAAGTAAAACTAGCAAATGACTCATTAGTGTGAACCTGATCAAGAGATACATAAAAAGAGTCAGACACTGAAACTACGAGATGTAAGACTTGCTGGATTTGAAAATAAGTTTGAATGACATAGGTGATAATTCATTACACTTTTTGGTCTAATGATTCTACTTTGGAAAAATAAGACTAAAACAATGATTAAAAAATAGAGACAAGATTAACCCAAATGATGATATTCATAGCAACAACAAACAAAATAAAAATGACTCCAATAAAGGGATGATTAAATGATAAATAATGAATGATGAAAGAAATTACATAGTATTCTCCATAACACAAAAGTTTTCTTTTTCTGATCCAGTATGTCCTGTGTTTGTTAGATTTACTGCATGGTACTTATGTATTTCACGATTGGGCACACTCAATTTTATATACTATTTTCTGCTCACTTAACATACCCTACACAGTTTTCACATTTATGATGAATTTTTAAAACATGGAAAACTGCTTAAGATACAATGAAAAAAAGAATACAAAATGATGCATTGTAGTATGAGGATAAATATATAAACCTTTATATTAAAAATGGAATAGTGGATGTATCTTCAAATGAAGATTATGGATGAGTGTAATTTTCTTGCTATTTTTCTTTATTGTTGAAGATGTTCACATTGGGCTATACTCTTTAGAAATCATGAAAATTGTTTTTGCCCATATTCTGAATATGCCCAACAAATATTTAGGTTGAATTAAGTTACTCTGATGATTTCTGACAGTTAACATCTGAAAGACACAATGCCTATATGCAGATATCAACGGATATATTATATACATTTCTGTTAAAATCAATCTAGTTGCTCTTCGAGGTCCTAAAGATGACAAAATCTGCCAAAACCAAATTCGTAATCTCTTTGCCCAAACATGCTTCTCTTCTAGTGCTATTGTAAATAATGTTACTATCCATGGATACAAGTCGGAAATCTTGGCATCTCCTGATCACTGCTAAGCCTTACTTTTTTTCTTATCCACTTTTCCATTTCTTCAGGACAGTCCTACTTCAAATCAGGTGTCAGCATCACTTATCCAGATTACCTAATGTAGCCAACTTGAGATGATCCCCAACCACTCACTCTGTTTAAATCCTTTCAATAGCTTCTACTTTTCACTAAGAAATTAAAATTCTTTATCATGGCCTATAGAATCCTCCGTGGTCTGGTCTATATTCAACTATATAGTCTCTCAACCTACTGTGTTTTCCCTAGCTCTTTTATTATAGCCACACTGATTCCTTCTGTTCTCCTCTTGCCTGATCATCTTTATACTTTATTTCCTTTACAAAAGAGAATTCTTCCCTCCCTCTTTACCTAGCTCATATCAATATTTCAGATCCTGGCTCAGCTGTCATTTCCTTCTGTATCTCTATTATGTGATGTCACAGAACCAGACATCTTTCCTGAGCCTATTATAGCTTGAATTCTATATTTATTTCATACATTAAAGTTATCTTGACTGCAATCTTATACTTGTCTCAGTAATTAACAAATATATCTTCCCTTTAAGCTGTAAGCTCAAGAAGGTCAGGGACCTTGTCTGTTTTTTTTGCTATTATACTTCACAAAGAATAAATGAACCAATAAATGTACCACAAAGTACTCAAAGAAGCTAAAATGAATACATGAATATATAAATGGATAATAAGAAAAACAAAAAGCACTGAAAGCAGCTACTATTCATTGAATATTTAGTATCTGGCAGGTACTGTGCTCTACTTTTTGTATACTTCATTATAATTAATCTTAAAACATCTTACTTACAAATTAGGGAAAACAAAAATGTGAATGTTTATCTAACTTCTTTATGGATATAAAATTCAATATGTAGTCAACCTGGTTGTTGCAGAGTGGTACAATTTTGCCCTGAAGGGATATCTGGCAAGGTCCAAAATATATTTGTACGTGTCAGAACCGCAGAAGTGTTACTGCCATCTAGTGGGTGGAAGCCAAATATTTTAAGATGCATAACACCCGTCCCAACAACAAAAAAAATACCTAGTCCCAAATGTCAACAGAGCCAAGGTTGAGAAACCCTGTTCTAAAATCAAAACAAAAAGAAAAAAAACAAATGATACTACCACTTCCAACTGCAACATAGTAAGTCCTGGCAGGCTAAGATTTCTACAACAACTACAAAAAAAGAGATACAATGAAGAATCATAGTGTTAGACATCAGGGAATTATGGAAGCAAAGATGAAGGATGAACTATACTTCCAGAAAGTTTAGAAAAGCTCTTTTTCAAGTAGTTTGGGGTTGAGGAAACTTTTGGGGCTGATCATCGTAACTGTGTAAATAGATTCACGGATATATATGTATGTCAAAAGCTCACAAATTTTATATTTTAAATATTTACAGTTTTATTATATGTCATTTATACCTCAATAAAGCTGTACAGACATTTCTCCAAAGATGGCTAACAGACACATGAAAAGATGCTCAACATCACTTATTATCAGGGACATGCAAATCAAAACCATAAAGAGAGAGCATCTCATACCAGTCAGAATAGCTAAAATCAAAAACACAAGAAACAACCAATGTTGGTGAGGATGCAGAGAAAAAGAAAGTCTTGGTGGGAATGAAAACTGGTATAGCCACTGTGGAAAACAGTATGGAAGTTCCTCAAAAAAAAAAAGAAATATAGAATTCTCATAGGATCCAGTAATTCCACTATTGGGTAGTTACTCAAAGAAAACAAAAACATTAATTCAAAAAGATGTATGTATCCCTATATTTATTGCAGCCTTATTTACAACAGCCAAATTGTGAAAGTGTCCATCAATAGGTGAATGGATAAAGATGTGTGGTATATATATGTATTATATATATATACACACATATGTATATGTGTATATATATATGAATATTACTCAGCCATAAAAAAGGAATGCAATCTTGCCCTATGCAACAACATGAATGGACCTAGAGAGTATATAATGCTAAGTGAAATGAGTCAGTCAGAAAAAGATAAATACTTAAAGATTTCACTCATATGTGGAATTTAAGAAACAAAACAAATGAAAAAAAAAAAAAAAAAAAAAAGACAAACAATAAAACAGACTCTTAAATACCGAAAACAAACTGATCGTTACCAGAAGGGAGGTGGGGGTGGGTGGGTGAAATGGTGAAGGGGATTAAGTGTACACTTACCATGGTGACCACTGAGTAATGTATACATATAATTGCTGAATCACTATACTGTAAACCTAAAATTAATGTAACACTAGATGAATTATATAGTTGAACTATATATAGATATATTTCATATATAGATGAATACTATAGTGGAATTAAAAAATACACTCAAGAATTTGTTAAATCATGTAAGTGCTTACACATCTACCAAACCTTACATATCCAAAAAACCTACCCAGGAAACTGAGAAATCATTGTCCATATTCTTTCAATGTTAAAATTTAAAAAATGTAAACCTGATACTCATTTTCTTTTTCTTGTATCCTCTCAGCTAACTTTTGAGTCTAATGAGATCTTATTAACAACTAAACATCTATAATTTGGGCAATTTCCAAATGTAATAGCAGACCACTAAATTTGGCCTTTTAGTTAGCCTGATATTCTTGTACAAATGGGTATCTTAATGTAATTTACTAAAATTATACAAATATTTAACTTACATTTATAATTATACAAATTTATATTATAATTTATAATATAATTAAAATATAGTTAGCCCGATATTCTTGTACAAATAGGTATCTTAATGTAATTTACTAAAATTATACATTTAATTTATATTTACAATTATACAAATTTATATAATTTATAATATATAATAATTAATATATATTATAAATTATAATAATTTAAAATTATACACATATTTAAATACATACTTATAGCCTTCCTAGAAAACACTTTGCTCCTAAAATTAATCATCAAAAAGTAATTGTTTTTCAGATGACAGTAATGAATGCTGATATTTTTATTTTTAAAAAGTGGCAAGTTATGCTGTTGAAAACAATGTATAAAAACCTGAATATCCAGAAAGAATTTTTTTATATAGAAAGATAAGCTTTAAGGATGAACATCTGTCACAGAACTTCAAGAATATCTACATTTTATAATTATTTTTTAATGACAACTTTTCTGAAAATTTATTACGTAAAACATTTAGCAAAACTTTTAGTTTTAAATATTCACAACTTGAGGGTGCCTGGGTGACTTAGTGGGTTAAAGCCTCTGCTCAGGTCATGATCCCAGGGCCCTGGGATCAAGCCCCGCATTGGGCTCTCTGCTCAGCAGAGAGCCTGCTTCCCACCCTCCCCCCCCCCCCGCCTGCCTCTCTGCTTGCTTGTGATCTCTGTCTGTCAAATAAATAAATAAAATATTTAAAAAAAATATTCACAACTTGAAAAAAACTTGTAAAAATGCAGTATCTGTTCTATAGAATAAGCTATATAGGTGAGAGGAATGCAGAAGCATGAGTTAAAATGTGTGTGTGGGAGTGGGGGAGAGCTTGACACAATCTAAATGTCCAAGAGGAACAGCTGAAGGAATCATGGTGTAAGCATATGGAGTGGTATTTTATAAAGCTATGAATAGGGGTGCCTGGGTGGCTCAGTGGGTTAAGTCTCTGCCTTCGGCTCAGGTCATGATCCCAGGGTCCTGGGATCGAGTCCCATGTCTGGCTCTCTGCTTGGCAGGGAGTCTGTTTCCTCCTCTCTGCCTGCCCCTCTGCCTATTTGTGATCTCTGTCTGTCAAGTAAATAAATAAAATCTTTAAAAAAAAAATTTAAAAAAAAGGGCTATGAATACTTTGTAACTTCTACAATTAATAAAATTGTGATCCCACTATTTATGGGTCAGCCAATGAAAATTATGATCCTTATTTTTATAGATACAGCCAACTGAAATTAATTCCTCTTCCCTCTCCTCTCTTTTTTCTTAGGTTCTTTCTGTTTTATATGTACCATTTTGGAACTCTGAGTTCAGTTGAGACCTGCATCTACACTGCTGAGGAGGGCACAATGACTGTTCAACTTAGGACCACGGGACTACTCACTGTGTATCTGTCCTCATAAATAAAAACAAAAACCACTTAATTACATTTCAAAGACAAATGCTTGAAACCACTAGGAGTGAAATACAAATATATGTATAATCACTTAAGTAAGGATTTCAACAAAGGTTAAACATACTTGTTCTGAAGAAAAGCAAGCTTTTTAAATACATGCAAAATGTGAGGAAAGCACACATTACCCTCTAGTCCTCTCTGCACTGGAGTGCCACTGATGCACCAGCGATTAATCCCACTCAAGCGCTGAGCCATTTCTGCTGCCTAACAAGAGAGAAATATGAAAGAAAAAGAAAAAAAAAAAGGACAGGGCAAATTAGGAATATGTTTACTCCTGAAAACAGCTCACGAAAAGCCATGCTTCAGGTCAGACATATCCACTCTTATTCAACAGTTATCACACACAAATTTGAATGTCAAAAATCATTGGGTCATCTTCTAGCACAGTGGCTCTCATTAGTAGCAGGCTCCCATGTGCCCTCTCAAAAGAGGAAGGGTAGTTCAAGTTCATGTAAAATGAAAAAGTTCCCTGAATGACTGATATATCCCCTAAACCGCCCCATCCCTCATATGTGAACTAATTTATTAATAGATGAGATTCACAAATTGAATTTAGGTTACAAACTGGCCAAAGAAGATGTAATAAGGATATATGATGAACAAAGGCTGAATCAATACTCCATCTAAAGTAGCATGATCTGCTCTGATATGCTCTCTCCGATAAAAGACTGCTGAACTTTGGCCCAAACCTATCAGAGCCTACATGATGAGATTTCCACTTAGCGGAAATGGCTTATAAAAGTCCCCAAACAGGTTTAATTTCATCTGCACCATACAAAAACTGCCATCTTATTCAAATACGCATAGGCATTGTAAACAGAGCAATAATTCACATGGTACCAAAATAATTCCTAAGGGTTATGTAGTTCATGGCACAAAAGAAAAGCAAATGTATTGTGTGTAACAGCAAACTTTTGGCCAATATCAATACTGTGGGTCAATTACACTTAAATTATTAAATTTTTAAAAAAAGAGCTTCCCCAATCTCTTTCCCCTTTTCTCTTCCCCAGTGCTCAAAAGATTTTGCAGAAATTCTCACTTTTACAGCAGGGCATTCAACCATCTGGGCTTCATCAAGGCAGATCCTCCACCACTCCACAGCTACAAGGGGGCTGGGAATGGCCATATAGCGCTTCTGGTTCCGCAGGCGACGCCCATCCTCACTGTTGCTGTGTGGGATATCTACATAGTTTAGTTCTGAACGAAGGACATCGTAGGTAATGATAACTATATCCTGTTCAGCCAAAAAATGAGGTTGTAAAAAACCGTCTTTCTTCACTCCTTGGTATACCTAGGCAATAATCAGCACAGACAAAATTATTGCACAAAGGTTCATCAAAAGATAACTAAAATATTCATTCTTTAAATCCTTACCAAGTCCTTTCTATTTGTTTAATACCAAACATGCTGTGAGATACATTCCACACAGCCTAGACAAAGATACATTTTAGGGCGAAAGACCAATGACATAAGCAATGTGAAAGGAAATATAACAGAAGTAAAAATGGTAGCAAAGGAGAAAGACCAATGTTGGAACTGAGAAGGTAAATTCAGAGAGGAGTGAAAATTTGAGGTGGATCTTGAAGAACATTTAGTTCTCCCTGGTGGAGCAAGGGGAAAAGGACGTCTAGGTAGGTAGGTAGGTAGGTAGGTACAAAAGCACAAAAATATGAAGTAGAACAGTAAGGGCTATGATTTAGCGAATGCCTTTTATGTTGCAGACACTAAGCTGAGCTTTATCTCTTAGCTTCAATAACAATCTTGTTAGTAATTATTATTCCCATCCCACACATAAGAAACATGAAGTTTCTTGCTCAAAACTGGCAGAGCCTAGATTTAAACCAACATTTATTTATCCCACAACACAGAGCTCATCAATGGTAAAGATGGTATTTTACTTATTACTGTATTCTCTCTCCATGTCTATGATAGTAGCTCAAATATTGAAAAGGTCTTAAATAACATTTGTGTGGAAAGAAGGAAGGAAGAAGAAAGGGAGAGAAGAATACTAACATAACTCAACAAAAATAGGTTTGGAGGGAATATACCTTAACATAGCAAAGGCCATATATGACAAACCCACAGCTAACAATGTACTCAATGGTGAAAAAATAAAAGCTTTCCGTCTAGGATCAAGAATAAGAGAAGGATATCTGTTCTCACCACTTTTATTCAACATAGTATTGAAAGTCCTAGCTACAGCAATCAGATTAGAAAAAGAAATAAAAGGTACCCAAACTGGTCCAAGTTGGTAAGAAAGAAGTATAACTGTCACTATTATCAGATGATGTAACAGAACATACAGAAAACCCTAAAGATTCCACCTAAAAACTATCAGAACCAATTAGTGAATTCAGTAAGGTTGCAGGATACAAAATTAATATACAGAAATCTATTCTACTAATTTATCTATTTTATACAGTAAAAAAAAGTAAAAGAAAGAGAAATTAGGAAAATGGTCCCATTTACAATTATATCAAAAAGAAAAAAAATCTAATAATCAATTTAACCAAGGAGGTGAAAAACCTGTATCTGAAAACAGTAAGACATTGGCAACAGAAATTGAAGATGAAATAAACAAATGGAAAGATAAACCATGGCCGTGGATTGAAAAAAATTAATATTGTTAAAATGTCCATTGTACCCAAAGCAATCCACAGATTCAATGCAATCCCTATCAGACTACCAAAAGCATTTTTTTTCTGTTGGTTTTCTGTATTTGTTCTGAACAACAAATAGAACAAATAATCCTAAAACTGGTATGAAACCACAAAAGGCCTTGAAGAGCCAAAGCAATCTGCAAAAGAAGAACAGAGCTGGAGGTATCATAATCCCAGATTTCAAGATACACTACAAAGTTGAAGTGATCAAGAATAGGGTATTAGCACAAAAAGAGACACATAGATCAATGGAACAGGACAGACAGCCCAGAAGTAAACCCATGCTTACATGGTTAGTTAATCTACAACAAAAAAAGGCAAGAATATACGATGGAGAAAAGACAGTGTCTTCAATAAATGGTGCTGGGAAAACTGGACAGCTACATGCAAAAGAATAAAAAATGAACCACTTTCTTTCACCACATAAAAATTAATAAATGGAAATGGAAAAAAAATGGAATAAAAACCTAAATGTGAGACCTGAAACCATAAAACTCCTATTAGTAAATATAGGCAGTCACCTCTTAGATGTTGGCCTTGGCCACGTATTTATTGATACATCTTCTCAGGCAAGGGAAACAGAAACGTAAACTACTGGACTGCAGCAAAATAAAAACCTTTTGCACAGCAAAGGACACCATCAAAACAAAAAGGCAACCAGTGAAAGTAAAAGATATTTGCAAGTGATATATCCATTAAGGAGTTAATATCTAAAATATACAAGAACTTATGTAGCTAAATGCCAAAAAAAAAAAATCTGATTTAAAAAATAGGAATAGGATCTGAACAGACATTTCTCCAAAGAAGACATACAGATGGCCAACAGACACATAAAAAGATGCTCAACATCACTAAACAGAAATGCCAATCAAACCATAATGAGATTATCACCTCACTCCAGTCAGAATGACTAGTATCAAAAAAGGTAAGAGCTGACAGCTAACGGAATGTAAATTGGTGCAACCATTGTAGAAAACAGTATGGAAATGTACCCCCAAATTAAAACAGAAATACTATTTGATCCAGGAATTCCACCATTTACCCAAAGAAAATGAAAATGCTAATTCAAAGACATAGTCACCCCCATGTTTACTGCAGCGCTATTAACAGCCAAGTTATGGAAGCAACCAGTGTTTACTGACAGATGAATGGATAAAAAAAGATGTGGTATACAGTGGAGTATTAGTTATAAAAAAGAATGAGATCTTGCCTCCTGTGACAACATGGGCCTAGAGGTATTAGCCTCAAGGAAGGAAGTCAGAGAGACAAAAATAAATCCCATATTTCACTTATATGTGGAACCCTAAAAAACCAAATGAACAAACAGATATAAAATAGTATAAATATAGAGAACAAACTGGTGGCTGACAGAGTGGAGGGAATTGAGGGGGTGGCTGAAAAAGGTGAAGAGAATTAAGAAGTACAGATTTCTAGTTATAAGATAAATCATAGGGATGAAAAGTACAGCATAGGTAATACAGTCAATAATACTGTATTAACATTGCATGGTGACAGATGGTAACCACATTTATCATGGTGAGCACAGTGGCATAATGTACAGATTTGTCAATTCACTGCTATATACCTGAAATTAATGTAACATTTTATGTCAACTATACTTTAATTAAAAAAAAATACCAACATTAATAAACTATAATGTACTATGTACCAGCACTTTATTATATCATTTAACCTTCACAATAAGTCTGTGAGGGGGTACTATTTTCAGAACTTAGCAGAATTCCTAGTATATTACAGGTGCTCAATAAATATTTGTTGAATGAGTAAATTCTTATTTTACAGATGAGGTAATTGAGGATTCAGAGGAAGATTCTGGAGCTAAGGGGTGGAGATAAGACAAGTAGCTATTGTTACACAATGCTGCCTTTAGGCTGCATTTCTAAGAATAGATACGCATGTATGAAGTCTTTTTTCTTTACATAATGAACTTTTTCAAAAGCTTTCACATCTTTTCACTCAAAGTGCTTTAACTTCTGAACTTCTGATGTCAGACAAGAATACAGAATCTGTTTTGTTTCTTATTCTTAATTTCCTCCTCAAGTTCTGATTTCATATTATCTCATTAATTTTTGGGATAAACAACAAAGTGACAGAGATGATAAAAATTATCACGAGGAAGCAAAAACACATTTTCCTATCACTTTCAAGAACCCAAACTGCCTTACCAAGACTCGAAGAGATGATGACCTCACATGCCTGTTGATTTCATCCACCCACTGATGACAGATGGAACTGGGCGAGATGATCAAAGTTGCTCTTGTTGATACTGGCTCCATCGCAACAAGGCAGTGGGGGCAGTAAAAAGGTTTAATCTTCAAATTCTTCTCTTCATAATTCACACATTTTGCATGTTGCCATAGGTGGCACTTCAGGCACTGAACACGAGGTTTACGGTCTACTTGGTCAAGTTCACCACATATGCACTCAAAGCGATAATCAGAGGAATTACAGGGACTTATCACAGTAGACTGTGGCATATCACCATCAGCAGGTGATTCAGCTTGGTCTCCTGCTGCATGTTCTTGCTTTCCTTCAAAGATACATGTACTTTTAGATGTGGTAACATCAGTAATTCCAGAGTCACTGGTAGCTGGACACTGATCTTGTGAACTGAGACTGATGTTAGGCTGACCTTTTCCCTTTTTTGTGGATGGAACAGGCTTTTTCCTGAATTTACTACGATTTTTCCGAGCCTTATAGTAATAATAGTAAGGATCATCATCATCATCAGATGTGTTTGATGGTAAGTATTCAGAATCTGTGTCTTTGTTCCCTGATTTTCTGGATTCTTTCTGAATTTTCCTTGGACTCCCTACCGCCTATGAAAAATATTATTTAATTAATTTATTTCAACATAATTACATTTCTGAAATTAAATTCCCAACCTTACTTATGAGTTTTCCATAAAAATCCAACAGTCACTCTTTGCAACCATTTTCCCAAGGGTGAATCATTCCTGATTGGTGGCTTTCAATCTGCCCCCTGTAGTCTGCAGGTCTAAAAAGGAAGGCTCTTCTACTGTCTAAGTAAAATATGAGGAGAACAAGAATTAGAAAGATAGGGAGCTACTAATATTTTGACATTAACCTCTTATAATTTATAGTCTGCCTAAATCAATAAAAGACTAATAGTTTATAATACATAAATATACAAACTAGGGCCATTAGAAACATATGAAATACTAAAATACAGCATTTAAAGAAAATGAAAGTTAATCAATTAGTTATTGCAATTAGCAAATAAATTCCTTCTTTGTCCTTTCCACCTGTGTCCCTTTCTGAAATTATTCACTGGATACCAATTTTGTGCCAGGCATAGTGTTAGATGCTGGGGACAGAAATAGGAGTATTTAGCTCCGTGTCTCCAAGGGGGTCTGTTGGAAATGGAAGAACAATAAAAAGTGAAACAATGGTACAGGAATGTGTAAGAAGAGGAGTATATAACAGAGGAGCTATGACAGGGTGGTAGGTGCCAGCAACAGCTTCCTAGAAGTGATGTCAGAGCTGAGGTCGAACAGAGGAGTTGGGACACTTAAAATAAAATGAATGACATTAATGGAAGATTTCCCTTTTTTAGTAACAGAAGGATTACTAGATGCACAGATGTTCATTGCAGCCTTCTACCCTGGCTGGGGAAAATGCTGGGAGACTCCCTATTCCAAAAAATGAACTTTATAATCTGCCATTTCTTTCACAGTAGACAAGTTGATAGTCCCACACTTTGACCCGTCATTAATTTTTACCCAAATTATTTATTTATCTACTTTTTAAAAAGATTTTATTTATTTGAGAGAGAGCAAGAGAGACCACAGAGGGAAAGGGGTTGGGAGAAGCAGACTCCCCGGTAAGCAAGGAACCTAATGCAGGCCTCGACCCTGGGACCCTGAGATTATGACCCGAGCCAAAGGCAGATGCTTAACCAACTGAGCCACCCTGGCACCCCTATTTATTTTTTTAAAGTTAGTCAGTTTATTTATTTATGGTAATCTCTATACCCAATTTGGGGCTTGCACTTATGACCCTGAGATCAAGAGCTGCATACTGTTCTGACAGAGCCAGTCAAGTGCCTCCTTTACCTGATTTATGTATGCATAGCTATGTAACTAATTTTTTAAAAAAGCAAATTTGAAATTAATAGCCCCCAAAATAGCAGTTTTTAAACAAAATAACAAAATTTCATATGATGATGCCATGGGAAAAATGAGAATTTATATAAGAAACTGAAAATGTATATGAAGAGCTAAGCACATGTAAGATATCTAATACTATAGAACAATGCCTGGGTGGCTCAGTTGGTTGGTTAAGCATCTGTCTTCAGCTCACATCATGATCCCAGGGTCCTGGGACTGAGCTCCATGTCAGGCTCCTTGCTCAGTGGGGAGTTTGCTTCTCCCTCTGCCTGCTGGTCCCTCTGCTTGTACACTCTCTCTCTGACAAATAAGTAAAATCCTAAAAAACAAAAGAAACTATAGAACAGATTTTTTTTGAACTGCTGACAACAGCATAATGAATATAGAGTTGTTTTACTTATTTATTTCTTCCTTTTTAAAAAATATATTTTTAAGAGTTATTTTAAACTTTATATATGCTTAACCTACTAATACAATTCACTCTGTAAATACTTATTGAGTATATTTGCTATGTGCCAAGCATTCTTCTCTGGGTTTAGTAAACAAAATAATGTTTCTACTCTGATGACATGCATATTCAGGAAGTAAAAAAGTAAGTCACAGCCATATGTGATTTTCTTGGTTTGTTTTTTACCCTTAGTCTCTAAGAGCCTCGGTATCAAGTGGGATCTGTCAATGCTTTCCATAAGGCAACACATATAGCAACTAAACAAATATTCTGTTACCTGTTTTTTTGTTTTATCACATATATCCTCTTCCTTGTAATTCTTCCCCAATGTAAAAGTTCCAGAAAAACCATGGCCTTTGATCTGTTTCACAAGACCTTCAAAAATTAAACATTTCAGCATCCGTTTCAGAAGACTCCTGTTCCGCTGAACATCGTATCTATATATAGAACTGACATACTTATAGATGGAAAGGATGGAAACTCCTTTCTTTCCATTCATTTCTTTCACAGCTGTCAGGATCATCACACGTGTAGCTACATGCAAAAGGATATGCTAACTCAGTCAAAATAATTAAAATAAAAAAAAATAGAATGCAATTAATCTTAATATGCATTAAGAACTTAAGAAAAAATAAAACAGATTTACTGAAGATAAGTTGTCTGTATACCACCATTTTGAAGAATATGTAATGAAAACTTATCTCATTAACAAATTACTGTAATGGAAAGAACTTAAGGAAAAATTACTCATTATTTTGTTAATCTGACAAAGCAACTATCATTTAAAATTGTATTTTAAAAAACCTCTCACAATTACCTATGTATATGCTACCATGAGTAAGGGAGACACTCATCTGCTAGCAGAATTTGAAGTAGCTATGCCTGAAAATAAACAAAGCCTGGTTTAAACTGTAAGATAAAGAAATTCAAAAATAAAAAACTGAACAAGAAATATCTAGACTAAAAAAGAACAAAGCAATCAAGTGAAAGACTAAATCTTTACTTTTGTTAAGATAACATGACTTGTAACTGACTCCATTTATACAAAGTATGAACAACTATGTAAACAATTATAACAATTATAATAATCATAACAATTACAAGATAGCTCCATATAAGGAATGCAAGAACTATAACAAAGATGACTGTAAAAACATTTTTTTTAAAAGAGATTTCATACTTACGTGGGCACTGAACTTTTTCTTTTGGTTCAAATTCCATATTCTGGGTTTCTGTGTTTTTTACTTTTCCTCCAGAATAATGTGATGGAATGAAATAATTCACCACTTTTCCCTGATATAAACAACATTCAGTAGTCACACAGTGTTTTCCTTTCAGTAACTGGAGTTGCTTATTAAAATTAACCCTCCTTCTATTAAGGAGATGCAATAGAGTTGTAAAAAATGATGAAAAGAAAGAGCTAAAATGCTATTCATACATACAAACTTTATTTTTTTATCTCAGAAGTTTACTGCTAGCCATCACTTTTTAAAATTGTACATATTATCTTAAATTACCTGAATGTTTAATTACCTAAATTACCTAAATTAACTTTTCAAGGCTTGTTTAAATATGGAATTAATATAGAAGTTACCAGCAGTTAACTGTTATATATTCCAGTTACATATTCCAAATCTTTTTTTTTCTTTTCACAATGAAATAGGTATTTTCTATTCTGTACTCAAATCTACAAGGTTAACTCTGCAAACCTGACCCTATCAGAAGATCACATTATCACTAAAGTTGTGAGCCCAGTGGGCCCTACAGGTAATCAATTATCCCCTTAACTAGTATGTTGATTTTAGATTTGGTTATTGGAAATTAGGAGCTATGAGCTGCATCTGCCTTAGTGGAGTTGTTCCCCCCCCTCCATAAACTCTAAAATTTGTGCTTTTAAACAAAATTACACATTTTGGAACATGAACTTGGAGTTTGATTCATTTAACAATCTAATTACTAATTATTAGATTCTATGATTTATAGATCTGTGGTTTGTGCAATTAAAAAAAAATCACTCAAAAATATTTAATGGTAATGTGGAGGCTTGCAGTACTGAAGTAACAGTCCTTCCCCTAAATGCTTCCCTGCCAACTAGAAGGAAGCTCGGTGAATGACAGCACAACCCCTTCCTACCTGTCCAACCTCACTTACAAAGACCCTGCCAGGTCACAAACATCCTATTCTCTGTGCCCACTTGAAGTTAACTAATAACTTATAAAAATCATTGGCCTATGAGTAAACGGAGTGTTGGCTTAAGTGCCAAGCAAATGTTGGCCATATGATGCTTTTTGAGAACATATGTCCCCTGCTTTCTCAGCCCTATGGTATTCCTCCTACCTCGGGAAGAGTGAGAGCATCTTGTTTGACATCCTGTCGAGTATGTGTCAGAATCAGAGCCAAAACCTCCACTGTCTTTCCAAGACCCATCTCATCTGCTAAGATGCCACCAAGCAACTGTGGCCCAGCATTTGGGTAATCACGGATGATGCTAAAGGAAAAAACAAGAAAAACATATCACAGGAATGCAAGTAAAAATTATACTATTCCTAAAAAAACCTGGAAGGAATCCATAAAAGCCCAAGTTTTTAAAAACTACATTTTAGGGTGAAACAATTTGAAACCCTAGGTCCTGAATAAAGAACTGTGATAAAAAATGGCCAGAGCTGATAACTAAGTGTGCAGAGTGGTACTGGTAAATGCCTATCATGTTTTTCTCTTCTATAAATAACAGGAAGCATATCTGCATTCTTTTGTGTCTGTGAATAAAGTTAGGAGGCCATAACTACAGATTCACCCAATATATTATTATATTTAGTGACTCCTAAGACTTTTATAATAGAAATTAACATATTTAATGAAAATGTAAATATTGGTCCATAACATTAAGATTATAATCTCTTTAAACGTCAATAACTAAGCATCTTAAGTCTATTATATTGTATTCCATTTACTGAAAAATGACAGGCATTATTAATTTCTTGTTTGTCCTACCTATAAAAATGGTAAAAATATGAAGTCTAACAAAACTTTAACTTAGTATTTCTTCTTCAGGTTTTTGTCAAAGGTTCAAGTTACTGGTAGACATATGCTCCCAATCTCATACAGCTTTTCATAATATTTATTTCTAATACCAAGCTCATGAAGTTTGTCTTACCAGCCTGTATATGGATTATAGTAGAGTTTCAAACCTTCAGATGTAACAATCTCACGCCATAAGAAGTGCAGGGCATTTTCTAAAGAAAAATATAACCGTAAGAGTAAGTTACTGTTTGTCTTCCCTTCTGCAGACAATCACATTAAAATACAAGTAAGTTAGCAGTCAGGATACCCTGGGAAGCCACATACACATGGGAAAAGGTTAGGATCTCACTCTTTTCTGAAGATCTTATTCTTGTGTTTATTCTCTTCTTTGCTTGGGACACCAATATTTTCTACATAAACAAGTGTTAAGATAGAAAAACAAAATACAGCAAATCACAGAGGTTTAATAGGAAAAGAAAACTAGTACGTGTAACAGCTCCTACCTAATAAAGGAGAGTAGCTTATCCTTTATAAATCCTTCAGGAAGTTGCCTAAAGTTTTTAAATAACTCAATAGACATAGGCTAGTGGGCTAATACATTAACCTAAATCAGACCCAACCTTTTACATGGGTCTGAGAGTAGGAGGAAAGGCTTATTGCTTAAGTGGGGAAAAAGTATCCTAAAACACTGAAGTACTGTGTGTATTTCAATCAAAATCTTTCACTATCCTTTCCCTTAAATTTTTAAGTTGTTTAAATCAACTGACAAATTAGGAATTACATCTCTACCCACCAGTGAAAAGGCAAGTAATTTTTTGTTGTCTTCTTTACGGATTGATAAATGAAATAGGAATACAGATGTACAGGGTTTATAAAATGAAAACATTAAAAGATAAAAACTTCAATTTATGGGAGCCACAGGGAATGTAAATATTAAATGATACATGGGATTTAATCAAGAAAATCTGTTCTATGGAGAAAAAAGAATGGATTACTGGTACATGCAGCATGGTTAAATCTCAAAAATATTATGTTGAAAGAGGCCAACTTCCCTTCAGCCTCAAGTGTCCATACTTTGCCATTCTGTTTATCATTTCAAAAAGAGGGAAACCTAATTTATGGTGGCAGCAGTTGCCTCCTAAGGGGCTGAAGTAGAACTGACTGGGCCATGAGGGAACTTTCTGGGGTGATGGAAATATTTCATGTCAGCATGCACAAAAAATATAAAAGAAATAAGTAAAATCAATTTTAACAATTTTATTTAGCATAATACAACCAATATCTTATCATTTCAATATGTAATCAATATAAAAGTTATTAATGAGATATTTGGCATCCTTTTTTTGTCCTATCTGAAATCTGGCATATATTTTAAACTTACAACACGTAATTTGGAAGCCACTTCAAGTTTCAAGAGCCATGGGTGGCTAATGCCTTCTGAGAAAATCTGGTTCTATGTCTTAATTGGGTCACTGGTGACACAGATACACAGACTTGTGCAAATTTATCAAACTGTGCCCTAAATATCTGTGCATTTTATTAAGTTATAATTTGATAAAATTACTTAAAGAAACATTATTGCACTTTGGAGAAAAAAATAGTTCAGTCTGTGGGAGACTACATAGCTAACAGTTTCTTCAATGGATAAATTAAGAGAAAAGACAGAATGTGAGAAGACAAAAATCTATGGATTACAGAAATTTAAGAGACAACAACTGATCCAATGCACGAATGCTACTGGTTTCAGATTTGACTCAATTGTTAGAAAGAGAAATAAAGAAATAAAAAGGGGAGGAGAAAAGATGATAGAGAGGGGAGAGATTTGGCAATTTAAAGGAATTACTGGGTTTAAAAAGCTATTATAAGATTCATCTGTTGAAAGGAACCCTTTCCATTATAACATATATATATATATATATATATATATACACACACACACACACACACATATACTTTGTATCTGTTTAAAGGAATCCTTTCTTTAATAAACTGAAATATTATTAGATTAAATGATATGCTATGTGAAATTATTATTTCAAAATAATTTATAATAAGGGATGGGGGGAGTGGGAAGAAATAATGTTGGCTATAAACGGATATTTAAAAATAAAAAATTTTTTAAAAAAGAATTTTGTTGGATAAAAATGTACAAACTGGAACCTACAGGAGAAATAAGAGCTACCCACCATTAAAATAAATCTATACGGAGTGAAATATTTCACTTCCTAGAATCACAAAAATCCCACCTCATGCATATCTCTTTAAAGATAATGATAAAGAAGTGGCATAAGTGATGCCCATAAATTTACTTTTATGAAAACTCTTAATAGATAACATTCTTTTTTATTATTTATTTTATGGAGCAAAGAAAATAAATGCAAAGCTAGGAGAATCAGTCACACATTAGAATCCTACTTTTGTAAATTTGCTTTCTGTTGCTAAGATTCATCATCATTGTGAAGCCTCTAGCAGATGATTAGGAAGATTCCCATCTGGGAGAGACAAACCATGAGAGGCTATAGAATCTGAGGAACTGAGGGTTTTGGAGGGGACAGGAGTGGGAGGTTGGGTGAGCCTGGTGGTAGGTACTGTGGAGGGCCCGTATTGCATGGAGCACTGGGTGTGGTGCATAAACAATGAATTCTGGAACACTGAAAAGAAATTTAAAAAATAGATAAAAATTAAAAACAAAATGAAAAGAGATTCACATCTGATCAGGTTCCAAAAGCAATTCTTAGATGGAAAGGCATGTAAAAAATGAATTTTTAAAAATTCCAATCAAGACATCCCTTATTTGGGCAAGAAAAATTAGTTCAAACAGTTATAGATGAGGAAACCCACCAACGAATTTCTCTAGATTCAATTTTAAAGAATTTCTTAGACTATCATTTTGTTCATAGTAAAACCTATTCTACTCTAACTTTTCAGTATGATTTAACAATGTCCCCCATCCTAATTATCTCTTATATAATCCCTCTGATCAATCTGCCTTTCTTTAAGCATCTTATACTTGCCACTAGTAGGAGGGCTTCTGAAACGCTCTTGTCGTAGCATCCAGTTGACAGCCTCTCTCTGGTATGGTCTCAACACAGGAATCAATGCAGGATGCTGGACATCCACTTGGATGGACTGTGCTTCTTGCTGATGTGTTTGCTTCACAAACTGATAGAGCTCATCAATATCCTGTCCTTCTGGCTCACTCTCTGAATCATCCTCATCCTCTTCCAACACATCTGTACATCCAACAACAAATGTACTCAAAACAACCCAATCCACCTTTTATAACTATAAGCAATTCTTATTCTAAAAACATGCTACGTACTTTTCCATCTCTGGGGCCTTGCTCAGTGTGTTCTGGGACTGGAAGAACCCTAACCTTAATTCTTCGCTGATCAAAAAATCTACCTTTCAAGATAGTTCAGCTTTTTCCATGGCATTTTCTTTTGTTTTTCCTGGTTAGAATTAATGTTCTCCTCTGTGTTCGTGTAATGCTCTTCTACTTTGGATACAGTGATACGCTGCAATCTGTCTAGCAGAGCAATCATTTATGTGTATTCTTCCCTTGTGCACTGAAATGTTATGCAAAAGCTGTCTTTTGTTTTTATAGCTCCTCAGAGCACCTCACACATGCTTTGCCCATCGCAGATATTTAAAAAACATAAACATTTGAATATAAAGATCTTTTGCAGTTTATAAGGGGTAATTTACTTTACTTTTACATTTTAACATAAAATTCCTATTCAGACAAAATTTTTCTATGTCTAGTAAGACAAGGGTTCCCATTTTATTTCTTATGCTAAAAAAGGATAGGCATTTGGTAGTAGCAGGAGCCCTCTAGGAGATCAGCGCTTAAGCCATTAGTACAAATTTGTAAAAAATATGATACATTTGTTGGGCACAAGTGCCCTGTGGAAAAGACTGGTGCCTACTATACCATGAAAAAAATTTCAAAATCTTGAATGAATGTACAAACCCACTTTAACTTGTGATTTATTTCTCAAAATAGTTAGTTCTCAAAAATTTAGTTCCCAAAAAGGCCTATCCACTTTAATGGAACATACCTCACATGTCATAGGATGAAGACTATATCAAAAAATAAATAATTTACTTTTTTCAATAAAAAAATATGCCATGTGAGATTTTAAAAATTTTACAATTAATGTCTAGTTACATGTGTGGTTATTTCAGACTTTTACTATATTTGTGTTATCTAGTACTGATAACTAAATTGAAGTTTTCCTCTGAAATCCTGACATTTTCCGCTGAAACGCCCAACTTGTATTATTTTTAAAAGACAGAATAATTCTTTGCAACATTTTAAAAACTCTAGATGTATTTAAAAGTATCCCTTCCAATTCTGAAACTAGAGATTTTCCTCTTTTTAAGTCTTCAACATGCAAATGATTTAATTTTATTAGTATTTTTTTAAATTAAGGAGGGCAACATGAGGCTTACACTCATGAACTTGATATCAAGAGTCACATGCTCTACTGAATGAGGTAGCTGGGCACCCCCACTTTTATTATTAGTATTATGAAGCTTTGCAAAGAATGCACTCAAGAAACAATTCAACAGTCAAGCTTAGAAACTGACCTCCCAAATATTCCAGTATGAAATGTTCTGTAATTTGCACCTGAAATAATGCTGACCCACCATGAGCAGGACTTGGAGAATATGAGCTGTTTTTCCAGTAGTGTTGATGGGCTGCACCAAGCCATCCACACTCTCCCCTTGGAAACCAATGGCAGACAACTCTGAAGCTGCAGTCCTGACCAAGGATACAACATCTTGCCAAGAAACAGGAGGAAAGTTAACTGGTCTTTAAGGAAAGCAGGCTCTTGAGATTATTTGTCAGACTGCAAAGGAGAGGTGGAATAAGGGCAGCCAAGAATCTCTGGCCATGACAAAATAAAAGCAAAAGAATAATGCAAAAATTCCAATCAGCTCAGATCCCTTTAGATTCTACTGACTGCAAACACTTCTTGAGTACTTACTATAGCTAAGCACAGTATTTAGCAAAGAAAGACACAAATTAGTGGGGGCATTTCAGATACATATAATTTTGTCATATCATGATTTTATAGAGATTGCTTAATTTTATTACGGTTTTATTGTTTTTCTGCTTGTTATATATATGATTTGGGAAAAACCCACAACTCATAAAAGTAACAGCCATTTTTAATTTACCTGGAATAACAAAATTGTGTAACTTTTCCATAACTCTTTTCATGAGTTGATTGAACTTCTTCATTCTTGAATTTGCATCACTCAAAAAGTCTAGTTTCGCTAGGCCACCTTCCAAAAGATAAATTCCAACCTACAAAAAATTAATCAACATAAACATAGCTTTAATTGTACTAATACATTCTTTATGAGGACATGAAAAAAAATGTTTTCTAACCATTACTGTTTTTAAATGTATTCATAGTATTTGGCCCATAAACATTACATACATACCTACCAAATCTCCCTCACAAACTTTTACTTTCAACAACAAATTCATTTTTACTTTCAATACAGTGCCTACTAAGTGAGATGCACCATTCAAGTTGCTAGAAAACACTACTTTCTAAACTAGAACTGAACCTGGGAGAATGTGATGAGAATACTAATTCTACCTACCAAGTCAATGATTTCCAGACTTGATCAGTATCAGAATAATCAACAAAGCTGGTAAAAATGCAGATTTTCCCCAGAAGATTCTGACACACGTCGGGTTTTTTTTTTTTTAAAATTAACATATAATGTACTACTTGTTTCAGGGGTACAGGTCTGTCAATCATCAGTCTTACATAATTCATAGCACTCACCATAGCACATACCCTCCCCAGTGTCCATCACCCAGCCACACTCTCTCTCCCAACACCGCCCCCCCACCGAGATTAAGAGTCTCCTGTTTCCTGAGATTGAGTCTCTTATGGTTTGTCTCCCTCACGATCCCATCTCACTTCATTTTCCCCTCCCTTCCCCCTACAATCCCCTGCCCTGCCTCTCCAATTCCTCATATCAGAGAGATCATATGATAATTGTCTTTCTCTGATTGACTTATTTCACTTAGCATAATACCCTCCAGTTCCATCCACGTCATTGCAAATGGCAAGATTCTGGGGTTTTTGATGGCTGCATAGTATTCCATTATATATATGCCACATCTTCTTTATCCATTCATCTGTTGACAGACATCTAGACTCTTTCCATCGTTTGGCTATTATGGACATTGCTGCTATGACATCCGGGTGCACATGCTCCTTCGGATCACTACATTTGTATTTTTAGGGTAAATACCCAGTAGTGCTATTGCTGGGTTGTAGGGTAGCTCTATTTTCAACTTTTTGAGGAACCTCCATGCTGTTTTCCAGAGTGGCTGCACCAATTTGCATTCCCACCAACAGTGTAGGAGGGTTCCCCTTTCTCCACATCCTCACCAACATCTGTCGTTTCCTGAGTGATTAATTTTAGCCATTCTGCCTGGTGTGGGATGGAATCTCACTGTAGTTTTGATTTGTATTTCTTAAGCAGAGTCAGGCTTGGGAATCCCTATTACTAGATTAAACACTAAAATGTACAGGAAAACAGATCTTGATTAAGGTACTATATCTTGATTCTGATAAAACAATGCAGTACGAAGTTCTGCAGTCAAAAGATTTGAAGTTGAATACTGGCATTGGTATTTAAGAGCTAAAACCCAGGCAAAGTAACTGATTTATTTTGACCCAAATGCTATTATTTGCAAACTGGAGAGAAGCGTATATGAGATAGCCTATATAATACAATTTTAAAACTTCCTAATGGTAGATACTCAACAAATGCATCTTCTTTCATTTCCCTATGTTATCCTGGACGTGATTCCGTAATCACGGAGAGGCTCATATTCTTTTACTAAAGAACAAGAATCCAACTCAGCATTATATAGGAATGAGTAACAAAGAATTTATTTCATTATTATTTGTACTCTGCCTATGTCCACCTACAGTTAGCTTACCATAACATCACTAAATGTTTAAATATTTCTAAAAATTGGTATAAGAAAACAAAATAGATCAAGACTTGATCTATGGAGAAGGTGGACAGAACAGATACACAAACCGTGAATTCTTACGTACTTGCTATCACTGAGCCATCATTTTGGCATGCATGATCAACAAGGAGAGGGAATAAGTTGTTGCATAGTTTCATCTTCCAGGGAAGAATCAGTTACAATCTAATGCTTCTAAATTTTCTCCTTTAGTCAGTACAGAAAGTATACTAATAGAATTGCTTTTTAATGTGAGTAAGACACACAAGACACAGTTTTCAATTGAACAAAAGTGAATTTAACATTTTAGAATTTCTTTTCAAGTTTTGGCATAAAGGCCTATTAACCTGCTTCACAGTTTATAAAGGACAGCTACTTATAGTAGCTCACATGATTCTCAACATGACCGTATGAGGTAAAATGAATGATTATTTACATTTTACATAGAAAGATGATGAAATTAGAGCATTTAAGTGATTCACATAAAGTTACTTAGTAAATAGCTGAGCCTGAAATGAATTATAAATTTACTCTTTCATTTGTTAAAAATCTGTTCAGTATCAGGACTATACTAGGCACTGAAGATAAATGACTTCATAGTTTGCTGAAGGAGAAAAATCTAAAATGTAAGTACACTACAACTTGCGTTGCCTTGTGCCAAGGCAAAAGTAAATGTGTATAGAGTATTATGGGGGAAGAGCATGAACACTACCCATGAATTTTAAGAAAATATCTCCCTAGAGAAGTAAACTCTGAGCTGAATATTAGAGAATGCCCAGAAGTTATTAGGGAAAAGGAAGGGAACAATCCAGGCAGAGAACCGTGAAAACAAAAGCAAAGATGCAGAAATATGGCCAGAAAATATGCAGGAAATAAATCATTTTATAATTTCTGGAACAAAATAAAAAGCAGAGTGATAAAAGATGAGGCTGAAAAAGTAGACAAGGGGCTATGAAAGAAGGGAGTTATTTGATTCTGCAGTGAAGAATAGAATAGAATTCCATTTCATTCACATTATACCAATTCAGAGACAAAAAGACAAGCAAGGGCAATGGTTAAAGGACTGCTACAAGAAGACAAAGAGATGAAAACACATTGAGAGTAGAGCTGGAAGGGACGAATACGGGATATCTTGAAAAAGGACAGCCTAGAAATGATCACCCACAGCATACATTTCTTACAGTTATTGAAAGCCCAAAATAAAGTACACTCTGAAACTTAATAATGATAGGCTTATTTCTGGCTTTTTAGGCCATCCTTCTGAGTTAACTTCAAAATGGGAATGCCAAACGCAGAACCTTAAAAGACACCACAGAATTTGAGTACCTTGATCATGTGATTTCCTTCTGGTTTTTGGTAAAGTTTTATTCTTCTTTTCTTTTGTAGCCACCCCAAATCTTCTAACATTTCACCACTGAAGGATGATTCCACTCTAATACCCTTGTCACAAATACTAATTGGCTCACTGAGTCCTTTTTCTTGTTTCTCTACATCTTCACATTCTGAATTAACATAGATCAGGAAATGATTGCTGGACTCTGAACTCATCAGTGTAAAACTCCTTTCAGAAAAATGTTCAATTAAACTCTGTTCAGGAAGAAGCTGAAGAGTTAATTCTCCCAGAAATGCCTTCCAAGAATTGTCGAAGTGATAGGGAGAAATCACGATATTCAGCTTTGCAGATAAAGGAGACAAAATGCCGCCAGTTTCTTCTTTATCCTTCGATTTTGAGATGCTCACTGCCTCGGAACACCTCTTCTTATCTTGGTGAGCCACTTCTTCCTTTAGACTATCATCTAGGATGATACAGTGAGCAGAAGAGAAATCTGAACCCGATGAGGGGTGCTCATCATCAGTTAGCGTGAGAGGTTCATTCCTTCTGTCTTCATGCATATTCCAATGAAGCTGCTGCTGCTTTTCCTCATCAACTCTCACTGGAGGAGCACGTTTCCGCCGGCTACTCATTTTCAAGTATTTTTTGGTTGATAAATATGAACTCTAGAAGACAAATGCAACAAGTAAGCATTCCAAGAGAAGATTTAAGTATCAAAGTGTGCCCTGATGAACAACTCACCATAAACTAATGGCCCCCCCCAACATAACATTGAAATCTTAGAGAGATATATAAAGCAATGGTTAATTTTTTTTAAATAAGTCAAATACAGCTAAGAAATACACTGACCATAATCTCATGTATCAAAGAAATTCTAATGGTTTTACTGATCCTTTAATGGATAAATTTAATAAAGACAATATGTTATATAAAATAAAACACATTCTAAAAATACATATAATAAGCAGCATGACAGTAAGGTAAATCTCCCAAATAGCCTGGAAATGTGTATTTGAA
Organism: Mustela nivalis; assembly: GCF_964662115.1. Lineage (NCBI taxonomy): Eukaryota > Metazoa > Chordata > Mammalia > Carnivora > Mustelidae > Mustela > Mustela nivalis. Next base: position 56,266,299 of record NC_139024.1, on the reverse strand, counting down.
GAATTTAGTAACATTTAAACTCATATCATCACAACAAAAGTTCAATTTGGTTTTATAATCCTAAAGGGTTAACAAAACTTCACTTAACCCTTAACACAGTTAAAAAATTCCTAAAAATATATTTTCTCTTTCAAAAGAAGAAGCTGAAAATACAGAACATATTTCTTTTTTGTGGGTTAGCAGAAACAAGAATAGCTGGGCAAGAAATAAGGTGATGATGGCAACCAGGGGAAATGGAGCAGAGACAATAAAAGAAAAAAGAAAAGAAAAAATGTAGGAAAAAAAGAAGATAGCTTTGTCATCTGAGAAGAGAAAACTGGTCTGACAGCAACTTGTATTAGGCTCAATGACTAGGAAGCCCCATTCAGGGGCTTGATCTCATGCCCTGAGCCAAAGCCAAGAGTTGAATGTTTTAACTGACTGATCCACCCAGGCACCTGGTCAATTAAATTTTGAAAGAAATTCAAAGGCAGTCAATGGGCAAAAATATCCTTTTCAATAAACAGAGAGCTACATGCAAAAAAACGAACCTGGAGCTTTACCTCACACCACATATAAAAATTAACTTGAAATAGATCATAAACTGAAATACAAAAGCTAAAACTATAAAACTTCTAGAAGAAAATGGGATAAAATATAAGTGACATTAAATTAGGCAAAACAAATTAAAATAGGGCACAAAAAGCAGAGAATATAAAAAATTGATTAAGTGAGTTTCAACAAAATTACAGATTTTGGAACTTCAAAAGGAGAGGGGAAGCCAGATGGGATGTAATATTAGTAAAACAAGTATCTGATGAAGGATTTGTATGTGGAATAAGAAAAAAAACTTTCATAAATCTGTAGTAAGACAACCTTATGAAAAAATGGAAATTTGGAAATAATTCTGAACACATACTTCATCTAAGATGATCTGTGAGTACCAAATAAGCACACGAAAATATCTTCACCACATCAGTCATTAAAGTAATGCAAATTTAACCTACATTCCACAATAAGAAACTGTGTATGCATTAGAATGGTTAAAATTTAAAAGACAGAAGAGGAAGAATAACCAAAACTGAATTTTCAAACATCAGGGAAAGTTTGTCAATTTCTTACAAAATTAAATACAAACTTTCTGTGCAGCCTAGTAATCTTACCTCTAGATATTTATGGAAGAGAAATAAAACCAAAGAAGACCGACAAAAAAGATTTATTTATTTATTTAAAGATTTTATTTATTTGTTTATTTATTTATCAGAGAGAGAGAGAGAGAGAGAGAGAGCGCGCACAAGCAGGAGGAGAAGCAGGTTCCCCTCTGAGCCATGAGGCCAACACAGGACTCTATCCCAAGACCCTCGGAACATGACCCAAGGTGAAGGCAGCTGCCCAACCAACTGAGCCACCCAGACATCCTGACATAAAAGATTTAAACTTGAATGTTAATAGCAGTTTTAACAAAAGCTAAAAACTGGAAAACGCAAGCATCCATTACCTGGTAAATGGATAAACGGGTGGGATACTTCTCAGTGATAAACTACTGATAGAACATACGATGACACAGATGAATTTTTAAAGCATTATGCTAAGTGAAGGAAGCCAGATGTGTAAGGCCATATGATTCTCTGTTTTACATGAAATTCTAAAACAGGCAAGAACTTACTGATAGAAAACCGATGAGTGGTTACTAGAGGTGAAGAAGTGAGAAGAAGCAGACTTATATAGCAAGGAGCAGGAGGGAAAGATTTGGACTGACAGAAATGTTCAACTGGTGTTTACGTGATTGTATATACTTGTCAAACCTCATCAAATTGTACACTTAAATTGTTAGATTTTATTGTACATAAATTATACCTTAATAAAGTTGATTTTCAAAGTACAAACAAAAAGTAGACACAGAAAAGATTTAAAATTATTAAGAGAATGGGGCACCTGGGTGGCTCAGTCAGTTAAATGTTTGCCTTCAGCTCAGGTCATGATCCCAGGGTCCTAGGACGGAGGAGTCCATGTTGGGCTCCCTGCTCTTTGGGGAGTTTGTTCCTCTCTCTGCCCCCATCCCCCCATCCCCTGCTTGTGTTTTCTCTCTCAAATAAATAAATAAAACCTTTAAAAAAAATAAAATTATAAGAGAATATTAGGAACAGCTTTATTCTAATAAACTTGAAAAATCTAAATAAAATGAGTAATGTACTGACAAAACATAAATGAATAAAATTTATTTTCTTAGCAGTCATGCTACATGTAGTTTTTAATTTAAGTAAGATTAAATAATATCATAAACTCAGCTCCTCAGTCTCACTGGCCACACTTTAAGGGCTGAGCAGCCATATGTGATTAGTGGCTACTATACTATACAGTGCAAATACAAAACATTCTCAAAATTGCAAAAAGGCTATCAAGTAGTGCAGGTCTAAGTCAATTATGAGAATTCCGCTTCCTTAGCCGGTGCCTCCTTTATGAATGCACAGGTAATAAAGTATAAACACTCTCTTACTATGGTTAACTATAAGCATCTTACCTCCTATATTACCTTGGAAGAATAATACAGGAGGCCTCTCATAATCTATGTGTTTATCTTTGTCCAGTTCTCAACAGAATTATAACCTAGAATACTGGAATTTGGTCATTCTGCTGGGACTTTGAAAAGCTCAGCTATATCAGCTTATTAGTTAACTATGGCCACATATATGCTGTATAACATACCACTCCAAAGCTCAATGTCCTGAGATAGCAATCATCAAGAATATGGATATGAGGTAGGGATCACATAATCTACTACAACAAACAAAATATTAATATTAATAACATGACAATTATGGAACTGTTCACTCTAAAAGCCCCAAAAGCAACTGGCTAGAGAGTCTCACATCTGCAAAGCAATGTGATTTATAGGAGAAACGATTCTAATGCTAGCTTTGGCATTTACTAACTGTGTGGCATAGAAATAGTTATCTTAAAAAAAAAAAAAAGAAATAGTTATCTAACCTCTCTGTGCCAGTTTTCTCATTTCTAAAATGCAGATGATAGGATTATGCTTAGAAATAATGTAAGTGCAACAGTACAGTTAACAGAGATTTAGCATATATTCAGTGAGTGGTAGCTGCTATCACCATCATCTTCAGAACTATGTATTATATTTATAATAACTAAACTTTAAAGTGGCAGGATGGAGGACCATATATCTGTGTGTCTCAAACTCGACTGCACATTAGAATCACCTGGGGGAATTTTTAAAAATCCTGATGCCCGGGTACTATCCTAGCCAATTAAACCAGAACTGAGCACACATTCATGAATTAAAAAAACAAAACAAAACAAAACAAAACAAAACAAACTCGTTCCAACTGACTCTTTTCTTAAGGGATTTCTATCCAGGGATAACTTCTTGAACCAAGAAGATATTATTTGATCAAAACTACTTATAACCATAATGTTAACTTGCAGCTATTAAGTCATGTATTAGTCAAATTCTATACATTTCTAATCACATTCCAAACCCTTCTGGTGTTCTTCATACCACGAGTCCCACTTTTGACAACTCTACTTCTTATTCCTCCCTCTTAAATATCAGAGTTCGGTGAAACACTAGTTGCAGTTTTTAAATATGGACCACACTTTGTCCTACATTTAAATGTACAAAGCCTTTTCCTTGAAATGCCCTTTCGCACTTTTCTACCTGTTGCTGTCCCAATCTTCCCAGAAAACCTTCCATGACCAGGTGTACTGCATTAAGGGCCCTTCCTCCTCTATCCTAAATGCTATACTGTTCTAACTGTATGACTTTGAAAGCCATGAAAGCTGGGCAGGAACTGTATCCTACTCATCACTGTACCCCCAATGGCAGGTCAGTGCCAAGATGGAAATGACATACAAAAAAGGTGAAACAAATATCTCTAACTTCCTGAATACCTAATAACCTCCCTCTCTTTAAGATGTTTCTTTTTAGATAAGTCTCTTAACCATATTCTAGAAAATTACAGGTAATGTGAAATTATTCTTTACTATTTCTGGCCCTGAATGAGACAGAGAGCTGGCTGACCCATATCTTCCAGAGAAAATAAAGATAGGTTATTAGAAAAATAAACACAAATTGTTGTTACTAAAACAATATAACAAATGATTACCAATTAAACTTAGATTCAGATTTTTTTCCTTCTAAATTATTACCTCTTCATTAAAAGACACACACAAATCCTGACTTACAACAAATCCATGGTAGGCCTGGATCTAGAATTTAGGAACATTAATAAGTATTCATCTGCCACACTGCTGCCCAACGTGAGCCTTGCGCAAACAAAGCCCAATCATTCCGGATTAGTGAAAAGCTCCTAATGATCTAGCATTAACACAATCTTTCCATAGTAGTAATTTCAGGAAGATGAGAGTATTTTCATCTACTGAACCAAAATATGTTAGTCACATAAACTTTAAAAATGCCCGCGGAAAAAGCTTTTTCACCAGCACATTCCATTTCCCCAAATCTTTGTAGGCTGAACTCTTAATAAAAGGTTTGTTTTAATAATTCTGCAAATGTAGTTCTTAGGCTTGGACAAAGAAGACATATAGATATAGTAGCATCTTTCAAAAGTAAGCTTCTATTCTCAACTGCTAGTTTACTGGCTAACTTGACCTGGGAAGCTCTAGGAAGCACAAGGTATCCAGTACAGGTACGCTTTTCTCACTGATGCTCAACAATACTGTTTCAAGCGTGGTTTCTGATCATAAACCAATGAGTCTTTCTGGTAACAGTACAAATATTATGGATCATTTCTATTCATGGGAGTTTAAACAGTGTTGCTACCAACATCCAAGAAAATAATTTTAAAGAGCTATAATGACTTTAAAATTATTGAATTTCATTCAGTTAAAGCGTTAAGGTACTTTAAATACAAGTAGGAAAATATCAAACACCTAGTTTTCCTACCCCCTGGGTCACGTAAAGCCACTTAGAAAAAAGGCACGAGCTTAATGGCCATTAATTCATAGTACTAAATCTGAACGTGACAGTCAATCATCAAAATAACACATCACTGTTCATAAACTAGCAACGATCACGGAGTCAAAATGGACCACGTACAAGGACGGTTTTGAGAGCGAAAAGTAATTAATCTGACTCCAAAGGTAACTGAGAACTTTCAGACTAACTTGGAAGCCTCGCCTCCCTTTTACCACACTACAGCCCCGCGCACCCAGAAGCTAGGCAGCTGCCCAGATCCAGCCTCCAGGGGCGTGTGTGACGAGTGGTGATACCCAGTCGGTTTTCTTCCGAAACTCAGCAGCGGTTCACGGAGTCCGAGCGGGGCTGTCAGCGCCAGGTCGCTCCCAGCAGGCCGGGCCAACAAGCTACCCGCGAGGCCGGGGAGCGCGACGACAGTCCCTGGGACGCAGGCCCCAGCCCCCGAGGAGAAGCACAGCCTCCTTTCCCACGGCCCTTTCTTCTCCCGGGGGAGCCGTGGCGGTTCGGAGGCCCCCAAGTCTGGGATGGGAATGGGTCGGGGAAACTCGTGCTGCGTTTCCCCCTCAGCCCTTTGGCTTCCTGGGCTCCAGAACAACCAAGTCTTCCCTTCTCGGGACCTCAATATCCGTCTGCAGGCGTCTTCAGTCCCCGACCTCTGACCCCTGACCCTCCATCACCCAAGCGCCTACCTAGGCAGGTTCGCCAAGCTTCTTGAGCCTTTATGTCCCAAGCTCCGGGGCTCTTCTAAAGTCCCCGCAGGTCCCGGGCGCGCATTCGCCACCCACCGAACACCCGCCTCAAATGGGCACGCGCGCTTTACGCTGGTTTGTGTTGGGGTTCCCGGGGGGCCCAGAAACCACAGCTCCCAGCCGCCGGGTGCGCGCTGGAGCGTGGGGTCAAGATGAACGCGCACGTCGGAGCGCCCCGCCCCTTTTCTCCGGGAATGGCTTCAGGAGTCTCTTCTGCGCAAGTCCACATGGTTAAAGTCTATTGGAGGATACAGTTGGAATCTCGCGATAGCGCTGCTCCGCGACATTAGTAGTACAGGATTGGCTGGAACTTTTAAGGAGGAGGCGGGAGTCTAAGCAGATATGTGGTGTGGGCGGGGCTCCCCGGAAGGGGCGGAACTCCGCTTGAAGCGAGTCACGGGGGTGGTTGGTGGCGTTGGTAAACAGGCAGAATATAGAGTTCTAAGACGCGCTTTGTTCATTACTTCTAGAAAGCTGCAGCTACCTGGGTACGGATGAAGCTTATCTCTCTCAGAACAGTTATCTTAAAAGACTTTTCAGGGCAATGTGAGCAAACGGTTTAAGAGAAGAGGAGACAAAAACTACGTATATTGTGCTGGGACTGGCCTTTCAATATCTGACCCCCACCCCTAACCCCAAGCTGAGAGGTAGCCTCTTTCTCATGAATGGAAACTTATGTTTAGTTAATTTTGGGGTAACTCTGAGAGGCTTCAGGGCCAAAAACTTGTAAAGTGACCCCCAGGAAACATCAGTCACTCGATACAATGAGTACCTGCTACGGACTCACCATTATGCTGAAAAGGGGTGTCTTGGCTTGGGTAAGCTCAGAAGCACAAAACTAAGTTCTTGCCTCAGAGAACATCCGTTGTAATTGCAGAGAGAGTTCAGAGGGGTCCATATCCTAACTAATACAGAACCTCATCACAGACCTCTAAGCCCGAAAGAAGCCCTTTACATAAACCAAACCCTGTAAAGTTTGGTGGAAATCAGTTATCCCAGGCTTCATGAGTATTACTTTAAATAAAAAGTTAATACTGATGCTAGGAGCAGTGGGCAAGCATACTCCTCAAAGGGAGAACGATCATGTTACTAAGTACAAAGTGATGGACCCTGTCTTTGGAAGTGCAATTTGAGAAGCATTTAAATGTATATTGAGCTGTAAAAGGTTATCTTTGATAGTTTCATGTGACTTCTTACCATGCGAACAGGGAATTGAGCTCAGAGTTTGAGTGAGTTTAGCTGAATGCCAGGCAAAAATTTTAAAAAATAAATAACAGCATTGTTTCATCAGCCACCTTAATTGGGGTAATCTCTATAGACATACTTACTATTAGCCTGTGCAAAATAGTAAACTTCAGATTCAGTTGTAAGTGTGCAGAGATGCAGTTTCAACTATAGAAATGTATTTCTATATACTATGACTCAGTAGTTACAGTTAAACAAAATTCTTCCTCCTGAATGTTCCAATGGTGGGTTCAATCTGCAAATAAAGGAGTGAATGCTGTGTATATTTTTTGAAAAATTTCTCTGTGGAGTAACGTGTTTCAATATTAGAATAACCAGAGCTAATTTTAGAAAACATGGTTCATTTTTGCACTTTAGCTCTCTGGGAGCTCCCAGGTGTGAAACATCTGTTCGCCCCTGACAAAACTGAGGTCATCCACCTATTAGATCCTAATGATCTAATACTATCTCACAAATATAACCAAGATATAAACGAATGAATGAACACTCAGTGTTCATAGACTTCAGCTGCTGCTTCTTAAAACTATAAATGTGATGAGAATCAGACGGCTTGTTTCCTGAGTGGTCTTACTAGGCCAAAGCTATACATCCAGTTCCTTTTGGTAAAAGTAGCTTTATATAGCCGTACCCTAACTCAAGTTTTCTTTTTGGAAATGAACAAGTTGTTCTTGAGGAGGACTGGTTGAGAGAGAATAGGTGAATTAATGCAAATTTAACTCCCTTTTTGGGTAGAAACAGGATAACTGATGATATATGAGCAGAACTTTATATTTTGCAAAGCTCTTTCATGTTTATTTTTTTATTTGATTCTTAAAATGATAATATGAGATATTTAAAATTCTCATTTTACGGAAGAGGACTCTGAGAGTCAGAGAAATTTGGTGATTTGCCACTATTTAGCTCTGAGAGACAAGAGGACATAGAACTCCTCTTGACTACTCTGTCTAGGCTGTTGCCTCTTACTACTAAGTCATATAGTTGTCTATCAAATAAGAATAAGCAATTTATCACCAAATTTCCTAGGTTGGCATGGGAAAAATGAAGTCAAGAGGTTTGTAATTATTTGGTCACAGCAGGCTATGTATATCAATAATATAGATAAGTCAGGTCGAGGACTCTTTTTTCCTTAATAGATCATTAATACAAATGCTTGAGAAGTGTATTCTATATTCTGCTTGCTTTTACGTGCTCTCCATAAGTGGAGAGAGACAATGACCACTCAGTATGATTGAGGCTTGCCAAAGATAACCCTTTTTTGCCATATCCTCTACTACCAACCTGTCTTGGGACTGCTTTTCCTCCTCCTGACATAATGAGAGTATTAGGGTAAAAGTCATTATTCCAGAGTGATTTGTAATGCCCAAAGCCATTGTTAAAATGTATGTACTTTTAACAGAGAATGGAAGAAAGAAACACAGTATTACAAAATTTGTGCTGGCTGGGGTGATCAGCTGTATATGAGGGAGTGATGCCAACTGGTATCGGAGGGACTGGGCACGTTTTGCTTTAGTATGAGTAGGATATGTCAAGGGGTAGGAGGTGTGTGACCCGAACACAAATCTTCATGGTTAGAACTTCACGGCTTTTCCTCAGGCTAGGTGTGGATAAGTTTGCTTATTAATTTTCAATTTAATTTTTCCATGGTGATTTGCAGGTCAGATTTATTTCAAACTCCAAAGTTTGTTCTGTCTCTCCTGCTGCAAACTCAGCCTGAAAACTGAAAATTCAAGCTGTGTCCCTTCTGCCTCTTCTAATTTGTAAAGCCAAATTTGCAATCTGTACACAAAATGCTGCATTGGACATGAACTTATGACATAAGGAGAAGGTAATTCACCATGTCTTTCTAAGTTTTTTTTTTTTTTGGTTGTTAATAAAGCAATACTTATAAACTAGGTAAAATCAAAGAGAAGGTTGAAGCTGAGTCTGTTGGGTAAGGAAAGATGTGAGAATGTATTCAGTGTTTCTCAATGATAATGACATAATCTGTATCATTGGTCCCTTCCTCAGCTTCTCCCACTCTTCACTCCCAGTTGTTACTTTTTTCTGTTTTTTTTTTTCAGCCAGTTTTGTCAATGTGGCCTGTGGGCATTATGCAACAGGAATATTGTGGCTAATTCTTGTGACTTACAAGCTGATACTTATGGCAAGTAATATTTATTATACAGTTTTAAAGAAAATACAGTAAAATGTTTCTTGAATATTTCAAGGGTTACCACGTGTCATTGTAAAGTACAAAAATAGCTATGAAACACTTTCAGAATGAACCTAAAATCTCAAGCTTGGCCATAGTACACAGTTAACATAAAATGATACTTATCAGAGAATAAAGAATCTTTCCAAAGTTCCATCCACTTGAAGGGTAGCACCATGCTCAAACGTTATCATTGGTGTATTGTTTAAGTCAATTCTTGAAACAATGGCTAAAATAGTCTGAGTGCCATCTCCTTTAAATTCTGTTAAATTTTCGAATCCCTCTTTGAGTCCTTAGATCAATGTAAATACTTAAAATCTTAAATACTGCACAGTAATAGCATGTAATGATCAATCATGTCTATGTGCCATAATAACCCTGTTTTGATTATGTGCTCCTGAAAATTAATTTTTTTTTATTTTTTAAAAGATTTTTATTTATTTATTTGACAGAGACCACAAGTAGGCAGAGAGGCAGGTAGAGAGAGAGAGGAAGGGAAACAGTCTCCCTGTTGAGCAGAGAGCCTGATGCGGGGCTCAATGTGGGACTCGATCCCAGGACTCTGGGATCATGACCTGAGCTGAAGGCAGAGGCTTTCACCCCCTGAGCCACCTGGGCTCCCCCTGAGAATTAATTTTTAAACCAAAAACGGAACTGTCCAATTATATAATTCGAGTGAAACCAATTTAAAGAGAGATGTTTAGGAGCCACTTGAGCAGATGATCTCCAACATATGACCTGATTCCTGCTTGGTTAATAAGCAAGCTCATGTAAATCAAATCCTTGGTTCCTATAGCCATGATGTTATAAACTAGGACTCCAATCCCAGAAACCTATATCATACCTTAGAAATACCAAAATTACTTTTACAAAACTTAACTCTCAATGAGTTACAGATCTAAATGTAAAATGCAAAACTATAAAACCCCTAGAAAATAATGTAAGAGAGAACCTAGATGACCGTGGATATGGTAATGACTTTTTAGATATTATACCAAAGGCATGTACTTGAAACAAATGATTGATAAGCTGGACTTCATTAAAATTAAAATCTTTGGCTCTGCACAATATAATAGCAAGAGAATTAGAAGACAAGCCAACCCCTGAACGCGCCTGATCTCGTCTGATCTTGGAAGCTAAGCAGGGTCGGGTCTGGTTAGTACTTGGATGGGAGAAAACAAGCCAACATCTGGGAAACATATTTGCAGAAGACCCATCTGATAAAGGACTGTAACAATAATGATTAAAGAATACTCAAGATAAAAGAGATGTAAGATGGTATAAAAATGGTGGGGAAATAAAACTGTAGAGCTGTACAGTATGATTAAATTTAAACTGTTATCAACTTAATATATACTCTGATAACTATAAGTTGTTATATGTAAGCCTCATGGTAACCACAAAGCAAAAACCTACAGTAGGTACACAAGAGAGAAGGAGATCACTAAAGAAAGTCATCAGATCCCGAAGGAGGAAAGCTTCCAACAAAATGACCATAAGTACATAGGTATCAATAATTAATTTAATGAAAATGAAATAAATTCTCTAATCAAAAGACGTAAAGTAGCTGAATGGATAAAAACACAAGACTTATTTGTATGCTGCCTATAGTAGCTTCATTTCAGATATAAGGACACTTGCAGACTAAAAGTGAAGGGGTAGAAAAGAGATTATTTGCAAATGGAAACCAAGAAAATTGGGATAGCTATACTTAATAGCAGACAAAACAGAATTTAAAACAAAAACAGTAGTAAGAGATAAAGAAGGGCATTGCATGATGGTTAAAGAGGTCAGTCCAATAAGAGGATATAACATAAATATTTATGCACCCAACATAGGAGCATTTAAATACGGAAAGCAAATATTAACAGACCTAAAGGGGGAAATAGCAATAAAATAATAGCAGGGAACTTTAATATCTCACATCAATGAATAGATCATTTAGACAGAAAATCAGTAAGAAAATATTGGCCTTAAATGACCCATTATACCAGATGAACTTAAAAGATACATGCAGGAACATTCCATCCGTAAGCAGCAAGATACACATTCTTCTCAAGTGCTCATGGAACATTCTCCAGAATAGATAATATATTAGGCCACAAAAGAAGTCTTAATAAATTTAAGAAGATTGGAATCATAACAAGCATCTTTTTTTTTTTAAAGGAGTTTATTTAATATAGCAAGAGAGAGGGAGTGTGTGAACACAAGCAGGGGTAGCAGCAGATAGAGAGGGAGAAGCAGGCTCCCTGCTCATTAGCCTAACATGGGGCTTGATCCTGGGACACTGAGATCATGACCTGAGCTGAAGACAGATGCTTAACCAAAAGCCACCCAGGCACCCCTCAAGTGTCTTTTTTGACCACAACAGTATAAGGGAAGAAATCTGAAAAATTAAAAAATATGTGGAGGTTAAACAACATGTACTGACAGCCAATGGTTCAAAAAAGAAATCAAAAGAGAAATAAAAAATATCTTGAGACAAATGACAATGAAAATACAGTAAACCAAAATTTATGGGTTGCAGCCAAAGCAGTACTAGGAGGGAAGTTCATAGCAATAAGTGCCTATATTAAGAAACAAGAAAAATGTCAAATAACCTAATAATAGTATGAACTACTACTACTAATATAATAAACATATATGTTCTCAATAGATGCCGAAAAAGCATTTGGTGAAGTTGAACGTCCATATATGATTAAAGTTTTCAAGGAAATAAATATAGAAGAAACTTACATCGACACAAAAAAGGCCATCTGAAAGAAAACAAAAACAATGCACAGTTAATGCCATGTTTAATGGGGAAAAAAACCTAACAGATTTCCTCTGAGGACCTAGAACAAAGCAAGAATGCCCACTTACCATTTCTATTTAACATAGTATTGGAAATTCTAGCCAGAACAGTGGGACAAGAAAAGAGAAATAAAAGGCATTCAAATTGGAAAGGAAGAAGTAAAATAATATTGGTTTGCAGATGACATGATCATATATGTAGAAAACCCTAAAGATTCAACAAGAAAAAGTGTTGGAACTAATAAATTCATTTAGTATAGTTGAGGTTCATAAAATCACATCAAAAATCAGTCACATTTCTATACACAAAACAAAAAACCACCCAAAAAGGAAATTAAGGAAACAATCCCATTCACAATAGCAACACAAAGAATAAAATACTTAGTGTAAACTTAACCAAAGAGGGAAAAGCCTTGTGCCCTGAAAAGTATGAAACACTGATGAAGGAAATTAAAGAAGGCACAAATAAATGCAAAGATATTGTATGCTTATGGATTGAATATTATTAAAGTGTCCACTCTATTCAAAGCCATCTATAGATTCAACGTAATCCATATCAAAATCCCAATGGCATTCTTCACCGAAATAGTAAAAACAATCCTAAATTAATATGGGACCACAAATGACCCTGAATAGCCAAAGCAATCCTGAACAAGAAAAACAAAACTGGCAGCATCATACTTCCTGATTACAAAATATATTACAAAGTTATATCAAAACAATGTTACTAGCATAAAAAAGACATATACACCAATGTAACAGAATAGAGAGCCTAGAAATAAATCCATACACCTGTGGTCAACTGATCTTTGATAAGGGCGTTAAGAACACATAATGAGGAAAAGATACTTTCTCCAATAAGTGGTTTTGGGAAGACTAAAGGTCCTCATGGAAAAGAATGAAATTGGACCCTTCTTTCATACCATAAAAAAATCAACTAGAAATGGATTAAAGAACTAAAAGACCTGAACGTGAAAGATTACTGAATAAAAACATAGAGAAAATTTTTGTTGACGTTGGTCTGGGCAATGATTTTTTTGAATATAAGACCAAAAGCGCAGGTAACAAAAGTAAAATAGACAAGTGGGATTGCATTAAACTAAAAAGTTTCTGCACAGCAAAGGAAATAATCAAGAGTGCAAAAGAAACCTACAAAATAGGAGACAATATTTACAAACCATATATCTGATAAGAGATTAATATCCAAAATATATAAAGAACTCAACAGCAAAAAACCCAAATAGCCCAATTGAAGATGGGCTAAGAACTTGAATAGCTCTTTCTCAAGAGGACATACAAACGGCCAACAGGCATATGAAAAAATCAGCATCACTAATCATCACGTTAATGCAGATCAAACCCACAATGAAATACTATCTTATACATGTTATAATGGTTATTATCAAAAAGATAATAGATAACAAGTGTTGGCAATGATATGGAGAAAAATGAACCTTGGTACACTTGCTGGGAATGTAAATTAGTATAAACATTACAGAAAATGGTATGGTGTTGGTTCAAAAAATTCAAAACAGAACCACCGTATGATTCAGCAATACCATTTCTAGATATATATCCCAAAGAAATGAAAGCAGTATCACAAAGAGAAATCTGCATCCCTACATTCATTGCAAAATTATGCACAATATCTGATATATATGTATGATATATATGTAAGACTTACAATGTAAGTCTATGTGTATACACAGCCTTAAAATAGAAGAAAATCTTGCCATTTGTATGAACCTGAAAGGTATTATGGCAAATGAAATAAGCTGGACGCAGACAAATACTGCATGATCTTACTCACATATGGAATCTAAGACATTTGAACTTATAAAAGCAGAGATTAGAAAGATGTTTGCCAGGGACTGAGAGATGGGGCAAATGGGGAGATGTTCAAGAGCTTAAAGATTCAGTTATGCAGGATGAGTAAGTTCTGGATAGCTAATGTACAGCATGGTGATTATAATAAATAATGTGTTATATACTTGAAGTTTGCTTAGAGAATTGATCTTAACTGTTCTCACTACCAAAAATATAGTAACTGTAACTACATTAACTTGATTGTAGTAATAATTTCACAATGTATATATATATTAAACCATCAGGTTGTATACCTTAAGTATATATATTTGTCAATACCTCACTAAAATTGAATAAAAAGAATGATCATTGAGAAATTTTAATAATTTGAACTGATCTCATAAAAAAATGATTTGTTTGTAGTCAAATAGATATTACATATTTCATTATATTTTAATCCTTTGAAAGATGATTACCTATGTAGACAAAATTTTTAGCCAAACAGTATGACAATAGGTATAATGCATTGCCTGGCCCTGATATTTTGAACAAAGGGCTGTTTTCTATATTTTGCTTGACAAAGGGGTTGGGAGGTAATTTTTTCCCCTGTTTCTTTTTTTTAAACCAAAAACCTATGAAGAGTCCTATTGCTTTAATGCCTATTTTCTCCTATGCAGAATATTTCTTCAGTTTCTTTCCAAATGAGTGTGATATGTTAAAATCAAACTTAAAAGTGGAAGTTTTCTATCATTAAGGAGAGTAATTCATAATGGATGTGTTGGCAGAAATAAAATATTTAATCAGGTATTTAAAATAAATTTAAATCATCAGTGTTTATTGCCCTGATTACAAAAGAGGCATCTATGTAAAATAGAATATTTATGAATGTGTGTTTTCAATCATTTTGAATATAGTTATGCATTTAGAAAACTCTTCAGGTTTATCGAAGTTCTTCTACTCTAAAGGACCAGTTTTACTTAATAATTTTTTTCGTTATCCTCATCTTTTCATGCTGCATACTTAAAGGAGATATAATGGAATATTTCTCTAGTGACTTCTGGCTGTGCAATCATTAGAAAATTAAAAATATTGAAATGAATAATGGGAAAATATGTTTGTAGATGTAAATAAACCTTGCTTCTAGATTCTCTATACCCTATGCTTAATTTTCTACCTAGAAATAAATAAAACTACATGGAAGGAACATAAAATGTTCTTTGTTATTATTTCTTATGGGCCCCATTGCTGTTTCAGAGTGTTTTTTAAAAGCACTAAAATTACTTGTGGCAGTTATCACAATGTCAATCTCTACAGGTTTTCTAACTTAGTCTGAACTCCTTATAATTTAATATCCTTCCATTTCTTAGAGAAACATGAGTGCCTTGCTGCCGCGGGAACAAGTCATAGGAAAATTGTCATCAACCACACTTTGAAGGAGAATGCTGTGGCTTTGTAGAGATCTTGCTTGAAAATTATGGGAACCTTTGCTAGTTTGGATGTGGTTTCAAATAATCCACAGAAGAGGTCAGAATAGAGGCCAATCTCTGTACAGTGTTGACGTCTCTGTCACCTTACTGCTAATATAATGTGGAGGAAATTTTATGAAGTCCATGAGCTAGATATATCCTGGGCAGACACAGTAGGAAAAATAGTAATATGAGAATAACTTAAAGAATATGGAAATCACCACCCCCACACACAACTCCTCCATGTATAAAATATCTCACATCTGCCTTGGTTCTTGAAAGCATATAATTCAATATTTATTTCTTTGGGTAATGATACCACATATGGAGCAATCCTTTTTTTTTTTTTTAAACCACTTTCTATATGATCAATTCTGCTTAGTGAAAGTGTTACAAAACTGTGTTTCAAACACTACAAAATTTTGGGAATATAAAAATAAATGAAGTAGAATCCTTGCCAATTTTCTCACTGTCTAGTAAGAAAAGATAGACATATGTTAAATATAGTGTGATGAACTTTTTTATATGCTATGATAGAGTGCAGATTAGTGTGAGGGCACAGATGCGTGAATGACAAACTCTATTTGTTGGGATGATTAGAAATTGCTTCATAGAGGAAAGGATAATTTAGTGTTGAAGAATTAATGAATATGTTCCAGGTAGACAAGGAGATAAGATATCCTCAAGTAAAAAGAGCTCCTTAAATATGAAGTCCTAGAAATATAAAGCAGATTGGGTTATCCGATGAAATTGCATTCTGTTGGACATAGATGGAGTGAAAAATGAAAGTGAAGAAGTGGTGAGGGAAGAGCAAGAAGATAAGTAAAACAGGGGAGGATTTTCCTTTAGAAACTGTTCCTTTGAGAACATTTTATTACCTGGATAAAGCATATGGAATTTATTCCATTGTCAACATGGGGGCATATAATGATTTCAGATGGGGAAGTGATATGGTTAGATTTATGTATTAGGCGATTTTAGTTATGCTTTTGAGAATGGAATGGATGAGAGACTTGAGGTAGAGAGACCATTACAATAGCACTGCAGCTGGTAAGCTCAGATATGGTCAGGCCTTGGACTAAGGCAGGATGAGGAGGAATGGAGAGGAGGGGAGCATCTATGAGTTGAGTAGTGTCCCTTATAAAGATAAAGAGCACATCCGCAGGTACAGTTTGGATAGAAAGATGATGTCAGTTTCAGTTTTTTGAGTTTCAGATGCCTGTGGGTAGATATGCCTATAAGGAACATGATTTAAGTGAGTTGAATGATTAAATGAATGACTACATTGGAATGGGGTTAGAGCAGAAGTCTGGCCTAGAAACAGAAATGAGCACAGAGGCGGCAGAAGAAATCAAGGGAAAGGATAGAATCACTCCAAGACAGCTTAAAAAAAAAAAAAAAGGCAGGAAGAGACAAAAACAAGATTAGAATCGTGGTTTAAAGAGAAATGTAGCATGAAGAGCTGCAAAGGGGATGGAGAATTTGTGAGCTGCCTGGTCAGATGGGTAACCAGAAAGCATAAAGTGACAGAAACCAAGTGAAGACAGAGTTTTCCTGTTGGGGGAAGAGTTAGCAGCACTGAAACACTGGAGAGGGCTTAAGTATGCAGAGAACTAAAAAGATTGTGCGGATCTTTTAAGGGGTCATTGAGGAGTTTAAGTAGTGGTGAAAAGGGAACTTGCTTAGAGTGGGCTCAAGAGTGAATAAAGTGAACAGAAATGGTCATTCAGTATAGAGTTTACTTTTAGGAGGTTTTTTTTTCCTTTTTTTTTTTTTTAAAGATTTTATTTATTTAACAGACAGAGACCACAAGTAGGCAGAGAGGCAGGCAGGCAGAGAGGAAGGGAAGCAGGCTCCCTATCAAGCAGAGATGCAGAGATGCCCAATTCAGGGGTCAATCCCAGGACCCTGAGATCATGACCTGAGCCAGAGGCAGAGGCTTAACCCACTGAGCCACCCAGGCGCCCGTAAGAGTTGGTTTTAAGTGGAGAGAGAGAGATACTAAGAGATGGAGGGTCAGTGGAGGAATTTTTATTTATTCTTTTATGATTATTTTTAACTGATTCATTGAGGTATAACTGACATATATGCATTGTGTATGCTCAAGGTATGCAACTTATAATGATTATTTTCTTGTGTCTGGTGTCCATTCCTGCCTTCAGTGCCATTGTCTTCTCAAATAGGTATTCATTCTGCACCACTCATTCTGTTCCTCCAGCAAATCTACCCCAAACAACCACTGAACTAGGATCAAGGAAACTTGGATTACAATCTCATGTCTCATTCCAAAAGGTTTTATGAACCTATACAAGTCACTTATTTTCCTTGTCCCTCAGGTTACTTCGTTTTGTTTTTTTTTTTAAAGATTGATTGATTGATTTGAGAAAGAAAGAAGACAGTGAGTGAGGGGAGGAGCAGAGAAAGAAGGAGAAGGAGGTGAAAGAATCCCAAAAGGATTCTGAGTGTGGAGCCAGATCCCAAGACCCTGAGATCATGATGTGAGCTGAAACCAAGAGTTGGACACTTAACCAACCGAGTCACCCATGTACCCCTCAGGTTACTTATTTTTAAACTATAGCCTCTGAGAAGGCCCTTTCCAGCTGTGTCTTTCTATGTTTCTTTGATAACTCTTGCATACAAAGGTGTAACACATTTGTTGACTGATAACAACTTAAATGGCATCTGTCTTTGGAGTCATTTGTGTTGTAATAGTTCTTATTATGTAGGATGGTTTTATTGACTCCTGTGCCCAGTGCATCCGAAGAGTTATGTGAACATAGTTATTAGAGGTTAATGGTACTCTTTTTGGGGTACTTCAGCTAGACACCAAAGAAAATACAGATAACCTCTTCTCACCTCTCCCTCTTCCTCAGTTTTCTGTGCAAGCCACACACCTAAGAAACAGTAGCAAAACAGGCCTCCCAAAACCACATTATCAGTGACCATACAGGCTTTCAATAACCCCAGGTAAAGTAGAATTGGGACACACATCTTAGATTCAAATCCTAAGCAGCAACCCTATTCTATTTGGCTCCATTCCTCACCTGGTTCATGGATACTCAAGTATGGAAGAATCAGCACAGAGAGAAGTCCAGAGAAATGAAAGGAGAGAGGAATGTGAAAAGCAGATATCCCTTCTCCAATCTAAGCCCCTAGAGTCACAGACCTAACTTGGATTAGGTTGGTGTGTAAGAAGGTCTTCAAATCAGATATGTAATAAAATTTTTAAAATGAAGAGGACTAAGTCTACAAAATTGAAATGGATTGTTCTAATAACTAACATAGCTAAAAAATTATATTATCTAGATATGATGGTGAGGGAGTATTTCCTCAGAAGGTAAAGGAAGCCCAATAGGAGAGATTTGGTATAGTATTTTGCAAAAAAACAAAACAACTATGTCATGTTTGTAACAAAATACACCAGTCTCATAGATAGGTTTTTGACTGTCAAGTACATAGTTGTCATGTCTGCACTGTAGTGTGTATGTGTGTGTGTGTGTGTCTTTATGTAAGTATATACATATGAATTAATATATTTTTAACTATGACCTCAAAATAGAAAATAGAAAACTTATGTGAAAGGATAGCAAATTATTTAAATCAAGTAAAGGTCAATAGTAAAACAAGGCACCGGTGAATTTAACTGGGGAGAACTGATGTAGATGTAGTTAGTAGAAATTGATGTAGTTAGTATTTAGACCATGTCTATCTAAATACGCTAGACATTACTCACAAAGTAAGCATTATTCTTATGGAGCATATGCTATGAGTCAGTCACAGATTTAACTTTGTTTTCTAGAAGCCAGTACAAAGCAGAAGTGTATTTCTATAGTGATTCAAGGAGATATAATATAAAAATTAAATAGTTTCTTGAAAATATGGTCATCACTAATACTGAAACCACAAAGAGATGTCTCCTGAGTGTCTCAAAAGAACACTGTGTACTATGGCAACAATATCCTTAACATCATCCTTGCTGAAGAGCCAACGACAAATTTCCTGAGGTTGTATAAAAAATGAAAATTTGGATGAAATAAAGTAACAGTAGCCATTCTGATTACAAAAATAAGTGTCTCACCTATGATAAACATTACACTAGTCTTTACAAGGTACCCTTGGGATTCTTCTCATGGCACCTAACCCTGTATTTGAATGTAAGGGTTATCTGAGTTTAATGAAATCTCATAAGCCAGTTTTTCCATTTTAGTTCCTCCTTTTGAAGAGGAATGATGTATGTTGTTACTATAACATGTAATTTTGAAAGGAATGAAGATCAACTGGATTTTATTCCCTTAAATACCCACCTGTTTACTGTTTCTGGTTCTTCAATATCAACATATTAGAACTAAAAACATGTGTTTTGATAGTTATTGATCCCTGCAGAAGAGTTTGGAATATATATGTAAGTGTGTATGAAGGTATGAGTGTGTGTGTGCATGTGCATGCATGCATTTAACAAATATTTGCTGAATGAATAAATGAATGGATGAATATATTCCTTAGTTATTTATTGGACTGATTCCTGGAGTTTCTGATATTATACTTTATTATGTCTGAGACAAATTTTGAACACTTCCTATTGAAACAGACATTCAGCAAGGTTATCAGTATGCTTTAAAACATGGATGATACAATTTTTAATAATTTAGATACAGGATGACTATGTGAGTGTATAGTAACACTTTTATTTTTAAGCTTCAAAGTGAAATCAATAATTACGATAAAGACCTGACCCAAAATTAAGATCTGAAAATACTTAGTAACTAGTTATTAAGAACAACGTATATCCCCAAGCTGTTTTCTTTAGTAGACTGTTTCTATGTTGAAATCTGTAATTGGCAAAAACAAAGCAGAACAAAATTACATGGATAAGAGAAAAAGCCAACTGCAACTCCTTTGTACCTTAGAGATATTCACTGTCTTTTTGTTCCATACCTTAGAGCAGCCTAGTAGCATGTTGTGAAACTTCTGATTTGGAACTCCTAAAAAACAAACAAATGAAAAACAGACAAAACAATCATGATGATTTAGGTATAAACTTTCTGGGAAGTGGTAGATAGTACAGATAACCCTACCCAGTCTTATCAATGCTTAAGTTGGTTTAATCCCCAAGTATATGTCTTCTTTTTCTTCCAAGCTAATCTTATTTTTCAGCTCTGTAATGCTTTATTTCCACATTACAATTTTCTTTTAACAGAGTTGATTTCCTGACAAGTTCTCCCCCCCTTGAAGCTTTAAACTGTAGAAATAATTATAATAAATAGTTATATGTGCTTAATCATTTCATCCTTATTAAGGATTTGAAACTAAATTCTAGTCTCTAATCTTTCATATCATTCTAAATCATCCTGGGTGGCCCCAGGTACCAAATAAAGTTACTCCTGCACTTTTTAAAAAAGTTGCTCAGTTGATCTTATTGATTGATTGGTATTGATTGATCTTATTCTTCTTTTGCAGATAGACACTAGAAATTAATTAATTTTTGAAATATACTTGACATATAATGTTATTTCAGTTTCTGGCATACAGCATAGTGATTTGACAATTCAATATATAACTCAGTGCTTACCATGATAAGTGCAGTCACCATACAACATTGTTACAGTATTATTGACTATACCTCCTATGCTGTAATTCCTGGACATTTTAACATTCCTCATGTTGCTCCATCTGCCTCTCCAACTATCTTCTTTTTCATCACCTTAACTTAAATTGTTGGCCAATAATGGAGAAAAACATGTGGATTGGTGATTCGGATTTCAAAAATTTTACCCTAGGCTGAATTCCCGTTATGTCTTTAAATTCCTCTATACTTATATCAGTGGGATTTCACCTTCACTTATACTCTACTTTCCCAGTTCTTTCCAGACATTTTGCTAAAGACTAAGGATGTAATCAGACATAGTGATTGACCTCAAAGAATTTTAAGACCAGTTCTGGATATTAGTGATCAGATTTAGCTATAGCCCCATATATTTGCCATCCTTCAGTTCCGAATAGCATCTCATACTTGATGTGTCTCAGTGTGAATCTTTTTTTGTGTTTATCTTTCTTGGAAATTATTCAACTTGGATATGTATAGATTTGTGTCTTTTACCAACTTTAGGGCAATTTTGATCATTGTTTCTTCAAAAGTTTTCTCTGTCCCTTTCTCTGTCTGACCCCTTCTGGGACTCCTGTTGTTCCATATGACTGTAGACTTGATGGAGTCTTGGTGGTGTTCCACAGATCTCTAAGGCTCTGTTAATTTCCTTCCTTTCCCTTTCCTTTCCTTTCCTTTCTTCTATGACCCTCAGGCTGAATCATTTCTGCCCTATCTCAGTCTGACAATCATGACCTAATTTCAGGTTTGCTGATTCTTTTTTCTGCTTGCTCAAATCTGTTATGAAACTTCTTGTGAATTTTTGTTTTTGTAATTTAAAAAAATATTTATTTATTAGAGAGAGAAAGAAGAGAGAGTGGGTGAGAGTAACAGCATAAGCTGGGGTGGTAGGGAAGGAGGGGAAGCAGAGGGAGAGGGAGAGGGAGAAGCAGACTCCCCACTGAGCAGGGAACCTGATGTGAGGCATGATCCCAGGACCCTGGGATCATAACCTGAGCTGAAGACAGATGCTTAACTAACTGAACCACCCAGGCTCCCCTGTTATTGTACTTTTTAGCTCTAGAATTTCTTTGGTTCCTTTTTATAAAATTTCTATCTCCATTAATATTCTGTATTTGTTGAGACATTGTTAAGGTTTCTTTTATCTTTTTTCAACTGTCCCTTAGTTCTTTAAACATTTTTAAGACTAGTTGACTTGAAGTTTTGCTTTGTAAGCCCAAAGTCTATACTTCCCTGGGACATGATCAGTTAATTCTCCTTGTGATTACATCACACTTTTTTTTTCATACTTTTTAATTTTTGTTGCAAATTGGATATTTAAAATATTATAATGTGATACCTCTGGGAACCAAATACTTCCCCCTCCTTAAAGTTTACTTTTATAATTTGCTGTAGGTTGTAATTGTTCATTTGTTTAATGAATTTTCTACACTATTTTTGTAGCATCTGTATTCTTGTCTCTTTGGAATCTCTGAACTGTTTAACATGCATTTAGCTACAGTGTTGACAAAAACGAACAAAACAAAAAAGAAAGGAAGAAAGGACGGAAGAAGGAAAAACTAAAAGAAAGAAAGAGTAACAAAAAAAAGAAAGAGAGATAAAGGAAGAAAGGAAGGAAGAAAGAAAAAAGAAAAGGAAAGGGAAGGAAAAAAGAAAAGAAGAGAGGAGAGGCAAACAACAAAGTAAATCTTGAGGTCCTTGCAGGTTTGTTTTCTGTTAGGAGGCACTCTTTCAAGTCAGCAAGGTTGTTTATAACTTAGCCTTAGAATTTTCTTCCTGCTTGTGCTAATCCTAAAGATCAGCCAGAGGTGAAAACCTAGACTTCTTAGGTTTAACTCTAAGCATGGGTCCTGTCCTGGTCGTGCATGCAACTGTCTAGATTACCCTATTTGCAGGGATGTTTTTCAAAGAATCCCCCACTTTTTTTTTTTTTAAAGAAATACCTTTGCTCTTCCTGCCAGGCTTTCAGTACATGTATTGTTAACCTCAACTCTAACCTCTGGCTTTTGGTGGCAGTGGGCTGCTCATTCGTCTTACACTTGTCTTAACCTCTGAATAGTGTTTTTCAGTCCTCTGAGCAGATGCTTTTTCACTCTAGAGAGTTCTGAGTTAAGTGAAACAAAGTCAAGCACCTTGCATCACCTCTTCCATGAGACCCCAGATAGGTTAAAACAGACAAACATAATTCTTTGAGAATTAGGTCTTCTCTATTCTTTCACAAACCAGGGACCAAATTTCCATAGTGGGAATATAGGCTATCTTCAGTATCACTGTCAAGCTGGGGAAGGGAACAGGGCAAGAGCAAGTGTAAATGCCATAGAGCTTTCCTACCATTCTAAAGTTCCCTTTTTTTTTGATTCAGTGTTTAGTAGATTGCTATAAACCTTTGATTAATTTTCAGAGTTCTGACAAGATTGATTTTGACAATTTTTGCTTTTTCTTTATGTTTCTATGGAGGGCTAAACCTTGGAGTTACTTATTCCACTATTTTTGCTGACATCATTTCTACGAATGGTTTTATATTTTTAAATGTTTTAAAAAATCAAAAGAATGCTATTTCATGGCCTGTGAAAATAATATGAAATTCAAAATTCTGTGCCCTTACATATTTATTGGAACATATCCATACTCATTCATTTAACTGTTGTCTTTGTTTTCATTATATAACAGTACAGTTGAGTAGTTGGGGCAGAGACATTTCTGCAGCCTAAAATACTTCCAGTGTCTCTTTACAACAAAAACTTGCCTGCTAACCCTGTTTTAAAGTACCTCAGCCTCTAGTTTTGTATCTCTTCTAACCCCCAAGCTGTTGTTATAAAAATCTCATCCAAAATTGTTTTGATTTGTCCAAAATCTTAGTTTGGCTTACAAGGTGCTTATCAATCGATTTCAAGTTGCTGTTTAAACCTTATCTCCATCCCTTCTCAATGTTCATCCTAATTATTTTACACTCCTTACTCTTTCCCTTAGATGGCATGCTCTTTCATGATGTTTATTCATTGTCATATTCCATTATTTCTTGGGACAGTCTTTCAAACTTTTTTCATTTGTGAAAATTTGACTGCTTCTCAAATGGGTTGAATAATGACTCCCAAGGAAATATGCTCATCTGGAATCCATTAAGGTGCTCTTATTTGGGAAAAAAAAATCATCAGGAGGAAGATCTTGAGGTTAAGATCTGGATTAGCATAGGCCCTCATCCAACGACAAGTTTCTTTAAAGGAAGAGAGAAGGGGAAGACACCCAGAAGAGAAGGTGATATGAAGAGTTGGAGTGATTACATCTACAAGCTGGCAGCCATCAGAAACTAGGACTGTGGCATAGAATGCGGTCTCCCGCAAAGCCTCTTGAAGGAATGGAGCCTACCAACACCAGGATTTCAGACTTCTGGCCTCTAAAACTACGAGAAGACAAATTTCTGTCATTTTCAGCCAAAGTTTGAAGTTATTTGTTAAGGCAGCATGCTCATCCTTCAAAGACCTGGATCACTTTCTGTGGGGTCACAGTGTTGCCCTTGACCTGGAAAAAATTATTTTCTCATTTCTCTCTTGTATTATAACATGTACCATGTTACACTTCAATTTATGAGTTTAAATATTTATCTCCTCTATCAGCTATGTACTTGCCCTTCATTCTTAACATGTTATCTGGCCTATAGTAGTACTCAGTGTTTATTGAATGACTGAATCATAGTAGAATATTAAGAGACATAGCAAACATTTCTTGAGGTCATATTATTAACATTTTACATTTGGTTTGACACATAAAACCTTGGTCAAATGTCACTTTGGCCCTTGGCTTGCTCTTTGATGTACTATCAAATCAAAAGAATGCTATTTCATGAGAGTGGGATTAAGGCTTTCCTAGTTCTAAAATTTTAAGATGCATGGTTTCTTTTGGGTGATTTCTTTCATGTCACTGTTTCTGTAATAGAATCTGGAGAATCGTATCTTTAGATTTTTCAAGGCAAACTACTACACTAGTAACACTGAGGATTTTTAAAAGTACTTCAAAGGTTTACCTCCCTTCTTTTATTTGTGGAACAAAATTGGAAATAATGTGATAGGGATATGCAAAAGATTTTCTGTTGATACTTTCATAGTATATAAATGTTGCTTTAAGAGTTGAATTTTTGTGCTTTGATAATGAATCTAGCTTCAAAACTAAATTTTTTCAAAAAATATTTTATGATAGTAATTATTGATCATATAAGATGTATATATTGGAACTTTAAAATAGATGCATATAAAATACATGAAATTTATTATATAAATGAGAAACAACTATAATATGCATAACTAGTTTATTGTTTATAATCAAATCTGAAATGGATTTTCTTTTTATGTATAATTCAAATTATATATTTTTCCTTCTATTATCTATTTTCAGTATTTTTGTTGTGGTAAAATGCTAAGACATCAGTCAGTTAATGATATATGCACTTGTGTATCCACATGTTAGGAAAGCAAGTTAAAAGCCAACCAAACATATTATTTGTACATTATTTGCATCATTGAAGATGCACCTTTATATAGGCCCTTTTTCACAATGCTATTAGAACTTTGACTCATCAGATCACTTACAAGGTAATTATTACAAGGTAATTATCCCCACAGAGATAAGAAAATAGAGTTGTCAGTATAGTCATAGAATCAAGGCTAAAAGTGAAAGCATTAGCTGGATTTGAGTCAGAAGAGAACCCAAATTCATAGTGAAGCCAAGTGTTTTGTTTTGTTTTAAAGGAATTAGGAACTTACTGAGGGTTTTGGAGGGGTGGGGGTGGGAGGTTGGGTGAGCCCGGTGGTTGGTGTCATGGAGGGCATGTATTAGATTGAGCACTGGGTGTGGTGCATAAACAATGAATTCTGGAACACTGAAAAGAAGTTAAAAAATAAATAAAATAAATAAAGAAAAATTAAAAAAAAAGAAAAGGAATTTGGAATCTTTATAATAAAAGCTCTTTGATTTGGGGAGCAGTTAAAAACCACTCCACTCACTGAAGCTGGTGGAAAACTTAGAAATCTCTTACATTCCACATTTAGGTCTTTTCTTCCATGCTGTTCTCATAGTTTTCTAACTATTTTTCAATACAACATGTTTTTATTGAGAATCTCATATGTGCATGGATCTGTACCATAGGTTACAAGAATACAATTTAATTGATACTTATACTCAAGAATCATGTAGTCTTTTTTTCTTGATCATGTAAGACATGTATGATACAGATCCTTTCTTGTGGTAAATCTCAGTGACACAATCTAAAAGACACAAGAAAAGGCAGCAATCAGTGCAGAGCAGTGTTTTGTGAAAGCCTCCCAACAGGAGATGAAACAAGAGCTGGGCCTTCTGGCATGGCAGGGAGAAGACAAGCACAAGATCAAGAGGCAAGAATAAGAATAGCATTCATGAGGACGGTGGAGAGATACGTGAGTATCGATAAGTGAATATTAACTATAGCCTGTGAGTCAGGCTCCAGAGATTTCAAGTAATTTATCCTAGAAATACAGTGTTGTAGCTCTTAAAGTCTCATGGAAGATTGAGCTCTTTAGTAACCGAAAGAACTTCATGGTTCTTTGAAGTAGAAAATACCTTATGAAATCCAATCCCCAGATTGGGAATAAATTATTAAGCCTATTTAGATTTTTCACATGTAGTACATATATCACAAATCTCCCTGTACAGGTCCTAAGATATCTCATATTGAATTGGGAGTGGTAAAGTCATTTTTGACATGGCAGTCAATGCCAAGTTCATTTTATCTCACTCTTCTACAATGCTTAAATTATTTATTTGCTTAATTAATTGAGATGATTACTTATTTGTTAATCATTAACTATATTGGCATTTATATTTTCTTATTTCTTTGTGGGAATGTCAATTGATTTTTTTCTTTCAAGGTAAGTTCACTTTAGAATTTAACCTAATCCCAGTCAAAATTTTGTTTTGTTTTGTTTTTTGGTTACATGCATGTACTATTTTTTAAAAAATGTATTTATTTTTATTTAAGTTAAATTAATATATAATGTATTATTGGTTTCAGAGGTAGAGGGCAGTGATTTATCAGTCTTATATAATACTCAGTGCTCATTACATCATGTATTCTCCTAATGTCCTTCACCCAATTACCCCATCCCCCTCACTCCTCTGCAACTCTCAGTTTGTTTCCTATGCTTAAGAGTCTCTGCTAGTTTGTCTTCCTCTCTGATTTTGTCTTGTTTTATTTTTTCCTCTCTTATCCTATGATCTTCTGTTTTGTTTCTTAAATTCCACAGGTCAGTGAGATCATATGATAATTGTCTTTCTCTGATTGACTTATTTCCCTTAGCATAATACCCTCTAGTTCCATCCATGTTGTTGCGAATAGCAAGATTTCGAGGTTTTTTGATGACTGAATATTATTTCATTGTATATATATATACACACATCTTCTTTATCCATTCAGCTGTCTATGGACATCTTTCTTTCCATAGTTTGACTATTGTAGACATTACTGCTATAAACATTCAAGTGCACGTGTCCCTTTGGATCACTGCATTTGTAACTTTGGGGTAAATACCCAATAGTGCAATTACTGAGTCCTAAGGTATTTCTATTTTCAACCTTTTGGGGAACATCCATACTGTTTTCCAGAGTGGCTACACCAGCTTGCATTCCCACCAATAGTGTAAGAGGTTTCCCCTTTCTCCACATCCTTATCAACATCTGTGGTTTCCTGAGTGGTTAATTTTAGCCAGTCAGAATGATGTGGGGTGGTATCTCATTGTGGTTTTGATTTGTATTTCCTGATATTGAGTGATTTTGAATATTTTTTTCATGTGTCTGTTGACCATTTGGTTGTTTCTTTGGAGAAATGTCTGTTCATGTCTTCTGCCCATTCCTTGATTGGATTATTTGTTCTTTGGGTGTTGAGTTTGTTAAGTTCTTTATACATTTTGGTTACTAATCCTTTATCTGAGACATTTGCAAATATCTTTTCTGTTGGTTGTCATTTGGTTTTACTGACTGTTTCCTTTGCTATGCAAAGGTTTTTTTTATCTTGATGAAATCCCAATAGTTCATTTTGGCCTTTGTTTCCCTTGCTTTTGGAGACACATCTAGCAGGAAGTTGCTGTGGATGAGGTCACAGAGGTTGTTGCCTGTGTTCTGCTATAGGATTTTAATGGATTCCTATCTCACATTAAGGTCTTTCATCCACTTTGAGTATATTTTTGTGTGTGGTGTAAGGAAATTGTCCAGTTTTATTCTTCTGTATTTGGCTGTCCAATTTTCCCAACACCATTTTTTGAAGAGACTGTCTTTTTTCCATTCAATATTTTTTCTTGCTTTGTTGAAGATTAGTTGATCATAGAGTTTACTGTTCATTTCTGGGTTCTCTATTCTGTTCCATTGATCTGTGTTTGTTTTTATGTCAGTACCATACTGTCTTGATGATTACAGCTTTGTAATAGAGCTTGAGGTCTGGAATTGTGATGCCACCAGCTTTGGTTTTCTTTTTAAACATTCCTTTGGCTGTTTGGGGTCTTTTCTGGTTCCAGACGCATTTTAGGATTGTTCCAACTCTGAAAAAAGTTGATGGTATTTTCATTGGGATTGCACTGAATATATAGATTGCTCTAGGTAGCACAGACATTTTAACAATATTTGTTCTTTCAATCCATGAGGATGGGACATTTTTCCATTTCTCTGTGTCTTCCTCAGTTTCATTTTTCAGAGTACAGATCCATTCCCTCCATTCTTAGGTTTATTCCTAGGTGTTTTATGATTTTGGGTACAATTGTAAACGGGATTGATTCTTTAATTTCTCTTTCTTCCATCTCAGTGTTAGTGTATAGAAACACAACTGATTTCTGTGCATTGATTTTATATCCTGTGACTTTACTGAATTCCTGTATAAGTTCTAGCAATTTTGGGGTAGAGACTTTTAGGTTTTCTACATAGAATATCATGTCATCTGCAAAGAGTGAGAGTTTAATTTCTTTGCTGATTCAGATGCCTTTTATTTCTTTTTATTGTCTGATTGCCGAGGCTAGGACTTCCAGTACTGTGTTGCCAGTCACAATTAAAAATGTGAATATTCTATGACATTTGAGGCCCAAATTCCACCCTGACCTCCTCAAACCCTTCTAATACACATTTTAGAATTTTGAAACCATGATCAATAAGCTTCTTCCATCCTTAACCTTTTGAGAGCAGCAGAATACAGCAGTTAAGAGCATAGACTAAAGAACCAGAGAGCCTTAACTTAAGTTGAAACCTAGCTGCGACACTTATTAATTAGCTGCATGATGTGGGCAAATTACTTTGTTTCCCTGTACTTAAAAGCTAATCAAAAGCCTTTGTGTTCATCTATGTATTGCAGGGTACTTTGGCTTGGCTTTTCTCTTAGGTAGCTTTAACATAAGAATACTTCTGTCATTCCTTTTGGACCCATCACTCATAAGATTATCCTCCAATTTCTTACATGGAAGACATAAAGCTGGATGCCAATTTTCAGACAGATGAGTAGGGGTGGAGCGCAGGGGAGTGGGTCTCATCATTCCAATCTATTTCCCTTCTGCTCTCCTCTGTAAAATGAGGGAGGAGGGGCAATTAACTAGCTATGTAGAATAAGTGAGGTGGTCTGAGGCTCTTTCTGCATCTTAAATTTTAATCAGTTCTTATTTTTTAGCCTCACCCTCATTTCTACTTGTAGAGGTAGCTGGTGCCTCCAATTTCTAGATATGGGTTCTGTGGTATAACTGCAGATTGCCTATGGCTTTTCTTACTGCCAATTTAAAATTTAACTTGCTTGAATCTTTTCAATCAGTTGCTTTTTAAGCTTACTTCCCTACCCCTCTCCACCACATTTTCTCATTTCCTATTCTCATTACCTTATAGATTTATGACTTAAAAATCTTCTTATTTTCATTTTAATGAGGTTTATTGAGGGAACAAAAGTAAATAAATGTGTACAATTTACCTTCTTTACCAGATCTAAAGAATATAGTTTTAAAAATTTTTACTTCTTTATTTGAGAGGGAGGGAGGGAGAGAGAGAGAGAGAGAGAGAGAGAGAATGCAAGTGGGGAAGGGAAAGGTATAAGCAGACTGCCCACCAAGTGCAGAGTCCAGTGCAGGGTTGAATCTCACCACCTTGAGATCATGGCATGAGCAGAAATCAAGAGTCAGATGTTCAACTGACCAAACCATCCAGGTGCCCCTAAAGAATATTTTTAATTAGATAATTTTCTTTTATCAGTATGTAGGAAAGAAGTTGGTTTTGGTATACCATATTTGCAGAACTCTCTCAATTCTTAAAAAATGTGTCTGTAAATTCTCTTGGGTTATTCTATATCTAATTAACTATACTTATCACTTCAAGTCTGTTTTCTACTCTTAGCAACTTGACCAAATTGCTCTTGCTAGGGCTACCAGTTTCCTCCATGTTGCTAAATTCAGGGGGTACTTTTCTGTTCTAAAAATAATTTGTATGTTTCAGCAGCAGCCTGCACAAATTACCCATTCCTCCTTGAGGGCCTCTTCTTTCTTAGCTTCTTTAACATCTTCTCCTCCCAGTTTTTCTTATACTTCTCTGGATGCTTGTCGCCTCTTATTGGTTTTCCTCCTTCAGCCACTTGGAATTTCTTAGAGCTTATATGGGGGCTCTTTTCTGCTCCTTTGTTTTCATCACCATCACTACCAAAAAGTATTGCTATTATCATTATTATTATATAACTAGCTTTCATAACTCCCATAACTCTTTTAGAAACCAGATTTTTATGCCATGGGCTTGAAAAATCAAGACTCTACAAATTTCCTAATCGTTTAAGCAATTGACAAATTCACGACATATCATGACTTACTGGGTAGGAAAAATGAGATTTAAGGAGGAAAAATAATTGGTATGGTTTGCTGGGGCCAGCTACCAGAATCAGTATGATAGTCCCAACTGTATTTTTTTTTTTTTTCATTTAGCTAGAAATTTTTTTTTTTTGCTTTTTTTTTTTTAACTTTTTATTTTTTATAAACATATATTTTTATCCCCAGGGGTACAGGTCTGTGAATCACCAGGTTTACACACTTCACAGCACTCACCAAAGCACATACCCTCCCCAATGTCCATAATCCCACCCCCTTCTCCCAAACCCCCTCCCCCCAGCAACCCTCAGTTTGTTTTGTGAGATTAAGAGTCACTTATGGTTTGTCTCCCTCCCAATCCCATCTTGTTTCATTTATTCTTCTCCTACCCACTTAAGCCTCCATGTTGCATCACCACTTCCTCATATCAGGGAGATCATATGATAGTTGTCTTTCTCTGCTTGACTTATTTCGCTAAGCATGATACGCTCTAGTTCCATCCATGTTGTCGCAAATGGCAAGATTTCATTTCTTTTGATGGCTGCATAGTATTCCATTGTGTATATATACCACATCTTCTTGATCCATTCATCTGTGGATGGACATCTAGGTTCTTTCCATAGTTTGGCTATTGTGGACATTGCTGCTATAAACATTCGGGTGCATGTGCCCCTTTGGATCACTACATTTGTATCTTTAGGGTAAATACCCAATAGTGCAATTGCTGGGTCATAGGGCAGTTCTATTTTCAACATTCTGAGGAACCTCCATGCTGTTTTCCAGAGTGGCTGCACCAGCTTGCATTCCCACCAACAGTGTAGGAGGGTTCCCCTTTCTCCACATCCTCGCCAGCATCTGTCATTTCCTGACTTGTTGATTTTAGCCATTCTGACTGGTGTGAGGTGATATCTCATTGTGGTTTTGATTTGTATTTCCCTGATGCCGAGTGATATGGAGCACTTTTTCATGTGTCTGTTGGCCATCTGGATGTCTTCTTTGCAGAAATGTCTGTTCATGTCCTCTGCCCATTTCTTGATTGGATTATTTGTTCTTTGGGTGTTGAGTTTGCTAAGTTCTTTATAGATTCTGGACACTAGTCCTTTATCTGATATGTCATTTGCAAATATCTTCTCCCATTCTGTCAGTTGTCTTTTGATTTTGTTAACTGTTTCCTTTGCTGTGCAAAAGCTTTTGATCTTGATGAAATCCCAATAGTTCATTTTTTCCCTTGCTTCCCTTGCCTTTTGCGTTGTTCCTAGGAAGATGTTGCTGCGGCAGAGGTCGAAGAGGTTGCTGCCTGTGTTCTCCTCAAGGATTTTGATGGTTTCCTTTCGCACATTGAGGTCCTTCATCCATTTTGAGTCTATTTTTGTGTGTGGTGTAAGGAAATGGTCCAATTTCATTTTTCTGCATGTGGCTGTCCAATTTTCCCAGCACCATTTATTGAAGAGGCTGTCTTTTTTCCATTGGACATTCTTTCCTGCTTTGTCAAAGATGAGCTGACCATAGAGTTGAGGGTCTATTTCTGGGCTCTCTATTCTGTTCCATTGATCTATGTGTCTGTTTTTGTGCCAGTACCATGCTGTCTTGATGATGACAGCTTTGTAATAGAGCTTGAAGTCCGGAATTGTGATGCCACCAACGTTGGCTTTCTTTTTCAATATCCCTTTGGCTATTCGAGGTCTTTTCTGGTTCCATATAAATTTTAGCATTATTTGTTCCATTTCTTTGAAAAAGATGGATGGTACTTTGATAGGAATTGCATTAAATGTGTAGATTGCTTTAGGTAGCATAGACATTTTCACAATATTTATTCTTCCAATCCAGGAGCATGGAACATTTTTCCATTTCTTTGTGTCTTCCTCAATTTCTTTCATGAGTACTTTATAGTTTTCTGAGTATAGATTCTGTGTCTCTTTGGTTAGGTTTATTCCTAGGTATCTTATGGATTTGGATGCAATTGTAAATGGGATTGACTCCTTAATATCTCTTTCTTCTGTCTTGCTGTTGGTGTAGAGAAATGCAACTGATTTCTGTGCATTGATTTTATATCCTGACACTTTACTGAATTCCTGTATAAGTTCTAGCAGTTTTGGAGTGGAGTCTTTTGGGTTTTCCACATATAGTATCATATCATCTGCGAAGAGTGATAATTTGACTTCTTCTTTGCCGATTTGGATGCCTTTAATTTCCTTTTGTTGTCTGATTGCTGAGGCTAGGACCTCTAGTACTATGTTGAATAGCAGTGGTGATAATGGACATCCCTGCCGTGTTCCTGACCTTAGTGGAAAAGCTTTCAGTTTTTCTCCATTGAGAATGATATTTGCGGTGGGTTTTTCATAGATGGTTTTGATGATATTGAGGTATGTGCCCTCTATCCCTACACTTTGAAGAGTTTTGATCAGGAAGGGATGCTGTACTTTGTCAAATGCTTTTTCAGCATCTATTGAAAGTATCATATGGTTCTTGTTCTTTCTTTTATTGATGTGTTGTATCACATTGACTGATTTGCGGATGTTGAACCAACCTTGCAGCCCTGGAATAAATCCCACTTGGTCGTGGTGAATAATCTTTTTAATGTACTGTTGAATCCTATTGGCTAGTATTTTGTTGAGTATTTTCGCATCTGTGTTCATCAAGGATATCGGTCTATAGCTCTCTTTTTTGGTGGGATCCTTGTCTGGTTTTGGGATCAAGGTGATGCTGGCCTCATAAAATGAGTTTGGAAGTTTTCCTTCCATTTCTATTTTTTGGAACAGTTTCAGGAGAATAGGAATTAGTTCTTCTTTAAATGTTTGGTAGAATTCCCCCGGGAAGCCATCTGGCCAACTGTATTAATGATACAGCACACAGTGTATTGTAAATGCTTCCATGGTGAACTGGATTGACTGGTTTGGTCATGTGAAGAACTTATATATTAGTATAAGTTCAATATATCTGAATGGTTTAAATGAATTTATTCAAGTATCGGGAAATAACTTTATTTTTAAACCTACAAAGGAACTCTTTTCATGAAAATTCTGAGCTTTAGTGAATTATTCATACCCAAAGAATATACCTGTTCCAAGTAGATGTGCAGTTATGTACATAGTCTAGCTATAAGACCTTTGTTATATACATCTCTATCTCTATATCTGCCACCTATTTCCCATCTATAGTTTGAATTCTCATTTTCTTACTTATGTATTTTGAGGAACAGAGGTTTTTAATTTTGGTGAAGTCTAATTCTCAATTTTTTGAATTTATGGTCACTGCATTTTGTTTCTAAGATATCTTTTCATTCCTCAAATGTACAAAGATATTCTTCTCTAATTTCCTCTAAAAACCTTATAGTCCAGCAGCTTTTATACTGTTCTCCTTGCTTCTCACATTGTTGAAGTTCATAATTTCAATTTTATCAGGGTCATTTTTCTGAATCTTAAGTATAATGATGTAGCTTATCTTTCTTCCACTAATTTCAATGTCATTAGGCCTATTTGCTACCACATCACCAAATTCTTTAACATGGCTTATGAAGTACTTCATCATATCTTTCTTTATCAAAGGAACACCTTACTTCTACCCCCATCCTCCATTACTTCGCATTAGCATTGCCAAACAATTTATGGTTCCCCCAAACACCACACTCTTCTTTGTTTCTGGACTATTGCTGTTTCACTGCCTGGATTATCTTGTTGCCTATTCATTCCTTTCTTCACCTAGGTAACTCCAGTTGTCTCTCAATCTTTATTTTATATTATTTTTAAAAAATTTCTTATTAATTTATTTGTCAGGGGGAGAGAGAGAGAGCACACACAAGCAGGGAGTGGCAGGCAGAGGGACAGGCAGGCTCCCCACAGAGCAAGGAGCCTGATGCAATGTGGGGCTGGATCCCAGGACCCTGGTTCGTCACCTGAGCCAAAGACAGACACTTAACCACTTAACCACTTAACCGACCAAGCCACCAGGCATCCTTCTCAATCTTTATTTTAATATTCCTTTCCCTGGGAGGCCTCTCCTGATCTTTGAATACTGGTGCCCTTCTCACATGGTCCCATAGTGCTTTACTTTAGGATTTCCAGGCCCCCACTATTCTGTACTGGTTATTTACCAGCTGTGTTTCTCACCGCAAGTTCCTGGAAGGCTAGAGATGTATCTTGTTTTTCTGTGGTGTCTGCAGTATTCAAAAGAGTTCTTATTACATAAAAGGAGTAATGGAATATCTTAGATGGTAGATGAGGCAAGTGCAGATAGCAGCTATAACCCAATAAACTTGGTTCTTTGAACCCACCATCATTTATAGAAGATATTTGGTAACCCTTTAATTTGCTTTCCATCCTAGTGTAGCATTTTAATACATTAACACATATTTATTGCAGAAATTTTAGGAAAGAATACAGAAAAAAATGAAATAATCTATTACGCTACATTCTGTAGCTAATAACTGTTAATATTTTAATGTAATTTCCTTCCAGTCTTTCTTAGTTGTATATGTCTCTTGCATGCTATTTAAAAATAAAACTTAAATCTAATAATGTATAGTTTTAAATTTTAATCACTATTTCCTAAATAACCACCAATAAATCCATACACAATATGTGACCAAAAATAATGATGATTACAAAATATAGGCTTATATTTTTATATCCAAATGATTGTTACTCCCTTCAGAAAGCCAGTGATTTTGTAGTTGTTTAAACATTTTTGGCCCCACTCTTCAGAATTGTTTTTAGGACCAAAGAAATATAATTTCCTCAGAATCACCCTTCATTTTTTAATCAAAACTTATCTATTTATTCAACAAATAGTTGTTGAGGTATAGCAACTCTTTAAGGTTCCAGAGAGTCAATTGTGAGAAGACATAGTTCTCTCTCTTCAAGGAATTTGTTTACTTTTTACTATTTAAGAATTTTGGTACCACTTGTTCATGTCCAGAAAATTAAATCCACACTCAAAGGATTATTATTTGTTACAATAAATGATATTAAAATAATACATTACTATTTATTAGGTATCTTTCATCACTGTTTCAAAAATATTTTTATTCATCATTATATAGTTGGAATAAATCATTATTTTGAAATTGATAACAACAATTGTGAATGAAGCTAGGTAAAATACAAATCTAAGACAATTAGTAATATTCTTTTACAGTGTTCTCTCACATGAAAGTGCCAAAGAAGCACTTCTTTTCATATTTCCTTCAGAACTGGAAGCTTGCATGGATAAGTTGAATTTGAAACAAGTTTTTGAAGAAGGACAAATATATGGAAAAGAAATGAAAGGGTTTTTTTTTTTTTTGACGGAGTAAGAGGTATAAGCTTAGGTATAAAAAAATGCAAGACTTATTCGATTAGAAAAATATAAGTAGGAGAATGGGATAGAATTTCATCAGTAGCTTTCAATTAAGAGTCATATCAGAGTTATCTAGGAAACTTTAAAAAACATACCTTCACTGTTCTGATAACTCCTCCAGCCCATTTGAGACAGCTTTCTCTGGTCACCTGCTCACCTCCAACTTTGCCCACTTTAGGTAGGGGAAGGAGTGGATACAAATAGTTACCATGGTTTGCTTGAATGAACCCCCTCCTCAGTCAGTGGGCTTTGGTTGCCAAGTTGAGGAATTTAGACATTATTCCATTAGTAATTATAATATATTATAGGTTTTGAACCATGCAGTTGAAAGGAAAAAGGCTGTGTTTTAGGTAGATCAATATTTTGGTGGCATGCTAGCGGTATAAAAACCACATTGTAGATTTTCTGTTCTGTCAGGCAGGAATGCAATATATTGTTTTTTAAACAGGAATAATAATTTAATTTCTTGTGTAGGTGAAACTATAGTAATAAAAGCCTTTTCTAATGAGGGCTTTTATTGGATATGAAAATTTAGATACTTTTCCTTCTTAATTGTTCAGAAGTTGACTGTGGGACTGTGCAAGTAGGTTACTGCTGTTATTAGAACTGTTATAAAAGATGGCTATTTTAAGCAAATAGAACAATCACCTGTAATGCTTATGCCCTCAACTGGATGAAAGGCCCTAAGGAAAGGAATTCAAATTCATTTTCTTTATCACTCACGCATTTTCTGAGAGGAAAGCATCAGTTTAAAGCCTAAGCAAAAATGAAAATAAGTAACACTTAGTCCATGTAGTTGGTTTTCATGAACTAATGAATTTGGAATAAATGTAGTATGATATGTTACTATCCCTGATTTTTTCACTAAGCTTAGGCAAGGAACAGATTCTTGGTTCCTCAGTTTCCCCTTCTATTAGACTAAGATAATATGCCTGTTTTACACATCTCATCTGTTCCAATAGTTATTTTCAAATCACTAGCCACAACATTAGATAAAGGTGATTTCCATTTATGTGTTATCTTCTTTTTACCCTTACAAAGTTTTTAAGTTTTCATTTGTTATTGATGCAAATGCAGTACAATAATGAAAATTGTTTCTTCACATTTGGAACAAATACTTCCAGTGAAACAAGGTTGTACTATAAATATTTCTAAAATTATTTAATGCCAATTAGGTTAGTTATTTGCACCTGACAAATAGTTGCAAAGTGATTACTCTTCTAACATTATAAGAATAACTTAGAAATATCCATGAACTCCTTGCTTTGATATTTTTGAAGAAAGGCTTAAAAAAAGATGATATTTTTAGTGTCCAAGGAGAGTGTATCCATTCATTTACTCAACAAAATTTTAGCCCCTATTATGAACCAGACATTATTTTAGACAATAGGATATAGCACAGTATAAAGCAGATAATAATCATACACCTTATTATGTTTTCAGAATAATTGTGTTTTCCTTATTCTCTTCAATTGCATTTTAATACTTTAAAAATAAATGCTTGGAAACTTGCAATGGATCAATATGTGGCAAAATGCATGTTTTCTAGTCTATCTGCATGAGTCCACAGGGCTATTGATGATTTCTATTTATTCATGAAACTGATGCTTTTGGTCCTATGTCTGCATATATAGTTATAGCCTAATTAATCAGGACAATAAAACAATTGAATGTATATTAAATTTGACTTATTTTAGTTCTTTTAAAATACTTTATTTACTTTGTTAATCACATTTTATAACAATATTTTGAGTTTCTAAAACAAAGAGGCTTTATTTTATGATTTTTATTGCCTTTGCTTCAGAGCACAAAGTTCTATGAAGATATAGCAATTTCCCTCTTGACTTAAGCAATGTACAAACAAAATTGGATAAAGAAACTGAAAAATCTCACTGAGGCTTGAGTTATCTTGTGAACCCATGAATTAAATGTAAGAATATAAGAAATGTCACACTAGATTAAATTAAGTGTCCATGGAACGTGTTATTTTATGGAAAAGCATGGTATTCACTCTCCACAACATTGATCTTCTTGAACATAATTATATTTCCTTAGTAATACATTGTATTTCAATTTTCTACAAATCAATTTTCTACAAAGACCTTCTTTGATCCCATTTCTATTTTCAGTTGGTACTGCCTCTTCAGTGATGAGTCTCTTACCTCTTGTGTATTTTTCACCTCCATATTCCAATGACTGAGTAAACTACTTTTCAAAACACCCACTAGAGTACACTATAATTTGGAGTATGTGATTAGCTTATTTATCTCTTTATTTAAAAAAAAATCTTATTCTTGCTCCTTTGAAGTCCTTTATGATTGGAGAGCAATGAAAATTATGCCTACATTCCTAAGGAGAGTGAACACAGTTTTGTTTATGGATAATGTTGTTTTATTATCATATAAGAACAATGAGAATTTTGTTGTCTTTAGTGTTACAGCAGCACATTAAATCATTGTCTGGAGATAGTATGTTGGGTGTTGTTTTGATCAATCTTCATTGCATTTTGTATGAAATAGATTTACCAACCCAAAATACTCCTAACACTTTCTAATACTGAATGTAATATTCTGCACTACTAGGACAGAATAAATATTCATACTGACAGCATTTCTGGACTCATGTACCTTTAACATTCTTTAAACTCTTATAGATTAGCATATATGCCTGTATTAGTGTATTCATCTATATTTATTAATTTATATGTAATTTATCCTCTTAATAATTTTTTTTACTCCTACTAATAGAACCTAAGCTTAGATGTCTGTCCATGTATGACACCCTCCCTGCCTTTGTGAAGTCTTAATTTTCAGAAAGAGAAAGCAAATTTGGCTAATCTTGTCTTCTTCTTCCTCAATGCCTTCTTCTTGCCTTATTTCTGTCCTTGTGCTTTCTAATGTTGGTCTTAAAAATTATCAGTAAATTTAATTGACAATGTCAAATCAAGACCATTGAAGCTAAAAATTTTCCTAACACCTGTACTACTTAATTTATACACATATATAAACCTTCTATGTTAAAATCCCCAAGTTCTTCCTCTTTAAAATGATTTGTTTCAGCCAGAATAAATATATAGTTTTTACTTGGACTGCATTGAGAGCAAATAAGTCTGAATATTAATTGTTCCCTCAGTAGCAGATTTTTTTCCAAACTATGTCAGTGTAATATATTAAAAATACTCAGCTTTTAGGAGTACATATTGAAGCTAAATGTGGACTTCAGAGACATTTCTTTCTCTAATACTGTAAAACATATTTAATGGTCTATATATGCACAGAAATCTTTATACATTCACTGTATCTATGAAATATTCCAGGGAGATCATATTTAAGACTTCTTTTACTAGAATAGCATTATCTAAAATGGAACTTACATGGCTATTAGAGGAAATGAGATAATATGATGTACTGTGAACACCTTTGGTTTGCTCTTCTTAGAGCAGACATCTTCCTAAGGTACAGGCAGAAAATCATTTTACCCTATATGTGAAGAGAGAAACTGACTTCTTCCTATCTGCCTTGAGTAAACATATTATTACTTCCAGAACTGAGAACTTTTAGGTCTAAATGCTATTATCTGGTTTATTGTATTATTTGTGGAAAAATAAAAAAAGATCCTATCTTCTTTATGTTGTCTAATGAAAGTCCAGAAAAATCTGACACTTGGGGAAAAAAGCAGAACCAGAAGGGAAAGAGGATCTGTTCTTGATAGGAGGTATTGTTTCCTTTCTTAAGTTGCATTGAACACACTAAAAGAGTATTTAAAATTGCACATGTGATTTGGCCCTTCCAGCTGGTGTGGCTCCAGTCCACAGAATAATGATGACACGAGCAAGGTGATTATAAAGGGACCCACATAAGCTGATCTCTCTTCTCTGCAGATGACACAAATAGAAAGCTTTGAGCAAGAGTGGAAAGGCACACTGCCACTTGCCTTTCCCCTCTGAAGAAGCTGGGACACATTCTGCTCAGCCAACATGTTCCCAGAGGAATGTGATTTAACTTCCACTTTTCACACAGTAAGAAGCAACACTGGAGACCTGTCGGGAGGGTGATAGCAGCCTGGGAGAAATTTGGATAAGTGTTTTTCACTCCAGTGTTTTCATGTGACTTGACTCTCATCTCAATTTAGTTACATCTTGACCTGGAAAATGCAGCCAATGTTTGCCTTTCTTCCTTTGGCTTACCTTGATTCATGATATGCATATCCCTCCTTTCCCCACTCCCACCCTATTCATCTTTTCCCCTGAAACCTACTAATAGACTTTCTCTAGATGTCTACACATGCATTAACTCTGTTTCCCTCAGTATAGGCTTTACTTCCAGGGAGAGAAAATGTATTTCTCCTTGAAATATATACAAAGAATATTCACCTAAAGCAGCCTGAGAGATTCCCTACTCCTTTTGCTATTGATCTGACTATTCATATATCTGGCAGTTTCCTTAAGGACCCTCTGGTAGTAGAAAACTTAATACTTCTCACTTCTCCCTAAGCTTTTCCCCCCTCCCTTCTCCATCAAACGACTGATTTTTATGCATGAGATAATAGACAAGCCTTGGGTGACCTGTTTTTTTCCCCCCTCCCCCTCCCTCTTTTTTCCTTGCGGTAAAATAGTGCTGAAGAAAGAGGGCACTAGTGTACAGCCCAGATCGCATCCTTGCACCGTCTGGATTAGAGCTGAGTCGTCTGCGAACCGAGCGTGGCCCGAGCGGTGTTCTGGCCCGAGGACCATAGCGCTGTCTACCCGGACTCAGGTACGTCTCAAGTCCAATTCTCCAAGCAGACCCAGGTGAGCAGACACCTCCGGGCGGTGAAACCCACCCACAGTGGCAGACACAGTCTCAATCTATGGCATTTCCTCCTGGTCCTAGGGGCATCTCCGCTTATTTCTTTTAGTCCAGCATCCCTGTGAAGCGTCGGGACCCGTGGATGCCTGGGTTGTCTTCCTCCTTTTGCCTGGCTCACCTCCTGTGCTCTTGCTCCCCGCCCGTTCCCCTAGCTCCTTTCTCCTCCGACTCTCACCTTGAGAAAGGGAGCTGGGGAGGAACGAGAGGGAGCCAACTTCAGCCCCACAGGCGGCTGAGATTTGGCGCCTCTGCCCCCGAAGCGGACGGGTTTGAATATACCTGCCGAAACACTGGCTCCAAGAAGAGAGTGAGAATGGCGGGGGTGGGTGGGATGAGGGGGAGTCAAGGGGAGGTGTGTGTGTGTGTGTGTGTGTGTGTGTGTGTAAAGAACGCTGGGAGGAGGGTTGAAAGAGCGAAGTCGGGGGTTGGGAGGGGATCAAAGAATTGCAACTCGCTGGTCAAGGCGTCCCCTCCAGGCGCTGCGGGGGAATGTCTCTGCAGCAGGTCTGAGCACTGTCC
This sequence comes from Mustela nivalis, assembly GCF_964662115.1. NCBI lineage: Eukaryota > Metazoa > Chordata > Mammalia > Carnivora > Mustelidae > Mustela > Mustela nivalis. The sequence continues at coordinate 56,224,972 of NC_139024.1, read as the reverse complement.
AGGGTTCTGAAGGCGGCGGAGCTTGAGCTACGGCTGCAAGAGCTCTTCAGAATCTCCCCTTCCTTCCCTTTGTAGAAATGTGCAAAGCCAAAGGTCCCGATTTAGGCGAGTGCAGGGGCCCCCTCCACCCCCTCCCTCCATCCTCCATCTCGGGAGACAAGTTACCTTACCTGCACCCTTTCTCCCTGAACACCTACAGTAAGCCTGACTTCTTGGGTGTGTGTGGGGTTTGGGGGGGGGGGTGTGGGGGTGTGGGAGACATACTAAACTCCGACATGCCGAGACTTTACCAGGCGTTGCCTTAGTAACTAATATGGTTTTCCTCAACCTGACAAATCATATTTACTACTCGGGTTGTATATTGAGGTCTCTTCAACCCCTCGAAGTTAAAGTAAAAGTACATTCCTTTTTTGCGTTCATCATGAAGTAATCCTTCCACCTTCATAATGAGTTTCCAGATTTCTTCTGGGAAAAGTTGATCTTTCCCAATCCGGAAAGTTCTTTTGGGTTAAAAGATTTAGCTCCGCCTCTCCTTTATTCCCTTCCCCGTCAAGTCTGTAAGTGTAATGGTATTTGGCGACCTGGAAAAGGCTTGAAGCTGAAGGAGGAAGAGGGTCGGTGGGGCTTTGGGCCTCCAGGGACCGATGAGGGCAATGCGGACAGGACGCTCCACCTTCTGCCTTTGCCATAGCTGCCTGCGTCCAGCCGATATCATGAGGTGCTGGAATGAAATGGACCGGACAACTATTAACATCACTGACCCGGAGTTTTGAAACAGGTCCTGTGATAACGGAGCTTTGATTTTCTTCCTTTTTTGTCCGCAGCTTCTAGCCTAGGGCTTGCCACCGCGACGTCCATTGTACTCTTGAGCAGTTTACTTTGATGCGCTGGTGAAGAAGGGAGCTCGAATTCCCCTAGAAACGCCTCCAGGACAAGGAGGTGGTCCTGGAGGACCAGGAGGAGGAGGAGGAGGGGAAGGAGGCGGGGGCGCCGGCGGCGGCGGCGAAAGTGTTGGACCAGCGGTGTTGGCAAGAAGGACCGAGCTGGGGGAGGCAGGCGTCGGGCATCTGTCTACGTTGGGAGCCCACAGAACCGGCTGGCAGGACGAGCGTGGGAAAGCGGCTGGCCGGCTGTGGACTGCGTCCTCAGCACAATGATCCGGCTCCTCTTAGTTTTTTTCCCAGCGATCTTTTTGGAGATGTCCCTTTTCCCCAGGGGACCCAGCAGGAAAGTGTTGCTGGCGGGAGCTTCGTCTCAGCGCTCGGTGGCCAGAATGGACGGAGATGTCATCATCGGAGCCCTCTTTTCAGTCCACCACCAGCCGCCGGCGGAGAAGGTGCCCGAGAGGAAATGTGGAGAGATCAGGGAGCAGTATGGCATCCAGAGAGTGGAGGCCATGTTCCATACATTGGATAAGATTAACGCGGACCCGGTCCTCCTGCCCAATATCACTCTAGGCAGTGAGATCCGGGACTCCTGCTGGCACTCTTCCGTGGCTTTGGAGCAGAGCATTGAGTTCATCAGGGACTCTTTGATTTCCATTCGAGATGAAAAGGATGGGCTCAACCGGTGCCTGCCTGATGGCCAGTCCCTCCCCTTAGGCAGGACTAAAAAGCCTATTGCGGGGGTGATCGGGCCAGGCTCCAGCTCCGTAGCCATTCAAGTGCAAAACCTGCTCCAGCTCTTCGACATCCCCCAGATTGCGTATTCTGCCACGAGCATCGACCTGAGTGACAAAACTTTGTACAAATACTTCCTGAGGGTTGTCCCTTCTGACACTTTGCAAGCAAGGGCAATGCTTGATATAGTCAAACGTTACAATTGGACCTATGTCTCTGCAGTCCACACAGAAGGTAGGCATTGTATCTGGGAAAGAAAGGTACAGAGAAAGTGAGAACATTGCATGATGTGCGATCGTGATCATAGTATTGTACCTGTTTTTTAACAGCCCTGTGGGGAACAGATTTTACCCTTGTCATACACGCCCACCAAGGCATTGCCTTTTATCCTCATTCTGTAATTATAGTGTAGGGAAACTGTGTGTCCCATGGTGTTCTGGGGGATAGTAGGAGCCTATCAGATACAAACTCTCCATGAACAGTTTCCAACAGTAGTTTTTGGACTTAGATGTTTGTCCTCACATTCTAAGTTTGTGTTTGAAAGGCTTGTTTGCCCAAGGTGGTATACTACCCTTAAGTGACTGGCTATGATTTTCCAAGCTTAGTAGACTAATCGAATATGAGCAGTTAAGAAAACAAACAAATACCCAAACCCAAAATTGTTGTCCCCTAAATTGGGCTTGAAAGCTTGATCTTATCTTGAATAGCTGAAGGTTCTTCTTTGTCTTAGTGTGTCGCTCCTTTCATGTCCAAAGTATACCTGTGAATGTTGGATTAATGCAGTCATCTGTCTCCCTCAGTAAATCAGAAACTTACTTCAAATTCTGGAGTGTCTTAGATACAATGGAGAAGTAAATAATTTAAATCATTTATTTATTTTCTTTCTATTACATTTGTTAAAATTGTCCAGATGCCCTCAGTTCTCCCATGAATATTCTTGTTTTTGAGAGATAGTACTGGTGACTTCTTGGGTTTGAGTTTTGGTTTCTAGTTTTTTTTCTTCTTACACAATGACTTTGCTCATTAGAATTTAGTTAGATCAATTACTAATAAAATGATAGAAGCTATTAAAATGGCCTTTTAAAATGAAATAGACTTACTTGAGGTTAAAACTTTGATTTTTATAGACTCTCACTTACATGAATTCTCAAAGTATTTCTCATAAAGATTTCCTTTATTCTCCTCCTCTTAGCCTGTACAGATTTGGGGATAAAATGAGAGTTGGAGTCTTCTATTCTTAACTCACAGACTATGTTTATAAAGACACTGATTAAACATTAATGCCTAGGACAATTCACGTATATATGCTGGCATATGGAAGAGAATCTTGAGGATATTGCTGCATTCATATTTCTTCATATCAAATTACTAAAAGGAAGACCAGGAAAGAAAGGCATGACTTCATATTCCTTTAAGAGTTTTACAATATTCAGTTACTGGTGTGAACCTTATTTTAGAAATTAAGAAGGATTCTTACTGAATTGGTTATATGGTGATTGTTAATGAATACCAGTGCTTTAATTTATAAAGGGATCAGAGTTTTCAAGACAAAACAAAAGTAATGTAGAGTTATACATTATAATTTTGGAGAATGCTTTTGGGGAAAAAAACTTTCTGCTGCAATATTGTGACTTCTAACAACTGACTCACTTTTCTGAATCTTGATTTTTAATAGAGAATTGCATACCTCTTTTTCAACAAAATCTCATACACCGTTTTCAAGACATAATTTTAATTTCAAATGTTAATCTCTCACACATTAATGTCTAATGTTAATTTCCTATATTTTAATGTTTAACATAGTTTCCTCTAGTGTTTAGAAGGAACAACTTGAAAGCACAAATTAAAGATGTGTTAATTACCAGCTTTAGATCTCTCTTAAAGGAAATGGCAAAATAGAGATGACATGTGACTTACTTAAATATTAAATTATTCTCCCTCCGTTGAGCTAGGTCATGGTTTATAGAGATAAGAAGTATAAATTCCTTCTTCAAGCAGTAGTACTTCATCACTTTTATACACTAGTTTTCTTTTCCATATTTTAATATAATACCATTTAATTTTGGGGAAGAGAAGAATAGAGAAAAGACAATCTTCAATTTGTTTTCCAGTTGTATCACTTTGCTAAAAATAATTGCTAATAGTGGGTTGCTTTCTGACAAATAGAATTATGTTTTTGGAAAATTAATTGGACTATTTTGCCAATTTTGTTCAGGAAGGGCTCGTATTATAATTTCATCCTTATATTAGTTCGGATTACTCTGTTTTCTTTCTATGTTCTGAATGATGTGTGTGGCAGAGATTATGTCTCGATACTATTATAGTAGTTGATCCCAGACTACAATGTGTTCCTAGAACAGCATCAGAGCTAACTTTTGTATCTATTACCAAGAGTTTATGCCATTCACCTTGCCTATTTTGTACAATCTTATATCTTCTAAAGGAGAATTTGTTTCTTTTCTTATTAGACATAATGTCTGTGGGAATTAAATTGATTTTATTTTCCTTTATCTGCAAAGAAAGATAACAATCTCTTTTGCTTAAGTTCCAGCTGAAAATTCATTTTTCCTGAGGTTCTGCCCTCCTGTTTCTCAGGGACTCATGGTGTACTGGCCTGCAGGCATTTACGTGCATCATTTAGTAATTTTCCTGCCTTCAGACTGATGGGGTCACCTACTGGTGACAGTTCCTTGTCAAAAAGCAGCTAAGACCACATATCAGTGTTGTCTCTGCCATCTGGGCACTACTCAGGAAGGAGGCCAGTTTGGATATTAGCAATTTGGAACTTAGAAATTCTGGAAACTCCAGTGACCTTCACCTCTCCTTTTGAAATTGGCCTTCTCTAGTTAATTTATCATCATATATTTTTTTAAATTAGAAGTTAGGCTAGTACAGTTACCATCAAAGGTACTAAGTGATGAGGCTAACATGTCTTCATTTTCATGGTTAATTTTGATGGACTTTACAATCATGGTTGGGGCATCCTATTATTTGAATTATTTGTTTTTATTTCTCTTTATTATTTTATTTTATTTTGAAGTTAAGCTTGGAGATATTTTCTGTTTGTTTGTTTGTTTAAACTAGCTAGAATTCAGTTGTTATATTCTTTTACAAGCTTTTCAATCTTCTACCACATCATCTGTGCCACACTTATCCTTTGGGCCATAACAACAGTCAGTTTACCTGACATAAAACAGAATTGGTGTATATGTAGTTACCTGCAGTAGGCGCTCCAGGAAATTTCAAGGATTGGTTCTTGAGGAGAATATTGAGGTAGAATCTGTTGAAGAATGGACGCTGAAGCAATAGAGACTTATTCACAAACAGAAATTGAGTGCATTTTGGAGGAAGCTATTCACCTGGAGTATGTGTCTTTAAATATGCTAAGCATAAAATACAAAAATAGCCTACTTCTGTGAAGACTATCTTGGGCAGGGACACTGTATTTCATCCTTGTGATGAAATGCAGATTCCCCATCAAGAATCAAATTTATCATTTCAAAAAGTTATAGAAAGCAGTACTTTAAAATAATTCTAGTTGACTACATTAAAAACATTGAACAAGTCCAATAAAGAATATTCCTTGAGTTTGTAGCTTCAAAAAATTGTTTTTCTTTATTGGATACATTTTCATTTGTTTTAAGCCATTCTCTATCAGTATTTTGTCCTATAGTGTCAGATGAATATTGTTATGACAAAGGGCTTAATTATGGTCCTATAGAGTGCCCTTCACTATTTTTTTTGTTTGCAGTTACATTTTCATTGTGGTGCACCTTTTTTTAATGCTTGCTTACATTTTATATGAAATTGGTCTTGTTGGGGGATTCTTTTCAAAATCTCATCTTTTGCTTTTTAGAAGCCTTTGTCTTTTTGATATAAAATTTACTTTAAAAGTCTAATGACATCAGAGGAAAACCCTTCAAAGTCAGTGAACTATCACTTTAGCTAATGAAGGTAGATATAAGAATTTTATTTCTACTAAATATCATATTTTCTACCTATACACCAGCAACTTTCTTTAGATCTTTCTTATCTTGATTCCAACCTATTTCACAATAAGTTACCTTAATCAATTGCTCTATCTTATCACAAAATATGAAATGAAAGTATCTTCAAAGGTTATTTAGGTCAACCAGTCAAAGAGGATTAAAACACCACTATCTTTATCAAATACTAGTTTCTATATGCTCTGAGTTTCTTATTTGTGGTTAGGATTTCTCACCAGAGTGGGAGAATTTAGGATTTAAAGTGAGAAGCAAAATTTCACCTATTAGCTTTCTATATAATGACCTGATTCCCTGAAATTTCCACTAATTCTCCATCAACCACTGGGAGTCATCCAAAACAATTTAAATTCCTCTTCCATGTGATATTTGTCATCAATAAATCCTCTCTTCTTTATGTTATACCACACCAGTTCTCTTACTTATTTATTCTAGTTTTTAATTCCCTCATCATCAAAGATAACTCAAGCAGACCTTAGAAAAGTTATTATCCAGAAGTCTTTTAAAACATATTTACTGCTGCTGGGCCATATCGCTTTCTCTTGATGCTTGGACAATCATTAATATTGATATTTTTTTCCCTGAGAGTAGGACATTTTAATTTTTTTTTAAATGTTAAATTATTAGCTTAAATCTGCCTTGTCAATAAGTTCTGGGATTTGATTATTTAATTAATCTCTGCATCACTTTAGGACCAGGTTTGTGTCCTCCAGATTCAATTATATAATTGAAACTAAGTAAGAAAGGGTCATATTGTCCATCACCAGCAAACTACTTCCTGGCTAACTCTGGTGGTCACTTGGCCTTTATAAATTTTCTTGACAGTATGTTTTTCCACTATATACTATACCAGTTTATAGATAAATAAATCAGTATAAGTAATTTTTTTCAAAGATTTTGTTTATTATTTGACAGAGATCACAAGTAGGCAGAGAGGCAAGCAGAGAGAGAGGAAAGGAAGCAGGCTCCCCAGAGCAGAGAGCCCGATGGGGAGCTCCATCTGAGGACCCTGGGATTATGACCTGAGCCAAAGGCAGAGGCAGAGGCTTTAGCCCACTGAGCCATCCAGGCACCACCCAATATAAGTAATTTTAAATGAAAAGCCATTATATATTCAACTCTAATTGAAGAATTACTATACCAAAAAGTGCATATTACAGATTTGAAGACTTGGTCGCAGTTACTAAGTACTTTACACTATGAAGGTGGTACAGTTGGAACACATGTAAAATAAATAAAAGATAAGTATAGATATTTAGAAACATGAATTTATATATGTTTAGGGAACATTGAAAGAATATATTGGTAAGTTTAATTAGTTAGAAAAAATCCAGAGAAAATAATATTGATTAATATGTGGGTTTTTTTTTTTTTTAATATGACATTTGTAAAAGTTAGAAGCAGTAGTAAGAATAAGGGGTAAAGTAGGTGGGTTAGCTTCACTGGAGTGGAGAGTATGGTCCAAGAACTGAGAATAAAAATAGCAACTCAAATGTGGATTCTTATATTCTGTGACTCTGTGACCTTTTATGATATGAAGGACAAAAAGTGGAGAATCTTGAAGCATATGCCAAAGAGTTTTGGTTTCAAGAAAGATATGCCCAAGTAGAGTTTGATGTGATTCAAAGATATTAAGTGAATTTTACTGAAATATATAGGGGAGATCTATTAAAGGAAACGGGTAAACTAACCATGAAAATGTTAGTTATTGTAGAATTCTTTTTTTTTTGTAAATATTTAATTTATTTATTTGACAGGAAAGAGACAGTGAGAGAGGGAATACAAGCATGGGGCGTGGGGAGGGAGAAGCAGACTCCCCACAGAGAAAGGAGATTGATGCAGGCTCTATCCCAGGACCCTGGGACCATGACCCAAGCCGAAGGCAGATGCCAAAGGACCAAGTCACCCAGGTACCCCTGAATATTGTGGAATTCTGTGTATTAGGCTGTTAAAAATTTGGGAACAATAAAAGGTAATCCTTTGTCAGGGACAAAGAAGAGTCTGAACTATCTTTAGTTTTGCAATTCTGGAGGACCAGGAGAATTTTAATGTAATTTACAGGCATGACGTGACCATGTTGCAAAACCATGATTCTTTAGGTTTAAACAGCATGGGCTAAGATTTAGTATATTTAATTCAATGTGCACTTTGGCTAAGGTCACATACATTACTAGCAAACTTGGGTGTGTGTGCAAAAGAAAAGCCAGGGATGGTTATGAGGTTTGTATTTGTTATTTAAAAAAAAAAAAAAAGTTCACATTCAAATAAAACCTTGTTCATCCAGAGCCTTGATTCTCCAGCTGACTTACCTGGGTACTTGAGGTTGGTTTCTTTAAACTCCAACTTTTTACATTTTAAAAATTGAATTATAGTTGAAATAAAATATTATGTTAGTTTCAGGTATGCAACATAGTTATTTGATGTTTTCATACATTATGAAGTGATCATCTCCATATGTCTAGTATCCTATACTATACATTTTAAACATTTTACAAGGTGATCTTTGCAAACTATACTATACAGTTTTCTAATATTTTTTAAAGTGTGCTAGATTTAATAGACACTTTCCTTAAATATACAAAGTAGTCATTATGATTACCAATTGTTACATGTGCTAAGATACAGTAGTAATCTTGAAGCCTGTTGAAAAACATAAAGCCACTTATTCCTACTGAAAATGGCCCCAGATTGCCATACTTTTGAGTTTCTATATATGCTATTTTTTTCCTCTATTAACTAGACTCATTAGGCCATTTTGTGAGTTTTTTAATCAGTAGTTAGTAAACAGCTACTATGTGCAAAGGATTAAGGTGAAATACAAAGATAAAAGAAAGACATCTTCATTATTTTGAGAAAAATTGAACTCTTCTTGATTCTTCTGCCATGCCATCAATCACCCTATGACTTCATTAGCTTTGAAACAAATTTTTCAAGTACCTGAGCTGCAGAGGGTAGAAGGTGAGGGCAACCCCTATTTTATGTTTCTATCATGTGGCTTGGCAGTTGCCATTCCTCTTCAGGCAGTAAAATTTTTCTCTGTAGTGCTCTACAGTGTTAATATATAGTGACCGTTTTATGGATTTTTAAATAACTTTCCAGGCAGTGGCTAGAGTGTTATCATCATGAAAAAATTTGTCAGAAGCTGTATTTTCAACATGCTCCATAGTAAGACCAGAGAGGGCTGAAAAACCACAGTGCAGGATAGGATACTTGAGTAAGCACATACAACCCCTGAAAAAACAACTCATAGGTCATGCATTCTGATATTAGGTTGGAAACAACATCTCAGTAGATTTTCAGAGAAGCTTTGGTTGAAAACCAGAATCAGGCTGAGATATAAAATGAAAATGATATGGTTGTCTTATCCATCAAAGAGCTATCATTGAAGTTTTAATATAGAAATATTTATGTAATTTATGTGTTCAAATTTTATTTATTTTTTATTCATTCATTCATTCATTCATTCATTATTTATTTATTTATTTATTCTATTTATTTTTCATGTCTAGCTGCTCTCTATGAATGTCCTTATAACAATTAAGATCTGAATTTACACAATGGAATACTATGCAAACATCAAAGGAAATGAAATCTTGCTATTTGCAACATTGTGAATGGAACTAAAGGGTATCATGCTGAGTGAAATAAGTCAATCGGGGAAAGACAGTTATCACATGATCTCCCTGATATGAGGCAGAATGGGGGTTTGGGGTAGGGAAGAAAATAATGAAACAAGATGGGATCGGGAGGGAGACAAATCATAAGAGACTCTTAATCTCACAAAACAAACTGAGGGGCGCTGGGGGAAGGGAGTTATGGAGAAGGTGGTTGGGTTATGGACATTGGGGATGGTATATGATATGGTGAGTGCTGTGAAGTGTGTAAGCCTGATGATTCACAGACCTGTACCCCTGGGCAAATAATACGTTATATGTTAATAAAAATACTTAAAAAAATCTGAATTTACAGGAAAAATTATAATTTTAACATCCCTCAATCTCATGGGAAGTTTTGCTTTCTTAGACTTGTGGTATTATGGTATCAAGTATAGTGTTAATGTTTTTATGAAGAGAATTTATTGGTTTAGGTAGAAATTCTCATTTATCAATTTTAGAATTATCTATTTTGGTCACTTCATGGATAAGAAATTGAAAATTCAAGGTGATTATCTAAATGATTCTGATAAAACCCTGAATTGGCAAGTGGAGTACGAAATGATTTTGGGGAGAAATTCTTTGGTTCCTAAGTAAACTTATTTTTGCATTCTAATGAAGACATGACAGTTAATGCATTGGCAAACACATTGAGTCTATTATTTGTCAGACACTGGTGTTGGTACTAAGAATACATAAATTGAAGGGATTATAACTATTATTATTGCCATTCCTATTATTATTATTATCAAGGGTCCCATAGTTTGTCAGAAGAGACATACATGTGTAGGTAGTTATAGACTCAGGGGCTTAAAAAGTTAATCATGTGGAAAAAAAAATAAATGCACAGAAGACTATCGGAAACATTTCATTTTATGTTTTATGTCATTTATGTTCATTTCATTTTATTTGTAAAATAGGAATGATAATCACTGCTGTATTACTTACCTCATAATACTGTTTCAGAGAACAAGTAGATGGTCTATACAACTAACTTGCAGTGCTTTTGTTAATATGCCATGAAAGAAACAGATTCTTAAGACATTAGCTCTTCTTAGCTGATGAATATTGAGCAAATATGTAAAATCAGTTAATCAGATATACATTTTTGATTCAAAACCTGCTAAGATAAGACAAAATGAAATTCACGGTTAAAAGTGTACCATGTGCTATAGATTTTAAGCATCTTTCTTTCTTGAGAAAACAAAGGTCCTGGAAAATAACATGACTTACCCAAGACCGTAATATTTGTGAGAAACAAAGCCAGAACTAATTCAACTTTGTGTTACTTAAAAAATTTTTTTAAATTAACATATAATGTATTATTTGCTCCAGGGGTAGAGGACTGTGAATCATCAGGCATACACATTTCATAGCACTCACCATAGCACATACCCTCCCCAATGTCCATAACCCAGTTATCTTATACCTACGCCCCCACTCTCCAGCAACCCTCACTTTGTTTCCTGAGATTAAAAGTCTTTTATGGTTTGTCTCCCTCCCGGTCCTATCTTGTTTCATTTTTTCCCTTCCTACCCTCCACGATCCCCCCGCCCTGCCTTTGAAATTCCTCATATTAGGGTGATCATATGATAATGGTCTTTCTCTGATTGACTTATTTTGCTCAGCATAATCTCTCTAGTTCCATCCACATTGTTGCAAATGGCAAGATTTTGTTTCTTTTGATGGCTGCATAGTATTCCATTGCATATGTATCCTACATCTTCTTTATCCATTCATCTGTTGACAGACATCTAGACTCTTTCCATCGTTTGGCTATTGTGGACCTTGCTGCTATAAACATTTGGGTGCACATACCCCTTTGGATCACTACATTTGTATCTTCAGGGTAAATATACAGTAGTGTGATTGCTGGATTGTAGGGTAGCTCTGTTTTCAACTTTTTGAGGAACCTCCATGCTGTTTTCCGGAGTGGCTGCACCAATTTGCATTCCCACCAACAGTGTAGGAGGGTCCCCTTTCTCCGCATCCTCTCTAACTTCTGTTGTTCCCTGACTTCTTAATTTTAGCCATTCTGACTGGTGTGATTTTGATTTGCATATTCCTGATGCCAATTGATGTTGAGTACTTTTTCATGTGTCTATTGGCCATTTGGATGTCTTCTTTGCCGAAATGTCTGTTCATGTCTTCTGCCGGCTTCTTGATTGGATTATTTGTACTTTGGGTGTTGAGTTTGATAAGTTCCTTGTAGATTTTGGATACTAGTAGCCTTTTATCTGATATGTCATTTGTGAATATCTTCTCCCATTCTGTCAGTTGTCTTTTGGTTTTGTTGAATGTTTCCTTTGCTGTGCAGAAGCTTTTGCTCTTGATGAAGTCCCAATAGTTAATTTTTGCCCTTGCTTCCCTTTCCTTTGGAGATGTTTCTAAGAAGAAGTTGCTGCAGCTGAGGTTGAAAAGGTTGCTGTCTGTGTTCTCCTCAAGGATTTTGATGGATTCCTGTCTCACATTTAGGTCTTTCATCCATTTGAGTCTATTTTTGTGTGTGGTATAAGGAAGTGGTCCAGTTTCATTCTTCTGCATGTGGCTGTCCAATTTTCCCAACACCATTTTTTGAAGAGACTATCTTTATTCCATTGCACATTCTTTCCTGCTTTTTTGAAGATTACTTGACCATAGAGTTGAGGGTCTATTTCTGGGCTCTCAATTCTGTTCCATTGATCTCTGTGTCTGTTTTTGTGGCAGTTCCATACTGTCTTGATGATTAAAGCTTTGTATAGAGCTTGAAGTCTGGAATTGTGATGCCACCAACTTTGATTTTCTTTTTCAACATTCCTTTTGCTATTTGGGGTCTTTTCTGTTTCCATACAAATTTTAGGATTATTTATTCCATTTCTTTGAAAAAAATAAGATGGTATTTTGATAGAGATTGTGTCAAATGTGTAGATTGCTTTAGGTAGCATGCACATTTTCACAATATTTGTTCTTCTAATCCATGAGCATGGAACATTTTCCCCTTTCTCTTTGTCTTCCTCAATTTCTTTCATGAGTACTTTAGTTTTCTGAGTACAGATTCTTTGCCTCTTTGGTTAGGTTTATTCCTAGGTATCTTATGCTTTTGGGTGCAATTGTAAATGGGATTGACTCTTTAATTTCTCTTTCTTTTGTCTCGCTGTCGATGTATAGAAATGCAACTGATTTCTGTGCCTTGATTTATATCCTGACACTTTACTTAATTCCTGTACAAGTTCTAGCAGATTTGGAATGGAGTCTTTTGGGTTTTCCACATAAAGTATCATATCATCTGCAAAGAGTGATAGTATGACTTCTTCTTTGCTGATTTGTATGCCTTTAATTTCTTTTTCTTTTTGTCTGATTGCTGAGGCTAGGACTTCTAGTACTATGTTGAATAGCAGTGGTGATAGTGGACATCCCCACCGTGTTCCTGATCTTAGCAGAAAAGCTTTCAGGTTTTCCCCATTGAGAATGATATTTGATGTGGGTTTTTCATTGATGGCTTTGATGATATTGAGCCTCTATGCCTACACTGTGAAGACTTTTGATCAAGAAAGGATGTGTATTTTGTCAAATGCTTTTTTCAGCATCTAGTTAGAGTATCATATGGTTCTTGTTCTTTCTTTTATTAATGCATTTGTGGATGTTGAACCAACCTCGTAGCCCAGCAATAAATCCCACTTGGTCGTGGTGAATAATCCTTTTAATGTACTGTTGGATCCTGTTGGCTAGTATTTTGGTGAGAATTTTTGCACCATGTTCATCAAGGATATTAGTCTATAATTCTCCTGTTTGATGGGGTCTTTCCATAGTTTGGCTATGGGATCAAGGTAATACTGGCCTCATAAAATGAGTTTGAAAGTTTTCCTTCCATTTCTATTTTTTGGAACAGTTTCAGGAAAATAGGTATTAATTCTTTTTAAATGTTTGGTAGAATTCCCCTGGGAAGCCATCTGGCCCTGAGCTCTTGTTTTTTGGGAAATTTTTGGTGGCTGCTTCAATGTCCTTACGGGTCATGGGTCTGTTCAGGTTTTCTATTTCTTCCTGGTTCAGTTGTGGTAGTTTATATGTCTCTAGGAATGCATCCATTTCTTCTATATTGTCAAATTTGCTGGTGTATAGTTGCTCATAATATGTTCTTATAATTGTTTGTACTTCTTTGGTGTTGGTTGTGATCTCTCCTCTTTCATTCATGATTTTATTAATGTGGGTCCTTTCACCTTTCTTTTTCATAAGTCTGGCCAGGGATTTACAAATTTTATTAATTCTTTCAAGGAAGCAGCTCCTAGTTTCATTGATTTGTTCCACTGTTCTTTTGGTTTCTATTTCATTGATTTCTGCTCTGATCTTTATCATTTCTCTTCTTCTGGGTTTAGGCTCTCTTTGCTGTTCTTTCTCTAGCTCCTTTAGGTGTAGGGTTAGATTGTATACTTGAGACTTCTTGTTTCTTGAGAAAGGCTTGTATTGCTATATACTTTCCTCTCAGGACTGCCTTTTCTGTGTCCCAAAGATTTTGTTTTCATTTTCATGAATTTTAAAAGATTCTTCTTTAATTTCCTGGTTGACCCATTCATTCCTTAGTACGGCGCTCTTTAACCTCCATGTATTTGAGTTCTTTCCAACTTTCCTCTTTGTATTGAGTTCTAGTTTCAGAGCGCTGTGGTCTGAAAATATGTAGGGAATGATCCCAATCTCTTGGTGCTGGTTGAGACCTGATTTGTGACCCAGAATATGATCTATTCTGGAGAATGTTCCATGTGCACTGGAGAAGAATGTTATTCTGTTATTTTGGGATGGAATGTTCTAAATATATCTGTGACATCCATCTGGTCCAGTGTGTCATTTAAAGCCTTTATTTCCTTGTTCATCTTTTGCCTAGATGATCTGTCCATTCCAGTCAGGAGGGTGTTCAAGTCCCCTACTATTACTGTATTTTTTCAATGTGTTTCTTTGATTTTTGTCATTAATTGATTTATATAGTTGGCTGTTCCCATGTTAGAGACATAGATATTTAAAATTGTTAGATCTTCTTGTTGGACAGACCCCCTTTAAGTATGATATAGTGTCTTTCCTCATCTCTTATTATAGTCTTTGGCTTAAAATCTAATTGATCTGATATAAGGATTGCCACCCCAGCTTTCTTCTGATGTCCATTAGCATGGTAAATTGTTTTCCACCTCCTCATTTTAAATCTGGAAGTGTCTTTGGGTCTAAAATGAGTTTCTTGTAGACAGCATATTGATGGGTCTGTTTTTTTATCCACTCTGAAACCTTGTGTCTTTTGATTGGGGGCATTTAGCCCATTTACAATCAGGGTAACTATTGAAAGATATGAATTTAGTACCATTGTATTGCCTGTAAGATTACTGTTACTTTATATTGTCTCTTCCTTTTTGGTCTGTTCCTTTTAGGCTTTCTCTTTGATTAGAGGATTCCTTTCAATATTTCCTGTGGGGCTGGTATGGTGTTGGCAAATTCTTTTAATTGTTTTTGTCCTGGAAGCTTTTTATCTCTCCTTCTATTTTCAATGACAGACTAGCTGGACAAAGTATTCTTGGCTGCATATTTTTCTCATTCAGTGCTGTGAATATATCATGATAGTTCTTTCTGGCCTGCCAGGTCTCTGTGGTTAGGTCTGTTGCCATTCTAATATTTCTAACATTGTATGTTACAGACCTCTTGTCTGAGCTGCTTTCAGGATTTTCTCTTTGTCAGTAAGACTTGTAAGTTTTGCTATTAGATGACGGGGTGTGGACCTATTTTTATTGATTTTGAGAGGGGTTCTCTGTGCCTCCTGGATTTTGATGCTTGTTCCCTTCACCAAATTGGGAACATTCTCTGCTATAATTTGCTCCAATATACCTTCTGTCCCTCTCTCTCTTTCTTCATCTGGGATCCCAATTGTTCTAATATTGTTTTGTCTTATTGTATCACTTATCTCTTGAATTCTCCCCTTGTGGTCCAGTAGTTGTCTCTCTCTCTCGTTTACTCAGCTTCTTTATTCTCTATCCTTTGGCCTTCTATATCACTAATTCTCTCTTCTGCCTCATTTATCCTAGCAGTAAGAGCCTCCATTTTTTATTGTACCTCATTAATAGCTTTTTTGATTTCAACTTGGTTAGGTTTTAGTTCTTTTTTTTACTCCAGAAAGGGATTCTCTAAAATCTTCCGTGCTTTTTTGAGCCCAGCTAGCACTTGAGAATCATCAATCTGAACTCTAGTTCTGACGTATTACTAACGTCCGTATTGATTAGGTCCCTAGGCATCTGTACTTCTTCCTGTTCTTTTTTTTGCAGTGATTTTTTTCTGCCTTGTCATTTTATCCAGGTAAGAATAGGTGAATGAAAGAAGAAAATACTAAGAGAGTAGCGAAGACCCCAGAAAAACATATACTAACCAAATCAGAAGAAACCAGAACCCAGGGGGAGAAAAAAAAGGTGGGGGGAAGAAATATATATGTATGTGTGTGTGTTTGTGTATGTATATGTATGTGTGTATGTGTGTGTGTGTGTATAGGACTGGCAAATAGAACAGAGCCACACACTCGATTTTGGATGTATTTTGATCTGTTAGAAGAAACTACCTCCCAAAATTTTAAAGAAAAATTTATATATATTTAAAAATAAGGTAAACACGATGAAAGGATGGAATATGAGTGTAAAGATGAAAATTAAAAAAAAATCCTAAAAAAGGAATTGATAAGATAAGAAGTTGGTTGAAAAAAGAAAAAAAGAGGAAAGAATATAATCAGGCTGGAGACTAGAACAAGGCTATGTGCTAGATTTAGGGTATATTTTGATATATTAGAAGAAATTGTATCCAAAATTTTAAAGAAAAAAACCACTATATATATACAAGAAATAAGGTTAAATACAAGGAAGGGATGAAATATAACAATGAAAATTTAAAAATATTTTTAAAAAGGTACTGATAAGATAAAATAGTTAAAAATGTTAAAATAGGAAAGAGGAAAAATAAAAAAATAGAATAAGAAAAAAATAAAAATAAAAAAATTGAACTTTGAAAGACTAAAGGGTTATGGGAAAAAGCCATGAATTCTCTGTGTTGCTTTCCCCTAGCTCTGGAGTTCTGCAGTTCTCACTGATTGGTGAGCTTGGTCTTGGCTGGATGTTCTTGCTGATCTTCTGGGGGAGGGGCCAATTGAAATGATTCTCAAATTTCTTTGCCTTAAGTGGAATTGCATTGCCCTTCCCAGGGGCCAGGCTAAGTAACCTGCTTGGGTTCGCTCTCCATAGCTTTTGTTCCCTGAACACTTTCCATACAGCTTTGGAGGGTGGGAATGAAAATGGTGGCCTCCCAATCTCTGGCACCATGGGAGCTGAGAGCTCAGGGCCCCACTCTTCAATGTACCATCAGAGAAATGCAGTCTATCCCTTCCATTTCCCTAGTCTCCGGCCGAACTCCAAGCTCACCTAGCTTGTGATGGAACATTTCTGTCTCTGGCCCAGGGCCTCGTTTGCAGTCTCCAAACCCAGCAGACTCCTGCAGCATGCTCTCATGCCACTCCTCCTGGAGGAGGAAGAAGGGGGGGTCTCCCCGGATCTGCCACTTTGGTGTCTGTGCTCAAACAGCAGTGGTCCAACTGTGCCTTGGATCACATTTTAAGGTAATCCTGAGCTGAGAGCCTACTGCTTGGCTCCATTTCTATAGCCAGCTTCCCTGCTCCGATACCTGGGAGCTCTCCCACATGCAGACATCCCTGGTCTTTTTGTATCCCTGTGGGTCCTGAGACCACATTGTCCCCACAAGGGTTCCACCACTCACTTAGCTTCAGGAATGATGTTTCTTGGTGGAGCAGACTTCTAAATGTTCTGATTTTGTGCTCCAGTGCTCTCTCACTTGCTGGGAGCTGGCACCTGCCCCTGAGATCTATCTTCCTGTCACTTTGGATTCACTTTTCCGCACGTTCTACCTTCTGGAAAGTGGTTGATTTTCTGTTCCTAGAGTTGATGCTCTTCTTCTCTTCTGTCTCCTATTGAGTTTGTAGGTGTTCAGAATGGTTTGATAACTATCTAGCTGAACTCCTGGGACCTGATGGTATCTCGGCCTCCTACTGTTCTGCCATCTTGCTCTATTAGATACTTTTTTAAAACAAGACTCTATTGTTTGATTGATCGATTGTTTTTGAATCCCATGATCCATCTTCATGCATTCTTCTCTCCTGTGAGGTTTATATCATTTGGCCAAACTACATTCTTCCCAACATGAGTGCTATCATTTAGCAACTTCTGGGAGACTATTCTGTCACTGAAAACTCATTTTTTTTTTTTGTAGATTTTATTTATTTATTTATTTGACAGACAGAGATCACAAGAAGACAGAGAGGAAGGCAGAGAGAGAGAAAGGGGGGGAAGCAGGCTCCCCGCTGAGTAGAGAGCCTGGTATGGGGCTCAATCCTAGGACCCTGGGATCATGACCTGAGCCAAAGGCAGAGGTTTTAACCCACTGAACCACCCAGGTGCCCCTGAAAACTCATTCTTACTGTTGATTGTCCCCCTTTCAATACTGACTCTTTCCATACTTATGATTAATTCTAATAATTAGAACTTATTCTAATTATTGTGTGTGTGACCCATTGATACCTACCTCTTTTTTCCGTGACATCAACTCTGTGTCCTTTCCCTTCACTTCAGCAACCCACCTACACTTGACATCACCAAGAACTCTTCTATCTCTGAACTCTTAAACATCAGAATGCCTCTGTACAGTAGAAGCCCCTTCTTTTCAGCTTCTCTTGCTCTCAACTCACCTGCTCTTCACATTTCTCTGGAAAGCTTAGATAAAGCCATTTTCTTACTTGATCTGCTTTCTTCCCTGGATCTATGAAACTCTACCTCCATATTTGTGCTTGTTACCATCTAGTAATAAAACTCCTTTCTTAGAGAAAATGAACTTCCAACTTAAGTGTCCATTCCATATGAAACTCTAGTTGAGGCTTGTCATTTTTTCCATCCCCTTTCATACAGAAAAATAAAGACAAGAAAGGAGCACCCTTTTTAATGGAAGAATTCCATCCCTGTGAGGGCTGTGGTCAAGAGTGAGAGATCACACTTACTCAGATGGCTCTCTATAGCAAGTGGTCAGGGGTTATGTATAGTGTATAAGGATGAGAAGATTTGGAAAGTTTGCCTAGATCTGGACTCCAGGGATTAGGAATAGGATGGGCCTAGTGGGTTCATGGAATTAACCATGCTTAGAAATGCCGTCAGGATAAAATGTACAAAAATAATCCCTTAAGTTTATTGTGCAGATGAGATAGAGCTAGATAAATGTAAGATATTATTGTTGCTGTCAGGTTATTCCAACCTTAGTTTAAGTGATGTAAAGTAATGTGAAGTAATTATAATAGTGTTCTAGAGTGAAGATGTGCAAATAAAGAGTAGTGGTATATCTTGCTGATTTGCTGACTTTGAGAAGCACATTCAGCTTCCTGTGTTCTTTTTTCTTAACAATTATATCCATAGCATGTGGCCATAGATGAGGGCTTTCTGTTACAGTTTGATAGATTATTCTATAGCTATTGCTCAATCCTTGGAGACAGTTGCCTCTGTTCTCTGCAATGCTCTGACACATTTACAATTTATATGTTATAAAGGGCTGAACAAAAATATCAATAAACAAATTGCTGACAGTATGTTGAAGAGGAGAAACTGTTTACAATAAAATTAAAAGGTAGTATGAGAATATTGAAACAGGGAAACAAACAATATCCCTTTTTCCTGGGTAAAAAAATATACTGTATTATTTTCACTTTTTGGTCGACAGATATTACTCTGCGGGTAAAGAGAAAAATGTGTTCAGGTGACTGTCATAATTAAACAGATGTTTAGTGAGAACTTTCTCTGGGTCTCGCTCTGTTGTAGTCACTGATGGCTGGAGTTAAACTATAATTCCTCTATCAAGAATTTCATCATGTGGTGGTTACCATTTGGTTTGATAAATGCAACCATAGGAGTAGATGTGAATAGAGAAGTAACGGAGAAAAATGTCACTACCTTTTTCTGGGTGAGGGAAAGAAGTGAGAGTAACCTCATAGAAGATTCTCAAAGAAGGTAACATTGAAATTCCTCTATTAGAGGAATAGGAAGATATGGGAGAGTGAATATGAGTAAAAGTATTGATGTTGGTGCACCTGGGTGGCTCAGTTGTTAAGTGTCTGCATTCGGCTCAGTCGTGATCCCAGGGTCCTGGGATTGAGCCCTGCATCAGGCTCTCTGCTCATCGGGAAGCCTGCTTCTCCCTCTTCTACTCTCTCTGCTTGTGTTCCCTCTCTCTCTGTGCCTTTCTCTGTCAAATGAACAAATAAAATCTTTTTTTAAAAAAAACTATTGATATAGACAACAAAGTAGGCTCAGGGAGCTTAAACATATCACTAATTTGAGAATATATGTTCAGGGAAGAGGATTGGGGATAGATCAAGATGAAAAGGGAAGAAAGGCCTATGTCATGAAGGAGCAGGATTGCCATGCCAAGAAATTTAGATTCTATTTTGTAAACTTGGTGAAACAGTGAAGAATTTTAAACAGAGAGGAAACACAATCAGATTTATATTTTGGAAAGTGTACACTGAAAATTTTGGAGAGGACAGATTAAGACAACAAATCATATTAGAAATTGGGACACAATTTGGTAGGCCACTGACAGTTGGGAAAGTGGTGGAGAAAAACCCAATTTAATTAATCAATTTTTTCAAAAGGTGATAAGAGCTTTACTAAAGGAAATGTCAATGGGCATGGAAAGGAGAAGGGATTTGACAGCAGATTAATAGACAGATTTGGATTTAATGATTGATAGGCTATGAGGATCAAGGAGAAAGGGAAGTCAATAATAAATCCCAGGTTTCCATTTTGTACAACTCAGTAGAGAGAAAAGAGGAAATACAGATTGGGGGAACGTGAATTTTACAGTAGTTGAATTTGAGGTACCGATGGGACCATAAAGTTGAGAGATCCCATAGACAAAGATCTGGAGAGGGAGGTAGACTTGTGATTTGTTAGCAAAAGCTGTGGTTAAAACCAAAAGAGTGGATAAGATTACGAGGCAGAGGGTATAGAGGCAAAAGAGGGACAAGCTGAGGGCAGAACTAGGAAGGCGAAAATGAGAAAGAGGATCCAGAAAAAGGATGGAGAAACTAGAAAACTAGAAAGAGAAAGAGGAAGAACCAGGAAAGAACTGGACATCATGGCAGCCAAGGAAGGAGAGATTTTCAGGAAGAGAACATTGACAAATATCACAGAGAGATGGGAGAGTTATAGAAACAGTGCTCTGTACCACTAGCCTCCACTTCCTCCTAACTTCTGCCTCCCCAAGAATCTCTCTCTCTCTGTCTCTCTTTTAATTCTGAATACTTAAATGTGTATTTTCTACAAAAAGGGGTACTCTTGTACTTAACCAAAATACAACCATTAGAACCAGGAGATTATCAGTGACACATTACTACCATTTAACTCTCAGACCCCATTTGAGTTTTACTTAGTGTCCCAATAAAGTCTTTTGTAGCAGTAGGATCTGGTACAGAATTAGTTTTGTCTCTCAATCTCTTTCAATTTGGAGTAGTTTCTCAGTCTTTCCTTGATTTCATGATCTTGACAGTTTTGCAGACATCAAATCCAATTATTTTATAAAATGCCCCTCAATTTTGGTTCACTGATGTTTCCTCATGATTAGGTTTAAGTTACACATCTTTGCTAGGGATATTCCAGAAGTCATGCTGCATTCCTGTCACTGCACTGCTAAAAGATATATGATATAAATTTGTTCCACTACTGATGATGTTAATTTTGATCACTAGATTAGTAGTGTATCTCTCAGGCTTCTCTGCTGTGAAGTTACTCCTCTCTTCTTTGTAATTAATGAATATAACACAGGAAGTTGCTTTGAAACTCTGTAAGTATCCTTTTAACCATCAAACTTTGGATTTATTCATTAATTTATTTATGTGAGTATGAAATTATGTATTCCTGTTTTATTCAGTGCATTTTCATCTATTATTATTTATTGTCTTTTTTTTTTAGTACTAAATTGTCAAGCTGGCTTTTGATGTGTACTATCATTCTCTGAAAACTCCCTTATTTCCTGGGACAAAAAGTTTTTTCAGGTTCACCTCTTACTTTTTCTTTTAATTTATTTGAGTATAGTTGAAACACAATGTTATATTAGTTTCGGGTGTACCATATAGAAATTCACCATCTCTATATGTTATGCTATTCTCACCACAAGTGGAACTATCATCTGTTACCACACAATAGTACTACAATACTGTTGACTCTATTCTCTGCACTGTACCTTTTATTCCCATGACTCATTGAAGGATCTCTTCATTTCTAAACCCACTGGAAGGGCAGATGCCAGGAGGCAGTGGTGGCTGCAGGTATATAGCATGGTTCCTTGAGACTGAGAAGGGAACGTGAGAGAAGACAGAGATACACTTCTAAGTAAAAATATTTCCCAGGATGAGAAAGACTTAAGTAGTTTTAAGAGATGATGGAAGAGAATGATAGAAAAGGAAATTGAAGGATAATTGAAGAAGCAGAGTTGCTGAGGAGACAAGAAATCATGGCTGGGTCACACTGAATAGGAAAAGGTTTTCTTCTGGGTGGTGATAGAGTTAAGTCTGGGAAAGAGGAGAAAAGAAATAATGTTTGGTTGCTCTGGTTTTCTCAACTATTCATTGAGGGGGAAGGAGAAGGTAAGGGAGCAGTTCAAATACAAACAGGACCCAACTGAGATTGGAAAACATGTATTTCTAGTATTATAAGTTCATATTGTTTTAATATTCTCTCCAGAAGTGTACAGTTCCCAGGAATAAGTGAGGAGTCCCAGGTCTCATAGCATTTCATTAATTTAGCCTCCAGCTGGCCCAATGTCCAAAACACTAGAATATTTCTGTAGATAATTACACAGGATACCAGGAGTTCACCAGAGGTTATAGCCTAGAATTATCCTTTGTCCAGCTCATGTCACGAAGCCAGATGAAGGAACTGATATTTAAGAATATCATCTAAGAGATTATCAACCACTTTGCCTAAAGTTAACTTTCCAGAAGACTACATACCTGACTTTGTTTACTCTTTCTGAAGAATTGCTTTTCCTACGTTGCATTTTAATACTTCCCTTTTCATTTCTTAAAGGTTAGAACAAATATTGGAAGTGTAAATAATTCCTTATAGTTTTCAGATATTTTTGTTGAAGATATTCCTTAGTATGTTGTTTAATGTCCCATGTATAAAGTCCATGGTTAACAATTCTTTTTAGATTTTAATACCATAATACCATTTATCTCTCTTGAAGAACTGACATGTTTCGCTTAATTGATATTGAAGGTATTGTGTTTTTCATTTTTCTCTTTGCCTGTTAGGAAGCTCAAAGCTAAATTTGTTAGTCAATGAAGAAAATGTCTCAGTTACACGAGTAGGTTTTAGCTTCTTCTACCTTACTTCAATAGCATTATTTTATGCTTTTTAAAATTGTGAAGTGCCACCACTCCATTTTAAGAGTAAGGATATTAATATATGTGTAAGTGGAAGTGACCCCACTGTAGGTACAGATCCCTTCTGAAGTTTCTGTATGTTATGAAGCAGTGAGTAATGACAAGCTGGGAGCTTTTTAACTGTGGACGAGGGAGAGTTTATGTTATGCGCACAGATGAAGATGGAAGAAAAATTTGTTTTGTATTTAGTGTGACAGAAGAATCCTTTAGCATTGATGGTATACCCGAAGAGAATCAGACTCCTTTGGATTAGTGAAAAAGTCCTTCCTTGGCTCACAGATGCTTTGCCATGGCTGTCTTTTCCTTCTTTAGTAGATTCTAGGGTCTGCTATGTGGCTGTGCTGGGATATTTTGCCCTGCTTTGGTGGGGTGTATGTGTGGGTGAAGCATTCTTTTTTCCGTGGTCAGTGCTCAGCAGGGCTGCTGTGCCTTTGCAAATTTCTAACCACTTCCTTTCCTGTTCTCCCCTCTTCTTATCCTTACGGAAAAATAAACCTGTAAAGTGACTGTTTAGTGACATATGGAGAGAGAGCTTGCTTTCTACCCACTTTCTAGCTTTTCCAGGTTTTCTTATCATGTGCCTTCCTGAGGATAATTGCTCGAGAAAGTAAGCTTGATGGAGGATGAGACACCTGAAAAACATCCTATGTCTCTTACTCCAATTAGTAAAGACTTGTTAAATCACAGAGAGTAGAGGGAGGCCTTGTGCATTGATTGATACAAGTGATGGATGACCTACCCTTTGTTTTTGGCTAGAAATGCCAGATTGGAACAATGAAAAGGCCGATTTCATCTTTTCTTCATTGTTGATATGTGCCAAAGGAAAGGCTAGTATGTAATATTCTTAGTTTGTCATTTTAAAAGTAAAATTTTACTTGAAAAGAAATATATTTTTTTTAAATGAAAAGATACTGAGTGAGTGATTATTTTTTAAAGTGCTTATATTCTCCCTTTCAGGAGATTCTTTCTGGGCTCTTCTGGGTGCAGAGGAATACACTAGAGCAGTGCTTTTCGAACCTCAGTGTGCGTACAGATCACCTGGGAACTCACTAAACTGTAGATTCTGATTCAGTAGTCCTGGATGGACCTGAGAGTGCATTTCTACTACTCTCATGTGGTTCGTGGACCACAATTTGGGTAGAACCTCGGGACAGGAAGCGCCTTCTGATATATGTCTTGCTTATGTTAGTGCACTGTATATGCCTTCTCATGCATTTATTAATTATTTCCTTCAGAATCATTTATACATGTCTCAAGGCAAAGTCCTATGTTCTTGAAAGGAGCAAAATGTGGTTTTCAAAATGTGTGGATTTACAAATGATAACTAAAGACATTTATGTATTCATTTCTTACATTTAATGGTTTTTAAAAATATGCTCCAGCCAGTTAGCTACCCTGAATACTTAATGAATGTGGCATTGGAGTTAATCAAATTTCTGGTTACATGTGTGCCTTCTGCTACTAGAATACTCTGCTCCAATAGCATATCTACCCTGATGGAAAGTAAATTTTTTGGATGATAGGAATCTTTGTTTTGTTTTGTTCACTGATGTATCGCCAGCAATTAAAACAATGCCTTGTGCATAGTAGACATTCAATAAATATTAGTTTAATTGAATTATGTAAGGAGGGCTTTTGTTCCAGTGTCTATTTATGCCTTAGTAAAATGGTTTGATGATTTAAGAGCTTGAGGTGCTTCCCATCACTTCTCATTGCCAGCACTGTAAATGTAAATGAAACAAGAGAGTAGCCTAATTATTCAACTTCCAAAAACGAGCAACCTCAGAAGTATTTGTTTTTTGACTAAATTCTTTATAAATGATTTTTTATTTGCTTTTTTCTTATGATATTGGAATGAAGCAAAGAAAATATCCAATTAATTGTATGTTTTGTGGGTAAACTCTTCTTAATATTCCTCTTCACCTTTACCTTTTTGATAAATGAGGAAAAATTACTATGTTTACTGTCAATTAGAACTCACAAATTATATTTTTTTCATCTTCTTTCTTTTTAAAGGATACTTTTTAAAAGAATTATTTAAGAGAGAGAGAGACAGACAGAGTGCACAAGTTGGGGCAGGGGGAGGGGCACTGGGAGAAGGGGAATCAGACTCTGCTCAAAGTGACCCTGAGATCATGACCTGAGCTGAAACTAAGAGTCAGACGTTTAACTGACTGAACCAACTAGGCGCCCCCCCCCCGCACCCCGTTTAATGAATATTGATGTCCCATACCAATAGTCTCCTTAGACTTTAATGCCCAGCATGCAGCAGGAAGTTTTTACTGAGTGGGAGGAGCTGAGTTTGGTCTCATTTTCTCCATTAGCTACTCCATGTGACTATGGACAAGTCAACAAACCACTTCAAGTCTGTCTTCTCATCTGTAAAGAGTCTGTCATGCTCTTATCCCTGCCTCCTGTGAGGCCCATGTGAACTGATGTGGAATACTTTTGAAACTATAAAGTTTTTTTTAAAAAATATTTTATTTATTTACTTTACAGACAAAGATCACAAGTAGGCAGAAAGGCAGGCAGAGAGAGAGGGGGAAGCAGGCTGAACACCCTGCTGAGTAGAGAGCCTGATGCAGGGCTTGATCCCAGGACCCTGGGATCATGACCTGAGCCAAAGGCAGAGGCTCAACCCACTGAGCCACCCAGACGCCCCTAGTTGCAGTATTTTTGACCCTACATTCTAACAGATTATTTTCTCATTTTAATTGTTAATAACTGCTTCCTGACCTGTGCTTTTCCTAGAATGTTATAAGCAGCCACTTCTATTTAGCATTTACTTAGAATGGTGAAGTTTGTGTTGAAGGAAATATTTCTCCAAGTCCCTATTTGAAAAGAAAAATTTTGATCTTAGATGATTTACCCAAGGTTGCACACAGCTCAATACTATAAGAAGCCTTTCACTCTAGCTCAGCTTTTTCTCTCTATAAACCCCAAACCATCTCCGATCATTTGCCTTTATCTCTTCATATTCTCTTTCTACTCTCTGATTTTCCTCCGCCCTTAATATTTCTATGTGGGCATAAAGGGCAAACATTAGCGTCATGTCTGTAAACCAACCATTGAATTAATCTATTCGACAAATACAGATTCCACTAATCAACTGGCAGTATACTGGGAATTCAGTACTAAGAATGAATTCAGACTGCAGGTGTCCTCAAGGGTGCTAATATAGGTAAATATCCATGAGAAATTATACCGATATCTATAGCTATACACACACACATATGTATATATATATGATACAGTTATGCAGTAAAATATTATCTATGTTTCCAGACTTTATGGATACCCTGTAGTTCCTACTATTGCTTAAAGTCCAGAAGGAGAGAGTAATAATTTTTGCCACCTCATTGTGTGGATGCATGTGGATGAGGAGAGGGCGTGGAGGTTCAAGAGAGGAGGAGATTACTTCTAGGTGGGAACATTGGTTATTTTGGAATAAGTAGCATTAGAACTTGGCCTTAGTGCTAGCTATCCTTGCAAAGGAAGAGCTAGATGGAAAGGGAATTTCCCATGAAGGAAGTCATGTAAATAAGGGCACTGAGTAAAATGCTAACAGATGTACAGTGAATGGTGAGCTGGTTAATTTGTCTGGGCAGCACTTACCTAAATGGGAGTTGTAAAAGAATTTATTGGAAAAGTAGACCCAGATCTTGAAGTACTGAGAAAGTCAGAATTTGAACTTGTCGTCCATCTGCTAATTTAGTCAAAATAGAGTACACCTTCTTTTGCAAATTTCTACCAAAGACTGATAAATAGGGACTTATTTTTAACTTTTCCCACCCACTCCATTTTCTTGTCCTTTTCCCCTCCTTGTAGTCCTTGTTGCAGATAGTGACACCTTTGCAGAGAAGCCATCTTCTTTGTTCTCTGGCAAAATGTCACTAATCATACTGTCCATTTATATTTCCATAGCAATATAAATATTTGGTCCTAAGAAGGTTGCAACTGAATGTATTGCAATCTTTTGCAGCTAGAGTTGGAGTCTACATGGACATGTGGCCCGCCTCTCAGTGAAGCAAGAGGCATATTACAAGCTGGCTTCTCAGCTGTGAAATGCCACTACTTAGGTCACATGCCTCAGTTTAAAAAACTGCCAGGAGCAATGCCTTCTTTTTGGTGGAGAGGCGTGCCACATGTCACCCCAAAGCTGCCATCCCCTCTGGCATCATGCGCGGGGAACTTTGATTCATATGGGGAGGTTGTGTTCTCTGCCTTTTGCAGCATATTTCCTCCGTGGTATTTATCTGGGGTGAATTCATTCTTGTTCTCATTGAATTGGGGATCGTTGTCCGTATTCATGGGGGCCACTTCTTAATCTAGAAGAATAGCTGTAGCCTTGGGGATAACAGTTGAGTGAAAATGTGAGTGGTCTCACATGTGAAAAATGGCGTATGACACGTGTATTTCCACTCAATACCTAGCTGTGATGCCACCCTTGGTGATCTGCAACATCACACTTTCTTTCACTGGGTAATGACATGCAAGGATTCCTGGAAATCAGTCTTTGAGAGCACACATTCTGGATTCATTAAAGACCATGTCCCATCAGCTCTTAAGGACTACAAAAAAGACATATAATTTGTATTTTCACAAACAGGGGCAATGCTTCTTACTGCATGTACCTTATTTTAGATTTCCCCCTTTGTAAGATCTGACATGGGCTTATGCACAAAATAAGTGCCTGATTAATACACTTTGAATGAATAATCAAACGGCGGTTCTGATAAAAGGTAATCTAATAGGCATTTGTCCTGGCCGTGATATTGGAATACTTTCGCTTCCTATTTTTCTAAGAAGGAAATATTTAAAACCCCAAAACTCTCTATGTTTATAGAGAGATAAGTTCCATCTGCCATAATAATGCCATCTTGGCTCAGATGTTGGACTTTAGACTTTACAATGTGTTTTCTCTTGCATTTTGAGAGGTTCAAGGAAAAAAAAAACTATTAAAATATGTACTTCTCCAGTTTTTTCAAATGTAATTCCCTTTTTTTACCATCTGTTCTGTTTTTAACAGTTTATTTATTTATTTATTTATTTATACTATGTTATGTTAGTCACCATACAGTACTTCATTCTTATTCTGGGTTGAATTGTGTCTTCTCAAAAAAGTTTGAATCTTAATGTCCAGTTCCTCAGGATATGACCTTAACTGGTGATAGGTTGTTATAGAGGTAACCAAGTTAAAATGAGATCATTAGGTTGGGCACTAATGCCCAATATGACTGATGTCCTTATAAAAAGGGGAAATTGGGGTATAAAGAGAGACCTGCAAACAGAGAAAATACCATGTGAAGATGAAGGTAGAGACTGAATGGCACATCTTTAAGCCATGAAATACCCAATTGCCAGCAAATCACTGGACGCTGGGAAAGAGGCCTCGAAAAGATGTTGCCTCCCCTCCCTCACATGGAACCAACCCTGCTGAATCTTGATCTTAGACTGCTAATCTCTCAAACTTTGAGACAATAAATTGTTTACACCATGTGGTGTGTGCGTTGTTACAGCAAGCATAGAAATGAATTACAGGTCTCAGGTTACTCTGTTGTGGAACCCTGTCTAAGCTCAGTTGCTTCCTGAATGTGCTGAAAAACAAATCAAAACAGAACACACTAGTGTTTATGGGGAAACTGATGCTCATCTGCTTATGGACTATTAGTTGCTTAGCCTTAACTAACCTCCCTCCCCAATCTGGCCCACCACATTCTATTCATAAATGGTAATATAACTTAGGTGTCTGTTATTATTATTGAAAAACAGTAATGATACCAGCACCATTGACTCAGCATTTATTATATGCCAGGCACTCTGCTGAGTGTTTTGTGTACATTAGTTCATTTGGTCCTCCAAATAACCCTAAAAAGTAGGTGCTGTTATTATTCTGGAAAGATCAAAAATGTTTTTCTAAGTCCTACAGGTAAAAAAAGGCAGACACAGGATCAGTCTCCTTCCAAAGCCCAAGTGTCGGACTGCTATATTATTTGTATAAAGAGGTGCTACAATATTTCATAGGCTTATATTTCATAGGTCTAGATATTGTCAGCATTTGAATGGCTATTTAAATGAGTAAGGGAAATGTAAATGAAGGCAAAGACTGTACAACCTTAAGTCAGACAGTGTCTTAAAAAATGTCAGGTCCTCGAGCTAGATTGTGTCTAACGTACCTGCCCTAGTTAATCGTGAGGACCACATAGTTCAGCCCATCACTTCTTCAGAAAAGAATAAAATGAATGCATTCTGGGTCTTCTTTTTCAGTTCTTTTCATGTTCAGAAATGTGTGTCCACTCTAAAGCTTGCTCATGTTTGATTGTAGAAGGACAGACAGAGGGAGATGTCAGAGTGTGAAGATATATATGTATATATGCCACTATTAACCTTTTTAATATGGATTTTCCTAGATTATTCTGTGTAGTTTATTCTTCTCTTAAATTTATTTATATTTTTCAAGTGGGGCTTGAACTCCTGACTCTGAGGTTGAGACCTGAGCTGAGACCAGGGGTGGATGCTTAACTGACAGAGCTACTCAGGCACTCCTCTGTGTGTGTGTGTGTTTTAACTAAATATGGTATATGCTTTCTGTGAAAAGTGAGAAATACAAAACAGTATTATTAAGAAAATGATAATTATCCATAATTCCAACTCCAGGAAATAACCAGTGTTTGCATTTTATCATATAAGATGGCAACATATTGATTTGTTCTAAAGCACACTTGACATTTCTTTAAAAACCTTCAAATTTGGGGCGCCTGGGTGGCTCAGTGGGTTAAGCCGCTGCCTTCGGCTCAGGTCATGATCTCAGAGTCCTGGGATCGAGTCCCGCATCGGGCTCTCTGCTCAGCAGAGAGCCTGCTTCCCTCTCTCTCTCTGCCTGCCTCTCCATCTACTTGTGATTTCTCTCTGTCAAATAAATAAATAAAATCTTTAAAAAAAAAAAAAAAACCTTCAAATTTGATATTCTTGGACATATAAAAAAAAAAAAACCACCGTAAACCATGCCTTCTTTTTACTGTTTCCAGAAGGTCAAACAAACATACCTATATTTCTAGAAATGAAAGATCTTTTTTCCAGTGGGCAAAGGGGAAGAAAAGGCTTCTCACTGGAAATTCCTACGACTTTAGTACTTGGGGAGTTTATTGCATTTTCTGATTTAACAATGGTCTAAACTAACTCATTCTCAAAAGCACAATGTACAAGCACTGCCAATTGATTTTATAATGGAGTGTTAGTCCATGTGGAAGCCAGCCTCTACTGTTTGGTCCCTACTGTTATGGGTACATGTTTATGAGATTCTTGGTTTGTTGTAGGAAGAAAGCATGTGTTAAGGACTGAATGACTCCAAGCACCTGAGAGGCGGTGATTCTCAGATCTGAGTAGGGGTTCATTGAATCTATGGCTTTGTAACAGCAGTATGACCATCCCTTCCTGGGAGAGATGGCTTTGGCTCACCAGTGGAGCCATCAACCTTTTAATTTTGGCTCCTCCCTTGTTAGTTGTTCAGGCAGATGCACAATAAGAAGTGTGGGTATAAAGGAGGAGATAGTGGTTAAGAGGGAGGCTTTTGGACTCAGACCTGGTTTCTTATCCTGTCAGTCAGAGTTGAGCTGTGGCCCTTTAAGCAAGTCTCTGAACTTCTCAGTCTCACTTCTCAAATATGTAAACTAGGGATTGTATTTATACTCACTTCTCATGGGATTAAACAAGATAATGGCTGGCATATCACGAGAATTCAGTAAAACATACACATGCATGCACACACATGCACATACATATATAAAAGCTAAGGAAGTGTAATATGGTGTGTTCTCTTTCAGTTAGTTTCTCTTGGGAAGCACTTTTCCTACCTTTGTAAATATAATACCTTCCAGAGTTGGCAAAGTATTTATTGGTAGAGGGGAAGAAAGGAGGCCTCATATACTACTTTACATCTGGGGGATTTGGACTTTTTAATAAGTTCCTGTTAAAAGGTAGTACCTTTAGAAAGAATAGCACTTAACGCTATTTTTCAGTAATTATCTCAAAGTTACCATATCAGTTTAGGGTGTCCATGGCAGAGTGGCCCAGAGGGGAGAGCTGATCCAGCATAGACCAGTTGGAGGACATGAAAGGCTATTCTGATTTCATCATTTTTATTTGGTTCTAGCTAGGAACATATGTAGAGCATTGTTTCCTGAAAGTCTCTGATGATCATCTTTAATCATTATCACTACTATTTCTTAAGGAATCTTATATAATCTTGGTTTATATATAGTAATTGCTTCTACTCTCTACAGTCTGAACTCTAAAATGGATGGCATCATAAAGGAAATGGTGTTATACAAGGTGGAGGCTTTAAGTCACATCAGTAAGATCATCTGTAAATAAATAAATATTTGTGCTGGTTATAAGTTCTCGGGGTAGGATCTTTTTTTGGTGTGTGTGTGTGTGTGTGTGTTATTCAGGTAGCATCTATCTCAATTCCTTGCAAGTAGATTGTAAATGTTAGTTGAAATAAATTAACCTTGTAAAGTATGAATTGTTTCTCAGATTAGTGTGATTGAGGAAAAGATATTCTTTATTTGTCTTAGGGAAGGAGTTAGAGATTTGGGGGCATCTTTAATACCAAACATTCTAAAACATTACATTTATTTTATTACATTCTCCTTCCATATTTTTTTTTCTGGGCCATAAATTCAGTTCCTCTTCTCTTTGTATCTCAAGACTTTACTTTTTACTTAGGGCAATGATTCTCCTTTCTGGCTGTATATTGGACTCACTGGGGCAATTTTAAAACCTATAAATGCCTGATCTCACCTGCAGAGATTCTGCTGAAGTCTGGAAAGCAGATCTTGGTGTCCACACTCATGTATATGTGCAAGGCCCATTCCCAAGGGACAAAGGGTCTGGAGGCAGAAAGAGAAGGTGGCAGAAAGTGGGTCTGGCCCTGGAGATAGAAAGGCTGAGCCTGTCTTGGTATCATCCAGTTTTACTTGTTCCATCCTTTCCCACTCGGTAGCCCTGGGCCTGCTTGCCATCCTTGAGCACACAAAGAAAGGATGCCTCTTCACCGAGGCCTTGGCATTAAGGCTCTCCTCTGGTGAGGATCCTTTTCCCTCAGATCTTTCAGTGGCGGGCCACTTCTTTTCACCCAGGGCTTACTTAGTTCAAATGTCATTTCCTCAGGGAGGCCTTCTCAATCTAACTTTATTACTAGTCTCCTCTCACTTTCCATACTCCTGCTCTGTTTTATTTGGTTTATGCCACTTATGAGAATCAGTAATTATCTAATTTCTTCAGTTGTTTACATATTTATTGTTAGTCTCACCTACTAACAGGATACTGCTGTATTTCCAGAGCCTAGAGCAGTGCTTGGCACCCATAAGGCTTACAATAGATATTTCTGAGTATCTATTGTTTGTAGCAAGAATAGCAACCCTTTGTATAGACATTGCTAACTGCCTCTGGTATCTCTTCTCTTGGATTTAGTAAGTTTCAGCTCAGGACAATTCTCAGTCATTCATAGTTTGCCTTAAATTTTTTTTTCATATTCCTGATTTAAAAAGTGATTTCTGGTGTATAGCAGTTGAGGAAATGAAGCTCGAAAACTTAAGCAATTTCTATTTGTCCTTTCGGCCTTTCATTTATTCACTAAAAAATATTTAATGAGAATCTAGAATATAAGAATCAAGATTCAGGTTTTTCTAAGCATGTTTCTAGAAGTTGGATATTGTGCTTGGTCATATGCTTGGTCATAATGTTTTTCAGTATGTATTTTCTGAATTTAATTCAACAAAAGCTTTAAAACAGATACACAAGTACTTTATATAAGGCTATACAAGACAGGTGCAATGTATAATCTATAGTATAGATTATAGGGTAGAATTAGAATTACTCTTTAGTAGAAGGTATTTCAGATCATCTATTTCAATGGCTTCATTTCATAGATGAAGGAGCTGAAATCCAGGGAGGATAATAGTTCATTTTTCTTGGATGCTCATAGGATAAATAAAGAACTGACAGACTCCTGGTGCTCAAAGTCATGTGAGTACTTAGTGACACAACAGATATCAGAACCATGTTCTTGGTCCAGGGTTCTTTGTCTCCACCAGTGATCCTCAAATATATGTAATTAGAACTATCTGGAATATTGCTAGCTGCTGGGGATGGTGTTGTGGGCTTGCATTTTTAGCATTTCTCTCTCCCAGGTAATTCTATTGTATAGCCAGATCTGGGGACCACTATGTACACCATATTTTTATACATGAATTTGCCTCACCTGTAACTGCAAAGATGGGGAGGTTCTACATAATGTATGGAGAGTACCATTTGTAAGACTTTCAAGAAAAACTCTTCTGATTTTTGCTTAGCTGCACAGTATTAGTCTTTGAGTTAAATCTCAATAAAGACTTGCTTCTGACATTTGATTAAATGTAACAGTTATTGAGTGTGAGGGATATAAAAATGAGTAAGACATACTTCTTAATATAGACTCTTTAAATCCTGCTTAAATAGAAGGAAATAAGTCAGAGAATCCTGGTATTCCCTTGAATTTTAAATCATTATGATTTGTCTGGCTGCCGGCAAAATGTCTTGTACCTTATAAGGTACACAGGGACGCTTAATTTGTTCTGATTTATTGTTAAATGAAAACAGTTTTTTACTTACTCAAGCTTTTTACTTTAGTATTGTGGAGTTACCTATCAAATTATAAGTACCTAAAGTGCTCTTTCATTATTTATATTCTATAAGTGATTGGAGGAAGAAACAAGAAGGAAATGCCATATTTTGTCCATCCCATGTTTTCAGATTGAGCGGTAATATAATAGATTTCATTATATCATAGGTGTAATAATTATATAGCAGGCACAATTAGTTTTTATGTTGGTAAAATATCCATAGAAAACACTGCTTCTCCTAAACAGTTTTCACTTTCTATGCTTTGTCTTTTATCCTAAGGTATCTGTAGAGAATGTTGGGCCTGATATGTTTTATATTAGAAGATACAGAAATTCATTTCTCATATTTATGGAAAGGAGAAGAGGAAAGAAAGATTCTAGAGACAGTCAGTCATGAGACTCAAAGAAACACTAGGAAATTCAGTGTACACTGAGGTGCCATATTTGTTTTTATGTTTGTTTTTTAATGATCTACCAGGAATGTTTTATAGTAAGTGGGCAAGGATTAAACTACTGGACAGTGGATTTATGGATATTATTTTTGCCAGATGCTTACCAGGACTGGGGAGTTGAAGGAGAAGGATATCTGAGTCATTTTTGGTGTCACTAACAGCCCTCTTCCTTGTCTGTTATGGCAGTGAAAATGTGTGGGAAAGTGTGGAAGGCAAATGACAAGACAGGGGTGATTGTGGTGGGTGGGTGAGTGGGGCGAACTGAGCACAAGCTAAGTTGAGATGAGAAGGAACAGACTTGCTTGTCGTGGGTCTGGGCTATATCACCAATACCAGAATCTGCTTATCTTGTTTATGCTGCATCCCTGGAAACCAATAGAATGTGTGGCACATATCAGCTATTGTTTAAAAACAAGTTAATTGAATCTATGTATGAATAACTGTTTGCACAACTATGCCAACTATTTTGAGGAAGTTGAGATTTAATAAATAGAAGTTGGAGGCTGAGGTGAGTGTCTTGGTTCTAGCATCATACCTTGCATATAATTGGCACATAAGGAAGTATGTGGTTGGTTGGGCCTCCAGCATTCGTGTTGAGATCAACATTAGAGATTTTAATAGTTTAAATGCATGAAAGTGAAGTGAGAGCACTGATTTTTCTTAATTTTTTTGGAAAGTGTGCTTCTGTTTTCATTTTTAGTTTTTCAAAAAATCAAGTTTCCTTAAACAGAGAACTCATTTCACTCAAAATTGCAGTTACTCTAAAATCATGACTCCCAGTCTCTAATATATTAACTTTCTTATTCCTTCTCTTGTACATACCAACTTTTACATTGAAACTCTGAGTACAAACCTCACAGTCTATCATGGAGTGGTGTGTGTTCGTGTTTGTGGGAACAGAATTTCAGGGTTGGGTCGTGTGTTTATTTTCTGACAGTGTGTAGGCAGTATGTAGAACAATAAATAATTTCCCTTGACAGCTGTAAAAATGGGTAATCTTTGGTTTTGCATTGGTAGATAAAATGAAGTAAAAATGATCACCAAAAAAATGGGAACGTTACTATAATGAAATAACTTAGGGAAATGGAAGTGGGATTGCCAGCGGTAAAAGAAATGCCCCTTTACCCTTGAAATAGTGAATTTTAGTGCTTTTTATTTATATACACATTCATTATATAAAAAAGGCAAAACAGTTGAATTTAGTCAATCATTAAATCAATTCAAAGAAGTTAGAGACTAACCGGTGAGAAAAACTTTCCAATGGATTCACTAGTTATTAACATATTTACTCTTTATAGGAATTCAGTCTCACCCAAAACCGTACAAAAAAATGGTTTCAGACAATAGTTTGCTGTATTTTGTCCCCACCAAACTAGCTTTTGTGTGTATAGTATAATCACTGCCAGGTTAGAACTCCTATTTCTCATCTTTGGGACATAGTGGAACAGTTCATACATTTGGCATATAATATTTTTCTATGAAATTAGTTACTTTTTAGCCTTTTTTTTTTTTTTTTTTTTAAGCATCTTGTGCTGCAGCAGGGACCACAAACCTTAATGTCTACAGAAGACAGGCATATGAGGATAAAAAAGTGAGGCTGACCCCGTGGGAACCTGAGGGACCAGGAGAGTGGGAGCCATGCTGTCTTTAGCCAACTGGAGCTACAGAAGAATGTGGAGCTGCTGTTGCCAGATCTCTTATTCTAAGAAAAGCTAGAAATTGGAAATTCTATGTGAAATTGTCTCTATCTTTAAATTTTAGCAGCTGATTAAATTTTTAAAGCACTGTGTAGACCAAACAAAGCCTAGCGGGCTGCCAGTTTGTGACCCTGGCTGCCAGTCTGTGACCGCTGCTTTGGATAACCATGCGTAGGAGGAAGGGCACATCCCCTAGGACCAGATACCCGGGATTCTAACTCAGCAGGAACTAAATATGGGTCCTTGGGCAAGTCACTCTCATTTTTAAAATTATGGATTTGGGCCAAATGATGTTCAGTTTAGTGACTTACCAAGTTTGACAACATCTATAATTTTATAAGGAGCAATAGCTGGTCTTCACGTTCATTACTGTTCATATTTTCACTGTGACTTGAGTGATTTCCCCAAATATTTGAAATCTGCCTACTGTTGGCCTCTTCGAGGGTTGTTTATGAACATTTGTTGGAACTGACCAGAGAAAATACTGTCAACTTGTCTCTGAGCCTAAGCAAATTGTTAACAGAGTTGCAGAACTTGGCTATCTCCTGCTGTAGTAAACATATTAATAAGCTCTCACCAGAAGAACTGTGAACAGATGCAGTTCTTGAAAACACAGTGTCCTTGTCCCGTTTCCTTGTCTGTTTCACAAGCCGTGCTTGTGATATCCTAGTAAATACTCTCCTTTTTGTCATAATGAGATCATAGTTCATGAATTCAGTAGAAACATCATTGTAACCAGTATCTTTAATGCACAGATCCAAGCCCCAAGGGAAGATACACAATGATATAAAATGACAAGGATTTTTTTTCTTCATTCTGTCACATATTTAAAAAAAAAAAATGCTATTACCCAATTCCTTGGAGCCAGAACTAAGAATAGTACATTGCCTTTGTAGTCACTTTTCAATGTGGAAATTTAGGTGCTTTAAATACAATAAATGTATCCACACATATCTTAGGCAGTCAACTGGGAACCATCCCCAGTTCAGTAAAATAACCATAGGCTTAACACCTAAGCACATCTTTCCTTGCTGACAACTAGCTGGGTGACCTTGAAAATTGCATACCTTTCTGAATTTCTATTTTCTCACCGATAAAAATGCTGTTTAAATATTTGCATCTCATAGAGTTGCGAGGATCACAAGAAAGCAATTAGATGTGAAAGTACTTTACAAAACAAAGCGTGGCGTGTCAGAGAGATAACATGCTAATCAATCACTTACCTCATTCAAACATGAGGAGTGGAAGTACAAATTGAATAAAGCAGCTTGTTATGCCCGATGCAGCTTTAATTCTTTGGGATTTGGAATTGGCCTCCCAGTTACATCCTTGCTTTCCTCCATTTAAAACCATCTCTCGTATCTCAACAGTTTAATTTATTTGTGTCTCTGGATACATGGAATCAAACTTGGAATCTGAGAGAAAAAAGGATTTGTCTGTTCCTTGAAGGACCTTACAAATAATCTTTTGGAATTACTCTTTTCTTTTCTTTTTTTTTTTAAAGATTTTATTTATTTATTTAACACAGAGAGAGATCACAAGTAGGCAGAGAGGCAGGCAGAGAGAGAGAGGGATGCAGGCTTCTTGCTGAGCAGAAAGCCCGATGTGGGGCTCGATCCCAGGACCCTGAGATCATGACCTGAGCTGAAGGCAGAGGTTTAACGTTTAACCCACTGAGCCACCCAGGCGCCCCTGGATTTACTCTTTATTTAAAAAGAATTATATGTTGGGGTGCTTGGGTGGCTCAGTAAGTTTAGGGGTGTCCAGGTGGCTCAGTTGGTTAAGCATCCGACTCTTGATTTCAGTTCAGGTGCAGATCTCAG
Source organism: Mustela nivalis (assembly GCF_964662115.1). Classification (NCBI taxonomy): domain Eukaryota; kingdom Metazoa; phylum Chordata; class Mammalia; order Carnivora; family Mustelidae; genus Mustela; species Mustela nivalis. Next base: position 56,187,574 of record NC_139024.1, on the reverse strand, counting down.
GCTTGTGAGATCGAACCCCATGTTGGGCTCCCTGCTAAGTGTGGTGCTAAGATTCTCTTTCTCCTTCTCCCTCTGCCCTTCCCTGCTTTTGCACTCTCTCTCAAAAAATAAAAAAAAAAAGAGTTATATGTTTAATCACCACTTTCTTTCCTTCTTTCTGGACTTCTTCCAGTTTTTCTACATTAAGTGTTAGAATCAAAGAACTTGAGTGATTGTAATGTCACCTACAGAATTATTTGGAGAACACATTATCACTTCTCTCCACTTAATCTTACATAATAAACTGTTTGCTAAGTTTCTACCTAGCTTCAGTTTTTACCATCTAAAATGGTGGCATGATATTCAAATACTGTATACACTAAATTTTCCTTCATTTTAAGCATTCCATGATTTTTTCTGGTCTTTTTTATTTTTTGTTTTTGTTTTTTCTCCTCAAGTATATCCAGTAGTGTGCTGATTCCCAGAAAAATGCAAAAGCCCTGATTTGTACCGGTTGCTGATTTCTGTGGTGTAAATTCTGCCACCATATTGGTTCCAAGGTGATGATGTTATGTCACTGAACATGGAGCTGGGAAGAGTTAATGCCTAACCGGATCTCGTGAGCCAGAGTGAGCAGCTCCAGCCCAAAATGACATAGTGCTATGATGAACATATTAGTCAATGTGGAGAAGAAAAGTTCTAAGTTAAGTTTTTATCATTGACTTATTATTTATAAATTATACTTAAAATTTATATATTTCATGCAGTGAATATATTTATTATATATCTATATAATAGCTTTTATATTTTAAAAACAGAATGAAAGAAATATATTATTGGATTTTAAGATTAATTTTTCTTATTTGATTTTTTTCTGTAGTTACAGTAATTATTTATATTCACCAGTCTCAATAAGTAACTTCTCAATAAGTAAGTTACTCAATAAGTAACTTCTAAGTAACTTTTATCTTTAAAATTTTTCAAAGCTTACTTCACTCATGTTCTATCATCCATTTCCCCATGATATGGTTCTTACTGCATTTCAGCGTGGACATCATGGAGTAATGTTTTTTGCAGGAGAGGTATTTTGGTATCTAGTTTCTGAGATGTCACATGTCACAGTCCCCTAAATCTCTGAATCTGTGGCTTTATTGTCTTTCGGTTAACATTGTTTCAGGAGAAAAGTCTCTGGAAATCTCAATTTTGTTTCTTTTGAGGGTGAATTTATTTTCTTTCAGCCTAGAGTTTGTAGCATTCTTTATCTTTGAGACAACAATAAAATGTAACAGTATGAATTTATGATGTCAAAGGTGGTTTTTTTCCCCTCCCATTTTGTGTGTAACCTTGTAAATTCTCAAGTTCCACATCTTCCTGTAGTTGGTTTCTGTTCTTCCATTATGATCATTTCTTTTTTTTTTTTAATTTTTTATTTTTTATAAACATATATTTTTATCCCCAGGGGTACAGGTCTGTGAATCACCAGGTTTACACACTTCACAGCACTCACCAAAGCACATACCCTCCCCAATGTCCATAATCCCACCCCCTTCTCCCAAACCCCCTCCCCCCAGCAACCCTCAGTTTGTTTTGTGAGATTAAGAGTGACTTATGGTTTTTCTCCCTCCCAATTCCATCTTGTTTCATTGATTCTTCTCCTACCCACTTAAGCCCCCATGTTGCATCACCACTTCCTCATATCAGGGAGATCATATGATAGTTGTCTTTCTCTGCTTGACTTATTTCGCTAAGCATGATACGCTCTAGTTCCATCCATGTTGTTGCAAATGGCAAGATTTCATTTCTTTTGATGGCTGCATAGTATTCCATTGTGTATATATACCACATCTTCTTGATCCATTCATCTGTTGATGGACATCTAGGTTCTTTCCATAGTTTGGCTATTGTGGACATTGCTGCTATAAACATTCAGGTGCATGTGCCCCTTTGGATCACTACGTTTGTGTCTTTAGGGTAAATACCCAGTAGTGCAATTGGTGGGTCATAGGGCAATTCTATTTTCAACATTTTGAGGAACCTCCATGCTGTTTTCCAGAGTGGCTGCACCAGCTTGCATTCCCACCAACAGTGTAGGAGGGTTCCCCTTTCTCCGCATCCTCGCCAGCATCTGTCATTTCCTGACTTGTTGATTTTAGCCATTCTGACTGGTGTGAGGTGATATCTCATTGTGGTTTTGATTTGTATTTCCCTGATGCCGAGTGATATGGAGCACTTTTTCATGTGTCTGTTGGCCATCTGGATGTCTTCTTTGCAGAAATGTCTGTTCATGTCCTCTGCCCATTTCTTGATTGGATTATTTGTTCTTTGGGTGTTGAGTTTGCTAAGTTCTTTATAGATTCTGGACACTAGTCCTTTATCTGATATGTCATTTGCAAATATCTTCTCCCATTCTGTCAGTTGTCTTTTGATTTTGTTAACTGTTTCCTTTGCTGTGCAAAAGCTTTTGATCTTGATGAAATCCCAATAGTTCATTTTTGCCTTTGCTTTCCTTGCCTTTGGCGATGTTCCTAGGAAGATGTTGCTGCGGCTGAGGTCGAAGAGGTTGCTGCCTGTGTTCTCCTCAAGGATTTTGATGGATTCCTTTCGCACATTGAGGTCCTTCATCCATTTTGAGTCTATTTTCATGTGTGGTGTAAGGAAATGGTCCAATTTCATTTTTCTGCATGTGGCTGTCCAATTTTCCCAGCACCATTTATTGAAGAGGCTGTCTTTTTTCCATTGGACAGTCTTTCCTGCTTTGTCGAAGATTAGTGGACTGTAGAGTTGAGGGTCTATTTCTGGGCTCTCTATTCTGTTCCATTGATCTATGTGTCTGTTTTTGTGCCAGTACCATGCTGTCTTGATGATGACAGCTTTGTAATAGAGCTTGAAATCCGGAATTGTGATGCCACCAACTTTGGCTTTCTTTTTCAATATCCCTTTGGCTATTCGAGGTCCATTATGATCATTTCTATTGGCTTGTTGTCTTCTTTGTTGGCAGAGACTGCTATTCTATGTGTTGTCCTGCATATAACCTAAGTTTTGTGTTTTATTTTTTCTTTTCTAATTTTTTGTTTTATATTTAAATTTGTCCACTTTATCACTAATGTAGCTTTCCACTTTATCTGTTTTGCTCTTTTTTCTCTCCAATGTGATATTTTTGATATATTATTCTATTTTTAATAGAAAAGATATCTTTTTTAAAGATTTCTTTTAATTTTTTAAATATTTATTCTTTTTTTCTTTGAGAGAGAGAGAGAGAGAGAGCATGGGAGGAGGGGCAGAGGGAGAGAGAGAATCTCCAGCAGCCTCTGCATTGAGTGGAGAGCCTGACAGGGGCTCCAAGTCACAGCCCTGAATTCATGACTGAGCTGAAATCAAGTAGTCCAAGGCTTCACTGGCTGAGCCACCTAGGCTCCCCTAAAGATCTCAAATGTCAAGGAGATATTTTCTAAAGTTGCCTTACATTTCCTCAAAAAACTATTTTTGAGACTCCCCACCCCCTGCCATGACTTTAGAGCATTGTTACTTTTTTTCTGTGCTACAAATTTTCTTTTATGGATCCATGATGACTGTTTCTCCCATTGCCCGTCTCTGGGTGGGGCAAAGTCTGGCCCGATCTGACAGGCCAAGGCAACTGGCAAACCTAACTGTCCTGACAGCTGCAATTGTCTGCTCCTCTGCCAGCAACCTGTGCTGCAAACCTGAGATTGGAGAGCAACCTGACTTTAGGGCACTTGGCATGGCCTCCAGCACAAAGTAGCAACAACAGAGCAGGCATTCAGCACAGTTTCTTCTCCTACGTGAGAAAGAACTGGTCAAAATTTAAGTTGGGGAGAGAAATCTTTGATATGGGTGAACAGAATTCAGATTGCTACCTATACTGCTTCCTAATCCAGCCCCTTCAGTTTGAGAGTGTGTAGAAATGTTGACTGTATTCTAACAGATCATTTTCTTTGTGTTCATTGGTTTCCAAACTTATTGAGAAATTTTTCTCAACTTGGGTATTTTCTTGGACATTTTCATGGTGATTTGGGAAGGGAGTTATTTTATTTTCTTCTGTGTATAGCCTCTGTATTGCATCTATTTAGAAAAAAAATCCCTGAATTTTGTTTGCTTAGTTTGCTCCTCATAATATTTTACTTATTCAGTTCCACATAAAAAAAGGAAGCCAGATGATTTTTAGAATTATATTTTAGGTTTTTATTTTAGCACAGCCATCATTTATAGGCTGCATGATGCATTATTCCTTGTATCAATGTTATTGGTTCTTATTATTCCTCTTATGTTGCGTGCTGAGGTTGAGGAGGGTCATACATATGACACAGGAATCACTGCTGATCCTGATTAATAGGATAGGATAGGAGTTAATAATACTTAAATATATTATATATTCAAGTATAGTCAACAGATTATCTATGCCAATTAAATGATGCAAAGTCATAGAAATAGAAAGCAATCTAGAAACCATTTTTGTATTATTTTGAATTCATATGTATTCAAAGTTTTCTTTGTTTTGTATTTCCACACTTACAATTTCACCTAAACTTACATGCACACCAGCTTGGATTCTTTAAGAATTAACCAATTACCTAGATTAGCATACTGGTTCAAACCAAAAGGAAAAATAACCCAGCATATAAAAATCAAAATGGATAATTCTCAAAATGGATACTCTGCAAATAGTTAAGAATTGTCAAGTCTTTCTCAAGAATTTTTAAGAGTTCCTAGAGCAATATATATGGGTGTACATGTGTGTATGTGTTTGTATTGGAGGTGTGATTAGTATGAGAATAGTATTATATTTAATTAATACAGTGCAAATTATAGTTATATTTTTTCCCTCAGTGTCAAATTGAATGATAAATCTCTTACACGTTTTTTTCCATATTACTTCATTAAAGCCTATTTTTATGAGTTACTTTAGTTTAATTTAAACCTCTTTGAATGGGCTCCTGGGTGGTTCAGTCTGTTAAGCATCTGCCTTCAGCTCAGGTTATGATCCCAGGTCCTTGGATTAAGTCCACATGGGGCGGCTCCCTGTTCAATGGGGAGTCTGCTTCTCTCTCTTCCTCTGGCCTTTTCACCTCTCATGCTCTCTCTCTCCTCAAATAAATACATAAATTCTTTAAAAAATAAAACTCTTTGATTAATAAATACATTAAAAATATGTAACCTCTGCAATTCTATACTTGTATTCTACTCGTTTTCTCCATTTCCAGAAAATATTCAAACACAAGACATTTATGTTCAAATTCATTTGAATTATTTTTTACTGAAACATAGTGCTTCTCCTGATTCTATATAACATGTTCTACTTCCTGGGTCCACTAATTTTTAATTTCCCTCTCTTTCTCATGCCCCCCTGCCCCGAGAAACAAAAAAGTAGGGGTCAGACCTGTCCTCTTTAATTTTTTTCTTTTTAATGATGAATTTTTTTTCTATTTTATGATCCTGGTATGCACAATTTTTTTTTCCTTGGTATTAGTCTTCCAGTTAACAAACCTCAATATATTAATAGTAGATGGCAATTTCCACACTGTTTCCCTGTATTAAAGGTAAGTTGCCAAGTTATAGTTGTTGTTGTTTTTTTTTTTAAAGATTTTATTTATTTATTTGAGGGAGAATGAGTGAGAGAGGGCATGAGAGAGGAGAAGGTCAGAGGGAGAAGCAGACTCCCCAAGGAGCTGGGAGCCCAATGCGGGACTCGATCCTGGAAGTCCGGGATCATGACCTGAGCCGAAAGCAGTTGCTCAACCAATTGAGCCACCCAGGTGCCCCAAGTTATAGTTTGTTTTAAAGCTCTGAAATTTTTATCTTGTATAACAGGTTTTTAACATTTTATTTTAAGACTCTTTTAATATAAAAAAGTACAGTAAATCACATTTTAAGCCTGTGTCATCTAGAGAAAGCATCTTTCATTTCTGTACTCTTCTGCATTCCCTGAACTACTATTTTAAATACAGAAGAGAACCTTCTTAACGTGAGCCCTGTAAAAAATATGTTTAAAAATTTCTCTATTATTAGCTTCTTTATTAATTTTCAAGGTTGGTTCTGAAAGAAAATGTAATAATTCTGTGCTGGTGTGGGCTCAGGTTGTGTGTGAGCCCCACTGAGATCTAGCTTCGCTCAGTGTCACAGAGTCAGGAGATGAGGCAGCCTTGCACAAGGGTGAAGAGCACAGTTTCTGGACCACCTTTGGTCCAAATCCAGGCTCTGCCAGCTACTAGACAAGTTCTTTAACCTCTCTGTGGTTCAGTTCCCTTACCTGTCAAGTGGGGATAATAATCTCTCACCTTAAGGTAATTAAATGACAAATGAAATCATGCCTGGCACACGGTACATTGTTGTAGAGTTTGTTCCCATTATTATTACCCATTCTGTAAAAGTGAGATACCCTATGTAAATTATGTAGCCGTAAAGGATACTTATTGACTTGTGCTGCTGGGCATGGCCTCTTCAGTTCTGTGAGCAAGAGGAGAAGCCAGGGAGTGGAAGCCCTATGGAATGGGATTCCCAAAGCCAAAAGGCAGTTGTCTAGGTTGGAGAAGGCAGAAGGAATGTTGGGCAAGTAGAAACAACAGATGTCCACTCTATATGGGGAAAGGTTATAGGAATCATAAAGGGAAAGAAGCAAGAACAGTGGTCCTCATGATCAGAAGTACTGTTCTGTGAAAGAAGGATTAATCTTGTTCCATGTATTATAGAGTTTGAGAATGGGGCATATAGGTATGAGTTGCAGGACATTGGATTCCTCTAATTCAAAGGGATCAAACAAGCTAGCATTCTGTAGTGGAATAAATTGTAACATAGAACTATGAGATTCCTGTTGCTAGTAAATACTATTAAACAGAGTTCTAAAAATCACTTGCTAAAGAGAAGGTCCTATGTAATAATAGACAGGGAGGGAGAGATAACAGTAAACATGTCTAATTTCAACATTCCTATAAATGTTGGACCTTTAGGGGACACTCTCAGATCTTTGAGACCTTGCTCTGCTAATTGTCTTCTGCCACTCAGTCCTCCAAATTTCTAATGGAAAATGTTGACATTTTTATTCAACATTTGATTTCCCTGAGCTATAGTTTGGATGGGATTTTATTTTTTCTTTCATATTTAACTATATACAGTCTGATCCATGCTCATCAATGCTTACTGGAGACAGAGTCCAGAAACACTGCCAATTCTCAAAGCCCATTTTACCTAATAATGGCAGCCAGACTAAAGAACTAATAAGTTTCTGGCACGATACCTTTGATTCTGGCATCAGTAAATTTTACTGAGAGAGCAATTTCATTTATTAATTGATCTTGTTAATAAAGCAATTAAATTCTCTTCAACAATGAGAATAAATTCCTTACAGAGAGTAAAATGTGAATTGGAAATTTGGTTATTTGTGTATTTATTGCTCAAATATGTATTCAGTATGATACGTGCCTTAAATCTTCCGTAGAAGTAGGCAGTTTGTAAATTAAATGTGTCTGTCATTTTAGACATATTTCAGCCAGTATTATCATAAAGAGGTCTGTTTTGTTTCTATCTTGGTAGTATTTGGATTATACTTTAGATGGCCAATTACCAAACAGATAAATGTTTAACATGTTTAAGATTTATTTGAATGGGATAGAAAAATTAGTAAAATAGCTATTATGATTATCCAAGTAGGAGAGAGGTAAATAGAGTAAAATAAAAAGAGTTAAATAAGTAACCCAAACATGATTCTCTGTAAAGTTATTTATTTTATTTTTTTAAAAGATTTTATTTATTTATTTGACAGACAGAGTTCACAATTAGGCAGAGGCAGGCAGAGAGAGGATGGGAAGCAGGCTTCCCACTGGGCAGAGAGCCTGATGTGGGGAGAGTCTGATGAGGACTCAATCCAGCACCCTAGGATCATGACCTGAGCTGAAGGCAGAGGCTTTAACCCACTGAGCCACCCAGGCACCCCACTCTGTGAAGTTATTTAAAATCATCTTAAGTTAAATGATTTCAAAATAGGTTGTAATTAACCTATCTACCATAAGCTCTTTTTAGAAAAACAAGAGCATAGGATAAAAGCTAGGTTTATATTCTCCTTTATTATAAAAAGCCAAGTTAAATTCTTAAAATGAGCAAACAAAACAAGATTCAAAGGTGAAAGGAATCCCATCAATGACTCAGCAAATAATGCTACAAGTCCCCTAAAGTTCCCTAAACTCTACATGCTTATATTATGACATGATAAAATTAAAATGAACCATGATTTTTACAATTCTAAGAGTAGGGGAAATGATTTGATTTTATATCTTATTTTCACTGATTTCATTTTGCTCAACTCCACTCATGTTATTCTAGCATTTGAAAGGAGAAATAATAAAGCTCTTTGTGTTTTAAAAGGTGGCTTATAGGTTCCCTGCAAGACAACTCTTGATTATTGGCAATAATTAATAGGATTCATGGCATATGTAATTTAAATACCATAAAATCTCTACATAATTCTTTTTAGACTTTGTGATGTGATATGGATGTCATTGTATCCATTTTTTCTATCTTTTTTCTCTCTTATCCTGAGTTAAAGTTAAAATCTATCTGTAGGATAAGGAGAGAAGACCCAGGAATGTGACAAATCATGAAGAATGCCTATTTGGAATTAAAATCTAGGCCATAGCTAATCTAAAACCTGTGTAACCAGATAATCATTAAATGATCTGTCTTGGAACACATACATGCAGTGAACCCAAGGTATAGCCTACATAGTTGAGAGTAGTATCAAAAGTATCAAAAGAGGACCATGTATATCATGAATCAGAGAGCACAAATAGGAAGTAGTAAAGGCAAATAATAGATTTGAATTATTTTGAGGCTCCAATTCTATTTCGTGATTACTGTTACTTACCTGTAATTACTTACCAGTAGCATTTTCTTATTAAAAAAACTTATGGGGGCACCTGAGAAAGTGTAGCCAGGTTCTTTAAACATTTTAATAGGAAATTCACGTTTCAGATTGGCTGGGGGTTCCTCCGCTTCTATGGTTCTTATGAGGTTTCTAAATTTCTAATTGCCTTTAAACTATTGAACTGAGGACCTTTCTGTATCAGTGGGCCCCAAATATCAAAAACACGCGTGGAATTTTCAAATATAGACACTCTAAGTCTTCTTCGTAGACCTACAGAAGGAGAATGTCCAGACGTGGAGTACCAAGGTATGTCATTATTATTTTAAAAATGTTCCTGGTGAATATTGTCACTTCTTAGGTTTGGGAACACTTGATCTATACAACTCCTAGGATAGTATCTTAACTTCATGGTCATTTTGTACATTGTATTACATCTCCTGTACCAGGTTGCAAGCTTCTAAACAACAACACTCCTATTACATTACATTAATGCTGAGCTTTTTTATTTTTTCTAAAATAACTTGCATGTGTTAGACATTAAAAACATTTCTATATTGGGGCGCCTGGGTGGCTCAGTGGGTTAAGCCGCTGCCTTCGGCTCAGGTCATGATCTCAGGGTCCTGGGATCGAGTCCCGCATCGGGCTCTCTGCTCGGCAGAGAGCCTCTCTCTCTCTCTCTGCCTGCCTCTCCATCTACTTGTGATTTCTCTCTGTCAAATAAATAAATAACATCTTAAAAAACAAAAACAAAAACAAAAAACCATTTCTATGACCAAGGTTTGTTTTTTGTAGGAGGAATATGAAATTGTTTTTAAATATGCAGCTAATATTATAATGAAATGTTTTCTATTCCATTTATAATTGTTGACACCAGTTATTCACATTCCCTGGAGGCCAGTTTTAGTCACGTCCATCAGTAGTCCATACCCAACCCAAAGAATTCTTTAAATAAGGTCCATGAGTTTCTTTTTAACATTAGCTGTGTTTAAATAGCAAATATGATTCCACATTGAATTTAAAACATGACTCAATGTTCTCATATGATGGAAGATTTTTAACATTGTCTTATGAAATTATGAAAATTCCTCGGAAGCCAATGAAACAAGCTATTGAGTTTGAATGAATGAATGTGTGTGTGTGTGTGTGTGTGTGTGTGTGTGTTTGTGTGTGTGTATTACCATAACTGTCATCACCACTCTCTCCTACCATCATTGTTTACTACCTATTGAGTGTAATGCAAGGTGCTTTAAATATATAAACTCATTTACTTTTTATAATACTCTACTAGTAAAAGCATTTCTCTGCTATGTTCCACTGTTTATGTTTGGCTTGGGGAAATCAAGACAGATAGGACCTTGTCTCTACCATTGAGGAGTTTATAGTCTCATGGAGGGTCCTCAAAACACTTTTACATATTTTCTTCCTTGCTATTAAAGTTATTATTTTTCATTTAATAAGTTTATTTCCCAGTGATCACCTGGACTCATTTTTAATGCCATTTAAACATACCGTAGAAAATTGCTTTAAAACTTAAAGCAGAAAGGACATAATTGAAAAGATTGCATTAAGAAGAGATGGGTACATTTTGAGCCCTTAATATGCATGATTTCATTTAATACTTGTATTTTATATAAGATTTATGAAGGGGAAAATGAGGGTCATAGATGTTAAGAGGTATGCCAAAGGTCACCTATGTTCTAAGTAGAAAATGCCAGGATTTTATTCTTATCTGGAAGCATCCAAAGCCTTTACATTTCCTTTGGAATCATGCCATTTCTATCTTTCACATCGTTTTGGTGCCTGATTTCTAGTCTGGCAACTGTGAAAAAGAGAGAGTTCTCCAGGTAATCTGAGGTTTATATAGCAACAGTTAAGTTTTGCTATTATATGGGGTATATTAGTAGAATCCCTGTTAAAATACTTTTAAGATGTTAAAGTAAGAGGTAACAAAACCAGACGTAAGTAAATTTGGTTTTGACATCCATCCCATAAGAAATGCTGCTAAACCTATTTGTCAATTCCTGGCAGCAGAATCCTCACCTTACTTGTCATTCACAAATCCACTTGGTTCAAAGTCTTCTCTAAATGATGATCAGGAGGATTTGAGACTTTTTAACATAAATATTAGTTGGAAATATTAGTTGGATCAGGAGGATTTGAGATCTTGTAACATAAACATTAGTTGGAAATGGCTGAACTTACATCATGTAATGAGGACTATAAACACTTAAGTGAAGCATAATTTATGCAGCAATTGTAACGACTATAAGGCAAGGTTTGATATAGATGTCTAGTTGTGATTCAATAATTACTGAGATACATCACCTTATGGGGCTGAGAGAATCACCTGCTTTTGGTCTCTGGATTTCTTTTCCAAATTTGCAAGTCATTCTCTTTATTCATGCTGTTCTTGTCTCATTCTGGTTTGCTTCTTTGCATCAAGGTTATTATTATATCGACAAGAAATTCTTGGGCTCTGTCCATGTGATTATTATTCTGAGGTCACTTTAAGTACAGAGTGTTTTTCTATTATCTTTAAAGGGGGACTACTACTTCTGATATACTTTCTGTTAGATAATGTCCAACTTAGTTTTTGTCTTTGGTAGAGCACTCTAGCACTGCCCCAGACTCTAATCCACTGCCCTCATGTTCTTCTCTGTAGCAGAAAGAAGGGATTTAACTTTGTTAACTTTCTACAAAAGAAATTCTGAATAGAAATTCAAGCTAGAAATGGATCTCATGTTATACAGAACTATGGATGCCATGTCACCTTGTGCTTAATATTGTTACATGTCTTCATTCACGCAGGCATTTCTGGAGTTTTACTCTAATCTTATTTCTGCTATAATTCCATGGGCTGAAAAAACAAAACTTTTCTTTAAGAAAAATGAAGCCTTATTAAGATCCATTCCTTTTTAGTTGTCTTATGTTGGGTCACCAGGAAGCAGACTCTGAGATAGAGATCACAGGAAGTTTATTAGGAATGCTTTTGGAATCCATACCTGTGAAGGAAGGTGAAGAAAGGATAGAGGATTGAGCACAGAAGGTTGCAGTGTGGTCTGGAGCCCTGGTTCACTGGACATGGAGCTCTGTAACTGAAGTATTGAACCAATCAGTTACAATCAGTTAGGGTGAGGACGTGACCCTTCATACCACGGCATTGTCATTGGTTGTAGGCTGCCCTTGAAGTTGACCTTGCATGAGGGAGCTCTTTCAGTGGAGGCAATTCTGGACAAAGGTTGACAGCTGAGAACTGTCTAAATAGCTGCAGAACAAATCCATCATTGCTAAAGACAGGATCTTAGCAGCACAACAGAGCATCCATGGTACTAGTGTTTCATGAAGAGGAAATGGTGGCATAGATTAAATGAAGCTTTCTCAACTTTCAAAATCATTCCTCCTCTTGATAAACACAAAATGTGGCCCAGATAAGTCTGAGGGAGGGGTAGTTGGCTCTTGAGTGACAATCTGTACACGCTGCACCTTTCCATTGGGTGAAAGTATATCCTACATCCTGATAATCATTAGAAGACATATATTTTCTTTTGTTTTCCTTCCCTTCTAATTTTCCTTCCCAGCCTCCCCTATGCAGAAGTCTGAACTGTAACATTTCTTGGTATTTTCTGCAAAATATCAGGATAAAATCTTCACAACAATGTTGTGATACCCCTTCCACTTTTTGTGACTATTCTATAATACCCTGAACCATGCCAGCACTATACCAAATGCTCACAAAAGATCAAGTGATTAATATGAAAAGGAGGAACCAATGGATAGTATCTGCTTTCACTCTCAAAAGCTTTTAGTAAAGGTCTACCTCAAAAACAAGGTAAATGAATAAATAGAACCTAAATTGGGTTTTTCTGTTTTGGTCCTGAAAAAAATTGAATTGCTACTAATTTTGAAGTCAAATGGCATGTATAGCAATCAGAGACATATCACATAGAAATCCACATTGAAATATGGGGATTACTAATTTGTGCCAGTTAGAGGAAGGAATAGGTGGTGTGGGTGAAAGAAAATTAACTCTAAAATAAAGGATAATGACTGTTAAGGGATCAGAGAAGGAATTGATGATAAAAGAGAAGCTCTTTATAAATTTCTGAAGGCATTTGATATATTCACCAGCAAGCATTCATTCCTTATGATGTGCTAGATACCTGGGATACTAAGATGAACAAAGAATGCTGCCTACTGTCAACCAAATTGTTCTCTAGAGATAATACACAGAAAAAATGTGCAGGTGGGTCCTAGTAGCCACCTGAATATGTATGTCCAGATGCTTACTCTATTGGGTAATACTCCTCTGACTTTCCCACTTCCTACTCTGTCTCTGTTTGAGATTAATATGTTAAGTAAAGTATCTATAGAGTAAATGCAATTCTGTATTATGTAATAAGTATATTTACATATATGAGGGTGCTATTATTAGCTTTGGGGAATATTGATTACTGTGATCAGAAAGACTGGGGAGAAATCGACAGCTCTGCAAGAGAGAAGATAAACTAGCTGGTTAGTGTGCCAAATGCTATGCTAGTTTGTTGACCTCAGTGGCTGGAAAAGGATATCTGGCACTGAAGCTGAGAAAGTCAAAACATTTTCACTATGGGTTAAGACATTTTAAGGTTTTAGAAGAAAACATTTTAAAGTGCCATTTCTAATAAAGGAGAGACTTGCATTTTTTATTTTAAAGATTTTATTTATTTATTTGACAGAGAGAGACACACAGTGAGAGAGGGAACACAAGCAGGGGGAGTGGGAGAGGGAGAAGCAGGCTTCCCACTAAGCAGGGAGCCTGATGCAGGGCTCAATCACAGGACACTGAGATCATGACCTGAGCTGAAGGCAGATGCTTAAGGACTGAGCCACCCAGGCACTCCTAGACTTGCACTTTTGAGTAAGGTGGGGTGTTTTAAAATGTGAAAGAGGGAGATGAGTCAGAACGTTTCATCACAGGGGATGCCTTGTTGGCTCAGTGTGTAAAGCACCTACTTGCAACTCAGGTCATGATCCTAGGGTTCTGGGATTGATTCCTGCATCAGGATCCCTGCTCAGCGGGGAATCTGCTTCTATCTCTCCCTCTGCACCTACCACTCCCCACCCTGCTCGGACCCTCTCTTTCGCTCTCAAATGAAATTAAAAAAAAAAAAAAATCTTAAAAGGGAAAAAAAAAAAGCCTCCACCACTTACTAGCTATGTGAATGGGCAAGCTGTTTCATTTGTATTTGGGGCTAATACTTGGCTTATTTATATAACCAGATCAAATGACACAGTGTATATGAATGCACTTTGAAAACTATAAAGCACAATGAAAATGTGATAAATTATTATAAAATTATAGGCTATAAGCTACCAAATATTAGCTGAAAAGGAAATCTAGGAGTCATTGTAGTTTGTTGCCTACAAAACTGGGAGTGATGGGAAAGAAAACAACTGAAAACCCGTACAGATGTGATTTAATAACAATTTTAAATGGCCGTAGAATATTGAGCATCATCTAGAAAGGTATTGAGAAAAATAGCTATGGTTGAACAAAGCCTCATGTATCTGCACCTGGAAAGATGAAATTCTAGAATTGAATTTTGAGAAAAAATAAATGTAAATGGATCAAAAAAAAAAATAGTGGGCCAGAACACAATCAGTGTATACACAGATGTCCAAATATGCAATGAATGGAAATAGTTGTCATTATCTAGTCTTAAAAAGTTGGTTAATATAATCTATGAATTAACATCTGTAAGGTTCACAAAGATTAAGGATTGTAAAGATGTTTCATCATTACAGGAATACTAGATTTTAGGAGAAGCTATCCTTTGAAGTTTGAGAGGGGTGCTGAGATAAAAAGTTGAAGCTTCTACTTTACCCATGAAGTTACCCTGACGGAGCACATGTACCAAAGATCGATGGGGTGGGAGGTGTGGAGACCAGATCACCTCACATCCCTCCTAGAGGAGGGGGAGGAGTGGCAGAGGCAAGATTGGGCAACCTTTGCCTTCTAAAGTGAGGGGTGTCCTGTTACTGTGATTTTTCCCTGTAGCTTTTCTAGTTACCTCCTTCATCCTAGGGGAAATTCAAGAAAAGACTAATAATATTGGCAATGTGTGGTTTATGTGCCTATTTACTTACACCTCAGCCCTTGGGTACCATTCCCCTCCTTGCCTGAGAACATGCAGGGTCATTGGGATTCCCTTGAATTCAAGGCCACTAATAGTGTGCCTGGATTAAAGATTACCCAGACACCTGTATATCTTTCAATGAATGAATCAGCGAATTGTGGGACATGTCATGACCTTTCCTCCTGTACCCAGAGCTATGCTCACCCTCAACCTGAGTATAGTGAGGCTGGCAGATTTCTTCATTAGTAAGTTGCTTGTTTTCAGATGTTGGGTTCATGGTAATATTGGCCAGGGAGACTTTTTGTTAAATTGTTTTGGTTCCTTTTGCCTTTGGCTATAATTACTTGGGCTTCTGTCTTTTATAAACGACAACAATGTTTTAATGAATAGTGGAGAGTAATAAATCTAACACAAATATCCCATAGGCAATGCCTATTTACTTTCACATACAGTTTAATGACTTTAAACCATGGTTCTGTGTCAGCTGGAGAGGTCCAAAATACCTGCCCAAATTACATATAATTAAGGGGCTTTAGCAGTTTAGGGAAATTCAGTTATGCTGCCAAGTAAGAACATTTTAATTCATAGAAAGTATAATTTGCTTTTCTTCCTGTCTCTACTTTACATCATTTTGCCTTTTACCATATAAATAAGGATCTATTTTTCCAGAGTTCCTATACTATGGAAACAATGTAACTGTATTTCCTCAAATTGGGTTCCATATATCTCCGTGCTTTGATGACTTCCTGACAGTGTTTCACATGGAAGAAGTATTTGATGTTATTAACCCTTTGCAAATAACAAGGAGATATTTGGCACACTCCAGAAAAATATATGTTATTGCTTTGATTAACGAAGAAATCTCATAGCACATTTCATTGTTAGAAAGCCCAGAGCCAGACTCTAATGAAAGGAAGCACATTATTTCTCCTTAATTTACTTGGAAAATATTAATTGATCACCTACTATGTGCCAGATACTATGCTAAGTTCTAGGAGTATATCAGTGAACAAAATTCTGTTTTCAGAGAGCTGATATCCTACTGGAAAAATGCAATAAAATGATAAATAAATTATATATTATGTTAAGAGCTAAACACCATGAAGCTGAGAAGCAGGGTAATGGTGGTATAGAGAGTCAGAGAGGGCTATATCTTAAATAAAGTTGTCAAGATGGGCTGCATTGAAGAGGGAACATCTGCCCAAAGAATGGAAGATGGGTGTATTCATTTTCTGTGGCTTCTGTAACAAAATACCATAAAATAGTGGCTTAAAACAACAGAGATTTATGTTCCCATGGCTTTAGAGGTTAGAAGAGGCTAAGTCAATGTTGATAGGGCCATACTCTCTCTGAAACCTGTTGGGGAGAATCCTCCATTGCCTCATCCTACCTTCTGGTAGCTCCTGGCAATCCTTGACTTTCCTTGGTTTGTAGCTACATTACCCTGATCTCTGCCACCATCTCTTCACATGACCTTCTCTGTGTGTGGTCTCTGTGTGTCCTCTCCACTATTTATAAGAGCACAAGTCATGTTGGATTATGGCCCACCGCAATGACTGTATTTTTAACTTGATTACTTCTACGATGATCTTATTTTCAAATCAGGTCACATTCATGGGTACCAGGGATTAAGACTTCAACATATCTTCCTGAAAGACACATTTCAACCCATAAAAATGAGATAATCAGCCATGCAAATATTTGTGTTTTGAGCTAGAGTCCAGTACAAAGGCCCTGAGAGGGGAGCATGATGGCTGTGTTGGAGGAACATGAAGGAGGGAATTTTTCTGGTACAGGGTGAGTGAGGGGAGAGTGGAAAGCAGGGTAGGTCAGAGTAGAACCAGGGATAGCCCATGAGGATCCTTATGGGCCATTTAGTGGGGCATGGCTTTTTAATAAACAGTGAAATAGAGAGCTTTTGGAATTTGATTTTTGTCTTTAAATGTTCACTCCAGGGGCGCCTGGGTGGCTCAGTGGGTTAAGCCGCTGCCTTCGGCTCGGGTCGTGATCTCAGGGTCCTGGGATTGAGTCCCGCATCGGGCTCTCTGCTCAGCAGGGAGCTTGCTTCCCTCTCTCTCTCTCTGCCTGCCTCTCCGACTGCTTGTGATTTCTCTCTGTCAAATAAATAAATAAAATCTTTAAAAAAAAAATAAATGTTCACTCCAGCAATTGTGTTGAGAATAAGTTACGGCAGCAGAGGCTGATGCAGGGAATCTGATTAGAAGTCTGTTGCAATATTCCAGGTAAAATAGGATCATGGTTTGTATCAGGATGCTAGCAGTGGAGATGGTGATACTTTGCTGGATTCTGGGTGTTTGAAATGTATAGCCCAAAGATTTCCTGACAGATATGAATGTGAGAAAGAAGATTCAGGGATGCCTCCAAGGAGTTGGATGTGAGCGTCTGGAAAAAATAGTGTTAGTGATAGGTTGAGATGCTCAGTTGAGGTCTTGCCAAGTTTGAGATGCTATTACAACTGGGGTGGAGATCCTGAATAGTTAGTTGCATATAAAAGTCTGAAGCTCATGGGAGACACCCAACAGAAGAGCTGCCTCTTGCCAGATGGCATTTGTGCAAATTAGGAAAAGGCACATCCTCTAGGCCAGCAAAACTCCAGACCAGGCTTCCACCTACATTTCCATCTGTCTGGGAGCCTTCCTGCAGTGTTAACCATGCGTACACCATTGGGAGGTGCTCAACAGGCCATTTCTTCCTTTCCTTCTCCATAAGCATCTAGATTCAGAGCTTTCATTTCTTTCAGTCAGAATGACCTTGGAAAAGATGTGAGGTAAGTAGGGGCATAAAGGCAAGAGGAGAGACTGATACTAGCATATTCTTTCCAGGGATTCAGGGGTCTGAATTCTTCATTGACCTTGCCTGGTGGTGAGACATTCCTGTAGGAAGCCAGGAACCTCCCCATGGCTAAGGGACTTGTCCAAACATGCAAGCTTTTTTCTTTATTTCTACCTGTCAACGACACACACAGTTCAATATATTCTCCATTTAAAATTTGTGTCTGAAAGATACTTCACTGGTTATTTACAAACTGTTAAGATTACTAAGTTTTGGTGATAAAATTGAAACAAGTGCATTTCAAAACTTATTGAGAACACTTAACTCAGTATTCTTTTTTTTTTTTTAAACTTTAACTCAGTATTCTGCTGAAAATTGTAGTGCCCACCCAATACTTGGCATGCTTGCAAAACCTTTTCTGTGCAAGTCCCCACATGGATTGCTGGACTTACTGTACATTTCAAAAACGCCTTTTCTGTGAGCGTATTATGTGTTGTCCTGGGTTTGTCATGTTTGCCAATTGTTTTTCTTTCGGTGTTATGATTAAAAATGACCCTTAATTTACCTTTCTTATTTTCAATTAAATTTATTATGAGTTTTGTGATTGAAGCCCGGGTACAGAGTGAGTGGTACATATTTAAAGCAGAAATACTTGGGGCCTGGTTTCCAATAACTAGACTTGAACATCACCAAGCATTGTGGCTCAGATGGAAATAGGAATTATCCATACCACCACTGCTAAGGCATGCGCAGTCAGGTACACACAATACATCCATTTCTGTCGTATTTTATTTGGATAGCAGGACACCTGGCTTTCTTCACCCAGGTGGGTTTAAGTCCATTGTTGCTCTGTCTCAGGACCTGCTCTTATCTATTCCTCTTCTGGCACTGCTTCTTCTTGCTTTTCTTTTCGCATCTCCTCAATCACTGCTGCTCCAGTTCCGTCTCGAGGAGACAGAAATTTTCCACACCACGAAGGCAGTGTTAAGAAGCAGAGCGGTGTGGAGAACAAGCACGGTCTGGATGTCTGTTGAATTTTAGAAGGAAATAAAACGAATAGCCAATTACTCTCTGTTTCCAAAAATTAGAAAATAAATCTTGTCTCCAAATAGTGCAGGGGCCCAAACTGGACACCCTCTAAAGTTTTACCAGGAAATTCAAAAGATCTCTTTTCACCTTCAAAAATTATTTCTAAATTACCCGACTTACTTTTTATATCCATAAGCGTTTACTGCATGCTTTCATGCACCAGGCACTGATCTGGACACAGAACTAATTCTGTACTGCACTTTAGCAGAAGGATTTGATCTAAGAGGTCAGGGCAAGGCAGAGCTGCTCAGGGCTTGCTGTACTGCTCAGAGGAGACAGAAGGGCCACTGATGGAGGTGACTGGGAACAAGGGCAGATACTAAGCTGACAATAGAGGAGAAAATACAGGTAGCGTGATAACGGTGTTCCATATTAAAATTCATTTAACAGAGCACATGCTAGCTTAGTCAACAGGTTCAACAAAATATAAGCAGACGAACATTATTAGGAAGATTTCCTTTTTTGATCTGTGTTATGAGAGGAGTAGGCATTTCCAGCAAAAATGTTGCACGGGCTGGAGATATTTCCTGGTGTTCCGTGTAGCAGCCCATCTAAAGAGTCTTCATTGTTATTCAGGTTGAGATCTGCTAGTGTGATGGAAGATGAAAGACAGGATTTTTGTTGCTAAACTCCTTTCCTGTGTCGAGTCTGAACTGGCTTCTTTATCTGTTGTTTCTAATGGCAGTCGGAGAGACCTTCAGATGAATAACTCACTTGAGAGCGCAGCTGTGGAAACACATTGTTAAAAAAAGATAAAGATTCTGCCTGTTTAGCACAAGTGCTAACTAAGACTGGCATTTAGATATGTGTTGGTTCAGCTGATATCTGCTGGGAGTCATTGATTGCCCTAAATGCTAGAATGGAGAGATTAAAGTAAAAGAAGGAACTGTATTTATCACCATCCCACTGGCATGAATTGTGGATGTAGAGGTAAAGAAAGACCTATGCTATCACTAGATTTAATAATATACTTTAACTGTGGGGCAAATTATCTCATGTATTATTATTTATAGCATGTTTTGTAATATTTAATACTAAATATTTCAGCAGGAATTTAGAAAACTGATATGGTTAGGGCACTGTATTATTTTTTTTAATCTTTAAAAGATTTATTATTATTATTATTATTTTTTATCTATTTGACAGACAGAGATCACAAGTAGGCAGAGAGGCAGGCAGATAGAGAGGAAGGGAAGCAGGCTCCCAATATGGGGCTTGATCCCTGGACCCTGGGATCATGCATGACCTGAGCCGAAGGCAGAGGCTTTAACCCACTGAGCCACCCAGGCGTCCCATGGTTAGGGCACTTTAAATGTCTCAATCCTATATTTTGTTTCATAGAGGCTTTCTTAGAGTTATAAGAATGTGGTACCAAAACTATTGTCATAGATGTTGCGAAACCCACATGCTGGAAATCGGGACAAGTAGTATGCAGTTTCAGAACTGATTATTTTTTCATCTGATAAGGGTTTAATATCCAGAATATATAAAGAACTCTTACAACTCAACAACTAGAAGACAAAAAACCCATTTAAAAACGGACTAAGGGTGCACCTGGGTAGCTCAGTTGGTCAAGCATCCAACTCTTGATTTCAGCTCACGTCATGATCTCAGGGTTGTGAGACTGAGCCTGGTGTTGGGCTCATGTGCTGGGCATGGAGCCTGCTTAGGATTCTCTCAGAAGTGATTTTTAATTTAAAAGCAACACCCCCTTCAGTGTCTTAGATATGAAGTTTATACAAATCTGAGGGGATAGCTGGAATAGGAAGGCAGACCATCTGTGAGTGAAATAGGAGAGGAGAAAGAGGAGAGAGAGAAAAGGAGGTAACCTCCTATGAAGAAAAAAACCCCAATTAACCTTCCTTATTGGGACATGTTATTGGAGAACCCTTTTGTGTTTGTTTTGAGATTATTGAAACTTTATAAGAAATACTCCTGTTATTAAAAACTTACTATCTTGTTCCAACTATCAAAAAGAACACATTTTTTTTTTTTAACTCTATGAGAGAAAACTAAGGCACAGATAGGGAGTCTGTCCAGCCTCCTGCTCCCCACCCCATCCTTCTACTTGGAACCTGGACATGTAGAGTTAAGTATGCATGAGTGCAAAAGGCATAGGTCTTATCTTTTTCTTCCTAAGTAATCAATAACATCCATGCCTTC
Source organism: Mustela nivalis (assembly GCF_964662115.1). Lineage (NCBI taxonomy): Eukaryota > Metazoa > Chordata > Mammalia > Carnivora > Mustelidae > Mustela > Mustela nivalis. The sequence continues at coordinate 56,166,562 of NC_139024.1, read as the reverse complement.
TCAATTGTGAGGATGTATAGGTTGATGACTCATGGATTATCAAAAATGAAAACCAGACTGACATTGCTTTTTGAAGCTAGGAGTTGTGAAGCAATGATCAGCTAGAATGTTCATTTTCATTGCCTGTTTGTGCATATCCATCATATCTCTTTAAAGTCATGGGCAGATTAAGCGGTGGTTAAGCAGGTACTTGGGTTTCACTTTGTACTTTGTTTTCTTTTCTCTTCAGTGAAAATGGGGCTTGAGGGGCTTTCTGAATTCTTCTTTAGAGATGTGCCACAGTAACAACACACCACTGTAAAGTGAGCATGGCACTGGCTAACTGTCACCAAGCAAGTAGGTATACATGACATTTTGGTGGCCCAGAGAATCACCATGTCTTCAAGAAACTATTGGTTAGGGAGAGATGGAGTCATAGCGTCCACTGAGGATGGTGGTTCCACTTTACTCATATGTATAAGAAGCTGATGCTGAGGTGGATGCAGGAATTAAGCTTGCTCTATTTTATACATTTTGCTATTATGAGAATTTTATGTACACTATTATATGGATGGAGTGACAGTGCTTTGAACTAATAATCAATTATTTTTCTCTCTTTCCCTCTTCTGAGGATAAAAGTTTCTGCCTTCACTGCTTTAAGAAAGGAGATATAACAAAAAATTATGGAAATAAGGAAATCAAGTCTTATCTTTTTTATTTCCAAAACCTTGGTCTTGGTGGTTGGGGATGGGGGCACAGAAAATAGAATTACCAATAATTGAGGGAAAGCCAGTTCTTGACTCCTGAAACTAGAAGAGGGTCCTTACATTAAGAAAGAAGGGAGAAAGTCACAAGGTTAGCAAAAGGGCTAGATGTTGAGAATTTCTAGAAGAAGGACATCTACCATATTCTTCTGGCCTGAACTTGAGACCATCAAGTAGTTTGAGGGGACCTGAGAGTGGGGAAGATCCAGGCCTCAGTGGAGTATAGGAGAACGGGGTAGACCATAGCGGGTGGAGGGAAGAGGGTAATGCAGACAGGAATATTATCTTTTTGTGTTCCCAACTGTGGAACAGAAATGGTTGTGGGGCATCCAGGCATACAGGGCTAAGATAATGTCACAGTTCTTTGTATCCCAGCGAAGGTAAAGACAACACTGTTGTCTTTATGCTCAAATGTGGCATGGAGCTACCTTACACATTTCCACTGGATATCCCACGGTTCTCAGTGGAGCAGGAATGGCTTAATGTTCCCCAAGTGCCCTAGAGGGATATGGGGATGACTGAGAGAGCAGACCTATGTGACCTTGTTGCTGCAGTGAAGGTGATATGGCCATGTCCCATGAGAATCGATGAGCTAGGCAGGTAGAACAATGCCCATCTGGGCAAAGGATCATTTCAAACACACAGAGTAGCTAAAATACTCTGAAATAAAGGGCATCCTGACTGCAATCTGATCACAAATATTTGGGGGTAGGGTGGGAAGATGGGACAAAGCAATTGTGATAAGAGCATTTGGGGAATCTGGGGAAGGACGTAGAAGGACGTAGAAATTCTTTGTATATTGCATATGTCCGAAATTATTTCAAAATACAAAGTTAAAAAACTAAAAAGAGACAGAAAGAGAGAGAAAGAGAGAGGAAGAGAGGGAGGCTAAGAAATGAAAATTAAAGCTCATAGGTCAAGACTGACAGTATCATCATTTATTCAAAAATTGTAACCTTGCGGTACTGAATTCATAATATCTGGAAACCTACCTTTTCACATCTCAAAAAAGAAAGGGGAGAGCAGACTTAAGGGGCTTGGAGATATATAGTAGCAGGAACTGAAGAGGAGTGATAATTTCTTTTAAGTTGAACTTAATATAAGGTGAACTAAATGTGACCTGAAGCAGCCCGTAGTTCACAGTATGGTAAGCTGAGAAAACTTGAACTTTTCATGAGTTAGGTAAGTGGCAAATGTCTCCTTTTATCTAGAAGCACTTACTTAAAATTAAATTAATTGTCTTTATTTGTTATTGAATTAACTGATAGAACGTATATACTTTTATATAATACTAAGCACTTCGTGCTAGGTATTGTGGGGCTATAATGAAAATAGCTGTAGTGCATAAACAATGAATTTTGGAACACTGAAAAAAATAAAATTAAATTAAAAAAATGGCTGGGTTGTAGCTATAAAGATGTAAGTTTTCAAGGTGATTATGAGTCTTAAAGAGTGACATATATAAAAACAATATGGAATTAAGTATTATGTAAGTATAAATGAATAAACAATACAAGTATAAGTAAAATGGTATAGCAACAAAATAAAAATTATTTTTGTTGGAGAGTCAGAAAAGGTTTTGTGGAGGAGGTGGCATTTCAAGCTAGAGTTTGAAGAAGGATCAGTAGGATTTTAGTAGATAGAGATGGGATGTTCAGATAAGGTGGGCTTAGTGATAAAGAAGAGCTGAATATGATAAATATGAGCTAAAATACAAGCACAGTGTAAGAGTGCTGAGTACAAGGAGGATAGGTAATTTACACAGGATGACTTTGGGACTGGGGAATAGGTTTGGTGGAGGAGGTAGGAACATGCCGATAGAAACATAGTCCACACCCTTGATTCCTTAAAGGAATTCAAGGGTTTCATCTTTTAAACATTTAACTTCTTTTCCTATTTGTAGGTTATTGTGATATCTGTTTCAATGTAAGGATCCAATAAAACACTGTATTCACCCTCTTACTCCACCCACAGCTAGTCCATTTTCCTAAACACCATTTATTAAAATATTGTATTTGACTTTTCCTTTCTCCACCTCCTTACACATCCAATAAATCACCAAGTGCTATCAATTCTCTCTAAATAGATCTCAAATGTTTTCATTTTCTCCATCTTCATCACCAACACTTTGAGGTACAATTATCTCTTACCCAAATTAGTTGAACAATGACACCAGTAGCCTTCTTGCTAGTGTTGGCGTTCACCCTTCTCATCCATTTTAAAGAGGCAAATCTGATCAAGTCATTTGCCTGCTTAAAATTCTTCAGTAGCTTCTCATTGCCCTTACATAAAGTTCAAAATCTCTAATATATCACCTGGAGTCTTGATGATCTGGCTCCTGCCTACTTCCGCAGATTCATTTCTTGCCAGGTTCTCATTAATTTCTCTATGTTCCAGCCCCGGGGAACTTCTTTCTGTTCACCATGCCCTTCTTTATACCAGAACGATCTTCACCTAGCTGCTGCAGAGCTCAGCTTGGAAGTCGCTTTCTCATGAGCCGTCCCATATTCCTGAACATAGACTTGTTCATCCTTTAAAATACTCCCCCTGTGCCCCACACTTCTCCTTTTCCATAGGTCTAATTACTTATTTTGTGGGATTGTCTTCTCCACTGAACTATAAACTCCACAGGGCAGGACCTTTGCCTTTCTTCTTTTCCCAGAACCCACTGGGGCTTGCGGCACATAGACATGCTTCAGATATATTTACTGAGTAATCAAATACATTCCTTCTCCTATGATTTAACAAAAGTATGTGTTGTAATGCATTTTTTGTTGTATAGTAACATCTTTATTTTAAAGTCTGTTTTGGGGTAGTCTATTTCAGTAATCTTGATCTCCCTCCCACCCCATCTATCATCATTCTTCTATATTTCTTAATATAACTAACCTTTATTTCAAGTGCGGCATCTTTTAAATATGTTTTGATGTCACCTTAAACATAAAAATTTATTGTACCTATTCTTTCCTGCATATTTTTCTAGATAAGCCCACACATCCTTAGTATTTTTACCCAGGATTTTAGAAAACCATATTTTGGAAAGAACTGGCACGTTTACAATCGTGTCAATATTTTACAATACTTTTCCTATATAGAAGCATGGTAAGGTTTTTCATTAGTCATGTCTTTTTTTGTCTTTAAGGAATGTGTGCAGTTTTTTTATAACTATAAAAAACCTGGAAGAAAACACAAGTGCGTGTTTATTAAATATCTGGGTAGAAAATGGTTTTCTAAACATTAAAACAATAGAAGAGCTAACAATGGAACAGCCTGATTGATATAGCTATATAACAATGAAAACAGTAGCATATGTTTAAACACATTATAAATAAAATCAAAGGACAAGTGAGAAGCTGGGATAATAATTGCAGTAAAGATGGCAAATGGCTTCTATCTTTACCAAATAAAGAAATGACACAAGTTGATAAAAACACTAATTTTTCAAAGAAAAATGGGCAAAGAACTTGAGCAGGTTTTAGAGAAGGAATTAAAAATGACATAGCCTATTCTTTTTAAGTGATTCTGATTCTGACATGTCACTGCCTCAGCTGTTTTTAGATCACACCTAAGGCTGTTTGGTTGAATGACACCTTCCAGGTATTTAAAGTAACTAGATCCTTTGTTAAATTTAGGTCACAAGCTTTAAGATTTTATTTTAGCATCTTCTCAGTGCTTTTCTATTTAGATATCTAATAGGTAAAAAGAAATGAATAAAACTGGTATTTTCTGTATTTCATAGAGAGAGGAGAAAGATCTTGTTCCTTAATTGACTGTAAACATGTATCAATCAGAGTTCTTTTCAGTATACAGTTGATTTGAATACCCCAAGAGTTTACTAACATTTTTGTTGTTGTTGTTGTTATTGATCTACGTATTATGCCTTTAGCTGTTTGAGGAATCAGGACCTGAGTTTTCTGGGATAATTTCTTTTGTTATATACATTTAAAATTGAGAATGATATTTTGATGTAAGTTCATCATGGAATTGATGAGTTTACTAAACAAAATCTGACACAGTTATCACTTTGTGTTGGCACAGTTTACATTCTGGGAATACATAAAGAGAAGACTGTGACAACTACCAAGATAGTAGAGTATGCACATGGTCTATCTTGCATCATTATGGTTGGTGACATATATTAGATTTGAAAGTAGCCAACACATAGTACCCTTCTTTTCTTTCCGGTTTAGGAATGATTATGGAGAAATCAGAGTTAGTATTCAAAGTATCACTTTTCTTTTTGTTAAGGCTAAGTTAGACTATTTGGCTTGACCTAAGGTGATAATTAAGTTGCACAAATTCTGATTCACCATTCCTCCCCACAGCATCCTACTGAATTGTGCTCACCTATCTAAAATAGCAGCTTTCTGTCTGAAGGACAAAACCTGTCCCAATTAGCTTACAACATGGGCTGGCAGAAAGGTGTGTGTCCCAAGACCAGACTACTCTTTAGGAGAAAGGGGCTGAGCCCCACACGCCCAGTTGCTTCTTCCCACAGCTGCTCATCAGGCAAGACAGTTATCCAACCATGGAGAGTCAGGGAGGGATCCAATACTATTGTTACCAGAGGAGTAGAATTTTCTCTCCTATATAATTTTGTAGAAAGCAGGAGATTAACACAACTCAAACACTTGCCCAAGTTTTTTGTTTTCTCAATCCATTTCTTGCCCTGTGGTTATGTGGGGTGTGACTGTCTCCCTCAGGGAGAGGAAATCATGAATCTATCCTGCTTTTACCTTCATGTACTCCTACCCCCAATACCATCTTACTCTGTCTTCTGAGACCACTGGTAGGCAGTGTAGACATGCAGTGGACTGGAAGTTTGTTAACTGGAAGTTAAATCAGTTGTAAGACCTTGCTGTCAACTAGGATTAGTAGTCATTCCCTGTTCTTATCCCCATCCCAAGTTATGTCTAGCTTTGTGATCTATATAACCCCCTGAAAGCTCTTCAGGAGATTGAATGGCAGCACAATGGTACTCCAAAACATTACAATGCAACATAAAGATGCCCCCAAATATGGATTTTCCCCCTTTATAAAGTTTCCATGTCAAAAAGATAACAAAATTACCCTGCTTTTGTCTGAAATATGAAGGTCCACAATATGTAAGTTAAAATGGAAAGGAATTGACTTTCAGAAATCATGTCACCCAGTATCTCTTTCTGCTTAGTGTCTGGTAGAGCGTGTATTCCACAGCCTGGGTAGAATTGGATTCCTGGCATAAGCAGCACTTTGGGCTGCCTTATATTGGAGTGAGTAAGATTCTGTCTGCTCTAATCCTCTCTTGTGCTTCAATTTTTAAATCTTTTTGTTTGACATGACTGTAGGTTCACATGTAGTTGTAAGAAGTAATTACGAAAAGGTCCTAAGTACCCTTTACCTAGTGTTCCCCAGTGGTAATAACTTACATGACAATAGGACCCTATCAAGCCCAGGAAACCTTTACAATGGTACAATCCATAGGTTTTATTCAGATTTCACCAGTTTTATGTGCACTTGTGTGTATATATGTGTGTATATATAGTTCTGTGAGATTTTTGTCATATGTATAGATTTGTGTAACCACCACCACAATAAAAATATAGGACTGTTCCATCATCACAAAGATCCATTGTGCTACTCCTTTGTAGGCATACCCACACCTTCCACCTGTATCATTTCTGATCCCTGGCAGCCAGTAATCTGTTTTACATCGCTATGATTTTGTAATTTAAAGAATGTTGTAATTAGTGGGATCATACAGCAGGTGACCTTTCAAGTTTGGAGTTTTTCACCACCACAATGATCTTATGAGCCATTCAAGTTTTTGTGTGTATCAAGAGTTCATTCCTTTTTACTGGTGAGTGGTGTTCCATGGTATGGATGTATATGGTTTGTTTAACCATATCCCCTTAAAGGATTTGAATTATTTCCAGCTTTTAAATATTACAAATAAAGCTTCTATGAACACTTGTACGCATGTGGTTTGCATTGACAAACTTTTCATTTCTCTAAGATAAATACCCATTGCTGGGTGATAAGATAAGTTTGTATATGTTTAGATTTTTTAATTAAAGCGCCAAACTATTTTGCATAGTGGCTACACCACTTTATATTTCCACCAGGGAAGTACACCAAGAGTGATATATTTTCTCTACATCTTTACCAGCATTTGGTGGTGTCACTATTTTTTTTTTATTTTAGCCATTCTGATAGATGTGTAGTAATAATACATTGGAGTTTTGATTTGTTTCCCTAAAGGTTAGTGATGATTATCTTTTCATGTATTTATTTTTCATGCATATATTCTCTTTAGTATAATATTTCCAGGTATTTTGTCTATATTCAAATTGAATTGTTTCTTTTCTTACTCTTGAGCTTTGAGAGTTTGCTCTTTTTTCCAGATGTAAATGTTTTGTCAGATATGTGGTCATATGCTTCATTTTTAAGGTTTAAAAGTGATTTAACACTAGACATTACAAACCAATCTCATTACCCATATTACTTGTGTTTTATTTCTGAGACTAGTCTAGTGTCTTGCCTCTGTTTTATTACTAACCAATCTCATAACCCATATTACTTGTGTTTTATTTCTGAGACTTAAAACAGAGGCAAAATTATGAATTACTAGAACCATAATCCTAAGTACAATAATCTTTCCAGAACTTGATATTTAGTCTAATGTAGATCTCCAAAACTGTCACCAAAGTTCATAATGGGAATTCCATGATATTTGAAGAAAGGAAGGTAGAGAGAAGTCATGTTATTTTAAGTTTTAGTAGGAGCCAGTGTATGCCAGTGGTCTAGACATCATAAGATACAAATTTAAACTGAACTAGGACAAACTGTTTATCAATATTTTAGTTTGGCAACAGGCATTTACCATAAATGGGGAGAAAAATCCACCTATCTGTGAACAGGTCTCCTGCTACCATGACTGCCACCTGTGCCTCTGGGTATGAAATCAACTTCCTAGAGTTGATTTTTTTCCCTGTCCCCTCATCTCTTTCTTCCTTAGCTGACTCCTTAAGAAAAGCTGCTATTGTTTCTTCTAAAGAAGAATTCCCTTAGGAGTCCATGAATGGGAGGGATTAATTATTTTATAAATTTAGGATCATCTTATTCAACTTCGCTGCATTTGCCTTTTCTCATTCAACAATGCCTTTGGAAATCCTGTGATATAAATTTATTCTTTATAATGACTGTGTGATATTGGATGGTATAAACACATGACAATTTACCTAACCTTCTTGAATTGATGGGATTTAACTTTTAGGGAGGTACAGACTCGAAGGAACGGGAATTCTGTGATGGCCATTCTTGGTGTTCACACCTTTGTGGTACATATGTAGGACCTTTGACTTCTAACCAACAGAATATGGCACAGGTGATGGGCTGTCACTCCTGTGATTATGTTACATTATATAAGACTCTGTCTTGCTGGAGATTCATTCATCTTTGCTGGCTTGATGAAGTGGCCATGATGAGGAGGCCCATCTGGCAAGGAATTGTGGGCCTCTTATATGTGACCAGGTAAATTCTGAGAGATTAGGGAACCCTCTAGCCAAGAACCAGAAAGAAGCCAGGGACCTCAGACCTATAGTCACAAAAAAATGAATTCTGCCGACAAACTGAGTGAGACTGGAAGTGGATCCTTCCCCAGTCAACTCACCAGATGAGAATGCAGCCTGGGTAATACCTTGATTGCAACCTCCTAAGACCCTAAGCAGAGTACCCAGCTAAGCTGTGCCCTGAGTCTGACCGATAGAAACTGTGAGATAATAAATGTATGTTGTTTCAAATCACTAAATTGGTGGTAATTTATTACATAATAAAAAACCAATACAACCCCTCCTCCCAATTTTTATCTATCTATCTATCTATCAATCATCGTCCATCTACCTGTGTACTTATTTATTTATTTTTGCCCTGGAAAGAATGCTCAATAAATATTTTTGTTTTTATATCCTTATATATTAATGCCCTGGTTTTATAGGATAGATTTTTCAGGAGTGTGACTGCTGTTATGTTCTTTACAATTTTAATAGACAATGTCAGGTTATTTTCTAAAGACCCTCTTACAATTCACATTTTACCAGTAGTGTGTGACAGTGTAGCTTTTCTTGCAACCTTACTGGTAATGGATCTTAACCAACATATATAATTCTTTCCAGTCTCAAAGCATAAAGAGATAACTTATTGTTACTTTAATTTAAATGTCTCTGCCTGTCAGTGACTTTGAGCATATTTTCATGTTTCTTGATCACGAGGTTAGCTCTTCCATGAATATATCTTTCATATTCATTGCCAGGTTTTCCCCTCTGAGTTGTTTTGGGGAGTATTCCTTTTTGGTTATTTCTTTTCCCCACAATAAAATCATTTATTATTTTATGCTTTCTTTGAGTATGCCTTTTGTTGTGCTCCTTAATTAATTAAATAAATAAATACACAGGTAGATGGACAATGTTTTTTTCTTTTATCTAAATGTAATCTCAAAATATGATTTTTAATTTCTCAGAAAATAAAAAAACATTAAATCTAACATGCTTGATTAGAAGGTTTCCTCTTTAAGATAGTTTAAAGTTTCATTTATGTTGTTATATATTTCTATTTTATGTATGTTTCATGGACATTCAAAAATTGCTCATTTTTTTTATTCCTATTGGATTGATGGTTATTCAATTTCTTGATGTTTTTACTTTTCAATTTTATTTTTATTTCAGATTTATATGAAAAGCAGTCCTAATTTAGTACCCTGATGATAAATATAGAACTAGGTCAAGGATTGCTGATTACTTGTCTTTTTTCATTGTATTCCTGGTACCTGTCTTGTTATTAACTTTTCTTTAGATAGTATACTTGTTGGAAAAGCTTCTGAACTCATAAAAAATTATCTAGTTGTGTGCGGGTCTTCTTTCCTTTCCTTTTCTCTGTGTTTAGAGCCAGATATTTGTGTTTATAATGTATTATGTATGCCTCATTGTGGTCACTTTGGCAGCATATATACTAACAGACTGTGCTTCTGCCCTGCTGCTTGAATTTCTGGATCTACGACCAGCATGTGTTCTCCTATTAGAACCATGTCTCAGAATGCAAGTTATTACTGTCCTGCATGCTTCCTTTTACTGTGATCCACTTTCCCTTGGTTATTGTCAATTATCCAAATTATCCATTATACATTTCTTAGGCATGTGCCTTTGAGGCACAGGCAATAATTGCATTTGTGTTAAAACACCTGTGTTTCCTGGGGCCCCTAGAAGGTTCAGTTGGTTGAGTGTATGACTCTTAGTTTCAGCTCAGATCATGATCTCATGGGTCATGAGATGGAGCCCCACATCACGCCCTATGCTCAGGGCGAGTCTGCTTGAAGATTCTCTCTCTCTGCCCCTTCCCTCACTTACATGCTTGCACTCTCTCTCTCTCTCAAATAAATAAATAAATCTTAAAAAAAAAAAAAAGAAGAAGCTGTGTTTTCTTAAAATATCTAACTTCCCAAAATATCTCGAGATTGTTCAGAGTGATCCCCACTTGCTTTTACTGCAGAATCTCTACAGGCAGCTTTAAGGGTGTACCACTCAATATTCCTGGATCACAAGTCCTTCTGGGGAAGCTTTCCAAGTTGCTCTCTGGGATCTTGCCTCTCTTGCTCTGTTAGATTTGATTGTGTTTCCATCCTGTTCAATCTAGTTATGTTAAAACATTTCTTTCTCTTTAAACACTTTTCATCAGTTAGACCCTGGCTCATTCTTTTATTTAATTTGTTCTTTGATGACTGTCTCACCTATACTCTGAAATCTCAACATTCCATCTGAGGAAAAGGCTTTTCCTCCCACTTATTCAACATCATTTTTGTTGAGCCCTTCCTTGGCTTTCTCAGTAAATGTGCTTCACAACAACAGTGTGTTCCAGGCTAAGGCATTTTAAATTGTCTCTTAGTCTCTGAGTTTGCAACAATTTCTATTTTATTAAAGATTCTATTTATTCATTTGAGAGAAAGAGACAGAAGGAGTATAAGCTGCAGGAGAGGAAGGAGGAGAGGGAGAAGAAGACTCCCCGCTGAGCTGGGAGCCTGACATGTGGCTTGATCCCAAACATGGAGCCGAGGGCAGACACTTAACCATCTGACCCACCCAGGCACCCCTGCAATTATTTCATTTGTGGCTTATTTTTCTTCCTTCATGAGACACTGGTTCCCTTTTAGTGGTTTTTTTTTTTTTTTTTTTAGTTAGTTTGTTTTTTAAATAGTATTCATGTTCTTCTGTGTGAGGCCACTGTAAATCCATGAAATGCAAAATCAGTTTCTTGGCCATTTTGATAACTAATCATAGCTTCCTTAAGGTCATGCGTTTGGAGGATACCTCTTAAAATTTTTGTGAAAAGCCTGCATGACGCCAATTGGCTAGTTTTTCCATAATTTTCTTTTTAACTACTGTATTTCAAAACAACATACATAAATGCAATCTGGAACAGCATACTTAGTACTATTTACTTACATCTGGTGTGAGGCCTCCTTCAGTAGGACTCTGTTCTGTGAGTAGCTTAGTTGCTTCTGTACTTCAGATACCCAGTCCGTAGATATGACTGAGAAATGAAATAAAACAACTTAAATTTGATCCACTCATAAGTACCTAAAGAGTGTGCACTAAATCTAAGGCTCTGCCTATGTTAAGGTTAGCCTTTATTGGAGCAAAAGAGGTTCTTTTTCCTGTAATATAGTCCCTGTCCCATTGGCCTGCTTTAAGCCATAGCTCTGTTGGTATAAGTCAGGTCAAATTTAGCCACAGAGAACCACAGAGACCATGATTAGGAAGCCCCGCATTCCCTTAATAAAAAAATCCAACCACACAGTGACAATAAAAGCCAAGAAAAACCACTGAGGTCAAAACCCACGTGGATTAGGGTTCCTAAGGTTTCAGACTCTTTTCAAACTATTTTCCTGTCTTTGCATGCAATGGTACATTCTGGCCCAGGGTTTATTATTCTGTATTTTTAGTTCTTAAGCTGGTAAGTTAGGGCTGGAGAGGGCCAATCAGTAACATTCCTTTTTGCCTCCTGTGTTGCAAAAATGAACTGAAAAGCACATACAGGAAATCAAACAGATAATAGGAAAAAAATCTGCTTTTGTTTTGATAATGATGGATTAGAGGATGTTGCTTGATCTACAGCCACACTTTGGCTCTCTCATATGTTCTCCTCACCTGTGAATTGAATTTATCTATTCAAAACTTGGGGTCTTCTAAAAACAGAACCTTCCTTGTATAGTTACTAACAGATAGGAGGAAAATGTGAGTTCTAAATACTCTGCAGTCTGAAACAGAGAAAAGAACTGAACTATTTCTCTCAGTTCTTCTTCCCCATTGTCAAGGTTAGGGAGTCGCTCCTCCTTTGGGAAAGTATAGGCAAGGGGACAGACAGAATCCTGAGACGAGCTCCCACTCCACAATGGAAATGAGAGGAGTGGAGAGGCAGGTAAGTGCCCCTCTATGATCTTCACAGCTGATAAAGTATTTGCATTAGGATTAGTTTGGATTAGGATTTGGGTTGGGAAACAGGATTGTGACACGGAAGCTAAGCTTTAACAGAGGAGTAAAATGTGCTAGATTTGGGGAGCTAGCAAGGTATCTTATTTTATTATTATTTTTTAAATTAAATTTATTTATTTTCATCATAACAGTATTCCTTATTTTTGCACCACACCCAGTGCTCCATGCAATCCGTGCCCTCTGTAATACCCACAAGGTATTTTAGACACAGAAACAGCATAAGTAAGGAGGAGAGTCATAAAATTGCAGCATGTGTTTAGGGAGCAGGGGTGAGTCCAGTGTAGTTAGAACATTGAAGAAAGTGGTTAGGGACGAGGGTGGAGAGTCCTGCTGGACTAAGTTTTAAAGTGCACTTTATTTTGTACTTAAAACTTTGAAATTTGTCCTATAGAGACTCACTTAAAGTACACAAATGATTTTGAAATTTATATAAAGCTCAGCAGATAAATGGTCTGTGTGAAGAATTGTGAACAAGTCTATGCCTTCAATTTTAATAGAATTAGGAGACAAAACTCGGAGTAAGTTGGGGGGTGGTTAAACACTTTAATTAGTATCATATGTAATTGGAGGAACTTTGCAAACCCAGAGGAAAGTCAGACTAAAGAGACTCAAACATGTTGGCATCTTTGAATTGTTGAAATTCCGCCTACTATCCTCCATTTACCTCGTAATTAATCAATCGCCTAGGCTCTCAACTTTTTTTTTTCTGAAATAATTCCAAAGTCCATGATTAACTTTTCTATCCCTCAATTTTCTTCACCTTTCCCAGGCCCTCATTACCTCATACCTTGGTGATTTTTGTCTGCACTAATCTTTTGACAATCTTAAGGTCTTCATATAATTTTGTATATTATTTTTGGTATTAAATTTGTAGTGTGATTTCTCCTCTCTTGCATGGTTCTGGATGACAGTTTATACACACATGACATGGAGTATCGGCTTTATTCCAGTGTGTGCAGGCAGGACTTCTGACTCTCTTGCAGATTGAATTTATCCTTCTTGTCACAAGTGAGATGCTGAATTGGAAGCCCAGTGCCTAATGTATCTGAAGAAACAATACCAAGAAGAAGCAACGGAAGAACATAGACTTTTCTTCTAACTTTTAGGCCAAACTGATTCCCACTGGCAATATTACCCAATGACAGATTCATACCAAACTGATTTCTTTTTTTTCTCTCCAAAAATTTCTTTTTTCTCTCCAACAGCTTCTGAAACATTGCTAGTGACACCAACTCTCCTCTTCCTAGAGCTGGAATAATTTTCTCTTAACCTCTGGTAGGGGAAAGAATGTGGGTAAATGGGAGTAGGATCTTCACCATGTTATTCATCTCATGTATTATTTTTTAATGTTATAGGACATAGGCCTTTTCTTATTGGATAAATTGGACATGTAACATTGCATAAATTAAAGGTGCACAACAAGTTATTTTGTTAGATTTATATACTGGAATATGGTTGCCATTTGTCACCATATGGTGATATTTATCACCATCATGCTTATAGTATTATATTATTGTCTCTGTTCAATATACTGTACATTAAGCTTCTATGGCTATTTGGTACTCGTTATAGGTTTGTACCCTTAAAAGACCCTCAGCCTTATTCCCCCAGCTCCCAGCTCCCGGTAACCATGATTTTATTCCAATTTTTTAACAGGTTTCTTTTTTTCTTTCTTTCTTTCTTTTTTTTTTTTTTTAAGATTCCACATATAAGTGATACTGTCCAGTACTTGTCTTTCTCTGACTTATGTTGCTTAGCATAATGTGCTCAAGGTCCCTTCATGTTGTCACAAATGGCAGGATATCCATTTTTCCTGTGGCTCAATAATCTTCAACTATGTACCCACGGCACATGTTTTTCATCCATTCATTCACTGGTGGGCATTTGGGTTGTTTCCATTCCTTGGTTATTATGAATAGTGCTGTGATAAACATGAGGATGCATATATCTTATTGAACTCCTGTTTTTATTTCCTTTGGGTATATTTCCAGAATGGAATTGCTAGATGTTAAAGTAAGTTTATTTTTCACTATTTTGAAGAACCTTCATATTGTTTTCCATAATGGTTGGACAAATTTACATTCTCACAAACAGTATATAAATGTTCCGTTTTCACTACATCCTTGACAGCACCCACTGTCTCTTGTCAGATAATAGCCATTTTAATAGCTGTGAGAGAATAATTTATTGTGGTTTTATTTGTGTTTCCTTGATGATTAGTGTTTTTGAAAATCATTTCATGTGCCTGTTAGCCATTTTGATGTCTTCTTTGGAAAAACGTCTTCTGTCCATTTTTTAGTCTGCCTTTTTTTTTTTTTAAGTTGTGTAAATTCTTTATATATATTCTGGATATTAACTCTTTATCTGACACATGGTCTGCAAGGATTTTCTTTCATTCTTAAGGTGTCTTTTTACTTTGTTAATTGTTCCTTTTGTGCTGCAGAATCTTTTGTATGATGTGGTCCCATTTCTTAATTTTTGTTTTTGTTGTTTATGCTGTAATTGTCATGTCCCCCAAATCACTGCCAAGACCAATACTGACAAATTTCCCCCTGTTTTCATCTAAAAGTATTACGGTATCAGGTCTTATGTTTAATTCTTTGATCTAATTTGAGTTAACTTTTGTGAGAAGTGTGAGATAAGGGTGCAATTTCATTGTTCTATATGTGTTTGTTGAAGAGACTATCTTTTGTTGAAAGATTGGATGTTCTTGGCTCCCTCATCAAACACTAATTAAGCATATACGCTGGGACTTAATTCTGGGCTCTATTCTGTTCTACTGATTTATGTGTTTATTTCTGTGCCAGTCTGAAATTATTTTTATTACAATGACTTTATAGCATAGCTTGAAATCAGAAAGTGTGATACCTCCAGCTTTGCTTTTTCTTCAGGAATACTTTTGACCATTCAGGGTCTTGTGTGGTTCCATATACATTTTAGGATTGTTTCTTCTATTTCTTTGAGGAATGCCTTTGGTATTTTGATGGGGATTGTGTCGAATCTATAAATGGCTTTGGTAATATGGCCATTTTATCAATATTAATTCTCTTGATCCACAAACATGATATGTCTTTCCATTTGTTGGTGTCTTCTTTAACTTAATTGAACAAAGTCTTCTAGTTTTCATTGCACAAATCTGTTACATCCTTGGTTAAATTTCTCCCAAGTATTTTATTGCTTTTGATGTTAAAATGGGGTAATATTTTAATTTTTCCAATGTTTCATCATTAGCGTGAAGGAAAGCCACTCATTTCTGTAAATTGATTTTATAAATCTGCCAGTATAAATTTACTGAAATTGTCGATTAATTACAATAGTTTTTTTCATTGACTCTTTGGGATTTTCTATATATGAGATCTCACCATCAGCAAATAGTGACAGTTTTACTTTTTCTTCCCAATTTGGTTACATGTTATTTCTTTGTCTTGCCTAATTGCTCTAGCTAGACTACCAGTACTATGTTGAACAGGAGTGGTGAGAGTGGGCTACCTTGTTTTGTTCCTAATCTTAGAGGAAACACTTTCAATTTTTCACCACTGTATAATATTAGCTCTGGGTTTGTCTTATATGGCCTTTATTATATTGAAATAAGTTTTCTACTCCCAATCCGTTGAAAGTTTTTAACCATGAAAGGATGTTGTATTTTATCAAATGCATGCTGTGTGTCTATTGAGATGATTATGTGATTTTTATCTTTCATTCTATTGATGTGATGAATTACATTTATTAATTTGCATATGTTGAAGCATCCTTGCATCTCAGGAATAAATCCTGCTTGGTCATGGTATATAATCATTTTAATGTATTTTGGAATTCAATTTACTAATATTTTGTTGAGAATTTTTACATTTATATTTATCAGGAATGTTGGTCTATAGTTGTGTATGTGTGTTAAAGAGAGAGATCCTTACCTGGTATTGGTATCAATTTAAATCTGGCTTCATAGAGTGACTTTGGAAGTGTTCTCTCTTCCTCAATATTCTGGAAGAGTTTGAGAAGGATTGATATTAATTCTTTTTTAAATGTTTGGTAGAATTTACACGAAGCTAACTGGCCCTGGAGTTTTTTGTCCTGGCAGTTTTTTGATTGTTGACTTGATATCTTGACTCTTTATTGGTCTGTTCAGATTTTCTGTTTTTTCTGATTCAGTCTTGGTAGGTTGTATGTTTCTAGAAATGTGTCCATTTGTTCTAGGTTATATAGTTTTTGGTATATAATTGTTGATAGTAGTTTCTTATGACCTATGTATTTGTACATACATAGTGTCTCCTCTTTCATTTCTAAGTTTGTTGGAGTCCTCCCCTTTCTCTCTCTCTCTCTGGTTTGCTTAGTCTATCTTAAGGTTTGTCAATGTTGTTTATCATTTCAAAGAAATAGCTCTTGATTTTGTCGATCCTTTCTACTGTTTTTCTGGCCTCTATTTCATTGATTTCTGCTCTGATTTTCAGTATTTTCTTTTTTTCCTGTTAAATTCAGCTTCATTTCCCTCTTTTTCTAGCTTCTTGAGGTGTAAAGTCAGGTTGTTTAAGATATTTCTAATTCCTTAATATATGAATTTATTTCTAAAAACTTTTCTCTCAGAACTGCTTTTGTTACATCCCACAAATTTTGATATGTCGTATTTCATTTTCATTTGTTTTAATCTTTTATTTTTCTTTTGATTTCTTCTTTAACCCACTGGTTATTTAGAAATTTGTTGTTTAGTTTTCACATATTTGTAGATCTATTCCCTTTTCTCTTGTATGATTTCAATCTTCCTAAATTTGCTAAGATTTGTTTTGTGACCTGCTATATGATTTAATTTAGAGAATGTTCCATGGGCACTGAGAATAATGTGTATTCTACTGCTGTTGAACGGAATGTGTTATATATTCTTTTAAGTCTATTTGTTCTAAAATGTGATTTAGTCTCTTTTTTTGGTCGTCGTTGTTGTTGATTTTCTGTCTGGACAACCTATATTGCTGGTAGTGAGCTGCTGAAGTCTCCTGCTATTATTGTATTATTGCCTATTTCTCCTTTAAGATATATTAGTATTTGCTTAATGTATTCCAATGCTCAGGTATTAAGATCATATACATGTATTATTGTTTTATCTTCTTGATGTAGTAATACCTTTATCATTATATAATAACCCCTTTTTTGTCTCTTATTACCATTTTTAGCCTAAAGTCTATTTTGTCGGTAGGAAGGATGGCTATACCCACTTTCTTTTAGTTACCCTTTGCTTGGAGTATTATCTTCCTACTTTTTCACTTTGAGCCTCTGTGTGTCTTGAGCTGAAATGAATATCTTAAAAGCAGCATTGTTTTTTAATCCATCCAAGTACTATGTGCCTTTTGGCAAGTTCAATCCATTTACATTTAAGGGTGATTATTGCTATAAGGACTTACTATGCAATTTTATCTTTTGTTTTCTAGGTGTTTATATTTTCATTGTTTCTTTTTCCTTGTGTTTCTATCTACCTTTTTAAGTTGGTGGTTTTCCATGATGATTTTCCCAGTTTCCCCATTTCTAATGTTTCAAGTCTCTGCTCTAGATTTTTGTTTTGTGGCTACCATGAGGTGTGTATAAAATGTCTCATAGATAAAGTAGACTTTTAATGCTAATAACTACTTATACTTATTTGCCTATACAGCTTCTGTCATTTTCCCCTTCCCTTTTATGTTTTCCCGTCACAAATTATCCTGTTTAATGAAATACCATAAAAAGGCATGCAACTTTTTTTTTTTTTTTGCAACTTTTATTTCTACTTTGGAATCTCTCCGAGACCAGAGCCTGCCTGTATGTGTATATATATGTGTATATATATATGTATACATATACATGTATATATATGTATATATGTGTATATATGTATACATATACACATGTATATATACACACACACATATATATATATATAGTTTTGGTTTTATATCACATCAATGAATATTCTGAACAGAAATATTTACATTTAGTTGGAAATAAGCAAAATGGATGTTAAGTGAGAAAGGCTCTCTAGTCCTCAAGATCTAGGTGAGATTGGCTTGAACTCAATAATTCCATGTCTTTGTAAGATTTTTGTCAGTTCTCAGGGCTTTATATTTTTAAAGTCTTATTTGACTTCTGATCTTCTGCTTCCACATGTGCTCTCTTGGTTAATTCAGAGGTAAACTTCAGAATATTTGTTGGTTTATGCTCAAAGTATTTGTGAATATACACTAGGGTAGACTGGTGAGCTGATAATTAGGGAGAGGTGTCCCTTGATGCATAGCTCCTTCAAAAACTTAGTCATCCATATTATGCTATGCTATTATGTTATTCAAAACACTTTTTACTCCTCACTGGGGTTTTCTGTATCAGTCCTAGGCTCATGCATTTTTTCCCCATCCTTCTGTGAGTCTCTATTTTTACTTTTATTTCCCACACCCTTATTTCCACATTTCCCTAGATATTCTAAATAATTCAATCTCTATTATCCTAAGAAATCTAGCTTTCTCTACCTCTTTTTTCCAAACACACATGAACAAATCCACTAAGATGCTTAATAAAGGACTGCTCAAGAAGGTTCCATCCTCCTTAGAAACTATTTATAAAACAAATAGCAGGATTTTTATTTTTTTCCTGTTAGACTCAAAATAATATCCATTTATTTCTATGTTGATATTTTCTTTGAATAATAAAGGGATTAATATTAAAACTGTATTAAGAAATCTCAGTGTTCATATCATATCAGGCCTCCTAAAATATAGAACAAAAATAAGAAAAATCTTGCAGAATTTTACTTGGGGACCTAGAATTTAAAGGTTTGTTTTTATTAATAGTACTTATAAAAAGCAAACAAAACCTCCCAAACTTCTCTGATGTCAATCAGTCACATGTCTTTCTTGGATACAGATACCTTTTGAATACAACGAAGTCTTTAACAAGAAAGATCTACTGTAAACTCTGTGAAGTTCGAATTAAACACAATGAATTTTAACTCTCTACCAACAGGAGATAGTAAGAGATATACCCAAAACCACTGAGGCAGGGTGAGTGCTGGGAATAGTAGATCTGTGGTGGCTGTTCCTTTTCTTGATATGAGGAACCTACTCCCTCCAGGTGACAGGCACTGTCAGTCACAGTCAGGGCATAACTTTTCTGGTAGTTACACATTAAAATAGATCTGAGGCATTATGATTCTTTTTTCCCCCATTTTTGTATATATTAACATTTCTATGTTGTAAGTTCTTGGAACAAATCACAATACACTCTTTGCATGGGTGCTACAGGATATATTACTATATTTTAAATACTATATTAATCATTTCATAGTGACACCAGAAGATCTGCATTTCAAACACCAGAAGATCTGTATTTCAAACAAGATACTTAGGTTACTCTGTGTAAACATAATTAATCATTTAATTGTTAATAGTGTAATGTCAAATATTGAAAAAAAGTTATTCTAAATGGCATATATTAAGCATAGCAAAGAGTTGGAGACTCACTTCAAACTATAATTACTTATACTAGGATAGGATAATAATAAATAGGATAATAATCAATCTCATTGAGATATGTCATGGAGGATTTATAGAATGATGACTAAACTCCTAAATCTTTTTTTTTTCATTTATTTATTTTCAGCATAACAGTATCATTATTTTTTCACCACACCCAGTGCTCCATGCAATCCGTGCCCTCTATAATACCCACCACCTGGTACCTCAACCTCCCACACCCCTGCCACTTCAAACCCCTCAGACTGTTTTTCAGAGTCCATAGTTTCTCATGATTCACCTCCCCTTCCAATTTCCCCCAACCCCCTTCTCTCTAACTCCCCATGTCCTCCATGCTTTTTGTTATGCTCCACAAATAAGTGAAACCATATGATAACTGACTCTCTCTGCTTGACTTATTTCACTCAGCATAATCTCTTCCAGTCCCATCCATGTTGCTACAAAAGTTGGGTATTCGTCCTTTCTGATGGAGGCATAATACTCCATAGTGTATATGGACCACATCTTCCTTATCCATTCATCCATTGAAGGGCATCTTGGTTCTTTCCACAGTTTGGCGACCGTGGCCATTGCTGTTATAAACATTGGGGTACAGATGGCCCTTCTTTTCACTACATCTGTATCTTTGGGGTAAATACCCAGGTAAACTCCTAAACTTGAATATGTGCTAAGATCATGTAATAGTTTAAAAAGGGTGCCCAAAACAGTTAAAAAAAAAAAAAAGGCTGATATCTCATATGAGATACCATTAGATAATTCTTCTGAGCTAAAGGTAAAGTTTCATTGGTAATCAAAATTAAATTAAAAGCTGCTACTGAATTCTGATGTTCAGATAGTAGTACATTGTCTAACTAAATGACCTGCTTGATCAAAGAGATAGAAATGCACTTACGGTCAGCACTATTTTGAATGTATATTTATCAATGGAATTAAAAATTCAAGTCAATTACCATAGGAAATAAGTTCTATCTAACTATATAAAGTCTTTTAAAAACTTTATATTGTTATTAAAATTGTATGTCAGTTTTCTGACATCACCCAAAGATAACTGTAATGTGATCCTAATTCCTCATCTACTGTGAACCCCTGTTCTAGTTCAACTTATGATGGCAGGGTATACCTCATTGTCAGGGTATAACCCATTGGCCTTGTCTGATTGTCCTAATGGGTCAAGAAGATGGGCAGAATCAGACTTTAAGGTAGGGGAACTAATGTATGTGTGTTATTTTCATGGCATTTAGTGAAACACATGGAATCTCAGGAATGGTAGGGTCTTAAAAGTCATTATGTATCCCCTGCACCCGTCTTTCTTCAGGGCACTCCCCCACCTTAATCTCTTTCATAAACTCTGTATTGGTTCTCCATCCTCGTTCTGCAAACTTGGAAGTGATCTCTCTCTCTTCTTGGTATTTTATCTGTGCTTATTCTGTGTCACTTATCACTACTCCCCTAGTAGCTACCATGTTCCCTCTCATCTTATGCCTGAGAAGGGCAGTGTATTCTTCAAATCATCTTTGCATGCCCTATAGGACTTGAAGAAGGGTAGGGCTCAGAAAATGTGTTAGCTGAATATAACATAATGCTGATGCAATCTTGCTGTGGGATCCATGAGAAGAAAGAACACGGGATTCTGGCAGAGAAGCTTAGGGTGCCATTTTATATTTTAAGGTTGGAAATGATCTCAGAGCTCCACTTACAAGTTCCTCAACCACCCTGCCAGGTGAGCTCCCAGCCTTTCCTAGAATACTTCCAGTAATTGGTGAACTTGTCTCTTCCTCAGGCAGTCCATTCCTCTCAAGCAGCTCCAAGTGTGCATCTCTTTCCCTTTGTGCTGACAGTACTCTGACTCTGACACTCAGATTTATTATCAGCCCAGCTAAGGTTACTTTAAGTTAACTAGGCTAAAAATATTCTTGTTTTAATCAGTCTAAAGCCTAGAGCCATTCACATTCTACCTGACTTTCCTGGGATTTTCTGCAGCAACAATTAAATTGTTGTTTCTTTCATGGACTCAGAGTTCTGGAAAGACCTAGAGACCAACTAGTTCACCTTACTTTTTTATTTTCTTTAAGATTTTCTTTATTTATTTGAGAAAGAGAGAGAGACAAAGTGAGAGAGAGCATGAGAGGAGAGAAGGTCAGAGGGAGAAGCAGACTCCCCACGGAGCTGGGACCCCAATGTGGGACTCAATTCCAGGACTCCAGGATCATGACCTGAGCAAAAGGTCATGACCCTGACCACCGTGAGCCACCCAGGCACCCATAGTTCACCTTACTTAAATTTTCAGAGTATCAGATTGAGACTCGAGTGAGGAAGGAGATTGCTGAAGATCACACAGCTTTTGAGCCCTCAGTTGCTGTCCTCGAGTGCACTGGAAGTATAAGGGCCTATTTAGCCAGAGTTATTCCTCTTGGATTAAACAGTCATTTTGTTGTTTATGCAGTAAAACTTAAACTGACCCTGGCCACCCCCGCAGGGGACTTGCTTAAAAGCAAGCTGGGAAACCAGTCCCAGGTAACAAAGCCCAAATACAAGGGTGGGTCAGGCCAGGTGGAGGTATCCAATCAGTGGGGGTGCATACTGTCTCCCTAGCTACCAAGGAGTATGGGCCCCGCCCTTTGGGCGCCTTTTGGGTGCCAATTCTGACCAAGGTAATAGGCTAGTTCAAATGTCTACTATAGGGTAAATTGTAATTCATTTGGTCACTTATGTGTGACCTAACAGGACTGTGCAGCTTTCTCTGTGTGTTACAATTTCATTAGCCACCTGTGTGTGGCCAGGCTCAACCACATGGCCTTTGCCCTTAAAAGCTAGTCTGTAAGGCATAGAGAGGTCACCCTCTCTGTAAGAGGCGTGGCCCTGGCTGGTCAGTTTGATTCTTGATGCTTGGCGTGAAATAAAGCTTTGCTTGACCTTCACTTTGTATCAGTTTTGCTCCTTTAATCACGGACCCATTGTTGGGGGACCTTTCAGGAGGAGTGGGGCATTCTTAGCCACTGGACTGCTTAAAGGACCCAGTAATTATTTATTCCCATATATTTCACACATGCATTAATACCATATGCCACAACAGAAGATTTTCAATTTGAAATACAGTATTAATATCATCAACTTAATCATAAGCATAAAAAATGGTCTCCCTCCTTTCAACCCCTTTATTCACTTGGTGGCATATCACCCATGAACAGGCAGACAACTGTTTTGTGTCAGCTGACTGAAGAGTGATGTGGATGTGTGTTAATTCTTAAGAAGAGGATAGAATGGGAAATTCACCATAAGAATGTGCTTGAGTAATAAATGCCACTCAGGCATCCCTTTTATAATTCTTAGCTATGCAGTTTTGATCCTCAAAAGGGATAATTTGTTATAATGTTAAGTAGCATTTAATGTTATCCAGTGAAATGTATTTGTGTTGAACGTAAGAAACAGATGATACTTGGAGTAAAAACACTGTGAATTTGCTTTTCTTTTTTTTCTCTTACAGATTGTTGCTTACTTAAAAAAAAAAAAATTTATTTATTTGAGAGAATGATAGAGCACAAACAAGGGGAGGAGCAGAGGGAGAGGGAGAAGCAGGCTTCCCACCAAGCAGGGAGCAGGACCCCAGCTCCATTCCAGGACCCTGAGATCATGACCTGGGCCCAAGCAGACAGATGCTCAACTGACTGAGCCACCCAGGCATCCTTTGTTGCATACTTTAAAAAAATTTCATGTTCCTCTATGCCAGGGAATGACAGTTACATTAGATTATGTAACTTACATTAGTAAATTTGGGAAATAAATGGTTTGAGTTGAAAGGTGGTTCTGTTTATGACGAACATATCCAAAATGATACTGTACACATTTTAACTTTGTTCTGGAACTAAAATACAATCTGGAGATAATCTGCTAAATTTTAGGGAGACTTTTGCCTAATAGGTGGGAAAGGGAGGTTTCCAAAGTGAATTCTGATTTTACTCTTTTTTCTCATCTTTCAGGCATGCCACTTGAGAAAAACCTTTCACGTCTATTTTTAAAATATTGTTTAATTAATGAATGAACTTATTTATTTACTTCCTTATTTTTTGCTGCAAAAAGCTTTATTGTTTCCATTTGGCCCACAGCTTGAGAGACGGCTGCAGGGTCGTTAAAAATCTGCCCAGGGGCCACAGGAAGAAGCTCAGGCAGAAACCCTGGCACCAGGCAGATGCCGAGGGACCCCTCAAAGGCTACTGGGTTCCGGAAGCTCCTAATCGTGCTGGAGCGCGAGCTTTTGTAAAAGCCACCGGCCAGTCCAGCCTTGGGGTGGGCAACTTCCGGGGAGTCAGGTGGTCGCCATCTTTGTGACCTTTCACCCCGTCCAGGCAGTCACAGAGAACCCAGCGCACGCAGATCCGAAACGGCCTGGTTCGGGTTCTTCTGGAGGCCCGAGCGGTTTCTGGGGTGTCAGGGTTTTACCCCGTTCATACTGGGACTGCTGCGGCATATCCCGGAAGGCGGCGCCACTGTGGCGCTGCTTTTGTGTCAAGAGACGCTCAGCGCGCTCGCCCTTCGCAGCCCACACGGTCCAGACACTCGTCGTCTTGGTTGACAGAGAAGCCCAGAGAGGTCGGTACAGGAGGCCCCCAGAGGCGACTGACGGGGGACCTCCACCCCTGTGGAATGATTCCGATGAAGCTGGGAGCTCGTGGCTGATCCGCGATGAGGAGCTAAACTCGGAATACGGTGTTGGCTTGTCCCCGAGGCAGAGGATGGCAGGGGACACGGTGCAGAAGGCTGCCACCGGGAAACAGGTGGGAGGGTAGTCGGAGGCTGGAAGAAGGGGCATCCCTGGATCTGTTCCGTGCAAAAATTCCGGAAGCTTTAGTACAACAGAGTTTTAATTTGGGGCGGCAATAATACAAATACATGAAGCCGCAGGGCAGGTGCTTGCTAGTACAGGATACGAAGTACCTCCAGTAACAAGGCAATGTGGGTGAGGAAAATTTGTTAAATAGAATCTCATTAAGGTTTATAATTCTGGGATGTGTTTGCAAAACCGTGTGGCAGGTCGTATTTTTCTGTCTCGTGTTAGCGCTGGCTTAACCCAGTAACTCTAGAAAAATTAAAACTGTTTCTGTATTCTCAAAGATGGGTTCCAAACTGCCTGTCCAATATCTTGCCCCTCCACAGAATGAGTACTACCAGTTTATCAATCTCGTTTACAATCTTTGAGCGTATCCAGCACCTTTATCCTGTGCTTCTGCAGTTTCCTGCTTCTGCCGTGTGGGAGGAACTTGTTCAAATTCATGCAATGGTAGGGGCCGAACGTGGATTCTCTGTCTCCTTCAAATGACAGTCGGTCCTGATTTACCCCGTTTGTCTTAAATATTCCTACAGCGTATTACTTCCACCTCCGTTTAGCATATATATCAGTTTTGCTTTATGGCTAGTTTATTTCATATGGATCTATTGGACTTAGTTTTTGTGGCTTTCTCATTGGCCATGCATTATTCTCTTACATAACATCCTTCCCCACTCCTGGTGCATTGCCTTTCACAGTGCACACTGCTCCATATGTATTTGCGGAAATCATAGCAATTAAAAGAATAAATATTGCTTCTAAGTCTCACAATCAGTAATTCTAGGATAAATCAGAGTGGCTAACTCAGTTAATTTGGGTATTGGCCTCTAAAAGTAGATACCAAAGCACAGGGGAAGAAAACGAAATGTCTAAGATATGATCGTTTTTAATACTGTAGTATGCTGAACTTCAGAATATATGGATTAGACAACTTATTTCAGTAGGATAACATGTAACCAAATGCCTTGGTAAGCTGCTTATCCATTTGAAAATGAAATTAATAATATTGCTGTCCTATAGGACATCTACACAAACAGATTAGGATTTCTGGTGACCACAGAGTCCTCAGTAGTTAGAAAAGATCTTAAAGTATTTCTGAATTGAAGGTAAAAAAAAATCCAGCTTTCAATGGCATTTTTTTTAATGTTGGCTCTTATTTACAGATAATTTAATATAAGCAGTGTAATTGAGTATGTGTTTCATCTTAGGTGTAGAGGCAAGCATGGTATGTAGATTATGTTCAGTCTCATAATAAGTTATTAGGTAAAGTTATTTTTCCCCACTAAAGTTAATCTCACCACTTATGCTTTTTTCTCCTTACACTTTTTATTAAGAAATATTACAAGAAATATTACTCACACACAGACAAGTACATAAAATCCAAGTGGACAGTTATATAAATAAAATAGAACAAATATCTATATAAGCATCGACGGGAGCAGGAAACAGAACATTTTATATAGAAGATTTGGAGTAACTACTGAAGGCAGAGTGACAGGAAACTAACCAGGTAAATTTATCCCAGTTGCAGACTCCTTCCTTTATCCTAGTGTTTACACTCAGCTGACTTCGATAGTAAAACTGATTTTGCTTATCTTTATGATTTTGCCACTGATGTGTTCATCTCTAAAAAGGTTAATTTT
Source organism: Mustela nivalis (assembly GCF_964662115.1). Classification (NCBI taxonomy): domain Eukaryota; kingdom Metazoa; phylum Chordata; class Mammalia; order Carnivora; family Mustelidae; genus Mustela; species Mustela nivalis. Next base: position 56,140,348 of record NC_139024.1, on the reverse strand, counting down.
TCTATTTTTGAACTTTATATAAGTGGGATCACATTGTACATATTCTTTTGTGCCTTATTTTTGCTTATCTTATGGTGGTGGAGTTCATTTATGTCGTTGCATGGAACTTTAGTTGGGCACTCATTTTTAATACTGCATAGTGTCCAATTGAAGGAATATCACAGCTTATTTATGAATTTTACTGATAATGGCAATTTGGTAAGTTTCCAGTTATGGGCAATTATGAACAATGTCTCTTGGTGCATGCATTTAAGTTATATACCTGGCAGTAAGATTGCTGGATCAAAGGGTTATATGCTTTAGCTATTCTAGATAATGCCACTCCAAAACGAGTGTGTGAATTTATACTCCCACCAGTGGTATATGACAATTTCTGATGCTCCAAATCCTGGCCAACTTTCGGTATTGGACTTTTAAGTTTTTTTCCAATTTTAAGGATGTTTAATGTTAACTTGTTTCAATTTGCATTTTCTTTATTACCAGTGAGGTTGAGTACATTTTTTAAAAAAATAAGTTTATTGCTGATTTGGATTTTGACTTCTGTGAAACTTCTTTTCAAGTTCTTTGTCTATTTTTCTATTGGATAGTGGGTTTCTGTTTTGTTTTGTTTTGTTTTTTTTTTGGTTTAAATTTGAGTTTCTCACTGAGTTGGCTGTGTACTGAGATCAAGCATTATCAGCTTACAAATATCTTCCTTTTTGTGGTCTGTCTCTTTGCCTTTTCCATGGAGTCTTATAACAAGCAGAATTTCTCAGTTTTAATATAGTTAAAATTATTGATATCTTCCTTTATAGCAAGTGCTTATTAAATATTTATTAATAAGTGTCTTGTTAAAGATCCCTATCCCAAGATTAGGAAGATACTCATCTGTGTTCTTTTCTAAAAGTTTTAAAATTTTGCCTCTTCCACTCAGGTTTTTAATTCTCATGGAAGTGATTTTTACTTATGGATATAGGTATCCATTAAAACAGTTCCATTGATTGAAAAGTCTGCCTTTTCTCCATTGCTTTGGAGTGCTAACTTGTTATAACAAGTTAATAGCTTTTCTTGTATGTATGGAGTTGCTTCTGAACTTCAGTTATATTCTATTGATTTAAAAGTCCATCTTTGCAATAAATGTGTATAGAGTTGCTTCTGAACTTCAGTTATATTCTGTTGATTTTAAAGTCCATCCTTGCAATAAATGTTCACCATCTTGATTACCTTAGCTTTATATAAGACTTGATATCTGGGTAAGTCCTTTCTACCATTTTCTTCTTCAAGTATGTCTGAGCTATTCATGGCCTTTTTAATGCACATATAAAATAACCTGCTGGTGATATGGAATTCATTGACTCTGTATATTAATTTCAGGAGAAATATTTATTCTTGTAAGCTTTCCAATTTTTGAATCTGATACATATTTAATTATTTTACATATGTGTTTATGTATATTTCCAGATGACTTTAATTTTTTATTTTTACTTTTCTTTTTGCCACAGATTTATTGAAGTCTGATTGATAAGTAAAAATTGTATATATTTAAGTTCCACAGTGTGATTTTTAAAAAAGATTCACAATGTGATGATATAATATATATATACACTGTGAAATAATTATTTCAGTTTTTGGGATCATTTTTAACATAATCCAATAACACATTATGCTTCCTTGTTAGGTATTTGCTGAGGTACTTGATAGATTTTGATGCTGTTAGAAATTTACCTTTGCTCTTGAACATAGTCCAATGTAGTATTCCAAGAATCCTTCTCATTATTCCTTCTCTAACTTGTATCCTCACTCTTTCTTACTCCACTGACCCTTTAGTATATGAACATACTCTCCACACATTTAACAAAAGCCTCTCTTAGCTGCCTGTCTACTCCCCTCTATCTTTCTTTGATGGCCAGCAATTTGGACATGCTGGTCTGCACTCTGTCTCTTCCCCTCCCTCTCAGTCAGTCACTTCCCAGCCTGCTGTGATGGATCCACTGCCATCCACCACGCTGCATCTGCCCTGTCAGAGGATCTCCTCAGGACTAAAACCAGGGTCCATTTTTCAAAGTCCTTCTTTTGATGTTTTAAAAATTATGGAACATTGTTGATAATGATAATCCTATAAATAGTTATAATCTACTAGTAATTTTAGTGATAAAATTGACCTGTGAGTGTTTTCATGTGGCAGCATGTTACTATTTTTGCAGCCAGATGTTATTATCAGAGGTGAAATGGCACATTCCAGGGTTCAAGGTAAGTTCTGTAGAGAAGCCTGTCTCATGTAACAGTCTAAACTTTGTCCAGTTCTTGTCTCTGCCTTACATTCTGGGCTCCTACTCTCCTGTAGTTCTCCTTTTACCTATTCAGCCTTTTCTTCTTAGTCTTTTCACGTTTCTCTTATCATGCCCATGTCCTCAGTCTTGATCCTTTCAAGAGTTCTGTCACTGGTTTTCTTCTCATTCCTCCTGTCCTTCCTTGCGTGGTGTCATCTACTTCCACAGCATCAGCTATCATTCAGCATACTAACTTCTTTTTATCTGGAACCCAGCATGGTACCTGGCTCGTAGCTAGTTGGATGGTAAGTGCATGAATGAATGAGTCTTTTAACTTATGTCTGCCAAATTCATATTCCTAGCTCAGCCTCTAGCAGACTGAGAGATCTAAAACTATCTTAAATCTCCACTGGATAGTGTCCAGCCATCTCCGCTGAAGATTTTCAAAACTGAGCTCTTAATCTTTCTCTCCCAAACTTGCTCCTTCTCTTATATATATCTTATCCTGGTTAAAAGCAACACACTTCATCTATTTGTTCATTCTGGAAACCTGGCAGCCACAGTCACAGCACTCTTTTCATTATGCTAGCCTCAGAAATCAGTAATCAGATTTACTAATGCAGATTTCTCAAAATCTGGTCTTTACTTCCCTGTCTCTTGGGACAGTCCTTTTTGGCACACCTATGTGTTTCATATGTTGGTGACTCATGTGTTGGACTATTCTAGAAGAAATTTAAAAAGTGCAGATTTTACCCTTTTAGGGGTAAATAGCATTAGTATTTTCCCATGTAAAGAAAAAGAATCCCTCTAGTTTGGCAGCTTATATTTTGAGATTGCCCCAGAGAGAATCATACAACTATCTATTCCTGCCTCCCCCCTTCTTTTTCTTCTTCACACTGTTAGGTATACAAAATAATGGAAGAGAAAACTTGTGAAGAAACTGAAATATTTAGCCAGAAGTTAGATATTCAGATGCTTTGGCACTTAGTTGAGATTTTCAAAATTTTTATTTCCAATGTTCACAGAAATGTGGCTGAGAAAACTGAACTGTGCACTTCATTAATGTTAACTGCTGAACAACCAAATACCTTGTTTTCTGTCACTTCAGTCTTTCCAAAGGAAGGCATATTAAATTCTCACTGCAAGGGTCTCTCTCTACAGCTTTTGTAATGTTATTCTGGGGAGGGTCTTATGTGTGGAGTGACTGACCTTTAGGAGTGTTGGCACAAGGCCAGAAGGAAGAAAACAAAGATTGTAAAGGCAGAACTGCAACTTTTATGCTAAACATGGTGAAATTGGCAATTATAATATTTTCATAATGACGTAGATATATTTTGAGCTGCTGGAAATCTTATCTAATAGACATTATACATAACTTAGAATATTGATTTTTAAATTTCTTAAATTTATTTTTTATTTTTAAAGAACTTATTTATTTATTTGACAGAGATCAAATTTTTATGAGGAGAAAGCCCAATGGGGGACTTAATCCCAGGACCCTGGGATCATGACCTGAGCTGAAGGCAAAGGCCTTACCCACTGAGCTACCCAGGTGACCCCTGATTTTTTTTTTTTAAGATTTTTTAGAAATTTGTTTTAGAGAGAGCTTGAGAGGGTGGGGGGGGGGCAGAGGAGCAGAGGGAGAGGGAGAAGCAGATTCCTGCTGAGCAGGGAACCTGATGAGGGGTTTGATCCCAGGACCCAAGCCAAAGGCAGATGAACTGATTAGGTGTCCCAGAATATTGATTTATGAAATTCTTTTTAACAACATTTTATACTGTGGTGGACACTCTGAAGCTAGAATTGTGACTGGCAGTGTCAGTTTTAGTGGTAACAGCCCTTCAGGGATTGGCTAGGCTAAGGAGGTCATGCCTCTACTATTGCAGGGGAGGGAATACACAGCCCCAGCTTGGCTACCCCACTTTGGAACATTCTAGCCTCAATCCCTGGTACTGTGGGAAAAGACTTCCACTGAGACATCCCAACTTGATGTTTTCCTCAGCCCAGTCTTGCTTCTTTCTCTTTCTTTTCATTTCCTTCTACAGATGTTGGTTCCTAGAACATTACATAATAAACATCTCGCATGCTAGTCTTCATCTCAAAGTATGCTTCCGAGGGAACCCAACCTGCAACACCTACCACATAAAATTTTTATGCAGCTTTGGCAGGCAAACACAGCACGAATGTGAATGCTATGAGGCTTCCCCTACTCAGGAAACTCATAAAGGTTACCAAGTAAACAGATTCCTTCATTCTGGCAACATTTACACACCAGGCACTCTCAGGGATACAGAGATGAATAAGACGTAATTCCTTGTCCTCTGCTGAGGGATACAGACATGCACAAATTGTCACAATACAACACAGTAAGTGTTGTAGTGGAGGATTGCACAATGCACTCATGGAACACAGATGAAGGAGCAGTTAAAGCTGCCAGAGTGTTCCTGAAGACTTCACAGGAGGTAGCATTTGATTGGCAAATTAAAGGGTAAAGATGGGAGATAGACTTCCAGGCTGGAGTTGTGGCATACGAAGAGGCACAAAGGTAATGAGGAGAATGGCATGTTTAGGGGGAATATCTATGTAAAATGTCTAGTGGGAAGGAAGGGTCTAGGCTGTATTGAGGGTGAAGGAAGGCAGAAGGTCATGAAGAATCTTTCTAGAAAAGTAGCTGGGGACCAGTGATAAGAGAAGGAGTGGTTGCCTAGTGATAATGGTCAAGGAGGAGATAAAGAAAGATGCCTAAAGAAGACCTGTATGTGGGGAGCATGAGGAAGAATCCTTAGTAGAAACTCTGAAGAACAATCAAAGTGAGAAAAGGAAATCCTGGAGAGCTTTGCTGTAAAACAAAGGAGAGAAGAGAATTTCAAAGAGATAATGGTCAACTCTGTTAAATGCTCCAGAGAAGTTACCTGGGCTGAACACTTCAAAATAAGCCACTGTGTCCACACTGGAATGGGCAAGGAAATGGTGGTTTACTCATAAATAGAATTCATGCAAGAAAAAGATAAAAATGTGAAACATGATGTGAGTGAGTAAAGTCAGATAAGATACAGAGGCAGGTTTAATTAAACCCATAGTGCTTAGGAATACTTGCTTAGGTGATAAAAATGCAAAAGAAAACTAGGAGAATGAGTACTCTAAATTAGGACAGTGGTTCTTTGAAAGGAAGAAGGGGTAATGACCTAGATGGGCATGTGGCAATTGTTGAGGTCTGGTATGTTCTCCTTTTTGATCTGAGTGATGTTTTTATGGGTATTTCTTGCGGAAAAAATCTTTGGACTGTACATTTCTATTTTGTGAGCTTTTCTGTGTTGTAGTTTATATTTCACAATGGGTAGGGATAAAAATTAAGCAACCGGAATGATTAATTTCAGAGTAGTAGTAGCTTTTGGTGAGTAGTTTCAGGAGAGTGGTGGGCGGTAGAGGTCAGATTGTGCTTGGTTGAGGAACTAAAAGAACAAAATCTGGAAATTCAGATTGTCTTCTTCATTTGGTGGGGAATAGAAACAGATAATCTGGACTTTTGGAATAAGTAACCTTTAAATGAGTAATACTAAACTAAATGCCCTTAGTTAAAATTTATCACATATGCAAGTAAACAGGAGTAAATTGTAAATAATTGAATAAAACATTGTTGAAAACTCATGGTGACAAGCAAATAACCTTTTTTAAAAATAGGTTTTTGAAAGCTTTCTTCATACTTGTTATTTTATGTCAGTCTAATGAATGAGTTTTAGAAATGGAATAAAAAAAGGGAGTACTCGAAAAAAAAGATAAGTAAACTAAAAAAACAACTCATAGATATATGTCATTATTCATTTTTCTTTAAGGACCTGGAATCTTTAGAATATTAGTATTTTTTAGTTTTAGTACAGTATTTGTACCTTATAATATTTTTGGTATAGCAAATTACAGCCACATATAACTTTATGAGAACCGAAATTTTGATATCTACACTAATATTCTCTTGCTAGAGTCAAGGAATGTTGAGACTAAGAGGGAACTTTTAAGGTAACTCATTTGACTAGTTGACTTGACAGTTGGCACTCTGAGGCCTTGGAGGCTGAATGTCAGCACCCCAGTTGCATAATGATTGGAAAGCCACCCAAGCTTGGGTCTCTTGCCTCTCAGTACTGTGATAACTTCCCTACAGCACCCTAGAACTCACACATCAAAGCTTTGTATGGCAAAAGATTCCAAACAAGTCCTAGAGTTTTGTGATAGTGGAATTTGGTCTGTGCCAATATTGAAAATGTTCTGTATTTAGAAATTGTTTTCTTTTAAGTTGTAGTTTGAAAACATTGAATACTTGATTAAGTGTTATTTGTAGTTACTCTTGGGGTGGTATTATTTATTTAAGGAGAACTCTTCCTTTGTAGAATGTGATTGGGAAAAAACTTGGTTAATGGAAATTCACTGTAACTGCAAGTCCTAATGCAAGCTTAAATTCTGAGACAGACGTTCAGGTGCATAATCTTGTCATCTTCCATATAACACACATATGTTGCCTAATTAAAGAATCTTGGATATCTTTGTGGATGGCCAGGACTTCCCTTTTCATTAGAGGGAGGAAAGAAATCCCTGACTGATTAAGTGGTCTCAGACAAATCCTGGCCTTCAGGAAACTTGTTCTTATTTTGCCCTTCTTATAGGAAACATTCCCTCCTTGAACAGTAGTGTCCATTCTGACATCTCATATGATACAGGGAGCAAATTCTCAATTTAGTTCTCATCAGTATTTTTTCTTTTAATCACTGATTCTGTCATAAGGGCTACATATCCCAGACTGAAGAGAACTTTGAATCAAGGGATCCTCCAAGTCTCTATAGCTTTGACCTTCTAATAGACTATCAACGAACAGTGTCTTCTAATTTATCACCTCATTGAGCTACTTTCATCATCTGTAATTCTCAATGCACTTAAATCTAGTCAGCTTTGTGGTATCATTCCCCGTGTCTATGGACCAGATCCTCTGCTAGACTAGGTGTCTTGAAGACAGATTATGATGCTAGGAATGATTGTGCACCCCAGTGCACCTAGAATGATGATAAGTGAACACTATGTTATTAATAATTACTGGTTAAGCAAACACAAATGCTTTCTAGCCTTATTGCTTTTTGGATTCTGTCTGTACAAGGGTAGTGAACCTGCTTTTTGTGCTGTGGGTAGCATTTGGTGATAGGACCATAACTACTTTCTCCTCCCCTGGCCTCAGTGGCCTCTAATGTACCTTTATTCAAGTAAGCTGAATTCGCAAGATTTCCCTTGACACAATTCCTACAATGTTCTGTTCCTGTCATGGCCTTCTGTGACAACTCATATTTCTTCTCTTCTAGGATTAAAAAACACTTAAAACCTTCTTGATAAATTTTTTTTCTGTGAATATTTGGTTTAAACAGTGTTACTATTCCAAAGGAGACAAAATACAAAAATATAATATAGGAACAATATGCAAAATAAATACAAACATCTGGGCAAATGTAGTGGTATACTAGCTTAAGCATATATTTTTCTGTTGTCAGTGTCTACATAGTTTTTCTCTGTTTTTAATATTCACTTATGTACCTTTAATGCTTCCAGGCACAGTGAAAGAGCCCTAGGGCTTGACTGAGTTGAGCACCTTTAGAGCTTCCTTCAGGAAATTGCAGCTTTGTCTCAGCTGGCATGAGGTGGCTGTTCTTACTGGAGCTTTTACCCTTCAAGCCAGAAATGGAAGGTTGTCCCAGAAATTCTGGTTACCCCTGGGAACTTGCTATGTCTCTTTCACTGGTTGTTGATTTTCCTCACTTTAATCACCTCTCAATTGCATTGATCTAGCAAAAAAATTAGAGAGATAAGTAGATACATCTGACAGGTAAGTTTTGAGGAAAAGCATACTTAAAGTGCATCTGTGGAATTTAGGAGGAATGCTTCCAATCCCTCCTGCCCAAAGACATCAATCTGAATCAGGACTTGATTGTCTGGGTGTCATACTGGGGTGTTAAGATTCAACACATAGTGTACTTCTACCATCTCCTACCAGAACGTTCTCCTGCTGTTCCAGAGATGGCATGTGCTTCTCCTGTCTGTGCTCACCCAATTTTTTCTCCCAGTCAGTCGTGAGATGACCCATTTTCCAAGACTCTATTCAAGTCTACCAACTTCTTGAAAGTTGTCCCTGACAAAGCCAGTTTGGAGTGGTTTTTTTTTTTTTTTTTTAAGCAAATCCTTGTTATTTATGTCATTTATTTTGTGTTTACTCATGTGCTATTTTGTGTAGCTATTTGATTATGCCAAATTAGATACCTAGATAAGGTAAAAAACTGAGCTTTGGGCTCAAATCTTGACCACTGCTTACCAGCTTTATGGCCTTATATCTCTGTTAACTCATTTGTAAAGTAGAGGTTTATTAATTCATTTAAAAATATTTGTTGATGCCTACTATATCCCAGGTGTGCACCGTGGTGAAAAAGATACAGCAAAGAGTGTGAGGGAGACAGACTAACAAATAATCAAAAGAATGTAAGCAAGTGTTCAATGATAAGAAAAATAAAACCAGATGATGAAGTAGTGACTGTGAAAAGGTCTATATTAGGTAAAGGTGGTCATGGAACGTCTCTATGAAGAAGTTGATACTTGACCTGAGACTTGACTGATGTGTAGAATCAGTCTTCAAAAGACCCAATGAGGAGCTCTCCAGGCAGGAAGACTTGGCAGTGTGAAATCCTTGAGGTTTGAGATACCTGGACTTACTGGAGAAACAGAAAGAAGGCCAGAATGGTTGGGGCATAGTAAGCAGGTGCTGTGATCCTATGGTAGGGGGTGAGATTGCTTAGGAAAAGAGGGATCAAATCATGGGGGGCTTTTTGTGGTGGGAAGGAGTTTGGATTTTATTCTAATTGCTGTAAGAAGTCAATGGAGGTGACTTCTCCCCACTCTTGGAGGTGCTGAATGGGTTGATACAGTAAAGCACTTAGCTCAATGCCTGCTAGTTAACTGTTCAACATATTGTTATTCCACCTTCATATATACATTTTATTACTATACCTATACTATAAGCTCCTTAAATGCTGGACTATACTGTCCTATACTATTGCTTTCCCTATACAGTGAGACGTAGAAAACCTGATAAGGTGTGTTTGATGTGAGTGTTTAGCCTAATGTGCTGTTCAGAGATAGCCTTTCTGTGTAGAGGATGTACTGTTCTGGGTAATCCAGCCAATGCATGAGGTTATCTGATGGGTTTGGGTAATAGCAACTTACATGCAGTGGAGTGTGCAAATATGCATAATTCTCACCTCACTTTATATTTAATTGTCATTTTGGAAGAATATTGACTTTTATATGATTATCTGAGAGAGGGAGAGAGAAGGAGAACAACACAAGTGTAAGGGACGAAGGCTCCATTTAGCGTTTTGGAAGGGAATATCTTCAGAAAAGTCTTTTTCTTTTTATTTGCCTCACCATCTGCTTTTCAGATAAGCAGAACTAGGGATTCCTTTAGTGAGATACATACTGTTACTGAGACCCTGAAAGTTTATTTCTTTTTGGAAATGCCAACACATTTGAATTTTTCTGTGCTTTAGACCATGTATTATTTTTTCTTTCTGACAGAAGAGAGATCAAGATAGAAACCCCTCTATCTGGGCTTCCTGGTAAAGATTTCTTCCTGAAGGACAACTTCCCAAGAGCCACTCGTCACTGTTTCTATGCATAACAAGTGGGACGAACCTTATATTTTTCTTTTGAATGTTCACATTCAGATCACTCATTCAGGGACATGCACTGGTTTTTAAATTGTCTGCTGTTTGGAATTAAAGATGCCTCTTGGGTCTTATGCAACTCCAAAACTGAGCCAATTTAGCTCTTTCCTGAATTGGTGGTCCTTTTTGTTGTTTTTCTGCATTTTCTTCATAGAGGGTCACCTTCAGGTTATTCATAAGTGAATTGCCTTCAGCTTCAAAATACGTATAAGGATATTTGATTTTCCATCAACTATTTAGCTTTCAAAAAATCAACAGAAAGGATAAAACTTTAATAAGCTAAAGGCAAGTCATTATTTGATAAAATTATCTCTTTATCCCTGTAAATCTTTAAGCTCTCTATTTCTTTTGACAAAACTATCAAATAAAATCTAATAAGATAAGAGCAAAGCCATGAGGTCAAAAGTACTTTTATTCCTTTGATGTGCTCAGTCTTTAATTGTAAGTGGGATGTCACTTTTGTTTCCCAGCCCAAACTGAAACTTTTTTGGGACAGATCATGCCATATATTTGTTTCTTCTATAGTGCCAAAACCTCATTAGATACACAACACACACATAGTAAGTTGGTTAGAACATTTGAACCGTTAAACTTGTATTATTGTTTGATGACTTCCTCCTGCAGTTTAAAACCTTAAGATACCCCCTGAGTCCTTGAATTTGGCACAGTGCAAGAGAAAGTGGAGTACTATCAGGGCCTTGTCTTCTACTAAATATATTGCTGCATTTGTGCTGTTAATTCAGGCCCTCCAGAAGAAAGCATATGTACTCTTAGGGGGGAAAAAAAAAGGAAGACTTTGAAAGTGAGAATTCAAATGAGGATAGCTTAATTTCATTCTCTTTTAAATCTGTGAAATACAGAGCAGTATTCTTCAAAGCTTTTCACTGAAGGCCAAGGGTGAGACGGTAATGATGTTATGATGTCTAGAACATCGACAGTTTTTCTCCCTAAGCTTTTGCAACAAGGATTATGAATAACAGTGAAACAGATGATACTTTTCAGAGTAAGGTCTTATGAAAACAAAAATATATGATTCACTTCTCTTAGGTATATTATGAAAGATATGAAGTGAACCATTAGTTGTAGCCATTTCTCATGAGAATCGGGGAGAGCTAATCTGAAGCAGATATTTTGAACCATAAATCCTGAATCTTCTCTCTGAATTGAAAAATGCTCTGTATTGGACATGGTTTCTTGCCCTAAGTCTTAAAAATTAAGCTATGTGCTCCTTCCAAATTTTTGGATCTATGTGATTGAACTCCTTTTATGTAATTACTACATTCGTTGACAACATGTTGAAACTGAAAAGAGAGAGGTAGAGGATATGTATTTAACACTTGGAATGTCTGTGGAGTCTGTTGCTTAATTTCACTACCTCAGAATTTAGAAAGGAAGGTCTCATTTATAAAAATAACTGTGTGTTAGAAACATTGTTTTAAGAGTTCAGTATAAGAATGGGGTGCCTGGGTGGTTCAGTCATTAAGTGTCTGCCTTTGGCTCAGGTCATGGTCCTAGGATCCTGGGATTGAGCCCTGCATCAGGCTCCCTGCTCGGTGGGAAGCCTGCTTTTTCCTCTCCCACTCCTCCTGCTTGTGTTCCCTCTCTCTCGCTGTGTCTCTCTCTGTCAAATAAATAAAATCTTAAAAAAAAAACACACCCCAAAACTGTTCAGTATAAGAAGGTTTAGAGCCTATTAAACTGACAAAAGTAAATTTAAATAATGAAGACTCAAAGTTGCAAAGAGTTTGAAATTAATATTCCTGTACATTTGTGGTAGATTACTTTTCCATCACAACTTCAAAATCAATCTGGCATATGGATTGAAAATAAAAAAAATTATAGTCTTTCTTCAGGACTTCCATTTTTTTTTTTTTTTAAGATTTTGTTTATTTATTTGACAGAGATTACATGTAGGCAGAGAGGCAGGCGGAGAGAGAGGTGAAAGCAGGCTCCCTACTGAGCAGAGAGCCCGATGCGGGGCTCGATCTCAGGACCCTGAGATCATGACCTGAGCCGAAGGCAGAGGCTTAACCCACTGAGCCACCCAGGCACCCCAGGACTTCCATTTTTTATGGAAATAATTGGAAGTAGGAGACAACTGCACAGTTTATTGAGGTGCTAAGCGTAATTACAAAAGCAAGATGAAATGAACCTAAACTAAATAAGTAAATAGTTGTGGAATGCTGTGTAAGTAAGGATACCTCCATTCAGTAGAACATTATGTGGCCTTCAAAATCATGGTTTAATAGCAATATAAACATGATTAAAATTATTATACAATTAGTGAAAGTAGACTGACTCCTAAATTATTCTAGGATTACAAGTATCAAACTGGTTCAGAAGAATAAAAAATTAAAATATTAGTTATGTTTGGATAATGGGATATTCATTTATTCAGTCAATAAATAGACTACATAAATCACATATATTCTCACATAATACTTTTATTACTGCAATTTTTGCATTGCTATTCTATTTTAAAAACTAGGATAACACAGGGGCCCCTGGGTGGCTCAGTTGTTTAAACATCTGACTTTGGTTTCAGTTTAAGTCATGATCTTATGGTCCTGAGATTATGCTCTGTGTTGGGCTCCATGCTCAGTGAGGAGTCTTCTACCCTCCGGCCCCACCCTCCTGCTTGTTCATGTACTCTTTCTCTCTCCCTACAATAAGTAAATAAATCTTTAAAAAAGAGATTAGGAAAATATATAAATATATATAAATAATAAAATTTTTATACAGGAAACTTAGTGGTCAGGCTAATTTTTCAGTTATCATTCCAATACTTTGGATAAGTCTTTATTTTTCCTTAAAAATGTATTGGTTTATCAATTGCATGACTAAGGACTAAAGCACATGAAGTTTCTTTCAACATCCCAGAACATCTGCACATCAAGTTGCTAAGATGTATAGTTTTAGTCAAAAACTTGATTATTGAGACAATTGCTATTTGGAGAGAACTAAGCAACTTCCCTCAATCCTATAGACTTTTAAGGTTGTTCCTATGTGACTTCAGATATATTACTTAACTTCTCCGAGGCCAATTTCATCATCTTCAAATGGTGATGATAATTATAGGGTTGTTTTGAGGATTAAATTGTGTGTGTGTGTGTGTGTGTGTGTGTGTGTGCGCGCGCGTTATATCTCCAACTTACAACAATGCTTAGCACATAGTAAGTTCTCAACAAGTGGCAGCCAGTACTGCGGTTGTGTTGATCTAGTTGTAACTTTATATATAGCATGCTGTCTCCTCCCGTTATTCATTCTCCATATTACTTGATTATATTGTCTCCTTATTCTTCAAATTAACTTTGGCACTACCTACCAGATTTCAGTTAAACAAAGACAATGAAAATTAAGCTATATTATTTTGTAATGCTTGTCTTCCCGTTCACATAGGTCTGGCACATTTCTTATTCGGTTTATTCCTAGTAATTTTAGATTTTCTATTTCAATTGCAAATTAGAGGTTTTTCATAATATTTTTAATTGGTTATTAGAACAGTTACTGATTTTGGCTGGATGATATTGTATCTGGGCACCATGTATATCTTCATTTTTGTTCTAACTAGTTTTCTGGTTTATCTCGGTATTAACTACTAAATAGTCTACAAAATGACTTTTGTTGCTTTCCAGCTAATATTTAATGGCTCATCTCTTTTCTTGTCTTTTGCCTTAGCTATGAACAATGCAACATGATTACACCGGTAGTAGATATCTTTGTTTAAAGTCTTTTCAGGGGTCCCTGGGTGGCTCAGTTGTTAAGCGTCTGCCTTTGGCTTAGGTCATGATCCCAGGGTCCTGGGATTGAGCCCCGCATCGGGCTCCCTGCTCAGCGGGGAAGCCTGCTTCTCTCTCTCAGACTCCCTGTTCTTGTGTTCCCTCTCTCACTGTCTTTCTTGGTCAAATAAATAAATAAATAAATAAAATCTTTAAAAAAACAGTCTTCTCAGTGTTTACTTCTTAATGTGTTTATTTGTATTTGATAGATACTATTCATTTTATGAATGTATGAACCATTTTATGAAAGATTTTATTTATATTCAACTTAGTATAATTTTTAAAACTCAAGAACAAGTCTTGAATTTTATCAAAGACTTCTGCCTCATTTGGGATGATCCTGTAACTAAATAGTTAACACATTGACTCTATTAATACATTTTTAATGTTGAATGATTCTTTTACTTCTAAGAATAAACTCAGCTTGGCAATTGAATAATGTATTCTTTTAATATCCTTCTATATTTTGTTCAACCAGATATATTTTGGAATTTTACATCTGTTTTCCAGAAGAGATAAAAATCCATAGTATAGTGTGTGTGTATATGTGTGTGTACATGCATGTGTGCTGAATTTTTCCCTCTTTGTGATCAGTTTTGAAGTCTTTTATAGAATAAAATATAAAGTATACTAACTTTGGCTTCTCACTATTATTTGAAGCTTATAAGTTTAATAAAACTTACGTGGAAAGTTGTCTGAGCTTAGTATTTTCTGGAGAGAGATAGATCTTTGAATAATTTTCAGTTCCTTCTCTTATTTTTGATCTACTAAAAAATTTCAGTTTTTGTTAGATCAGTTTGGAAATTTATATTATTTTTCATTCTATAGAGTGAAGGTTTTGGCATAGGACTATATCTCATTTTTAATACCTTTTCTTCATCCACCACTGTATCTTTCACCTCCCCACTTTGATACCCAGATTGGCTAACTTATGTTTTATTTTCTTTGTTTTCCCCTTGGCCAAATTTGGAAGAGATTGGTACTTTTTTTTTCAAGTCAGCTATTGGTTTTATTTTTGTCATATGTATTGTGGTATGTGTTCCTTTTTATTAACTTCTGTTTTTTTCTTTCATTTTAAAATTTCTTTGGTTTCATTTTGCCCTATTTTTTTACTAGCTTTTTGAGTTGGATGCTTATTAATATTTTGACATTGGATTTGGATTAAAACATCATGCTTATTATATATTCTCTTTTATATTCCAAAGAGGAGTATCTATATATCTTATATATATATATGCATAAATTTTACATTATATATATATATATATCAGCAATGATGTATTCAACTTTTAATATATTTTAGTCTATTTTTCCTTACCAATGTTACTTATAACATATATTTTCTTTATTCTTGAATTCATTTTTAATTTTGCAATAATGCAGCCTAAAGAAAGTTTTTGTTCTTGTAGTTTTTTTTTTTTCCAGAAAATACACATGGGGTGTGACAGACTTAATGTGTCTTTATATGTCTCAGTTGTCTTTAGTTTGATCTTTTACCTGAATTATGACTTAGATCTAAATCTTTTTCCATCAGCTATTGGTATATACTGTTCTTGCTTCATCCAGACTCTAATTTTTTTTTTAAGATTTTATTTATTTATTTGACAGAGACACAGTGAGAGAGGGAAAACAGCAGAGAGAGTGGAAGAGGGAGAAGCCCGGTGTGGTGCTGGATCCCAGGGCCCTGGGAAGGCAGATGCTTAACAATGGAGCCACCCAGATGCCCCAAGACTTTATTTTTAAAATGACATAATTCTGATGCCAATCTGATTTCAGCTTTTTTGCAAATATTTTCCTTCATTGGTGACACTATAGGTTTTCTTCCTTATCTTTGGAATTAACCAGTTTTATTAGATGGCATTTAGATTATATTGCACAACTTACCCTATCCTTGCTACAGAATCCCTAGAGAAAATTCAAGTAATTACTCTCTGAAAATGTTAGTACTTCATCAGTTTAGTAAATTTTCTCTATTATTTATTTTTTTCATCATTTTCTACCTCTTACTTCTTCCTTGTTGGGTAGATGTTAGGTCTTCTGGATTTGCCCTGTCTCAATCTTTCTCATCTTTTTGTTCTGCTGCATTGAACATGGGAAGATTTCTCAGTACAGGCTTGTAGTTCACTAATGCAGCTTTAAGCCTGAATCATTCTGATGTCTTTTATTTGAATTTTTCATTCAAACGATCTTAGTTTTAGTTGCAAAAACAGTTTGTTGAGGTATGATTGATACACAAAAAGTTCTGCATTTTTAATGTACACAATTTGATGAGTTTGGAGGTAAAGTGAAACCATCATTGCAATCAATGCCGTGAGCATATCCAATTGCTTCTTTTTTCTAGTATCTTCATTAATTTTTGTGGATGTGACATCTCTTCAAATCTCTGAGAATTCTAATTGTATTTATTTTAAACTTCTATGATGATTTTTATATTAACTCTATTTTTTCAGGTATTAGTTCTTTGGTTTAGTCTAACTGTTTTCACATTGTTGGTTTTTCTGAAATATTTGTATTTAGAATTGAGATCTGGGGTTGCTGAGTAATGATAGCTAGAGGTTTCCCAGCAGCAGAAGTGAATAAAATAATTTCTTCTATGAGTGAATTTAGGTTCTATTAAAGAGATTTTGGTGGAAAGAGGGTGCATGGTTGTGGCCAGAAGATGTTTCTTGAGTACCTACAGCGTTTGTTTAATAGATGTAGGGCCACGTGTTCACAAGGGAACCAGAAGTTACCTGGAGCATCACATGGTACTATCCTTTTTTTTTTTTTCCAATAACTTAAGTAAGTTTCCTATGGCAGATCTTCCATTTTATTTAGAGAGCTCTATTTGAGGCTTTTGTCAGGAGGTCCAATCAGCAGTTACAGTCATTTTGCAGCTCACCATTCATCTACCCCTTTGTGCTTCCAGTCCCTGCTGTCTTTGACCTTGGTGCTCTTCTTGGTTCCTGGTGGGGGAACACTCATTTCTTTAGCGGTCTTCTCAGTGCTGCAGGTCAGCTCAGTGAGATTTTACCATCAATCCGAACCTATCTGCCTGTGTCTTCTAGAAATTCTCCACTGTTCTGGTCTGTGGCTGGCACTCTTCCATGATTTCTTGTACTACCATGGATTCATTTTTATTTTTAAATATCTTGTATTCTTTGAATGGCATCCTGGGAAGTAGGAAAGATTAATACGTATGCTCAGATATTCATCACAAAGCAGAAAACACTCAGTTTTTAGTATTATCAAAAAAAGTTTCTTAGTTCTCAGGAGTCAGCATAGTTTATTTTATAAAAGGCATTTTTCTTTCAGTTTAAGCTTTGGATAATTGTTTCAAAAATATTAAGGGCCAGGTCAGTGCCACATATTTTGCACATATTTTTCTGCATCTTCATAAACTGTAAAAATTCAATATTATTTTTTTGTTTTACAGATTAAAAAGCTAATGCTTGGGGAAATTGAACTAGTAAGTGATTTTAAACAACATAATGCTTTCCAAAGCCATATTTTTTAAAAAGATCAAATTAATTTAAATATAGAATACTGGAGACTCCATAGCAGAACTTAAAATGTTAAGTTTTATGTTTTCATAATTTGGCTCAAGACTACAGGTATATGTAATATTTTCCTCTTCTCAGACTTGAAAGAAGATATTAAATATTTGCATAGATTTTGGAAAAGATTGTCTCAATCCACTAAATGTTTAATTTCTCCAGATATATCATCCTATTGCCCATTTTTCTTATCCCTTTGACGATAGCATTCACTAAAATGTATTAGTAAATGTGTATGTTTATCAACAGTTAAATCTATATCACTTGTGGCAACAGTTATTTCTAAGTATCAGCTTAGAAAAAGTACCTTTTTCTGTGGCATAAATTTGGCCATAGTAAAATAAACATTGCTGAAAAACAAATACCTAACAGTTGAATGATCAGAGTCATGAATAGGGATGAGGAATAGGGAAAACTGAAAGGATTTTTGGGACTTTCATAACTTTAAATACTTGCTTACCTTTTTAACAACTTATCTGTGGTCATTTATGATTTAGAGAATTTAGTCCGGTGCATTTCTACAGGTTGCATTAATGACCAGAGAGCTCTGAGGAGTGCAAAATTACTTAGGTTTCTTGAAATACGGAAAGTTAAAAAATTTCAGCTCATTGTTTAAACAAAAGGATAAAGCTATTTCCAGTGAGTAAAATTATGTTAGCTATCTAATACTAATGACATCATTTAAGTGACAAAAGAATTCTTTAAAATGTTTTAACATTATTCTAACTTGCTCTAACTCCGTACAAGTTTGTGTTTGAAGAATGATCCAGGCTACTTTTTATATTTCTTCTTTAACTTACCTTTGATAGTGCCACTTACCAAATCATGGAATTAGAAGAGATGCTGTTCTTATATTCTCCCATCCAAGTACTAACCAGGCCCGACCCTGCTTAGCTTCCGAGATCAGACGAGATCGGGCGCGTTCAGGGTGGTATGGCCGTAGACTCATATTCTCTATGAAAGAAATGATTGACAAAAATACATCTTTACCACACCACCCACAAAACAGTTAACTTCATTTTATTTTTATTTGGTATTATTGCATTTGAAGCAGTTAAATATGCACAGAGAACATTGTGTTTTAATTGAGTCATTATATACCACTTTATTTTATCTATTTTCTGGCCATTTTTGGCTATTTGCAAAGTCTTTATTGTGGTATAATTGGTATTTAGACCATAATTTTCTCCTTTTTCTTTCTCTCTTCCTTCTTTCAGTCCCTCTCTGCCCCTGTCCCTCCTTCTCTCTTTCCCTTCTTCCCTTTCCTTCCTTCCTTCCATTCCCTCCTCCCTTTATTATTATTTCTTTGTTTTTAGTTGTCACCACTTTATTATGAGATTGAAGGTATAATTTATAAATTGAGAGTTTCGGTCTATACTCTAAATATATCTGAGGCTAAGTGAATAATTTTGTTCTTATCACCTTTAGTAGCTTCTTTAAGTAACTAGACCCTTTTATTTTTGCTTTATTTCTCCATTCTGAGTTGCTATTTATGTGAGTGCTTATCATATTTGCATATGTTCCCAGTTCTTTTCTATTCACTTACTCAGAGTCCTAATTAGCAGTGAATTACTCCTTCATTCTATCTCCTATTCTGAAAATGTTTAAAAGTAATGGAAATCAAACATGTGAAAATGAATTCATGATTTAACTCAACCGATAAGAGTACTTATCTTAGCAGTTTAAAGTTTGGATTGTTTTCTAATCATCTTTGTTTTTAATTTGATATTTTTAAATTCTGAAGAATTGATACATTTCTACCAATTTCTAGTTAAATTGAATCCAGAAAGGAGAGAAAAATAATTTCAGTTGCAAAAAAGTTGCTACTTTATATTTTTGTATAGATCCTTAGAGAGGCTTCTTGTAACAGAGAGATCAAAATTTGGCCCAAACTCAGGAAACTGAATTAGTTTTAACTAAGCCTGAACTAAATGCAAATATAATTGTATTTGAACTGTTATGCCCCAATAAAGGGTCCGTGGTTAAAGGAGCGAGACTGATATAAAGCTAAGGTCAAGCAAAGCTTTATTTTGCACCAAGCATCAAGAATCTAACCGAACGTTCAGGGACGCATCTCTTACAAGAGAGGGCGACCCTTCTCTGTTTCACAGTCTAGCTTTTAAGGGCAAAGGCCATGCGGTTGGGCCTGGCCACGCACAGACGACCAATGAGATTGTAACACACACAGGAAACTCCAGTGATGCTAGGTGACCAATTGAGTTACAATTTACCCTAGTAGACGTTTGATCCAGCCTATCACCTTGGTTGGAATTGGCACCCAAAAGGCTCCCAAAGGGCAGGGCCCATACTCCTTGGTAACCAGGGAGACAGTATGCATCCCCCCACTGATCGGATGTCTCCACCTGGCCTGACCCACCCTGTATCTGGGCTTTGTTACCTGGAGCTGGTTTCCGGGACTTGATTTTTAGTGAATCCCCTGGGAGAAGGGGAGCAGAGACAGTTTAACTTTAATGAAAGCCTCTTGCTAAGTAGGTCCTTAGAGAACCACCTCTTAAAATAAAAGGTGTTCTTGACAAAGAACATAACATAAACATAATGAATGTTTATTTTTTATTTTTAATTGTAAACATATTCTACTTCCACTATAGAATATTTCTAAAATAGAGGAAATAGAAAGGAAAGAAAGAAAATCTCAACACCAAGAGATATTTACTCTAACTTTTTGATATAATACTTTATTATATCTTTTTGGTACATGGATGTTTATACACAAATATACACATTTTTTTAAAAAACCATACTCTATATATAGTTTAACAAATTTATCAATGTTATTGGCTCAAATTAGAGCCAAGATCATTTTTTAAAATGTGCTAAAACAGGACATCAAAATATTCCCTGAATTAAACAATGATCTCATCTCAAACTGATCCATTACAGAAGAATTTTCAAATCCTTGAGCGTTCTTCTAAATCCTTTATTAATTGCTTCATATCACTTTAATTTTTAATCACTGGGAAGAAGAGATAGATTCCCCTGTGTGTTTGGTTAGTAAAATCCTAATTTTATTCCTTAATTTGAGAAGCTCCAATAACCTGTACTATTGAAAGTTTTAATAGCTGCAGTGGGTGATCCATTTTTTTAAAAAAATTATTCAAATTCAATTTAGTATTACTAGTTTCAGAGTAGAATTTAGTGATTCACCAGTTGCCTGTAACACCCAGTGCTCGTTACATTAAGTGCTCTCCTTAATGCCCACCACCCAGTTACCCCATCCCCGCCCCCAACCTCCCCTCAGTGATCCATTTTTGACTAAGCCACTCTCAGGAGTAGGGGCAGCCTCATTTGGAGGTCTGATTTGGAGGGCCTTCTTTAAGAAAAAAAAATTTTATATTACACTTGGCAAATTTAATAAAAATACATGTTTGTAAGTATACTGCTGTTGCCCCTCCCAGAGTCTGGGAGGGAGCCCCTGTAAGTGAAGAGCTCTTAAGCTTACTGTTTCATTAGTTTCATAATAAATTTTTCTTGGCTCAGGAGTTAACATTAGTTTTCATTTGAGAAGCATTGTTACATTTCACAACACTCTTTCCAGTTGAAGTTTTATAGTTACTTATTTCCATGCAAAGAAGTAGTGAGAGCTGGGCCTATACTGATTGTCCTACAGGCCAAACCTCATAGAGGGACTCATATATGTGAGCCTTCAGATGAGGCCTAATGGGTGGTGTATTATTGGTGCATTATTATTTCAGGTTCAGAAGTCATAGAAGATAGTCTAAGCTGGTAGCCAAATAAGGAGAACATCAGACACAAACAAATCCCCATATCAGGAGCCAAGAAAGTTACCAGAAAGGCAGTCCTGGGTGGATGCATGTGCTGTTGCTCGTAGGTATCTGGGTGCAAACGATCAGAGATGGGATGTGATCGACCTACAGTGTGAGGATGAGCTTGGCATATGCTCAGGATATTCTTGAGGAAGACAACTTTCCAAATTTTAAATTATGGAAAGAGAACACGAGTTAGAATCAGAAAATATGCATTTGAGTTCACTTGTTGCCTCTTAATAGCTGTGTAATCTTGGGCAAGATTCAGTTTTCTGAAATTTAGTAGCTTAAAATAATGAAATTACTTTTTTTCGTGAATCTGCTATTGAGTGGGGCTTAGTGGGGACAGCATGTGTCTTCTCTTCTTGGCATCAGATACTGTGGATCAAAGGCTGGGGGCGGGAATGATCTGAGATTTACTTACTGGTCTGGTGGTTGAAGCTGCCTGTCTGCCAGGATGTTTGGTTGTGGCTGGAACACCTATACATGGTGTCTCCACATGGCTGCTTGGCTTCCTCATGGTTTGGTAACTGGTTTTCAAGTATCCCTAAATGGCCAGGCAAAGTTGAATCACATTTATAAGTTAGCTTCAGAAATCAAAAGGGTCATTTCAAGGGGAGGGAACACAGACTCCATTTCTCAATAGAGGAGTGACAATGCCAAATATTAAGACAAACCTGTGGATGGGATATATTGGTGTCACTCTCTTTGGAAATACAGTTGTCACACGAATAATAATGGCACATATTTTTGAATACTTGATACCAAGTGCTAAGTGATTTACATATATATTACCTTATTTAATTTTTCACCATAACACTCTTCAGTATGTATTATTATTCTGTTTATTTTATAGAGGAGGAATAAGAGGCATAGTGAGTTTTAGATCAGGAGTTAAGACTTGAATCCAGGTTCCTAGAGCTCATACATATTCTTAGCCCTACTAGCAGAATTGTTTTCAGGGTTAAACAAGGAAAAACACATGAAAGTGCTTTGTGAATTATAAATTTTCTATGCAAATTTAAATCATTTTGAGAAAAAAGTCTAGGAACATTTTCAGAAATGTTAATATTTCCGACTTAGCACAGTAGAGTTTGGGTAGGTTGCAAAATTAATTTAATAGATGATGTTAGTAATGGAGTTATTGGATGTTCCCAGATGGTAAAAACTCTGAAAGTCTTCTTTTCTTTTATACCCACTGATCATTCCATTTCCTATCTCAGCATCTTTGACCATGCCCTATATTTCCATTATAGAATCAAAGGAAGTTAAAGCTCTTGGAAGCCTTAGATGTTATATTGGCCCAACTCCTTTCTGTTCTCATGGAATTTTTAGTTGTGACCTCTAGAAACTTAATTACTTTTCAGAATAAATACTGTTGTGAAGTATTTCTCTCCCTGATGTTTTCATTTTAGCTGTTTAAACAACCCTAAAGAATGACAGATTTGAGGTGAAAGATTTTATTTTATTTTGGAGGTTAAATATTTGGGTTGAAATGTTCTTTTTGTCACCTATTAATATTTAACCAAATGGCAATATGTTTGTAGTACAGGAAGGAAAACAAGATAACATTCATCATGATCCTACAGCTTGCATTACATGAGAAGCAGCCTCCAGAAACACTGACTAGTTTCAGACTAGCAGAGACTTATCATTCAGGACATATGGATTTTTTGAAGTGTAGTTGTTTCATTTTACAAGACAAAGAAAGCCCATATGTGTCTTTGAGTGTGTGTGTGTGTGTGTGTGTGTGTGTGTGTCTATGTGTTGGTGTTACAAGGAAATCAATTATTCTGTTCAACACCACTCTGCATCTTTTCCACTTGAACCCTACTGAGAATAGGCGGTGGGCAGGACAAATCCAGGACCTTCCTTGGAGCATTTCTGTAGTTCCCTGAGAGAGCTGTGTGGAGTAACCTGGGAAGGTGATAAGCATGTGGTCCCTATTTGTCTTGAACTGAACCTTAAACTCGGTTCCTACTTCAGCTAGGCCACTCAGTGCCTGTTTGAATGAGAGATACATGTTGTTAAAAATATTTAACCCTAGCCCAGGACTGTCATGTGTGGCCAGGATTAGGGTCTCCATACTGTAAAGTCTTCTGCAACAGAAAGGGCCCTACTTAGTTTTCTTTGTGGTTGGGGCTTTCTGACTCCTGGGGGAACTTGAGTTATCAGTTCAGAATCATGGTTTGTCCAGAACGCAGATGCCTACAGTTAGAGTAACAGATGTCAGAATTGTTTTGTTTGTCTTGTTTTTTGTTTTTGTTTTTGTTTTTTTCTATCCACATCAAAAAGATTAATCAGAACATAGGCATCCATTTTGCAATGTAGCCATTTCTGGTGGTCAAACTATAAGATTTCAGGTATTTTGGTTATAACGAGGCAATTATAGGGAGAGAAATGTTGATTGTCAATACTCAGCCCTGATGCCGATTCAGTGTATAGTTAGAATAATTAGTGTAACTAGAAGTCATGGCTCATTCTACCACAATACAGTTTCAAATTACACTGCTGTGGCTCAAGATTTTGAGAATTGGTTAAAAAGAGGATTGATTATATTTGCACTACTGTTTTCTAAGGCTCTAAAGTTTAGTTTTTCCTCCCTTCTCCATCCCTTCCCCTTCCTCCCCTTATCTTTCCTCCCTCTCGATCTTCCTTCCTCCCTCTCGATCTTCCTTCCTCCCTCTCGATCTTCCTTCCTTCCTTTTTTTCCTAAGTAAAATACAAATAACTTTATAAGGCATTGTGTCAGTCAATGTATGAGTTATAACATATATTAAATGTAGATAAGTAATAATAAAAATAAATAATAAAGTTTTTAAAGAATAACAGGTGAAGTCAAGAGAAAGAGGAAGAAAAGTTGAATAGTTGAGAATTAATTAGTTTGGTTTTATGTTTTTAAAGTTTTAATATTCTTTAAATTTTTATAGTAGGTAATACACAATACCATGCTACTATTTAGAGAAAACTTTGGGATGAGCTATTTTTTTTCCCTCAGTGAACTCACCTTTTACCATATTTTATTAATGATGAAATTATTTGGTGTTTTCAGAGGTAAAACTTTAGATAATCTTACTTTCAATATTAAATCATCATTGGTTTCACTAAGAAAACCTGAGAAAGGAGGCAACTAATTTCTGAGGAGTTCAATAGTAAGAAGCAAGAGATTTTACCCAAGTTGAGGCTGTAACATTGTGCAGAGGGATGCATTTGTTGGGCTAAATTCTCTATGAAGTTCCTTATAATTACGTGAAGGAAATAAATATATGCACAAAAATGTATCTCCCACTATGATCTTCAACTTTCTCTCCTTTTTTTTTTTTAATATTTTATTTATCTATTTGACAGACAGAGATAACAAGCAAGCAGACAGGCAGGCAGAGAGAGAGGGGGAAGCAGGCTCCCTGCAAAGCAGAGAGCCCTATGTGGGGCTCGATCCCAGGACCCTGAATGACCTGAGCTGAAGGCAGAGGCTTTAACCCACTGAGCCACCTAGGTGCCCCTCAACTTTCTCTCTTAAGTAATTCTTCCTAGAGTAGAGTTTCCACTGTTAGTGCTACCGATGACCTCAGATGGAAATGGCTGCCACTTTTGTAGCCAGCCTAGAGTAAACTGGAAGGTCCTAGGGAGCTCTTTCCCCCAAGGGCTACTCTTCCTCTCTAGAAGAAAGTTAGCTCCATAATAACTCTATTAAGACACTGTATACTGTTTCCAGAATTAGAAAAGTTAAACACTGTCTACTCCTCCAAGTGCCTATTTAATCAATTAAAACTTGGTAACTGAGAAGACAGCACATATTTCATTGATTATTTCATTGAACAGTTGCTGAGAACAAATTTGTTCCCACTGTCTCAGAATGCTATAATCTTAAAGTAAATTTCAAGACTGGTTTTCTCCTGCTGTGTAGAGTTCTGAATGGTAACCTAGAATTCTATTTTATGTGGCTGTGTGGTAGAGAGGTTGCTGTCCCCAAATTAGGAGCCCTGGGCTTTGATATGATGCTGCTACTAACTACCTTTGTGACCATGGACATTTTCTTCACTTTTCTGGAACTCAGTTGTAAAATAAGGGCTAGAGATAAAATAATCCCTAGGATTCCCCATGCTCTAAAGTTATAGATATATAATTTTATATGTGGCCCTTTAATGTTTTATATATATATATGTGTGTGTGTGTGTGTGTGTGTGTGTATTTATATATATAACATTAAATATAACATATAACACATATATAACATATATATATATATATATATATATATATATATATATATAAACAAACATTAAAGGGCCATGATACATACCTCCTGAATTCCTTTGGGATTTATAATCCAATATAATCACATTTCAATTGGATGAAGAGTTTATCAGGCAAACTAATCATATATTTGGTACCCGAATTGGTCAATAAATTACTCATAAATCATCCAATAAGAGTTACTGGATTGAAATATTGTCCATGATCTGCATTGAACAAAAAAGTGATACAGACATGGCCCTTACCTTCACAAATATACACACTAATGGAGTATACAAGCATTAAGCAAA
Organism: Mustela nivalis; assembly: GCF_964662115.1. NCBI lineage: Eukaryota > Metazoa > Chordata > Mammalia > Carnivora > Mustelidae > Mustela > Mustela nivalis. The sequence goes on along the minus strand of NC_139024.1, from coordinate 56,114,707 downwards.
TAAGCACACTAATATATATGTGATCACATATTTATCCATGTCTCACCATAAGTGCTGTTAAGGAAATAAACAAGGTGTGGTGATAGGGCTAAGTGGGGGTCACGTAATATAAGATGGTTAGGGAAGACGTCTATAAGTAAGAGACAGAGCTAAGAAGCTGAAACCTGAATGATAAATAGAAGTAAGTCTAGTAAAGATGGAGGGAAGCAAATGAGTGTGGGTTCCGAGCAAGGAAAGAGCTTTCTACATTTGAAAACAGAAAGGAGTCCTAGGCATCTGCAGAATGACTGCCAAAGTGATAAGAAGTGAAGCTGGTATGGCACTAAGGCAGGAGGTCACCCAGGGGGCCATGAGACTTTTGGATTCCATCCTAAGTGTCAGAGCAAACTGCTAAGAAGAGCTGAGCCAGTAAGTGAGTTGATCCAATTATGTCTAAGATAATCATAATTTCTGGGTTGAGAATAGATTGAGAGAAAAAAGAGTGGATGTGGGAAGACCCCGACATGGAAGAATTGTAGTAGTCACAGAGAGAGAGAAAATAAAGACTTGGATTAAGGTAATGACAATGGATAGGTTCAAGATAGATTAAGGAACTGTTAGATTATAGGTAAGAAAGAGTAAGGAAATCAAATGGTTTCATTTTTAAAGTACATATAAGTATATTTAAATTAACTTTCATTGGAGACAGCTTTTTCATGTACACACACAGATGGATGCATGTATGTGTCTGTGTATGTATATATGTGTATTTGGAATTTTCATACTTTTTTCCACTCATTTTTGTTTGTTTTTAACTGTAGAGACATAATTACCCCTATATTAGAATGGCTTCAAGGAACAGACATATGTATAAGATATAGTTTCAGTGCTTTTACTTTCTGGTCCTTCAGAATCAAAATACCTAGCTTTAAAACCAAGTACAGCTTTCCTTCCTTGGGGAAGACTTTCTTATTTTTCTCAGTGGATTTAGATACTCTCTCCTCTTGCCTACACTTCAGCATTATTTGTGAGGTGCAATCATTCCTTTGTGTGTCTGACTCTTCCAGAAACCTGAGTTTGTCTAGTGCATGGACTCTCTTCCACTCATTTGTTTGCTCACAAGGGCCAAACTCCACCTGGCACACATGTACTGGAAGATGCTGAACCACAAAGAGATCACATCCATTCTTGGGATATAATGCCTGTCTTCTGTGTTCCCTTGTGATGGTAGGAAACTGGAGATTAGAGAGTTGCTTATTTGAGTTTCTACATGTCGGCTCTCATTTCTCTGTAATGAGTTAGAGAATTGGAGGGCTATGATTTGGCAGTCATAGACCTTGGCAAAGTGTCATTGGAAGAGCTTAATCAACAGTTCCTGTGTGGTTCATCAACTCAAAGCTCTTTGAATTAGAAGGCAGCTCAGAGGAAATCTAATCCTACAAAGAATTCATTCTGCACTGCAATGTCATAGCCCAAGCTTACCTAAAACACTTGATTCCCAATATTGGGCTCCTCAGAAATAATGTTTTCTTTCTTAGTTTTTACTAGTGAAACCAAATGATTTCATACCAAAATAGGAAACTGAACCATGACACATTCTCATTTTTTAGTTAATAAAATTATATGTCATGTTAATACACAGAGATAAGGAAACAGATACCACATACAGATAAGGGAAATTACAGTGGATGATTTCTACTCAGGTTCTTTGTGAAGTCTTCCTTTAGATTTCATTTATAAGTATTTTAACCCTAGCATTCCCATTAACTGTGTTATCTTTGTGATCTCATTAAGTGCCCATACTGTTCCCTCTTGTTAGTCTTCCTGTCAAAATATATTGTGAAGATTTTATATAACAGTTGTAAAGAATTATTCACCATCAGAGTGTGTTTGCATATGTTCCAAGGATAACCATGGGAAAGTACCCGAGACCCAGTGTGTTGTGAAACTGACAAGCTGCCTTTGTGTACTGCTCTGCTTTGCAGCCTGGCATCTCTATAGCATCATGATCCTTCCAGCTGCCCACTGCTTTCAGAAAGATCTGCTAAGCCAAATAAGATCAGGATATCAGGGCTTTAGCGGGTTACCTCTCCCAGGAGCTTTTTTTTCCCCAGTAGAAAGAGGAAAGTCACATCTTGCTAATGGCAGAATTCCAGAATTTTTCAGGTATTGTTGAAGGAAGCATCTTGGGCTGGATGAGCCTTTGCTGTACTTTTAATAGCATTGTGTGTAGGCCTTTTTCCAAATACCCTGGCTGGAGGAGCAGATGAAATGCCCAGTGACATTTACTTGGTTGTGTTCTTAGCTGGCACTTCACTGACTCTGCCTTGCTCATCATCACACATAGACACAGCCTGTCACCCTTCCTTGCAGTCTCCCTGACCTGTCTGATTCATCCCGCCAGGCCATACTCATGCATCTGGTCCCCCTATGGCATGTCAAATAAGATTGTGGGCTCTGAACTCTGACTACCAGGGCTTAGTCCCTTTCTCTCCTATCTACCATGTATGAATATAAATAACCTTTTCAAGCCGCAGTTTTTATCATATGATAATTAGTATGTTGTGGGTTTCAGAGGGAAAAAAGAATGATGTAAAGGGTTTCTGGTGCTTAGCACACAGAGCTCTAGAAATGTTAGTTAAATAAATAATAGACTCTCATAGAGTACTTATGATAAGCTAACATTTACATATATCAAGTCATTTAATTCTTAAACAGCTCTAAAAGGTGGTTACCATTATTTCCAGTTTACAGATGAACCAAAGCACAGAGAAATTAACGGACTTACCTGAAGTCCCATAGCTAATAAATGGGAGGTCAGAATTTGAACTTAGGGCTCTCTGGTTCCAGGGTTCTTGCTTTTCAACATTCTGCCATGCTTCCTCCTATAAACAAATACTACTATTTCCTGTAAACAAATACTACTATTCTAACAGTATTGACAACACCATTGGGAAGTGCCTCTGCATAACCTGAATCCAGGTAAAATGTAGGTCAAACACCAATGGTGTGGAATGAGCTTTCTCATCATGATACAGAAAACCAGAGCTAGACGGACAGCCTTGTAATAGGAGACCGCAGGAATTTTCCAGTACAACACATTCTCTTTACAGATAAGGAAACTGGAACCCAGAGATGTCCAGGACTTTGTACATGGTTGTGGACCAAGGCAGAACCAAGCCTGGTTAGGGAGTTATAGTTGATTATGTTTATCGAGGGTACAAATCGAGGGAGTTTTAGTTGATTATGTTTATTGCAGGAGGCACACATGTCCTTTGGATCAAAGACAGTCTTTCTCCATAGGATAATTTCCTTTGACCCAAGGCAAAATCCATTTGACTTGGAATTTTATACTAATAAATGGAATTTTATACTAATGATGTAAAAAATATAAAAAGTGGGGTTAAATAAGAGGAAACCAAGAGGTTAGTGATAGGATTGTGTTAATTCCACTGAACGAAAGGTGGCTAAAAGTAGCTACTTGGAGGGGTAGGGTAACACCTGGATCCTGCTGAATGTCAGTCCAGTGGCATTGAACAGTATGTATTTCTATTACTTCTGATTCACCTAATGAGCTCGTTCTGTAGGCAGCTTTGTTTTCTCATATGTTGCCTGTTTCTACAGGGCAGTGTCTTGTTCTCTACACACCTAGAAGTTGGCAAAAATAAACCTGCAGGCAAGATACATTTTAAATGGTTACACAACAAATGCTTTCTCCTCCCTTACAGTAATACACTTGTAAAAGATCAGATTGGGGAAGGAAAAAAGCTGTTGAAAAAAATTTTGCTAAGCAGATGCTTACTCTGACTACTGAGAATATGAAATATGTTTTGACATGAAGATCTAGATTATGAAAGAGTGCTGATTCATATTGTTCTAGAATCACCAAATGTTCATGCTTTAGGGTAGCCTAAAGATCTAGTATGAACCTGCCTTCCAACATGAGCAAAAAAGATGGAATGATAAGCTGCTCAAGGTCAGAGCTAGTTAGAAACAGTCAAGACTTCTGGCCCTTGTCCTGGAATTTTTATAGTATAATGTCATGTAGAGGACCAAGAAGAATGTGTTCATCTGCAAATAGCAGAAAACCATCCTAATGGTGGCTTAGCAGATAGGGATTTATCTTTCTCATACAAGAAGACATCCAGGAAAAGGCAGTGCAGAGCAGAATGAAATCATTCTAACAATCAAGCAATCATGCTAACAGGTACCTGGGCTGTCCGTCTTCTGCTATTCCAGGTTTCATGTATAGGCTTCCTTATCATCTTTCACCCACCATTTTTCCTACATGGCTGCAGTACCTCCAGGCTCAGGTCCATGTACTGGTATAAATCTCCAGGTTCAGATCCATGTACTGGTGTAAAGACAGAAGGGAAGGGGGGTGTCTAGGTGGCTCAGTCAGTTAAGCTCTGCCTTCAGCACAGGTCATGATCCCAGGGTCTTGGAATTGAGCCCTACATTGGGCTCCCTGCTTAGCAGAGAGCCTGCTTCTCTCGCTCCCTCAGTCTGCCACTCTGCCTACTTATGCTCTCTCTTTGTCAGATAAATAAATAAAAATCTTAAAAAAAAAAAAAAAGAAAAGAAAAGACAAGACAGGAGAAAAGGCCTAAGAAGCATGCCAGCAATCTGACCTTTTTCAGATTTTCCCAGAGGCCTCACCCGGCCTTAACTCTCCTTGTCTGGAACTGGGTCACACATCTGCATCTAGCCACAAGAGAGTATGGGAAATTAGGTGCTTTTGGCTATGCACAGTGACCCTAGACAAAATCAAATATTTTTTAGTAAGGAAGGATGGGAGAATGGATAATGCGGAGGAAATAACTAGAGCCTGAAACACAAAGTAAGCTGAGATAGATAATTAAGGGCCATAGGCTTCAAAGTCAGACATATCTGAGTTCAAATTGCAGTTCTCACAGATTTTGGCTAAGTCACTTTATGTCCTAGGCCTATGCCTAGGCTTCATAAATGGAAATAATTACGGCAAAATGAGTAATAAGAGTGTAGCGAAGTTAAGATAATTAATACATAATAAGATCTTCATAAATTTTCACATTATACCACTGCTTTAGTATCTGGTAACATTAATATTGCTTACCCTCCCTGGGCCAAGCTTTATTCTGATTTCTTTAACTTCAGATGGAATGTTCAAGACACCAAGACACAGAAAGTGGTTAAACAGGCTTTATTCATCTTTATTCCCTATTAGAAATAATGCCCCTCGCCTGGGTGGCTCAGTGTGTTAAGCCTCTGCCTTCGGCTCAGGTCATGATCTCAGCGTCCTGGGATCGAGCCCCACATCAGGCTCTCTGTTCAGCGGACAGCCTGCTTCTCCCTCTCTCTCTGCCTGCCTCTCTGCTTACTTGTGATTTCTCTCTCTGTCAAATAAATGAATAAAAAAAAAAAAAAAGAAAAAAAAAGAAATAATGCCCCTCCAAAAAACCAAAAACCAAAAAATGAAACAAAAGAAAAAATAATTCCCAAATCATATTTAAACATTATTCACTCTGCTTTTAGTCCTTTGCTCAAATGGGATAGACTTTAATGGCTAACTACTCTGACCTCAACCTGAAGTAAATCATTGTATGGAGAAGAGATGGTCAGACCTTGTAGGAAATTTATAGCAGAGAGGTGTTTTGAGCCTTTTATACCTTTTGTTAGGGCAGAGACTCAGTAGGTGAGGAAATTTTTTATCTCCCAAACTGAATCTCATTGAATCTTAAAGAAAAAGAGAGAGAGAGAGAGAGAAAGAGAGAGAGAGAGAGAGAGAGAGAGAGAGAATACTACCACTTTAATAAACTAGCTTACTTCAGGTTTTAGAATTCCAAACAGGAAACATGCAATATTACATATGCTCTCTCAATCCAAGTATGTAGATATCTCAGGAAATGGCATAAGTTATATGGACAACTTTGCTAAGAACATTAGTATTTCTTATTTTTGTTTATTTATTTTTAGGCAGAAAGATTGTTATGTAGTCATTATGAGAGGTGCATTTCCCTTTCAGAAAAATTTGCCATGTAACCCATAATAGCTGTGTTTATCATGATAGTCAAATGAAAACTGTATCATATGTAATTTTTTTAAAAAGATTTTATTTATTTATTTGACAGAGAGAGATTACAAGTAGACAGAGAGGCAGGCAGAGAGAGAGAGAGAGAGAGAGGGAAGCAGGCTCCCCGCTGAGCAGAGAGCCCGATGCGGGACTCGATCCCAGGACCCTGAGATCATGACCTGAGCCGAAGGCAATGGCTTAACCCACTGAGCCACCCAGGTGCCCCTCATATGTAATTTTATTTCATATGTTTTTATTAACAAAATAATAAATGATTATTTTAAGTAAATTAGAAGATAAAGATACTAAAAAATTAAAAAATGTGATTCTACCATCTATAGAAAACCACTGTTAATATTTTCAGGCATATTCTTTACTTTCTATCTATCTAAATATAAATACACAGTAGAATTGTATTTTTAAAATGTAAAATTTGGGGTGCCTGAGTGGCTCAGTGGTTTAAAGCCTCATGCCTTTGGCTCAGGTCATGATCTCAGGGTCCTGGGATCGAGCCCTGCATCAGGCTCTCTGCTTGGTGGGGAGCATGCTTCTGCCTCTCCGCCTATTTGTGATCTCTCTCTCTCTGTCAAATAAATAAAATCTTAAAAATATATATAAAAATTTACACTTTGCATACTATTTTAAATTTTTTTGTACTTAATATTACATAAATATTTTTGATGACATTGAACATAAGTTTACTTCAACTTTGGAAATGGTAGCTTGTGTTTTTAATGCAAATATACAATAATTATTTAACCTACCTCTTATTGTAGAGCTTGGGTTTATTTGTTTCTGCTGTGTTTTCTAATTATGTACTATGATGAATAGCCTTATAACTGGAACTTGGTGGGCAATGAAATTAATTTCTGAAAATTAAATTTTTGAGTAAAAAGTACAAATGTAATTTAAAACATTGATAATATAAATTTTCTACCAAAAAGTTGGGAACAGTTTATGCTACTATTGGTAGCATATGAGAGTGCTCATTTCCATGAACTCTTGACAACACTGTGTTATCATTAAAATATAAGCCTAGTTTGTGTGTGTGTGTGTGTGTGTGTGTGTGTGTGTGTGTGTTTGTGTGTATTTTGGGGTACTTTTTCTGAACTTGTTGCTATATACAATTTTCCGAGTTTTGATTATATATACAATACTGGATAGGCAGGAGAAGTGGACAGATGTGATAGGGACTGCTTCTGTGAACCTGTTTCCTTCATGTGAAAACTGAAATGGAAAAATATGTCTTTTCTGCAGGAATAAGATCTCTTTTTGTATTTTTATACCACTTACATTTTTTCTTCTTTTAACTTCTTTCTCCATATCATAAAGGATTTGAGTGAGAGAAACAACAAACTGGGTTATTGCATAAAGCTTCAAAATAGATACAATGAGACATTTATGGCTGAAACTTAAACACTCAGTGACAGAGACTCAATATAGACAAACATAGACTGTTGAATGCATTTCATAAACACCAAAAATAAAATAGGGGAGGAATTGCTTTGTGCAAGTGTGTTAGAAAAAATAAACTGGGGACAACCTGGGAACAAGGTGACCATGACTGGATAGCAAAGTACTGTAGTTAAAAAAAAAAAAAAATCATGAGCTTGAGTTTTATAAATAGAACATGGTAATAAAGGAATCTAAAGCACTTGGGTCAGAGCTAAAGCTTATGTCCAACTTTAGAGTCTACAACTTGAGAGGGACATGGATGAACAGTAAAAATAGACACCACTCCCTGAACTTTTTATATGTTCTGGAAACTTTGTATTCATTAACACTTGATTTTATAATCATGACAAGTCTTCGAGATGCATATTATGATACCCATTTTATACAAGAGGAAACCCAATCTTAAAGAAAACACTTTAAGGCTAGATAGCTCCTTATTGAGGATCCAGGATGTAAACAAGGTTGATCTGCCTCCAAAGCTCATTCTCTTGAAAACATGGTATAGCAAAAGGGCAAGATTACTTGGCCTCAGTCCTATTGCATAGAGATGGCAGTCACTTTTGGGTCCATTTCCTTCTTCCACTTGGGTGCTGTAACTGTACCTGCCCAAACTGGGATTGTTAGAGGTAGGTCTGGGAAATTGCTGGTAAAAATGATTCCTTTTTTCTTTCAAAGCTCTGTGTGAGGAAGTTCCTGCACTGACCTTGCATATAAATTTCCTTACTCCCTCTACAGCAGGTGATGACTCACTTCTGATTGACCAGACCTATCATGCTGACTGCAGGTATAGGGATGGAAGCATGAGAGCTTCCATCCTTATGGAAGTGGGAGGACCAAACCAAAGGTTGCCAGGAAAGCTTAAGTACCAGGGATTATTTTTCTAGGAGAAGAGAAAACTAAATTTGTGTTTCCAGAAAGACTTAAAAAAAAAAAAAAGTTCAAACCAGCTGATATTTTTCTTCACTAAAAATGAAGAGGGAATGAATTTAGATTTCATTGTAAGACATTTACATCAAGAAGAAAGATTTCCTGATAGTGATAGTTGTTGAATATTGCAGTGGGTTTCCAGAAGGTGCTGTGAAAACAACTTTTTCATCATAATTCTTTTAAAAATGAGTTATTATCTTATTTATCCAGAAGGCAGAGTAATCAATTTTCAAGCTCTCAGACAGGGACTGTCTCGCAACCCAAGGGATTTCATTATCCCGGAGCCTTAGACTACTGTGGAATACCAAGGAAGGTATGTAAGTTATGTAAGTGTGAAATAAAACAGGGATTAACGAAGTCTAGACCATAATACTGGTGGAGATTTCAAAGCAAAAGCATTTCTTCATTAAGGAGAGTGAAGAAAAATCTATATGTTTTCCCTGGATGAATGTTTTCTTCATATAACTGATAAAATTATATAGGGATGAACAATGTTGAATGTATTTGTTTGACCAGGATAATTTGTGAAGATGTAATAACAGGACTTGATCTTGGTTCAACATGATGGCTGAAATGTTATTATAGCCACCAAATGGAGCTCAGATTGTTTCTTGAATATAATCCCAGTATTTTAAGAGTAGAAGAAAAAATGATCAATGTAAGGACTAGTCTTCATTGGCTCTTTTTTGCTATGGTGGCAGTTCATACAGGTGATTATGAAATCTAAGACAATTTCATTCCATAGCTTGCTTGCTCAATGAAGCTTAGTTACAAAACAACTACAAATCAATCTTTTATGAATGGATGTCTATTGATTTTCTTGGATAATAGTCATATATATCTTATTTAAAATCACATGTAGCTTAGGAAATTCAGAGTTATAGCCATTATTTTTCTCTCGAGATATTTCTGTTTTTTACTACTGTTCTCTGTACCTTTTAAAACTTTGCTCTGTATAGATAATAATATCTAGTTCTATTATGTTTAAGTTTTTTTTTTTTTAATTAATTTTCAAGAGATGCCTGGGTGACTCAGTGGGTTAAGTGTCTACTTTTGGCTCAGGTCCTGATCCCAGGTCCTGGGATTGAGTCCCACATTGGGCACCCTGATCAGTGGAGATCCTGTCTCTCCCTCTGCCTGCTACTCCCTCTGCTTATGCTCTCTCACTCTCTGACAAATAAATAAATAAATTCTTTTTAAAAATTAATTTTAAACAACAGGAATTTCTTTGTAAACCTCATGTTCTCTCTCATAAATTTCCCCTAAGTTTTGTTTGGAAGCTTAATTTTATAGAAAATCTTGATTTACTCTGTAATTTATTTTGTCACATAAGATAGAAATAAAGATTTTTCAACATATTTTATTATTATATTTTAGGGGCTTTGTCAGATGCCACTCTTCCCTTTCTCTCTCACGCTTTAGCTTTTAGGCAACATTGTAACAGTGATAAAGTCTGTTATAAAATCTGTTACAACACAGCAACATATAGCACATTTCCATGTTGCAAATCTTGTAGTGGTATGCCAGATGCTTCACTAGGGATCTGTTATATAGTGTGTCCTTCTATAAACCATGAACCTTCTGCTCCAATGGGAATTCTTACTCCTTGGCTCTAAAAATCTTTTTTTGTGGGTTCTCATTTGCCCCTTCACTCTGAATGCCAATGTAAGCTCTTGCTTGCATTCTTCAAAGTCCAGTTGCCTTCCTGTGTTTCAAAGAGGCATTCTCTGATCATCTCTGCTTTCTTATTCTGTAACTTCGTATTATGGTGTTTTCATTCCCAAGTAGCATTTTATAACTGATTATCGTTGCTGTGCTTGTGTCATGCTCTCACTAGTATACATAAGTCCATGTAGGAACAGTAGGAAATGGTGATAAGCAAAAGCTTCTGAGTTAGATGTGAAATACTAGATCCTCCATTCTATGACCTTGAGCAAGTTACTTAACCTGTTAGAGCTTCTAGGCCTCATCTGTAAAAGGGGAGTTATAGCCTTTATATGGAGTTATGATGTATTAATGACATGCTAAGGTGCATAGCACAGTGCCAGACACAAAGTAAATATTTATCAAATTGAAGGCAGAACCCATGTCCGATATTTCTTGGCAACTCTGTATAAGTGCAGAGCCAGGATGTTTTTCAAGTTGAGAACTCAATGAACTATTTGCTAATTGAATGAAAATATGCAGGTTTCTATCAAGTTTGAGTGTTTACAATTACATGGCCCTTTTATTTTTTTGAGAGTTTTGTTAAGAGTCAGTTTTTTTATACATTCACAGCTTCCTTCAGGGTTGCATGCAGAAGTATCTAAATAAATTCTTCAGTGTCAGGAAAGGCAAGAGGAGGCCTATATAGAAGAATGGAAGGGGGCAGGGACGCAGAGCGTGGACTCAGTGCTGAGTATTTTAGTTTCAGTCTGGCATTGTTTGCTCATGACCTGGAAGAGGGGCAAAGAGTACCTGTCCCCTAATTTTCTATTTGTGGAAAATCTTTTTATATTTTAAGACCCAGAATAAATGTACCCACCCAACTGTATTGAGGTACAACTGACAAAACTGTATCTATTTAAGATGTACTGTGTGAAAGGATTACCACTATCAAGTTAATTCACACAGACATTACCTCACATAGTCAGGTGTGTGTATACTCAGTAAGAATGTTTCATATCTATTCTCTTAGCAAATTTCAAGTATATAATATGTATCATTAACTATGTATTATTATACATAATAATATATAGTCAACATGCTGTACATTAGATTCCCAGGACTTATTCCATCTTGTAACTGAAATTTTGTATCCTTTGACCAATATCTTCTCATCGTTTTGAATCTTCAGTCCCTGGTAACCAACATTCCACTCTCTGGTTCTATGAGTTTGACTCCCTTAGATACCACACATAAGTAAGATCCTGCAGTATTTGTCTTTCTATATTTGGCTTATTTCACCAGACAGATAATGTCCTCCAGGTTTGTCCATGTTGTTGCAAATGGCAGGATTTCCTTCTTTTTTATGGCTAATATTCTGTCGTATATATAGACCACATTTTCTTTATATGTTCATCCCACTGATGAATACTTAGGTTGTTTTCATATCTTGACTATTGTGAATAATGCTGCCATGAACATGAGGGTGAAAATATCTCTTTGAAATACTGATTTTGCTTCCTTTAAATATATGTGTATTGTGTAATGTGTCTGTTGGATCGTATGGTAGTTCTATTTAAAATTTTTTTTAAGAACCTCATACTGTTTTCCATAATGGTTGTACCAAGTTGTGTTCCCACCAACAGTGTACAGGGGTTACTTTTTCTCTATAACCTTTCCAACAAGTGGCATGTCTATTTTCCTGAATCCTAAGCCATAGCACCTTTATTAGATACTTAAAGTTGTCCGTGTCATGTCATTAGTTCTGTTGCTACAAATGAAAGTAACATGATTTTAAACTTCCTGGTGGCAATTTTCTTTCCATTTTTTTTTCCTAGCACTGTTATCAATATGATGAGTACAATAAGGCTCTTCTAAGTATCAAATAAGAAAATATTTATGAATGTAATTTTTAAATTATAAAGATTTATAAAGATACAAGTTATTGTTGTTCTTCCTTTTTTTTTTTTTTAAAGATTTTATTTATTTATTTGACAGACAGTCACAAGTAGACAGAGAGGCAGGCAGAGAGAGAGGAGGAAGCAGGCTCCCCGCTGAGCAGGGAGCCCGATGTGGGGCTCAATCCCAGGACCCTGAGATCATGACCTGAGCTGAAGGCAGAGGCTTAACCCACTGAGCCACCCAGGCGCCCCTGTTGTTCTTCCTATATTAGAACTGCTCTTGTGGAAATTTATGTGCCACTATGGTCTTTTAGGTATCCTGAGAAAAATGGGCAGTTGAAACATGGCCCAATGCATGATATTCATCTATCAATTTCTATAATGTAGAGTTGCTATCCAAATAAGAAAATATGAATACAGAAAGGGGGCCAAATATTTCATGAAATCAATTGACCTGTACAGACATTTTTATTATGAAAACATGCATATTTAATTGATTTAACTATTAAGAAAAATTAGCAGTAACCTAGGACTCAAGTCATTTAAAATTGCTCTAGTTCTAACACAAATAAACTTCTTGCTCATTGGTGAGCCATCACCCTTGTATGGTTCAGTTTCCTTGTCTGTAACCTGAGATATTTGGACAGAGTATATTTAAGGACTTTACTAGATTTATAAAAAAGATTTTCTTATTTGAATGCATAGAACATTGTTGCTCAATTAGTCTGCATATATTTTGATAAGGAAGTAGAATAGTTTTCTGTGATTGAAATCCAAGGATGGCACTTTAGCAATAAAGTTACTGCCCTTATAACACCATCTTCTGATAGACTGATAGTGCCTTTGCTAAGAGAGCTGGCTAGTGATGTCTGTGTACCTTGAAGATTCTTGAACATGCATTTACTATGGGAAAGTGGCATCTGATGTCCTTCTCAAATTCTCTTCTGCAGACAGATGAGCATCCACTTGCCACCTGCAGTTTTCTCCTTTTAAAATCAGTCATAGCTTCTTGTCTGAGCCATGATGTGTTTCCAAAGTCTATGGAGCTGAGGATTTTGTGACACATTAATACTTCCATTTGGGCTTCCCTTGACTGGACTAGGCCACTAAAAGTGGATAAATTAAAAGGCAAATACATTAACTGATAATTTAATCTTATGAAAAAGGAAATGAGAAAGCTTTCTTTTCAGCAATATAGGAAAATCTTACTTGGTTTCATTCCAGTGCCCACAAAACTTTTATAGATGTCTAGATTTATTTAAGTCCTGGGGGACCTAGGTGGCTCAGTCAGTTAAGCATCTGACTTTAGCTCAGGTCATGATCTCAGGGTCCCAGGACTACATTGGGCTTTCTGTTCAACAGGGAGACTGCTTGTCCTTCTGCCTGTCCCCACCCTTCGTGCTCTCTCTCAAATAAAAAAACAAACCAAAACTAAACTAAAAAAGAAGATTTAAGTCCTAAGTCCTTTTTTGGGGAGGTAATAGCATTCTTTTACAATTATTTTGACTTAACTATTACTGTTCATATTATATATTGTATATATTGTATACTGATATTTACCTCAAAAATTTTGAAAAGTATTATCACATTGTCTACTAAAAGTTTGAACAGTTGTCATGAAAAGTAAATGTATTTGTGTCTTGCCAGCATTAAATATTATTAATCTTTGTAATTCTGGCACTATGATAGGTGAAAAAAACTATCTGGTTTTAATGGCACTCTTTTGATAATGATATTCAGTAATTTTTTCATATCTTACTCCCACTTTTACTTATTTTGTTTAAATTGCTTATTTATAACCTTTTATCCTTTATTATGCTGTTAAAACAAATGCACTTTTACTGTACATTTGGTGTTTAGAACTATTCTAAGGTTTAATGATACATCATTGGATAAGTCATAAAAAGATGTTCTCATGGAGCTTATATTCTAGGGGGAAGAGAAAAATTAACAAGAAAAAGTGTCAGACATATGTTCTAAGATAAAATCAAGGGATATGATCAGGATCTGCTGGGGGGTTACTTTAAGCAAACTGATCAGGAAATGTTTTCCACAAAGGGTGATATTTATATTGAGACTAGACTGACAAGAACATCTGTAGAAGATCATCTTTTCAGGTGATACAAACAGCTAATATAGAGGCATAAATGAGTTAGGTAGTTTATGAATAGAAAGACAGCTATGGGTCTAGAGAAGGTGGGAGGGGGGAAGTGGGCAGAGATTGGTTTGGGCAAGCTGGAAGGCTCAGTCCACATGAAGACTGAATTTAGGGGGAGGAGTTTTGGTATCATTCCAAGTGTGTTGCGAAGTGATTGAAGCTTTTTGAAGAGGAGTGATATATTCTGATTTCCATCCTAACTAGTCACTCTGTTATGTGTGGAATGAGTAGCAGCAGGGAGAACAATCAGGGGGTAGGGGAATTATCTTGGCAAGAACTTAGAATAGAGGATGCTTTTGGCCTGCTCAGAGAACCTGTCTGCCCTGTGTACCACACTCCCAGCTACTGTGAAAGTAGGCTTTTATAAATCTCAGCTGACCCCTTCCTGGGAGGCTATACCTCCCCTGCCTTCTTATGGACCTTAGCCAATGACTGATTGACTAGCAGATTCTGTTGCCTAAAGATGGAGTTCACTGTGCTACAGTTTGTGCTGTAGCAGTTCCTTATGGAATCAGGCTAAAGCCAAATAATCACTAGCTGAGATGATATTCCTACTTAGCATTCCCCACCTGTCCTTCAAAGATTCTCTTGCTCCACTTCTCAGCAAATAACTTGAACAAGAATCTTCATCTCAGCTCTGTTTTTAGGAAACCTTACCCAAGACACTTGGTTTAGGGTGGCAGAGGTTGAAATGGAATAGACTGGTTTAGAAATGTTTGAGAGCTAGAGTATGTGGAATGAGAGAAACTTTGTTACTGAGCAATGTGGTGGATAATGGCATTATTTACTAACCACAGATGTCTGGAAAGAGCAGGTTTGCAAGACGGAGAGGGAAAAAATTCAGTTTCAGATATGTTAAGTTTGAGATGTCTATAAATGGATGTATTAAAGATGCAATAGAATATTCTAATCTTTTGCTCCAAAGGCCAATCTAGTCCAAAGACCAGTATTTGGGATTCAACTATAATATTCAAATGGTGTTTGAAGGAATGTACTCTCACTTAAGGTACTCTCACTTAAGAGAGTAGAGATGGAAGAAGAGAATAAAAATATTCAAGGTTGAGCAGAGGAAGAAAAATCTAGCACATACCTTGAGGAGTAGTCAGTGAGTGATGACTAAACTGTGAGAAGGTGTGTCACAGAGACTTAGAGTATAAAGTGTTTCAAGGGGGGTATTGATCAGCTATTGAGTGCAGCTGAGCAGTTAATGAAGATGAAGACAGAGAACATATCATGAAATAGGTGACAGGGAAATTTTTGGTGATCTTGACAGGAGAAAAGTTTGACAGGAAAAGTTTTTGAGGTAATGGGAAGACTGGTAAAGGAGAGAATGGGAGATGATGCAGCAAACACATTGATCTTGGCATTTATCATTGTTATGAATAGGATTAGCGAATGAAATAGTAACAAGTGGGGAAAAGAGTGCAAAGGTTCTTTTTTTAATTTTTATTTTTCATTAACACCGTTAGAAGGAAAAAACTGGTTTTCACAAAAGAGAGGGGACAACTGCAGGAGAAAGTCCTTGAATAGACAAAAAGCAATGAGACCTAGTGTTTATGAGTTGGCTTTATCCTGAGGTGGAAATACTTCAAATTTACAACAGGAGGAATGCCAGAAATATAAGTGCCAACAAAGAAAGCTTTGTAGATGTGCTGTATGGCTAAGTTAATTTGGGTCTGATTATTTCTGTGTCTTTATTGAAATATGAAATGAGGATCCCAGCTGAGGTGAGTGTCAGAGATGGGGCCAGTAATTTGGAGATTTAAGGAGGGAAGAGTAAGGATGAAATAATCATGTTAGAGTATTTTATTTATGGAGGAGATGTAGTATTATTTCTTGCACTATTGAATACCCCTTTTGGCAGGATGCTCATGAATTTTTAATAAAACCAGTCATCAAGATTTTTAGTTTTTTCTAGACATACTTAGGTCCTCAGGGGTAGGTGTGGAATAGGTAAATGGTTGGGTTTAACTAGCATTGGGGTTTTGTCAGGGACCCAGAAGGCAGTCAAAGAATTTGTAAGGGAGTGATTATGCAGACAGGCTGTGAGATATGAGCTAGGCTAAGGGGCAAATGAGAGGGAGGATGGAAAGAAAGATGGGTTGGAGAATGGATTTGAGGTTGTGATAAGGTTGAAGAAATGTTCAAGTGGAGATAGTAGAATATATGAGCTTGAAAGATATATTAGAGATATTAGAAACATTTGGAAGTAGGTGGATTATAGGAAGAATCATTGGTTGGAGGGGGGTTGAGAATCTTGGAGGACTTGGTGTTGGATCATTTACACAGGTGTCAAAATCCCCAAATTTGGGGAAAGGAATAGAATATAGAGGACACTAAGATGGGGGCTAAAGTCATCAGTGAAGTAGAGAAATGGGAAACTGGCATAGTGTGATATTTGCTTTATTTCATTGATTCCTATGAGTTCTTAGTTTTTTTAAACTATATTTTATTCTAAGAATGATATTAAAAGTTAGAACATAAAGCCAAAATCTCCCGTAATTTTGTCACTTCATCAGAGGATGGTGGATTTGGACTAAAACATGTAGCGGCTTCTTGTCTGCTTATTCTGGCTGGTCCAGGTGTTCCATTTGTTTAGCCTACCCTTCATGAAGTATATAGCAGGGTTTGCTACCATGGTGAGTGTCTGCCTCTTAGCTGGCAGCCAGCAAGAGTGAGCCCTCAAATGGAGAGGCCTTCTCATTGTGCTGGTTGACCTCCTACCCACACTGTGCTGATCTCTCCCATGTTTCTAAAATCTGTGACAACCCTTACTGATCACTGTTGTAAAATAGGGCAATAGCCCTTCATTTCTCAAAACTTGTTTCACTGTGGATGCCATGGTTAGATAGTTTCTCATTATTTCCTCAGTGTTGGTGAATTGATTGTATTTGGTGACTCTCTTGAATCCATCCATATCTTCTGTCAGTTCCAGTTATATTTACAAATTATTTGGCAAGTGTGTCCTTTCCATTTCTTGTGACTAATGAGTCTTTATTCCAGCTTGTAAGTGCTGCACTGCCCAGGTTGTCTTGAACATCTGCTGATTGTTTCTGGACAGGGAACTATGGGGAGAGCGGAATGGATGCTTTCAAAGAGTTGGCTGCCCAGGAAGGCCTATGTATCGCCCATTCAGACAAAATCTACAGCAATGCTGGGGAAAAGAGCTTTGACCGACTCCTGCGCAAGCTCCGGGAGAGGCTTCCCAAGGCCAGAGTGGTGGTCTGCTTCTGCGAAGGTATGACGGTCCGAGGCCTCCTGAGTGCCATGAGGCGCTTGGGCGTCGTGGGAGAGTTCTCACTCATTGGAAGGTAAATTTCAATCTCTCTCTCTCTCTCTCTCACACACACACACACACCACACTTTGGCCCACATACACTTGCTCTCACAAATCTGGATTTCCTGACTCCACTGAGGGTGAGATGTGTTCTGCTAGGCTGAACCTTAACTCTGGATCATGGAGAGTGGGGCCATCATCATTTTTCTGCTAGACAAGAACAGGGTAGTTGATGACAAGATGATGAGACGATTTCAATGAAAGGTGGGAAGTTATTGCCAGAATGTTTTGTTCTAAAGAATTATTCTTTTCATGTGCTCTGGCCCCTTTCAACCCTCCAGCCCCCAAACCACACACATGCTTATGTCTTTACACTTCCTAAACATAACAATCTTAATGGAGTATTGGTGAATGGAGGGTAGCAGTGAAGATGGAAATATATATTAAGACACAAAATTTAAAAGGCTGGTTATATGTAAGTGAAAATATATAGCGGAACTGTGGAACTTGATAATGTGCTCTTTTCATGCATGGGATGGCTGAGTGATGATTTCCGCACGTGACTCCTGAAATAGCCGGTGGTGGCTTCTAAAATCTCTGCTCTTCTTTCTAGATCATATGTATTTGTGTGGGAATAGATTTTCAGTATCATTGGTTTTTTAACGTAACAGGTATCTTGTTTAATTTGCCTGCTTATAATATTGCACAAAGCGACTGCTAAATTTTTCCAAGGAACCTACTAGGTTTACCTAAATGCAAGCCTCCACTGATCTCTGACTTAGTTACACTCATTTTCCAGATTGCCTTTTCTCTTTCTATCTCCTTTATTGGCTAGAATAAAATCTAAATCTCACATGTTGAAATACCTCAAGCACTAGCCCTCTTCTCTAGGAAGCTGAGTAGTAATGGTATGGACATCCTCTTCAGACCTTTCCCTCTGTCCTTGAACTTGTGGTAATGATTGCAATAGTAGTAACCACTGATCTCATCGTCATGTGAAATTAGAGGTACAGGATACTTCAAAGACTTTAGAGAAGAAGGTAGGATATACAACTAAATAAAAAAGAAGTACTCTCTCATGAGGAGATGTGGAATCAAGATCAAAATATAATTCAAGATTAAGAAAATTTTTGAATTTAAGTATAATTGGCACACTGTCACAAAATGTCATTTTGGCTTCTTTAACACGATGCAGCTGTGTAAAGCCACTTAAGAAAACAAGTCTTCAAAACAAGTATTTAAAAAAGGAATATTATTTCCTTTATGACTGAAAAGGAGGTAAGCAGCATTGTTGAAATGTTATGCAGAATAAGGTTGGTAATATATGTATCAGAACAGGTGGCCCACAGATATTCAGTCCTTTTTATTAATTTTGTGAAATTACTGATTTTATGAAAGGCACTTATTTTAAAAATATTTTCATGTTTACCATTTTCAAGAGAACAGTTGCTTATTTTTTTCAGAATTCATTCTCTTTAATATCCATAAAGACACTATCTACCTGGATTCTGAAGATCTTAAAGAGATGTGGCAAATATGTGGACTTTGGGATTTACAGACTGCCTAATTGTGAAATATAATTATACAAATGTTGCAGTGAGTAACTGGAGTGTAAAGGAATCATTCCATCATCATTATTTAAAAGCTGAACAAAGATGGCAATATAAACTTATCTCTCTGGTTCTTGCTTAGCTGCAATATAGCTGAATTCATGCAAGTATTTCTGAGTCTCATGCATGTTTGCTCATGAAGAGGTCAGCTACATGTGATATCTACCTCTTCTATTCATCTATTTCTCTGCCCTAACTCTGCTGAGTCCTACTGACACATTTTAGGCAACTGTCATGACAGTAAACACCTGAACTTCTGAGGATGCTGGTCCTTGTACCAGGGGTTATTGCCAGTGACTCATGGAGCCTTGAAATGCCAAAGTTGTGCCACACTTGCTGCTTCTCTGCCTTTCTGAACTGTATTCTTCAAGGGTCTATCAGAGCGGTATTGACTGTTGCTCTCATATCTTAGAGGATTAGGGGGAAAATGGCCTTTTCTCATTCTTGGTTCACAGTTACCTCCCTTCCCTAGGAGAGATATTGTTCAGATATGAGTCTTTAGGGAGCTGAACAGGGAACCGAGCCAAGTAGTAACACTATGCCATACCTAGAATTCGCTTTCCCTTCAGATGTGTGATTCTCCCACTTTCTGAGGGATAGATTCTACCCCAAACTCTCCTGTCACTCATGGCAATGGACATTTGGTGGGCTTGATTCTCTCATTTCTGCAGGCATGTTCAGAAGGGTGATAGTTTAACATCAAGTTGCAACTTCTAGCTGCATATTCAGCATATCTCCCTCCTATTTGAAGGGGTTTCATTTACTAAATGATGATACTCTTTTGAGGTCAGGAGCCATTGTTTGGTTTCTTTCACAGCATGTGTTCTGTTTCTGGCTGCTGCCAGATTTACAAGAGGACATTGTGGAGATGGTGATGGACCTCTTTTCATAGAGGTGAAAATTAGTAAGTCATGGTTTAGATTGCAGCAAAAGATACTTAATTAAAAAAAAAATTAGAACTTCCTGAGTGAAGATTTATAGTCCCTTGCCTCCACGATTCCTCTTTTCTCTCATACTTCACAGGAACATAAGAGGAAATGTTTTGGTGGCACCATTCAAACATATCCAGACTTTGACAATTTATTGCTGTACTTGTCACAGCCAGCCTGGTCCAAGGCAGATTCATCACTCATGTGGGTTATTGCAATATCCTCCTAATTGACCCTTGCCACATCCCCATCATCTATTCTTAAGGCAAAGTGATCTTTTAAAATTTAAGTCAGGTAATTTAAATCTTTTAAAATTTAAGTCACTCTTTATATGCTTAATACCTCAAAATGTCTTCCCATTTTTTTCATAAGTCTTACCATGGCCTTAAAATCCCACCTCTGTTGTTGGGGCTAAGTTTTTCATAATGGTATAATAAACTATGGTAACAGAGATAGAACTTTTAAGTAGGAATTTTCAAACATAATACAAACATTCTATATTTAATGAATATAGGATAATGGGAAAACAAAATAAAAAGTTATATGGGCTGAGATTTCTAGCTCTGCCACAAAGTAATCATGTGATCTTGCTTAAGTCACTTTTGTCCAGAGTCTACTTTTTTTTTTCAAAAATTAACAACCTGTCACCTGTTAAGAACATGTAATAAAACTATTATCAACATGAACATATTATTAGATTCATTTTTTCTAAAGTTATTCATAAATTTATGTTAATCTATTTAGATTTTCTTACCCACCACTTTATTAAAACCAGGAGAATTTGTTGAATACAGCTGGTCAGTATTAGTGTCTTAATGTGGCCATGGAATGTAGCCAGCAGGCCCATAGGAAAATCAAACCTTAGACTTTGGACAAATTGGCAGAGCATTGTCACCAAGTAAGTTAACTAACCACAAGTTAATCATTATGCAAAAAGTAAGTTCCATCTTGGTTCTATGAAAATGCTTCTTTTGACCTGATTCTCAGAATTGTGCTCACCATATCTACAATTATAATTTTAATATGATGGTGATGATGATGAACACATTCGTTTGGTCCTTACTGTATGCCAGACACTGTTCTAAGCACTTTGTATACTTTAACTTATCGTAACAGCATGATGAGAGAGTGCTAATACTATTCCCACTTTGATGTACAGAGAAGTAAACTTGTCAAAAGTGCTATAAAGCCAGAGACGGGATTTGAACCTAGCAGTTTGGCTTCAGAATTCATGGTCTTTATCTTGAAGTTATACTGTGTCAAGCTGTGATTGTTTTATTTAAGAGACATTAACATTACCCATAGTTTCCTTTCCATTTGATCTCTCTTCTAGAGATCTTATTGTTTAGATTCACCTTCTTTGGGAAAATCAGTAAAAGAGTTTTACATTTGTAATTATTCTCTACTTCTTTGAATCCCTTTTTTCTCCTAGTATTAAGTGTTTTGTGTGATAATTCAATAAAGGGACCATTTGTTTCAAGTTGATTATTTTTCATCATAACATGAGACTCCATAGTCTTATCCACCCTGTTTTCCTCATCTTAGGAAGCCCTTACAGCAGGTTTATATTCTATCTTCTTAGGAGCCTTTGGTTAAATATCTTGGGTATGCCATTTTTAACTGCATATTTCCTAGCCCCCTTTATTTGGATTATGAGCTCATCTTCTAATTTCTCCACTATATGAAAGAAATATCCAATAAAGACCATGAAGTCAATAACCTCTCATTTTGCCCCCTCTCCCTATTATATCCTGGCCAATTAAACTTAAATATAGGGCTCTTACATTTCAAATGCCTATCCCTTATTGGTGTGTGCTGTTTTATCTATCACCTCTCCCAACTCTTATCTTCTAACCCACTAGACCCACTTTCCATTATCTGTCACTTCAGAGAAATTCCTTCTAAAACTCGATCCACAAAAACACTGACACCATGATTTTTGAGTTGAAAGCACAACAAACAACATTAAGCATGTTTTTTTTTTTTTTTTAATTACTGAAAAGGAGCAATTGCTTTTTCTGGAAAGAGGGCTACTGTAATTTTATTTATTTTATTTTTAATAATTTTTTATTATGTTATGTTAGTCACTATATAGTAAATCACTATATAGTATAGTTGTGTATAACACCCAGTTCTCCATGTAATATATGCCCTTCTTAATACCCATCACTGGGCTCACCTATCCACTCACCCTCTCCCCTTTAAAACCCTCTGATTCATTCCCAGAGTCCATAGTCTCTCATGGTTCATTTCCCCCTGTGATTTCTCCCTCTTCATTTTCCCCTTCCTTCTCCTAATGTCCTCCATGCTATTCCTTATGTCCCATAGATAAGTGAAACCATATGGTAATTGTCTTTCTCTGTTTGACTCATTTCACTTAGCATAATCTCCTCCAGTTCCATCCATGTCGATGCAAATGTTGGGTATTCATCCTTTCTGATAGCTGAGTAATATTCCATTGTATATATGGACCACATCTTCTTTATCCATTCATCTGTTGAAGGGCATCTTGGCTCCTTCCACAGTTTGGCTGTTGTGGACAATGCTGCTATGAACATTGGGGTGCATATGGCCCTTCTTTTCACTACATCTGTATCTTTAGGGTAAATACCCAATAGTGCAATTGCCAGGTCATAGGGTAGTTCTCTTTTTTAACTTTTTAAGGAACATCCACATAGTCTTGTCAACAGTTTCATTTTAAAACAAAGGAAATACCTGTTTTTTATTTTTAGTTTCTTGCTTTTTACAAGGCAGTCTTTTTGTCTTTTTCTTCCAATAACACATATTTGGAAGTGACCTTGATACCTTTGAACAAGATGATATATCATGGTGTTATGTTCACACACTTTATTTTTTTTTTAATGAAAAATGAATTATTTCAGATCCAATTTTTCTGCTGTGGAAAAAAATGGGGGAAATACCTAAAGTTTTCAGCCTTCAAACAAAATTGCAAAGGTTATATATTACAAAGTAAATTTGGATTTTCAGTGAAGTGTGACCTCCACCAAAATGGATTAAAATCAAGAGGCTGATGAGCATTTTCAGATGCATGATGGTTCAACTTACAGATACATAACCTGGCCTTCTCTAAGTTTCCAAGGGCAGAAAATGATTGCTAACCTGCTGACAGGTGACCCCTTCCTTAAAACACGTTTCCACAGGCAGGTTAATGAGAGCTTTGTGGATGAATACATTGCTAGAAAAAGACTGAAAAAATGTGTTCAAGGGAAGGAGATGGGATTTAGTTTAGAGTATGCTGGAGAATAAATACTATTTGTGGGATACTGACAAGTATTTTGAGCATAGATCTCAGCCACAGAAATGCTCAGGATTTTCACAATAATTGGGTGGCCGATTTGTATTTTAATAGCTCTTCTCTACACCAATACCTATTTCCATGTTTCTGATAATGGACATCTGAAAACTGAAAGACTAATACTGTGGTCTCTACTTGCCTTTTGGATACTAGAAACAGTGAAGGGTGTTGGGCCCTTTGTATTTATAAGGCACTGGTTCAATTTGAATGGTTGAAAAAGGAAATCATTATGGATTTAGTTTAGTTTGTATTTGAGGCTGATTGAAGACAACAGGGAATTTGTCTTAATACACTTTTTGTAATTCGTATGATAGTCTATTTGCAACCCGACTGCACAACAGAAGAAGCAGGGGCACTTAAAAATGCAGATTCTTGGATCCCACCCCATGCCATCAACAGAATTTCTTGGTGAAGGACTTTGGATCTTCTTTTTTTAAAGACTGAAGATGAGTTAAGTTTCAGAACCATTACCCTCTGATGCCTACCTCTGTGCTTTGCACCCAGGTGGCAATCACTATGAATGAATTGCTCTCAGGACATATTTGAAAGGACAAATGAAGTTTAATTCTACTGCCTGTTATTCTGCCACTTTAGCTCTGTTTTTTTAATTTTTTTTTAATTCTTTAAATTTATTTGCCTTCAAGATTTTCTTTCAAAAGTAAGGATATATCTGAAAGTAGTAAATAATAATAACATTGACAGTAGTAGTGGCAGTAATAGTAATAAACACTATTTGAAGTTCTGTTATTTCTTATATTTCTACCCTCTCCTACCAGACTGGCCTGTTGACCTGTCCTGTGAAAGCATAATCATGTCCTAGTTTTCTGACTAATCAAGATGCAGAGTAGGAACCATTTAAGCATGTGGCAGATTAGTCCAGTCATCTCTGAGCAATGAACTACTATTTCTTGCTGATTGTGGAATTGGGGTCTGATGACTGAGCTGCTCATCAGCTGCTTGTCTGTCTATACCATAAACCATAAAAACATCAGTTCCTAGGCTCCACCTTCTTCAAATCCTATTTCAGTATATTTGGGGATGTATTGAAGAGTATGTACATTTCCAATCTGCATTATTGAAATTCACAAATTTTAAGTGTTTCATTTGATGAATTTTGGCAACTCTAAACGGTAATGTAAGTACTCTAACTATGTAAATCACAGTATAGACTATTTCTATTACAATAAAACATTCCTTAATGCCCCTTGGCCAGCATTCCTCTCCAGCTTCTGGACACAGGCAACAACTGATCTGCTTTCTGTCCTTATACTTCCCCTTTTCTAGAATGTTGTATAAAGGAAATCATATGGAATGGAGTCTTTTATGTCTGACTTCTTTTAATTGGCAAAGTGTTTTTAGATACACCCATGCAGTTTTACATATTAGTTGCTTCTTTATTGCTGAGTAGCATTCTATGGCATGAATATGCTTCAATTTGCTTATCCATTCTCCTTTTGATGAACATTTGGGTCATTTCCAGTTTTGACTATAATGAATAATGCAGCTATAAACATCCATGTATAAGTCTTCATGTGGGCATATATGTTTAATGTTCTTAAAGAAATATCTAGGGGTGAGATTATGCGTCACATGGTAAGTCTATATTTCACTTTATAAGTTTCTTTATAAGAAAATGCCCAATTATTTTCTGAAGTGGCAGTAAAATTTTGCACTTCCACCAGTGTGTATGAAAGTTCTAATTCCTTTACATCTTCACCAAAATAGTATTGTCAGTCTTTTTACTTTTAGCTATTCTGGTGGGTGGGCAGTGGCATCTCTTTGTGGTTTTAATTTGCATTTTCATAATGACTAATAAAGTTGAATATTTTTATGTGCTTATTTGCCATTTTAATATCTTTTTTGGTGAAATCTTTTATAGACATATGTGTTCATCTTGTTATCAGGTTGTTGGTCTTATTATGAAGTTGTAGAAGTTCTTTGTAATTACTGGATCCAAATCATTTATAATATACATATATAGCATATATTTTCTCTTAGTATGTGTGTGAAAATTTGATTTTGTTAACAGGATCATTGGATTGTTAAGATAGTTTAAATTTTGAAAGTCCAGTTATTAATTTCTTCTTTTATGACTTAGGTTCATTGTGTTCTATCAAAGATAGCTTTACCTACTCCAACAGCACAAATATTTTTTGTAGAAGTTTTATAGTGTTTCTTTCTATATTTAGATATATGATTAAGTTATATATTTGGAATTAGTTTTCATACATGTTGTGAGATAAGGGTGAATACTCTTTTTCTGACCTAAAATATCCAGTTATTCCAGAACTGTTTTGTTGAAAAGACTATCATTTCTCCATTAAAATAGCCTACCATTTGTTGAAAACAATGGTGTATATATGTATGTAGGTTAGTTAAACATTTTTAATGTTCCATTTTATCTTTACCTTTGACTTACTCTAATTCTTTATTATTTTATGAATAGTTGATCTGGGGCCGGTAATATGTTTCTTTAAGTTATTAATATCCACACTCCAAGAATTTTATACCATATTACATATAGGCAATGAACTTTATAGCAATATATTTCTAATTCCCCCTCTTTATGTATGTTCTATTATTATTGTATATTTTACTTCTAATTCTGTTATAAAGTATAAAATAAACTTATTTTTCCTTAGTCAATTGTCTGTTTAAGAGACTAAAAATGAGAGAAAAATTACTTTCTTTAATTACCTCTATAATTACTTTTCCATTCCTTTGTGTAAATCCAACTTTCTTTTCTTTTCTTTTTAAATCCAATTTTCTTCAGCATTATTTTTTTTCTCTCTGAAGAACGTTTTCTAACATTGCTTCTGAGGCTGGTCTGCTGAAATAAATTTGGCTGTAATGTTTTTATTTTACCTTAATTTAAAAACAATCAAATATCTGGTATAGAATTCTAGGTTGATTGGTGGTGTTTTTTACTTCCAATATTTGAGAGATATTATTCAATTCTATTTTTTTTTTTTTTTTGGCTTGCATAGCTTCTGAGGAAAAATCTGCTGTATGCTGTAATTCTTTGTTCCTTGAATAATGTGTATTTTTAACCTCTGATTGTTTTGAGTGTGTCTTTTTATCACTTGTTTTCAGCAATTTGATTATAAGCCTTGATGTGGTTCATAGTTTTTTCAAATCTAATTTGGAAAATAATTGCCTGTTATTTCCTTAAATATTATTTTTGTCCATGCCTTTCTTTTTTTTTTTCTATCTTGGGCTCCAATTTATGTATATTTGATTGCTTGATATTTTTGTACAGGAAAATTATATGTCTTTTTTTCACTTCCCCTTTTTTTTTTGCTTCATTTTCTATAATTTCTATTGCTATGACTTGGAGTACACAGATTTTTTTTTGCCATTTCTAAACTATTCTTAATCACATAATGTATATTTTTAATTTCAAAGATTGTGCTTTTCATCTTCTAAAGTCATTTCATTATAATTAAGAACATTTTTGTGTGGTTTCATTCCCTTCGCATTTATTAAGTTTGTTTTATTGTCTAGCATATGTTATTCTCTGAAGAATATTCCAAGTGTGCTTTAGGGGACTCTCTATTGTTGTTGGATTCAGGCTTCCATAAATACCTTTTAGGCCTAGTTTCTTCATATTGTTGTTAACGTTTTCTATTTCTATTGATATTCTGTCTAGTTCTATCCATTATGAAAAATGGGATATTGAAGTCTCCAAATATTATTGTTGAGTTGTCTTTCTCTCCCTTTAACTTAGTTTTTGTTTCATGTATTTTGAGTTTCTCTTGCTAGGTGTATGTATGTTTCAAATAGCTGTATTTTCCTGATAGATTATCATTAGAAAATGTTCCTTTTTATATCAAGTGACTCTTTGTTTTAAAGCTTAAATTTTTCCTGATAAGTGTATAGCTACTCCTGTCTTTTAATGATCCTTATTTACATTGTATATCTTTTCCCATCCTTTCATTTTCAACATAGTTGTAGTGTATATAAAATATTTCCTGTAGACAGCATGTAGTTGATCTTACTTTTTAAAATCTAGACTTACTGTCTCTATCTTTTGATTACATTGCTTAATCCTTTCATATATAATGTAATTATTGATGTAGTTGGAGTTACATCTACCATTTTAAATTTTGTTTCTCAATGTTTCTTGTCTTTTTGTTCCTCAGTTATTCCTATAATCATTTTTTCACTGTATTTTAAAGAATTATTTTCTTAGTGGTTTTTCTAGGGCTTACCATATAGCTTTAACCAATGAGTCCACTTCAAAATGATGCTAACCTAATTTCAGTGAGATATACAAATTTTATTTTTATATAGCTCTATTTCCTTTTTCTTCTTCTTATGCTATTGTTACACATTACATTTATACATATTAGAAATTTAGTAATACATTGTCATAGTTATTGTTTTAGAAGTTATATCTATTATAGAAGCTGACAAGACAAAAGGGAGTAAGTATATTATTAGTTGGGATTTTTATATTTGCCATTGGATTTACTATTTCAGATTCTCTACATTTTTTTCTCTATGGATGCAAGTTACCCCCTGGTGTCATTTATATACCAGATACACTGTTCCTACCTACCACCTTTGTGCTATTGTCAAATAAATTCCATTTCCCTATTTTATAGGTCCCCAAATAAAATTATATGCATGTTGTTTTATATAATTGCTTTTAAATCATTGAAGTATAGAAAGAAGAAGAAATATGCATTTATACTATATTTTATAATTACTTGACTACCTTTACCTATGCAGGGGTGTGTGTGTGTATGTGTGTGTGTGTGTGTTGAATTTCCATCTTGGATAACTTGCTATTGCCTAAATTATTTCCTTTAATATTTAATCTACCTACCTACCTATTTATTTATTTATTTATTTTGGAGGGGGGTAGGCCTTCCAGGAGTGAATTTACTCAGTGTTTGCTTATCTGGGAATATCTTTATTTCACTTTCATTTTTGAAAAATGGTTTTGCTGGATATAAGATACTTGGTCAACAGCTTCTTATTTCAGCACTTTGGATATGTCACCTAGCTGCCTTTTGGCCACCATTATTTTTCATAGGAGCTCATTTCTTGTTCTGACTAGAGGAGGTGAAAGTGTTGGGAGAAGGGGTGTTCCAATGTTCTACTGGAAAGGCCTTAACTCTTGGTAACCCTAATCCTGTCCCATTTTCTCTTTATTATAATTTTAATGGATGGTAAAATAACTGCGGTTATTGCTTTAACTATTCTGGAGAGTAAAAAATCAATAACCACTTCTCATTGAATGATTATTCCAGAGTTTTAGCTATATATTGTGGAACACTGACATTTGCACAAAAGAAATTTATATTTTTTTCCTGAGGTACTTACCCAGAGCCCTAGTTGTAGCTGCAGCCAATGTCTGGTGTGTTCTCATATTGGGAGAATTTGGATCTTTGCTTTTTACCTGACGTCTCTTAGAGGTGAGCTTGGTTTCTACATCGTTTTAAAATAACATTGAAGGGCGCCTGGGTGGCTCAGTGGGTTAAGCCACTGCCTTCGGCTCAGGTCATGATCCCAGAGTCCTGGGATCGAGTCCCGCATCGGGCTCTCTGCTCAGCAGGGAGCCTGCTTCCCCCCTCTCTCTCTCTGCCTGCCTCTCTGCCTACTTGTGATTTCTCTCTCTGTCAAATAAATAAATAAAATCTTAAAAAAAAAAAAAGAAAAAAATAAAATATCATTGAAGATTGGGAAAAAAGCATGCTTTGAACATTCCTTTTTTACACTTTTTTCATAGTAATAATTTTCTTTCTGCAAAAGTATACTTCCAAGAAATTACCATAGGCATTTTTTCAAATTGTAGACACAGTTTCAGAGATTTATGGAAACACTACACAATAAGTAGGGAGTATAACCTAAAGGCCGTCTAGGTTTGGGATTCCTCTCTAATGAGGAGATAAACAGGTGTATTTTTTTCTCCCTTCCTCACCAAATGTAGCACATTGTATAGTTATTAAAACTCACTCTAGCCAATCCTTTAAGGATTGCAAACCTAGCTAAAAACTCAAGGGAACCAGAATTGCAAAAAATGTCTCAGTAACAAAGTACAGGCACACCTCATTTTATTGCATTTCTTTTTATTACACTTCACAGATATTGCATTTTTTATAAATTGAAGGCTGGTGGCAACCTTGCAATGAGCAAGTCTGTCACGTCATTTTCCAATAGTGTTTGCTGTGTCACATTTTCATAATTCTCACAATATTTCAAACTTTTAATTATCATTATATTTGTTATGGAGATCTGAAATCAGTAGTCTTCGATGTTACCACTGTCATTGTTTGGGGGCAATACAAATCACATATATTTATGAGAAAACTAAACTGATGAATGTATGTATTCTGACTGCTCACTGACCAACCATTCTCCTCTACTGTCTTGCTCCTTCTCCCCAGGCCTCCCTGTTGTTGGAGGCACAGGGAATAGTGCTTTATATTGAAAATTAAGCCAATTAAGAACCCTGTAAGGGCCTGTAAGTGTTTAGGCCAGAGGACTTTTACTTTCAGTCAAAAGGGAGAAATGATGAAGCTTAGTGAGCATGTCAAAAGTTGAAATAGGCCAAATGCTTGGCCTCTTGTATCAAACAGATAGCAAAGTAGTGAATGCAAAGTAAAAATTCCTGAAGGAAATTAAAAATAGTAATTCAGTGAACATACAAATAATAAGAAAGTGAATCAGTTCTTTTGTTTATGTGGAGAATGTTTTAGTGGTCTGAATAGAAGATCAAACCAGCTATAACAGTACGTGTTAGGCCTAATCCAGAGGATGACCCTGACTTTCTTCAAATCTGTGGAAGCTTAGCAAGATGGAAAAGCTGCAAAAGAAGAGTTTGAAGCTAGGAGGGGTAGGTTCATGAGGTTTAAGGAAAGAAAATATATCCATATCATAAAACTGCAAGGTGAAGCAGTAAGTGCTTGTACTTAGAAGTACAGTAAGTGCTTGTACTGTAGAAGCTGCAGCAAGTTATTCAGAAGATCTAGCTGAGATCGTGATAAAGGTGGCTACCTTAAACAATAGATTTTTAGTGTAGATGAAATAACCTTCTGTTGGGAGAAGATGCCATCTAGGACTTCCACAGCTAGAGAGAAGTCAATGCGTGGCTTCAAACTTCAAAGGAAAGACTGACTCTCTTATTAGGGGCTAATGCAGCTGGTGACTTGAAGTTGAACCAAGGCTCTTTTATTATTCTGAAAGTCCTAGGGCCCTTAAGCACTATGCTAAATCTACTTTGTCTGGGCTCTGTAAATAAACAGCAAAGTCTGGATGACAGCATATCTGTTTACAAGATGGTTCACTGAATATTTTAAGCCTAACGTTGAGACCTACTACTCAGAAAAAAAGGCTTCTTTCAAAATTGTACTGCTTACTGATGATGCACCTGGTCACCAAAGAGCTCTGTTGGAGATGTACAATGAGATTAATGTTGTTTTCATGCCTGTGAAGGAACATCCATTCTGTGGCCCATGGATAAAAGGATTAATCGACTTTCTTATTATTTAAGAAATACATTTTTGTAAAGGTATAGCTGCCATAGTAATTCCTCTGATGAATTGGGCAAAGTAAATTGAAAGCTCTCTGAAAAGAATTCACCATTCTAGATACCACTGAGAGCATTCATGATTCATGGTGAGAGTTCAAAATAGCAACAGTAACAGGAGTGTGGAAGAAGTTGATTCTAATGTTCATGGATGAACTTTGAGGGGTTCAAGAAGAGTAAGTATCTACAGAAGTGGTAGAAATAGCATGAAAACTAGAATTATAAGTGGAGCCTGAACATATGACTGAATTGCTGTAATCTCATGATAAAACTTGAACTATGAGGAGTTTGCTATAAGGATAAGCAAAGAAAGTGGTTTCTTGAGATGGAATCTGTTCCAGAAGAAGCTATGAGGATTATTGAAATAATAGCAAAGGATTTAGAATACTACATAAATATAATTGATAAAGCAGTGACAGAGCTTGAGAGGATTAATTCTAGTTTTGAAGGAAGTTCTAATGTGAGTAAAATCTATCAAACAGCATCACATGCTACAGAGAAATAATTTATTAAGGAAGAGTCAATCAATGTGGCAAACTTTATTGTATTCTTATTTTAAGAAATTGCCACAACCACCCCAACCCTCAGGACCCACCACTCTGATCAGTCAGAAGCCATCAACATTGAGGCAAGACCTTCCACCAGCAGAAAGATTGTGACTTACTGAGAGTGCAGATGATGGGTAACATTTTCTAGTAATAAAGTGTTTTTAAGTTAAGTTATATACGTTGTGGTTTTTTTAGACATAATGCTGTTGCACACTTAGTAGACTCCAGTATTGTATAACATAATTTTTATATGCACTAGGAAACCAAGAAATTCAGTTGACTTGCTTTATTGCAATATTTACTTTATTGAAGTGGTCTAGTACTGAACCCACAATATCTCTAAGGTTTATTATAGAAGAGTAGATTGCCTGCATGTTTTTCCAAAATCATATGATCTCCCTGATATGAGGAAGTGGTGATGCAACATGGAGGCTTAAGTGGGTAGGAGAAGAATAAATGAAACAAGATGGGATTGGGAGGGAGACAAACCATAAGTGACTCTTAATCTCACAAAACAAACTGAGGGTTGCTGGGGGGAGGGGGTTTGGGAGAAGGGGGTGGGATTATGGACATTGGGGAGGGTATGTGCTTTGGTGAGTGCTGTGAAGTGTGTAAACCTGGTGATTCACAGACCTGTACCCCTGGGGATAAAAATATATGTTTATAAAAAATAAAAAATTAAAAAAAAAAACCAAAATAGAGTATTGAAAATTATTAGATCAATTTACTGATTTTTGCCGCTACGTCCTATTGGAAAAATTTACGTTGATTGTTACGAAATCACTTAATGAAGCTTACAATTTCAAAAGGATAACGCTGAGTTTATTAACTGCACTTCAGGCTATTAAATTAGTGGTATTTATACTTGTATCTTCTAGACTTTATGTGTTGAGTTTTATGTGAAGAAAGAAAGGTGTTTGCTAAGCTTGACTTTCTGTAGAGGAAGACTTGTGGAATGCTAAATGTTCATCTTTCCAACATCTTATTTCTCCAAAGCCCAACTTGATGAGAATATGTTTCCAAAGTCACTCACTTGGCTGTTGCCAGATCTCAAGCTCTTGCTGGCTGCTTTGCTGGAGACGGTTCTTGCCACATGGACCTCTCCATGGGGCAGTTCACAGGATATCTGGCTTCTCTAGATCGAGAGTGAGAAACAGTAACACAGAACAAGAGAGAGAAAGGGAGGAAGAGATGTAAGTAACCTAATAATGGAAGTGATATTGCATTACTTTTGCCATATTCTATTCATTAGAAGTATATTGCTAGTTCAGTGCCTCAAGGGGAGGAAATTGTATGAGAAAATGAATATCAGAATGTAAAACTATTTTAGAAGCTATCTATTACAATAGTATAAACAGAACCACAGTATTTGAATTTATAGCTCACCTTTTAAAAATAAGTTTGGTTCTTAGACTTGTCATGGTCTTGTTTTTAAAGGTACTATGATAATAAGGTTAAAGCAAGAATCACAATGAAACTTTTGCACAGCTATCATTAAAGGACATAAATACCCTCTGCTAACATTGTTATCATGTGATTTTTTGGAAAATTTTAGAAGACACTTATTGCATCTCTACTTTTTCTAAATGTCTTTCATTTAAAAAGCTTTGGGAAGGCCTATCACCAGTTGTCTTAATATATTTATATATGTGATGTTTCTTGGCTAGATTTTTTTGTATTATCCATACGACCTTGAGAATGGCAGTATGTTTAAAACAGGAATATTTTACTTTATAGAAGTTGATTTGACTTTGCCAGTATTCCTTTAAAATGGTAAAATAGTAAAAATAAAACAATATAATATGAGTAAGTACAAATGCAGAATCCATCTCATAAATCCAAAATATCCTCTTCTGGTTCATTGGATTTTTTTAAAAATCACAAATGGAATTTTCAATTCTTTGTACACAATTTCTGTGAAAAAGAAAATATGTGAATGGTATATCTTCCTAGTAACATGAGAAAGAACTAATATCTTCCTTTTTCTTTTCTTTCTTTTTTTTTTTTTAAGATTTTATTTATTTATTTGGCAGAGAGTGATAGAGAGAACACAAGCAGGGGGAGTCAGAGAGGGAGGAGCAGGCTTCCCCCGGAGCAGGGATCCCAACCGGGGGGCTTGATACCAGGACCCTGGGACCATGCATGATCTGAGCTAAAGGCAGATGCCCAACAACTGAGCCACCCAGGCATTCCAGAGCTGATATCTTCCTTAAAGATAATATGGGTTACGTTAGGCTTTGGAAGTATACTGATAAATTTTACAAAACATACCGTAACATTTGGTTTATGTACATCTATATGTTATAGGAATATGGTGGCCTTGGGAAAACCTCTAAGCCTCCTTCCTCACTTCTAAAAGAGACAAATATTTGTACTAAACATAGTTCCCATCTTTTTAGTTATCTTGCCAATTAAATGATAAAATGTAAGCATGATAAGAATAAGACCTTTGTTTAGCTCATTGCTGAATTTCTAGTACGGCTATAACAATTCCTGGAACTTAGTAGGTATTCAGTACATACTTGAAGTGTGCCTGGGTGGCTCATTTGGTTAAATGTCTGACTCTTGGTTTCAGCTCAGGTGATGATCTCAGTGTCATGGGATCAAGCCCTATATCAGTCTGCATGCTCAGTGGGGAGTCTGCTTGAGATTCTCTCTTTCCCTCTCTTTGCTCCTTCCCCTGCTCTCTCTCTCTCTCTCTTTAAAATAAATACATAAATCTTTAAAAATTATATATACTTGATATTAGATAAGTCCAGTGTAGTACCTGACACATAGTAAACAGTAAATGATGGAAGTTATGATTATTCAATAAGTTATGTTTCTCTAAAGTTAGTGAGAATTTTTTAACTGGGAATAGTCAAACAGAAATGACAGAACCACCTATCAGGAACTTTGAGAGAGTACTGTATTAGAAGATCTGTTGGTCTACATGATTTTAAGTCATGATATATTGTAAGTACTCTTTTAGAGTTGATGGCTCAATAGACTTACCATCATTTTGAGTATTAAAAAACACAGTATAGTTTTAACATCTTCTCATGGGCTTCTCCAGGCAACTGTGTTGAGGAAATCAGTACTGAAGACTCAAGAGATTCTGATCTACTAATATTTTGGTTTAGATTACTTAGGTCTATCTCCTGTAGAATTAGCAGCTCGAAAATATTTGAAAACCAAAAAAATCTACAAGTTTCCCTTCAAGATAAATTAAATATTATAGTTCTTTCATGTTTTCCAAGCAGGAGATTATATCTATTATATACAAAATAATTAGTTGTTTTAGTACATTCTTAGAAAAGATAATTAAATCTTTTAACTAACTTACGTCTCTAAATTGATCAGTGAATTACGTCAAATAATTACTCTAATAGAATAGTTTTTGACTAGCAGTCATAAGAATCAGAAATAATTGGGGGCAACTGGGTGGCTCAGTGGGTTAAGCCTCTGCCTTCGGCTCAGGTCATGATCTCAGGGTCCTGGGATAGAGCCCCACATTGGGCTCTCTGCTCGGCAGTGAGCCTGCTTCCCCCTCTCTCTGCCTGCCTCTCTGCCTCCTTGTGATCTCTCTCTCTCTCTCTCTCTCTCTGTGTCAAATAAATAAATAAAATCTTAAAAAAAAAAAGAATCAGAAATAGTTGGATTATAACCCCAGCTTCCATATTCATTGCCAAAGATCTTGAGTAAGTTCTGAAACCTTTCTACAAAGTGGCACCAATACCAGTACCCTCCATTGCAACCTTGAATGGAGATGATAAAATTAAAATGCTTCAGAGAATTTCCCTGCATGTCATTAAAGTAATACATTTTAGCTGTAAATTTTAGTTATATTACTGAATGGACTTAGTCTGAGCTTTCTTTTCTTCTTAAAGGATTAAGTATTTGACTTCAAGTCTGTATATTATTTTCCTAACGCAGCACCAGGAGAAGAAGGAACAATGTAAGTGAGCCCTCTATGTCTGACCTTTAGAACATTGTTCCAACAAATGATTTCCTAATCCCAACCTGGTGGAGTAATAAGAGTTGACATGTATTCCCGTTGTGACTTTCTCTGACAACTCAGCAAGCTAGAATAGAATAGGCTGAGTCACTTTTTAAACTTAAAAAAAAAAATTCTCTTCATTTCCTTTCTTTTTGGTATGTTCTGAAATAGTTTGCACAAGTTAAATGTCTTCTCTTTCCTCTACGATACTATGAAATGTGTATTTCTAAGATCTGACTCTGTTATTTTCTGTAATTATCAATGTATTTGTATTTTTTCATATGTTTAATGTTCCTAAATTTCTGTTTCAGAATTTTTATATCACATTAAAACGTGATATTGACATACTTGAAACTATTCTAAACTGAATAACTTATGAGTGATATTTTGATAACAATAATTTAGTCACTTTCTCAGTTACCATTATTTAGATGGTATCTCTGCTCTCATTGGATTGTTTTTACCGATGTTCTCATTAAACGTTAGTGTTTTTGAGATTTTAGTTTGGCCATTTCTAGTCCTTGCTTTTGAAAAATAGATTGTAAAGTTTCAGCCGAGGAAAATGACTGAACAACCACTACTTCTTAGTTACGTAAGTACTGAACCCTATAGGTATACAGATAATTTATTTTTATAATAGGCCTATAGAATTCTCCCCTTTTGTGTATTATTTTGATAAACTTTATTTTTTAGGACAATTTTACTGTATTTAGGACAAGATTTATAGAACAATTGCTAAGATAGATTGGGTAACCCCTATAAACTCAGCCCTCAATTTCTCTTAACATCTTCCCTTTAGTTACAATTAATGAATCAATATTGCTACATTATTATTAACTAAAATCCATACTTTATTCACATTGTTTCAGTTTTTACCTAAGGTCCATTTTCTGTATTAGGATACACATTACATGTAGCTGTCATATCTCCTTAGGCTCCTCTTGACTGTCATGGTTTCCCAGACTTTGCTTATATGTGATGGCCTTGACAGTTTTGAGGTGTATTGGTCAGATATTTTATAGAAAGTTCTTCAACTTGGACTTGAATGATTATTTTTTCCCATAATTTGACTACAGTTGTAGCTTTGGGGAGTAAGACCACAGATGTAAAGTACCATTTTCTTCATATTATGTCAAGGGCAAATATTGTCAACATGATTAATCATTGTTGATAATGACCTTGATCATCTACATTTTGTATTTTTAAAAAATGATTTGCCCATTGAAAGTCCATTCTCTTGGTTACTAAATGCCTAGTCAGACATTGTGTTGATGTATTCATTTTGGGACTATCTGCTCTAGACCAACTTTTTCACTGTTTCATTACATACATCATTCATTGGCACTGTTTAAAGTAAAGCTGAGTAAGGAAGGAGCAGCTCTGTGATTTTAATTCAAAGCCATTAGTACATCCAAGGAAGGATTTTAATCTGGGCTGGAACTATAAGACTGAAAATGGGGATTGAGTATATTGGCTTGGAAGAGATTCTTATCAGAAATAGACAGTGATCAAAATCCAGACACATGGACTCTTAGTAATCTATTTTCAGATAAGAAGCAAAGTAGCAGAGTACAAACTACCAGAGAATACCAGTTATACAAATTGGGAGAATATAGTGTGCTGAAGAAAATAAAATCAGCACTCTTATATGTATATGCATTCTCAGGACTAACACTAGTACCATAATCAGGACCTAAGGCAGCAAGAATATTTCAGACCCCAGAAATGCACTGGTTTCTGTAGGCAAGACAAGGCTTAGCTAGGCTTACAGAGAGATGACCTTGATGACCCCAGCTAAGTATTTGGAGAAGGAAAGGCTGCTTTTAGTATAGTGTCAATAGATGGAATACTCTGCTCATTCATTTACATGAGAGAAAATCAAAGGATAAGATGCCCATTGTTTACTAGCATGCCTAGTGTTAGAACTCAGAACCCTGAATTTTCCTATTCTTTATTCCTTTATCTTTTAAGAGTTTTTATAAATCTCTGTAAATGTTATTTACATTTTTATATTATTTCTTTAGGTCATGTTTATTTTATCCAGATGTTTTATTTTAACTGATTTTTTTCACATTTTAGGACCATGTTATATAAGGGCTTTACTAGATTTTGTGGCTGTTTATATCAGAAACTCAGTTTTCTAATTACACATTATTTTCATTGATGATAAAAGGGCAAAACTGATCTTTGGTCTATTTCCGTTGATTATGGAAGAGAGAAAAATAGTCTTCATTGATTCTCAGATCATAGGTTATACTTAGAGAATTATCTCTTTTAAAAATAGATAAACTTTTTTTTTTTTTTTTTGCCTTTACATACAAATCAAATTAGATCTTAAAGCCCTTGGGAGAATTAAAGTGAAATCTATATTGTTTGGGGTGATTTCAGTTCTTTGCTATTTTAAGAAAGGGTTAACACTTTTTTGCTTTATTTTATCCTAAAATGTATTGCAATTTTCATTTTTTTAAATAAAAAATGAAAAAGTAATTTTCATTTTTTTAAAAAAAAATGATGCACTGTAGCACCCAAATGTCATGAATGTAAACTTTATTAAAATTGGTTTTCTGCATAGGACCTTCACTAGTTTTGTTTTATTCTTTCCAGCCCAAAGGCTAGTTGTTCTTTTCACATGCTGAACTTCAGCTATATAACTATCTAAGAAAATAGTACTACTCTAAGAAAATAATACTATTCTAATGACCTGAAGCAAAGTCAGCTCTTAAGTAGGAACTCGTTTCCAATGAATATTTTGAAAAAGTAGACCTTACTGATTAGTTCTAGTTATAATCCCAAAATATATATAATCCTGGCCTAACTAGAAATAACCTCAATGTGTAGAATACCCAAAAGCCACAGGATTATGAAATATAAAATTATAACAGAAAATCTACTAAGGAACACTTAGGGCAAGAAAAGAATGACACTGTTTTCACTGCCCATCAACTGAGGATAATTTGCAATGCACACCTTAGGTATACAAATAGATGTGTAGTGCACATGGATAACAAATAAGTTTCAGCAAGAGATTGCAGTGAATACAAAATGAGGTTAGAAAGAGGGTAGGAAACTTGAAATGTTCACACATAACTTGCCACCTCTAAAAAAAAAAAGGAAAGAAAGAAAACAAAAACAAAACCTCATAAACTGTCCAAAGAGTAATGGTGGAAAAAACGAAGTTTTTTTTTTTTTTTTTTAAAGATTTTATTTATTCATTTGATAGAGAGAGATCACAAGTAGGCAGAGAGGCAGGCAGAGAGAGAGGAAGGGAAGCAGGCCCCCTGCTGAGCAGAGATCCCTATGTGGGACTCAATCCCAGGACCCCAAGATCATGACCTGAGCCGAAAGCAGCGGCTTAATCCACTGAGCCACCAGGCGCCCCCAAAAATGAAGTTTTTGAGGCAGTGAATAATGAAGTCTTCATGATAACTCCAATTCACTAAACAAAATACATCTTGTGCCATCATCCTAACTTATGAACAAGTTCACAAATAAAATAACTGCCAGTTTTCAAATGAGAAAAGGAAAGAAAGAATATATATATCCTTTTTTTCATGATTTAAATTCAATTAGTCAACATATGGTACATCATTAGTTTTTGGTGTAGTGTTGAGTGATTCATTAGTTGGGTATAATACCCAGTGCTCATCACATCACGTGCTCTCCTTAATGCCCACCACCCAGTTACCGCATCCCGCCCTGCCCATCTCCTTTTCCACAACCCTCAGTTTGTTTCCCAGAGTCAAGGGTCTCTCATAGTTTGGCTTCTTGTATTTCACTTATGAGTGAAGCCATATGATACTTATCTTTCTCTGACTGACATTTCACTTAGCATATTACCTTCCAGTTCTATCCATGTCAATGTAAATGGTAGGTATTCATCCTTTCAGAGGGCTGGTATCCAAGATCTATAAAGGACTTACCAAACTCAACACCCAAATTTCTTGGTGGAAGGAAGAAGATGGAGAATTTCCAGAGTAGCGGGAATGTTCAGAGTTATGTAGGAAATGAACATACTATGATAATGAACTTATGGTTAGAAGACATGTCTGTTGGGGCGGCTGGGTGGCTCAGTGGGTTAAGCTGCTGCCTTCAGCTCAGGTCATGGTCTCAGGGTCCTGGGATCGAGCCCCACGTTGGGCTCTCTGCTCAGCAAGGAGCTTGCTTCCTCCTCTCTCTCTGCCTGCTTCTCTGCCTACCTGTGATCTTTCTCTGTTGAGTACTCAGTGCCCGGTAGAGTGTCTAGCATAAAGTTGGTGTTTATAAATATTTTCTGATAGCAATCAAATAAAAACAATACAATTTACCCTAAACAAAACAAAACAAAACAAAACAAAACAAAACAAACCTAAACACCCAGAAGACATATATCCTTAACTCATCACTGTGCTGAATAAAAATTCACTTCACTATGATTACTGTTATATTCTTATTATATGTATAGCACTTGGTATGTAATAGCCACTTTTAATGTATTTTTGCTGACTGACTTCCAGTGGAAAAATATTGGTAGAGATCAGAATAATAGCTGTGTTACAAATTCATAGGTTGACTTAAGATATCATTATAGCTTAAGCTGTTAATTTTTCCATCTCCCAGACCACAATAAGTAGAATAGGTTTAACTCCTTTTCCCTCCTTTGTCAGATGTACTGTGGACTGAATATCTAAATCTACTGATAGGTGAGAATAGAAAGTGGACAAATATTGAGTTAGGAGGATTGACAATGGTAATCAATTTGTAACCAATTTTGAGTATAAGTCCTCTATTAAATAAAAAGGGATGGAAAGAATATAGTTAGTAAGAGTAAGGAAGAATAATGGAGAAAGGGATATGTGTTTTAGTCATAAAAAATGTTTTGAAAAATTATATCAAACATTTCCGTAGTTCATTCAAGAAGTTCTCTTTCCATTGAAAGTAAAAGAAACTGATCATACATAGCACAAAAACTTATTAGCTTATTTTGTTACTTTCAACCTCACTTTCCCCCCATATCTCCTTTTTATAGGATATACTTCAAAAATTCTTTTATGGTAAACCACACAGTTTTAAAGCCTAGGGTTTACAAACAGATTTATTTCATTAATAAGCAAGAAAGACAAGAAGCCTAATTGCTAGCATGATTTTTCCCTCCAAATTGTTTTTCTTTGAAATGTGTTTTCTAGAATTCTCTTCAGTAAAATTTCCAAATGACAGGTGGATAAAACGTTTCCTCTTTTGAATTTGTCTTGATTGCAAGAAATTAGCTAATTTCATCCCTCAGTTCTCCCCAAGTCAGTTACAGCTGTACAAACAGCATTATATGAATTAGAAATATACTTCAAAAAATCATTCATTTGCATGTCCTATTAGAACAGGCAAAACTCTAATGGCAATAATTACTTGCCCTTTCTTGTTGCTCTTTAAATAAAATACTTGACAAACCTCTACATAAATGTGCTCTAAAGTTTTGGATATTAGCTCATTCCTGTAGGATCCATTCTCAGAAAAAGTTTTTCTTAGCTTTGCTAAAGGAAATGAATACTCATTTCTAACATTGCAGATTGGCATATCAGGTGGTTTTATTTTGTTTTTTTTTTTTCCCTGGGTTGGAATGAGACATGGTGATTGAAGATAAAATGATAAGATAAGTCATACATGATGGGGTTAAATCAATAAAACATTTCATTCTAATGCTTTTTTTAAAGAAAGGCACTAAATGGTCAAATATCCTAAGCAAACTGGGTATTAATATTTCCTCATAAAATTTTTAATAGGAATACTTATTTTGCCTTATTAATTAGAATATGAATTTAGTTACCACAATAAAAATGAAACACTTAATAATCTGGAGTTGGGCAGTTCAAGGTTAGTAGGGAGCTCTATACTCCATGAGGTCTTCTAGAGATTCTGGTTCCATCCAATTTATTGTTTGATCATCTCCTGTGATATTGTTCCCAACTGCAGCATTCAGGTCATCTCACTATGCTATTTCTGTTCAAATTTTGGAAATAGGAAAGGGAACAAGTGGAGATCTTCTTCCTTTGAGAACAGGACATGGATGTTGTACACAGTTATCACTTCCTTCACATTCTATTGACAAGAACTTTGTTACAATCTCCATGAGAGGTTAATTTTTTCTTTTGGTTGGTGATGTGTTCCCTTCAAGTAGGAACTCCTAATACACAAGAAGAGAAGAATAGATTTTGGAAGACAATGCTTTTTCTATCCCTCTTCCCAATTCTTTGGATTACACTGAGGTAAAAAGAAAATTGACGGACCAAAGAAGATATAAATATTAGCTGATAAAACAGTAAAACATGGTAGTTATTGGTCTTGAAATAGGTTACAAGGACTGGGTGGGAATACAGCTAAATGACATGAAATAGATCCCTAAAATTTAGCTTTATCTATAAAGAGGGTCTAACTTAGATGGTCCGTATGTTTTTTTTCTATGCCTTGTATCTCTTGTACATAAAGTCTTAAAATTGTTTTTTATTACCTCTCTTAAGTACTTTTGTGATCATCATTTAGAGCTTTCATGCCTAGGTGACTGCTTGGTATTATCTTGTCTAACTCAGGTATTTTTTTCCTCCTTAATCAGTTTTCTCTCCTTATTCTGGCTCCTGATGTCTAATTACAACCCTAACTTTTGTCTCTTGCTTATGGCAAAAACATTTACATTTTGATAAGCTCTTTGTGTGGTTTTATAAAGTGAGGAACAAAGTTGAGAAAAGAAATGTATACCTTAGGATGTATGGCAATAATCAGGTCATTTAGTCTGTAAATCATAATTGGAGTCGGCAATTAAATAGGTCTCCTCCCCACTGAGCACCCTGAAGCACTGTAAAATGTAGGACCTGGAACATGCTGGATTTAGCCAGGAATTCAGTATTCAAATGGGTCACCTCAGACATACACTAATACTTGTCAGATGATAAAGTTGAATAAGATTATCATAAATCTTGGGTTCAGTCTAGGCACTCAGCTCCTATCTCATTTTAATTTGATTGGAAACAGAGGGGGAGATCATTACAATCAGAATCTTTGAATCAGAAGAAAATGTAATAATAATTTCATTCAACTTCCCTTCTGAAGCAGAACTCTGTTCAGTGCCTCAAAGATATTCATTTTGTTTTTGCTTGATTGAAAACTCACTGCTGGGGCAACTGGGTGGCTCAGTGGGTTAAAGCCTTTGCCTTCAGCTCGGGTCATGATCTCAGGGTCCTAGGATCGAGCCCCACATCAGGCTCTCTGCTCAGCAGGGAGCCTGCTTCCTCCTCTCTCTGCCTCTCTGCCTACCTCTGATCTCTGTCTGTTAAGTAAATTAAAAAAAAAAAAAAAAAAGAAAAAAAAAGAAAACTCACTTCTTTCTGAGAAAGCCTAAAACTCTATTGTTTACAATATTGAGAAATATTCTTGTCTTGTGCTGAATCTCTTTTCTACTTTCTGATTACCTATATATGGATTATCTGGATCAGACCTAATTGAATGCTGTGAGAATTCATTTAATTGCATTCTTTTTGACTTGGAGTTTTGTTACTTGACACTAAAGTGCCTGGATGAATTCAGTTACATTAACCAGATCTTTATTCAATGCCTATAGTAAGCAAAGCATTGATTTTCTATAATTATGTATCTTGTATTAGTCAGACAGGTTATGTTCTGCTGTAGTAACAAGCAACTCTAACATCATAGTGGCTTCAAACAACAAGAATTTATTTATTGCTCACATTACATATAATCTCAGGTTTGTGGAGTTCTGCTTCCTGTTGTTTTCGTTTAGGAATGTGTAGCTTGATGAAGCTTTTATGATCTATAAGACTGATGTTTAATATAGAAAAAGGAAAGAATTGCATTAATTCAAGTGTTTCTTTTAAAAACTTTCACCCTGAAGAGACAACATAGCCTCTACTCACATTTTGCTGGATACACTGTCTTATGAAGGGAAGTATAATCCTACCACTTGTCTGAAAGAAGGCCAACCAGAAATATTCATTCTTCAGTTAAATATTAATGACAAATGTTTAATATTTGTTCAACAAATGATCAAATTATTTTTATTACTATTTGCAAAATGCAATGAACTCTTCCCAAAGAAGACAACCCAGAAATCTGTTAAATAACAAAAATTCAACTGAGTAAATTAAAAAAATTTTTTTTATTTTTTTATAAACATATAATGTATTTTTAGCCTCAGGGATATAGGTCTGTGAATCGCCAGGTTTACACACTTCACAGCACTCACCATAGCACATACCCTCCCCAATGTCCATAACTCCACCACCCTCTCCAGACCCTCCTCCCCCCAGTAACCTTCAGTTTGTTTTGTGAGATTAAGAGTCTCTAATGGTTTGTCTCCCTCCCAATTCCATCTTGTTTCATTTATTCTTTTCCTACCCTGAAAACCCCCCACGTTGCATCTCTACTTCCTCATATCAGGGAGATCATATTTAACTGAGTAAATTTTAAAGATCTTCCAGTGCCAGCCACATTTTGTAGTTTTGTAGCTTCTTTTTTTTTTTTTTAATAGTTGTCTCCTCTTCTTGTTCAAATGTCTGTATCAATCAAGATGTGCTAGATTATGCTTTGGTATAAAATACCCACAAAAATTTTAGTGGCTTTAAGCCACAAGGGCTTATTTATTGCTCACACTAATTATAATCGTAATTGGTTATATTCTACATTGTCTTCATTTGAGGATATAAGTGAGGGACACTCCACTATTTGATATCATGGCAGCCAGATAGGAATTTAAAGGCTTCGGCACAGAAAAAAGAAATGTCCGTGCTGTTTACATTTTATTGGTCAATACAAGTCACATGGT
Organism: Mustela nivalis; assembly: GCF_964662115.1. Lineage (NCBI taxonomy): Eukaryota > Metazoa > Chordata > Mammalia > Carnivora > Mustelidae > Mustela > Mustela nivalis. Next base: position 56,070,592 of record NC_139024.1, on the reverse strand, counting down.
CACATCTAATTTAGGATGAGGGAAGAAATGCAATATTACTATATGTCTATAAGGAGAATGAGAAATATTGCTCATCAGTATTAATGACTACCCTACTCCTTTTAACTTCTAAGAGATTGGTTGCTTGTGTTTAAAGTCTAGAGGGTCTGAAGCTCTAAACATTTTAGCTTTTCATATGAAACATCTGGATATGATTTCATTCAAACATTTGTAGGTCTAGAATATATTAATCAACTAACCATAATGAAATATTTGTATTGATACCAGCTGCTTTTCAGAATAAAGAAAAAATTAAGCCATTGTAAAATAAATCAAGACTCTGCATGAAGAATATTTATTTTCTAGTAGACTTCTAGAAGGTATAGTATTATCCAAATGAAGACATTTATAATTCATGCCACTCCATGAACTCTTTGACCAAGTATAATTCATTTCTAATTTTTTGTTACTCTCCTTACATGTGTGTAAGGTACGCATTAGGGCACATTTATGAAGATGTCATTCAAAGGTCTTAGGATTTTGTTCCTTTGTACAGGGCAAAAGACTATCTTTTTAAAAAGGATTTATGGTGCTGATTAATTCGCTACATACATGAGAGGCAGAGACAGATTTTGTGAACAATAAAAAGGTGTTCTTTTAATATTGGCATTAATTTCACTGAAATGTGAATTATGGTTTCTAAGAAACAAAAAGAAAAAAAGTTTGCAACAATGAGGCACAAAAGGTATTTCCAATGAGATGTTTTTCTTTGGAAACAAAGACAACAAAACAAAACACAAGTCAAATAAGTAGAAAGAATTCTTTGAAATTATTTTCTATAATTAGTAAAGAATAGAAATTACTATTTCTCGGGGTGCCTGGGTGGCTCAGTGGGTTAAAGCCTCTGCCTTCAGCTCAGGTCATGATCTCAGGGTCCTGGGATTGAGCCCTGCATTGGGCTCTCTGCTTTGTGGGAAGCCTGCTTCCCCACCCACCCTCTCTCTCTGCCTGCCTCTCTGCCTACTTGTGATCTCTGTCTGTCAAATAAATAAATAAAATCTTAAAAAAAAAAAGTAATTGCCATTTCTCTTTGAGCTATTATAGGGCATAGAATTAACAGGAATCCTAAAAACCCTTCTGGCTACTATACCACTGAAGTGACTGTGGTATCATTTCTCTGGTTTCCTTTCTTCAAGGCAAATACAGTATCATTTGGGGTTTAGTAGAATGATTGTTTACCTACTGTTATTTATAGTCTTATTTTACTCTTCAAAAAGCTCTCAAAATTGAATATTCAGTTGGTCAAATAGCAAGACTTCTGTCTTGTGTAGGGTACCTTTTTTTGTAAAACTAAGGTCCATTATGTTTATCCCTGCACCTAATTATCAGTCTTTCTAAGTGCTTTCAGAACGGGATTACTATTTCTCTTCGAGCTATGATAGGGCATAGAATTAACAGGAATCTTAAAAACTCTTCTGGCTGCTATACCACTGAAGTGACTGCAGTATCATTTCTCTGGTTTCCTTTCTTCCAGACATCTCTTTCACATCCATCCTGCACCCCACTGTTAAATCAATCTTTCTAAAAGCATTTCTATGTCCTTATCAGTCCAAGACACAAATAACTTTGATTCCCTATTATTTATAGGACAATGTCCATATTTGTACTAGTATTCAAGATCCTCAATATCTCATTTCCAAACAACAAAAAACTTCCTCAATTTCTCCAGATTCTGTGCTTTAACTGAATAACATCATGCCTGTTATTCATGCATGTGAATTATAATCACTTTTGATGTTTTTTTGAAAAACTGGACTTGACTCCCAAATAGTATTATTTAGCAGATCAGAGTGAGGAAAAGCATTTGTACTTCTAAAAACTCCACAGGTAAGTCTGGTGGGAACATATCTGCTTAGACCACTGCCCTAATAGCTTGGAACTCTCAGTTATGCCGGTATTTTTTTTTTTTTTTTTAATAAGAAGAAACCAACCTAGTCTTGATCGTCTTATTAAAAGTACTCATTATAATCTTTACCTTCTTCATTTTTACTTCCTCTTTCATACACTGGTTCATAATACTTGTTTTAGGTATAAAATATTTGTAGCTCTAGGACTGCTTCCCATCAGACACAATTCAGTCCTATCACCATTATTTCACAATGCTTTACAAAGTCTCTTATTGACCACCTAAGCAAAATCGTCCGAGTGGCTTTCTAAATAGGCAAATTTATGGGCTTCACCACAGGCTTATTATCATAAACTATTATTGTATACTAAAGTTTGAAAACCACTCTAAACTAGTATTCACCATTCTATGATGTATTCAGGTTTATCAGTGGTAAAAAACCTAAAATCATGATTGGCATGAAGCTTAAAAGAATGAATAGCTGTAGTATATTTATTTAACTTGATGATTTAATTACTTAAGGTGCAGGTTAAGCTGATATGTAAGGAGATGATCCAGAAATTCTGTGGCTTAATTAGATTAGAAGCTTGATTCTTACTCAGCAATCCAGAGATAAGTGGCTCAAAGCTGGTGGGGTGATAGTGACCCATCAGTCCATCCAAAGACTGAGGCTGAAGATTTGTCTCTGTCATTCCTTTTTTTTTTTTTTCCAAAGATTTTATTTATTTATTTGACAGAGAGAGATCACAAGTAGGCAGAGAGGCAGGCAGAGAGAGAGGAGGAAGCAGGCTCCCCACCAAGCAGAGAGCCCGATATGGGACTCAATCCCAGGACCCTGGGATCATGACCTGAGCTGAAGGCAGAGGCTTAACCCACTGAGCCACCCAGACGCCCCTGTCTCTGTTATTCCTAACATGTGCCTTCCTTCTCTAAGTCCAAGATAACTGCCATATATATTGCCATTTTTTGATCAATAAGTGAAAAAGACTGCTCATAGCAAGTAGACTTTAAAAAAACAAACAAAAAGGCCTGAAAGTAGTTCTGTTCATGATTTGTTAGTATGCACTTAGCTATCTGCTTAAACCTAGCTGTAAGGGAGGCTGATGGTCTTTCACTAGGTTAGTCATGTGCCCAGCTACCACTCCAGGATTCCTGTTAGATAAGAGAAGAGAAAAATGGATGCTAGGGGCCAATGAGTAGTCTCTGCCCCAGACAAACTGTCAGATTCTTTTTCTTTGCATTAACTTCTTGCAAGAAAATAGACTTTTGGGAAAAAATATATATGTGATAGCTAAAGAATGGATTTGTAAAGTACATAAAATATATACTATATAGTATATATAATATATAAAATTATTTTCCTTACATGTCCCGAGACCCAACTACCAATGTGTGTGTGTATGTGGGATTCTCACACCAAAACCAATTGTCAGACACCACCTGCATATCCTAATATTCAACTCAATTCTGGCACTATCTACCTGGAGATAACTTTGGGTTCCACAGAATAAGGGCGTGGTCATACAAGACTGCTCCTCTTCCTTCCTTATTTCCACTTTAGATTCCAGTTGCAAGTCCAGGTTATCACCTGTGCTTCTGAATAACTGACTATAGATCATAGATTTCAGTGGTCCTTCCTTGGGCTTGTTCAATTTGCTGAGATGCTCACAGAACTCAAAGGAGCATTTTACTTCCTAGATTACCAGTTCATTATAAAAGGATATAACTCAGAACAGCCAGCTGGAAGGGATGCATAGGGCTTGGAGTTTCAATGCCCTCTCCAATCTTGCTGTTCCATTCTGACCTCTACATGTTCACCAACCCAGAAGCCCTCTGAACCCCATCCTTTTGAGTTTTCATGGAAGCTTCATTACATAGCCATGATTAATTATGATTACATCATTGGCCAATGGTGACTGATTGACCCTCCAGCCCTCTCCCCTCCTTAGCAGTAGGTGGAACTGAAAGCTCCAACCCTTTGATTTCATGGTGGTTCCCCCTGGCAATCAGCCCCCATCCCTAGGTGACCTATGATTTTACAGAAGTCACCTCATTAACATAACAAAAACAACTTTAGGGCTCTTATCACAGGAAATTGCATGGGTTTTAGAAGCTGTGAGCTAGTGACCAGTGGACCAAACCAAATACATACTTCTTACAAATCATAATATCACAGTTTTAATATTTAATTTTATTAATAGTTATAAGATTGTGTGTGTGTGTGTGTGTGTGTGTGTGTATTCCCCTTGTAATTTAGAACATCGTTAAGCAATGTGTCCAACTGGTAGGTAACTATGGCATTTGAATCGAAAGCCTCACCAGTGTTTAATAAACTTACATTAGTTATTTCTTTGATCTACACAATCTGCCATTCCATTACAAAAATAATTTGATTTGGCATGATTTACTGTTTCCAAAGCTATTTCAGTTGTTCTGTGAGTCTTCCTTTGAGGCCTCATTTACAATACTTATGCTTTACTTTTTTCAGGAATCTGGCTGACTGGTGTGAGTTGCAGAGTTGGCCCTTTTCCACCCCCTTTAAAAAGAGTACTTACTCCTTTGCTTTCTCCCACTTTCCAGAGGCCTCCTCTGTTCTCTCTGTGCACTCAAAGGGGGAGCTTGTGATTCTGTAATATAACCTGCCAATTCCAAGGTACCAAAACTCTTTGGAAAGACGCTCTTTGGTTTGCATAAGTCTTGATTTTGTTCAACATTGCACATGCCTCTTTTCCTTGGCTTTTGGTCCCTCCTATCATATCATTTTTCTCATTTGTCCATTCAACATTCAGTTATTCAAAGTAGACTCTATACTAGGCCACTGTGCCAAGGGCTGGAAATGGAGAAATTACTCCTTCTCTTAAAGAATATACAATGTAGTAGTGGAGACCGAAGCTAAGCCAATATATACAACAATGATCTGAGTGTTAAGATTAAATACAAATAAGTACAATGGGAAATACTTGAAGTTTAGTAGTATGACAATTCCAAAACCTCTGCTTCTTAAATATTGACAGTTTTTTCTAAGTATCATTTTGTCATTGGTTTACCTGTTCCACTTAATTGAAGAAAGTTTTCTCTTACATTTCTTATGCCTCTTAAACCTTTAGATGCTTGATCTGATTCCTATGCAAGTAGACTATTTTTGTTTTCCTTAGTGACCTGGCCTGTTTTGACTTTTTTTTGTGGGATTCCCATCAGCCTTTTTAGCCTCTCACAGCTCTGGACTGAGCCACTCTGACATCCTGCTGCTTTCTCCATCTGTCCCATATTCCTGTAGGAAGTCCTATTCCTGTTGAAGCATGAGTTTAATGTGTGAGCTGACCTTTTAGACTTTCTTGCCTCTGAACTCTTCTTCTATCTGTATGTTTCTTATAAGCATCCTGGCCAGTCATCTTGAAATACTGGCACTTTCACTTCCTGATCCCAGAGTATCAAATGAAATAAAAGATGCTTTTATATCATTATCATTATTTTTCACATTTTAGAGATCTTTACATGTGTCAAAATTATTTCTGTTCCCCACATTATATTAATGAAAAACTAGAGCACAGTGAGGGTATGTGATTTAATTGCAGTGTTATGATTAGTAGGAAAGTTAGGATTTATTTTTTTAACAATTTATTATTTGTTGTTGTTATTATTTATTATGTTATGTTAGTCACCCAGGAAATGTTGGAAAGAAAACCAAAGCTGGAGGTATCATGTTGCCCAATTTTAAACTATATTATGAAGCTATGATCACCAAGACAGCATGGTACTTCCACAAAAACAGACACAGAGCAATGGAGCAGAGTAGGGAGCCCAGATATGGACCCTCAACTCTCTGGTCAAATAATCTTTGAAAAAGCAGGAAAAAATATCCAATGGAAGGAAGACAGTCTCTATAATAAATGGTGCTGGGAAAATTGGACAGCTATATACAGAAGAATGAAACTTGACCATTGTCTTACACCATACACAAAGATAAACTCAAAATGGATGAAAGATCTCAATGTGAGACAGGAATCCATCAAAATTCTAAAGGAGAACATAGGTAGTAACCTCTTCAACATCAGCCACCACAACTTTTTTAAAGACACATCTTCAAAGGCAAGGGAAACAAAAAAAAGTTAGGATTTAAACTCATATTCTGATTTCAAAGGCCATGAATATGTTGCATTCTTTGTAGAAATGACATTTTAGCTCTTTCCACCAAAGTAGTATCTTCTATGAACAACTTTTTTAGGCCTTTATCACCAGAGGTAACGTAAGTCTTTTTCCTGCTATTAATACATTAAATTCTAAGTGTATTTTAATTTATAAAAATTACGAGTATTGAGGAAAGGAAGGGATTTGCTAGGTGCCAAAAGAAACTTAACACCAGAATGGTAAATTAGTGTTTGTTTTGACAGCTCTCAGACTTGGAGGGCAGGGATGTCAGATTAAGTCTCTGTATATGACTTTGGTACTAATGAGTGGAGGTGAATGCCCATTGTTGGAATATGATATGTGACCTTGGGCACAAATAAAGGAATGAGAACTAATAGCCATGCTCAAGCTGGCCCTCTACAAGAATGGAGTTAAAGAATAAATGGGAACTTTTACTCTGCCCAAAGATGCAACAAAGAATTTGACTCTGCCAAGGGCCTGGGTGGAGAAGAAAGAAATAGTCCAGTGGAAAATTGAAGTCTTAGGTCAGAACCAAAAATAGGCAGGGAGTATGAAGCTATTTTGTGAACTCTTTAAGAGAAAAAAAATCAATTTTAAAACATTCTGAACTAGTGAACACACTGGGGGTTTGAGGAAGTAAAGACAAAACAATTATGTAACAACCAATCCAGGGTACATGGGACTGGTACAGGAAAAAAAAATGCCACTAAAAATGAGCTCATGAGAAAAAAAAAAAAATGGAAAGTACACAAGGAAATATTACACCTTGAGGGAGACAGCCAAAACACATTTAAGAGAAATAGCTCTCTGGAAACTTGAGATAATAGAGAAATTGTAAACAGGTCATGTGGTAATTACTATACTGTTAAAATGATTTAAAAAACAAAAAGAGGAGTAAGTTTTAGAGAATAAGACAATGACATATTAGCTTGAAGATTTGACAAAGCACAAAATAAAATATCTACCAGGTATCACTGAAACTAAAATTCATGAATTGGTTATATAGAACATTATACAGCTGAAGAGATTTCCAGTGAGAGAAATCTGAGGATATTAACTAGAATGAAGTGCAGAGGATAAAGGGATGGGAAATGTGAAATAGAGGGTAAGAGATATGGAGTATAGAATGAAAATTTGATGATCAATGAGAACCACCTCTAAAAGTGAGTATGTAGAGGTTATTATTTGCTCTGAAGATTCAAATGCAGAGAATGATCCTTCTGTCTCAAATTCCAGGATTGTGATGGAACCTCCATGTGATGCAGTATTGTAGAAATTACTGGAAATCTGAAATGAGAGTTTAAGTGCCTCTAACTTTTTGGGAAGAGGTTGGGGGAAGTGTGGGTTTAAGAGAAGGTCCCAGAATTAGTTCATTTTATTTAATGCTGCAAACTTTTATAGCTCTAATATTTTTTTTAATCTTTCATCTTAATTATTTATACCTGTATTTGGTCTTTGTGTCCCTACCTATCTCAAGTCTGATTCCTTGTCTAGTCAGTCATTGCATTTGGGATTTGATGTTTGAAAACTAATGTCTATTGTAACTAGTAATTAAGTCTGATTTTTGTTTCAGTCGGACATGCCTCTCTGGCACCATAGGACAGAAAAGTAATTTGTCTCTTGACATGAACTTTTGAAGAATTTTTCCCCTTAACTAAGAATAGTACTTTGGAGAATCTAAATATATAAAACAACTATTAACAGATCTGTAAATTGCTGTATAGACTGCAAAGCAATAATAGCAAAGGACTTCAATATCCCATTCTCAACAATGGGTAAATCATCAAGACAGAAAACCAATAAGGAAACATTGGACTTAAATGACACCTTAGATCAAATGGGCCTAACAGACATATATAGAACATTCCATCCAACAGCAGCAGAAAATAAATTCTTCTCAAGTGCACATGTAACATTTTCCAAGATACAGCAAGTGTTAGGCTACAAAACAAGGTTTAATAAAGTTAATAATATTGAAATCTATCAAGCATCTTTTCTGACCACAATGGTATGAACCTAGAAATCAATACAGAGAAAATGGAAAATTCACAAATACATGAAGATTAAACAACATGTTCCTAAACAACCAATGGCTTAAAGAAGAAATCAAAAGAGAAATAAAATATTTTGAGACACATGAAAATGGAAACAGAACATATTAATATTTATGACATGCGGCAATGGTATTTGCACAAAAACAGACACATAGACCAAACGAAGAGAGTAAGGAGCCCAGATATGGACCCTCAACTCTATGGTCAAATAATCTTCGACAAAGAAGGAAAAAATATCCAATAGAATAAAGACAGTCCCTTTAATAAATGGTGCTGGGAAAATTGGACAGCTATATACAGAAGAATGAAACTTGACCATTCTAAGAGGAAAATTTATAGCAATAAATGTATACGTCAAGAAGAAAGGAATCCCTCAAATGAACAATTTAATTTTAAGCCTAAGGAACTAGGGAACAAACAAAGTCCTAAGGAACTAGGGAACAAACAAACTAAGTCCAGTTAGCAGAAGGAAGAACATAATGAAGATCAAATAGAGACTAAAGACACAATAGAAAAGATCTATTAAACTAAGAATTGGTTTTTTTTTTGAAAAGATAAAGAAAATAGACAAACTGTTACCTAGTCTTACTAAGAAAAAAGGGATAGAGAACTCAAATATAAAATAAAGGATATTACAACTGATAGCACAGAAATACAAAAGATTATATGAAAGTACTATGAGTAGAGAACATACCTCAATTTAATAAAGGCCATACATGAGAAACCCACAGGAAATATCACCCAACAGTGAAAAACTGAAAACTTTTCCTCTAAAATCAGAACAAGGCAAGGATGTACACGCTCATCACTTTCTCCACACAGTACTGGAAATCCTAGTTGGGGAAATCAGGCAAGAAAAAGAAAAGCCATCCAAATTGGAAGAAGTAAATTGTTTCCATTTGCAGATGACAAAGGAAAAAATTTAACCAAAAAGGTGAAAAATCTATACCCTTAAAATTGTAAAGACATTGGTGAAAGATATTGTAGAAGTCACAAATAAATGGAGACATTTCTTGTTCATGGATTAGAGTAATTAATATTGTTAAAATCTCAGTACCACCAAAGCAATCTATAGATTCAATAAAATCTCTATCAGAATTCCAATGGCCTTTGTCCCAGAATCAGAATAAACGGTCCTAAAATTTGTATGCAACTACAAAAGACCCCAAGTAACCAAAACAATCTTGAGAAAGAACAAAGCTGGAGGCATCATGCTTCCTAATTACAAATTGTATTACAAAGCTATAGTAATCAAAATTATCAAGAATTAGTATAAAAACAGACACATGAAAAAATTGAAAATAACAGCTCAGAAGTAAGCCTATGAATATACGGTCAGCTAATTTTTTTTTTATAAAAGAGCAAAGAATATACAATGGATAAAGGATAGTCTCTTCAATAAATGGTGTTGGGAAAACTGGATAACCACATGCAAAATAACCGGACCTGTGTCTTTCATCACACAAAAATCAGCTCTAAATGGATTTGGAAAAAAAGCAATGGCAGAAGAAAACATGGGTGGTAAGCTCTTTAACACTGGTCTTGGCAATGATTTTTTGAATCTGACTCCAAAAGTAAAGACAAAAAAAAGCAAAAATAAACAAGTGAGATGACATTACAACAAAGAGAACCATCAACAAAATGAAAAGGCAACCTACCGAATGGGAGAAAATATCTTCAAATCACATATCTGATAAGGGGTTAATACTAAAAATTTATAAGGAACTCCTACAACTCAATAGCAAAAAGCAAAACGAAATAACCCATTTAAAAAATGGGCAAGGACTAAATAGACATTTTTTCCATTGAAGATATATAGATGTCTAAGAGGAACTTCAAACGGTTCTCAACATCACCAATCATCAGGGTAATGCAAATCAAAACTACAATAAAATATTATTTCATACCTGTTAAGATGGCTATTATAAAAAAGAAAAGAGTTAACAAATGCTGACGCAGATGTAGAGAAAAGGGAGTCCTGTACAATGATGGTAAGAATATAAAGTGGTATATCCACTATGGAAAACAATGTGGAGTTTCCTTAAGAAATTAAAAATAGGACTACCATATGATCCAGCAATCCAACTTGTAGGTTTCCAAAGGAAATGAAATCATTATTTCAAAGAGGTATCTCCTGGGGCGCCTGGGTGGCTCAGTAGGTTAAAGCCTCTGCCTTCGGCTCAGGTCATGATCTCAGGGTCCTAAGATCGAGCCTCGCATCGGGCTCTCTGCTCAGCGGGGAGCCTGTTTCCTCCTCTCTCTCTCTGCCTGCCTCTCTGCCTACTTGTGACCTTTCTCTCTGTCAAATAAATAAATAAAATCTTAAAAAAAAAAAAAAGAGATATCTCCTTGTACGTCCATGTTCATAGCAGCATTATTCACAATAACCAAGGAATGAAACAATTTAAGTGTTTGTCAATGTATGAATGATTTAAAAAATGTGATATATATATTATATGTATTATAATTATATTACATATAAGTAACATATGTAATATAATATATATACTAGAATACTATTTAGCCTTAAAAAAGAAGTCCTATCATTTGCAATAACATGGACGAAACTGGAGGGCATTTACTAAAGCAAGTAAGCCCAAAAGACAAAGACAAATACTGCATATTATTAAGTATATGTGGAAACAAAAAATCAAACTCATGGAGAGTGTAGGAAATTATTTGCTAGGGGCTAGGAGTGATAGAAATAGGAAAAGTTGGTACAAGGACACACATTCAGTTATGAGATAAATAAGGTCTGAGGATCTAATGTATAACATGGTGACTGTAATCAATAACATTGTATTAATAATTGAAATTTGCTAGGAAAGTAGAACTTAAAGTATTCTTATCAAAACAGACATAGAATGGTCCTTTATGGGAAAGGGAGAAATACTGACACCTCCAGCAAAAGCTTCTTTTCAAATGGAAGTAGTCAATAATAAACCAATGATGATATATTGGGCCACATCTCTGTGGTAAAGGAGCAGTAGAATAAAAGCCCTGTTATTTCCAATTTATTCTTTAATCCACTGTAATCAGACGTTTGCCATTCTATGCCTGAACTTGTCTGGTAATACCTCCTAGTTGCTATGGCTAATGGGTACATTCTGTCCTTGTTTATTTGCTCCTCTGCTCCTTTGCTCCTGTTAAACATTTTCTTTTTCCTGGTCTTCTCTAATTCTGTTCTCCATTTACTATTTTCCTCTATTATATTCCCTCTTGTCTTTGAAATGTCCTTTTCAGTCTCCAAGACCCTTGCTTTACTTCTGCTAGCTCCTTAAATGCTGCTATTTGGCAGGTTCCTTCTTTACTTGCTTTATTTCTGACCCTTTCCACTGTCCTTGGGGGAATCTCACTCAGTCTCAAGGATTCAGCCTTCACCAGTAATCTCTCCCGAACTCTGCAACCGTGCTTCTATGTACTCACTGAACATCTTCAGGCAAGACAAACTCCTTTTTGTCTGAAGATGAACTCATCATCTTCCTCCTATCCCCACCATGTGCACTTCCTCTTTATTTACTGTCTCAGGGAGAGGTACTCCAAACTACTGTGCTATATCACCCAAGCCACACATCTAAAAGCTGCACACCCATGCACACACACGCATGCACACACACACACACACAGCCATACATTTGGTCCCCATGTTTTCTAACTATAGCTAAACACTTCAGTAGTTTTTGGCTTTGTCTGCTTATCTCTATCTATATAGCTCTTACCTTAGTTCAAGCCTTCATTTCTTTTTGTTTTGTTTTTATTTTTTTTCAGCCTTCCTCACTTATGTGGATTACTGCAACAACTTCTATTTGACTCTCTTTACTTTGTCCTTGAGATTTTATCTCCCCTGATCTTGTCTCTATTCCCATCTGTTCTTCATATTGTTATATCAAAACACATCATTCCCCTGATTTAAATATTTAATGTGACTTGTAGTCTTTGGGATGGAGTCCAAACACCTTGGCATCCTATTCATGGCTTCTTTTGACCTGACCCCAGATTACATCTCCAATATCATCATACAACTGCCTTATTCTCTGTGCACCTGTAATTCTCTCTCTCACCTATGTGCCTGTGCATGTTCAATCCCTGCTGTATATATGCCCCCTTTTCTAAATAACTTCTTTTAAGAAAGGCCACTGATTCATTCTCTCCCAAGCGTCTTCCCTAGTCTGAGTTAGGATGCTAATCCATATACGCACGCCCCCTTTTAAAAAATCTCCTGTCATGGCCTTTTATGTGTTCTTCTGTCCTAGCGCTTTCCTCAGTGTGTTGTGATGATCTGTGTAGTAGTGTGATTCTCCCAACAGAATTGTGAATCCCTGGAGGGCAAGCACCAGGTTTTATGTGTATTCATTTCCCAAACATTCAGCACAGTGTCTGGCACAAACAGTGAGGGCTGCACCATGACTAAATCAGGTGGTTACAGAATTATTTTCTTTGAAAGGGTTTCTTCTTTATTCAATCCTTTTATTACTTTTACTTCCAACTTCCAGACCCTTTCTTGCTCAGCCCTTTTTCTTAAGTATTTCAAAGAGGATTTGCTTTGCTTCTATTAGCCCCCTGGATTTCTAGTCTTTTCACTGTCCTCTATGCAAGGCTGTGCTCCATCATTTTACTTAAATCGGAGGGAGAAAATATTGAATTCTCTCTTTTTATTTTCCATCCCTTTTCTTTAATTAATCTTTTGGTCCATTAGTATCTCTATTACATTCTCCCATTTCCCTCCTTTTTCAAATATTTTATTCATTTCTTTAGGCTCCTTTGGTAAGCTCCATTTTCTTTTCCTTCTCTTATACTGAAACTAACACAGTGTGTCACCTTTTGTTCTTTCCTGTCAGTCAATCTGTGGTCCATGACAGATTAACATTTATAAGCTTTTCTATTGAATATATAATGGTTTCTCTCTGTGCTTAAAGAGGAACACACTGCACACAAACAAGCTAGGGAAAGGACTGTTTATCACAAGAGAAGTTGAAAAATTGGAATAAACTTATTGATCTGTCATAATCTTTTGATTGTATTAAAATGAGACCAAGTAACTAATCATCCAGAATACTTACTAGCTTCTTCACACATAAAATTTCTTATCTTCTAGCATAAATACGATTTATTGCCTCCTAAGTCTATCTCTAAATGCTGGCATATGCCTATTGAAAAGGGAAAATTTATAGAATAGCAATGTTCTGAAATGCTGTTTTTTACTGCAAATATTTATGGTAATATTTTGAAACAAATATTGGCCATGACAATATTTGTCAGTATTTGACAAAATTGACAATTTGACAATAACAGCAAGTTAAAATAGGAAAAATGGGACCATGATCTACATTTTTAAAATGTTATTTTAAAAATTATTTTAATTCCGGTATAGTTAATATACAGTATTATATCAGTTTCAGGTGTACAATTATCTCTATTTTTAATTAATGTAAACAATTTATAGAACAATGTCGGGACATATATGAAGGAAATATGTTATCCTGGTTATAGAAGAGGGGCACTAGAATCATATGGAGGTAGATTAGTGTTCTGGCACTAGAATCATATGGAGGTAGATTAGTGTTCTGGCTCTGCAATTTACTTGCCATTTGACCTTGGGCAAAACTTCAGGGTCTTCATATGTCAATTTGCCTAAGGATTAAAAGGGTCAAGGCATTAAAGTATTTAGTACAGTTACTTGAATTTAGAAAATACCCAGTAAATCATAAATATAATAATTATCATCTTTTCCCTTTATTCTTATTATCTAGTTTACCTAATTTCAGTACTCCCACTATTCTTACTTCTTCCTAAACCAGTACTTTTCAAACGTGTGTTGTGACCCACTGGTGGGTCTTGAAATCAGTTTAAATGGGTTGTGATCTGCATTAAAAAATACAGTAGAATTAAAAAACTAAAGTGAATTTTAAGTACTAAAAGCTAGTGATTTTGTGAAAATTTTCAATTATACATATAATTTAAGTGATATTTTAAAAGGGGTATTCTGGCTGCTATGTGTAGAATGTACTCAAGGTGGGCACAGATAGAAGTAGGAACCTATTGCAGTCATTCAGGGGAGAAGTAAGAGGGATCAGACTAGGGTAGAAGGAATAGTAGAGGTAAAAGTGGCCAGGTTATGGAAAAATTTTATGATTAGAGGCAATATTGATTCTTGCCCAATTTCAGTCTTTCATCAGTTTGCTCATCCTCTGAAAGGCCCCAATAAGAGGAATGATGCATAGTGAAATAGTGTTAAAGAGAAAACAAACTTAGAGAGACAGATACAGATGGAATGGGCCAGCAATAAATGATAGGATGGAGACTTGTTCATTTCTTTTTTTTTTTAGAACAGTAAATCCATGGGATACCAATGCTGGTGACTGATGAAAAAAGAATAGATCCAAGGACAGGAGGTGTTGAGGGTGCTTTATATAGCCACAAAAAGGGACTTTATATCCTGATATTTTGGGCACAGTTCAGGCGTATGCCTGCAACTCCAGTATTTTTTTTTTTTTTTCCAGTTTAGCATTTCCCTGAACAAAGGTATCCCAGTTTGGATAAGTAATTATATAGCTACCATAGGTATTATAGAAAGAACAAGGCTCTTCCTTGGTACATGATAGTGGGTAAAATAGACGAGCACTTTCATGAGACATGATTTTTAAGTGCTAGGTAGTCACATTTCTAGTTTTAAATGTCACCTAAAAAAAGTCACCTAAAAATTGTGTATCACAAGATTTTTTTGAGAAAATATGGGCATTAATACAAGGATGACCAAGAAGTCTATTTTCACTTATCTTCTTCAGTGGTTCTCAGAATGTAGTCCTGGAAACATCATTGTTACCTGGGAACTGTTAGAAAGGAAGATTCTCAAGAACTACCAGAATTATTGAATGAGACACTCTGAGAAGAAGGCCAGTAATCTGTAATTAATAAGCCGTCCAGATGAATTTGATACACAACAACATTTGAGAACCACTAAGCCAGTTTATATGTAGTAAGTGTGAAAGCAGGAATCTTATTGTGCTGTAATCTACCAATTGACTAATTTTTAAAAGTCTACAAAAACCTGGGTTGGCTGTTTTTATCCTAAGAAAGATAAAACAGAACACACACACACACACACAAAACTAAAAGAAGCAGTTTCTACCCTTTATTTATTTATTTTTTTAAGATTTTATTTATTTATTTATTTATTTTATTTATTTATTTGACAGACAGAGATCACAGAGAGGCAGGCAGAGAGAGACAGGGGGAAGCAGGCTCTCCACTGAGTAGAGAGCCCAACGCGGGGCTCGATCCCAGGACCTAAGATCATGACCTGAGCCAAAGGCAGAGGCTCAACCCACTGAGCCACCCAGGTGCCCCAGTTTCTACCCTTTAGAAGGTTACAATTTAGTTTGAGGAAATTACACCTGTGCCTATAAATTGTTTAGTAATTGAAAATGGTAAATAGCAAGGCAGGCTAAAATTTCCATCAGAATTCGGAAGAGAATTTCCAAAGTGAGAGCATAATCAGGAAAAATTTTGTGGAGCGCATAGAAGTAGGAGAGTAGAACAGATGGAAAATGGCAAGAACTGGGAGAATCTAGCAGAGAAAATAAGATCAATACACACCAAGCAGTAAGAAACAACTGAGAAGAGCAGTGTTTTCATCCATAGGGCATTTTACTGTTGGTAATTCAAAAAAGATTCAGAGTTAAAATATGTTATGGTTGGGAGGTTGGGGTACCAGGTGGTGGGTATTATAGAGGGCACAGATTGCATGGAGCACTGGGTGTGGTGCAAGAATAATGAATACTGTTATGCTGAAAATAAATAAATTTAATTTAAAAAAATGTTATGGAAATTTGGGATTAAACAAAGTTAAATGAATTTTGTTTTGTTTTGTTTTGAACTACATATACTTCTCAGAATCTTTAAAATTCTACAAATGTTGTGCTCCAAAAAGGGATTATGGCACTACTTTAGTGATAGTCTTCAGCAAAGCCAATGCCAAAATGGGATTAGATCCTTGAATATTTTCTGAAGTGCAGTCATTGACTCATCGTAGCACCTGGGGCCTGCTACGGCATGCAGTGTGCTAGTGACCTCTTACTTATTCTTTTGCAGCAGAATTATGTCATTAATATAACAGATCAAAGTGATGTTCTGTAGGATGGCCGGACAATCCACATCTTTTTGGCTTTTACTAAAATAGAATATGGGAGAAATAATAGCTTTGAGGTACAACTATAAATGAATATTTTTCATCCCATGTGAAAGGGAACTGTTGGTGATCTGCTCTTCTGTTTGTAATAAAAAGAGCACATTTTCCAGAACAATAGCAGCATAATCTGCTCTAGTAATACCACATCTAGCACAGCTGTGGAAATGGGGGCTGATAGTTGGCTGAGCCTCTGGTAGTCTACAGTCATTCCTCAGGATCCATCTGATTTCTGTAAGAACTAGCCTGAGGAATTAAATAGAGGTGATAGCAGTGCCACCCCTGAATCCTTTAGGATTTTAAGAGTGGCAATAGTTACTTTAATAGTGATTCTGTCTCCAACCACTAGGATAAAATATTTTTTTTTATTTACTATTTTGACTAGAGTAGGGGTGGGGCCAATTTCAGAATTTTCCATTTCTTCTTTCCCAAGACCATTGACACAATGTTGTGGTGACTCCAACTGCCAAATATATCGATATCAATTATATTCCCAGAGAATAGAGAAATCACTCCTAGGTAGATCCATGAACCTGGAGGCCCCACTGTAAACTGGATACTATCTGGGTATTCATTTATTCCTAGCCTTCAACAGAGAGGCCATAATGATATTTTAGTTTTCCAGGTGTCAATATCAATTCAGACCCTATGTCTAGTAGTCCTTGAAATGTGGGTATTCCTTCTCCAGTGTTACAGTTACAGAGATATAGGGATGGAGGTCCCATTAGGGAAGGATCAAGAAAAGGCAGAATCCTTTCTTCTAAGAACCCAAGTCAATTTTTCATTCAAAGGTTTCCATATTTGAAAATTGGCTTAGGTCTGTGAACTGAGCAAGAGATTGTGACTTTTTATTGAAGCTCTTCCCTTCACCCTTCTGCTCCTTTGTTCTTGCTTTTTTCTAACTTCTGTGGGAATGACATACTGTAAAACGATTTCCACAACTTCCTCTAATTTAACCTATTTGACTGATCCTTCAACAACTTTGGTTAGCACAGTAATTTCAGTCTCCTGGCTTCTGTAGATAAAGCCCCATCAGAGACTCATCATCTCCATGGATATTAATAAGCTAATCTCTATAACTGCCTCTTCTATGGCCAGATGTAGTCAGCAGAGGAGAATCACCACTGAATAATTACATGATACTGATGTTCTTCTTACTAGTATATTTCTAGGGATTCCCATGTAACAAAATTCTTTGGCTATATTACTGTACGTAATGTATCCATTACAGAATGCTTACTTTCTTCAGCTTCTTCATTCTTTCTTCTACTATCTGCCAGGACAGCTCAAACATATCCATCCATTTTGCTCAGGATTGGCTCTTGTTTCCTCCAGACTTTTAGAAGCTGATATATCCCTGTCCCCTGGCATCCTTGCCATGATGTTAAATCCCATTTCCCCAAGTCAATGAATTCTTGCATATCTAACCTTATATTCTGACACTCTCCATTAAACCCTGCCAAATTCAACCCCAGGGGTAATTGCCTGGATTTATGCAGTATGTTCTAGCTAATTCTTGAAGCACCTTCAGTGTATCGTCTCTTTCCTTTGCTATCAGATCCAGCATATCTCCAGCCTAGTTAGGCTGGGATTTAACCTCAGTTGCCTGCCTGATATCCAGGAGGGGGTGACCACTGCCTTGTGAAGAAGACATTTCTGTGGATTTATAAATATGAGAGAAGTGCCAGTTTTTTCTGTGGAAGAGTAGCGCTGTCTTGTCAAGTCTTAAGGGTTCGGGGGATTCTGCAGAGCCAACATCCTCAGAGGCATCCATTCAGGTATCTTCATCTTGTGTTTCAGCCTAGATTTTCCCACTCAGCGCCTTGACGTAACATAACAGACTTGCCTTGGCCCAATATTAAAACATTTCTGTAGCTCTGCAACTCTAACAGCTTGATCTTCAGCTTGCTACTTTTCTATGTGTGTCTTCCATTGCAGGAAGCAAGGGCCTCTTAGCAAGTTGCCAGAGAGGTTCTCTTGCTTGTTATGGCCCTCAGTTTCTCATTGTCCTTCTGTGTATCATCAGTTTAACTTAGCAGCAACCAGACAAGTCCCTGTCGTAGATATTGTTTCCATCATCTCTTTCAAACACCTGAATGTCTGTACCACAGACATTCCTCATCATTACCACTAACGAAGTATTTAGCCATTAGGCTACCGCCTCCAGCAGGGACTCTTCATAGCCCACACATCAAGTGGGATAGTGTCTTCTTTTTCCGTTCAGCAGAGAGTGATTGGCTCTCCAAACCCCCTCTTTCTGTTTTCTCAAATCACTCCTGTCCCCATTTGTGATAGTTCGTGCATTCTAAGAAGTAAATGTCAAGATGGGATTAGATGTTCAGGAGATTTTCTAGGGGGAGAGGGAGTAAAGTCTTATGAATAATAAAGGCAAGGGGAGAGCCTTCAGGCCACAATGTAGTTTGAAATCTTTAGAGAATAGGGAGCAGGGGGAGACACAAATAGAAGGAGTCTCAGATTGCAGTGAAGTTCTAAGAATATTTTAATAAGGTTGATGGGGAGTTTCAGGTTAAAATTGTCCATCAAAAGGGTCCTGTGTCTTGCATGAGCACTTTTGCTGTGTTTATTTATTGGCTGTGAGCAGACTGTGGAAAGCATCTCCTCTCTGAAACATAGAAGTAGATTTATGCCTTTATAATAGGAGATTGGAGTGGTGCATTTCATAGATGCCAAGGGTTATGTTTTCAAAACTTATTTGGTTATAGCTTTTCTTTGCAAAGCACTCTCAGGAGATTTTTTGTGAAATAACTAAAAAACTCTGCACTTTCTATTTATGTTAAAATTTAGTTACTAATATAAATCACTTTAGGAATGAATGCATTTGGTACTTCTTTAATGTCTCTGATTTTCATTGTTTAATTTTTTTGGTTAAGAGAATGCTCTACATTTTCATTATATTTGAAAGCAAGCATCTATATAGCAGATTACCATGTGCCAGACACAGCCTAAGGTTTCTAGAAGTATTAATTTACAGCAGTACATTTAAGATAGGCACTACTATTATCCTTGTTTTACAAATAAAGAAACCAAGGCTCAGAGAGGTTACATGACTTGCCCTGGATCCTATAACTAGTATTTGGTTGTGCCCAAAATTAAACCCACAGAGTCTGGCTCTAGTGTATATGCTCTCAACCACTAGGTAATGCTCTCATGTGGGCATTCTTGTGTGCCTGAGGCCCTACAAAAGAGACTTAGGAAGCTATTGCTGAACTATACCTAATAGGCCCTAGTTAATGAAGGACTGTCAGTGTCTGGTATATCAGAGCTTGGATGTCCCAAGGCAGGACCTTAAAGCCAGAGTGCATTTCCAAATGAACATTCACACAAACATGCATGCTCCAAGTACAAATTACTTGTACCATGCATCAATACCTATAGAAACCTGAACGTACATGCCCCATCCATACCGAATGAATTGTGCAGCTATGCCATGTCTTCTATGTTCATTACAAGTATATAGAGTCAGGATTTTCCCAGTATTCTCATGAATGCATTGGTAGTTGGTTAGGATGGGATCTGTAGAGTTTGAAGGCCTACAGACCTTTACTAATGAATATGGGATCTTGAGTAAGTTCCCTTCCTTCTTAGAACTTCAGTTGTCTCCTCAGCAAAAGCAGCTATCATCATACCTATCCTACAGGGTTGCTTGGGAGATTGTGTGAAATAAGAGAAATTGAACTGCTCAGCACAGCCCAGCACTCAGAACTGCAGTAAAGTTTTGTTAAATTGATTTAAACATTACCTACAATTCTTAATACAATGAGTTTCTAGTGATTATTATTGAAACAAGCATGTATCATGTTAACCTGACTAGCTTCAGAATACACACCTGCTGGTTCTACTATGAAATCCAGGCTTCTTGTTTTTCTTTAGGCTGAACTCTTCAGGGGACCTGTATTCTTCCTAGCTGTTCCATTGTTCAGCCGTATAATTGTAGACAAGCCACTTTCCTCTGTGGGCATGAATGTCTTCTCTTGTTTCTGGTTTGAGCTTTGCAGATTCAGAGCCATCGATAGGTGCTGGGTTGTGTGCTTGAGAATCAAGAAAGAACTTTTAAAAACTGCATAGGCTTTCTCTTAGTGATTCCATTGTATAGATTTTGTTCATTAGGGTAACAGTTGCTACTATAAGAAACAAATCTCTGAATTTTAGTGGTTTAATACAGGAAAGTCTATTTCCTGGTCTGATGCAGGGGTTCCTAGGTGGTTGTCCTCCTCTTCTCATTATTGAGATTCCTTTCTTCCTTCCTTCCTTTCATTCTTTCTTTTAAGATTTTATTTATTCATTTGATAGAGATATAGCAAGAGAGGGAACACGAGCAGGGGGAGTGGGAGAGGAGTCTGATGCGGACTCAATTCCAGGGTCCTGGGATCATGACCTGAGCCGAAGGTGGAAGCTTAAAGACTGAGCCACCCAGGCGCCCCTGTTAGTGAGATTTCATCTGCTTTCATCCTGTAGCTGTGCCAACCATTAGGCCCTTCCAGTCTTCTACTTCCAGCTAGCAGACAGAGAAGGTCCATGTAGGAGCACACACATGCACAGTCGCACACGTCACTTTCTGTTAGATCCCACTGACTAGAACTCGGTCAGATGATGCACCTAGATTCAAGGAGTGTGGGGAATGTAGCCCCTGAAGCCACATCCCAGTGACAGCTTTATGAGGAGTGCTAATTTCTCCCATGGACAGCCAGCTCTCTCTACTATGCCCAGTTTACGAATCAGTGGGCTTGATGGCACCTAAACTTGTTTCCAGAGATTATCTGACTCATGTGTGAAGCATAGAGGAACCTTAGCTAACTTTTATTTAACATGGTTCTTAAGACTTCTTGAAATTGTAAAACTTGATTCTATATTCTAAATTTAAATTCCACAGGCAGGTGAAATATCAGAAAAGATTATGACCTACTTTATGTCTTACCTGAATTGCCCCCAAATTGGATGCTGGGGTGTTAACTACAGTCGCTCTGTTAATTCTCTTATCTTTTGAGTGTGGGGATAGCAAAAATCTTTCACTTCAACAAGAAGAATATTTTCTTCAGTCACTATTTACACCAAACTTTTCGTCAGAATGAACTCCCTTGTTCTTCAACACATGTAGATTGTGTTATTTTGAATATAATGTTCTTATTGAGTGTTAATTGCATGCACCTACAGTTTTCAAAGAAGTGATAACTAGACACTGTCAAACTGATAACAGCCAGTCTTCCATCTACCATTATGCATGTGTTAATTTATAAGGTGGATTAGCAGGAACTTCACAAACCTCTTATTTTTGGGCCTCCTGATGATGTTAGTGAAGAAAGAAAAATGCAGATCTACTACTCATATTTAAAATGTAAAAAGGGGACACCTGGGTGGCTCAGTGGGCTAATGCCTCTGCCTTCAGCTCAGGTCCAAGGTCCTGGGATCGAGCCCCGCATCGGGCTCTCTGCTCAGTGGTGATCCTGCTTCCCCCTCTCTCTCTGCCTGCCTCTCTGCCTACTTGTGATCTCTGTCTGTCAAATAAAAAATAAAATCTTAAAAAAAAATGTTGTAAAAAGTCAATGGGCAGGAGTACTGTAGCATAAAGGATTTTATTGATGAAAGCTTTTGCCAATTTACCCTAATTTTATAAGCTTTCCATGTTAGCACAAAAAGTACATGTAAGCCCAGAAGAAAACTGTCCATCTAGACATATTTAGTTCAGTTTTCTTAATAAACACACTCTCATTTGGAATGATATCATGTAACTATAATAAAATAATTTTCAGAACACTTAGTCTACCCTCTACCTTTTTATGTAACTTCATAGTGTTCATGAGATCAGTACGGATGGGTGTACCCAGGGCAGCATATTGGTGGGTTGTGCCCCCACTGAGAACTTCTTTATAATAAATATCAGTAATTTTTATGGTAATTCAGAAACAATTGTGATTTAAGTTTTCCTTAAAAAGAGTTTACTAAGTAAATTAATAATGTAACAAAATTATAAAAGAAACCCTCAATTTGTTAATTAAAAAAAAAAAAACCCAAAAAACTTGAAATCAATTTAGAACCTTGGTTCCATGTGCTTTGGAAATGCAGCTGAGGTGGTTTTGTATTGAGAGTTCTCGAATAGGTACAGGGAACAGAGATGAGATGTAAGGCAGCAGCCCTGTTTTTGGCCACTCTAGATCCTACCTTTGTAGTTCATGTATCCTAATATCCTGTGAGGACAGGGGCTCTGTCTTTATAGGGCTCTTGCATTTTAGTTCTTACACAGAGGGGGCCCCTTTACACAGTGTTATGTAGTATTTTGCTAATGAATTAATTAATATATGAAAAATACATGTATTTAAAAATATGCAGCGATCTATTATTTTGATAATTTAAGCTGCTTCTAATTAATGAAATTTTTAACTGAAAAGTAGCTTTGGATGCCTTGAAGTCCAACTTAAGATGTGTTTGAAAGTAGAGAATATTTTTAATAGTCAAAGATTTTTTTAAAAAAATGACAAAGGAAATCATTGGGTTATGATTCCCTTGTTTTACAAAGCCATTTTCCCCCCCTTTTGAACCACTATCTTAAGTTCTTTCATAGCATACAAAATTTGTTTTAAAAGGTGACATTTATTTTCTGGGAAACTTTACAGTGTTCTGCTTTTTCTTTTTCTTTATTCTTTTCTGAGGGTTTATTTAACTCAGCATGTATATTTCAGGTAAGTGAAAATCTAAGAAGCAAACTTAATGGCTAGCTGATCTGACAGCTGATTCAAAAGGTTAAAGCCACAGAAATAGCATGGTGAAAGTTGCAGAAGGTTGGTGAATTCTTACGTGGAAATTTTTAAAGTTTATTTTTTAGTTAAATCAGTCAGGACCTGAATTGTCATCATAACAATTCCGTGTAATCTTCTCCCTGAGGAATTAAGTGCAGAAAGGCAAAAAATCTTCAATAACTATACTTAGAAATGGCACACTGAAGTTAAATTGCTTTACTTTTTCTTCCTTTCTAAGTCAGATTCAGCCCTTTGTCTATTTTCAATCTTTTTCTGGGACACACAGGTTTTCTAAAGGCAAACTGAAAGCACTATATCATCTTTGAATTGTAATCAAAGTGGGGGTCCGCTTTGCCTTTCCCCAATTAATATTTGTCCACTCACCTGCTTCTTCTCTCACATGTTGCACATGTGCAGGCATGTGTGAAGTCATGGGTATGCTTTCCTAGCGCAGTGGGAGCAGAGGTCTCCTTGTGGTAGCATAATCATGTTTCCCTGATCTCTATAGGATGTGGAATCTTTTAAGTGAATGTAGGAGTTCAAAGAAAGGAGTGTGCCATAGACAAGAGAATGGTGGGCATCTGTAAGGCATGATCAGCATGACTAACTATTCTAGGAAACAAAATTAGGACAATCATTTTAGGACCTATACTGGGGGCCTTTTTTGCTTTTGAGTGTCAGGCAGAAATGTGGTAAGGAACAGCAGATACAAAAGCAGGAGGTAGAGTCAGGCCACGGGGAGAGATTATGTACCTGAGAGAGAAGGGCAATTTTATTCATGTTTTTTCAGATCAGTCCACTGCTAGTCCCCTGCCTTCTTCATAGACAATTCTATTGAAGGGGAACATGTCCTGAGATCTAACTATGATCAGTGGACAAGGTTATTATTCCTTAATAGGTTACAAAGCTATGCTTATACATTATTCTCTTTCTGGCTTCTTGTGGCTGGATTGGTAAGTAGTCCTTGTGGTCCCTTGAAGCTTGGCTAACACACACATACCCTCTCTGTCTCTCTCTGAAGCATATTGGATCCCATTAGTCCTAAGATACAGCCTTAGAAGTTGTTGGGTCTTTTGAGTAATCTTTTCCCAGAGCTCTTTTCAAGTACTTGCACAGTTACTAGTTAAGTGACACTTCAGCTCCTACTTTCTTTTTTTTTTTTTTTAATTTTATTTATTTATTTGACAAAAAGAGAGATCAAGATCACAAGTAGGCAGAGAGGCAAGCAGAGAGAGAGGGGGAAGCAGGCTCCCCACTGAGCAGGGAGCCCGATGTGGGGCTCGATCCCAGGACTCTGAGATCATGACCTGAGTCAAAGGCAGAGGGTTAACCTACTGAGCCACTCAGGTGCCCTCAACTCCTACTTTCTTGCAGAGAGATGGAATAATAAATAGAGATATGCTTAGATATTATCATAATATTGGCCATAATATTGTCAACCACTACCAAAACCCCATCTATTTAACATTGAGATGCTACTCAAAAAGGTAGGCAACTTGTTTGAATGAGAGAGAGAGAAGAAAAAGGCATTAGGGGACAAACAGATCTGGGTTTGGATCCTAGCCCAAACACTTAGTGCCTGTAGGACCATGGCAAGTTATTTATTATATGTTAAGTTGTTTGAGCTTATTTTCTTGTCTGTAAAATGGAGCTTATAATGTTTGTCCTAAAGAACTCTTTCAAAAAGTCAGAGATAATGCACCAACCTTGACATACAGTAGACTCAGCTTTTTATCAGCTTCTAATGATTTTCCTCCTTTCCTCCCCTGTCGCAAGTGACCTCTTTCTCTTTTTTGTATGCAGCCCCTAGACTCCCTGTCATCCTTCTGTGACTTCTCTTTTTTCCTGAAAGGTTACCCTAATTTACTGGCATTAGACATCACCTGTGTAGAATTATAGGTAGCTGAAGGTTGAGTAAAGAAGGACACAAGTCCTAAGGGGTTATGATGACTTAGATCATACAGGCATATTAAATAGGTAATCTCCCCATCAACCAACTTGATGCTTTACATTGGTAACCCAAGAAGGCTAATAATGTGACCTACTTCCAAACTGATATTTTTTAAATACTTGGTCAACTTTTATTAAAGTGAACAGAGAAAGAGTCTCTCTTGAAAAATCATACACTTTTTTTTTTTTTTGGTATTGAAAATAAATATTAGTCACTAAAAGCATAAAATGTTAACTTATTGGAATGATATTTTCTCAGTTTTAAGTCACTCACAAACAGGGAACTTTTGTTATTCACAAAAAGAAACAGTGTTAACAAGACTGATGTCTTGTACATATATGTTGCCTTTCTTTTTTGTTTGCTTGGTTAATAAAATTAGCATCTAAATAAAAATTTACCTTATCCTTGTTCCTGGCCAATTTTTCTCCTTTCTGCTCATCTTGACATAAGAATTGATTATTGTAGTTTTGTGGTTGTTGTCAAGCATTTTGAAGTTAAGATAGGACTTTAATCTTTTTATTATAGATATATGTACATTTCAAATACACTTAAATGTATTATTATGGTTGTTAAATTATGTTATATTATATTATATATTTCTCCCTGGAAGAGAGATAAATGACTGTCAGTATTTGTCAATCATAGAAATTCATTTTGTGTTGTAACTTTGAGTCTCCAGCTCTCAGTTTAATTTTTTCATTTAAATTTTTATAATGACCACTTTTGCTCATAAAGTGTTTATGAGCAAAATAGTCTATTTTTTAAAAAACTCAAGGTAACTTGACTAGAACAATGATATTTTGCAAGATTTTATAATGATATAAAAGTATCATCAATGGGTGAAAATATTAATGTAACCTTTGTATATTACTCTTAATGTCCTTATAGTTTATAGAAATCTTATATTGGTTATTTCAGTTAATCCTGACAGCAGCCCCCTTAAGTAGATATTAATAACACTATAGACAAAAAATAGAGACTCAAGTTATTTCATTTGCTCAAGAGTAAGAGCTTGATGTTGGGATAACCAGAATTCAAATATGAATCCATTAGCTCCAAATCCTATGCTGTGTTCTGTGACCATGTTGCAGTTAACAGATATTTTTATTTTTAGAAAATTGAGCAAATGCTCCAGAATTTAGGTTAAGAGTCAGAAAGGAAAGAATAGAAAATCATCCACCTGGGATGATCGTCCTAGAGAATGCAATTAACTTGGTCCCAAAATGGTTTAAAGATCTGGGACACATTTGATTAAGTAGGTGAAGGTTGGTAAAATTTGCCAACTTTTTCTATTCTGACTTCATTCACTTCTTTGTACTTTAAATGTAATTTCACAGGATAAAGAAGAAATGGAACATCACGTAAAAGGTTGATAGTCCATAGATCCAGGCTTTTAGGCTTTTAAGATACCTTTTAATCCTACTATATAGGGTTTCAGAGGGACACACACACACACACACACACACACACACACACACACATAGACTTAAAAGATTCATGGAAAATGAACTAGAAGCAAGTTGTATAAAGCAGAATGATGTTTTAGGATGAAAGGTTGTAGTTCATTCATGGAAGGAGGTAAAGCATTACCATTGACATGTGAATATCAATTCATTAAGATTTTGTTCATTTATGATATAAATCCAATTGGTATTATTAATTTGGAGTCTATGATTCATTTCAGCCTGGTGTTGCTGATGGGTAGTAGATACCTTACTCTCAAAACATTATTTAGAAAACATTTTTTACAATGTCAGGAGGTAGGGGCAGAAGTGTAGGGAAGGTAGAGGTTGAAATAAACATTTCAGCTTTATGGGTCCAATTGAGCTTAAGAAATGTAGTGATATTATAATAATGTCTTAAATAGAAAGGAATCTTGAGGAATGCAGCATTGCCATTCTTTACAATGTGATTATGTGTAAAGAACAACCATATTGTATTTTTTGAAGGCAACTGTTATTTTGAGGTGAAAGATTAGGGTAGAATTATAAACAATTGCATTTTAAGTTGTAACATAGAGGTTCTCTTAGCTTTTCTATGTTCAGAATTTTTCAGTGACTCAGAGAAAATTGAGTTGGAATGTTTGGAGAAGAAATCAAAAGGAAGGAACTTGGAATTAGAAGCAAGTCCTAAAAGGGTGAAAGGGAGAAATTCAAGTCACAGAAGCTTTGTAATTTGTCCGGAATTTCACAGCTTCTAACTTATGTTCCTGAACTCTATGTTCTTATAGTTCTATGAAATCTATGAAATAGGAGGAATAATAACCCTAATCTGTGATGTTGCTGTAGTATTAAACTAGAAAATAAAAGTGAAGTTCTTAACACAGTGTGAAGGACACACACTGTAAGATACTATAGGATTATAATGATGATAATAATAATGCTAATTCTATATCCTATGCTTTCTTTGCCTACCGCATTGTAACACAAGACAATTCAGTGGTGGAAGCAGAGTTGGCAGAAAACCTGCTGCTCTTTTGTTCCTATAATGCTAGGAAGTGGCTGCATATGGGTAGGCATGTCAGGGACAGAGAGGGGGTTTGAGGTGGGAGGAAAAGGGAGGAGCATAGGGAGAACAGGACCATGGCACTATTGTGAAATTTAACATCCTCTTACCAGCCGTCCTGAGTTTACCGCCTACCTCATTGCTAGGCAAAGTATTTGAAATAGGGCTTATTCACTTACTGTTTAATGTGAATAGATCTGTACAAATAAAAGAGACCCATTTGAGGCAATCCAGCAATTCACCAAAATGCAGTGGTTGCTTGCTTGGCACTGAGAACTATGTTTCTTGCTCCTGTGGTGCCCATGCAGGCATGTGTGTACTGAAGAATGGAGATTCATAGCAGAAATGGGAAAGAACCTTTTTAACCTCAAAATAAATTAAGCATATGGGGTAAAACAGAGTGCCTGTTCCACATACCACCCTTCTGATATGACTCTTTCAGAAAAACCTTCTCAGTATAAAGTAATTATAACCTACTTACGCTGGTCTTGCCCTTGCTTTCATCTCCACTGACTCATTCAACTGCTGTCAGTGTTACTTTGTATTTGAGTTATGGGAGGAGGGAGAGACCCATTTGGTTTAACTTGCTCTAGCATTTTTCAAAATCCAAGCATCGCTAGAGTTCTTGGAAAGTAATGACTATTGAATTTGTCTTTGGTCCAGAGAGTTTTTATCCCCATTCTTGGCAGGTTTTGACAGTTCTGACGTTTGGTCACTAGTATTTGGTGACCTGTGTGTCTCCAGTAACACTTGAAGAGACAAACCTAACTCTGATGATAGAAAACAAAGTAAAAGATTTTTCTTTCTTTTTTTTTTTAAAACCACTTGCTATTGCAGATGGATAATTTTTATTTTAAGATAAAAGAAAAAAATAGTAAATGAAATTTTTCTTGGGTCTCTTAGATAGGAGCAGTCTGATCACTTAATTAGGTTAGAATTATGACCAAATAAAAGCAATCTGATTATCAGGAGACTTTTTTTTTTTTCTTTTTTTTCTTTTTTTTTTTTTTTTACCATGAGGTCCAGTTAAGGTCCAGTTTAATTGCTGAGTCATGTATCAAATGGCTAGAACAGAATCCACTAAGTTTTTATTTGAAAAGTATCCATAGACTTTTGGGGCACCTTGGTGGCTCAGTCAGTTAAGCCTGACTCTTGATTTTGCCTTAGGTCATGATCTCAGGGTTTGGGATTGAGCCCCACATCAAACTCTGTGCTCAGCCAGGGAGTCTGCTTGTGGATTCTCAGGCTTTCTCCCTCTGCCCCTCCCCCTACGTGAGTGTGCTTGCTCTCTCTCTCTCTCGAAGAAATAGATTTTTTAAAAATAAAGCATCCATGGGGCACCTGGGTGGCTCAGTGGGTTGGGCCTCTGCCTTCAGCTGTGGTCATGATCTCAGGGTCCTGGGTTCCAGCCCCGCATCAAACTCTCTGCTTGACGGGGAGCCTGCTTTCCCCTCTCTGCCTGCTGCTCTGCCTCATTGTGATATCTGTCTCTGTCAAATAAATAAATAGAATCTTAAAAAAAAAAAAGATCAGACATTTTAAATTGTACCTTTCAAAAGTCCATGATTATACTTAACCTTCTATGAACTAATAATTAAGATTATAAACAATAAGAAATGAACAACAGTGTTTGTTTTTAAACTTTTTCTAAATATTAATTAGACAGTTTTTTGTTTTTTGGGTTTTTTTTTTCTGGTTTCATTTTTGCCTTCTGCTAACTAGCCTGGCTTCCAGGAAATTCCTTAATAACCTAGAGGACAATGTATGTATCAGTCAGGATCCAACTCAAGAAACAGGACCATTAGGATGTATATGAAAAGATACCTTGCTAGCACTTGGCTATGAGATTGTGGAGGCTAGCTAGGCAAATTTAGAATCCATAGGGCAGGCCATCAGGAGGGGCAGACTGGAGCTCTCAGGTACATTCTATCTACAGGCAGAATATCTTCTTTCTCAGGGATGCCTCAGCTTGCTTTAAGACCTTTTAGCTGATGGAATCAGGCTTACCTAATTATCTAAGAAAATTCCCTTATTTGAAATCAACTGATGAAACGCTTTTATCGCATCAACAAAATACCTTCACAGTAATACCTAGGTCAGGGTTTAACTGAATAATTCAGGGGTTTAACCTAGCCACATTGACATATCAAATGATAAATACAATATGTCAATGTGTGACAGATCCATTTAAATAACAAAGAATTAATATTCATCAGTTGCTTGAGTCAAAAACAGCTTCTCTATGCTTTTCTGAAAAGACATAATTTTGAATATGTTTCAGCATTGCCTTCTAATTTGCAGTGTAGCTCAGAATAAATAAATTAGTTTGTGACCTGGATTTTTCCATTTGTGGACAATTTCTGAATTACCTAAACCAGGCTCACTGATGCTTTAGGCCTATAAATATCAGCACATAGCTCTGATTTTTTGGGGGGAGGGTGTTGAGGATGGGCTTATGTTGTTTTCCATTTCCATCTTCTTTCTAGTTCTAATGTGGAAAGTGTCCTTTCATTGAACTATTTGCTGCTATAGTAAAGGAGGACTTTTTTTTTTTTTAAACAAAATCATGTTGAATACATGGTGGTTAATTTCCCAGGGTAGTCTTTCAAAACCCAGTTCAATGACCAAAAACTGTTCTCTTTAGGTATAAACATCCTAGTTTGGAAATTTCTTCCTTATGGCAACTAGCTTGAATTTATAGGTACATAGGGGGACACAAACTCCTAACTAATATCTGTTTCTTCATGTGCTCATTTGTTAACTTATTCTTCTGTTCCTAATTGGAGATTTTTTCTAATTGTTTCTCATAAGAAAGCATTTATTGAGTTTCAACCATGTGCTAGACTTGTTCCAGATGGTGTGGTATAAGACCACAAGAGTGAAGGAAACAACCTCACAGAACATAATTATACATTAAATTCAAGGTCATTGATGCTATGATAAAAGAAGTAAAAGGTTCTGTGGAGGAATATAGCAGGGAGACCAGGAGTTGCTGCTTAAATTCTTCTTGAACAAACTAATACCTTAAGTGACATGAGGCTGGGTTAGGGCATGTGAGAGTGGGGAAGAGCCAAGAAGAGAGGAAACTTTTGCACAACAGCTGAGAGGTGAGAGAGCACATGATGGGCTATGGATTTAGAGAGATTTTTAAAAAATCAGGTTAAAGCACAGAATTCAAATGAGAATATTTAGATGTCCAGAGATGAGATAGGAAAAGTAAGTAAATGCTAGATATTGGAAGTCCTAGTTCACCATATTAATGAATTTTGAACTTCACCTATGAGAGATCAAAAGCCAGCAGAGAGTTAGAAATAATACAGCAAGGAATATTTTGAAAAAATCTCTCTAGATGTAATATGGATAATAAACTGGAGAAAGGGACTCTGTAAATTCAGTGAGGGTAGTGGTGTTTCTATTTTAGACATTGCTGTGTTCAATATCCAACTGAATAGCTTATTGATTAGAATACAGTGGACAATGATTAATTAACTTAATGAATATTTATTAACTGGTTGAATAATATTATTGTTATATGCAGAGGAGACAGTGCTAGATAAGGTTGGCATGATCTAAGCCATCATAGGTCTGGTAGAGAAGGGAGAGAGGTCATAAACAATACATTTATAAATAAAATAATTATAATACTTTTCAAAGTGCCATGAAAGAAACCAAAGAATTTCTGTAATACAGAATGATGAGAGGTGCCTATTTTAGGTAAGTTTGTCAGAAAAAGCCTACTTAAAAAGGTGGAGATATAAATTGTAAAATATGTATTTTAAAATAACTATAAAGAGTAAGATCAAGTGGGAACAAATGCAGTGATCCAGGGGGGTTATGATGAGTATCTGTGTGCCAGTGTAGTGGAAATGATCATGGAGAAAAGTGATGGATTTGCAGATATTAATGATCCTACAGGACTGGGTCATCAATTGGATGTGGAAACTGAAGGAGAGGAAGAGATAATGAATATCAAATGTAAATGGTGGCACCATTTCCTGGGGTAGAGATTCTGAGAGTAGAAGTAGCAGGATCTTGGTGCTGAGGTGATGATAGATTCCCTTTGGACATTTAGGTTTGAAAGGATTGGGAAATATCTTAGTGGCTATGCCAGACAAGGTGAGATATACAGCTTTGGAGTCCTGGAGAGAAGTCTTGCATGGGCAGAAATAGGAAGGAAGCAATGAATCATGTCACAAGAGCCACAGGAAGGATGGCATTTCACAGAGTAAGTAATGTCAAAGTTTGTGACCCAATTAAGTAAGATAAAGATTGCAAAACCCCTATAAAC
Source organism: Mustela nivalis (assembly GCF_964662115.1). NCBI lineage: Eukaryota > Metazoa > Chordata > Mammalia > Carnivora > Mustelidae > Mustela > Mustela nivalis. The sequence continues at coordinate 56,038,823 of NC_139024.1, read as the reverse complement.
TATTGGATAAAGATTTTAAGATAGTGACCAATTGAAATCTTCTAGAGTTGGAGTTTGCCATGTAGGTGCTTCTGATAGATCATGGAGTAGTAGGGAGTTGAGAATTTTAATTTAGTTAAGGACAGATGTAAAGAAATTTATTGGGAGCAAAGGTAGGGATAAAGAAGAGCACAGTCTGGAGGGAATGGAATGTTTTAGAAGTAACTGAGGAGAGCCAAAAATGTATAATGATAAATCATAAGCATCTAAATGTATAGTTTTAGTGGTCATAACTTTGAGGTGGTCGTAAGGCCTGGAGAGTTCTTTTTGCTGGAGCATTTGAGCCTTCCTGGAAGCAGCTGTGGCGTGATGACCTGCACCCTGGAGAGATCCTAGACCTTAAAAGGAGGCAGCCTCCATCTGGATTGATTGTGAAGGCTCCCAGAAAAATCCATGAAGCTCAGGTTCTGGCGGATGTACACAGACAGGCACGGGATTCTGGCTGGACCTTGGCTCACATCCATATGTACAGGCCACACACATTACATCCATGGTATTATTTCTAGGCATTCAGCAAAGACTGCATATTTTGATATTTCTGGAATTTGATATAGTCAAACTTTGTTCATTCCTCTCTTTTATTAACAGCCATGTGTTGAGCTGAGACAAAGATCTGGTCACTGCCCTCAGAGAACTCCATTAAGTAGGGGGGTAAAAGAAGACAAGTGAAAAAATAATTGTGATGCAGTGTGTGCATAATTTAGTGGAGTCATGTCCAAAGTGCTTTGGAAGAATAAAAGAATAACTTCTTTGGAATATGTAGAGGAAGTCTTCAGAGAGGGTGGACTTAGATCTTGTTTTTGAAGAATGGGGAGGACTTCCCTGGTGAAAGGAGTGAGTGGGGTTCAGGGAAGTCTGAGAGAGGAGCCTGGAGAGAGGCAACAAAGAACATGGCATTCATGACAGTTAGGGACAGTTTGGGTGAATTCGTAGGAGACAGGCACTGAGGCTGGAGATGCAACATGGTGGCAGCTTATGATCTGCTTCACTCTGGAAAGGATATTCTGCCTGTGCTAATTCAGAGTTATGCCCTAGAATGGATTTGTTTGGGCTAAAATAGTCCCATTTTATGATGGTGACCCTATTTGACTTTTCCATGGTCTCAGTAGCTCAAGCTCTGTTGTTCCAGAATTATTCTTGCTTTCTGTAATGTTCATTCAAACCACCATTTCTGCCTTTATCTTGTCTGTTTTTCCAGTAGGCCAATCTAAATAAAATCATGATCATTTATAATTTTACTTTAGTTTTAAGAACATAGAGGGATCTCAGAGTCTTCTAATTTGTTCTCTTCCTTTAATAACAGTTATAGGACAATCAAGCAAATATTTATTTTTTTCTGTTGATGTTCTTATATCTTCTCTATCAAACCCCCATCTCTTTTTTCAACTACTTTTTATATCCTTTTTTCTACTCTTTTCCTCCGTTGTACTTCCTATTAAACAAGTCTACAGCTACCTTTCCTCCCACTAAATTTATTCTTCAAATAAGCAACAAATATATATAAATGATGTGGTAGAATTATTGAATTTTGTGCCCTCACTGAGATCATATTAAGATTTCTTTCTATAAGCAGTGACTTCTATTAAATAAAGTATAGCCACTATTAACTGACATTCTTAAAATGTCTGCTCTTCCATTTTAAAAAGTCACAACAAAAGCAATAATATTCATTGTCCTAGTGGGACTATATGTTATAAAAATGCTATTCTAATAATAACTTATTCTAAGTTATTGTAAATCTGACTCCAGTACGTATTAGGCTTGTCCATATTAAAAGTGTTCTACTATCATTGTGACTTAAAATTGCTTTCTTCTTTTTTCAGTAAACATAACTAATTCTAAAGACTGAAAATCAGGAATATACCTGCTACCACTAAGAATTTTAATTTTAAAAATTAATTTTTAAAAGTTAATTTTGCTGGGTCATACAGCAGTTCAATTTTCAACATTTTGAGGAACCTCCATGCTGTTTTCCAGAGTGGCTGCACCAGCTTGCATTCCCACCAAGCAATTGCACTATTGGGTATTTACCCTAAAGATATAAACGTAGTGATCCAAAGGGGCACATGCACCCGAATGTTTATAGCAGCAATGTCCACAATAGCCAAACTATGGAAAGAACCTAGATGTCCATCAACAGATGAATGGATCAAGAAGATGTGGTATATATACACAATGGAATACTATGCAGCCATCAATATAAATGAAATCTTGCCATTTGCGACAACATGGATGGAACTAGAGCGTATCATGCTTAGTGAAATAAGTCAAGCAGAGAAAGACAACTATCATATGATCTCCCTGATATGAGGAAGTGGTGATGCAACATGGGGGCTTAAGTGGGTAGGAGAAGAATAAATGAAACAAGATGGGATTGGGAGGGAGACAAACCATAAGTGACTCTTAATCTCACAAAACAAACTGAGGGTTGCTGGGGGGAGGGGGTTTGGGAGAAGAGGGTGGGATTATGGACATTGGGGAGGGTATGTACTTTGGTGAGTGCTGTGAAGTGTGTAAACCTGGTGATTCACAGACCTATACCCCTGGGGATAAAAATATATGTTTATAAAAAATTAAAAAAAATTTTTAAAAAGTTAATTTTAAAATTTAATTTTAATAATTAATTTTTAAAAGTTAATTTTAAAATTCAATTTTAATAAACTTATATCTAGTCATTTTTGAACGTGGAGTGGATAATTTAGTGGTAGAAAAACATAGAAGACTGATAGTTTAACAGTTTCAAACATTGCTCTCTCAAAAACGGCACTTAAAATCATCTGGTCTATAATGTCATTTTCTTTTGAATGGTGAAAAGCGTTTGTTGCCATGTCAAGAGCTTGATCTAAAGTTCACTCTTCCCTGGCCTGCAGTGAAAAGAGAAGTATATTAGAGCTGGCTAGACAATTTAACAGTGTAAAAGAGACTGGGACTAATGGAAAGTGTGGCTTGAAGGTACAGCATTTCACGTGGAAGAAGACTGTCCCTCTAAGCCACAGAACATTCACAGGAGAATGACTGTGCTCTCATGAGCTGCCTCACACACTTAAGTCCAGTTAGCACTCAATAAATTGTTGCTGAACCTTCCATTAGCAGTGGAATCTTTTAAAAAACCTTCCCCAAGTAAATACCACCTGTGGCTGGCCACCAGTTTTCTGAGCAACATGATACCCAAACAGATAGCCCATTTAGTTTTGGCTCCTAAGGCATTTTTTCTTAGATCTTAAAGCACTATAAAACTAGAGAAGATTTGGTATTGGAAGACTCTAAATATTCTGATAATGACCATTTATTGAGGAACAATTACTGTATATCAAGTACTGTGCTCGGCACCGCTTATAAAAAAAATGAATAAGACTGAAGAAGTTGTAGATAGACTTAGGCTTGTGGAAATTTATCCGTCAGTTGAGAAGGCAAATACATGTGACTACTAGTGATATAGGTTCTTATATGGGGCAGAGAAGTAAGAGAGGAGAAAGCAAAGTAAGGAAAACCACTAATTTGTTGTGACAACAGAATACCTACTAGAATAAATTAACCTTTACTGGTTAACTTGTTCATTGCCAAATTTTCACCCAGGAAACAGTAATTTCAGTTGGTACACTGACTTCCTTAATCAAGATTTCTTCGGAGCATTCTGTTCAGAATGCTTGTCTTAAAGACTTTAAAACATTAGACTGATTCTTCTTTAACAAATATTTGAATTTGAATGAGTTGGATGTTCCCTGATTTAAGAGCTAATATGATATGATGGCTTCTTTCAGTGCCACAGTTAACCCCATAATCCTTCCAAGTAAAAATTAACAATAGCAAGTTATTCATTGTTACCCATCTGATGATTAGTTAATGTCTGCCTTTCATTTTTGTCAGACTACAAGTAAGACTCAGGTAACCCATTTTTCAGACTTTAGGAATGTGTTGGTATTGTGACACAGTGCTTCATAAACAAGTCTTAGTGCATCCTTCTCAACTGATCACATTGTTTTGCTTTAAATAAAATTATAAATCATAAACATTAGTACAGGTGCAGTAGAGCTCCCAATTACTAGTATTTTAAGATATTCATCCGAGCAACTAAATAATGATATGACCTATTATGAAAAGTCATTAATATTTATTGTGCTCTCATAACATTTAGAATAAGGGATAGCTTATGCAGTAATAGTCATTTATTCAGTCAGGAGAGGAATATAAGTACTTTCTGTGCACCAAGTGCTATAGTAGAGCACAGAAATGTAATACTAACTACACCATGGCTCTATTTTTAAGGAGCTACAATCTATATGAAGAGATAGATTCCTATTAATCACAATACAAAATGACATACTAATGGATGCTAGTAAAGTGTGTTTTGGGAGCATCAAAAATAGAGGAATATTTGCAAGGTTAAATTCTTCACAGAGAAGGCAACTTTAAAGCTGAATCTTGAAAGAAGAATAGATTTTATAAGGCAGATAAGCTGTATTGTAATAGATAAACTGTGCTGTAATATGATAAAATTCTTTTATCATACATATTTACCAAGTACAATATATCTTATTTCTTTGTGATACATATCTTACTTGTAATAACCCTGGGAGTAGATGCCATTATCATCTCCATCTAAGAGTAGAAAAATCACTAAGCTTAGAAAGTTGAGTAATTTGTCAAGGTCCCAGCCAGAGTAGGGAGCGAGGATCACTTTACAACTTGAGCTTTTACCCACCACAATGAAACCATTTCTCACTGTGGGGTAATATATTGAATAGTCACAGTGGTCATGGAAAATTTAGCCTTATTTTCTGGCCCAGGTGACTGGAGTTTACTCCACTGTTTTCTAGTTTTGTTTAGATTGTAAAAGTTTGAGAATAAGGTCTAGTCCATTTCTTCCTAGGTAATTATAGATACAGACTCTTTTTTTGTACATGTGAAAATATTTTTGAGGCACAAAATCATTTGCAAATGCAAAATAATACTTTGAAAATATTTGGAAAAAAGATGTTCTCTGAAGGAAGTGCCTGCCCTACCATTGATTCATGAGTGCAGAGTCTTCACTTTACTAAAGAAACTGAGAAATAATAAATGATGTATAAAGCAGTGATGTACTTGCAAGATTCTGACAAAGTCAGTTAGTGTCAGAAGAACAGACATAAATAAATTAGTTCCTTGCTGAATAAAACATAAATAAATCAGAAGAATGAACCTAAAAGGATCCAGATCCTCCTTTAATTAAACAAGTAGTAGAATATGCCAACCATAAAATATCAGCATATCTGAATACATCCCTAATTCAGATGTAACATCCTGCCTTTTGCTAAGACATTGTGTGTCAGTTTCTAGAAGTTCACTAGGTAAATGCAATATTTAAATAAAAGTGAAACTGAGAAAAAGAGACATGCTTCTTATGATAAGTATGGTTTATAACTTAAATTTTTCTAGAACTAATATTATAAGGACAGCATCATGACTGCAATCACAGTAAATCTGTTCTCTTATTTCTTTAGTGGAAAGATTTGGAGCCACCTACCCACGGTTTGCCTGATTTTTCCCTCTTTCAAGAGCCAAATTACATTATGTTTTAGAAACGATTTTGAGATTTTTTTTTTCTCCAATTTTTTTGATTGCTCAAGCCTTGGTTATTTTTAAAAGCTTTAGATTTTCTTTGCACTCATTTCTCATTTAGAGTTTGAAATGATGTGATCAAATACATCTTCCTTAAGAAATAGCATTCAAATCAGAATCTTGGTGGATAGGTTTGAAGTATTTTTTTTTTTTTTAACGTAGAAAGCATTTTATTAACTAAAGTTTCTGCCCATGGGAATATTTTATTTTATTTTATTTATTTATTTATTTATTTATTTTTTAAAGATTTTATTTATTTATTTGACAGACAGAGATCACAAGTAGGCAGAGAGGCAGGCAGTGAGAGAGTGAGAGAAGGAAGCAGGCTCCCCGCTGAGCAGAGAGCCCGACGCGGGACTCGATCCCAGGACCCTGAGATCACGACCCAAGCCGAAGTCAGCGGCCCAACCCACTGAGCCACCCAGGCACCCCCATGGGAATATTTTAAATGTGTGAAGATAAACAGAATATGTAATCTTCATAGTAGCTGGTGGGAGAAAGACCAGCCTTGGAGTCACAGGTAGAACTTATACCCAGACTTTATGCAAAGAAGAGAATAATGATGAGAAATAAAGGATAAATGAAACAGGAGGTGGAATGATCAGTCTGTGGGGCAGCCTGGAGCAGTGATTTTCAAACTGTAGGTCACATCCCATTAGTGGGCATAGACTCAATGAATCGATTGTCACCAGCCATATATATATATTTGAGACTAGAATAGAAAATATCAGTGCATAACATGTAGTAAAGATTAAATATTGTTTTTAGAAAATAATTAGCATGTCATACATAGTAAAGATTGTTTTGTAAAATGTTCAATTTCATTTATATGCATAGTGTGTAAGTATATTTCTTATAAAATCTTGCTAAAAATAAATTATGAACAATGATCTACAAAGTAGAGAATTTCAAATTAATGGCAGAGTAAGGTTTTTTTGTGGGTTAAGGATGAAATCAAGAATTTACAAGTCCTCTATATCCATTGCTAAAACTTGAGTGAGTTCTGCTCTGAAATGTGTTGTTTCATGTGTGTGTGTGTGTGTGTGTGTGTGTGTACACATTTATCTGTACACCCATGCAGGAATGTATAGGTGGAGTATTATGAACAGGGAGAATTTCAGGAAAGTAGGAAAGAATCATTTAGGATTTCCTAAATGAAATATATATTTCCTAAATGATTATACACACACACACACACACATATATATTTCCTAAGTGATATATAAATATAGATATATCTATATATATAGTATATGTATCTCCATATTTAAATGTCTTACATATACCTACATATAATGGATATTGCACTTACATTTTAGTTACATTTAAACAATTTTATCTTGAGATCAGAAACTAATAAAATTCAAATTGCTATATTAGGAAGGGAAAGCAATATAGACATAGATAGTTACTTCATTAAAATATTCAAATTGATTTTGAGTTTCCTCACCTGAAATGAGAAGAATAATTAATTGAATGTATGTATCAGGTCCAATGCTAAAAATCACTTTATTTTTAATGAAACCTTTTCATACTGCTAAATTTTAATGCGCTATCTGAAAGATCATCAGAATTTGCTATTTTTAATATTTTCTCACTAAAACTTTAGTCTTGAAAATCTTCACCTGTGTTTGTGTATGTGACTTTGTCTTATACATATGCCCAATATTTTGTGTTAAAGTTTAGCATTATGTTTTTTCTGTTCTCTACAATTTATAGCTTATAAACTACTTTAGAAACAATTCAGAAACTACTGAACAATATCTTTTAGTATCTTCATTAAAGCAAACATTTTTTCCTTTTTTTATTTCCTCTCAACATTCTTCCCTTCTTTTTTTCTTTCTCTCTCTCTGACATATAGAGTTCCTCCAAGGTGGCAGATGCCAGGAACAGTAGTGAATAAGGCAGATACCATCTTTGTTCTTGTATAGTTATGGTAAAGGGGAAGGACAGGTTTAAGAGTGCATGTGGGGAGGGACATTTAGCCTAAACTTGCAGTATTGGAGAAGGCCTTTGATTTAAATAACACATAAGATATCAGGTGAAGAATGAGAAGCTTGGCTAGGCAAGTCAGAGCTGGGATGAGGTGCACAATGTCACAGGCAAAAGGAATAGCATATTCATGGGATAGGAAGCAAGATGAGCATGGGTGGGAAAGGTGAGAGGATCAGAGAGAGGTAGGAAGGGGCTCAATCTCATCACAAAAGTCACTGAAACCAGGTAGGAAAATATGAGTTGTATCATAAAAGTAATGGGGAGTCACTGAGGGTATTTTAGCAGGTTTTACTTGATTTCTGCTTGAGAAGGAATGTATTTGTGGAAACAGTCGAAAGCCACTCAAAGTGCAGTGTACACTCTAGACCAGAGTCAACAAATGTCTTCTGTAAAGGACTGGATATTAAATATGTGGACTTTGTGGATTATATGGATGATCTCTCTTATAACTACTCAACTTTTTTGTAGTGTGAATGCAATTATAGCCAATATGTGAACAAATGAGTGTTATTGTATTCCAATGCCATTTTATTTAAGGACATTGAAATTTGATTTCGTATTAGTTTCATGTATGGCAGTTATTCCATATTATTGTTTCAACAATTTAAAAATGATTCTTAGCATGTATGCCGTAGAAAAACAGTCTCTTGGCTGGTTTTGGCACACAGACTCCAGTGCATTGACCTCTATCTGCAGAACAAGGCAGGTGTGTAAATGAAGGATTAACACTGGGAAATACATGGGGCTAATTTTTGCTTCTGACTCTAATTCTGATGATAGGATGCAGAGATACTTTAAGCATTATGTACAATTGTGAAGTCCCTTAAATGGATAACTTTGAAGGGCAGTATATGTATTTATACATTCTAATATGGCTAGGGGGATTGATTAATTTAAAAAATTCAATTCTTGCAGTGTCATTGGTTAAAATGGAAACAGTCATTAAATATAGAGATATCTATTTATAAGATTTTAAAGTAATGTGTGTATTACACATTTTAAAAAAGAAATGTATTAGTCTGGGTTCTCCAGGGAAACAAAGCCAATAATCAGTAGACACTCTGATGCATTCAGTTTCAACACACTCTTAGCCATGTAAGAATGAGCCTTGGGCCTGGAACACCTCTTTATGAAAAGATAAAGAATCCTTACAGTGCTAGACTTATCACTTATTTTTCCTTGTTTCAGACTCATCATGTACTCCTTTGTTCTGTTAAGCATATGTGTCATGTGGCACCTGGCCAACCCAACTACTATCTTTATCCTCTGTGGTGAGGAAACAAGTCCTTCTGCTGCAGCACAAAGAGGGTGCTGCTAGGAGGGACCCACTGGCCACAAGGAACTAATACTCATCATTTAAGCTGACCTTGCTCTGTGTCTTTATGTGAGTAAAGCATTGTTCCATGCAGTGCTTGACTATGTTTGGCTTTTCTTGGTGACTCATATATTAAGATGCAGTGGGCAGAAGTGTTTGAACTTATATCCCTTGATAACAGGCAACAGATGCCATTTGGTTCCCATTTTATATCTATATCCATATCTATCTATATTTCTCTCTGTTCTCTCCCTATTTCTCTCTCTCTCTCTTTCTCTTTATAATGAGGGATTGGCTCACACAGTCATAAAAGCTGTATCCTCAGATCTATAGTCAGCAAGTTGGAGAAGAAGGAGAGCTGATAGTTTAAGTTCCAATCTGAGTCCAAGTTCAAAGGAAAGGGAAGGCTAATAACTCATCTCAAACACAGCCAAGTGGAGAATTCTTTCTACTCAACTGTTTAAAACTACTTAGGATGTCAGTCAACTGGTTGGGATCTATCCAAACTGGGGAGGTCAATCTCCTTTACTCAGTTTACCAATTTAAATGTTAATCTCATTCAGAAACATTCTCTGAGACATACAGAAATAATGTTCCATCAAATATCTGGTCACCTCATAGCCTATTCAAGTTGACATATGAAGTTTACCATCACAAAGAACAAGAGGGTTTATAAACTGGAATGGCATGACTCATAAACTTTAAAGAGTAGTAACTAAGAGGTGCCTGAGTGGTTCAGTGGGTTAAGCCTCTGCCTTTAGCTCGGGTCATGATCTCGGGGTCCTAGGATCGAGCTCCATGTCGGGCTCTCTGCTCAGCAGGGAACCTGCTTCCCCCTTTCTCTCTGCCTGCCTCTCTGTCTACTTGTGATTTCTCTCTGTCAAATAAATAAAATAACGTCTTTAAAAAAAAAAAAAAAAGAGTAGTAACTAAGACCTGAGCTAAACAGATAAGCTTAACACAGAGGGGCTGGGTGTATTGAGGGTGAAGAAGAAAATTTTAGATGGGGGATCTACATGTGTTAGAATCCAGAAAAAGATGAGGACATAAGAAAGATCAGAAGAAGCACTTTATTTCTACAAGAGGTTTGCTGGCTTTTTAGGAAAAGCAGGATTAAGCAATGTAGGAACCCCAAGAAGGCTTTTATCTGTCTATTATCTCATTTGGGTTGAACCAGCTGTAGCAGCTACAGATCACTGATACCATTCAGTTCTCCAGAAACAAACACTCCCCTTAAGCAATGTGTCACTGCACTACTTCTGTCTTTCCACCAGACTTTCTAAATAACTTCTTAGAGAAAAGACAATCAACTTCACTGAAGGTTTCCAGTCTTCATTACAAAGTCCATAGTTGACGTTCTTGGCCCCAGAGAGCCCCTCCTCCTTGGGGGGAGGCACTCCACCAGGAGGACATCAGGTGTACATCATCCTTAGCATTAGGGAGAGGTCGGTTAGGCCTGTTGGTCACAGGTAAGTTCATGTGAAGGCTCTAACTTGGTTCTGTTAGCTTCAGGTCATATGCTGGAGAAACTGAACAAAGAATTTCATTTGTGCCAATTGCAGGAACTGTTTCTCACTGAAGGAAACAGTAAAAAAAAAATCATCAGTATCCTTGAAAAAATTTATTTTTGTCAGGAATATCATTAAAATATACTTGCACAAAAATGTTGTTTATTTAAAGATTTTATTTATTTATTTGAGAGGGAGAGAAGGAGACAGATAGTGACAGAGATAGCCAGAGAGAGCACAAGGTGGGTGTAGAGGGAGAGAAACAGACTCCCACTGAGCAGGGAGCCCAATATGGGGCTTATTCGTAGGACTCTAGGATCATGACCTGAGCTGAAGGCAGACATTTAACCAACGAGCCCCCCAGGTGCCACACAAAAATAATTTTTGCTGTGGGAAGTAAAGCAATCCCATTGTCTTTGGACTACCCTGTATAGAGCCAGCAGAATACACTCTTTCTGCCATATATTTTAGTACCACATGAAAAGAAATAAAAATCCAAGTACTGTGCAATGCAAGTACATTTATAATTTTTGTATATGGCACACACCTTTTGATTATCAGTCTATCTATCTCCATTGTGATCCATGTTAAACCCCAGAAAAGTGAGTTTTCAGCATTTTAAATATGATGAAGATCATAGTTCCCTGGTCTGATGTAGTTTTAGTTACATTCTTTGGGCCCAGGCATATAGTGTAGATTCTGAACATTATGACAGATCCATTTTTGAGGGTGAAAAAAAAAGCCCTATTATCTTCATAACTTATGAATAGTTTGGGCCTGGCTGCCAGAAATCCAGCTGTGTTACTATAGAAACCTCATTGGCCTAGATGTGATGTCATCACCCCACAAAAGCTAAAATTCAACTATTCTATTATAAATTGTTAATACAAATATATATTGAATCATCTAATTATTGGTTACAGATAATACTTTACAAGTGCTTTACTCTAAGGAGTTAAAAAATTCCACTAAATATGATTGGTCAATAATGAAATATCAGAGGGGGGATGGGGGTGGGGGTTGGCCAAAATGGTGAAATTTACGGTTTTTTAAAATACAATGTAGCAAATGACTGCTGAAAATATATTCTAGTGACAAAATTATCTCAATAATGTTTTAAACAGCTAAGTACAACTTTCTAAATAAGTCCTGTGCTTCTCTATCTGATGACAGAAGAGGCTTGTAGCCATTATGTTCAAAGAGCAAAACTCAGAGGGTGCCATCATAAGGGAACCTTATTTTTCTCTACAACTCTCCCTTTAATCTTGCACTAAAGGGTGCTAATTTGTCTTCTGCCCTTAAATGGCATTCAGGGTAGGTTTCATAACTTAGAAAATAAAAAGTCCCACATTCACTTCTCATTACAAAAGAGTCTCTGTTCAGTAATGATTATGTCCAGTCTAGTGTAAGAACAAACAACTTTGAATTTTAATTAAGCTAAAAGCTTAATTTGTGCCTTTCGCTACAAAGGGCCTAGTAAAGGTAGGAATCTGCAATCTGACTGGATAAGGGCTTAGATAGCTTTTTCCTATTCCAGCATTATCTCCTCCACCAACAACTGCTGCTTGGGACAGGAGGCAGAGAACGAGAAGAGACAAGAGAATGCAGTGAGAACAGGTCTTATTTGACCCCAATTGTCACTAGTATCAGACCTCTGGAGAACACCAGGAATCAAATACCAGTGGATATGTATTCCTGGAGTACTTTCATGGGTTCCATCACAGGAAATATATCTCCAACTGGATGCTTGTTTTCCTCCATCATCCTGGGCATCTGGGGAAAGTGCTTCCTATCTGTCTCTGCTAGGATCTCTTTAATCTTCTAGGTAGTACTTTTGGGAAGACCTAAGGAAAATACGGCCTTGTTTTCTCTTCTGCATAACTAGTATCTGACCCACAGAAATCATGGAGTCGTCGACTCATTGTGGGTGGGAGTACAACCTTTTTGTTTCAGCTCTTTCAGGGGCTACCCCAGCCTTTTACCTACTAAATAGCTCAGACATGGTATCTAATAAGACCCAGGGACATACATCAAGCTTTCCTGTAGTTTCCTTGAAACACTGTCACTAGTTCAAGGTAAAGACAAGGAAGGTGAGGAGGTACTCACAGTATAGCAAGTCCTCCTACTAATGTTCAGTTTTCTCTGGCCAGTTCAACTTCAACCATATCAGGCTCCCAATCTAAGAGAAGGGTAAGAGTAAAAAAAATTTTTTTAATTAACAAACAACTTTTTAAAAAATCCTGCTATATAGCCCATGCCTCACTTTGACATCTTGGAGTATTTGGCATCTATTCTTGGGGGGCCTCAATGAGAAATAAAATAGTTTCCCATTTTAATAGCAAGGTATAGTAGCCATTAATAGTCTTATTTGAAAAAAGCTTAAATGATACCCAGATAGTAAGTTAACATGCAAATGTAATGGTATAATGAAATAAAATTTTGTGTGAGTATAAACCTTATACGCGAATTGTCAGTGCATTCTTTTTTTTTTTTTTAAAGATTTTATTTATTTATTTGACAGAGAGAGATCACAAGTAGGCTGAGAGGCAGGTAGAAAGCGAGGGGGAAGCAGGCTCTCACTGAGCAGAGAGCCTGATGCGGGGCTTGATACCAGGACCCTGAGATCATGACCTGAGCTGAAGGCAGAGGTTCAACCTTCTGAGCCACCCAGGTGCCCCCCTGTCAGTGCATTCTTAGATGATGGTATTATTTAAGTATTTGGCTGTTCTTCTAAACATTAGGAATTATATATAACTAAAATTTACTTACTGAAACAAATGAATAAAATATTATTTTTTTAACTATGCAATATATTAATATTTATGAGTAGTGGTAAATCTGAACAAGCAGGTAAATACTCTTTGTTTGCATAGAATGACTCACACAGCTATCAAATGCTTTCATGGTAATTGTATTCTAAATATCATTTAGGGGTGGGGGGTGCACCTGGGTGTCTCAGTCGGTTAAGCGTCTGCCTTCAGCTCAGGTCATGATCCCAGGGCCCTGGAATTGAGCCCTGCATTGGGCTCCTTACTCAGTGGGAAGTCTGCTTCTCCTTCTCCCTCTCATGCTCATACTCTCTCTCTCTCTCTTTCTCTCAGGTAAGTAAATAAAATCTTAAAACAAACAAACAAACAAAACAAACCTAAAAAAAATGTATCACTTTGGGGATGTGATTTGAGTGGAATGTTCCATCTTGAACACCAAGAGCAAGTTCTGATTCATTTAAGCCTATCAGTAAAGTCATTTTCTAACTTCATGACTGGCTCTGAGGTAGGGATATAAAACAATCTGGCAAAATGAAAAATTTGTTGGTAACTTTTGGAAAAAGCATTTCCTCTTTATTTCCAGGAAACAATTAAGATAATTTCCCATCCTAAAGGGTAAGAACTAAGGAAAATATATTTCTAACAGCTATTGGTAGGTAATTTGAAATCTCTGGAAAGGCTAGATTAAAATGATAATCACCCTGTGAGAGACAGAAACCAGATGAAAGGAAACTAGGATTTTAATGACATCTTTGAATCACTGTAAGTAAACTAATCAAAGCCTGGCTTTCCTTTGGATTCTTCAGTTATCCAGCAATAAATTCTCTTTGTTCTTTAGGACAGATCTAGTAGATTTCCTATTGCTTGAAAATGAAAGCGTCTTTAGTGCTAAAGTGCCAGTTCAGAACCTTATCTGGGTATTGCTAACAATCCAGCTACTAGGGAGTATAACTGGGTATTCATTACTCCACCAAGGGCGCTTGGGCTTTCTCAGTTAAAATGGCTACTGTGTTTATGTTCTGATTCTTTATTAGCCCTCCAATTGATCTGTAGGTGATTGGTTTGACCAATTACTACTCATGCTCTTTCTTCTTCTATAGTCATGATTACAGACTTGCAGTATGGTTGTCTATGATTCTCACTTTGTGATTGATCTCTCGACATAGGTCTCAGTTCTTTCCCACTCACTCTTCAGAATCTGGCATAGGATCTATTACTGCAGTTGCTCTTTTTCCTCAGGATTTCACCATTAAGAGATGAAGTTAACCCTGAGTAAATAGGAAACTCGTTCATCTGAAGAACCATACTCTGAGGTTATATACAAATAATCCTCAAGAAGTCTTTAAAAGAAAAAGGATTTATCTTAGCATTGTATTGATTTTATTTCTATGTTAATGGGATAGTAATGAAAACCCTCTATCATATACATAAATTCCTTTTACTATTTTTTTCTTCTTTCTAGAGATATGTAGAAAAATATTTCAAGGGATTTCATAGTATTAGACAAGTGTCCTTCCTCTACAGAGGTATCTGAGTTTGGAATATCCTAAAAGTTGACTCTAAGACAAGGATTTGCTTGTTGGTAGTTTATATGGGAGATAATTCAAGTTGTGGGGTGAAGGAGCTAAGAGAGTGAGATGAAGAAGGATAAAAGGTCAATAAAGGGTACACTGTTGATCTGGCTAGCAGTGTGGACTATGGGACTCAAAATTAATAGGACTCTCTACCACATAGAATGACCTAAGTTGTGTTATATATATCCCCATTCCTGTACCACTCACATTCATTATACCTTTTCCAAAGTGGAGATTCTCTACTACGAAGATAGTGAGCGACTACACATCACCCCCAAAATAGCTCCAGGAGGTGGGTCCAGTTACTTGGAGTTCTTCATTACAGGAGTAAAAGTCAACAATATCATTAAGTCTAATTGATTAACACATATATTTACTAGATGAAACCAGAGAGGGAAACAAACCATAAGAGACTCTTAATCTCAGGAAACAAACCGAAGGTTGCTAAAGGGGAGGAGGGTGGGAGGGACAGGGTGGCTGGGTGATGGACACTGGGGAGGGTATGTGCTATGGTGAGAGCTGTGAATTGTGTGCGACTGATGATTCACAGACCTGTACCCCTGAAACAAATAATACATTGTATGTTAATAAAAAAATAAATAAAGACAAAATTTAAATCCCACCCCCCGCAAGGAATAGCAAATTGACAATTAAGTTAAATTCTAGGTAAAAAGAAAGAGTTCCATGAAATCAAATTGTAAAAACTAATCCTCCTGAAAATCTATTTTGGTTTTTTAAAAAGTATGCAGAAAACAATTATTGAAGACAACTTTTTTTGGGGGGGGGGTTATTTATCAGTTGGGACTGGCTGTATATATATATGATTTATCATTTGGGTTATTTATCAGTTGGGACTGGCTGTGTGTGTGTGTATATATATATATATATATATATATATATATATATAAAATTTATCATTTGGGTTATTTATTAATTGCCTTTTTAAAAGGCTCTGTCATTGCCTTTTTAAAAGAAATGGCCTTCTTTCTAATATAGCAAGAAATCTTTGAATTTCTAGATATAAATATTTGTAGGAAAAAATAATGTTTTTAAATTAAAAAAGCCCTCTGTTTTCTACATACCATGAATGAGAAGCCCTAAGTGGTTCTTTTCTTTTCCTCTAACTTCTTTTCTTTTCTTTCTTTCTTTTTTTAAGATTTTATTTATTTATTTGAGAGAGAAACTGAGCATGAGAGGAGAGACGTATGTGGGAGAAGCAGACTCCCTGCTGAGCAAGGAGCCCGATGTGGGACTCGAACTCCAGGATCATAACCTGAGCTGAAGGCAGTCGCTTAACCAACTGAGCCACTCAGGCTCCCTGTGGTTCTTTATTTTATGTCAAGGAGAATTGCGCATTAAATTTTGCCAATTTGTGCAACTCCTTGCACACAGATAGGAAAGAAATCTTGGCCGTGGGATTATTCACATCTTCTGCTATGGATTGACTGCTTATTAAAGATTTTTATTTATTTATTTGAGACAGAAAATGAAAGAGAGAGAGAGAGCAGGAAAGAGGAGCCGCGGGAGAAGGACAAGTTGACACTGTTCTAAGTGCAGAGCCCCACAGGGCTCCATTGCACAACCCTGGGATCATGACCTGAGCCAAAATCAAGAGTCTGATGATGCTCAACCAACTGAGCCACCCAGGGGCCTCTGAAGGGACCATTTCTCTTCTTGATTCACAATACTATATCGTAGGAAGAACAGTAACATCTGGGAAATTATCAAAACCTGCACAATGCCATGCCCTAAGAAAATGAAATAGTAATAGCAAGAACAATAGCAGTTAACACAGTTCCAAAGACTTGTCAAATGGATGTTCTTTCATTCTTTATATCACGGGAGACTTGTGCTTTCTGACTCCATTGTCACAGTGGGGTCTGAGGATTGTTCCTGAGATAGACTTCTGCTCATAGGATTATAGAAAGACTAACTGATCCCTGATGATTAAAGAAACTACTGGTCTAGTTACAATCTTCCCAATCTTCATAAATTCAAAGTCTGATCAAATATCATACCAAGAGTGTAGTGTAAAATATGATTTTACTTTATTTTTAAAATATGATTTTTAAAAACACACAAAAATAACAAAGACATCAAGATATTGTATTTACAGATAGATTTAAAATCTGTCCTGACTTTGAGTCTTATTTTTTCCTTGTCAAAAGCACTGACGTGGGGTGCCTGGGTGGCTCAGCGGGTTAAAGTCTCTGCCTTCAGCCCAGGTCATGATCCCAGGGTCCTGGGATCGAGCCCCGCATTGGGCTCTCTGCTCAGTGCAGAGCCTGCTTCTCTCTCTTTCTCTCTCTCTCTGCCTGCCTCTCTGCCTACTTGTGTTCTCTGTCAAATAAGTAAATAAAATCTTAAAAAAAAAAAAAAGCACTGATGTAACCACTAATTATAGTTAGGCACATTTGTATATTTTATCTCCACATCTAATAACAATGTTATTGTATTGTTACAGCATTGTATTGTTAATGTCTAATAACAAAACAATGTTGTCTATCATTTTCTTGAAAGATTTTATTTATTTGAGAGAGAGACTGCACCTGTATGCTGGGGCGGGGGTGCTGGGTGATGGGTAGAGTAGAAGGAGAGGGACAAGAGGGAAAGACAGATTCCACTCTGAGTGTGGAGTGAGTCAGGTTGCTGGGCTGCATCCCAGAACCTTGAAGTTATGACCTGAGCTGAAACCAAGAGTCAGATGCTTAATGGACTGAGCCACAAGGCTCCCCTATTGTCTATCATTTATTAAATAATCATAATGTTCCATGCACTATACTAAATGCCTTAATATGTTATTAACTTAATTCTTCAGTAATACCCTAAGTGGATATTATTAACTTCATTTCATGGATGAGAAGATGAAGACTTAGGTTAATTAATTCATACAAGGTCATAACATTAGTAAGTGAAGGAACTTGGATGTGATTCCAAGGCTTTCTGAATCCAAAGCCCAGGATTATCATCAAGTCACAAGTTAATGACCTTATTAGAAGTTTAATAAAATACATTTGCCATACTTCTCAAAAAATAACAGTGGTAGGTTTTAACAAGATTCTATCTTCTATGAAGACAGCAGTGTTCAGGTGTAATTGTCAGATAAATGTTATATTTTGTTTCACTTGGGACAGTACTTTTTATCTTTTTAATTAGACTTTATTGTCTAGAGAAGTTTTAGGTTCACAGAGAAATTGAGCCGAAAATACAGTATTTCTATAACTCTTCTGTCCAATTCACCCTCAAGCACACCCTTTATCAGTATTGATAATCCTACACAAGAGTGGTATATTTGTTAGGATTGATGAAGTTGTATCAATACATAATTATCACCTATAGTCCATACTTTACATTAGGGTTTTACAGTGTATGGGTTTTGACAAAAGCATTATGACATATATCTACTATTCTAGTATCTTATAGAATAGTTTCACAACAATATTTTTTAATGATACTCATTGCATTAATTAATCTTCAATTTTTAAAAAAAGATTTTTATCCATTAATTTGACAGAGAGATCACAAGTAGGCAGAGAGATAGGTGGGGGGGGGGAGAGCAGGCTCCCTGCTGAGCAGAGAACCTGATGCATGGGTTGATCCCAGGACCCTGAGATCATGACCTGAGCCAAAGACAGAGGCTTAACCCACTGAGCTACCCAGGTGCCCCCCAATCTTCAATTTTTAATCCAATAAATAGGAACTAACAAAACTTATAAGAGACCTTAGAGATCCCGTCAAGTGAATATGGCTGAGCCAAGTAAATTTATTTTTTAAATTTTTATTGTGTTATGTTAAGATATTGGGTATTCTATTTGGAAGAACAATTTATTCAGTTTTAGAGGGCATTCTTACGTGCCAGTTACACTATAGAGAGCTGTATTTCTTAATAAGAGATTTTTTTCTTTTGTTAAGTGAGACCGAGAATTGAAAAACTTACCCTAAAAGTTCTCTCTGACATTTATGTCTTGTGTGGTAAATTGTGCAAAACTCTAGGACCTCATTATACATCTGCAAAGCACTTATCAACTGTTAACTAAAACCCAAAGCCAATGTTTGGTTCTTCTTGCAACACTTTTTTTAGCCCACATTTTTCCTGAAGTAAATTGATGTTTGATCAGGAACTTGTGTTTGATTCTTAAACTTGAACAGTAGAATGACAGTTGAATCCCCAAAGGATACAGCTCTTTTTCAACTGACAACATAGAGAAATTGCATTATACCTACATATAAGAGAGCTCAATCATGTTTGCTGCAGTCTACACCCTGTCAAAGGCTCTCTTGAGATGTCTGATATTTGACAGTCTTCTAGGCATATGAACTATTGATTCCTGTAGTTTCTCCAGTTTGTCTTTTTATTCAGTTACATCCTCTATAAATACAGCATCTAAAGTTTACTATCTTTGTGCCAATCCCATACTCCTGTCCTTGTTGCACATGATCGATTTACGCTACACTTTAGCTCTAGTAAATATATTTGTTTATAATTGCTGTCAGTCTAGAAAACTTACTATTTAGAAGTTCGGAAAAGAGATTTAAGGCTAAATGTGAGTATGTGGAGAACACATAAAGATCTTGTTATTGTAAACTTATTTATGTTAGTCCTTGAAGGAGAGATAAACTTTACTAGCAGGAGAAGTTCCTTCTAAAATTTTAATTACTTTTAGTTGTAGAGAAGTTGTGTTTCTGTGACATTTAGGAATTATGATAGAGTTACAGTTTCAAGGATATGAGGATTATTTTAGATTTATAAAATTTATTATGCTATTTTATGTGAATGAGTCTTTGACAGACAATCTTATACCCTACCTGAAGGACTTTTTAAAATTACCATTGAACCCAGTGTAGTTCCTTTTAAGGAGGTATTTGTAATAGATAGTTTGCATTTATGTGAGTCTTAAGGGCAGACTGGACTCCACCTTCTACACGTGTCTTAGGCACCCAGCCCATTCCTTTGCTTCCAACAACCGAGGGCCAGGTAGTGATTAATGAGGATGGTGGCAGAGAATCTGAAATGGACTATTCTGGTGAATGTTTGCTGTATGGCTTCCCTTAACTCCAGACTGTTTTCAAGTTTCTAAAGTCTTTTGTTAACATATGAACCACCAAAAAAACTAAATAAAATACTTTTCTGTTTAGCAAAGCCAAAAACTCTGACTGATTAAGCATTTAACAATTCTGTGTAAACTGACATATTAAAGCTGCATGTAATTATAAATCCAGGTTCCAGAGGACATACCAGCTTCCTGGAGAAACACTGTAGTTTTGAATGAACCTATAATATCTGAATGGTGTGACACAGTTTAACTTCTCTGTGCACCAGAGTTCTTGTCTATAAATTAGAAGTATGTCTGGTGGTGATTTTAATACTAGATCAGTGACTTTTGTGCCTCTAGACATGCTAGGAATTCAAAGGAGCCCCCTCATGGCTACTAATGGGAAGCAGAGCGAGAGGGGGCATGATTAGGAAGTGAGTTAGAACTTTGCTCTCTACCTTTTACAAAGAGTAATTAGTCATATTTGGTTTTACCCACTAGCTTGTCTTCAAGATTGCTTTTGAATAAAGGATTCATCAATATTTGAAAAAAATGTAATTAAAAAATGTCTAAAATGTTTTCTAACTACTATATTCTATGAGTTTGTGTTTTGTCCTGGAAATCTGTTCTCCATAGTATTCTCCAGAAATAATAGGAGGAAGCAGAATGTTATAGAGATAATATCTATAAAAAATAGCCCACATTTCTAATAAGAATTACTATCATTTATTGAATTCTTACAGTATGCAAACACCAGTTTTGTGTTTAAATGAATAGTTTCATTTAATACTCACAACAACTCTGTAAGTTTGGTGTTGTACCTAAGATCATATAAGTATAGAAGGTGGACTCTTTACCTAGCTGGCTTACTCTAGAGCTCATATTCTTAATTATAATAATATCATTTTAGCTTAGTAAAAGTACTTTAGAAGCTGAAGGCAACATATCAGTTGATCTCAGGAATAAGTGAATGGACAAGCATCTTTGGAAAGTTATGAGAATGCTTATAGTGAAGCTCTATGGTGTACATTTATCAGATGTAATCTGAATGGGATCACCAGACTGAAAAGTAATCGAGATATTGTTTTTGGCAGATTTTATACATTGTTTCCTGTTAAGATTCTGACATGTGAACAACAACAACAAAAAAGTTGATTTAGGGGCATCACTTTAAGTATCTTTCCAACAGCAATGCCACATCAATTCCTCTGGGGGACTTCCAGCACTATATTAGGTATGTTGAGTAAGAGTGGTGAACGTGGGCAACTTTTCCTTATTCCTAATCTTAGGGGAACAGATAGATAGTTTCAACAAAATGATGAAAACTTAAAAAAAAATCAAATGGAAATGCTAGATTAAAAAAACAAGATGATGGAAATTCAGTTTTCATTGCTAAATATGATTTTTTTGGGAATATGATATTATTGTGATCATGGCATATAACTTCTCTTTAGAAGTTTCTTAAGAGTTCTTCCCATGTGCAGATGTTGAATTTTGTTGTATAAGGCTTTTTCTGTGTCTATGAAAATGACCATGCATTTTTTTCTTTTGTCTGTTGATATGAATTGCATTGATCAATATTTGAGTGTTGAATCAGCCCTACATTTCCATGTGGTATTCCATTTTGGCCATAAAATATTTTATTTTTAATATATTCTTGGTTTGAATTTTCTGGTGTTTTATTGAGGCTTTCATATCTATGATCATGAGAGAAATTGGTTTATAATTCTATTTTCTTATAATACCTTTGTGTGCTTTTGCTTTCAGGGTACTGCTGATCTCATAAAGTGAATTAAAAAGTGTCCCCTTCTCTTCTGTATTCTGGGAGAATTTGTATAGAGTTGGTAATATTTCTTACTTAAATGTTTGGTAAATTTATGGGTAAAGCCATCTTGTCCTGGTGTTTTCTTCATTGATTAACTACAAATCAATTACTTATATAGAGATTAGACAGTTTAGGTTATTTACTGAATGAGGTTGGGCAATTTGCGTCTGTATGTTTGCTAGGACTGCCATAACAACACGCCATGTGCTGGGTGGCTTAAACAGCTGAAATTTATTTTCTCAGGATTCTGGAGGCTGGAAGTGTAGGACAGGGTTGGCAGGTTTGTTTCTGCTGAGTCCTCTCTGCTTGGCTTGTAGATGGCCATCTTCTCTTTCTGTTCTCACATGGTTGTCCTTTGGTTTTGTTGTTTGTGTTCTAATCTCTTCTTATAGGGACACCAGCCATATAAGATTAGGGTCCACCCATATAACCTTGTTTTATCTTAATTGCTTCCTTAAAGGCCCTCTGTCCAAATAAAGTCACATTCTGAGATACTGAGGATTAGGACTTCTATATATGAATTTTGAAGGAGACAAAGTTGAGCTGATAACAGTGTTATGCAGAGTATCTCTTCACTTCATAGAAGTAGTTCAATTTATGGGTATAGATTTGTTCATAGTGTCTGCTTATTAATCTTTTAATATCTGTGGAATCTGTAGTTATGTTTCTTCTTTTGTTCTGGATGGTGAGATTTTGCATCTTCTCTCAATGTGGTCATGTGATTATCAATTATATTTGTATTTTTCAGAGAAACAGCTAATGATTTATTTTCTCTATTGTTTTCCTATCCTTAATTGCATTGGCTTTTATTTTATCTAAAATATTCTCTTTCTTCTCATTGCCTGGTTAGTTTACTCTTGTCATATTATCTTAAGCTGCAATATTAGATCATTGCTTTCAGATCGTTTTTACTGATATGACCATTTAATACTGTAAATATCCTTCTAAGCACTACTTCAGCTGCATCCAGTAGTGTGTTGGACCGGTTTACACTGGCATATAAGAACTGATTGTAGTATCTCTTCCCAACTTTGTTTTCTGTGCTGTCAACCATGACAGAAATATTTACATCATGGAAATTTGCAAATACTACAAATAAGATTTTCTTTTTCAGAAGGCTGGTTACTTTTACACCATTCCCTGGGTTTTATAAATTTGATATGTTATGTTTTCTTTTTCATTTAAACTAAAATATATTTCCATTGCTCTCTTGATTTCCTCGTTGATTCATGAGTTATTTAAAGAGTGCTGTTTAACCTACAAAGTATTTTAGGAATTTTCTATTATTGATTTCTAGTTTATTTTAATTATGATACAAAAACATACTTTACATAATTGCAATCTTAAAATTTGCTAGGATTTGTTTATGGCATAGAATATAGTTTATTTATGGTCCAGAATGTTCTTTGGGCACTTGAAATGACTGTATATCCAGGTATGTTAGGTGAAAAAAATGTCAACTAGATCAGGTTGGTTCCTTGTATAGTTCTAGTCATCTGTATTTTGCTTAGTTATCTTTTTTACTTGTTCTATCATTTATGAAGAGAGGAGTACTGAAGTTTTCAGCTCTAATTGTAAATATGTCTATTCTTTCAATTTTAATGCTTTTTACTTCATGTATTTTGAGATTCTTTTATTAGGTACACACACACACAGAGGATTGTCACATCCTCTTTTTGGATTAATTCTTTCATCTTTATGTAATGTTGCTCTTGATTTGGTTTGTCTGATAATTTACATAGCTAATTGAGCATTGCTTTTATTAGTATTTTCATTTTTAAAGTTTTTATTTTAATTCTAATTAGTTAACATATATTGTCATATTAGTTTCAGATGTACAATGTAGTGATTCAGGAACTCCATACCTCACCCTTTCATCACAGCAAGGGCCATCTTTAATCCCCAGCACATATTTGACTCATTCCCCACACCTCACCTCTCCTCTGGTAACCATCAGGTTTTTTTTTTGTTTGTTTTGTATTTTTTTTAATTTTTTTTTTTTATAAACATGTATTTTTATCCCCAGGGGTACAGGTCTGTGAATCAGCACTCACCAAAGCACATACCCTCCCCAATGTCCATAACCCCATCAGTTTGTTCTATAAGGCTTTGCATCTTTTTCTTGGTTCGTCTCACTATCTGTCTTTTTCCCCCCTTGCTTATTTGTTTTGTTTCTTAAATTCCACATATGAGTGAAATCATATGGTAATGGTCTTTCTCTGACTGACTTATGTCACTTAGCATTATACTCCCTATTCCATCCATGTCATTTTAAGTGGCAAGATTTCATTCTTTTGGCTGATTAATATTCCACTCTGTAAATATATATATAGCACATCTTCTTTATCCATTCATCAGTCAGTGGACACTTAGGCTGTTTCCATGTTGTGGCTATTGTAAATAGTGCTGCTATAAACATAGGGGTGCGTATTTCCCTGTGGATTAGTGTTTTTGTATTCTTGGTAAATACCCAAGAGTGAGATTGCTGGATTATAGAGTAGTTCTGTGTGTACCTTTTTCAGAAATCTCCATACTGTTTTCCACGGTGGCTGCACAAGTTTGCATTCCTACCAAGAGTTCATGAGTGTCTTTTTTTTCTCCACATCCTCTCCAACACCTATTATTTCTTGTGTTTTTTTTATTTTAGTCATTTTGACAGGGGTGAGGTGATATCTCATTGTAGTTTTGATATGCATTTCATTGATGATGAGTGATGATGAACACCTTTTTGTGTATCTGTTGGCCATCTGTATATCTTCTTTGGAGAAATGTCTGTATCTTCAACCCATTTTTTAAAATTTGGATTGTCTGGTTTTTTGGATGTTGAGTTGTATAAGTTCTTTATATATTTTGGATACTAACCCTTTATCAGATATGTGATTTGCAAATATTCTCCCATTCAGTAGGTTGTCTTTTGGTTTTGTTGATTGTTTCTTTTGCTGTGCAGAAACTTTTTATTTTTACATAGTCCCAATAGTTTATTTTTGTTTTTGTTTCTTCTGACTCAGGAGACGTATCTAGAAAAAAGTACAGCTGATGTTAGAGAAGTTCCTGCCTATTCCTAGGATTTTTATGGTTTCAGATCTCACACTGAGTTCTTTAATCCATTTTGAATTTATTTTTGTGTATGGTGTAAGAATGTGGTCTAGTTTCTTTCTTTTGCACATTGCTGTCCAGTTTCCCCAAGATTATTTGGCTTTTTCCTATTGCATATATTTTACTGATTTGTCAAAGATTAATTAATCATATAATTATGGGTTTATTTTTGAGTTTTCTATTTGGTTCCATTGATCTATGTGTCTGTTTTTGTGCCAATACCATACTGTTTTGATTACTTCAGCTTGGTAATATAACTTAAGTCTGGCATCGTGATGTCTCCAGGTTTGCTTTGCTTTTTCAAGATTGATTTGGCTATTTGGGGTATTTTGTAATTCCATAACATTTTAGAATGGCTTGTTCAAGTTCTGTGAAAAATGCTATTAGTATTTTGATAGGGATTGCATTGTATGTGTAGATTGCTTTGGGTAGTATAGACATTTTAACAATATTTATTCTTCTAATCCATGAACATAAAATATCTCTGTGTTGTGTTCAGTTTCTTTCATTGTGTTTTATAGTTTTCAGAGGAAAGGTGTCTCACCTCTTTGGTTGGTTTTTTTCCTGGGTATCTTGTTATTTTTGATGTAATTGCAAATCAGATTATTTTCTTAATTTCCTTTTATACTGCATCATTATTGGTGTATAAAAATACAACAGATATCTGCAGATTAATTTAGTATCCTGTGACTTTACTGAATTTATCAGTTCTAGCAGTTTTTTGGTAGAGCTTTCAGGTTTTCTATATATAGTATCCCGTTATCTGGAAATAGTGGACATTTTACTTCTTCCTTACCAATTTGAATACCTTTTATTCCTTTTTATTATCTGGTTGCTGTGGTTAAGATTTCTAGTACTATGTTGAATAAAAGTGGTGACAATGAAAATCTTTGTCTTGTTCCTACCTTAGGGGAAAAACTCTCAGTTTAATATCTCAGGATGATGTTAGCTGGGATTTTTCATATATGGCCTTTATTATGTTCCCTCTATCCCTACTTTGTTGAGGGTTTTTATTATGAATGGATGTGATGAATTATTTGTCGATGGATTCAAATTATGTGTTGAATCCATTATTATGAATGGATTTGTCGAATGTTTTTTGTACATCTATTGAAATGATTATATGGTTCTTATCTTTTCCTCTTATTAATGTGATATATCATGTTGATTGGTTGCAAATATTGAACAACCCTTGCATCCCAGGAATAAGTCCTACTTGATTGTGATAAAAAAAATTCTTTTTTAACTTATTGCTGAATTCAGTTTGCTAGTATTATGTTGAGGACTTTTGCATCTATGTTCATATGAGATTTTGTCTTATAGTTCTCTTTCTTTGTATTATCTTCATCTGATTTTGGTATCAGGGTCACAGAATGAATTTGGAGGCTTTCTTTCCTCTTCTGTGTTTTGGAATAGTTTGGAAATAATAGGTACTATTCTTTAAATGTCTGGTAGAATTCTCCTGTGAAGCCATCTGATCCCAGACTTTTGTTGGGAGTTTTTGGTTCCTGATTCAATTTCTTTGCTGGTTATCAGTCTGTTCAAATTTTCTTTTCTTTCTTTCTTTCTTTTTTTTTTTTAAGATTTTATTTATTTATTTGCCAGAAAAAGAGAGAGAGAACACAAGTGGGGGAACAGCAGACAGAGGGAGAAGCAGGGGTCCCTGCTGAGCAAGGAGCCTGATGCAAACTCGATCCTAGGACCCGGGATCATTACCTGAGTCAAAGATTGATGCTTAACTGACTGAGCCACTCAGGTGTCCCTCTGTTTAAATTTTCTATTTCCTCCTGTTTCAGTTTTGGTAGGTTATATGTTTGTAGGAATTTACCCACTCCTTCTAGGTTGTCAAACTTATTGGCATATAGATTTTCATAATATTTTCTTGTAATTATTTATATTTATGTGGAGTTTGTTGTTATTTCTCCTCTCTCATTTGTGCCTTTATTTATTTGAGTACTTTGTCTTTTTTTCTATTTGTCTGGCTAGAGGTTTATCGAATTTATTGATTTTTTTTTTTTTTTCAAGGAACCAGTTCCTGGGATCATTGATCTGTTCTGTTGTTTTGTTTTTAGTTTATCAGTTGTTTCTGCCTAATATCTTTTATTTCCTTCCTTCTGCTGGCTTTAGGTTTTGTTTTGTTCTTTCTAGTTCCCTTAGGTGTAAGGTTAAGTTGTGTATTTGGAATTTTTCTTGCCTGTATTGCTATTAACTTCCCTCTTGAAATAGCTTTTGCTGCATTTCAGAGGTTTTGAAGCATGCGTTTTCACTTTCTTTTGTTCCCATGTACTTTATTATTATTATTTTTTTTTATTTCTGGTTGACCCATTCATTGTTTGTTAGCATGATATTTTACCCATATATTTGTGATCTTTCCAGATTTTCTGGAAAGACTGACTTCAAATTTCATAGCGCTGTGGTCAGAAAAGATGCATATTATGACTTTGATCTTTTTGAGTTTGTCAAGGCTTGTTTTGTAGCCTCATATGTGATCTATTTTGGAGAATGTTCCATATGCACTTGAAAAGAATGTGTATTCTGCTGTTTTAGGATGGAATGTTCTGAATATATCTGTTTAATCCATCTGGTCCAGTGTATCATTCAAAGCCATTATTTCCTTGTTGATTTTCTATTTAAATGATCTATCTATTGATGTAAGTAGGTTGTTAAAATCCCCTACTATTTTTGTATTATTATCAACTAATTCCTTTATGTTTGTTATTAATTGTTTTATGTATTTGGGTGCCCTATATTGGGTGCATAAATATTTGCAATTGTTATATCTTTTTGTTGGATTGTCCCTGTTATTGTCACATAGAGTCCTTTTTTGTCTCTTGTTAAAATATTTGTTTTAAAGTCTATTTTATCTGATATAAGTGTTGCTACTCCAGCTTTCTTTTGACATCCGTTTGCATTATATATATTTCTCCATCCTCCAACTTTTCATGTACATATGTCTTTAGATCTAAAATGAGTCTTTTAGATCTAAAATGGAGCATATAGATGGGTCTTGTTTTTTTTACTCACTCTGTCACCCTGTGTCTTTTGGTTGGATCATTTAGTCCATTACACTCAAAATAATTATTGACAGATATCTATTTACTGCCATTTTATTAGCTGTTTTATGGTTGTTTCTGAAGATTTTCTCTGATCGTTTCTTGCCTTTCTCTCTTTCATGGTTTGCTGGTTTTCCTCAGTGATTTTTTTTCTCTTTATTCTTTGCATATCAGTGATTTTTGATTTGTGGTTACTATTAGGTTTGTATATAACATGTGCATTTAGCAGTCCATATTAAATTGGTAGTAATTTAAGTTTGAGCCCATTCTTTACTCCTCTCCAGCTCCATGTTTTAGGTATTTAGTGTCATATTTTATATCCTTTTATTTTGTGAGTTCCTTGACTTTTTTTTTTTTTGAGAAGTATTTATTTTTACCATTTTTGTGTTTCCTTCCTTCATACTGTCACTTTTGGTCTTTCCCTATTACTTCAAGTGTCCATTTTAATATTTCTTGGCAAGGCTGGCTTTGTGGTCAATCAGTTTTTTTGGTTTTTGTCTATCTGGGAAACTCTTTATCTCTTCATCTATTCTGAATGATAGCCTTGCTAGATAGAGTATTCTGGGCTGCAGATTTTTCCTCATTCAGTGCTTTGATTATATCATGCCATTTTCTTGCAACTTGAAAAGTTTCTGCTAAAAAATTTGCTGATAGCCTTATGAAGTTCCCTTTTTATGTGACTATCATCTTTTGTCTTGCTGTTTTTAAAATTTTTCTTTATCACTATATTTTGTGATTTTTAATTATCTATATCTTGATGTGTATCTGCTTTTGTTGACTTTGTTGGGGGTTCTTTGTGCCTCCTAGATCTTGATATCTGTTTCTTTCCCCAGATTAGGGAAGTTTTCAGCTATTATCTCTTAAGATATTTCATCTGCCCCCTTTTCTCTCTCTTCCTTTTCTGGCACTCCTATAATGTGAAAATTACTACGTTTGGTGAAGTCACTATGTTCCCTAAGTCTATTCTTGAGTATTTTAATGTCTTTTTTTGTTTCACTATTTTATAACAACTTTACTGAGATATAATTTGTATGCTATAAAATGAACTATTAAAATACAGAATTCCCTTGACATTAGCACATTAACAGAGTTGTGCAACTATCACTACTCTCTTAATTTTTGAAATATTTTTTATCAATTCATAAAGAAAACACTAATCTATTGGTAGTACCTCCCCATTATGTCTGACTTTTTTCATTAAGTAAAACGTTTTCATTTCCTTCATGCTGTAGTTTCTGTTAGTACCTCATTTTTTTTTTCATGGATGAATAATATTCCAAGCAAGGATATATCATATTTTGTTTATTCATTCATTCATTCATCGATGGATAATTTAGTTGATTTTACTTTTTGTTATTTTATTTATAATCTTTTTATATTCTTATGGTTAAAGTACGTTTTTATAAACAGCATAGAGTTGGATCTTGCTTCTATATTGATTCTAGCATTCTCTTTTCTTTAAATTGTTTTGTTTAAACCATTATAATTAAGTGATATGATATAGTTTCTATTTGTTGCTATATTTGCTCTTTTTTTTCTTTCTATTTCTCTTTGCTTATTTTGGAGTTGACCTTTTAAATGACATATTTATCTCCACAATTGCCTTAATATTTATATCTCTTTGAAGTATATTTGGGTGGTGGTTAATCAGGTTTATAGGATTCATCTTATTTCATAAGAACATGCCTTCAGATAACTTTATGACATTCATATGTAGTATAAAGACATAATGACAGTATAGTCCCAATTCAATCTTCCCATACTTTCTGTCATTTTGTTATACATTTATTTTTACATATTTTATTTCAATTAATTTCATTTATTTTTGCTTTAGACAATCAGTTATATTTTTAGGAAATTAAATAATAAAAAGTGAATTTTATATTCATCCTCATTAATAGTCCTCTTCATTTTTATTTTTATGGATTCAAATTGCATTCTGTTATTACATTCTTCTGGCTAACAAACTATTTTTAACATCCTAGAGCAGGTCTACTAGTGATGGATTTTTTCTTTCTTTCTTTTTTTTTTTTCCCCAGAGAAATGTCTTTATTTCCCCTCTATTTTTGAAAGATATTTTCACAATGTATAAAATTCTGGATTGATTAATTTTTTCTTGTCTTTTGACACTTTAATGTTGTCATTCCTTTATCTTCTGGTTTGTATAATTTATAATGAGAAATCTTCCTAATTCTTATCTTTGTTTCTTTGTATATAATCTCTTTCTGTTCATCACTGGTTTCAGAAGTTTGAACATGAGATGTTTAGGAATTTATATATGTGTTTTGTATTTATTCCAGTTGTAATTCTATGAGACTCTTGGATTTGTGGTTTGGCACCAATCAAGAGAATTTTGGAAGATTCTCTTGCATAATATCTTCAAATTTCATTGATTTCTTTCTGTTCTTCTTCTGTTATTCCATATGTGTATGTTAGGTCATTTGATATTTTTTCACAGAAAAAATATTTTTCCTATTTGTTTCATTAATTTTTATCCTGCATCATCAATTTCACTATCAATTTCATTTCAATTTTCCGTCTACTAATAAGTTCACCAAAGTCATTTTTTTAACCTCTCATTCTGTTTATTTCTATAATTTTCATTTGATTTTTTTTCTTAGTTTTATTTGTTTGTTGAAATGATCTGCCTGATCACATATGTTGCCCACTTTTTCCACTGGTGCTTTTTACATATTAATCATAATTATATTAATTTTTCTATTTGATGATTTCAACCTCTGGTTCATATCTATGTCTGCTTGTTTTGATTTTTTAAATTGCTTCCCATATGCCTCATAAATTGTTTTTTTTTGAAAGCTGAAAATTTTGTGTAGGAAGTAGAAACTGAAATAATGCATTTTGTTTTGTTTTGTTTTTTTTTTGCCAGGCCTTTATTATAAGTGGTTAGACTTATTAGGAATTGAACTGAGTATAAGCTTCAGGTTCTTCTAATGCAGTATTCTTTAATGGAAACAGAATATAAAACATATGTAATTTAAAAGTTTTCAGCAGCTTTATTTTAAGTTTTTTAAATTATTTATTTATTATTTGAGAGACAGAGCTGAGCAAGAGAGAGAGCATGAGTGAGGGTGGAGGAGCAGATGGAGGAGAAGCATGCTCCCAAGAGCTCTGTCAGGAGCCTGATTTGGGGCTCAGCTAGATCCTAGGACCCTGAGATCATGACCTGAGCAGAAGGCAGACACTTAACCAACTGAGACATCCAGGCACTCCTCAGCAGCCTTATTTTAGAAAAGTAAAAATAGAAGTGAATTTAATTTAATAATTTTTTAATATAACCCAGTATATCCAAAATAATACCAACACATAGTTCTAGTTACATTTAAGTGCCCAATAGCTACATGTGTTTTGTGACAATAATATTAGATAACAAAATTTGAATATTTCCTGTGTGTAGGGTAGAAGTTGGTTTGTCCAAGAGTTTTGCTCAATGTCTTTTCTAGCCTTACCTTTAGATTTTTTGTTAATGCCTATCCTTTGGGAAATCTTCTCTCCATGTTCTTGACCCTCCCCTAGTAGTAGTACACTGCTGTTACTTTATTAATTAGGTGACTGGTAGTGGGCACTGGTGGGACGTTCTTTGTTGTTTTGGTTCAGCATTATTCTTGGCCAGTACTTTTTCCTTGCCTCTCAGGGTTGGGGCTTGCTTAATAATTTTTTTCTTCTCTCTAATGATCTGGACTCAATGTATATTTCTGCCCTCTCCAGGGTTAGAGAATGTTATTTGTTTTCTTATTCCAGTCACACAGTGTTGTTACCTGTGCCTTAAGTGTGTTGGTGTTTTCTTCATCCCCCCAGAGACTTATAGCTTTGTTCCATAGTAAAGATAAGGGAGACGGATACAGGTAGGTCTTTGTGCCCCCTTTCTTCACGGTTGCTGTTCCACTCCCCTGGGCCCTGTACTACAACAATGACTTTCTCAAGACTCTGGTCCTACCCCCAATTCTGGTAATATCCAGTGAGGTTTGTGGAGAGTCTGACAGTAAATGCAATTTACTGGTGTTTTTGCTTCCTGAGAGCCATATGCTGTCACGCTAGCTCACATTCTACCTTTAGCAAGCTGGTAAATTTTAGTAGAATTACCCTCACTAACTTGTATAATGTTGGGTATCATCTGCCTCAGCTAATCAAGAGATAGTGTGCTGTTTCTCCTTGGAAACATTTGTTTTTCCTTAGATTTAAGGTTATTTGCTTGCTTTGTGATTCTGTTATCTTATAGATTCCAGAGACATTGTGATTTTGCAGATTTTTCTATTTTCTTAATGTAAGGGGAAATGACACTGTTTTCGGCTTTCTCCATCCCAAGCAGAAGCTAGAATTTCTGATGCTTACTTTTGAGAAATATAACCCTATTCTTTTGGAATCACCAATGTACCTCACTGGAAGTTACTGATCTTTAGAGAATAAAGTCTAACTCTTATAATAAAACCCTTCAAGTCATACTTCATAATGCTTCAGTTTATGTTGAGAAACAATATAATTTAGTTTTCCAAAATTTAAGTATAATAACTTAAAAATCCTTTTTAGTACCACAACCCGCCCCCCACACCGCCTTCAAAGAGGCTGATACCTCAAATAAAGGGAGGACTGTCCCTCTTTCCACTTCCTGGCGCATAGGAATCAATGTCATAGACATTTTTTGAGTAGAATAATGGGGGTTTATTGGTGTCATGGTGAGTAAGCAAATGAGACTGGGCAGTGACAATCTCTATATGCTCTCAGGCATGTGGAGCCACACTCTGTGATAGGGTGATATATAATTGGATATCCAGGGTTGATGCATTTACATTGTTTTACAAGGGAACAAGCTCAGACCATGTATTAAAGATTTATGTAGCCAGTACACTGGGCACTAAACATAGGTTAAAAATTTTTTTTTTGGAATAAATTGTTTCTAATCTGACACTTTTACCTCCAGGTATGGATTGTTGCAATGACCTCAGCTTACAAATCACAGCTACTAACTAATGGACACTATGAGCCTGTGGCTTTATTGACACACACCATTTTTTGTGAGTGTTTCATGTTGTCTTTTTTTCTTTTTTTTTGCTGAAGCTTGCTGTGACAAGTTAGAGCCCATCTGTCTGCTCAGTAAAAAGCAAAATAACAAACATAACATAGGAAACGTTCAGATATCCAAGATTGTTTTCTACCATTTGATTTTATAAATATGCTAACATTTAGAACTGATAAATAAATGAAATATGGGTAGGACCTTGAAATTGGGATCATCTTTATGAGAACTGCATGATGGCAACAATATTTTTAAATGGTTATTTGTTTGTACTCACATTTGTTATGCATCTTATATTTAAGTCACTACCTCTCCAAAAGGTTCCAATGCTGTGAAATGAATTAGCTGTCATATTTTATACCAGTAGGGAAGCAAAAGAGCTGCCTCTCTCTTTAGAGCAGGATTGGTACAGGAAGATGTGGACATGTGGTATGACTGGTATTTTTTTCCTCATCTAAGATTTTTTTTTAATTAAAAAAATCCTCCCTTCACTATATATATTTTTTCTACTATAGTTATTGAGATATTATGATAGAAAAATTTGTCTGTGATTAGATGTTGATTTGTGTACCTTTTAAAATCCTTAGTTGTCACTATTAGGAGGTGGATAATTTTTTTTTTTTTTTTGTCTAGGCTGCCCATTGCTTTTTTTGTAGTGTTACACCTGTGCTTGGGGGATGCTCTGTGTTTTTTTGTTTAAGGTAAATTTAATTGAAAGAGTTAATAAATTAACAAAATAACTTAATCAGGGGCAATATACATTTGACACATTTTGTGCTCCTTCCCCAGCATATACCGTTGTCTCCCCCAACTTTTCACAAAATACCTTGTATGTATGTATGTAGAAGGTTAAGCCTAAAAAATGTGCTCAATTGAATTCATGAAACCAGATCAGCTGACTGTGGGATACTCTCCTAATGATGGCATTTGACTATGAGATTCTCCCTCAACCTTCCTACCTTCCTAAATACTGCCTAACTTTGGCTCTAAAGCATGCATGAGCTAAAATATTGTGTAGTTCTTATACAAAAGACTTATAAATACCCACCATTATTGATGTTATTAATATTCTTTTGTTTTAAAGAGAAGAGTACCAGCTCCTCTCATCTTGAGAGCAAATAACACAACTGTAAAAGCTGTTGCCAAGCAACCTACATTCACAGCTCAGATGGGCTGAATTGTTTATATTCATATGTGGATAAAATTGACCCACTCCTTCTTTGAAAAAGATATATATGAAGTCTTTGAGATATTTCTACCAATATTTTAGGGTATGGGCCATGGCATTGTTCTGTAGGAGGTTCCAAAGCTAACACATTGGATGTATATACCTCTTTCACTACTCTTGCCAATTTAGAGTATAGGTATCTGGTTTGGGTGTGTTTCTGCATTAGATTGTGAGTTTTTGGAGGACAAGGATTGTTCTCCTCACACATAAAAGGATCCTATACATAGCTAGCATTCCATAACTGTGTGATAAGAGATGTGTTAAAAATGATCTATACAGTGTCTGTGCTATAGACACTTTCTGCAAAAAAAAATTATTTGCTAAAACTTAGGAAGAAGAAATTTTTAAATTAAAGAATCCAGCAATATTAAATTATGATAAGCCAAAACTCAAGCAATAAGTTTAAAAAAAAACTAGAATTACAACATTTTAGAATTAGAAGAAACTTTATGGGACACTTATTCCAGTGGTCTCAAACTTAGTTCTTAGTTGAAACACCGAGGAGTTTATACAGTTAACTGGTCTAGGATAAAGTTTTGAGTTGGAGTATTTTTTTTTTTTTAACATTCCTCAGGTGATTCAACTGTAGGATTGAGAACCACTAATATAGTCCAACAGTCTCATTCTATGGTGGAGAAAATAGCCCCAGAAGATTGAGAAGTGTGAGATTGTAAATAGAACACAAGCTCTGGAAGTCACTGCAAACTACCAGCTAATGTGTGATTTTAGCCATCAGTTCATCATTGTAAAATGGAGACAATAATATCTGTTTGTGGGACTTCTGGAAAGATTGAATGGAGTGACATATATATTACAACTGGAATCATGCCTGGTGGGAGCCTGGCAAAAATTGACCCTTATCTTAACAATTTTATGGGTTGCAAACATAACTTGAATAGAACCTTGATCCACTGATTGCCTGAGCCTTCAGTACCATGGAAAGCAGCTTTAGCTCTGATGTTTTTACTGGAAAGGAGGAAGCTTTAATAGATCTGTTAAGATCCCTGTAGGAAACACAAGAAGCATCCAGAAGGGTAAATGAAGAGAATTTAATGAATAAACTTTTTTCAAAGGTATAGTAAAGTTAAGGGGACCACCATAGTACCATGAAGCAAAATAGGGCCTGCCAGATAATGAGGTCAGAGTGGTCACTGGAACATGGTATGGCCTGTGGCTGCAAGAAATAGGTCACCAGGAAGAAGCTGCACCCCATTTAAAGGAGCAGAGCTAGTAACCAAACTGCAGCCTGGCAGGAAGAGGAAGTGGGAATGGATCTCTCTCTCCTGCTACTCTCCAGGTTTCTGCTGGTGATCACATTGGCTAAGACAGGGGACAAGAAAGCCCAATTGATAGAATTTGTAACGGTCAGTCTCCTAGTGTGCAGAGCAGGGGGGAAAAAAGGAGAAGGCTCTGACAGGTAGGCAGCACTATGCTGAGTACTTTATGTGCATGATGTCTTTAAAGCGCGTGTTGCTTTGGGGCTAATCCAATTGAACATAAATTGTCTGAAATTACTGACATTCTCTGTGGCACAGCTTTCAATGCTAGGAATTCACATATATCCATACTAACTTTGTCCTGAAATAAACGTTCTCAGGCAGTAAAACCTGAACTTCACAGCTGAATATGTGTCCACTATAGAAGATGCACAACTTCCACTCTGGCAAATGGCTGGCTTTGTTGGAGTAGATTCAGCAGGGAAATCAGCATACAAAGCCTGCTAGCCAGGGATACAGCATACAAAGCCTGCTAGCCAGGGATACAGAATAACCAACATCCACTCCTGCCTCAGCAGCTGCCTGCTTTTCCTGAGCCGTCTGTTCACCTCTTGGTTTTGTAATTTATCCACAAAGAAATGAGAAGAACACCTGTTTCTCATTACAAGATTGAGATGTTTTGAGGGAAAAGAAGATCATTCTTATGGAATAAAGATGCTGTCTACTTAAATACAAAGCTGAGGCAGGAGCCATTCTATTGGCTCTAATTTTAGTCAGGAAAGAGGACACATAGAAGATACCTGACATTTTATTTCTTTTAATAAACCTATTTTTGAGAATCACCTGGAGAATCAGAGGAAAATAAGCAGGCTTTGCCTTTGAGGAGTTCATGGTCTTGTGGGAGGAATCATAAATGAAACCTTTCTTAAAAGGGAATAATATTGAATTAGATGAAGGTTTTGTTATCTCTTTAAAATGTGCTTTTATGCCCCAGGACAAACCATAAGTGACTCTTAATCTCACAAAACAAACTGAGGGTTGCTGGGGGGAGGGTTTGGGAGAAGGGGGTGGGATTATGGACATTGGGGAGGGTATGTGCTTTGGTGAGTGCTGTGAAGTGTGTAAACCTGGTGATTCACAGACCTGTACCCCTGGGGATAAAAATATATGTTTATAAAAAATAAAAAAAATGTGCTTTTATATGTATTAAACTGGTGATAGCTAGCTATCTATATACTTATTCATCTACCTGTCTACTTAAATTTTGCTAGAAGCTGATCTGTGTAAATTCTTTTTTTTTCCCAAGATTTTATTTATTTATTTGACAGACAGAGATCACAAGTAGGCAGAGAGGCAGGCAGAGAGAGAGGAGGAAGCAGGCTCCCCACTGTGCAGAGAGCCTGATGCGGGGCTCAATCCCAGGACACTGGGATCATGACCTGAGCTGAAGGCAGAGGATTTAACTCACTGAGCCACCCAGGCACCCCTGTAAATTCTTTCAGTACTTCAAATGCATCAAATTCTGACCAAGAGTACCTCTTGTACCTCTCCTGCCTGACAAGGCCTTCCCTTAAAATTTCCAAGGTTCTCGAACCATTCGTATCCATACCTTGGTTCTTTCCACAACACCAGGTGACTCTCCATTGGCTGAAGTCTTGTTCTGAATAATTTATCCTAACTCAGTTTGTCATTCTTTTATGGTAAATTTCCCTGTATTAACCCTACTTAGCATCCTCATCTCCTTTGCCAACTGGCAGGGGAGAAATTTTATGCAGTAATTTTATAAAATTCCTATTTTGGGGACCTACAGACAATGAATGTTCTGTTGCTTTTTTTCTCTTTGTTTAATGCTGGAGGGTGTGACTTTTTCAGTAACTGGGATATTAAGACCAAGAACCAGGGAAATCTTAGGCTTATGAATAAATTCTCAGCCAGATTTATGACAGCTTAAAGTAAGAGATATCTCACAATAATATTGAGGGGGAATGAAGACCTCATAGTTGACATGACTGTGATCCAGAGGTGAAAGGGATAGCATTCCTAGGAGTAGCTTGAGCAAAGTTTCAGGGTCAGGTATGGGCACAGTGTGCTCAGGGGTACAGGGACAGCAACATCCTGTCTGGGATTAAGAGTTCTTGGTGGGATGGATTATGTCATCTAGCATTTATGGTGTGCCCACTGCCTATCTGGATCTGTGCCAGGTCACTTTTATTTATAACTTCCATTTTAGACTGAATGCTTTTGTTCTGCCCTCCAAATTCTTATGCTAAAATCCTACCTTCTAGGGCACCTGGGTGGCTAAGTTGGTTAAGCGTCTGCCTTTGGCTCAGGTCATGATCTCAGGGTCTTGGGACTGAGCCCTTCATCAGGATTCCCGCTCAGGGGGGAGTTTGCTTCTCCCCCTCCTTCTGCTCCTCCTTGCTCCACTCATTCTCTCAAATAAATAAAATCTTTAACCCTCCTCCCCCCCAAAAAAACCCTCTTTACCTTCCCACAAATATAAAGGCCTTTAGAAGCAACTTAGGTAATGAGGGTAGAGGTTCCATGACTGGGATTAGTGCCCTTATAAAAGAGATACACCGGAGAGCACCCTCACTCTCTTTCCACTGCATGAGGATTTAATGAAGAAGGGTCCATCTCCAACACAAAAGAAGGCCCTCTCTAGAACTCAACTATACGGACATCCTGATCTCAGATGTTCAGTCTCGAGAACTCTGAGAAGTAAATTTCTGTTGCTTGTAAGCCACCCAGTCTATGGTATTCTGTTATGACTGCCTGAGCTAAGACAAGCTCAGATCTTCATGATACAGAAAATTGTGTTACACAGCTAGCAAGCAGTAGTGTCCTCTTAGGTGCTTAGCTCTGTCTGCTTTTTATCTCTTCCTGGCAGTATGGTGCCTTATTTTATAATGTCAGATTGGTGAAGGAGGATCAGATGTCAGGGTTCCTTGAGAACCAGAAATAAATAGTATGGGAAAGCTCTGGATGGCATTAGAAGCAATTTTTATGTGCATCATAATTTTAGGAGAATATTTTCTGAAATGATCATACCCCGCCTCCAAAGATTCTTCAGCACGCTAAACACATTTCAATTTTTTTTTGACTCTGCAAGTATTTTTTTATTCAAGTATTCACCCACTATAAAGTCAGTTGCATAAAATTCCTGTGTTCTGTCCAAATCCTCCTGAATCTGGTGACTATTTTTCTCTATTCATTGCCTGAGAAGTAGTAAGGATAATAAAGAGAATGAGAGATGGCCAGCTTCTACTGTGTCTTCTATCTTGTAGCACTTTTTTTATATTGGCTATGTGTCTGAAGGCTTAATAATGTTGTCCCTTTCCCATCTCCACCCTTTCAGAAAGAATTTTACACCACACTAAATATGCAAGACCTTGATATTATGCAATGTGAAGTATAGGAATTGCTTAATGCAGAGAAGAAAAATTCTTTAGAGAATACATATGATATGTTTATCATGTTCAGTCCAGGGAAGGTCTTTATATATAGAATCAGAGGTAATTTAGAGGCAGTGGCAGCAAGGCTTCCAGTAATCTAGATCTTGGTTAATGTAGGAGACTTTGTTAAAAGGCATACTGAATGCCAGAAATGGATTTATACTGGTGAAATTGTTGTCTTAATTAGCACTATGAGTATTAGTAAATGGGCCTTCATTGGTGAAATAAAATGTATTCAAGATATGGCTTGGCTAAAATATTTTAGAGATACCCTAAATAGGGGAGAAGAATCTAGTTATGGCTATGGTCTGTAGC
Organism: Mustela nivalis; assembly: GCF_964662115.1. Lineage (NCBI taxonomy): Eukaryota > Metazoa > Chordata > Mammalia > Carnivora > Mustelidae > Mustela > Mustela nivalis. The sequence continues at coordinate 55,999,772 of NC_139024.1, read as the reverse complement.
CTCAAGAAAGTTTCTAGGCTCAATTCTAAAGTGGTACTCTGTCCAGCCATTGGTTGAAGATAATGTCTGTTTCCCTAATGGAAACCATAGGGAAAACAGAATCCTATCTCTGGAATGTTATTGTATCTGCCTTGAGTAATTTTTTTCAGGGCTGGTATAATTAAAGCACCTCAAGTAATGCAAAAAAATGGAGAATCTTTTGACTTAAATAATGTAAATCATGAACTATATTGTGCCTTCTACCTAATAAATATTTGTTCAATAAATATCTATGTGTTTAGCAGAAGTAGCTAAACTTTAAGTACTTCAGATCTTTAAAGACCACTGTTACAAGTCAAAAGAACCCAAGAGGTCTTAGATCAGTTGGTGACAGTTAAACTTACTTATATTATATTACTTTATTGGCTATGCAGGTTTTTGGGGGATTTAGACAGTACTGATAACTTTGTTATATATATATATAATTATAACTATATAGTCTATATAACTATAATTATATATATATATATATATATATATATATATATATATAGAAGCAAAACCAGAAATATAGCCATTAGCCCTGTTCATCTGTGCTGCAGCCATACCTCTGGGTAGGTATCACCTATCACTGATAATTTAAGAAGAGCTAAAATTGTAGATTTGATGACTGTGCCTGTTATGCCACTTCTACCCCCAACTTGATTTGTTTTTTTCCAAATCGATAGCTCCTGCATTTATTATGAATTTTTGTCAGTAAGAGTAAGTTTTGTTATTTGGTAAAATGATAAATTATTCTTTTGTTTTTAAGGTTAATTGCCATTCCTTTGTCCCATTCATGCTTTAATATTTCCTAATAGGTACAAGTAAACAAACCATTGAAAACATAAATACAATTGTGTGGGAAGATAGTGTAAAATAAAGATGGCAAATTCATTTACGTTTAGGGGCAGGAATGGTAATATAAATGTACAAGAAGTAGGTATAAAGCAATAAGGAAAAAAGGATCTGTGGCCTCATTAAAAAACATTTTTAATACTTTTTTGAGCTGTTCAAATAAAACTGACCTCTGGGTGCCATGGATTGTACCAAGCAAAACATTGGAAATGAAATTGATGCTTTCTATAATTCAAGGTTTTTATGAATAAATATCTCGAAAAGATTGATATTCTCTAGCTTTAAAATATTTATCCTAGTTGTTGTTTATTTATATTACCAAAAATGATGTAAGGATAGAAATAGGTGGCTTCTAAGGCCCAGAGAATATGACCAGATTTTATACAGACTGAGACAACTATAGCAGGATCATAGAGCATGGTTAAATATTCAAAACCTCCATCTTTCTGTCACAAATGTATAGTGAGTGCATTCATTTTCCCAGAATACCTACATTTTATAGTCTTGTGATTAACATTCATATGGTAGTCATTATAGTTAGAAGTAAAATATAATTGAAAAACCTATGAGGAAAAAATACTTTTCTAATAACTACAAGCCAAATGTATAAATCTTATAAGATAGAAACTTCTTCTTCAACTGTCTGATATTTATGATCTTGGTGCCTTCGAAAAAGGTGACTTGTGAATATTTATCTTAGTGATATAACAACATATAGTACCCTCATTGAATTGTGTTTTCATGGCTCAACTTTTCTTAATCCCCTAAAGTTCCTGCTGTTAGAAACATTTAGCTGAATTACATTTATACTTTTTTAAATTCTATAAATATTAGGATCCACAACAACAAGAACAAATAAATAGGACAGCCTCTTTGTGCTTGGAATCTTATTCCATAACATTCCAGGAGAAAATTCTCAGTTATTAGGAAATACACTCTATCACTAGTGTATGGACTAATTTGCCTTCAACAACTCCACAACATATGGTTTGTACCTGCTGCTTAGGTGACTGCCAAAGTAGTTTGCTCTAGCTGAGAGCAATAGCTTTGTTGACAGATTCTTTGGCTTGGAAAGGCAGTAGAATTCCTAGATCAGGCTTTGGTGGAGGGGTTAGGCTCAACAGGAAGCTCCCCATCCAGGTGAGAAAGATGCCTCTGTGAAATAGCTTTGGAAGGTGGAGCTGATAATCTGGGGGAGTTGGTCTGTGGATGTACTCCTCAGCAAAGAGGAGATCAAAGGAATAATTAGGTTGAGAAACCAAGTGTTAAATATTATTTATTAATAGCTATACCTAGAATACATTCCACAGATAGGTCTGTTTTACCATGTTCTACCACAACTTGTGTTTTACACTTATTTCTTGATCAGTGCAACATCAAAAATGCCAGAACCATATTTTTTCACTTTGTATACTCAATACATGAAACACAACAGTATTTTATATATGTTGTCCTTTGATTAAACTGGACATAATAATAAAGACTCTTTTGGTTATAAATTACAGAAACAGATTTGTGACTTATGTGAAAAAGATGAATTTTAATCAGGTAAAGACCACATCTAGGTATCAGAAAAGTAGCTAGTGCCAGGCATATAAATGTCAATAGGATATTTTCCCATCACTAACCCTCTGCGAAATACTTTCCTCTCCCTCCATGGACAAGCTTCCTCTTCTCCTTCAGCTCTCATGGTAGTACACATGATTGTAAATAAGCACCTACATTTACATGGTATAAGGTCAGTCTTCCAGTAAGGGTAAAAAAAGTATCTTTCTCAGCCCCAAGTCTAAATTCTTTGAGAGGCTCTTCGTTATGGCTTTTGATCACCTGCCTCTTTATATCTGGCAAGGGTCTTGGACCACCAGGCTCACTGTAGCCCAATGATTGCATGGATGAGGGAAACAGTTTTTAGGAAAGTGTAAATGAAACAATTCTAAGAGTAGGTGGCTCATTACTTTAGAAATATCAGGGTCAAAGCAGCTTAAGAGATACATATGTGTATATATTATATTATATTATTATATTATATATATTTTTGTCTACTAAATACATTATATAATACTATGTACTGTATATAATAATCAATTATAACATAGAGCATATATCATAAATAATATATAATGTGCATTACATATATAAATATGTATATATATATTTATATATGTATAATGAGATCAATGTACCTTTTAGAGAGGCATCCTGCTCTTAGTTGCTGTACAACGAAGAAAAGAATCGTATGAGAGGTTTCTTCAAGAATCTTTTGTTGGAGTTGGGTCTTAGGAATTGGGCAGGAAATAGATCCTTTGTTCCGGTGAAGCACTAGGTCTCCAGACAGGAGCTGTTGCTTAATAAAGGCTTCCTTCATTGCGTCCTGCCTCCCTCTCTCCCTTCCTTTTCTCCCCCTGCTTCTTATAGGGTAACTCATAGCTGTGTGGCTGCTTCCATTTCTAAAAGGCCCTGCTAGTGAAAGAACATAGGCCTCATGAATGAAAAAAGAGTTGTAAAGATATGAGGAAAGCTATATAAATTACTGCTAAGATAAGTAAATTGGATTGGTGATAAATATAGTAGAGGGAGGCATATAGAGGTTTCATTGTATTTATGTCAATTGTTTTAGATATTGAAGACTTTATATGCACGTTTGCTATACTACACAGGTATTTTGGTATCCCCAGAGTTTACTACATATTTTTGATATATTTAACATTATGTTGAGCTCTTGTATTGTTCTACGCCCCGTTCTTAGCATTTTACTTACCATCCATTTAATTGACATAATAACTTGTTAGCCTCTTTTAATAGAGAGAAAACTGAGTCATAGAGGTGTTAAATAACTTGACAAACATCACACATGTATTGTGAAGCTGGGACTGAGCCTACTTGGTTCCAGAGCTCACCTTAGTGTACAGTCCATATAAATTTTGCCTACCTTTTCTGTGCAGTTACAGTGGCATGACAAATTATGTAGCTGATAAAGTTAAGGAACATATTACTGGAAATATTTTAGTGAGAACTATGACGTTATTATATAAAGGTGAGGAAAGGCATACCACAACTTTCTGTGCTTTTTTTGGCTCTAAGGTGACAGATGGGACTATTTTTAGGAAGATAAGTGTCTTAAAGAACTTTGGGGTTTCTAACATTTCATTTTTTAGTTCAGATGCAGTCATTTGATTAATGAAGTACTAGTGTGTTTCCTTAATTTTCAGCCTTAAAAATAAGATCACTGGAAGAATCTATGATAAGTTTAAGTAGCAAATATAGTAGGCATGTATCTCTTTCCAAATAGGACCATTTAAATGATCAGAATTGTCTACATTAAAACTGTAAACCTATGTTATGGCACTTCTGTCTTTTACCTCCCCACAAGAGGATATCTTAAATATCAACTCTACTTTTAATTGGCTGATGTCACTAAATCACCAGTCAAATAACTTCCAAATTAGTTTTCTAATTAGCTTGTCTAACCTCAGAGTCCTTTTATGTTTGTCCTTGCATTAATTTTATGTTCAGATGTGACTGACATGTTCACAAATGGACAGCCGTAGAGAAAGTAGATCATACACTATTCTTCTTTGAATTATCTGCAACCTAATATTCAAATAGTAGAAGTGAAGGACAGACTCACTGTATATATTTGGCAGGTGTTAGTTGGAAACTACCTTAGGCCAAAATCAGCAGAAGCTCTGTTTTCACAGTTGTTCATAAGCATCACATGAAAGTAAAGACACCTTATCTATCTGATCCGGTCTCAGCATTTGATTGGGGTATTTGGATGAATCCAGGGCAGAATGTGTGCAGAGTGAACTTAGAAATCAACTCGGATCTTATCTTTTATCTACTTTGATCCCTTGCATGGCTTCCCATCTCATTCAAAGCTCATGCCCAAATCCTCCATGACCTGGTCTCCTTTGGCTGTATCTTTTAACCCTGATGCCAGTCACTCTTTGTTGATTTCACCCAGCACAACCCTACCAGGCACCTTTGCATTTATAGTTCCCTCTGCTTGGAAAACTCCTCCTCAGACATTCCCAAGGCTCACACCATCTCCTGCTTTTTGTTCTAATTCAAATTTTGTTCTAATTCAAATGCAGCTCAGTAAAACTTTCCCTAACTACCCTCACAGAAGTGTCATCCCCTGTCACTGGTGCTTCTTTCTTTTCTTTCCTAAGAAGTTATATCTGCCTTTACTTTTGATATATTTTACTTGCTTTTCTTATTGATTGTTTTGCCTATGAATTTAGATATTTTTGTCTGTTTTACTCAACTGGTATAACCTCAGAGTCTAGAATAGTGCCTCGGTAAAATAATGGTTGAATAAATAAATAAGAACAGACGATATATACAAAAAGTAGAGTTAAGAAAGGAGAATGTGATTAACCCTCCAATGGTATTAGAAAATTTTGGGAAGACTTCCTGGAAGAGGTAACATCAAATCTGGGGTTTTAAGGATCAACAGGATTTTTCCAGGGGGGCAGTTTGAAAGAGGGCATTTCATACAGTTAAAACAACATGATACAAAAACTACATATAATGTGTTTGGGAAATTCCAAGCTTTAAAATATTGATGAATATTGATGAATACTAATATGTATTAAAGTAAGGATAGTATAATTTATTCTTTAAATAATAGAAAGCCCATGAGGAGTTTCAAGCATGAATGATAAGAGAATCATGCTCTGCTCTGGTAGCAATGGAGAACATGGATTTGAGGAAATTGAAGTTTGACTTAAGACTAAAAGCTTTAACGATAATGTAAGCTAAGAAGATGAGAGACTGTACTATAGAGTGTGTGTGGAGGGGTGATAACAAAAAGTCTTAACAGGAATAGATGATTGAGAGTGTGTGTGTGTGTGTGTGTGTGTGTGTGTGCATGTGTGTGTGTTTGGGGAGGAGTATTAGAGGAATGGAGGAGCTGAATTTATAATGTTGATGAATTATCCAGTCTATCTCTTATTTGTTGACACTGATACATTTCTTAGGATAATTTCTGAGTGTTCACCTTCATTTGATAGATCTTGAGAGTTCTAGAGCACTGGTTTATTGCTAATGGGATTAATGGGATGCAACTAATATAATAGACCTTTCTTTCTTAAAATCAATGAAAATATCAGCAAAGCAGTCTAAGATATATTTTTTCTCAACATGCATAATCTTAAAACTTTCTGTAAGATCTCAAGACTGTTGAATTTATTTTGAAGTTAATGGAAAACTTTGATTTTGATTCACTCAAATAAAACAAAAACTATTCTCTGACAAATCTTCTGCATAAAATTATTTTGCATATGAAATATATCAATGTTTGCTATTTTCAGCTCAGTGTGCATTATTTAATAGAAAGAGGATAAACCTTACATCACAGTGACCTGGTCTGAATATCATACCTGCAAGATGGCCTTTGGCAAAATTACCAGATCACCATGAATCTTACTTTTCTCATCAGTAAAATAAAAATAATACCTACATCATAGGATAGTTTTGAGGCTTAACTGAGCCAATATATAAGTGTAGTGTCCTTCAATTAGAATAATAAAAATTGATTCCAGCTAATGAGAGCAAAGGATTTATCAGAAGGAATTCAGGACTTAAAATATTGATAAGAAGCTAGAGAATGGGCAGCAACGGGCAGAAACTACAGCAACAGGAACCACAGCAACCACCAACCTAAACAGGTCTGGATGCCACCACTAGAAAGGGTCTGTGCCAACTGTTTACAACTTTTCATCTTTGTATCACCTGCTCAATATTCTAAATCTCAGGAAGGAGTATTTTGTTGGCTGATTTGGCTTCTCTCAGCTTCCATACCAGGAGGCTGATCTAGGAATTTCTATCTCAAGACCTTGAAAGGAAATTTGGACGCTTGGAAAAGTAAAATGAATTCTTGCTAGCCAAAAACATGAACCTGATGACTTTGGAGCTGTTTTGACCATAATCCACAGCGAAAAAAATACATTTTATATCATGACCTGAGGTTCACAGATGGCTATGTATGTGTGTATTTCTATATAACCGAGACCAGAGTTTCTCTAAACTTTTTCTTAGCATATGTGTTGTACTCAGTTTCATTTTATTTTATTCTATTTCACTTCTTAAAAGCTTGCTTCACGGGCCATCTTGTTGATTTTCTGACTTATGAATGGGTTTCAATACACAGGCTGAAAGCATTTTATTACAATATAATATCAGCGAATGATAGGAACTCTGTAAATGTCAAGTTCTCTTGTACCACCTTTCCCCCTTCATGCTCCCTCCCACTTTCCCATGGAATAAAACTGCAGACAGTGGCTAATAACCAGACACTTGAAGTCTCTTTCATTTTACTGACCTAGAGATACAGTGTTAATCATATTTTCCTAAACAAAGGAGTTTATTTAAAAATTAGGATGTTTAAAAGAAACAGGTTATAAAGAAAAACAGTACTGAAGCAGTGGTAGAATGAAGAGAATAAGGTCTGATTTAAGCCTCAGCAAAACCAGGATTTCCTTTCTGAAATAGCATAGAATAATTATTTGTTCCACACACGGCATCTATTGCTGTTCTCTGGGATAAGACTTGGAAGATTAAGCACACCTTTTCTCAGTTTCCCTGTATCGAAAGAGGTGTTTGGCCTTTTTTCTGTACAAAAATGTATTTTGATCTAAAATATTGGGTTTGTTTTTTGAGTGAGTGGCTTGAATTAGTAAAATAATGGATTCACTTGTTTATTTCATGTGTGTGTGTGGGAGGGGGGGGTCATTTAGCCCCCAAAGCATTAGGCTCATAATGGGTTTGTCCAGAAGGACTTGAATCGGTTTATATGCTTCAAATACAAGAAAAGTCATAGGTTTAAAATGCTATGAATTGCTTTTTGGTCACTATATATTGCTTAAACCATGTCAAAAAAACGTCCATCATGCATCCACACTAGCGTGCCTCAGTTGGTTGTCACTTCTCAGCAATCTTTTGGTTATTGTTTATTGTTTATTGATACCCTATCCCATTTCCAAGGAGAACTGTGGCAGTTCCCCCTAGATTCAAGCCGTCAGCACTCAATCTACCCTTGTCAAATCCTGAGTGATTTCCCCAATTTGTGTTTGAGGTATACCTCATCGAAACTCCTCTGTTTTTCTGTCTTCAAAGAACTCTGTGTCTTTCCACCAGAGATGCCTCTGATCTTAAGATATAATGTTTCTCAGTCTCATTTCTTCTTTCCTCTTCTGTAACCTAAGCCCCTGTGTTTGTTTCCTCTCATGTACATGTTCAAATTGTCCTTCTCCACTGGAAGTGTCTTCTCTTCTTATAAACTTCTCAGATACCATAACAAACATCTTTGCTCAACTTTCCAGTTCTCATAAACTGTCATACTGTAACTCTCCTTTCCTTCAAATGCTACTTTCTTGAAAATGCATTCTTGTTACTTCCACTTCTTCATATATATTCTTTTCTGTGTCCCTAGCCAAGCTTTTACCTCACCAGTCTCCTGAAACTGTTCTGAGTCTTCATGGTAAGACTCTGCAGGAGGTGTTTTTTTCAGTTGGTTTCCCTCACAAAGCTTTATTCTAGTTCCTTGACTCCTTCTCAGTTCTCTGTCCTGGAACTGTACCCTGAGGAGTAAGCATTCTCTAGAGCCCTTTCCTGACATCTCCTGGGATGGCAGTTGGGGAGAGGATTCTGGAACCATATGGCCTTAGGTTTGGGATCTGCCACTAGGAGCTGTGCCATCTTGCCCAATTTACTTGTCATTTTCAACTTTGTAAGATGGAAATAATAATAGCACCTATATCCAAGGGTTTCTTGAATATTAGATGAGACAATGTCAGTAAGGGACATTAGGGAGTTTTTGCAGGTAGTAAATGTCAGCATCATTTCCCCCCCAATAAAATGGCAACCCTTCTGTTGCGGATGGGGAACCCTTTGCCAACTTCCTATAAGGAGAGGTCCTCCATGATAGCAAGCTAGACCTCTCTCTGGCCCTTTACTCTCTCTTCTCCTGGTATGTTAGGAGAAAGGGCCCTGGCATTTAATTTAACCCCCTCCTCTTCTTTTCTCTGCTTTCCTCCTTTTTACCCCAGACTTTGTGGGGCGGTTTGCAGTGGCTAAGTCTATAATATGCTGGGGTTCCATATTAGGAAGTCTGTTGCTGCAACATCCCTAAGCCATGACCTTCAATATTTTTTATACTTGTCTGCCCTCTCCTTTATCAACTTGTTGATCCAAAAGTTGGCCAGAGAAAAGAGAGTGCCAACTCATTAGGACCCCTCAAACCTCAACTTGTATTGTTTTCTTTTTGTCTGTTATATTTTATTTTAAATTCCAGTCCATCCCTGCTGTTGTCCATCCTATGTACTCCTGCCTATAATCTTCCTAATAAAAAGCTCTTATAGTGTCCTCTCTTTTACAACAAATACAATTGCTCCATTATTTATAAACTTGTGTGTGGATTTTCCTGAAAACATTCATGCTCCTCCACAGCATGGTCTGATTCTCCCACTGCTGCTTTTGTGTTACTTAGTGCTCCATATGAACTAGACTTTTTCCTGAACAGCACATAAATTTCTGCCACTGTGCCTTGACTTATGCTGTTTATTCAACTTAGAATAGTGTCTGATCTTTATTTTTTTTAATTCTTTTTTAAAAAGATTTTATTTATTTGTTATAGAGAACTAGAGAGAGAATGAACAAGCAGGGGGAGCAGTAGGCAGAGAGAGAAGCAGGTTCCTGGTGAGCAAGGAGCCCAATGCAGGGCTGTATCCTAGGACCCTGGGATAATGACCTGAGCTGAAGGCAGCTTCTTAACTGACTGAGCCACCCTGGCATCCTGTTTTGTTTTGTTTTTTTTTTATTCTGATAATATTCTGAGACCACCTCCAGGGTCATCTTTTCAGTAAAGACTTTCTTGACCCCCAGTCTGATATAATTTATTCCTTCTTTTGTATGTATTTTTCAATTCTTTGATGACACATTCTCCTAATTTTAAAATTTATAAATAGGCTATTTATTTTCCCTTGAACAGTAAGATCATAACCTATTTAAAAACAGGAGTTACAGCCTGTGTTTTAAAACTCCATAGTTTCTATTGAGCATTAAGCATGTAATCTTAAAGATCCTGTAGTTAGTAAGCGCTCAATAAAAATTTTGTGCTTTAAATTGAGATTAATATATAATACAGGATACCCATTGGACACATTTTCTACCTATTTTTTCCTCTGTTAAAAAAAGAATTTTTTCCCCAAGAAGATAACTGTGATTTTAGCTGCAGTAATAAGCCATTTCTTTTTTTCTTTCTTTCTTTCTTTCTTTTTTTTTAAAGATTTTATTTTATTTGTTTGACAGAGAGAGATCACAGGTAGGTAGAGAGACTGGCAGAGAGAGTGAGGGAAGCAGGCTCCCCGCCAAGCAGAGAGCCCGATGCGGGACTCGATCCCAGGACCCTGAGATCATGACCTGAGCCGAAGGCAGAGGCTTAACCCACTGAGCCACCCAGGCGCCCCTCTTTTTTTTTTTTTTTTTTTTTAAAGATTATGTTTATTTATTTGACAGACAGAGATCACAAGTAGACAGAGAGGCAGGCAGAGAGAGAGAGAGAGAGGAGGAAGCAGGCTCCCCGCTAAGCAGAGAGCCTGATGTGGGGCTCGATCCCAGGACCCTGAGATCATGATTTGAGCCGAAGGCAGAGGCCTTAACCCACTGAGCCACCCACGCGCCCCAAAGCCATTTCTTAACTTAAGGGCACAGTGGATACAGTTGTCTGAGTAATTTTCTTGAAGTTTCCAGGCTGAAAAAGTTGGTTAAGGTCTTAAAACTTGTAGTCGAATTAAAGGCAAAGGTAGCATTGGAATACTGGTTTGGCAGCAGGTACTTATTATGGCAGCAGTGAGATTCATGCAAAGTTTTCATTGAAAGCGAGTCCGTAAGCACTCAAAGAATGCCCTCACTGCTTGTTTTCTTTAATTCATTCCATAAAATATTTTTCATGGAATGATATGCACAAGACATTGAGCTAAGCATACTAGGTATTCAAAACCTAATTTAGAAAGGCCATAATATAAAAGATGGACAGCCTGTTATACTTGAGAAAGCTTTTCATGGACCTTTGCTTTCCCCATCATCAATGTATTGTTTCTGTTTTCTGTCATCGTTTCCTTCTTTCCCTTATTTCAGTTCCCTTCTTCCCTTTGGTTTTTAAGTCTTTTCCTTTTTTTTTTTTTTTTTTAAAGATTTATTTATTTGAGAAAGAGACAGAGAGAATGGGGGAGGCACAGGGGGAGAGTCTTCGGGTAGAATCCTGTTGAGCAGGGAGCCCTACATAGGGCTCTGTCTCAACCCATGAGGTCATGACCTGAGCTGAAGCCAAAAGTTGGACTCTTAATTGCCTGAGGCACCCAAGCGCTGCTATTTATAATTTTTTTTTTTAATATCCTGCACTCTTTTCTTCCTACATATATATATTTTTTTATTCTTGACTTATCTACCTGGGGATTTGTTCCACCAGATTGACTTCAGAGAGGTCACTGGAAGCAAAGAGCCTATAAGTAGACCTCACTGCATGCACAGCAGGAGTAAAATCCATGAGAGAAGACGTCATACCTCCCACAGTTGGTATTGTAGCCCAAAATCATGTTCTGCATTGAAATAGTAGATATAATTGCTGAATGAATAAATTAACAATAATTCTAATACATGAAGGAGGCCTCCATCATATCAGGATAAAAGTCTTCTTGCCCATCCTGTACACTAAGAACCGATAAAGATTTTTCTGTTCACGCTCTAACCGTCTGCCCAGCAAAGTTTTGTTGTTCTCATTACCTGGCATGCTCATGATTAAATGTTAGTGCTTCTAGAAAATTTCTTCCCTCCCATATTTTTTTCTTTGCTCACTCCTAATTAACTCATCCATCAGATCCTAGTTTAGTTTTCATACAACTCAAATCTAGGATGGGTGTCTGATCTTAGGTAACACTGCATTTTTCCAATCACCATGTTTATTATACCATTTTGAAATTTTTAGTTGACTTAGAAATTAGTTGAATAGAAATAGTTGTCTGTTTCTCCATTTACTGTTACTTTCATTTGAACAGAGACCTGTATACCTTGTTCATGGCTATATTTTCAATATCTAAACATTTTACTTGGCAACAGCCAGGGTAGAGCCACTAAGTGAAAACCATTAGCTGAAATATTTAAATGGGACCTTTGGCTTAACCTGGCTTGTCATCTGAACTCTTCTGAAGAACTGGTGGAATCCTGGTGCCTGACTAAATCAACTGCACGAAATCTGGTTTGAGAAAGGGAGTCAGGAAGGATTGATTGGCAGGTGACACACTGTGTGATCATGGAATAAATGAAGGACAATGTCCAGGCATGAAGCTAGAATGAAAGGCCAGGGGACAATTTGATTAAAACATCCATCTGGAAGGCATGGCCAGGAGCAGGTCCAATGCAATGGGGACTGAAACTAGAGACACACTGACATTTAAAATGAGTAGGAAAGGAAGGTGGGCTGAAGAGCCTGAAGGCCTTGCAACATATGCAAAGAATTGTTTTATAGAGCTTCTGACCTAGAGTGAAGAAAGAAAGTGAACTGTTTAAGCATGTCAGTCCAATTTTGATAGATGTTGCTATCTTCAATTTCCCATAAAATGCCCTTTAACATGGTGAAAAAAGAACATAATAATTTCCCAACTAAATTTGACTGTAGAACTATTGTCAGTCTTGGGCAAATTTAACATTTTGGACTGAAGTGAGAACTAGTTGGTAATTAATAGATACTTAATAACTTAGAATAGAACAAGCTCCAGTACTTTAAAGGAAAGTGGGGAGACATTTGCATTCTCTGCTTTTTGGTACAGAGGTCTTGGCCCTCTGTATCTTCAGCAAGTGTCTTTTTATATTTAAAAAGTATATGACTACTGTCATAGAACTTCTCCTCCTTACCTGTTTGACAACTTACTGCATCTTAAGAAGTATCAGAGCAGAAGTATTGGTAGTGGCACATGGCATCCCAATAGGTGTATTTCCAGCAAGTAAATGTTGCTCCTCTTCAGACCCTTTTTATGCTGCCCTATTTTCTTTCCTAATGTGTAATAGCACTATTTGAAATTATCTTATTCATGTAGGTAATTATTATCTGCTTCCAGCAGTAACATGTAAGCTCTAGTTTGTTCACCCCTGTATTCATTAGCACCTAGGACATTACCTAGCAGGGAGTAGGACTTTGTAAATATTTGTTAAATGTTAAATTAAAGAAAATGGATGGAATTTGGAATACTTCTGACTTCAGTACAATTTGTGGAACATACTCTATCTCTTCAAACAATCAGAGAACCAGAGAGAGATGATAAGAGAAAAGCTCTCTCTAACTCAATAGAATAATGCTTGAGAATCTGTGCATGCTGGTTCACATTCCAGCTGGATACTTGATGAGACATTCTTAGCAATCTATGGGACCAAGCCATACATCTTGTCCATTAGCAAAACTGAGCCTGGATAGAGCTCTTACTTTTGAAAATAGCATCTAATTAGAAAATAAGTTTAGAAAAATTCTTGACACACTTGATAGGATAAACAAGGCATGGTCTTCACGAAACAAGGACAGAGCGCCAAAAGATGAGAACATGAGGCAGACAGACACTGAATAAGGAAGGAATAAAAAAAAAAAAAAAAAAAAAGAAATAGTAAAAGTAGATTAAAATCTCTGCTAAAGAATTAAATTGATACTGAGGATAATTAAATGATGATGCATATGCAGATGCTGAAGCTATGGATGTTTAACATGTACTGAGCACTGTATATTTCAGAACATGCCCTAAGCCGTATGCATATGCCATTGGCTCCCTATCTTCCTAATCATGGCCTCACACTAGTATCAACTGGAGAAAAAATTTTAAACATCAACACTTTATGCCACATCCATATTCTGATTTAATTGGTCTAGAGTGGGACTTAGGCAGTTCCACATCACTGCACAACTCCAGCAATCACTACCAGCAGAGAATAGAATGTCTCATGAATTGTGCAATGTCATAGCCCTAAGCCTAGCCATCTTTATTATTATTACTACTACTATAAAATTTCACAAGTGATTCAAATAAAAAAGCCAGTATTGAAAACTATTGGCAAATGTGATTTCATTTAATCACATTTTGGGGGATAGGCTTATGATTGTTTCCCAAAATACAGAGAGAAAAGAAATAAATAAAAGTAATGAGAAAGCATTCTATAGATATGGGAGAAAATAGGAAGGAAATGCAAACTAAGAATTACAGGCAGGCATTCTCATGAGAGAGGCCAAGGCTGTTAGAATACAAGTAATTATTTACAGCACAATTGAAAAATGTCTTCAGTTACAAAGGAAAGACTCATTGAAGGGCGTGCCATACTTCAGATAATATTAATAAGAAAAGAGACATCTAGACACATCCTTGTAATATTTATAAACTTCAAAAGTATAAAATATTCTTATGAACCACCTAGCCAGGATCAGAAAAGAAAATAGAAACAAACAAAAACTGACCACAAGAGTATAAACTTTGGGCTAGCTTCAGATTTTTATGATAGAAGAAAATTTTAAAGTGTTCACGGAATTTTGAGGAAAATGGTATGTTACCTATGACCAGCCAAGATGTTGCCCTTCACGTGAAGGCAAGAGATAAACATTTTCATTTAAGACATTAAAAACCTGCTGAAAAGTTTTAGAAATATATCCTCCATCTGACTAGATTTTATAGTCATTAAATTTTTATCTCACAGCATAAACCAAATACATTTTAGACAGATTAAAAAACCATATGTGTGTTTGTCTGTATCTATTTATAATTTACATTGTATATATTATATCAGCAGTATACTGAAAGATGATATAGATAAATATTTCAAGGTAATGGAATGAATCAAAAAGGAAAGTATTTAAAAATTGGTTCTTTATATATCTTTTGCCTATAGAAGTTATTATAGACCAAATTTGATTCTTTTATTTTTTTTAGCACAAACACATTTAGTTACTAAGCAAACAATTGTTTGTGTTAAAAGTAATTGAACACAGTAAACAAAACAAAACAAAACAAAACAAAACAAAACAAAACAAAACCACTATGGAGATTTGCACGTTGAATTGAGCTTGCCCATCCTCACAGATAATTCCTGTCCAAAATGATGATGGAGTTTTTACTCAGCTTTTTTCAAAGACCCAAGTACAAGAGACGATATTAATGACACATTCCACCAATAATTTTCTATCTTCCAATTTTTTTTCTTTCCCATCCCATTCCTGATGTTAGACCAATGTGCTCTTTGTGAAGTTGCAGACAGTCTTAAGTTTTTCTGCCATCTGCTGTAATTTCTTCAAACTTCTCTCCCAGATTACATGAAAATTGTGTTGTTTTCAAAGTGTTCTCAGTTTTTATGATGAGGTTTTTCCCATCAGAAGAGATGATACAATCTGGTTGTCCATCACACCTACTTTTCACAGAGCCATTCCCATTCCTACTTCCTTTATGTATTCATCAGGACCTTTGTTCTTCACTAAGCGCCATCTTCCTCCCTGCTGCTGAATGGTGGCCATGGTGGGCCAAATTTTAAAGAAAACAATAAACTAGGAATATATTCTCAACATACATAGTAGACTCTGTCTATATATACAGACATATATACACAAACATATATGTGTATGGGTATACACACACACACATACACACACTGTAATGTTGTAACAAATATGAAACAGATATTGGCAAATGACATTAAAAGGCAATTACCAAATAGAAATTATTTATTGAGTGAATGTGTAAGCAAAAATTTTATTTACTTTTTATCAGTTTGGTGAGATATAACTCAACATATATCATTGTATAAATTTAAGGCATACAACATGTTGATCTGATACACTGATATATTGTGAAATGATTACAACAGTATGGTTAGTTAACACTTCTGTCACCTCACATAATTACCAATTCTTTCTTTCAAGTATATAATATAATATTGTTAGGTATAATCATTGTGCTATACACTAGAGTTCCAAAACATATTCATCTTATAACTGGAAGTTTGTCCCCTTTAACCAACATTTTCCCATTTCCCCACACCCAAACCCGTGGGAACTACTCTTCTACTTTCTGTTTCTATGAGTTGTGTGTTATGTGTGTGTGTGTTTTAACGATTCCACATATAAGTGAGATCATACAGTATTTATCTTCCTCTGTCCGGCTTATTTTACTTAGCATAATGCCCTCAAGGTCCATCCATGCTTTTGCAAATATATGTCCTTTTTTATGGCTGAATAATATTTGTATATATATATATATATATGTGTGTGTGTGTGTGTGTGTATCTTTATCTATATCTGTATCTATATCTATCTATCTATCTATTTATATCACATCTTCCTTATTCATCCATGGTCAGGTATTTGGGTTGTTTATACATCTTGGCTATTGTGAATAATGCTGCAGTGAACATGAGAGCACAGATATCTCTTTGAGGTACTGATTTCATTTCCTTTGAATGTATACATAGAACTAAGATTGCTGATTCATATGGTAGCTCTACCTTCAGTTTTTCTATCTTCACCTTTCTACCTTTCCACCTTCAGATTTACATAGTAGCTGCACCAATTTACATTCCACAAACAGTGTACAAGAGTTCCCTTTCCTTCACACTCACTGATACTTTTGTTTCTTGTCTTTCCAAAGCAGTCATTCTAACAAGTGTAAGGTGATCTCCATTGTGGGCTTGATTTGCATTTTCCTGATGATTAGTGATATTGCATATTTTCATGTAATCATTTGCCATTTGTATGTCTTTGGAAAAATGAACTATTTGGCTTCACTGCCCATTGTTTAATAAGACTGTTTTTTTTGCTCTTGAGCTATATGGGTTTCTTATAGATTTTGGATATTAACCCCTTATCACATAATTTCCAAATATTTTTTTCTTATTTCATTTGTTGCCTTTTCACTTGGTGATCGTTTCTTTTGCTGTACAGAAGCCTTTAGTTTGACATCATTCTACAGTGTGCTAATAAAGAGCAATTTAGAAAGACTCCAAATTAGATCCTTATCTTACCATGCACAAAAGCATACATTTATTTATTGCTTTAACACAGTATTTTCTATGTCTGTCTGTATGATAGCACCATATCCTTTTGCATCTTGATTTCTTTTGTATTGCAATGACTAAAATTTCTACATGATTTTAGGGATAAAAATAACAAAATGGCTAGGCTATTTTAATCTATTTTCAAAAAAAACAAGTACACAGTTGTAGAAATATCAATTCTTTCATTTATACCTGTATCTTTAATTTTCTCATAAGAAAAAAAAAAGTAGGCTAATGCATGAGTTCTTAGCCTTTTGCTGTAATGCCATTACAAATCAATTTGAAAGAATGTGTGCAATTCTTATACTGCAGGGAATATTTGGCAATTACATTACTTCAGGATTCTGTTTTTTTATAGAATGTGTACTCACTAAAGAGATAAGTAATGTTAAATAAATTAGCATCTTAATGAAAACTGTATATTAATATTGTTCCTGTTCGTAAGTAGTGATTTAATTCTAGTAAATCACAGAATTCAATTTTTGCTAAATAAATATCATTGTCTTGAAA
Organism: Mustela nivalis; assembly: GCF_964662115.1. NCBI lineage: Eukaryota > Metazoa > Chordata > Mammalia > Carnivora > Mustelidae > Mustela > Mustela nivalis. The sequence continues at coordinate 55,982,312 of NC_139024.1, read as the reverse complement.
AGTATAATGCTACAACTAAGCATTTGCTATACTCCCTGATATTTAGAGATGGCCATTATTAAAAGAGGAAATGTATTCATTTTAAAGACTAGATGGCTTGGAAATTTTACTTACTGATAGGGCAAATTAGATAGGCATATTCAATACTCTCAATTCATTAGGTAATCCAGTTTTGGAATGCGATACTTTTATATTGTATCACTCAAGTAATAGAATTTTAGCAACAGTTCTATCATAATTTTGATTTCATTAAAAGATGCAGCCTAGCCACGAAGAATAAGAGTAAGATTCTTACCACACAGTATAATGGTTAGAGGATAGTTTTTAAATAGCATTTTTAATCCAAAAGAATTTAACTTTAAATGAAATTAAGACCTCAGTGTGATTTTAAAAAATAATGTATATTAGAGTTAACTTTAAAAATACCATATATGTTAGTAAATATGAAATTCCAGCTGAAGTGAGCAAATATTTAAGAAATTTCCAAGTTTTACTTTTATTTATGTTTATGTATTTATTTTATTTAATGTTTTATTTTGAACTATAGTTTCTGTTGGGTATTAGATTCAGTGAATAATGGTTATATAAATCACTTTTTGTCATGGAGTATAAGGCTTGTGTGCATGTGTGTATGTGTGTGTACTTTTCATGCTTAACATGGTTTATGAGGTGGTTCGAACTGTAGTTTCCAAAGTCTCTCAAGACTTACTTTCCTGTTCATTTTTTCCTACTCTTGAGTTCTCAGAAACATCTTTGGTCTTGATTAGTGCCTTGAAATTTTGACCACTGCCTGCTCTTTTGCCTTCTTAACTCAGAATGCAGAAGATACAGTGTACTATGATACATGCAAAATCATGTATGAACAGTATTTGTTGAATGCTTATTATATATAAAATTCTGTGCCATTTTTTACCTGTTATTTAAGACTATTGGCAAGTCATATCACAGATGAGCAAGCTGAAACTCAGATGTTAAGTCACTTTCCAAGATGCTGTAAATATAAAAGATTAGTGATTGATTTGGGGTTTGTTCTTAGATGTGTCTGAATTCAAAATCTATAACAAGTTGAGAAGATAAATTGAGTATGCATATCAGTTTTTTCATCTGATCAGATGCTCCATGTCTGTTAAAAGGCCCTATATAACTTTCTCAAAAATATGTTAGTTGTCCTTTAGTATCCTTGTTTTATGGTCTGGAATCACTAAACTGAGGTATACTGGAATCAAATTAATCAAGACTCACTGGACTTTTAATGCTACTGGTCAATGGCAGCATCTTATCAATGAACTTGAAGAGTCTGTACCATGAGCTAGGGATCTGCTTTTTCTTGCTGGCTGCCAGTAGACTTGTTAGCCCAGGCTGCATATCTTCAAATTCCCTCAGAGACTTTTTCAGTTGAAGGTGCACTGAACCTAGCTGAGTCAGAAGATTCTAGAAACCATCTTCAAGTTCAATGATTTGCTAGGAGTACTCACAGCACTCAGTATGTAGAGGCCCTCATGGCTATAATTTTTTTTACAGTGAAAAGATACAGAGCAAATCAGCAAAGGGGAAAAACACATGAGGCAAAGTTGGGAGAAGCCAGGCAAATGTTAAAATGCCTTTTTAAAGAATTATTTAAATATTTCAAATATATAGATAGTACAGGGAATAATGTAACAAGTAGTCATGTAACCACCAGTCATATTTAACAAATGTTAATATATTGTCGTTTTGCTTCCAGTTGTTTTAAAGCTACAGATATATTTGAAGCCTATTTTCCTTACTAATTGCTAGTTCAGTTGCTCTTTCCCCAGAGCTGGATCATTATGTAGCTCACCTCCTAGGGCACTATTTTTGTAAAATATAGTGCAAATGGTTGCATGGAGAGGAGTAATGCTGCTGTCCTGCCCTTGAATTAGTCTATATCTGAGAGTTGGTAAGGGATTTCCTGACAATGCTCTTATACTTTTATTACATGTGTATGGACCCACAAATAATTTGTAGTATTATTTTTGAATTTTCAAAGATAAACATAAATACTAGCGGGTTCTTTGTAGCTAAATCTAAGGAAACATTTTCAGTGTTCATCTTGTTTGACCTCTCCATAGCATTTGGACTACTTGTCCTTCTTTAAACTCTTTCTTGAGCACATTAGTACCCTGATTCTCCTCCTCCCTCTTGGCACTCAGTTAATAAAGTCTCCTTCCTTGACTCTTTTCAAATATTTTGTGTCTTTTTTTTTGTTAAACCCAATCTTATGGGGATTTTATTCATACCCATATATTCTTGTAGTACCTCACATAGATGGTGATTACTGCCTCATTTGGGTCTTCATTCCTGGCTTTATGCCTTCATTAATATCCTTATAAGACTGATTACTGGGGCACCTGGCTAGCTTAACGGGTTAAGCCTCTGCCTGCGGCTCAGGTCATGACCTCAGGGTCCTGGGATCAAGCCCCACATCAGGCTCTCTGCTCAGCAGGGAGCCTGCTTCCCACCCCCCTCCCCCCCCCCGCCTACTTGTGATCTCTCTTTCTGTCAAATAAATAAATAAAATCTTTAAAAAAAAAAAAAAGGACTGATCAGGTCTATATCATATATTCCATGCTTTATTTTAAGCCATAGATTAGGTACAGATGAGTAATAAAATAAACCTATAAATCTGAAATTTACTTTTATTTTGGTGCTATATTTTTCTAATAGACAAGATGTTTTTTAGTTTGCAAGGTTATAAATTTATTATTCCTCTTGAATGCACTTCTTTTTTTTAGTCCCAGCAAATGGTATTAATCATTCAATCAGAATGGACTAGCCACCATTATTGACTTTTTTTTTTTTACATCGCTACCAACACCTAATCACCAGGTTCCACTGGAACTCCTTTCATGCCTCTGCAGTCATTCATTTATTTCCAACCATATCCCCACTGACCTAGTAAAGAACCTTATCAGTTCTCATCTGTATTGATCTTTCTTTGTAACTTGTTTTCCTTATGCTAATCTCACAACATAATAACCTCTTCCAACAATTCATTCTTCTTCTGCTTCTAGAGGGATCTTATTACAACACAACTCTGCTCATGCCTGACCCATTCTTACAATTCACACCTTCTTTGACCACTTTCACAACCACTATGCTTTCCAGTCACATGAAACTAACAACATTTCTTAAGATTTTTTATGTTTTCTCTTAGCTCAAGAGTTTTTTACTTGGTAAGGTATAAGTAACTTACAGTTTTTGATGACTAAATCCATTACCACCTCCCAGAACTTCCCCTGACTGAGTTCTATAATATCTACTTGTCTTAACAAAAGTTGGCTTATTCATCACTTCTTCCCCAAAAAGACTTTTTTAAAAAATATTTTATCATTTTATTTATTTGACAGAGAGAGACAAAGTGAGAGAGGGAACACAAGCAGAGGGAATGGGAGAAGGAGAAGCAGGCTTCCTGCTGAGCAGGGAGCCCAATGTGGGGCTCGATTCCAGAACCCTGAGATCATGACCTGAGCCGAAGGCAGATGCTTAATGACTGAGCCACCCAGGCCCCTCCCCTTGAGAAGCAAAGGCTTTCTTAATCTTCAGTTCTTCCTTTTCCCAAGTGGTGAAAGTACTTCATCATCTCCACTGGCTACATTGTATTATGATCTGTTTACTTATTTATCTCTCTTGCATTTCCTGATAACAAATACTTATTCATATTTGTATCCTCAATGACAACCACATACTTAACAGAAGATGCCCAATAAATATATATTGAATAGTGGGATAAATGAAATTCTGTTGTAGAGATTAATATTTTAAAAAGTCTATTAAAATCATCCTACCAAGGCTTAGCTCACAAACTGCCTCCTAATTAAGCCTCTGAGATTCTTTTCCCTGTGTAACATGGTTATGACTTTTCTTCCCCAAAGAAAGAATTTTCTTTCCTTTCTCATAACTAATGATATTCTGTCTTGTATAATTTATGTGTATGTGTGTCTTTGCCCTACCTTGCTATTCCAGTTTTAAGCTCCTGGGGACACTGATCCCAGGTTCTCCTTTTCTCTGTATCCCCAGCACCAAGCCCTGTCCTTTAAGGCAGTGGATTGTTATATGCTAAGTGGATTTTGAATTTCTTTAACTGCCATAACATGATCAGGCTACAGTATCAGTATCCGGTCCAGACCACATATCAGTTATATTTTAGATCTACTGGAAATAAAAACATTTGTTGCTTAAACTATTATATTAAAATAAATTCTCAGTAAAGCAGTGGATCGTATTTTCCATGAAACAGAAGCGTGAGATCAGAATGATGTGATGAAGTGATTATCCATTTGTCTTTCTTCCTCTCTATCTCCTGGTACAATGTTGGAAACAGAATGCTCGTTACATGATAATTATTATTTTATGATATTTAAGTAATCAACATGGACTTACTAGAATACTTACGGGTATTGTTTATACTTCTCTAATGGCTATCCCAATGATATAGGAAGACATCAGATATTCCTCATTAAAACCATTGTTCTGAATTTTAAAATTTTCTCAGAAAACACTATCAACATTCTATTTATGCCATCATGAGATCATTTGAGTCATAGGTATCATAGTCTGATCATTGGGTTTTGTTGGATGTTCCCAGTATTTTTTAGGAAAGAAGCTAATTTTTGAATGAATTTTAAACAAATATACTTGAAAACAACTAATACAAATCAGACACAATCATAATTCATCAGAGTAGAATACTTAATGTATATTCTTTCGAACATCATGATCTAGGTTATAATTACATTTAGCAAGGATTTATCAAATACCTACGTGAGTAAAAGGCTATAATTTTTTATAAAATTTTGTTAGAAAAATTTAACTTTTACTCTTCTCTGTTTTAATGGGGATTGTCAGGGGCTAGAGAAAGGACAGGGGGAGGTATTGGTCAAGGGATACAAATTTCCAGTTCCGAAAGATGAGTAAGTTCTGGAGATTTAATGTATAGTAATGTGACTATAATTAAGATATAATTAACAATGCTGATATATATACTTGATGTTTGCTAACAAATAGGTCATAAAATGTTCTCACCACACAAAAAAGCTTTGCTCGACTGTGGTGATTATTTCTTGATGTATACATATTTCAAAGTATCAAATGCCATACTTTAAATATATACAATTTTTTTGGTTAATTATACTTTAATAAAGCTGGAAAATAATAAAGAAAATAAAGCCAGAATTGCTCTGCTAAGGAGTACAAGTTCATATTCACTTTAGAACCATTACAAAAAATGTGCTACATACTTGCTAAGATGAATAGGTATGTAGGTATCTTTCTTGCATTGTTTTTCTAAATGAGCAACATGGAGATAATTACTTCACAATTAGATCTTGTTGAGGGCATGTTCTACAGTGAGTGCTTTAAAGGCACCATTTAATTAACCTATGAGGCACAGAGAAGTAAGCTAAGGAATAGCACTATAGCAGTACATATTTCAACTTAAACAGATGGATTTAAGAGCCATTGATGTTAGCCACTATGCAATATTGGTATAATGATTTCTTTTACAAGAGGAAATGTAAAAAGCAAATTTCTTAAAAATGCATTTTTATATTTGGTATCTGCAATTTTATCATTTTCTAAAGAAAAATTTCTTATTAGTAACTCTGAAAGATTTCTAATACCAATTAAAATGCAGCCTGACCATGACTTATTTTATTTTCTGTTTAGTTCCAAGTGAATGTCTGCATTAATTCACAAATAGTTGACTTATTGTGTTGCATATCATTAAAAAAAAATCACATTTCATAATAACAGTACATTTATCACCATACAAATTGCATTAAATTTTTACCCACAGCGAGGCTGTGGTGCAAAAATAAACGTAACATTCATCTCATTCTGAGGTAGCCACTTGACAAATAGCTGAAATGGAGATCTGGAAAACAGGTCTGTTGTGGACTTCCCCAGCCAGTGTAGCCCGCAGCCATTTTCAAATGGACATTAATAAAGGTACTCTGCAATGTTTGAGAGGGCAATAAATAACAGACAAGAAATATGCCATCATTTGTGCAAAAGGTTCATTAGAATACTAATTAACTTTTTTCTTATAAAAGATATTTAAGATTAATAAGTACAGGAAAAAAAACAAGCCTGTATCCCTTAAGGAAAGAACTTCTTTTCTACCACCCAGACTCCTTCTAAAGCAGGCCACGTGAAATGCGTACATGCAAATTAAGTAAATGTTGACATTATGATTCTATCAGTTGACCCATAAGGTAAATGCTGCCCCCATTCTGAAATGGATATCAAGGTAGATCCCCTAAGTTACCAATTCATAAAAATATAAGCATCAATGCATGATTTTGCATGTCTCTAAGTCATATATACATGTCCTTTTATAGTTTCAAAGTGAGTTTATGCCTCCTATTCATGTAATCACAACAATCTTTGAGTTGACATAGAATTTAAAACTGAAAGAGACAATGGGGGTCATGGAATGCACACACACTTTGCAGATAAAGAAATCTGGAACCAACCTCATATTTCAGAGGACAATTACCAGAATGGTGAGGGAACTCAAATCCAGGAGAAAGCTTGTGCCCAAGAAATATTTGCCAAACTGGATTAAATGAAATAATGTTGCAGGAATTCTCTGTTCTTGGTGCCTGTAGTTCTTAGTCATGGCACTTTGAAGAATGGAGCTGTGGACTAGATGAAGAGTGGTGGGCAGAAAAGCAAAGTTTATTGAGCAAAAGCTCAATACAAAGTTCAGGATGGAAGGGAGACCCTTGGGGTTTCCAAGTTTAGGGGTTTTTATGAGCTCTTTTGCCGAGCTATCGTAAGCAATCAGAATGTGCTGAGTCTTGCCAATCAGGGCTTTGGTCACGTTTCTGTCTACCTATTAAGTTAAAGTCAATGGGCTGATGGTCTTTTTTGCTGACATCTGGGGGCTTATGTCTTAACTGCCCCTTGCCTATGATAGTAACAGACACTTTGTGGTTAGTTGTCTTATTTTAAGGCATTTTGCAGAATGTAAAGGCTGTAAAGGCTGTAAAGCAGAATGCTAGGGTGGTCCTGTCTAAGCTGCAAAACAGGGTGTTGGTACTGTCTTATTTTAGCTGTCCTGACTCCATATTTTCTCATTGTGGACCCCAGCCCTGACTACCTAACTGTCCAACTCACTTCTAACAATGTAATGGAGAAAAGTTATCGGTTTAGATATGAATAAAAAAAAAATGGTAGAAAATAAATTTTCATGGAATTCAGATACAAAATGGCATTGACAAAGCCTAAATTTATATATTCTTTGCATATGGTAAATTAAAGATTTATATTTTCATCTGTCAGAAGAATATGCTAGCTGGAAAAATTACATTTTAGGCGGATGAACTTTTTCCTGAACAGGAAAAAGGTTTTTTGATTTCAAGAATTCAGGAAAAAAAAAAAAAAGAGAGAGAAAGAGAGAGAGGCACTTATTAAAATTGTTTTCCTAAAAAGAGATTCAGGATGCAACATTTTATTTTTCCTTTTCCTTTCTTTTATTTCACCCCCCAAAGACATGCTTGGCATATAAGATATTTTAAAAATAAAATGAAGCAACGCAGAACTCAGTAAGCATTTTTATCTGGTTCAGTGCCTTTAAGTCCTTCATTAAAACTTTGTCTATTTGCTACTGGCAGAAGAACTTTCTATGTCAATATTTTAAGAGCAATATTGGAAAGAAATGTTGCTTTTCAATGATTCCCCCTGCCTCCCCGCCCCAATTAAGTTTTGTGGGAAAAAATTCCAAAGCAAAGACGGAGAAAAAACTATCACTGAAGGGCATCTTCCCTTTAGATACAGAGCCCTAGTTACTGTTAACCCTTTGAAGTTTCCCATTCTTCCACCTCCCTCCTCCCCTTCCTCCTATGTGACATCTGAACTTCCTGGTCAGTCTTGGTCCAGGAGAAACTGAATTGGCCTAATCCACATGGAAATTGATCCCACATACTCAGCTTCATAAACACCATTTTGGGGAAGATCATACTTACGGTTTCTCCTAACTGCTGAGTTTTTAATGTTTTATCTTTTTTTTTTTTTTTTTTTTTTTTTTTTTAAGTAAAGCTCTAGTGATATCCAGTTGAGGATATCCAGAGAGATTGCCAGGGCTGTTTGGCCTAAAGCCTGGAACAAGACTGTGAGTAATGAGGTGGGAGGGATTTATTATGGTTCTTTGAAGAGCCTTGTTGGGAAGCTGGTGAAGGAGGGTGGAGAAGGAGACTGCAGGAAAGAAGATAAAGGAGCCCCTTAGGGAGTCCTGGAGGGAGGGAGGGAACTTAGCTCCAGAAAGGCTTCTGATAGGCAGGTGGCCCTTTGGATATTTATCTCAGTCAAACCAAATTTCTAAGTCTTTTGAGGTTTGCCTGCCATTAGGTTTTGTAGCATAGTGTTACATTTTTCTAAATGTTGGTTATTTGTCTCCTTGAAAATTGCTTGCCTTGTTCGTAGAAAAGAATGAAGAGTAGCTGTCCAAGCAAGAGACTTCAATTTCTTCTCAGGGAGTGTAGTCCATTAAATGGCTATTACAAATAAATCTCATAGTTCACAGATATTGCTTCTTTATGATTTATCAGCTAAATCTTCTATTAGAAGAATGAGTCTTCAGTGTGATGAAGTCCCAGAACCTAAGTCAGGTTCGGTGGGGTGAGTTGGTTCGGAGCCGACGACTAAAGAAAGAATTCTTAAGACGTCGTTGGTGCAAAATGGTGGTTTATTAAAGCACGGGGACAGGACCCGTTGGCAGGAAGAGCTGCTGCCCCGGGTTGTGAGGGTAGGCATACCTCGCGGTTGGGGGGAGGTGGTGAAGGGATGGGAGGTTTCAACAGAGTTTTCACATGTTACGGAAGGCCTACAAGGTGCCCGTGGGGAGGCCTTGCCCTTATGGCCTGATCAATGTCGTCTTTAGGTCAGGCACTAACATCAAGATAGTTGGGAGATTTTTGGTGGGGTGTTATGATCCTGCTGTCATTTACATTCCCTTCTACCTCAGCCTCCTCCAGTTTATGGTGGGGAGGGAGACATTAGGGCTTCAGGAACCGAGAGTTATTTGCCTCTGGAAATTTGTGCTATTGATAAGGTAACCTCCCTGTTTAGGTCTCTAGGACATCTGTAGAGCAAGGGAGATTCCTGTTCTGCAGGATTGCGATCCCTGCAAGTTAACTATTTATTGTTTTATGGCAGTCAGGGGTGCCTGAAGAATGCTACACATATGGAGGGGAGCGGGTGAAGAGGGGGTGCAAGGCACTAGCTTTTGCTTTGTCCTCAGCCAGCCTCCTGCTTTCTCATCAAGTGGACAGATAGGGCAAAATTCTTAATTCCAAAATATGGTAGTCCTTTATTGAAACAATAATTTGCAGCTTTTGTCAAGGTGTGTATTCCTGCCTGTAGCCATAGTTCTGAAAAAAATGGTAGTTCCTTTTCAATTTTGCCCAGTGGTCCTCCACACTTTTACATTCTATCAGTGTTTGCTATGTTCTAAGACTATGTCAAGATACAGAGCCATGTTATCTCTGCCTTCCCATATGGATCTATAGTAATACATCCCCCATGAGTATGAGGGATGCATGAAGTAGGTATTCAGCTATTTTCTGTAATTTGAGAAGCTCAAAGAAAATTCATCTTCCCAAAACATCACTGAAGGATGCTTGGGGACCTCTTCTGAGCTCATTGTTTTTAAAAATGCAAATTCTCCTTAGTATATTAATATGATAATCTCCTAATGCTTGAGCTAGGATTTATTTTATCACATGAGTTTCAATCAGCAACCATTTGTTGGCCACATTTTATGTTTGAAATACAAAGTTATTTACTCTGTTAAACATGAACATAGAAGTTATCCTTGCACCTGGATAGCTTATAGACTGCCAGATTGTGAGTTGCTTAAAGGCAGAGTGTCTTTTCTAGTGCCTAGAATGGTAGAGTTAATAAACAGTATTTAGGAATAAACACATTACTGAATGATTCCGGTAGATTCCTCATGTAACAAATATCTGTGGTCCATAGAGTACATTATGAACATCATGAGAGTATTTAAAAAGTTTTTCTAAAGAGGCGTGTGAGGACTGATAGGAGCTTTGTAAAGTATGTTTCACATGCCTTTGATGTAGTTTTGGAAGGTTGGTAAGGTCTGGAACTGACAACCAAGAAAGAATTCTTGAGACATCTTTGGTGCAAAAAAGAGATTTTATTAAAGCACAGAAACAGGACCCATGGGCAGAAAGAGCTACTGCACTGGGGTTGTGAGGAATGGCTAATTATATACTTGGGATTTGGGGGAGGTTAGGAAAGGGAGATGTCCCAAAGGACTTTCATATGTTAAAGAAGACTCTCTGGATACTGGAGGCCTTGCTATTATCAAGCTAAAGTTGTTTTCCCCTCTAGCAAAGCATTAATGGTTAGACAGTTGGGAGTTTCCTGGAGGAAGGTCACACATATCCCACCCAGGAGTTGGGGTAGGGGGTTTGAAGGGTGTCAGCTTGTGCTTTGTCCTCAGCTTTCCTTCGGTTCCCTCATCATCTTGATTATTGGGTAAGATTTAGGCAGCTTTGGCAAAAGGGTTGTGGAATTTTTGTTAATAGTAAAGACAGAGTTCCAGAGATTAAAAATTAAAGAGTTGATCCTATTTAGGAATTGACCAGTGCTATTTAGGAATTTACTGTGAGGCAGGAAGTGAAAAAAGCAAGAAAACAAGGCGTGCGGCCATAAATGGAGTCTTATGAATGCCTTGTAAAGAAATGCAGATTTTATTCCTAAAATAAGTAATAGGGACCTATTGATCATTGTAACAAAAAGATCATAGAATATGTGAGATAAAATGAAAATAGTCTGGGGACAAAAGTCAGGTTTTGCCTACACCACAAGTTGATAAAGTTAGCCTAGAGTTCAATGAATCCAAGAAGAATATTGCATAAGTTATTTGAATACTAACTCTCTACATAAGAAGATATTTCTATGTCAATTTACTTTTGCAACAAAATTTAATGCCCTCCTTTTCTTGGTCCTTTTGATGAAGTTTTAGAATATAAGTGAGGTTCCGTGGGGTAGAGTCCTGAGCCAATGACCAAGAAGGAATTCTTGGTGCAAAATGGTGGTTTGTTAAAGCATGGGGACAGGACCCCTGGTTGTGAGGGGTGGCTGATTATATACTATGGGATTGGGGGAAGTAAGGAAAAGAGAGGGTTTGAAAGAACTTTCATATGCTAAAGAGGACCTACAGGATACCCAGGACCTTGCCATTGTGAAGTTAAGGTTGTTTTTCCCCTCTAGAAAGGCATTAACATTAAGATAGTTGGGAGATTTGGGGAAGAATGTCCCACCTGTCCTACCCAGAAGTGGGGTGGTAGGGGGAGGTTGTAGCGTGTCAACTTGTGCTGTCCTCAGCTTGCTTTCTATTCCCTCATCATTCTGGCACTTTTATTAGGGCATTAGGTGACTGGATTTATTGGTTCTGTGAATAGTATGGGACTTCCTTGGTGTAGAACTCAAACAGTGAGGACCCTTTGGCTGATGGGCGGAGGGGCCTATGGAACACTTGGACCATGCCCTGGGAAAAGGGTGGAGCCCCAGTGGGGAAGAAAAAAATTCCACAGGTTTTTTTTACATGAGAAAATAAGTCACTGGAAGGAGGTATTCTCCAAACATAAAGCAAAAACACTGCAAAAGAATCTGGGATAATATCTTAAATACCTTTATTGTTAATACTGTTGCCTGTGTCTTCTAAAATATCAGTTAAATGTCTTGAAATCTAACCACAATGAGCAAAAACACCCACTCAGTTGGTTCTTACCCTTACAAACTCTAAGTGGTGCCAGAGGCTTATGTGGCACCATTCTCATAGATTTTTAATGGCAGTCACATGATCTCTCTTTTAATTTCCCCAGATTAAGATTTAGAAAGTGCTCCTTTTATAAATCAGAGGATATATGCAAAATGCCCCCTTTAAAGGCAGCTGCTCACAACGCAGCAGTACAAAGGATTGGATTCAGTGCTTTGGAACTTGTCCCCACTTTTTTTTTTTTCCCAGATGGATAATTGTTAGAGGGTTATTAGAGGTAATGTTAAGTGGAAGGCAATTATGAGAAGACTACCTTCATTTTGCTTTGAATGTTGAAACATTCACAGTATTTGTTGTGTGTTCCTGGTAATGGAATTCAACACTTTATCCTTGTTAAAATGTTCTTCAAATACATACGATTGTGTGGATGTGTAGGAATAAAGTATGTATTACAGAGTTAGTCTCTCTGCAAATTATTCTCCTGTTAGAACAAATGTAAAGTCTTTTTTATTATGTAACTTCAACAAGAATGTGACTTTTGAAGTTCTTAAGGTGCCTTTTATTTATTTTTAAGGTCCATGCATTTTAGTTCAGCCTTAGAGGTACCAAACACAGGAATGTTGCCGAAGTATCTTTTTAAAACAAACAAAAAAATTATTTATTTGAAAGAGTTAGGGCATGCGTTGGGGAGGGGCAGAGAGAGAGAGAGAATCTTAAGCAGACCCCTCTCTCAAATGATGTAGGGCTTGATCCCAGGACCCTGAGATACTGATGGAACTGAAACCAAGAGTCAAAGGCTTAACTGACTGAACCACCCAGGAATCCCTCAGGGTATCTTTTGAATAAGTGAAAACTTTTGGAAAAAATAATGGCAAGTAAACTATTTCACTCTATTTTTATATTCTATCTGAATGTTTTCAATTAAATTAACATCAAAATATTTAAAAAAAAAAATTCAAAATATTTTTTAAAAATTGCATACTTGCAACACATATTGTCCAGATCTTTGAGCCATTTCAATAAAAATCAATCTAGTTGTTGTTGTTTTATTTTAAAGAACATTGCAGAAAATATAACCTCTATAGTCTTAAGAAATAGGTAATTTGGAAGTGATGTTTACATTTATGCATGAGGTATTTAGTTTGGCTACAAAGTCTCTGACTAGGACAAATTGTCAACTGTTGCTAATCATTCTTATTCTTAAAATATTTTTAAAAAATGTACTTGCAAAAGAAGAAAATGTCCTTGATTGTTTTAGAAGCAAATATAAGAGTCACTGCTGTTATGATGCTTATTTGCATGTTTTAGAATGTTGAATATATTAGTAATTAATATTTATCTCACTTCAATGATACAGGCTTGGAATAGTAAAAGAATGCCTGATTTATGAATGCAGAGACAGAAGACAGCTTAGTTCGAAGAAGACTCATTGCTTTAATAATGATAACATGAAATTGAAATGCACTAGACAGGGATGTTAGTGTCTAATTATTCTCAGAAATTGGTGTTCAGCCATAAAAGACTTCATTGAAACATTTATGTTGAAGGACTGCTGTGAGCACTGTGGCAACTGTAAAAAACTAAATGGAGTGGATATTTATTTCAAAAAGCTAAACTGGAGGAGAAAAACAATGTAAATAGTATAGGAATTCAAAAGTGGGAGTTGTCACCGTGAGTTACAGTTGGCAAGATGGGCTTAATTTAGACCATTTAAAGTGGTTGGAATTTGGAATTGAGGAGAGAAAAATTAAGAACATTGAAGAAAGTGAATGACAGCCAAGCATGTTCATGGGACCATTTATAAATGCAGGGACTCTGGAACAGGAGTATCAGTCTGCAAAGCTCAGACCATTCATCTGCTGAAAAATCCAGCTGTTCAAATAAAAAATTAAGTTTTTCTGCCTTGAACTTTTTCCCTCATTTTGTTTCCTTTTCTTATTGTGCTGTCCTCATTAAGATTATTGTTTTGGGTGCCTGGTGGCTCAGTGGGTTAAGCGCTGCCTTCAGCTCAGGTCATGATCTCGGGGTCCTGGGATCGAGTCCCGCATCGGGCTCTCTGCTCAGCAGGGAGCCTGCTTCCCTCTCTCTCTCTCTCTCTGCCTGCCTCTCCGTCTACTTGTGATTTCTGTCTGTCAAATAAATAAATAAAATCTTAAAAAAAAAAGATTATTGTTTTATTTTCAAGACTCAGTTCAGATGCCACTGAAAGTCTGTATTTATTTAGCTTTTAATTCCATACAGTATTGAAGTTTGTCCAGTATTAAGAAAAAGAGAATTTATTAAAAACATACTACCTGTCTTTAGATCATCTGAGATATTTTATATCTATTATCAACTTTTCAATATTTAGTTATTGTAGATAATTTGGCATCAAGATTGAAGTGATTGCTTTTTCTCTCATTGGTTTATTAGCATATATAACCATGTGATAAAGAACCCCAAAAGAAATACTATATTTCTTCAAATCATATTATTTGGAAGACCCAAAGTGTACCAAAATCTGTGCCATGTAATTTAAATATAATATCTTTGGCCTTTAATTTTCAGTACAACACAGAGATGTATTCTTAATCTTGTTTTATAGTGGAGAAAAATTTGCTTAGAAAGTTAAATTACCAAGGTCATACAGCTGCAAAGTGGTAAAGGTATTATTTTAATTAAGATCTCTTGGACATTAAGTTTATACTGTTCTACGACAACATAAATTCACTCATAGGACATGTTACCTATTCCTTATCTAGCAGTGAATAGAGAAATGACTTTTACAACAATTTTATTTCTTCCTTGAATATTTAATGGAAATCATCAATGAAGCTGTAGAGGGCTGCAGTTTTCTTTGTGGTCATGCTTTTAATTGCAAATTTATTTTTATTAACAGGTATAGGATTATTGGCTTTTTTCCTAATATCTTTTTATATCTGTTTTTCTTCAGTTCCAATTTTGTCCTAATATGTTAGCATTATTGGCATGTAACTTATCATAGTAATTTCTTATCTTTTTAATGTTTGTAGAATCTATAGTGATGTTTTCTTTTTTCATTGCTGTTATTGGTAATATATATTTTTTCTCTATTTTGATCATTATACCTAGAGAGTTAGAACTTCTATGGATTTTCCAAATAATCGTCTTGGTTTCTCTGGTTTTTCTTTATTGTTTATGCTTGTACCTCCATCACTCCCTTTCTTCTGAATAATTTCAATTCACGTTGACATTCATTTGCTGGCTTACTAAAGTGGAAACAACATTAATTTTTAATCATTCTGCTTTTCTTTGATGTGAACCTACAGGTAATAATTTTCCTCTTATCAAAGCTTTAACTGTATCCCATGAATTTTAATATCTTGTGTTTTAATTTTCATTCAGCTCAAAGATTTTGTAATTACTCATGTGATTTATTCTTTAATCTATGGATTATATATGTGTGTTGCTTAACTTCAAATATTTGATTACTTTCCTGATTGTTTTGTTATTGGTTTCTAAGTTTATTTACTTATTTATTTATTTTTTAAAGATTTATTTCTTTATTTGACAGACAGAGATCACAAGTAGGCAGAGAGGCAGGCAGAGAGAGAGAGAGAGAGAGAGAGGAGGAAGCAGGCTCCCCGCTGAGCAGAGAGCCAGATGTGGGGCTCGATCCCAAGACCCTGAGATCATGACCTGAGCTGAAAGCAGAGGCTTTAACCCACTGAGCCATTCAGGCACCCCTGATTTCTAAGTTGAATTGAGTTTTATTGAGATGTGTATTGTGGCCCAGGAGCGTCTATCTTGGTGCATGTTTCATGTGCACTGAAAATAATGTCTTCTGCATGTGTTTGATATAATGTTTTATAAATGTCTATTAGGATAAATTTGGTTTATATTAGTTGTTTTCTTAAAATATATAAAATATACAACTGTATTTGTGAATTTGTATGTTCTCCTATTAGTTCTGTCTGATTTTGTTCCACATATTTTGAAACTCTGTTATTAGAATTGGTATGTATGCTTGGTTTTATCACTATAAAATATCCTGCTCCATTTTTGGGAATATTCCTTTTTCTGAAGCCTCTTTGAATTAATATAAATATAGTTGTGCCAGATTTTTATGCTTATTATTTGTATGATACTGATTTTTTTTCTGTCCTTTTGCTCTCAACTCATTTAGGTCTTTATATTTAAACTGCATTTTTAAAGTTTATAGTAGCTTTATAATGTAGTTTGTAATCAGAAAGTATGATGCCTACAGTTTTGTTCTTCTTTATCAAGATACTCTTGGCCATCTTAGATCTTTTGTGTTTTCATAAGAATTTAAGGATTGTTTTTTATTTCTATGAAAAATGGCAGTAGAATTTTGATTGAGATTGAATTGAATCTGTAGATTGCTTTGGGTGGTATACCTCCTTGCTTAGATTTGTTATAAAATATTTAGTTTTATTATTTTTGATGTTATCATAAGTGGGATTGTTTCCTTAATTTCTTTTTCCAGAAGTTTATTGTTAGCATATAGAAATGCAACTGGTTTTGTATATTGATTTTATATCCTGCAACTTTACTGAATTTGTCTATTAGTTCTAACAGATTTTTGGGAAGTCCTTAGGGTTTTTGTATAAGATCATGTCATCTACAAAAAGAGACAGAAGAAAAAACTTTTCAGCTTTCACTGTTGAGCATGATGTTAGCTGTGGGTTTGGCTATTTATGGCCTTTTTATGTAGAGATGCATTCTTCTATACCTAATTTGTTGAGAGCTTTTAATGTGAAAGTTGATGACCTTTGTCAAATATTTTAACCAACAAAATGAAAAAATAACCTACAGTTACCTGCAAGAAAATATCTGTGAATTATATATCTGATAAGAGGTTAATATCCAAAATATACAGGGAACCTATACAACTCAATAACAAAAAATCCCACAAATATCCCCATTAAAAAATGGGCAAAGAAATTGAATAGATATTTTTCCAAAGAAGACATTCAGATGACCTACAGGTACATAAAACAGTGCTCAACATCACTGATCATTAAGGAAATGCAAATCAATACCACAATGAGATATCACCTCACACCTATTAGGATATCTTTTATGAAAAAAAAAAAAATAGATAACAGGGTGCCTGGTGGCTCAGTGGGTTAAGCCGCTGCCTTTGGCTCAGGTCATGATCTCAGGGTCCTGGGATCGAGTCCCACATCAGGCTCTCTGCTCGGCAGGGAGCCTGCTTCCTCCTCTCTCTCTCTGCCTGCCTCTCTGCCTACTTGTAATCTCTCTCTGTCAAATAAATAAATAAAATCTTAAAAAAAATAGATAACAAATGTTGGTGAGGATATGTAGAAAAAGGAAACCTTGCATATTGTTGGTGGGAATGTAAATTGTTGCAGTCATTATGGAAAAAAATATGGAGGTTTCATAAAAAATTATACATAGATTTAAGATATGATCCAACTGTCCTACTGGGTATATATCTGAAGGCAATGAAATCTACACTACCATGTTGCAATATTATTGACAATAGTCAAGACATGGAAACACTAAATATCCATTGATGGATGAATGGATGAAGTACACGTATATATACACACATACCCATGATGGAATATTATTCAACATGGGAAAGTAAGAAACTTTACTATTTGCATAAACATGGATAAACTTAGATGACATTATGATAAGTGAAATTGGCAAGAAAGACAAATACTATATGATCTTACTTATATGTGTAATCTATAAGAAAAATAGTTGAACTTGACCTCATAGTATCAGAGAGTAGAATGGTGGTTACTAGGAGCTGGGCAGTGGAGGAGGTGGGAAGGTGATGGTCAAAGGGTACAAGCTTCAGTTAAGAGATGAGTAAGTTCTTGGGACGTAATGTATTGCCTGGTGACTATAGTTAGTAATACTGTACTGTATATTTGAATTTGCTAAGAGAGTAGACCTTAAACATTCTTAACACACACACAGATATACACACAAAGTGGCTATGTGAGGTGTTAGATGTGTTAATTAACCTGATTATGGTAATCATTTCACCATATTACATATTTATATACAATTTTAATTGTCAATTATATCTCAATGAAACTGAAAAATTTTTTTAAAAAGTTGTGCATAATCGCAGATTAGCTCCTGGATCCAAACTGTTTAAAATGTCCTGATTGGGGAATTTTAAACTACATTTCTGAGTGTATATTAGATAGTATTGTGTCACTACTAAATTTTCTGAACATTGTATTTTGGTTATTAAGGAGAATATTCTTAGTCTTTAGAGATACATACTGAGCTATTTATGAGTAAAGTATCATGATATCTGCAATTACCTCAATTAATTCAGAGGGGAAAGATAAAACAGTGTATGTAATGTTGACAACTGGTGACTTTAAGTGATGAATAGTTGAGGATTCATTGTACTATCCTTGCAGCTCTTCTGTAAGTTTAAAATTTCTTTCAAAATAGAAATCTGGGAAAAATACCTTTAATTCACCTTCCTTTTTTGAAGAACATTTTACTCTAGGTTGATTTTTTTTTTTCTTTCATCACTTGTCTTCTCCCTTGTGTTATTTTCTGATGACAAGAGCATGATCATTCTTATTACAGTTTATGAATATGTGATGGGACTTTTTTCCTCTGGCTATTTTAAGAGTTCCTCTTTTTTCTTTGGTCTATAGAAATTTGATGGAACTGGTGTGGTTTTCTTTATCTTTGTCCCTTATTTTATATATATATATATATATATATATATATATATATATATATATAAATTTGGAGCCTCAATTTTAATTAAAATACTATAATTTGAATTTGAGTATTGAGGAGTAACAATGAAACATGTTTTTAATTTCTAAAGTTAATGATTAGCTGTATTTATTTTAAAGCAGTCCTTTGTATTTTATTGAGCTTCTAGGAAGTGTGGGTTAATATTTTTAATCAAAATTAAGAATTTTAATTCTTATTTATCTAAATATTTTTTCCATTTCCATCTCTCCTCTCCTTGAGACTCAATTACTTGTATATTCGTCATTTGACATTATCTCATCTTTCTGTGAAGCTCATTTATTTATGTATGTATGTCTTCCTATATGTTCTTTAGTTTAGTCTCTATTACCCTGTCATTTTCAAGTTCACTTTTTGTCTCTCTTTACCCCAGCCAGTGAATTTTTTAAAATTCCAGTGTATTACAGCCCTAGAATTTCCATTTCTTTCCTTTTTATGGTTTCCATTTCTCTTTTGTGATTCCTCATTATGTCCATCTTTTCTTATAAATACTTTAAGGTTCTCATCTACATATTCCAATATTGTTGTCATTTAAAGGTTTATATCTGTTGACTTTTTTCTTCTGCATATGAGTCATATTTTTCTGCTTAGGCACATATCTCGTATTTTTTATTTTTTATTGTAAGCAGGTGATTATGAATGTTACATTGTTGAGAGTCTGGATGTTGTCTTGGAGTTGTTCTTGCAGAGCCGTAATTTACTGATGGATCAGCTATATCCTTTTAAGGCTTGCTTTTAGGCTTGGTTAGGATAGATATACATCAGGTATATCTAGATATACATCAGGTCTTTCTGACTACAGTACTGACATTTTGCACTGAATTATTACCTGTTTTGGGAAACATAGCATCTTTGTGCAATGTAACATCTCTGATTCTACTCATTAGATACTAGTCACACTTCCTACCCCATCCCCAAAGCATAACAAATGGCAAGATGTCTAGTCATTGCCAAAGGTTCCCTGGAAAGGGGTTAAAATCATCCCAGTTGGGAATCACTGACCTACAGTAGCCACTGACCTACACCCAGCCACACTGGGATCAGAATAGCTCTTCTCCTCATGGGTGACCTCAACTGAATGTATAGAATGTTTAATGAGATAGCTCCACTCTGACTGATCAGGGCTCCATGGCCTTTCAGGACTATGTAGCCTCGGGAATCAGCTCAGCTCACATCCTCTCAATAGCCATTTAGTGTTAGGCCTCATGGAGTCTTGGTCTATACATTTTCAGTTTATATTCAGCCAAAGACTCAAGTGGACTTCTTTGCAGATTTGTGGAACTTTTTCTCAATTTAACTCCCTCAACTATGTTACTTTGCCTTGCAAATTTCTACCAACACCTGCTACTCTGAATTCTGAATTTTCTTTCTTCTACCTACCAAGACTTCCATTCTCTGTTGAGCTCTACTGCCCAGTGGAGTGATTTGGATAATGTTCCCCAGCAGCATTAGCTGAGGCTAATGTGGACATTATCTTGTGTGGTTGGTTCCCTGTCTCAGTGATCACAGCCCTGAGCTATCTGTTTTCCTATGCTTGAAAATAGTTGTTACACACATTTATCCAGTTTTATTATTATTTATAGTGAGAACTTAACACAGGATGAGCATTACTTTTTCATAGCTTATTCTCATAACTGTCACTCTGTTACGAACATGAATGTTTCTAGTTGCTATTGTGGTCTTAAGAACTTTTCCATTTGTATGTTTGTTGTCAGGTTAAAGAAGCATCACAGACAGCTCTGCAATAGACTATGTGTCTTTGTCAGCCTTACTGGGTTAATAGTTACATGCCTTGATATATGCATATCATCATGGGCCCAGGATTATATAATTTTTCTTTCCTGAAAACATGAATATTTTCTATGTAATAGATTGTATCTCCTTTGTCTTAATTTTATTCATTACTTCTTTTACATTATTATGTATTTATTTTTAACACCAATCTTGCCTACATTTTCTTGCCTTTAGGAAAAACCTTTATATTGAGAGCTAATTTCTTTGACTATAGGTAGTATATTATTTAGATAAGAATTAACTAACATTTCTAAATAGAGCTTAAAATTTTTTAAAATGCTACAACAAAAAAAATTTGGAAGAATTAATTTTTGATTAATACTGTTTTTCCCCTATTCTTTTTGCTTATAACTTCTTCTGAGCCTAATTTTGTGATTGTGAATTTTACCTTAAACCAAATTCCCAGGCTCTTTTATAACTAGTAAAATAAGAAGTGAACTGATCAGGGACTTGTGGATCAGGATTTTAAGCCACAGTTTTGCTCTTGACTAGTTATATGATATTTAGCAAATTACTTAGCACATTTGGTCTCAGTGTCCAAATCCTTAATGGACTGGATGCTCTCAAATGTCCTTTTCAGTTCTGAATTCTATTTTGAGTCTTAAAGGTAACTGAAATGTTTCTTTTTTCCCAAGGTAACTAACTTGGACTCTGAAAGACATTATAGTTATTTAAAATGGTCTTTTACTATAGATAACAGAGGACAAAATATGATTAATATGAAAACAATTAGAAAACATTTAAGGTACTTTAGTAATATAATTTCCTATTAAAATTTTAGGGAAGCAAAAATGGTCTTACTCATTTTTTATGTTCTTGTGGATCTTATACATGGTAAATCTTGAATTGTTTCATATTTTTATATTTCTGAAGAAAGAGAATAAAGGCTGAAGTCATTTCTCATGAAAAAAGGAATATGGCTCTCCTCTTTTCAAAATGTGGCCTTTTTGTGGTGACTCTTTCACTGCCCCTTCCACCTGTTTGATCTGAATTTTAAGTGAGTGTTCCCATCTTGACCCTACACCATGACTGAATTCTAAACCGTAGGAAGTTGGGACTCATGCCTGTGTGCAATTGACAACCTTGTGTTGAATGAAGCTCTGTACTAGGTGCCATGAATAAAGAAGCTGCTAAGCTACTGAAATCTGCTCTAAGGAGCTCAAGGTCCAGTGGAGGAGATTAATAGGACAGCCAATAATTATAAATCCATGTGTTCAGTACACAAGGTACTAGGGAATTAAAGGCAGGAAATCAAAGTAAGAAATATAAATGGCTTTTTCAGTTCAAGATTGGAGCTGAAAAGTTTCTACATGTGTTCTCCTCTAGGATTTTGATGGTTTCCTGTCTCACATTTAGATCTTTCATCTATTTAGAATTTATTTTTGTGTATAGTGTAAGAAGTCAGCCCAGTTTCACTCTTCTGTATGTCATTGTCCAGTTTTCCAGGTTCTTTGGACCTCACATAAGTCAAGCTCTTTCCCGTCTCAGTGTCTTTGCTCTAGAATTTTCTTTGTATCTTCACTTTGTTGACTCCAAGTTTCAGTTCAAGTATCACCTTCTTTAAGACCTTCCCTGTTTAGCATATCTAAAATAGTTTACCTTCATTATTTAATTTCCCTAATAGTTTACTTTCAGCTACTTACCATTATTCACAATTAACTTATTGTGTCACTGTTTATTGTCTGTCTCCTCAATTGGTAGGAACCTGTTTTGATCACTTCTAGATCCCTGTTACCTAGAATATGCCCAGCTTGTAGAAGTCAAGTCATATTTGTCTAATGGAAGGAAGATGGAATGAATGAAGGAAGTGGAGAGCAAGTGTTTCTCCTTCTACCTATCCCTAATGTCCAAAAAATGTTAGGCCATTAGTATAGAAAAATTACCCTCAATATTTCATATTCATTAATTCAGAAAATATTTATTGAGTTAAGCATTGTTCTAGACCAGAGTTAATGATATGTAATAACAAGCATTCTAAATTGTTAAGAAAAATATTTTTTATTACTTGCTTATTTCTATTGATGGTCAGTATGCTTGAACTATGTAAAACCTAAAGTCTCAAAATGAATCATTCTACCTTCCTTCCTTGCTTCTTTCTTTCCTTCCTTCCTTCCTTCCTTCCTTCCTTCCTTCCTTCCTTCCTTCCTCCCTTTCTGCTTAAGCCTTTGTTTTTTTTCGCCAAGATTTTATTTAAATTTAAGTTAGTTAACATATAGTGTAGTGGTTTCAGGAGTAGAATTTAGTGATTCATTACTTACATATAATGCCCAGTGCTCATCTCAACACATACCCTTCTTAATGCTCATCCCCCATTTAGCTCATCTCCCCTCTCTTCTCCCCTGCAATAGTCCTCAGTTTATTCTCTGTAGATAAGAGTTTCTGTAGTTAAAAAACAAATAAAAATTTTTAAAAAAGAGTCTCTGTAGTTGAGTTTATTTTCTGTAATTAAGAGTCTCTTATGGTTTGCCTCCTTCTCTGTTTTTATCTAACTTTATTTTTCTTTCCCTTCCACTGTGTCCATCTGTTTTGTTTCTTAAATTGTACATATGAGTGAAGTCATGTGGTATTTGTCTTTCTCTGGCTGACTTATTTCACTTAGCGTAATACACTCTAGTTCCACCCACATCATTGTAAATGGCAAGATTTCATTCTTTTTGATGGCTGAGTAATATTCCATAGTGTATATACAACATCTAAATTATCCATTCATCAGTTGATAATTATCCATAATTTATTGTTGATAGTGCTGCTATAAACATTGAGGTACATATGCCCCTTTGAATCAGTATTTTTGTATCTTTTGGATAAATACCCAGTAGTGCAATTGTTGGGTTATAAGGTAGTTCTATTTTTAACTTTTTGAGGAACATCCAAACAATGTTCCAGAGTGGCTGCACCAGTTTGCATTCCCACGAACAGAGTGAGAGGGTTCTCCTTTCTCTGCATCCTCCCCAACATCTATTGTTCCCTGAGCAGTTAATTTTAGCCATTTTGACAGGTACGAGGTGGATCTCATTGTGGTTTTGATTTGTATTTCTTTGATGATGAGTGATTTCGAGCATTTTTTTCATGTGTCTATTGGCCATTTGTATGTCTTCTTTGGGGAAGTGTCTTCTGATGTCTTCTGCCCATTTCTTAATTAGATTATTTAGTTTTTTGGTGTTGAGTTTGATAAGTTCTTTATAGATTTTGGATAGTAGCCCTTTATCTGATATGTCATTTGCAAATATCTTCAGTCATTCTATAGATTGCCTTTAGTTTTCTTCATTGTTTCTTTTGCTGTGCAGAAGCTTTTTATCTTGTTGAATTTCCAATAGTTCATTTTTTCTTACTTCCCATGCCTCCAGAGGCATGTGTAATAAGAAGTTTCTATGGATGATTTCAAAGAAGTTTCTACCTGTGTTCACCTCTAAGATTTTGATGGTTTCCTTTCTTACATTTACGTCTTTCATCTATTTCGAATTTATTTTTGTGTATGGTGTAAGGAGTCAGTCCAGTTTCACTCTTTTGCATATTGTTGTCTAGTTTTCCCAATACGATTTGTTGAAGGGAATGTCTTTTCCATTGGATATTCTTTCTTGCTTTGTTGAAGATTGGTTCACCAGAAAGTTGTGGGTCCACTTCTGTGTTCTCTATTCCATTCCAATGATCAATGTGTCTGTTTATGTGCCAGTACCATACTGTCTTGATGATTATAGAAAATTTGAAGAGACCCATAACCAGCAAAGAAATTGAATCAGTAAACAAAAATCTCCCAACACACAAGAGTCCAGGGCTGGTTGGCTTCCTGGGGCAATTCTACCAGCATTTAAAGAAGAATTAGTACCTATTCTTCTGAAGCTGTTTCAAAAAATAGAAATGGAAGAAAAGCTTCCAAACACATTCTATGAGACCAGGATTACCTTGATTCCAAGACCTGACAAAGACCCCACTAAAAAGGAGAATAGCAGACCAATATCCCTGATGAATATGGATGCAAAAATCCTCAACAAGATACTAGCTAATTGAACCCAACAGTACATTAAAAGGATTAGTCACTATAATCAAGTGGGATTTATTCCTGGGCTGCAGAGGTGGTTCAATATCTGCAAATCAAGCAATGTGATATACCACATTAATAAAAGAAAGGATAAGAACCAGATGATTCTTCCAATAGATGCAGAAAAAGCATTTGACAAAATACAGCATCCTTTCTTGATTAAAACTCTTTACATTGTTGGGATAGAGGGTATATACCTCAGCATCCTAAAAGCCATGTATGTAAGAACTATAGCTAATATCATCCTCAATGGGGAAAAGTTGAGAGATATTCCCCCTAAGGTTAGAAACATGACAGGTATGTCCATTCTCATCACTGTTGTTTTCAACATAGTACTGGAAGTCCTAGCTTCAGCAATAAGACAACAAAAAAGAAATAAAGGGCATCCAAACTGGCAAGTAAGAAATCAAGCTTTCACTCTTCATAGCCGACATGATACTCTATATAGAAAACCCAAAAGAGCCACCAAAAAATTATTAGAACTGATACAGGGATTCAACAAAGTTGCAGCATAAAAAACTAATGCACAGAAACCTGTTGCGTTTCTGTATGCCAATAATGAAGCAGCAGAAAGAGAAATCAAGGAACTGATCCATTTACAATAGCACCAAAACCCATAAGATACCTAGGAATAAATCTAACCAAAGAGGTAAAACAACTGTACCCTGAAAACTATAGAACATTTATGAAAGCAACTGCAGACACATAAAGAAATGGAAAAACATTGCATGCTCATGGAATGGAAGAAGAAATATTATTAAAATATCAATGCTACCCGAAGCAATCTGCACACTTAATTCAATTCCTAACAAAATAACACCAGCATTTTTCGTGAACTAGAACGAATAATTCTAAAATGTGTATGGAACCAGAAAGGACCCCAAATAGCCAAAGTTATGTCTAAAAAGAAAACCAAAGCTGGGGACATCACAATTCTGGACTTCAAAATGAATCATTTAAAATGTAAGCATACATAAGATGTGAAATAATGATTATTGTATTGGCAGCAGCGAAGTCTAGTGTATAGATTAGGTAACTGAGAGACATACTTGCCTACCTCCCTCCTTGTTCCAGAAGAAGGGGTTTACCTGCATGTTTCTTGATTTTTTGAGATAAGCCATATTACTTGCTTAGACTGATAAAACATTAGCAAATCTAACACAAAAAAAGACTTGAAGTTTCTTGCACAGTTGGGTTTGTCATCTTGTGCTTCTGCCCTCACCATAAGCCACACTTCACCAAATAGCTGCTGCTCCCCTCCTCTCAGACCATGCCCAGGATGAGTATATAAGTAGTAGACATGAGGCTGATGCCCATCAGCTTGGAGCTGAGCATCTCATTAAAGCTCAGCCTAAATCAGTCATACCTGTCCCACCTGCAGTGAATGAGGATAAATGATCGCAGTTTTAAGCCAATGGAGTGGTTTGTTGTGGTTCATAAATAACCAGTGTGCCTACTAGAATGTGAAACTCAGTGTGGTTGAAATCCTGAGTTAAGATATTTAAATATACATGTAACCTTTGGTTTTATGGAAATTATTTAGGAAAACATAAAATGGGCCCATGAACTAGAAAGGCGCAAGAAAGGAGGTTTTGTAGCATTCTTATGCAAGAAGAACCCTCACAATTTGCCTTGTAATTTAAGCCAGTTTAGCATATTATAGAAAACTTTTTGTTGATCTGTGGTTTTTCTCTCTTGTGTTAAATATGTGTCCTTTGGAAAAGACCTGGAGAAAATGATAATAATGCATATTTATTGAGCACTTGCTATGACAGACACAGTTTCAGGAGCTCGTCATTCAATTAGGACTCTGCAGAGAGACGAGGTAGAGATATTATTTCCACTTAGTAGATGAGAAAACTGAGGTTCTGAATCTATAAGTAATTTGTCCAAGGTCACAAAGCTGGACAGTGGCATAGATAAAATTCCAACCAAACAACATGGTTCCAAGATCTATACACTTAACTATAATGCAACATTGGAGTATTTCTGGCCTATGACTCATATATTACTCACATATAATACAGAAACATCTGGCTTCTCACTACTGTTTCCCTCGCAAATTTCAAATAGCTCAAAATTGATTTTAAATACTGCAGTTTTGGCAATTTAAGGATTGCTAAGTGCACGTGTTCTGAGTGTGTCCCTTAGTATTGGGTCTGCAACTGCCTTCTTAAGCTTCCCATCAGAATAGGGAAGACAGCAGAACATCAAAGACCAGCATATAGGAAATGGACACCTGAGGGGTGATAGTCATATATCTAACTTCGTTTTTGTAGCTGATCAAGAAATGTGATTTTAAAAATATTAGTAAAAAATGATAATAATTGTAATAATAATGTGAATATGCAGGTTATTATGGAAGATGGACAATGGCATATTTGAAGTTATTTCAAAAGAGATAGAAAGAAAAATGTTTTCCAAACCCATTATTTTTCTTTAGTGTATAAGTATAACAATTTTTATCTACAAATGTATATATTAAAGAGAGAACCAGCACATGATTGAGCATTCTTTGTCCTGGATGCTAAAGTAATAAATCATGCTTTATTACAATTATAATGCAAAGAGAGCCTTTTAAAATTAACTGCTATAAATTTTAGGGTTGTGTAGAAATCAGAAATTTTAGCTTCAGCTAATCTGCTTTTTCCTTAGTGATGGAGAAGTTCATGGAGCAAATCAGATATAAAATGAACAAGTCTTGGTCGTGAGCATCTCACCCAATCAGACCAAACTTAATAGCTCACAATGTTCTCTTCGGGCTCCTCTCTTCTCTTCCCATACAATCACAGAGTTTTAAAAATGGAAGAGACTTTCATGTCACCTAGGCAAATGTCATTTTGTTCTTGAATTTCCTCTGTTGGAGGAGTGTACCATTTCTGGGGTATATCCAACTTCACACCAGATGCATTTAGTTGAACATCTCAAACTTAACATGTCCTGAACCTACTTGCTCAAGTCAGTAATACTCATTATTGTCCCACCCCCCTTCATCCTTAACATATAGCCCAGCACCAAGTTATTCTGAGGATAATGCAAATATCTTATGTATATCTTCACTTCCCTATGTGTTAACTTTGCTGTGTCACAAATTGGGTCCCAGACACTATAATCTGTTTTGCATATTGATTTAATAGTCTCTAATTTCTCTGGTTCTTTACCTACATCTTTTAAATTTGTACTTCTAGCAAGCCAGAGTCTTTTTTTTTCTTCAGTGTAAATCACATCTTTTACTCCCTTCTGTTAAACCCTTCACCCTTCAACAGATTCATATTGTGTTTAGATATAACTATAAATTTTGGCCCTATGTTCTTTGATATTTTCATATCAGAAAACTACTTTCTTTGATTGCATTACACATCATTCCCATTCCCACTTTAAGTTAAGAATTAAAAAGTATAATATGTGGTATAATATAATATAATATAACAATATATGGTACAATATAATGGTATAATAATACATAAATAATAAACGGTATAATGCATGTAAAGCACTCAGAATTGTGCCTAACAAATAGACTTAATAGGTACATAGCTACTTTTATTATATTGCTGGTATTTATTTATTCTATGTCTGCTTCTCTGTTAGAATTTGAAGGGATCGGCTGTGTCTATTTTGTTCAATGGCTCATAGTTCAATACCTGGAAAATACAGTATTTGTATTTCATAATTTTATTTTATTCATTTTATTCTTTTAAAGATTTTATTTATTTATTTGCAAGAGAGGGAGCAGAAAGCATAAACAGGAGGGTAGGGGAGAGGGGCAAAGGAAGAGGGAGAAACAGACTCCCTGCTGAGTGGGAAGCCCAATTCAGGGCTTGATCCTAGAACCCTGAGATCATGACTCAATGAAAGGCAGACCCTTAATCGACTGAGCCACCTGGGTGCCCTGTGTATTTCATAATTTTAAAATATATGTTGAATAAAATCTACATTTAGAAAGGTCTAGCCTATTTCTATAGTTATTATTAAAGATTTATCTATTTACTTCATTGAGGATAGAGCAAGAGAGAGAGAGAGAGAGCTCACATGAGGGAGACAAGCAGGGCTCTCTCTCAGGATCCCGAGATCATAGCCTGAGCCAAAATCAAGAGTTGAATGTTCAAGCAACTGAGCCACCCAGGGCCCCTAGATGATTAATTTTTTATATTGAGTTGAAATTTGTCATCCAAATGTTAGTCCTATTATAACTTTAGGACTTTCTAAGTTACAACCTCTTGTGTAGTTACAGATAATTTATATTTATCTTTTTGTTAAGTTTTTATTTTAGTTCCAATTAACATAGAGTGTTATGTTAGTTTCAGGTGTACAATATAATGATTCAACAATTCCGTATGTCACCTAGTGTTCATTACATCAAGTTCTCTCTATAATCCCCATCACC
Organism: Mustela nivalis; assembly: GCF_964662115.1. Classification (NCBI taxonomy): domain Eukaryota; kingdom Metazoa; phylum Chordata; class Mammalia; order Carnivora; family Mustelidae; genus Mustela; species Mustela nivalis. The sequence continues at coordinate 55,953,578 of NC_139024.1, read as the reverse complement.
TATTTAGTCCATCTCTCCATTCCCCTCCTCTTTGGTAACCACCAATTTGTTCTCTATAACTAAGGGTCTGTTTCTTGATTTCTCTTATTTTTTCCCCTTATTTGTTAGTTTTCTTTTTAAATCCCACATGTGAGTGAAATCACAAGGTATTTATTTTTCTCTAACTTATTTTACTTAGCATTATACTCTCTAGCTTCATCCATGTCCTTGCAAATGGCAAGATTTCGTTTTTTTAAGTAATCTCTACACCCAGTATGGTGCTCAAACTTAAAACTCCAAGACCAAAAGTTGAACGCTCTAACTGAACCAGCCAGTTTCCATTCTTTTTTTTTTTTTATTAACCTGAATATTATTATTAACCTGAATAATATTCCATTATATATATACCACATTTTCTTTATCCATTCATTGATCAGTAGATACTTGGGCTGCTTCCATATCTTGAATATTGAAAATAATGCTGCTGTAAACTTAGGGGTGTGTGTATCTCTTTGAATTAGTTTACTTACATTCTTTGAGAAAATATCTGGTAGTGAGATTGCTGGATTATAGGATAGTTTTATTTTTAACTTTTTGGGGAATCTCCAAACTATTTTCCACAGTGGCTGCACCAGTTTGCATCCGACCAACAGTACACAAGTGTTCCTTTCTGTCCACATCCTTGCCAACACCTGTTGTTTCTTATATTGTTGATTGTAGCCATTTTGACTGGGGAGAGTTGATATCTCATTGTAGTTTTGATTTGATGGTAAGGGATAATGAGTTTTGATTTGTAGTTTTGATTTACCCTGATGGTAAGTGAAAGTGAGTATCTTTTCATGTGTCTGTTGGCCATTTGGATGTCTTTGAAGAAATGTCTTTTCATGTCTTCTGCCCATTTTTTTATTGGATTATTTGGGGATTTAGGGGTGTTGGTTATATAGGTTATTTTATATATTTTGAATACTAACCCTCTATTGGATATGTTATTTGCAAATATCTTCTATTCGTAGGTTGCCTTTTAGTCTTGTTAATTGTTTTCTTTGCTGTGAAGAAAACTTTATTTTGATGTGGTTCCAATTGTCTATTTTTGCTTTTGTTTTACTTGTTTCAAGAGACATATATAGAAATTAGTTGCTATGGCCAATGTCTAAGAAGTTTCTGCCTGTGTTGTCTGCTAGGATTTTTATGGTTTCAGGTCTCACATTTTCACATATTCAACCATTTGAATTTGTTTTTATGTATGGTATAAGAAATTGGTCCACATTCATTCTTTTGTATGTTGCTGCCTGGTTTTCACAGCACCATTTCTTGAAGAGACTGTTCTTTTCCCCCATTGGATATTCTTTCCTGCTTTGTCAAAGATTACTGGACCATATAAATTGTGGGTTTATTTCTGGATTTTCTGTTCTGATCCATAGATATATGTGTCTATTTTTGTGCCAGTACCATAATGTTTTAGTTACTACTGCTTGGTAATATAACTTGAAGTCTGGAGTTGTGATGGCTCCAGCTTTGCTTTTCTAAGGTTGCTTTGGCTATTTGAGCTCTTTTGTGGTTCTATATAAATTTTAGGATTCTTTGTTCTACAGATAATTATATTGTCACCTATCTTTGCTATCACTACTGAATTACATTGAATTCATCAATGTCTCTTGAAATTATTGAGCTTAAATTTTTAAAATTCTAATAATTCTATAAATCCTAATAATTTAAAAAAGTCATTATTGTCACATAAATATAGGTCTCTAAGCGTTTAAATTTCCTACAAATTTCCAAAAGTTATATAGTATAAGAAAACTCAGTATACAAAATTTGCACTTTTTATTTATCAAATGATACTTTACTTTAGAAGATTTTACATTTAAAAAGTATGTTATTTCAACATAGCACTTGTGTTCATTTTTTAGAAACTTAATTTATTAGTAAAATAAAGTGGCTTTTATCAACAAACTATAAACCAAAGTACTCCTCTTTTATTAATATAGTAAGTTCAAGTTCTTAAATGAAGTTCTTAAATTTATAAATAAATTCTTTAAATTTTGCCAGTGTGTCAGCAAAGAAATATGCTTTCAGTTAAGTTTTCAATATAATGATGAAAAGGACTACATGTTTATATAGGAAGGAACAAAAAGATGGGAAGCCTCAGTTGTTACCAAGTTTTGCTGGAAGGGGCTTGAAAATTGGCTTTAAAAAATACCTAACGCAAGGGATATTGATAACATCTGCTGGTTACTGAAAACCCCATAATGATAAAAAGTACTGGCAGATGTGCTGCTCCTGAAAAAAAGTCTAAAAACTGACAGCCTCTTGTATAGATTTTTGAGAAGTAGTATGGACATAAACAGTATGTTGTAAAGGGAATTCAGGGTAACAATTATCCTGGCAATGGCTAGATTGGAGAAAACAATTAGTGACAACATAGAATCGCTAAGGGCAGAAGTGAAAGCCGCTGGGAAGAAGTTAAAAATGCTATCAATGAGATCCAATCTAATCTAATACTCTAACAGCTAGGGTAACTGAGGCAGAAGATAGAATTAGTGATCTAGAGGATAAACTGATAGAGAAAAAGGATCAGGAGGAGGCATGGAAGAAACAGTTTAGAAGCCATGAAAACAGAATTAGGGAAATAAATGATGCCATGAAACTTTCCAACATTAAATTATTGGGATCCCTGAGGGGGTGGAGAAAAAGAGAAGACTAGAAGATACAGTTGAACAAATTCTGGATGGAAATTTTCCCATGGAACCAGCGTTCATGTCCTAGAGGCAGAAGGAACACCCCCAAGATCAATGAATCTAGAAAGACCTCGAGACATTTGACTGGGAGACTGATGAGTCATAATTTTTAAACAAGAGCTTCTGAGGGCAGCTAGGGGGAAGAGATTCCTTCCATGCAGGGGAAAGTCAATTAGTATAATGTCAGACCTGTCCACAGAAACCTGGCAAGCCAGAAAGGGCTGGCAAGACATATTCAGGGCACTAAATAAGAAGAATATGCAGCCAAGAATTCTTTATCCAGCAAGGCTGACATTCAAAGTGGATGGAGAGATAAAGACCTTTCCAAGACTTACAAGGTTTAAAAGAGTATGTGACCACCAAGTTGGCACTACAAGAAATACTAAGGGGAGTTCTATAAAAGAAAGAACCCAAGAGTGACATAGAACAGAAATTTACAGAGACAATCTATAGAAACAAGGACTTCACCAGCAACATGATGTCTATAAAAACATTGATATAAAGATAAAAAATTTATATAAAGATATAAAATATCTTTCAATAATCACTGTCAACATGAACGGCCTAAATGCGTCCATAAAACAGCACAGGGCTACAAATTGGATAAAATGACAGGACCTTTCCATATGCTGTCTTCAGGAGACCCATTTGGAACCTAAAGATACTTCCAGACTGAAAGTGAAAGGATGGAGAAGCATCTTTCATGCCAATGGGCCTCAAAAGAAAGCTGGGGTAGCGATTCTCATATCAGATAAATTAGGTTTTAAACTAAAGATTTTAGTCAGAGATAAAGAAGGACACTACATAATTCTTAAATTGTCTATCCACCAAGAAGGTCTAACAATTGTAAATATTTATGCCCCCAATATGGGAGCAGCCAACTACATAAGCCAACTGTTAATCATGATAAAGAGTCATATTGATATGAACACATTAATAGTTGGGGATCTTAACATGCCACTCTCAGTAATAGACAGATCATCCAAGCAGAAAATCAATAAAGAAACAAGAGCATTGAATGACACATTGGACCAGATGGACCTCACAGATAATATAAAGAACATTCCACCACAAAACAAGGGAAATAGTAAAGAACCTCAAATGATAATAGCATTAAATGGCAAGCATATTATCCCTCCAGGGGATAATATATCCCTCCAGGGGAAAATATAATGAAAATCAAATGTTTTAATGGTGTACAAACATTACATGAGATGGTGAGATAGATAATGGTTTATGTTTGATTAGTGTGGACAGCCAATCTTATAACTTGATTCAGAAGAAAATGAATACAATTTCAGAGGATCTGAGCGACATTTTTATTCAAATAATCTAGATTATTACTTCAATTTTAAATAGCTATTGGTGAAGAAATTTTCTTTTTAATGGAAAGAAGTATTTCCTGTAATAATAAGTGTTGAAACACTCTTTCCAGAATTTTGGCTGAGGGCTATATAAAAGAAGTTCAGTACACTCCCTTGGCTTATTCTACTTTTTATTACTTCATTTAACCATTTTGATATGAAATTATTGTTCCACATTTAGAAAATGTCTTAAAGTATACATACAAAATCATATTACTTAAACTAACTGAACTCATAAATCAAACTATTCATGATTTTTTGTGTAGGCTTCAATATCCTGACTCTTCTACAGCTACCAGAGCTTTCTCTAAAGTAGATTTCATTCTGTTGCTCTTTATCTTCAAAATACTCAATCTGCAGCATAAAGTGTGAGCTTCCTCCCTTGCCTAATGTTCCACCTCTGTGATAATAGTCACCCAGACTGCGTTTACAATATAAGTCAGTCTCTCAGCCTTACAACCTCTCTTAGAGCCTCGCCCTCGAGAAATGATTTCCCTCTCATAGCTTACTTATCCATACTGTCACTTCCTCTGACTTGCATGTGCCCCGATTCGTCTAACTGGACAAGTCATATTCTTGCTCCAAGTCCTGTTTCAAGAGTATTCTCTCATTTGCTTTCTGTGGTAGGCAGAATAATACAAACAAACAAACAAACAAACAAACAAGATGTCCATGTTCTAATCCGTGGAACATGTGAGTAGATTACCTTACATATGCAAAGAGACTTTGGGGATGTGCTTAAATTGAAGATCTTGAGATGGGAGATTATCCAGAATTATCTAGGTGGACTGATTAGCGGTCCTTGTCAAGTAAAAAGGAAGTGGGGTAGTTAGAGAAACAGGCGTGATGATGGAATAAAAGGTCAGCGTATGCAGTTTCTCGCTTTGAATGAAAGAAAGCCACTAGGCAGGGAATGCAGATAGCTTGTGTAGTCTGTAAAGGGAGAAGAATTGATTCTGGTTCTGTTGCCTCCGGAAGAAATATAGCCATAATACCCTCGTTATAGCCCAGTGAGATCCATTTTGGAATTCTGGCCTCCAGGTGTTATAAAACAATAAATTTGTGTTGTCGCAAGCCACCAAAATTGTGGTAATTTTTTTTTATAGCACCAATAGGACACTAATGCAGATCTAAGTACCTGGAAATGGCGTGCTGATATAAATAAATTCATAAAAATATGGAATGAACTTGGAGTTGGGCAAAGGGCAGAGGCTGGAAGAATTTCAGAAGCATGAGAGTAGAAACCTAGATTGCCTTGAATAGACTGTTAGAAATATGGATATTAATGACTGTGCTAGTGAGGACTTGGAAGAATGTGAGGGGGAGCCCGGTAGAAAAAGCATGTGTTGTTGGTTTTAAAGAATACCCAAATCATCTTCAACAAACAGTTAGGAAATAAGAATATTGAAGGCAATACTGATGAAGAGTCAGATGGAAATGAAGAACATGTTATTAGAAAGTGGAGGAGAGGGATATCTGGGTGGCTTAGTTAATCATCTGCCTTTAGCTCAGGTCATGATCCCATGATTCTGGGATCCAGTCCCACATCAGGCTCCTTGCTCAGCAGGGAGCCTGCTTCTCCTTCTGCCTGATGCTTCCCCTGCTTGTATTCTCGCTCTCTCTCTCTCCCATGCTCTTTCTCTCTCTCCCACACTCTCTGGCAAATAAATAAATAAAATCTTAAAAAAAAATAAAAAGAGAGAGAGAAAGAGGATGAGAAAGGATTTTTGTTATATAGTGGCAAGGAACTTAGCTGAATTGTGTCCTGCAATTATATAGAAAACAAAGCATGTAAATTATGAATTTGGGTGTTTTGTTTAGCTGAGCAGATTTTCAAGCAAAGTGTTAAAAGGTGCATACTACTTTCTTTTGGTTGTTTATAGTAAAATGTGACAGGAAGTAGGTCCATTTAGGGAAGAACTTCTAGGGAAAAATGAATGATTCGAGAAATTTTCAGACTATCTGGATTGTAGATATGTAAAAATTAGGAGATTCACTGTCAAAGAAATGTGCTTTCGAGAAAAATCCAAGGGTCTGGGTCGATGACTGTTCCCTAATGCATGGGAGGCCTCAGAGAATCATATTATTCAGTCGAATAGTGGACTCTTTGAAGAGATTAGATGTTCTACTCCTGATCCCCTCAGCTATGTGTGAATGCAAAATAGAGATAGGATTATGTAGGAAAGATCTGTGAAGGAGCCTCATGTCTAATGGGACAGATTTCCTTGACATATACAAGAGACCCACAAGGTTTTTGAGTATGTTCTGCTAACATAAAACACTGACAACTTTGACTCAAAAGGACAAATATATAAAATGAAATAAAACTGTCAGACTTACAAAACTATAAATGAAGGAAATAGGCTCATCAACCTCAGCTGCAAAGTGTATTATACTTAATACAAAAGGAAGAATTCCTCCTTAGAGGAATTCTAAGGACAGAAAACCTCAAGACCAGAAGGCAGAGCCTTAGACTACAGGGGATTATTTCCAGGCCTTGAAATCTATGTTGCTTGTCCAGCTAGATTTTGAAGTTGTTTGGGATTGGTGGCTCTATTTTTCCTCCCATTTCCTTTCTTCTTTGAATGGGAATGTTTGTAACTTGTACCCCATGCCTGTCCCACTATTATATTTTGGGAGCAGATAACTTGTTTTCTAATTTCACAAATGCACAGATTGAGATGACTTTTGCCCCAGAATAGATTAGGTCTTACTCATACCTGATTCAGATATTTTAAATGATGGAATCAGGGAATTTTGAGTTGATGAGATAGAGATGAGATTTTGGACTTAAGTTGATGATATAAGGGATTGAGTTTTTTGGAAGTGTTGAGATGGAGTGAATGTATTTTCAATATGAGATTGATGTGAATTTTTATGTTCCAGAGGGTAGACAGTGATAGACAAAGTAATGTGCCCCAATGATGTTCATAAGTGATGATCTTAATCATCTGAACTTATAAACATATTATGTCATATGACAAGGGGAATTAATGTTTCAGATGGAAGTAAATCTTCTTTGATATTAAAGTTGTGTTATATTGTTTCTTTTTGCTTACATTTATCTGGTATACTCTTGTACATCTTGTTATTTTCAAGTTTCCTAAAAAATTTTGTTATAAGTGAACCTATTTGACATGCCACAGTTTTATTGTTTCTTTGGAATCCAATCTAATATATTACTATTATAATCAGTGAGTAAAACTAGTATTCCTTTTATTGAAGTGAAAAGTATATTCAATTCAATTTCTGCCAAATTATTATTTTGTTCATTTTATACTTTAAAACCCCTTCACTACTGTTTTATTTGCTTTGCTCTTGTAGTGTGCATGTGTGTATGTGGGTGTGCATGGTAGTTTTTTGGATTGCTAGGAAAGTTTTAATTATTCTATGAGTTGATTTCATGTTTTACTTTTAAAATATACTTATTTTTCAGCTATTACATTCATACAGAAAAGCACACAAAATATGCACAACTCAGTGAATTTCCACAAAGTGGAAACACCCATTTTAATCATGGCTGAAGTAAGGAAATTCCATAAGCCCTGTACCCACAAAGTCCCTTTATGTACTCTTCCAGTTACTACCACACTTTTTTAAAAAATATAACTATGTGATTGTGGCTTCAAACTATAAATTATTTTTGCCTCCTTAGAACTGTATATAATTTGAATCGTATTGAAGTTAGTCTTTTGTGTTGTCTTGAACAACATTATGTTTATGAGATTTATCCATGCTATTACATATACAATAGTTTGCTCATTCCCATTGCTCTGTACCTGTATGGCTATAACACCACTTATCTCTTAGTTTTAATAAATGTTTAGGTTGATTATAGCTCTTAGCTATTAGAAACACTGATGCAATGAAAATGCTTCTTCATGTCTGATAGGGCACAAATGTACACATTTCAGATGAGTGTATAACTAGAAGTAAATTTCTTCACATAGTGTATACAAATATTTAGGTATGGGATTTTCCTGATACCTTTTTGCAAGTTAAAACCATTTTCTTTACTTTTATTTTCTGTCTGTGTGTCTGGTGTGTGTTAAAATCTTGAACAGATATTAAACTTTATGCAATGATCTTTTTTATATGTATTTAGACAATCCTTTAATATGTTGTTGTGGTACATTATATTGAATAATGTTCAGAAATTAAACCATCCCCAGCAAATTAGATGCTATAGATGAAATGGGAAAAGTTCCCAGAAACACGCAAACACCAAAAACTAAATAGACCTTCCACAAGTAAAGAGATTGACTTAGTAATCAAAATTTTCCCAACAAAGAAAAGTCCAGGATTAGATGGCTTCACTTGTGAATTTTACCAATCTTTCAAAAACATATTTTATTTATTTATTTGAGAGAGAGAGAGCATTAGTGAGAGAGTGAGAGAGAACATGAGCAAGGGCGAGGGGCAGTGGTAGAAGCAGACTCCCTTAGCAGGGAGCCCTACACAGGGCTCAGTCTGGGATAATGACCCGAGCTCAAGGCAGGTGCTTAACTGACTGACCCACCCAGGTGCCCCTTTACCAAACATTTACAGAAGAATTAACACCAAATCTTTCTCAAACTATTCTGGAAATGAAAAAGGAGGAAACTCTTTTCCTAACTCATTCTATGAGGCCAGGATTATGAAAGCCAAATAAAGATTCCACAAGAATGAAAATTACAGACCAATATCCCTTAGGAATATAGAAGCAAAAATTTTCAACAAAATACTAACAAGATAAATCCAACAGCATTTTAAAAGGATTATATGCCATAGACCTAGTAGGATTTATTCCAGGAATGCATGGGTGGATTAATATAAGACTACCAATCAATGTAATGTACCACATTAGTAGAACAAAGGAAAAAAAATATGATAATCTCAATCGACATAGGGAAAGCATTTGATAAAATCCAATACCCTTTTCTGATTAAAAACACAAAGAAAACAAAAAGAAACCTAAGAATGGAAGAAATCACCCTTAACATGATATGAAAACGTTTATGAAAAACCTATGGAAACATCTACTCAAGACTAAAAGACTAAAAGCTTTCCTTCTAAGAGACCAACTATTGTCATTTCTATTCAACGTTGTACTGGAAGTTCTTACAAGAGCAATTAGGTAATAAAAACAAATAAAAATAATCCATATTGGAAAAAAAAAAAAGTAAAGCTATCTCTATCCACAGTTGACATGATTCTATAATAAATTCCAAAGAACCTATAAAAAAAACTTACTTGTGCTAATAAACGAATTCAGAAAAGTTGCAGGGCACGGGATCAATACACAAAATTCAACTGGATTTCTACATACCTGCAATGAAGAATCCTAAAATGAAATTAAGAAAACAATTCTATTTACAATAGCATCTAAAAAATAAAATACCTAGGAATAAATTTAACCAAGAAGATGAAAGTCTTGTTCCTGAAAACTATAAAACGTTGCAGAACAACAACAAAAAATAAATAGAAAGACATCTTGTGTTTATGGACTGGAACACTTAACATGGTTAATATGGCAATACTATGTTTCCTGAGACTGGGAGAGGAAAATGCGGAGTAAATGTGTAACGAACATGAGCTTTTATTTTGGGGTGATGAAACTTTTGGAATTACATAGAGATAGTGATTGCACATTTTGAATACTCTAAATGCTGCTGAACTGTTCACTTTAAAATGGTTGATTTACAAAATAGATGAACAGAGAGGGGGCAAAAGAGAGGCAAACCAGGAAACAGTCCCTCAATTATGGAGAATAACCTGATGGTAACTGGAGGTGGGGGAGGTAGGGGGATGGGCTAAATTGGTGATGGGTCTTAAGGAGGGCATGTGTTGTGATGAACACTGGGTATTGTATATAAGTAAAGAATCACTAAATTCCATAGCTAATATATACTATATGTCAAATAACTGGAATTTAAATAAAAACTTGAAAAAATAAAATTAAATAAAAGATAAAATTGTTGATTTATATTATGGGAATTCTAACTTAAAAAAAAAATAAGAGAACAATTTCAAAGAAGGAAAGGAGGGAAGATGCTTGATGAAAATAAACTAGAAACAGCTGGTGACTCTATAGGACTCTGACTTTTGCTAGTTCATTAAATAAAGCCAACCAATTATAAGTGTTTAAAGAAATCACTGCATTACTTAATTTATTCAAGGGGGTTATAGTGTATTTTTTTATATCTTCCTGAATTTGATTTTGTAATACTAAATTTGTTTACACCTATCCAATGAGTGGTATTGACATACATTTTCAAATATCTTTTATCTTTGGTTTTGGTATAGAAATTTTATTAAATGAATTGAAGAATATTTACTTTTTAAATCTCTGGTTGAATTTGTATAAGATAATAATTCTTTGACACTTGAAAAACCATCTGGTAAATCTAGTATTTTTTTCAATGAATCAATTTTGACTGCTGATTTTATTGTTTGAGTAAATCTGTGATTATTCAAGTTGTATATTTCTTCTTGAGTCAAGTTGGCTAAGTAAACTTTTCTAAGAAAAAGTTCATTATCTGTTTTGGGTTAAAATTTGTTGGCTTCAAGTTTTTTATGGTATTTTATAATTTTTTCCCTTGTGTATTTTATGTCCTTTATTTTATTCAAAATATCGTTTTTATGTGACTTCTCTCTTTTTATCCATATCGATAACCTCAGAGGATTTTTTATTTTATTGGTGTTTTCTAAGAATTAATTTTTACCTTGGTTTCTCATCTATACTGTATCTTTTTCTTCAATTTCATTAGTTAGTTTTATTTTAGATTTATTCTCTGTGATTTTTTAACTTTTTTTTACTTTTAATGTTCATATTTTAGATGGATCTGTTATAAACAAGAGATCACTATTTATGATGGTTTTTTCATGTTTTTACCCAAATGAAAATCTCTCTTTTTACCTAGTGAATTTAGTTTTAATTATTGAGTATTTGAAATTAGTGGCAACACCTTATGTCATACTTGCTATTTATCCTATATTTTCAGTGCTTTTCCTCTATCCTGCTTTCCTGCTTGCTGTTGGATTGTTTAGAAGTTGATTTTATTTTTCTTTTTTTAAGATGCTTACTGGTTTGTTTTTATTTTAATTTCAGTAAAATTAACAATCAGTGTTATATTAGTTTCAGGTGTACAATATTGTGATTCTACAATTATATACATTACTTAGTGCTCATCATAAGTATACCCTTAATCTCCTTTACCTATTTCACGCATTCCCCCCTCCCCCCTGCTCTGGTATCACCAATTCTCTAAATTTAAGAGTCTGTTTTTTGTTTTTCTCTTTTTTCCTTTGTTTTGTTTCTTAAATTTCACATTTAGGTCTTTAATCCATTTTGAATTTAATTCTGTGTATGTAGTAAGAAAATGTTCCAGGTTCATTCCTTTGCATGTAGCTATCCAGTTTTCTCAATGCCATTTGTCGAAGAGACTGTTGTTTCCCACTGAATATTCTTTCCTGCTTTGTTAGGATTAATTGGCCTTATAATCATGGATTTATTTCTGGGCTCTCTATTCTGTTCTGTTGATCTGTGTGTCTACTTTTGTGCCAGTACCATACCGTTTTGATTACTACAGTTTTGTAGTATATCTTGAAATCTAGGATTCTGATACCTTCTTCAGTTTTGTTGTTTTTCAAGATTACTTTGGCTGTTTCATGTCTTTTGTGGTTTTATATGAGTTTTAGTTTTGCTTATTCTAGTTCTGTGAAAAATGCTCTTGGTATTTTGATTGGGATTACATTGAGCCCATAGATTGCTTTGGGTAGTTTGAACACTATAACAGTATTTGTTCTTCCAGTCCATGAGCATGAAGTATCATTCCACTTGTTTGTTTTATCTCCAATTCCTTTCATCAGTGTTTTAGAGTTTTCAGAGTTCAGGTCTTTCACCTCCTTGGTAAGGTTTATTCCTAGGTATTTTATTATTTTTGATATGATAGTAAATGAGAGTGATTTCTTAATTTCTCTTTCTGCTACTTCATTATTTGTGTATATAAATGCAAAGGATTTCTGTACGTTGACTTTGAATCCTGTGATCTTACTGAATTCATTTGTTAGCTCTAGTAGTTTTTTGGTAAAGTCTTTTGAATTTTCTACATATAATATTATGTCATCTGCAAATACTGAAAGTTTTACTTCTTCCTTACCTAGTTGGTTGCCTTTTATTCCTTTTGGTTGTAAGGTTGCTATGGCTAGGATTTCCAGGACTGTGTTGAATAAAAGAGATGAGAGTGAGCATGTTTGTCTTTTTCCTGATCTTAGAGGAAAAGTTCTAGGTTTTGCCTTATTGAGTATGATGTCAGCTTTTCATACATGGCCTTTATGATATTGAAGTATGTTCTCCTGAATCTACTTTGTTGAGGATTTTTATCATGAATGGATGTTGTACTCTGTCAAATGCTTTTTTTTTTTGCATCTATTAAAATAATCATTTTTTATCCTTTCTCTTTTTGATATGATGTATCACATTGATTGATTTGTGATATTGAACCACTCTTGCATCCCAGAAACAAATCCACTTGATGGTGATGAATGATTTTTTTTAATGTATTGTTGGACCCTGTTTGCTAGTTGAAAATTATTTGCGTCTATGTTCATCATATTGGTCTACAATTCTCTTTTTTTATAGTGTTTTTGTTGGTTTTGGTACCAGGGTAATCCTGGCCTCATAGAATGAATTTGGAAGCTTTCCTTCCTCTTCTATTTTTTGGCATAGTTAGAGAAGAATAGGAACTAACTCTTCTTTATATGTTTGGTATATTCACCTGTGAAGTTGTCTAGTCCTAGAGTTTTGCTTGTAGGGAGTTATTTAATTACTGATTCAATCTCTTTAATCAGTTTGAAAATCATCAAATTTTCTATTTCTTACTGATTTAGTTGGGGAGGTTATATCTTTCTAGGAATTTAACCATTTTTTCTTCTGTTGCCTAATTTATTGGCGTATAAATTTTCATAATATTCTCTTATAATCCTTTGCATTTTTTGGTGTCAGTTGTTATTTTTCCTTTTATTATTTCTGATTTTGTTTATTTGAGTTCTCTCTCTCTCTCTCTCTCTCTCTTTGAGGATTCTGGCTAAAGGTTTAATTGTTAATCTTTTCAGAGAACCAGTTCTCAGTTCACTGGTCTGTTCTATTTCTCCTTCTCCTCCCCCCTCCTTCCCTTCTCCCTTTCTTCTTCTTTTTAGTTTTTATTTCCTTTACTTGTGGTCTGATCTTTATTATTTCCCCTTTATACTGGTTTTTGGTTTTGCTGTTCTTTTTCTAGCTCCTCTATGTGTAAGGTTATGTTGTTCACTTAGAATTTTTCTTGCTTCTTGAGGTAGACCTATAGTGCTATAAACTTCCTTCTTAATACTGCTTTTGCTATATCCCCAAATTTCTGGATCACTGTATTTTCATTTTCATTTGTTTCCGTGCATTTTTTATTTCCTCTTTGATTTCTTGGTTGACTTATTCATTATTTAGTAGCATGTGATCTACCCTTCATGTATTTGTGCTCTTTCCGGATTTTTTCCTGTGGCTGATTTTTAGTTCCATAGCATTGTGATCTGAAAATATGCATAGTGAGACTTTGATCTTTTTGAATTTGCCAAGGCTTATTTAGTGGCCTAATATGTGATCTATTCTGGAGAATGTTTTATGTCCACTTGAAAACAATATGTATTCTGACGTTTTAAGATAGAATGTTCTGTATATATCTGTTAGAGCCATCTGGTCCAATTTGCCATTCAAAGCCACTGTTCTCTTGTTGATTTTCTGTTTGGATGATCTAGCTATTGATGTAAGTGGGATGTTAAATTCCCCTACTATTATATTCTTGCAATTGACTAGTTCCATTATGTTTGTTATTAACTTCTTTATGTATTTGGGTGCTCCCATGTTGGTGCATAAATATTTGTAACTGTTATAGCTTCTCATTGGGTTGCTCCCTTTATGATTATATAGTGTCCTTCTTTCTCTCTTGTTACAGTTTTTGTTTTAAAGTCTATTTTGCCTGATACAACTTTTGCTACCATGAGTTTCTTTTCACTCCCATTTGTGTGATAAATGGTTTTCCATCCCTTCACTTTCAATCTACATGTGTCTTTTTGTCTGAAATGTGTCTCTCATAGGCAGCAAATAGGTGGGTCCTGCTTTTTTATTCATTCTATCACCCTATGTCTTTTGATTGGAGCAGTTAGTCTATTTACATTCAACGTAACTATTGATAGGGGTGTGCTTATTGTCATTTTTTAAACTTGTTTTCTGCTTATTTTTATATTTCCTCTGTGTTCCTTTGTTCTCTTGCTCTATACTATCAGTTTGCTGGCTTTCTTTAGTGATATACTTGGATTCCTTTCTCTTAATTTTTTGGATATCTATTACCAGTTTTTAATTTGTGATTATCATCAGGTTGTATACAACATCTTTTGCACATAGCAGTCTATATTAAGTTGATAGTTGCTTATGTTTGAATTCATTCTAAAATCACTTAATTTTTACTCTTCTCCCCCCTACATTTTAGGTATATGATGTCATACTTTATATCCTTTTATTTTGTGTGTCCCCTGACTGAATTTTATAGATATAATTAAATTTACTGCTTTTGTGTTTCCTACATCTTTACTCCTACTTATGGTCTTTCCTTCCCCCTCAGAGTTCCCTTTAACATTTCTTATAGGGCTGGTTGAGTGGTCATGAATTCCTTTAACTTCTCTTTGTCTGGGAAATTCTTTATCTCTCCTTTAACAAAAAAAGATTTATTTATGTGTTTTAGAAAGAGACAGAGAGCATGGGAGAAAGGACAGAGGGGTAGAAAGAGAATCTTTAGCAGACTCCATGCCAAGCATGGAGCCCAACATGGGGCTTAATTTCATGATTCTGAGCTAAAACCAAGAGTCAGATGCTTAACTGAGCCACCCAGGTGCCCCTTTATCTCTCCTTCTATTCTGAATGATAGCCTTGCTGGATAAAGTATTGTTCACTGCAGATTTTTTCCTTTCAGTGCTTTGTGGCTGTATCATGCCACTTTCTTCTGGCCTGCAAAGTTTCCACTGAAAAAGCAGCTTATGTGGCTTCCCTTGTCTGTAATTGTTTTCTTTTCTCTTGTTGCTTTTAAAATTTTCTCCTTATCAATACATTTTGCTATTTTAATACTGTATGTCTTGATATGGATCTCCTTGGGTTGATTTTATTGTGGGTTTTCTGTGCCTCTTGGATCTGGATTTCTGTTTCCTTCTTTAGATTTGGGAAGTTTTCAGCTATAATTTCTTCAAATAAATTTTCTACCCTCTTAACTCTCTCTTCTTCTTCTGAGATCCCCATGATGGCAATGTTATGGATAATGTTATTACTGAGTTCCCTAAGTCTATTTTCTTTTCTTTCTTTTTTCTCTTTCTTTCTTTCTTTCTTTCTTTCTTTCTTTCTTTCTTTCTTTCTTTCTTTCTTTCTTTTTTTCTTTCCTTTCTTTCACAGAGAGACACACAGCAAGAGAGGAAACATAAGCAGGGGGAGTGGGAGAGGGAGAAGCAGGCTTCCTGCTGATCAGGGAGCCCAATTCGGGGCTTGATTCCAGGACCCTGGGATCAGGACCTGAGCCAAAAGCAGAAGCTTAATGACTGAGCCACCCAGGCCCCCACCCCCGAGTCTATTTTAATTTATTATTATTATTATTTTCTCTCCTTTTCAGCTTGATTGGTTTCCATTACCAATGCTAATCCATTTTTCTGCTTCCTCTAGTCTATGCCAGTGTAGACTGTCTCTATAATTCTCTATCATATTACTTAATCTCCATTTCATTTAGCTCTCTTGCTGTGATTTTGTCTTGTTCTTTCACATAAAACATTCCTCTGTCTTCCTTATTTTGTATAACACCCTATGTCTGTTTCTTTGTTTTAGGAAAGTCAACTAGGTCTCCTGCACAAGACATTAATGGTCTTATGAAGAAGAGGTATTATAGTGCCTTCCCTTGGGATGATCCCTGTTTACCAGAACCTGACACTTTAGGGGTATCTCCTATGTTTGTTGCATGTGTGGGGGCAGTTTTTGGTTCCTGTCTTGTTAGTGGGCCAGTCTGGGGCTTCCTTAGGCTTCATGTGTACCAGACCGGCATTTCTCAGAGCTACTATAGCACCCAACTGCAGCACAATTTCTCTGTGCTGTCCCCCGAAAAACTTTCATTGGTAGGTAGGGCCTGCAGTCAAGCTAGATGTTTTCTTCCAGCCCACTGCTGGGGCTGCAGTCAAACTGTTGTATATGGTTATCTTCACATTTCCCCAGGGTAGGAGTCACTTTGGAGTGGTATTAGGCCCTGTTGGGGCTGCTTGCACACTGGCAAGCTTATGAAACTTCTTTGGATGTACTTCTGCCAAGGGTATGTTGGAGGGTAGGGGTCTGCAGAACACAGATATGTGGTCTGTGGTGCCAGCAAGGTCTGCACAGGTCTGCTGCAGGAGAGTGGGTCTAGTTACCTGGGGAAAGTCTTGCCAGGGCTGGGCTGGAGGGGGCAAGTAGATGGAAAAATGTTAAGAGTGGGGTGTGCTATTAGCAAGGTAGGTTAAGAGTGTCTGGGATATGCTGCTTCCCACAGGTGTGCATGTATTTAGGCTGAGGGTAGGGTGGAGGAGGAAAATGGTGCCTGCCAGCTCTTTTGTTCGTGTAAAAGTCTCCCAAAGACTGCTGCTTCTCCAGCAGATGTGCTGAGATTTGTGAATAAATCTTCCCATATCCTAGGTGATTTTCAAGCTGTTGCTTCTACACTGTATCTTAGTGGGGCATTTGTTTTGCTGTCTCTTTAAGGGAAGGGACTCAGTTTCTTGTTGCCCTGTGGCTCTCCCAGAGTCAAGCCCCCGATTTTTTTCCACATGTTAAACCCCATTGATTGTAAGAACTCATGAAATTAGGCCCCTCTGGTATTCAAAGCCAAATATTATGAGGATTTGTCTTCCCAATGCAGGTCTCCCATGCCTGATGGTGGACTCTCTTCCTCTCCCTTCTCTGTGCCAGCAGTGTCTCTTCCTTCTATGGACAATCCCGTGGGTCAGTTTAGCTCCCAACTATATCTCTGCCCCTCCTACCCTTTTTGATGTTGCCTCTTCACTACATTTAGCTTTGGAGAGTCTGTCCTGCTTGTCCTCAGGTCAGTTTCTGGGTTATTTACATTAATGTGGGCGTTTTTTAGGTGTATCCTAGGTGTATTCTAGGATCTTTCTAGTCTACCATCTTATGGAAGTTTATTTTTTAAAGAGAATTTAAATTTATTACTGCCACTTTTCCATGAATAAGATCTTTGATCACATTTCTTTCAACCATTTTATATTACTATTTATGAAATTTCTAATAACATAGCTAGGGTTTTAAATCTAGTTTTAGAATAGTCTTTTAGGGGCGCCTGGGTGGCTCAGTGGGTTAAGCCACTGCCTTCGGCTCAGGTCATGATCTCGGGGTCCTGGGATCAAGTCCCACATGGGGCTCTCTGCTCAGCAGGGGGCCTGCTTCCCTTCATCTCTCTCTGCCTGCCTCTCTGCCTGCTTGTGATCTCTCTCTGTCAAATAAATAAATAGAATAGTGTTTTAAAAGGAAATTTCCACCCATTTGTGGATTTAATATTAATTTAGTACTCCTGTGTGTGTGTGTGTGTGTGTGTGTGTGTGTGTGTGTGTGTATGTGTTTATGAGTTTATCTTAGTGGATTTATTTTTTTATGGGGATTTAGAGTTCCTTATATTTTGAAAGTAATTTTAAATATTGACTTTCAATGACATTTCACTTGGATTCTAGAGGGCTTTAATAATCTTTGGCTGATTTTTTATGATAATTTCTATACTTTTAGCTCTTGTTCCATATAGGTTTTATAAATTCAGACATCACACATGTGCACTGTGAGTTTTTTGCTATGTTTTGTTAACCCTTGTCCCTGGACTGACTTCAAGTCTCCTCAGTCTAGTTGGCAACACTTCTCAGTTCCAGTTCCATTCTGTTAGGTTTTGCAACTTGTTAAGACCCCCAACTTTTTATAGGGTGTTAGTACCAACCCCTCTGACCTCCATCATTCATGAAACCATCTTTCACATCACCAAATGGCTGTTAGGACCTATTTCTAATTCTTTAGGGTTTTCTCTAAGGAAGCCAAGCTCTTGTGGGCTGCTGCTGCATTACCTCGTGCTTATTGTTTGGCTTTGATTCTGCTTGCCATTTATAGTACCTGAGAATTGCTTTTTGTTCTTGATCGTATTTTACTTTGTATTTTCAGGTAATTGTACTGAGAGGAATATCTGTATGAACTTAGTTTATCATGTGTGATAATTTTTAGCAATTTTTTAAAAAATCTACTTTCAATGAAAAAAGTCAGGAACAGTTTGAACACTTTGGATTAATTAACAAGTCATGTTTCTATTGATGAAAATTTGGTGAGGACTTTTTTCCCCCTTCAAGTGGTAGAATCTAGAAATTAGAGATCAGGATAATTTGCACGGGGTCTGTTAAGAGAATTCATGAATGAAGTTACTGAACTATTGGATTAGCTTTTGAAAAGTCATGAATTGCTGTGCTTTGACCTTTTGTTCAAGGATGAAAAATAAATCAGTTTAAAAAAGAACTGCAAATGATCTTGACAGCATGGTTGTCATCTTAGAATATAGGGAAGAAAGCAACACCAGAAACATCCTTCTACATGTGCACTGCTAACTTTCCCAACACTGTGTACCTCGTATGCTTATTTCTTACTCCCTCTTTCTCTCTTCCTTCCTCTGTTCTTTTCTTCCTTCATTTCTTCTGCAGATAGCTACTGAGGGCACAAGGTTTTATTATCTGTAGCACTGAAAAATTATTCTTGTTGTAAGACCTCTTATCTGGGAGTTTCAATTTAGTCATTCAGTGACTCTACAACTGAAGAAATTCTGTGTGCCCAGCCACACACAATTGCAGAGAATAATTCAAGATCTTCATAACTCATTTCTGCTTTATTTTCATTTTATAAACCCCTTACTCTTATTGTTCATATGAAAAAAACATACCTTCTCTGCCTCCATGTGTACTCATGTACCCTTTTCTCATCTGATATTAAATTAAAAGAGGTTGGAGTATCTACTGTCTTCCATAAAGGAACACTTCTTTTTTTTTTTCCTCTTTCATAGAAACATGCGTAGCTTTTACTTCCAGTCCACTGGGTCTAAGCAGAGCCCTTCTGTCAACCCTGAGACTGCTTTAGAAACAGAGGCCACTAAAAGAGAAATGGTAATAGAAATTTTAGTAATGAGGTGGAACCCGTTGGATAGTTCAGTTTTAATCCCTTTGAAGTCAGAAGCTAAAAGTCTCAGATTCAAACCTTGTAGAATTTAAGCTCCAAATGGGCCCATTATGTCCTAGTCCTAGTGGGATCCTATAGGTAATAACTTGCTATAACACAATGTGATTTTTGAGTTGAGTTTCCTTAGGGCATGATTTTACAATTTTGTTGAAGGGAACTTGGGATATTTTTGTAATTTGAACATGGAGGTATTTCTGGACTCATAGTTACATAGAAAACAGGGTATGCTATGCGAGGTGCATGTAAGATTTGTGACTTGATTTGAGCTCCAGTGGTCTTACAGATTTCTGCAGCTTTGCTCTCAGGATCACTTATCTGGGTAACTAAAATAGTAAGACCACCTTCTCATTGTCCAAGAAAGACTTAAAAATACTAAAAACAATTAGAAAATGTATAGTATCTTAGAGAAGTAAATATATGGTGTACAGGATATAGTACATCCTGTTCTGATCAATGTAAATATTTTGAGCCTACATATTTTGGCAGGTGAGCAATGTACAGCCACAGGTACTTATTCCTACCTCAGGGACTTTGCACTAGCTACCTAACGTCCTCTTCTCTCTGAACTCTACATGGGCCATGGCTTCACACAGCTCAGATCTGCACTTATGTGTTATCTTTTCAGAGGTGCTTCCCTGACCACCCAATGTAAAATATACCTCCTTCATTTATATCACATGACTCTTTAAAAACCCTCTACTTAACCTATATCACCATGTGATAGCTTTTTGTCATTATTTGTTACTTTAATATTTCTTTTCCTCCTCACTCCACATATAAATTTATATGCCTGATAATATTTATTGGTTGCCATACATTGTGAATTTTACCTTCTTGGTACTGGAAATTTTGGGTACTGGAAATTTTATATTTCTTAAAAATATTCTTGAGCTACTTATGGGAGGAGGTGACATTACTTAGAAGTAATTTGGTCTTTTTGTATCTTGCTTTTAAGCTTTGTTAGCCAAGACCAGAGTAGCATTTAGTCCAGGGCTAGTTTTTCCCAACTCCTGAAGCAAGATCTTTCTTAGTACTTTAGCTGTCTTCCTGTGAAACATGATTTTTGTGTTCTGGATATTGGGAGCAGTTAATATTCCCAATTCTATGTGAACCCCAGCCACTATGCTCTCAAATTTTCTTAGTTGGTTGTTTTCTCAGCCTTAAGTAATTTCATCACATGCACGGGCTGTCTATATTCAACTGAATACTTTTGGGAGAATTATTGTAGACTGTTTTGTCTTTACAGCTCTACCCTCTCCAGTGATTTGCCCTGTGGACTCTGGCCACCTTGGTTTTTCCTGACACCCAACTCTCAGTGAATCCACTGGACTGTACCTGAGCATATCCCTTCCTATTTCCCTCTCCCCTGCCTGCTTCCGAGCCATGACTTGGAAATCTCCAAACAATGCATTCAAAATATTTTAAGGCTTATCATCTCATTTTTTGCTCACTTCTCAGAGATCACTGTCTTTCATTGCCTGATGTAAAATGTCTTAAGAGCCTTTGTTTTATATATTTTGTCCAATGTCTTTGTTGTTTCAGACAGAAGAGTAAATTTGGTTCTTGTTACTCTGTATAGGTTAGTAGAAGTCCAACCTATGAATTTAAATGAGAGCAGGGATATTTCCAGTCTTATTCATTAATGTATTTTCAGGTCCTAACAGTGATTGGCACTAAGTAGGATATCAGTAAATATTTATCAAATGAAAAAATGCAAAAGATTTGAATCAGCTAATGTTGGAGGATCTAGATTTGTTCTTTAATGAATCAAAGGGTATTCTAAATGAATTACATGAACGTAAAATAAAAAATATATGATTCCTTTCTACTCATTTTTCTGTATTATCAGAATGATGTGTTATGTCCCAGATACAATCCAGTTCATCATTAAGAATAACTCAAAGCTGAGGAACCTAAAGCTTACAAAAGTGTACATATCTAATTTTAATGCAGAAGCTATAATTATTGTTCCCAAATTCAAATAACTGCAGTCATAAACTATAAATCTTCTTTTTAAAAAATAATAGTATGTGTTAGGTTAAAACCATTTTGGTCAGTTTCTGGGTACTTTATATATTTTTGATGCTTCTTAGCATGTAATTATTTGCTCTTGAGAAAAAAATAAAGTAATCCAAATGTATAAATTATATAATCAAAGTTTTTGTAAGCTGTTTATTTAAAAAAATAATATCTTTTAATTTCTATTGTCTCTATTTTAGAGCTAAACAATATTCATTTAAATCATATTTAACGCATCTAACAGGTAGGTCAGAGTTTACAACTAATCCTGAATTTCAGAGAAAATGTCACAGCATGTTCTGGTTAGTGGTATGCTGTAAATGTTTAACAACTGGCTCTCTTAAAAAAATGAAACAAAGCAGAACAATAAAGCTTTGATTTCTAGTGTTTGCTAATTTTTATCTATTCAATTATGTCTTCTTAAAAAATATGTAAAATTCCTAATCCCCAGTAACTCAAAATGTGGCCTTATTTGAAACAGAATCGTTCTAAGTGTAATTAGTTAAGATGAAGTTATAGTGGAGTGGGGCATACCTTTAATCCAATATGGCTGCTGTCCTTTTAAGTGTAGAAGAGACACAAAGGCACGGAGGCAGAGATTGGGGCAATGCAGCTGCAAGCTCTGGAGTGCCATGGGTGGATGGTCACCAACAGAAGCTCAGAAGAGTCAAGGAAGGATCCACACAGAGTCTTAGAGGGAGCATTGTCCTGCTGGCACGTCGATTTCAGACTTTATAGCCTCTGAAACTATGAGAGAATAAGTTTTATTTGTGACTCTTCCTGTTTATGGAACTTTATTAGAAAATCTGATAAACCCATGAAGTCAACACTTTCACTATGGCCAGTTTCAACTTTCTGACATGCAGTTACTTAATACAGAGGTGAGAAAAGATGCTAACAATGGATTCTTGCCAGCTGGTTTGAGCCACCTCCAGCTTATCTCTCTTATAGTATTCTCTGTGAATTCTTGAATTCAAATTGGTTCATAGATTTTTATCCATTAATTCAATTAATTTAACTATTATAAACACCTACTATGAGCCAACAACTGTTATAAATGCTGCCGCTACGTAAGTGGACAAAAAGGATAAAAAAAATCTCTCTGCCTATGTGGAACTTTCATTTTACTAGAGGGATAAAGAAAATATGTTTATATGGTATGTCAGGTAGTGATAAGCTTAAACAAGGAAAAGGAATAAAAGAGAAGGGACACAATTTTAAATAGAGAAAAATCTCTCTGAAAATGTGATATTTGAGAAGATATGAGGGAAATGAGAGTGAGCCATGAAAATACCCAAGTGAAGAGAATTCCAGAATTTTAGGCAGAGAGAATAGCCAGTGCAAAGATTCTAAGGCCAGGGCATCCTTGTTCCCCTACTTGTTCGTTGAGGAACAGTAGGGCAGTCAGTGTGGCTGGAGCAGGGCAAAGGTTAAATTTGCACAGTTGAGAAAAGTAATGAGGCTCAGAGTGTGTAGGGTCTTTTGAGGTACTCATTGAAAGTCTTTGTGTGAGAAGGAAAGGCATTGGTGGATTTTAAGCAAAGAAATGCCAGGATCTGATTTATGCTTTAATCAGAATCACTCTGGCTCTTTATTACATTCTTTTTTTTTTTTTTTTTAATGGGTCTCTTGCTTCCCTTCAGTTGGTTCTTAACAATTACATGGGAAACTGCAACCCCTCACTCAGTTGGCATAAAGGGGCATGAAAAGTAAAGGTTCGGTAGCAACAAAACAACCAGGGACTTAACACAGAGAGCAAAGATTGGTAATTTAGATCTGTAAAATTTTGCACTAAGGAATGAAGACACCACAACCTTCCCAACAAAATGAAAAGTCTTGACTTCGTTGTCATGGTTTCATTTACCATGAACATCAAGGTGGAGTTTTGAGGTATCCCTTTCTGAACCGCTTTTTAGCTAGCATAGTCTTTACCTTAACAACTTCTCACAAATTTACCTTAACATTTAATGAAGTACTTTTTGAAGTCTTTATCTTCTTTTTCTTCTTCTCTTTTTTAAAAATTCCAATCTAGTTAGGAATTGTACTTTGGCAAATTATAATAAAGAAAAACTGCTAGAAAGTCAAATACAACATGAAGATAAGCAGAATACAAGTGTAAAATTGTATTATTAGATTTAACAGACATAAAATCTCACTTCAGTAAATATAATAAAAATGAACAAAATAAATTGATGGAAATTATCAAGACAATACTCATTGTCCATTGAAAGTGTGTGCCCAGGTGATTAACAGAGAAAATTACTATTACACTTAGGACTTTTAGATGTTCTAAAATTGTAAATAAAAAATTTTAAGAGGGGGTGCTTGGGTAGCTCAGTTGGTTAAGTGTCTGAATCTTGATCTCACCTCAGAACTTAACCTCAGCATCATGAGTTCAAGCCACATGATGGGCTCTATCCTGAGCGTAGAACCTACTTAACAAAAAATGTTTTTAGTGAAGTAGAAGTTTCCTATGTTAAATGCCTATATGTGCACTTTAAACAAACACCATGCCTATCAATATTTAGAATTTTAATATCCTAAATGAATTTATTAAATTATCTAATCTGATTTGGGTTAACAATTATACTTGCATAGTACATGCATATATACTACTGTTCTTTATTTAATTTTCATAACATTCCTAGTAGAATAACCAGCCTTATTGAGGTCTGCTGATGGAAATGGAAGAAAGATTTTATAGCAATTTCAGAGTTTGGGGTATTCATTTAAAATTCTTTTATCCCCAGTGAAGTGAGTGATGTTCTGTTTTCAAAAGCCATCTTTAATCTTTAATCACTAGCTAGTTTTCATAATCTATCCCATAGCTTTTTAGTTCAGTTTAAATACCTTTTGATGAAATAAAAGAATTCTGGATCCACTTCCAATTTCTTTTAAGAGGATTTTTTTAAATGCATATCAAATTTAATAAAACTCCATCTGCTATGGACTGAATTGTGTCCCTTCAAAATTCATATGTCAAAACCTTAACCTCCAATGTGACTCTTTTGGGAGATAGGGCCTTTAGAAAGATACTTAAGGTTAAATGCTGTCATGAGGGTAGGACCTTGATCCAATAGAATTAGTGTCCTTATAAGAAAAAAAAAAACCAAAACAAAACAGCAGAGAGCTTGTTCTGTCTTTCTCAAACTGTGTGTATGTACGCACTGAGGAAAGGCCATGTGAGGACATTGTCTGCAAGCCAGGAAGAGAACTCTCACTAGAAACTGAATTGGAATCTTGGTTTTAGACCTCTGTTCTCCAAAACTATGAGAAAATAAATTTCTGTTGTTTAAGCCAACAGTCTCTAGTCTTTTTTATGGCAGCCCAAGAAGGCAAAGACAATTCATTTCATGAAGTATTTGTTGACAATACTTTGTAGATGATAATATTGAGATCATTTTCTACTCATTGACAATTATTTTTAAATTAAAATTGTGGTACAGCAATCTATAACAAAACTTGTTCTTTAAAGTTTCCGACTTTTAATTTTGTTCTTTGACCTCAGTTCCTATTTGTAAAAAAAAAAAAAAAAAAAATGAAAAAAGAATTCTTTCTTTCCAGGAAATACAGAGGCTTTTAAATATATCAAATGCGAGTCAGTAGAGCAAGTTAGGCTTTCCTATTGATATTTAAATATTTGAACCAAACTGATTTCTTATCCTGAAGAAACACCAAGTGTGTTCCATAGTTCACTCTTGACATAGCCTCGCCCATCAATACCAAAAATAGCTGTTTATGGTCAGGTTCCACATTATCACAATGGGCTGGCTGCATGGGGGGAAGAACACCAATATAACAGAAGCCCTAATTTGTACCGTTTACTGATTTTCCTTGATGTATATATATCCATCATGAATAACTTCAACCTACCACTGTTAAGTCATAGAACACAACATTTGGAAAAAATGCGAACGGTTTGTTCTTTTGGGCCAGTGAAAGCCACCTTCAGTGCATTTGTTTTTACCTAACTTGAAATTTGTACTGTCACTAATTGTTGTTTACGTCAGCTGATTTTTTTTTTTTTTTTTTAATCAAGACCTCTCAATGAAGAAAGCATCGCACTGAGTTACATTCTCTCATAAGCTATGTGGGTACCTACTCCAGATGTTTCCTGGTTGGCAGTTGCAGCATCAGAACACATCCCTATACAAAACATAAAGTGCCAATCACATTTTTTGACAAAGTAATTCTTCATAATTTTATCATATCTAGAGCTCATTGTGCTTATCAGCATTGAAGCTAAAAGAGAATTTAAATAAGAGCAGAGCTTTCTTCCTTTAAATCTTCCTTTTCAAATTGCACGCATACTAAAAGAACTGCCACATAAGAATTTATCTGCACATTTGTCAAGTTACAATGAAAGAATGCTTTGCTAGCTTCATTTATTCAATGAGTTGGTTTTCCATATCATTAGGCGGTTTCAGAAATCACTGAGCGATGATGCCTCAGAAAGTAAAACTTGAGCTACTTTCTTTGCCGGAATCAGCAAACATTTCTAAGCAAATCTCTTTGATGCAGTCATTCACTAATGTCTTGGCAACTGTATGTGTATTTTAGTCTTAGCAAGCCCAAATGCCACTTTATAAAAACCCATGAAACACTAATGTTTTATGCAGAATATTGAACATAAACTTCTGTTGGGTTTTTAATACTTTTTGTTTCCAAGAATTACTTGGTTTTTAATTTTTTAATGTTTTGTATATAAAAGATTAGTATATTTTGATGGTTTCATAAATTCATTGGGTAAAACAACTCCATAAAAATAATACACTATGGTTTTAGCACTTCACCATCAATTAGGGATAAAAGCCAAATTCAATATATGAGCTGACATTTTCAGGTAAATTTAGTCAGAACTCTTTTCTCCTTGTTTCTGTGGAATCATTGCCACTATCTACATTCAAATACTACTGTTGCCACAGTCAGCAGATTGTATACATTTTTTCATAAAAAAATTAAATAAATAAAAATTCAGTCAGTGAAGTTTGTGTGGCCATTTAATTAGAGTTAAAGTAAATAATGAGGGCGCCTGGGTGGCTCAGTGGGTTAGGCCGCTGCCTTCGGCTCAGGTCACGATCTCAGGGTCCTGGGATGGAGCCCCGCATTGGGCTCTCTGCTCAGCAGGGAGCCTGCTTCCTCCTCTCTCTCTGCCTGCCTCTCTGCCTACTTGTGATCTCTCTCCGTAAAATAAATAAATAAAATCTTTAAAGTAAATAATGAGAATTTGTTCTCCTAATTTAGAAGCTAATCTTATAGGATAGATTATAAAATAGGCTTGATTAAAATTTAAAGTATTATAAAAACATGTATAAAAATAAATGGGAATATATTCTTGGATATTATATACTTTTGTGTTACAGTTGCAAAGCAACCTTGAAATGTCACGCACTGTCACGTGGTTCTACTGCATGTGACCTGCATACAGCTTGAGCTACAAGCAGTTCACCATTTAAATTGAAAAACCCCATGTTTATACTGTATACAATGACATGAGTCCACCTATCATGTTCTTAGACCTTGCAACAGTGTCTAACAGCTCTAGATTTTCCTAAATGCTTAGTCTCAGTCTCTGTCTTACTTCCTCTTGACTGGTAACAGTTTATGAATTGATATCCATCTTTGGACCACATGATTAGTAGTGCTTTCATAGAGAAATCCTTCCCATATGTATTTATAGCTCAGACATTGGTTGTATCATGAGGAGATTGATGATAAAGAGTTGTTAATATCTAGTAAGATTTCATCATGTCAGATGATTGAGGCTTAGGATGCCAGGGGTGCGTTGGGGGGTAGGGGTTAGGAAAAGATGGAAAATAAGAATTACTGATCTGACCTTGATCTCCTTCACATGAAGTTTCCATTTCGTGAGAATTCCCTTCATTCTTCCTGTTTTGACCTTTGACACCATCCCATTCCCTCCCCCACCTTGGTCACTTTTCTACTGAAATACCACAGGACTAGTAGTTTTCTGTTTGAGTTGTAATTTCAGCAGCACAGGACAACCAAAGGTGAAGGTACTCCCTCATCTTCAATTTTTCAGTGAGCTGAGGGACCTCTAAGTGCTTGTACTACATAATTAAATTAAAAATACCTACATTTTGGGGCCCTTGGGCAACTCAGTTGGTTGAGTGACTGCCTTCAGCTCAGGTTATTATCCTGGAGTCCTGGGATGGAGTCCCATGTCAGGCTCCCAGCTCCACGGGGAGTCTGCTTCTCCCTCTGACCTTCTCCCCACTCACGTTTTCTCTCACTCACTCTCTTTCTCTCTCAAATGGATAAAGAAAATTTTAATCTTAAAAAAAAAAAAAAAAGAACCTACATTTTGTGTCAGTTTTATATTTGTGGTGGGTTTGTAGCAACTGATTTTAAAATTAAATATAGACTAATTGTGACCACTACCCCAATTCCTGGTTCATCAGTGCTTCCACACCATCAACACCTGCCTTCATATTATAGTGTAAATGTATGTGTGCATGTGTGTGTGTGTGTGCGCCCATGTCTGTGTGTGTGTTTCCATAGTTTCTGTCTGCGAGTTCTAGAACCAAAGAACCTCCACAAGTATCTACACTGTAAGTACTTTCTAGAATGACCTTTCTAAAACAAATCTAATCATGTCATATTCCTGTTTAAAATTTGAATAATTTCTCACCATCATAAAAATGAAATCCAAAATCCTTAACAATGATGTTCAGGTTCTTCTAGATCTCACTGGCATGACCTATCATTCCTTTACCTGGCACACTCTAAGCAAACTGAACACCTTGCTGTTTGATAGCTTTGTACTCTCCTGAGCTGGTCTTTCTTCCTTCTCCCTCTTTACTGTGTAGCTTCAATATATCCTTTAAGTCTCATCTTAGATGCTACTTCTCAGTCAAAACCTCCCTTGACAGAGCCCTTCCCCTTTTCCATGCTTCTGTAGCCCATGTTCCTTTCCTTTCAGCTACAACAACTTCCTATGGCTATTAATGTATTCAGTGGCTAGTCTTCCCCACCACTGTGATTGCTTGAGAATACAGGCCTTGCCTGTACTGCTTAGCAGTGTATCTGTAGCAATAAGCAAAATGCCTAACTCATACAGGGTTCTTAGCAAATAAATGTCAAATGGAGAAAGCCAGTCTGAATTCTTATTGAAAAAGCTGCCATTACCACCATAAAATTTCTCACAATTAACATCACTTGATTTAATTTGCATCATGTGACATTTCTTCAGCCTTTATGAGTATGGTTAGCATTGTATTTATAGAATTTTGTGCTTGTTTACTTATGTTTTTGAAAATACTTTTATTAACCTTTTCTCACTTTCTTATATGATAATCTCTGGATTATTTTTAAAGATGATAGCTTTATTATCAGGTACACATAGTTACTTGTACTCAATACAAATCATATGCTTTGCTCCTAGATTGTAATTATTTTAATTGAATATAAATACGTTTTTCTAAAATGTTTTTAAACAATTTTTAAATGAATACTATTGTATTCCTGTTTTTTACTATCAATTTGCTTGTTAAATGATTTTAATTTATATAATGTAAAAGTGACACTCATGCAGCTCCTGTCCAGGTATAATTGATAGAATTAGAGACAATATTTTCCTATTGTTTCCATCAGAATTTATTCAGTGGAAGAAATCTTATTATTATTCAGGTTGTAACTGTAGAATTTCACAGAGACTAGAGCAATGATTTTGGGGATGAAGACAGCCTTGTGAAAGAACTGTAGTATAAAAATGTTGAGGGGGGACAAGGAACAAGGATTCTTGTATTTTGTGAGGAATACTTAAAGACATATAGCTGTCTTAAATGTTCACCTGCTTATCCACATTCTGCAGCTTTATTTCCAGATAGGAAAAGGAACTCATCATTGGGGAGCAGATGGGGCAGCAGAAGTTGCTGGAGGCTGTGAATATGCCTCCCAGAGTTCAGCACCCAGCACAGCAGGATTCACTGCAGAAGCCTGGGGTGAGCAGGTGCCTGCAGTCATCTCTGATAGCATGGTCCACACTACCACCACCACTATCAACAACAGTAACAAAAGTAAACATGCAAACCAGGTGTCAGGAGAGCTGCTGCTTCCCTGTTTTCAAGTGTGCTTCACGGAGAATTCACCAAAACAATATCCTTGTAAAAAATCCCAACACAACTGAACAGCAAATATCCTTTAAAATTCTTTGTAAATACATTTGGCAAGTGGTCTGTAGACAAAATGATTTAAACATACAAACACCAAGAGTTGCCTTATGGATGCTTTTCAGCAGCTTTTGTTAGCATTCCATAACATCTTATCTGTGATCCATTCAAGATCTCATATGAATAGAGATTAACATTTCAAAAGTATTCACTAACCAATCCTAGCTGAATATTTTTTCTTTTTAAGATTTTATTTATTTATTTATTTTAAGATTTTATTTATTCATTTGACAGAGAGAGATCACAAGTAAGCAGAGAGGCAGGCAGAGAGAGAGGAAGGGAAGCAGGCTCCCTGCTGAGCAGAGAGCCCAATGCGGGACTTGATCCCAGGACCTTGAGATCATGACCTGAGCTGAAGGCAGTGGCTTAACCCACTGAGCCACCCAGGCACCCCAGATTTTATTTATTTTTTTGACAGAGATCACAAGCAGGCAGAGAGGCAGGCAGAGAGAGTGGAGGAAGCAGGCTCCCCGTGGAGCCCATGTGGGGCTCAGTTGTGGGGCTCGATCCCAGGACCCTGAGATCATGACCTGAGCCTAAGGCAGAGGCTTCAGAGCCACCCCGGTGCCCCTGGTTCTCCTTGATTTCACTTATGACTTCTTGGATTTAACATCAACTCTGATTTCTGGAATGAGATCATCAATAGTGAGGGGGAAGAGCTTTAACCAATGGCTCTGCCCCACTAAACCACATGACTTCAAATCTATATTCAGATTAACTCCCATGATTTGCTCCTATGTTGGAGGGCAAAAGGGCAGGAGGTCATACTTTCTTTGCTTCCAGCACTGACACATGATACTTCCTTTTATAAATTGGGAATGATTTAAAAAAAAAAAAAGAAATGCAAATAAACAATATAAAAGACTCATTTCATACACTTAAAAAAATTGTGGGTTTCTTATTCAGACTATACATTCACACATAGAGAAGTCTCATGTAATAGTAAATCTTGGGGAGAAACACACTTCAATCTTAAATTTTATATCAAAAAGGAATTTTTTTCTTCAAATTATAAGTCATTTTGATTTTAAATATATCCTCACAAGCAGAATTTCTTGAGAGCGTAACTGTTTTTGTTTTTTTTTTCTTTACCCTTGACCCTATAGTTCAGGTATTCAGATTGCTATAGGTGTAGTTATGATATAATGTAAATAAATCTAAATAATTAAGCTAGCCTTTCTAAGTAGACTGAACTTATAGAATAGAAAGATAAAAGAGTCTGTCTTCTTTTTTAAATCAATTTGACTGGCCATCTTATTCAGTGATGGTGAGTAGAGCGACTTGTTAGAAAAACTCAGTCAGTCTCCACCAGGGGGCAGAGCTCAGTGGCCTTATGTAATAGGCTTACAACACTTTGAGGACTTCCTACAATCCTTAGGCTAATGGTTACTAAGCTGAAATTTATGCCCACACTTTGTCTCCTGTCACAGCTATATTGACTCTCCAAATTCTTTGAATGACCCATGCTCTTTCCTGTATATTAGATAATCTACCAGGAGCCTTCTATACCAGTCCTTCCCCATCTCTTCATCCAACTAATAATGCCCACACATCCTTTAGGTTTCAACTCAGAAGTAACTTTCTTAAGATAGTCATCCCTCATTACTTTCTCCCTACCCACACTTATATACATACATACACACCTGACTAAGTTAAGCCCCCAAGACCCTCCTCCCCACAGTCCTAGTCACTTCCTTACAACATTTGTAATTCTTGTTTAGTGTCTTTTTCCCCACAAGTCTATAACACTAGGGGCAAAGGATAGTGTGTCTCATTCTTAATAGAATCTTGAGCATAGCAGAGCATCTAGGTAAATGCAAAAGGAAGGAAGGACAGAAGGAAGGAAAGAAGAAAATGATGGGGGGGATACAGGAGGGAAGGAAAGGTCTGTGCAAGATCGTAAAATCTCTGTCCCAATGGATTTAGAAGAAATGTATAAATACTCTGTGATCTGGCTGGTTAGACCACACTAAACCTCAAGGTCCCTTTAGTTCTGGATCATGTTAAGTCAGCTATACCTTCTACAGCCTTTGGTCTGTTAAAAAATATAGCTCCTGTTGATTCACTAGGAAGATTCTGGAGCAGAACTGCACCGATGGTGCAACTAAGTGGAGGACACACACTTACTCCAATTGATCTCAGTTTAACAAGGGGTGAGCTATGGTCGGTCACATATATTTGGCCCAGGCCTCTGCTCTGTGAGGAGCGAAACAAAACACTTTCTCTGGCAGACAGTTATGTTCCACAAACTGCAGGGTGGAACTCCATGGGTATAAATAAATCTACCTCTTGGCCAAGATAATCCTTAACCCTCTTCTCAGTTTGACTCAAAGTTAGACAAGTCTCTTCCTCACTATGGGCCCCTTGACTTCCCTTTCCTTAGAGCATTTAATTT
This sequence comes from Mustela nivalis, assembly GCF_964662115.1. NCBI lineage: Eukaryota > Metazoa > Chordata > Mammalia > Carnivora > Mustelidae > Mustela > Mustela nivalis. The sequence continues at coordinate 55,921,611 of NC_139024.1, read as the reverse complement.
TTAAAATGCCATTATAAATTCTTTCTCTGTCCCTTGGAGGTATACATTTTCTCCTAGCCTCTTGCCAGTTTTTATAGCAGAGAAATTTCTTTCTCAAGATCTGGAAGCCATTCCTTTGAAGTGTAATCATCAAGAGTGATAGCAAACCCTAGCTCCCCATTTCTGTGGGAAGGTGGGAGCCTAACTTAGATAAATGACAGTTATCAAGCACAGATGGCTAATCACATTGGCCAAGCTCCCCTCGATGTCCTGTAGGGCACTTGCTCACTAGCTGGTCTCAACATTTAAATCTCCACAACTTTTGTTTCAGCAGAGTGGAGTCAGTGTCTCTTGGCTGTTGGAACAGTCTTGAATAAAGTCTTTTTTGCCTGTTTAATTCTAGTGCACTTTTTCTTTGGCACCTGATGGGGAGAGATCACATGAGGTTTGTCCCAGCTCATATGTACACTTGAGTTAAACTGGAGCTACATCACTCATGACCAATGTGAATATTCTAGAAGGTGACCAAATTTAAAACAAAAAAAGGATTTCACTGAATAAAATGTCAATTAACTTCCTTTTAGTGAGCATGAGGATTATTCTTATTTGGGAAAGTGGGATTGTTTTCTTTTAATGCTGCTATTTTGGGATAACATTGAGGGGGAAGCATCTCATCACTTCTAGACAATGCAAGTTTGAACAATGTCCAGGCACAAAATCTGTAGTTGCATGCTTCTGAGCTAAATCAATTTTCTATCCCATAAATGCAGCTCATATAATGGTCTTGGCTGCAACCTTGAAATCTTGCTGAGCTCTTATTGTGAAGGTCCTGAGTGCCTGGGTTTTATTTTATTCTGATTTGGACAGCAGCTGATGGGTTTTATGGCCTAAAGAGCACTGGGTTTGGGAGCCAGACTGCTTGGGTCCGTATTCTGGGTCCACTCGGACTTCAGTTAGTAGCTGAACATCTGACTGAGTAAAAGAAAATAGTACAGAAACTGATGCCTAGTAAATGCTCAATAAATGTTAGTTCTTTTCATTGCTGCTATCATCACCTTCATTGTCACTTTCACTACTGTGAAAAACAAACAGGACTTCATGATTTCAGAATTTCTACTTTCCACCAAAAAAAACCAAAAAACAAAATAAAACAAGTTATTGATAGGTAGGATTCTGACTTACAATAGACTTTCAGCCCTGCTGAATTGCTTCATTCATGCATAATGCTGAGCCCTATTTGTGAGACCTTTGTCTTTCTCTCTCCCTACCCCAATCCCTGAATTTTTTAGTGATGGATGGGCAGACAGAGATGAAGTCATTGAAGGTTATGAGGTGGAAGCCAACGGGGGAATCACAATAAAGCTGCAGTCTCCAGAGGTCAGGTCATTTGATGATTATTTCCTGAAACTGAGGCTGGACACTAATACAAGGAATCCCTGGTTCCCTGAGTTCTGGCAACATCGGTTCCAGTGCCGCCTACCGGGACACCTTCTGGAAAATCCCAACTTTAAAAGAATCTGCACAGGTAATTCGCGTTCACAAAATAACAGCTCAGAGGTTATAACTCTAGCCCCATTGCAACTTGTTGAATGAAAGTAGAAGGTGTCAAGGCTGCAGTTTCAAAGACTGAATTGCCATCTTAATTTATAAAATAGCTAGAATGAGGAGAGCGTGTGTATTACCACAAGGATTCATGTTTCTATATTCTGGAAAAACTGCTTTGGTCCCTTGTGGAGCAAGTTGTAAGAAGAAATAGTGCAGGTAAAGGAAAAGCAGACTGATAATTCAGGTATCTAGTATTCAAGCCAGAGGAAATAGATTTTATTGCAAGCATGCTTAGGAAACGTTAGCTGAAGACATAAGTAAGCAGCACTGGTTTGATCCCTTATTCTTCTTTATGACTCGCTTCAAAATGTGAGTCTGAAGAAGATGAGATAATGTTACTCAGGGCCACACCACTTACATGGGTGTATGTGGACATAGGTGGCAAGAAGCTCAACACTCTCATCTGTAAATAGGAGTGACATTTCCTGGTGGGACAGGTAATTCCCATGTACTGCTCCCTGAAGGCATGCCAGGAAAGGACAGCACATTGTTCCAGGTCTTTCAGGGCTTGGTGAGCTCTACTGGATGTCCTTTTCTGACCACCAAGAACTACCACATTTCTTAACAGACTTCTTAGCACGGTCAGTTTTATGAGTGTTATTACTGCATAGAGACATTGCTGTCTACTGTCCTTTTTCAGTATTGCTTAATGTGGCAAAAATAGATCCCCTTTGGTCTACCGTAGTGCCATTCAAAACCAGTTGTCTATGCTCGGTTGATAGCAGAGCATGATTGACAGGCATTAAAAATGGGGTCACCATTGACTGAGATGGGAAAGACTCCAGGACTCCAAGGAAAGCAGAAAGGATCAGGAGCTACATTGCAGATGGGTTAATTTTGAGATATCTATTAGTGATGCAGCTGTATATGTCACTTGGTCATTGCGTTTTATTGGTAAAATTTAGAATGCTATTTATTAAACATACCTGGATATCTTTTTGCAAGGATTTCCAAGAAAATATCTTGTGACCTAAGCTTTCAAAACAAAGTTAGAATTCTGTAGCCATGTATGTTTTGAATATCATTTTGGGTTTTCAGTTGTCACAGTTCATGCCAATGTCAAGGTTAAAATCTGAACTTGGTTAATGTTCATAGTAGAAAATAATAAAAAAAATGCACATTCATGAATTGCTCTTATATTATGCTAGACTCTCAGCTATTTTTAAGAGCTTCTTAGGTGATTACAACTTTTAATAAACATGTTTATGTTTGCATTTCATTCTGCAGTCAAGGTTAGCAAATATTTCCCTTTGTTCTTAGTTCTAAGGAAGACTGAAGGCTTATTTAACTTTTATATTTGGAACTAATTCATGAAATTTATTGCTCTCTTCTGCTACAGGAATCCTAGAATTTTATCTTTAATTTATCTTCAGCAGTGTTTATGGTATCTGTATGTGTATACATTCATGTAAATTTACTTTGCTCTTCAGTTTTAATGTCTGCATTTCTATGAAATTGGCTTCAATGCTATAGAAGAACAACTGCACTTTCACTTCATGTATCATTCTTATCTAGTTGAGATCCTTGAATGGCAAATAAATTGCATAGTCTTCTAATAAATATGCAGACACATTTATGAAAATTTATGTGAGGAAGTTGAATGAACCCTTCTATACTATCAATAGCTGCTCTTTCCATCACTTGCTTTTACCTCTTCTAATTGGATCATTTTTGGTGTTTTGGAAAGTTTTGATATTGCAGTTAGTTTCCATGGAAACCTTTATTGAGCTCAATCTCGGATGTCACTATTTAAATAAAGAGTTTACATGCAGTAGATTGTTATTTTGAATATTAAGGGTCCTGCGCCCAGGCTCAATAATTTGGGAATCACTGTGGCTAATTAAAAATTACTTCATGCAAAGTCTACATCACTGCTTAATTAGTTGGGCATATCAAGGGATTGGAGATGTGTTGGAAAGGTACTAACTGAAACATCAAAGCCTAACTTTTTTTTTTTTTTTTAAGATTTTATTTATTTATTTGACAGAGAGAAATCACAAGTAGATAGAGAAGCAGGCAGAGAGAGAGAGAAGGAAGCAGGCTCCCCGCTGAGCAGAGAGCCCGATGCGGGACTCGATCCCAGGACCCTGAGATCACGACCTGAGCCGAAGTCAGCGGCTCAACCCACTGAGCCACCCAGGCGCCCCATAACTTTTTTTTTTTTTTTAAAGATTTTATTTATTTATTTGACAGAGAGAGATACAGCTAGAGAGGAAACACAGCAGGGGGAGTGGGAGAGGGAGAAGCAGGCTTCCCGTGAAGCAGGAAGCCCGATATGGGGCTGGATCCCAGGACCCTGGGATCATGACCTGAGGCGAAGGCAGATGCTTAACAACTGAGCTACCCAGTCTCCCCTTACTTTTTTTATTTATTAAGATTTTATTTATTTATTTGAGAGAGACAGAAGTGGGAGGAGGAAAGAGGGAGAGGGAGAATCAGGCTCCCCGCTAAGCAGGGTTCTGTGGGATCATGACCTGAGCCAAAGGCAGACAATTAACCTACAGAGCCACCCAGGCAAAAAGCCTAATTAAAAAAAAAAAAAAAAAAAAAAAAAAAAAGAAGAAGAAGAGGAAGAAGAAGAAGAAGAAATCAATCTTTGTGAGGACAATGGAAGGAATAGGTATGAAACAAATCGAAGTCACTCTCTTCCAGTAAGAGTCTTAGTTGTTTATAGCGTTTGTGTTATGCTTGCAATAGCATGGTGCTTTATCCTTCCTGATGAGAATTGTGAAAATGATTCCATGGATCTGTGAGAGCATTTGCAAGATTAACCACTGGGTCCAACACTGGTTTGGTCAGTATCTGCCAAATGACTTGGAGGACTTTACTTAATTTCTGAATCAATTTCTGCATCTGTAGCATGGTAACACTTTACACAGGTGTGAGAATAGAATGAATAATACAAGTGAGAACTTTGCAAATTATAAATCCTAACATAAATGCAAAGTGTTATTATTAGTGTCATATCTTACCAGAAGGCAAATAAGTATAGCGTGGGTCACTTTATTAATATTACAGGTTTTGAAATTGCAAATTTAGCATAACTACATTCCAAGATGTGGAAACTAGAAAAACAAGCACACAATTCTTAATCAACCACCCTTATATCGTGCCAATACAGATACTTTATTTTTTTCTTACTTAGGCTTTTACAATTTTTTTCTGATTATAAAAGTAATACCTATTACTGTGACTATTGTATATAAATTGGAAATAATAGAAAAACATAAGAAAGATGATAAGTATTAAGAATTTTCTTTTATATAACCTTTGTTAATCACTATTAATTTTTAATATATTTCCAGCAAATACACGCCAAAATTTTGGTATATTTTTATCTGTATGTACTTTTAAATCATAAAGTCAGTATTATTTTATATATTGTTTTTAAAATGAATATTGCCTTTTCTTTCTTTTTTTTTTTTTAAAAATTTTATTTATTTATTTGACAGATCACAAGTAGGCAGAGAGACAGGCAGACAGAGAGGAGGAAGCAGGCTCCCTGCTGAGCAGAGAGCCCGATGTGGGGCTCGATCCCAGGACCCTGAGATCATGACCTGAGCTGAAGGCAGAGGCTTTAACCCACTGAGCCACCTAGGCGCCCCTGCCTTTTCTTTTAAATGTATAAATTTATCATTAATTTATTTTATTCTTCACAGCCTCAAAATACTCTGCAGACAGATAAGCCCTAATTTATTTAACTATCTCTTGCTTCCTACCCATTTAAGCTGTTTTCAGTTCTTTATGAATTAAAAAAAAAGCTGCAGAAATATATTAAGAAATTCTTCTTCCTAACCATCCCCCCTTTTTTTCTCATTTTCTTTCTTTCTCTCTTTCTTTCTTTTGATGCTTTTCTTAACACATATATTTCCAGAAGTTGAATTATTCAAATGATATGAACATTTCTAAGAAAATAAGACATCTCAGAAGGTAGCTCCTACCAGCACTGCTTACTATTCTATGGACATTTTTTTCATTTTTGTTTTGCATAGTTATCATTGTAGTGTGCATATAATTCTGCATTTTATTTTCAGTTAGGATTATACTTTACTTTCTTGATGTTGCTGCATGACCTTTTATGCATGGTCATATTAAATGTCCATTTTAATATCTCCATAATATTCTACCTGGTTAATTATTTAGGCATTCTTATATTATTGGTTGCTTCCAATTTTTCTTCATATAAAAAACACTGACTATGATACAGAGAGTTATCATGGCTATTATTACTATTTTAAGATTGTTTCCTCACTATAGATTTTTAAATGTGTAATTATTGGCCTAAGAACATAACAATATTTAGGCTTCTTAAAAAATATGTTATCATTGTGTTGCAATATGGTGATATTAGGATTTGCTGTGGTTAGCAGTATATTAACTGGATGAGCTCACTATGTCCTCACAGATCTTATTCCTAGTCCAGTGAATTTATAGTCATAATACTTTCTGCCATTATTCTTTATACCAACTGGAAACAAGTGGGCACAATACTTTTTAAAGCTGGTATATCCTTGTATTTGGTTATTATCCAAGACATAGTGAAAGAATTTGGATGATATCTGTAATACTCACCAACAGCTCAGGACTAGTAAGATCATGGCAGCTAGCCTGATATGACAAAATTTCAAGACTTCTAAGAATGAGTGCTCTTTTTTTTTTTAATGAGCTATAATTGATATGTAACATTATATTAGTTTCTAGTTTACTGTATACTATTTGATATTTGTATATATAGTAAAATCATCAATACAGCAACCTTTACATCCATATATATCTATTTATTTATTTGTTTATTTATTTATTTTAGAGAGAGAACACATCACATGCATGCAGGGGTGAGGGAGGGGAGGGGCAAAGGAGGAGGAGAAAGAGGGAAAGAGAATCTCAAGAATCTCCACTGAGTGTGGAGCCCCATGTGGGACTCCATCCCTTGACCCCAAGATCATGACCTGAGCCGAAACAAATAGTCAGATGCTCAACTGACTGAGCCACCCCGGTGCCCCTTATCTTTTCTTTATCCATTTATCCATCCAGGAACACTTATGTTGGCTATTATAAAGAGCTGCAACGAACATAGGGTGCATATATTTTTTCAAGTTAGTGTTTTTGTTTCCATAAGATAAATACCCAGAAGTAGAATTGTTGCATCATATGATAGTTGTATCATTAAATTTTTGAGAAACCTCTATACTGTTTTCCAGAGTGCAGTGCAACAATTTCCATTCCCACCAACAGTGCACAAGGGTCCCCTTTTCACCACATCCTCAGAAGCACTTGCTTTTCTTGTCTTTTGGATGATATCCATTCTAACAGTTATGAGGTGATATCTCATTGTAGTTTTGATTTGTATGTCCCTGATGATTAGTGATATTGAATATCTTTTCATGTACGTGTTAGCCATCTGTATGTCTTCTTTGGAAAAATGTCTATTCAGATCCTCTATCCATTTTTTCACCATTTTTTTTCTTTTGCTGTTGAGTTGTATGAGTTCTTTATATATTTTGGATATTAACCTCTTATCAGAAATAAAACTTGCAAATATTTTCTCTTATTCAGTATACTGACTTTCCATTTTGTTGATGGTTTCCTTGGTGTGCAAAAGCTTTTTAGTTTGATATATTCCCACTTATTTTTGCTTTTGATATCAAAATCCAAAAAGACATTGCCAAGATTTTCTTTTAGGAGTTGTATGGTTTCAGATCTTATTTTCAAGTCTTTAACTCATTTTGAGTTATTGTGTGTGTGTGTGTGTGTGTGTGTGTGTAAGATTTCATTTTTTTGTGTGTGTGGCTGGCTGTTCAGCTTTCCCAAAACCATTTATTGAAGGGACTACCCTTTCCCCAAACATAGTTACTCTTGCTCCAGCTTAGAGACTGACATTCACAATTTTTACATTGGTACTCATTTTTATAATATATTTCCCTCATTATTAGGTTTCTTTGGAGTTTCCATTTTTAATTAATATACCATGTAAAGTACGATAAGATTGGTCCAGTATGATTCCATCCAGATTAAGATAGTCCATGAACTGAGACTTGCTCCTATTTACTATAGTCTTTTAGGTCTTGGGTAATAACTTCTCTTTGCCTTTGGAAGTTTGATCCCAATGTCAATATGCATGCCTGAGAATATCATTTGCCTTTACCCAGAAATTGGAATATTAGCCATAGTTTGTAGAGGGCTTCACAATTCGCCACCCCTCCCTATAACCATGCCCTTTGAAATATGACCTTGCAGCTCCTCCCATTATGAAGTGGAATTTTGCTCTCTATCATTTGAATCTCAATAGAATTTATAGTTTATTAGTTTCAAGTCCAGGTTTTAAGAGGCTTAACCTACTATTATTCTTTCTTGTGACCCTCCCTCAGCTGTATATAGAAGCCTGAGTTAGTCTTCTAGAATATGAGAGAGAACTTGGAGCAGAAATGGGATGATCTCTTAGTTGATAAACCCGTCTCCAGCCAATACACTAGCTGACTGTTGACACATGAGTGAGCCTAGCTGAGATAAGTCATGTCTAGCCCAGAGGAGCAAAACTTCCTAGTTGACTCTCAGATTCATGAACTAAATAAATACTTGTTGTTTTAAGCCACTAAGCCTTGGGGTGGTTTGTTATGCTGCATTATTGTGGAAATTGGTAAGTGATTAAAGGATTTTGATAGCCCTATAATCCATGATCCTCACATGGAACAATAGTTGATTTAATTTAGGGAACATAATTTCTCAACCTAATGCTAGAATTCTCAATCTTTTCCCCCTTCAGGAGGAATGATACAATACTGTACCCTATATCTCTGAAGCAAAGCCAAACATTTTTATGATTCTACAATGACGATTTAAAGCCCCCGATCCAAGGCAGTAAAACTATTCTACTTTGGAATTCTGGAAGTGCTAACAAATGGAACACAGTTACAGCTGAGTCAAACAAACATCCCCAAAACAAAAAAGTTAATAGGTTCTCACACAATGTGCTGGTAGAAATTGCTTAATGGACATATGTTTTAAAAGCTTTGGATGCTGCTTTACTCAGTTTGGGATGCTATAACAAATTACGGTAGGCTGGGCGGCTTAAACAACAAAAGTTTATTTCTCATTGTTCTGGAGGCTAGAAAGTCTATACTTAGGGTGCCTGCATGGTAGGATTCTGATGAGAGCCTTCTTCCTGCTTTCCTCACATGATGGAGAAAAAGAAAAGAAAGAAGTCTCCTAAGTGCACTGATCAGATCATAAGAGGTACACCCTTAAGACCTAATTACCTCCCCAAACCCTATCTCCAAATATCATCATCACATTGGGTATCAGAGTTTAAACATGTGAATTTGGCAGTGACACAAACATTGGGTCTGTAATAGATCTATTTATATCTTTGCTTGAAAGAATGAAAGTAAACTGACCTTGTGTCACTTTTGGACATTATAATTTCTCAGAAAACCTCACACAGAGATGAAACTGAAAATAATATCATAGTATAAGCATAGTCTGGGTCTGCTTAACTCTTAATACTTTTGACCTGCCCTGTCAACTGTGGTAGCTACTAGCCATGTGTATTTTTTATATTTAAATTTAAATTAATTAATATGAAGTTAAACACTCATTTTCTTAATCTTACTAGTCATATTTCATATGTCAACGACTGCATGTGGCTAGTGACTACATCTTGCATAGCACAGATGCAGAAAAATTCCATTATTACAGAGAGTTCTGTTGAACAGTGCTACGTTCTAATTTTCTTCTTCTCCTTCTCCTTCTCTTTCTCCTCCTCCTCCTCCCCCTCTTCCTTCTTCTTCTTTTTAGAGAGGGACAGGGGAGGGGCAGAGATTGAGGGAGAGAGAGAATTTTAAGCAGGCTCCATGACCTCACAACCCCAATATCATGACCTCAGCCAAAATCAAGACTGAGATACTTAACCGAGTCACCTAGGTACCCCTGCATTCTAATTTTCTAACCCCATAAATGCAAATTTGCTTGTTTGTATGGTTATTTGGATCTAATTCATAATTTAATGTTCCCAGCATGATCAACTTGTTGAACATCCTAAGTACAACAGCTGAAAGATGTTATGAGCCACAGCTTCCACCTTGCTTCTGATTCCCACAGAGCTTCCAACCAAAATAGGGCAGACTTATTCTTTTGAAGACCAGGTATATCTTCACTCACCTGTTAAGGTTCAGGATAGTTTATTCTTCCATGTCATTTTAATAATTGAATGGATTTATAAAAATGTGTTCTATCATTCAAAAGACATAAAGATGGACGCAGGTACACACGTTTTCTATCATTTTACTTTATATTCATCATGATTTTGTTTTGAAAGGGCTTGAATAATTTTTAGCATCAAGCAGATATGGACTTCAGGTATAAAAATGGAAATTTTTTGAGGCCAGCAATGCTTATTGTAACAGTGATCAGTTGTTATTTTATCTTTAATAGAAATATCTCATTTACAATTATGTAATGTTGGATATGTTAGTGAACTTTCTGCTATGTAAACTAGTTACCTAGAGAATGGCCTAAGGTTTATTAGTTTAATTTATTAATAAATCCTTCAATTAGATCAATTTCTCCTTATTGAACAATTTATATACTTCCAAAATTTAATGCTTCCACCTATGGTCTAGCCTAACTTCTAAACAAATTTGAGAATGGGTATTTTTAATGATTAAAATCTATGGCTATTCTTTATGAAGAGTTCACCTTGACATAAAAAGGCTGCTATATATTTAGATATTCCCAAATGGCTACATATGGGAATACTCTATATCATATAAGTTGTATTGCTTCTCATCAGGAGAATAGTTTTGCATTTTACATCTTGTGCACATTTGCTTCTGGGAAAGCTTACATGAAGTAAAATCATAATTTCAGCCATCATAAGAAGTTAGTCTTTTCATGATGGGTAGACCAAACATACTTGGCATATGGCCCATTTACTTTTTTTCCTGTATTTTTATATTCTTGTTGAGGTACAATTGACATACATAAAACTACACGTATTTAACTTGAACTATTTGACAAATTTTGACATGTGTGTATACCCATAAAATCATCACCACAATCAAGATAATGAATATATCACTTCCCAAATTCCTTTCTGTCTCACGGAAAATTCCTCCCTCCCACTATTTCCCAGCCCTCTCCTCCTTCCTATTCACATGCAATTTTCTGTCACAGTAATTCATTTGCAATTTCTACTTTTTTTTTTAAGGTTTTGTTTATTTATTTGAGGGAGGGAGGAGGAAGAGGGACAAGCAGACTGTGTTGAGCACAGAGTCCTACTTAGGGCTCAATCCCCTGACCTTGAGATCATGACCTGAGCTAGGATCAAGAGTTGGAGCCTTATTCACTTGAGCCACCCAGGCACCCCTTACTCTTTCATATGAATGAGACTGTGTGCTGAGAACTGCTTTCTGTCTGCATTCTTTCACTCAGCACAGTTAATTTGAGATTCATCATTGTATTGCAGGTATCAACAGTTCATTTTTTAAAAATTGCTGGGCGGTGTTCCATTAACTGGTCATAACAAAATTTGTTTATCCTTTTACCTGGATATGGATTTGAGTTGTTTCCTGAACCAAGTGGCTAAGAACATCCATGTACAATTTTTGTACAGACATATGCTTTCTTTTCTTTCTTTTTTTTTTTTTTTAATTTTATTTATTTATTTGACAGAGAGAGATCACAAGTAGGCCGAGAGGCAGGCAGAGAGAGAGGAAGTCAGAGAGAGAGGAAGTCAGAGAGAGAGGAAGGCAGAGAGAGAGAGGAAGGGAAGCAGGCTTCCTGCTGTGCAGAGAGCCCGATGCGGGGCTCGATCCCAGGACCCCGGAATCATGACCCGAGACGAAGTCAGAGGCTTAATCCACTGAGCCACCCAGGCGCCCCCAGCTTTCTTTTCTTTTGGGGCAAATCCTAGCTGTGGAATGCCTGGATCCCATGGGAGATATATACTTGACTTTTTAAATTTATTCTTTGGTCCTATTCATTTTGGAGATACATAATTGGGAAAACAACATCATAAAGGAATCAAACACTGAAAAGATAAATGGTTTGTTAGAATTCAAGAATCTGTTTGTTAGAATTCAAGAAACTTTTGAGCTTATTCTTGAGGATGTTTCATCATTCCATTATTTCTGCTGTGTGGAGGTAACAGTTAAGGTGAAGGAGAAGATAATTCTGTATCCATATCCCGAGCCAAGTTTTGGGTTATTATAGCTACTAAATATGATTCCTTATTAGATGCTATAAAATGGAGGTTGACATGTCTCTGGACAAATTCTTCAGTATGTTCTCTGGAGGTAAATTCTCTAGTGCTAGCTTTTTTTTTTTTTTGAAAACTAACCTCATACCTGAAGTTATTATATACATTTGTGCCCTAATGAGTGGGGTACTATGTAATCAACCTACCAGTTACATTTATAATTTAGGTCCTGTGTCTCTGGGCCACTATAGCACATTTGAGTATTATAGTATATATTCAGGAGCTGCTTGTCAAACCTCACGCCAAAGATCTGTGTAGTGATAAACCTGCTAACATAGTCACCTGTGCCTCTGTCGATGTCATGTCATAATTCTATATGGCCATTCTATTTAATTACTAATTGAATGTTCTCTGGAGTATCAGTGGCTGGTAAACAGCATTATTTGTGACCACAAATCCTTATTGAAGTTCGATGGGCATCCATGGGTACTACATGGGACAAGTATTAAAATTTGTTAGAAATATAAAAAAATTGAATCCATAAGTACTTACCTCAAATAGATTTGGTCTAATAATGTAATCAACAGAGCACTATTATCCAATCCATTTGGATAAATTAATAGCCCAGATCCTAAGATGATATGAAGAAGAATCTTATCCTTTAGAGCAATGATTCTCAAGGCTGGCTTATTAAAGTCATCATGAAAGCTTTTTTAAAAGGCTCTCCAATTTATGTAAACAGAAATGTCTGAATAACACACAGCATGTTTTGTTTGGGAAAAAGAAAAAGTTACTTCACAGTACCAAGTTCTCACACCACACCAACTGAATCAAAATCTCTGGAGTGGAGCCAACGACTTAGGTTAAGGACAGGAAGAAATACATAGTTAAAATTTATGATCCTTTTAGCTCTTCTTTTTTTTTTAATTTTTAAAATTTGGAATTATCTATCACTGTCCAAGTTGACAGCTTGCCAACGTTTTGGCTGTGGCTATGGCAACTGCAGTAGCTAATGAGAATTTAGTAATTTCTCATGCTGAATGAATCTCTTCCGTTTGTTTTATTTATTTATTGGTAGGCTTGTTGAAGCATTAGCATTCCAAAATCAATAAGTCATGGCTATATACTCTTTTTCTATGTCCAGATTGGGCAATTATGAGATGTATTAATTTTCTATTGCTGCCATAACAAATTACCATAAAGTCAGTGCTTTAAAATAATCCAAATTTATTATTCTACAGTTTCATGGGCATCTTGGTGGACCAACAGGTCCACCACAGTAGATATTTAGACAGAGTGAGGGATTAGCTTTCTAATAGCTACTTCTTTCGCTCTTTTGCAGCAGACCTGCTCTATTAACAGTTGCAATGAGAAAGGACATAACTCTTTAGGTACATATTTAAATACCCAATTTCATTGTATTTCTGTGAAAGGTAGAACATCTAGACCATTAAGACATGTGCCTCTGGCTGACCAGAATGGCATCTGAATGCATGGACACTTTCCTTTATATTTCTCTAATCCCTGTTTTTTCGTTTTCCATTGCTGGATTTGTTCTTCTACACTCCCAAACACTATGCTCTTACCACAGAGAAATAAAGAACTAATTTCTTGGCTAATTGAAATTTTTGTATAGCCATATGTGTCCTTACAGATATTTTTTGTCCAGCTCTCAGTTCACTTCACATGAATGATTTTTATCTTTCTCCCATAGATATGCATCAAGATATCAGACATTCTCCAGGAGTCTTGCTATATCTTAAAGCTAGAGCCTAACTAGAGTTTTAGTATCCTCTCTCATCAGTTGTCATCATTTGGAAGATTTATGGATGCCAAATTAATTCCCTCAAAGATTTTATCACAAAAATAAGAGTTTTTATTTGGTCCTTGCCATGAAGTTGAATTTTCATTTGTTCTTTGTAGCATAAACTTCTTCTGTTTTATCTGTTAAGAGTTGGAAGTGAGGGGCACCTGGGTGGCTTGGTCGATTGAACATCTGCCTTCAGCTCAGGTCAGGATCCCAGGGTCTTGGGATGGAGTACCACATTGGGATCTTTGTTTGGCAGGGAGCCTGCTTCTCCCTCTGCCACTTCCCCTGCTTGTGCTCTCTCTCTCTCTAACAAAGAAGTTAATAAAATCTTAAAAAAAAAAAAAAGGAGTTGGAAGTGAGTCAACTTCATTTTTATCTCTGCCCATTTAATATACCTACCTCCTTGCTTAAACATGCAACCTCATTTAATAAAATACCTGCCTTCCAAGTTATTTTAAGTGACAATGTTACTGAATGTTTTGCTGCTGAATAATAATGGATTTATGTCTTTTATGACACTGGTCACAGTCTCCTCACCATCTGCTGCCAGTTTTTATAAGCCTCATACTTAATGATTCATTGTCATTTTTAATGTATTTTTTTTTTTAAGTATACTCCATGCCTAGCGTGGCGCCCAATGCAGAGTTTAAACTCATGACCCTAATATCAAGATCTGAACTGAGACAAAGAGTCAGATGCTTAACTGACCGAGCCATCCAGGTGCTCCTTATGATCATTTTATTGTTGTTTCAGCGTTCCCCTACTTTTAGGGGAACCTAACCAAAAAGGGAATAGGTTAGGTTAGGTGAGGATACATGCTATAACAGATAACCCCTAACTTAATATCTTTCAAGAAGAAAAAATTATTTCTTGTTCTTGCCATATGTCTATGACGTATGAGTTAAGAAACTGCTCCATGTCTTCTGCACCTAACACCCTGTCTGATAGACCAACTTCAGTCTGGAACATTGATAGTTGTGGTAAGGAAACAGAATGTGACCAGTGTGATCTGGAGTTAAAGCTTCTGCTAAAAGTTATACATGTCGCTTCAGTAACATTTCATTGACCAAAGCCAGTCCTATGGTTCAACAAAATATCGATGGAGAGAAGATACAGAAACCATCCTAAGGTATCTAATATTTATGGGTAATAATATAATCTATGAAAATATTTAATGAAAATTCACACTGCAGCTATTTATTTAGGAGGTTGATGTGTATAAAATGTATGTTTAGAATTTTTGGTTTTGAACTCACTTAAACCTTTAATTGGCAGGATTACCTTGTCAAAATGCATTTTCATGCCCCTCCAATGCATTTTTGCCAAAGGTAAAGAGGTATTTCCTTCTTATTTACCAGGAGCTAAATTAATTGTAGAAATTTTTATTAAGACAGTGAATGAAAAATTCAGAACTCCAAGACCAAGAGACATCAACCAAAAGGGCTTATCAACAAAATGCCTATCTTTTCTAATCAGGGTAGGATTAAGTAATAATTAAGTACTTCTGTACTGAGATTTCATGTTTCTGCTAGTGAAGACATCATTATTTAGAGGCTTTGGAAATTTAGAGCTTATTCCCATCTTAGGAAGAACAAAAAGAACGTGATTCATGTATAGTCAGTTATAGCCAACTACTCTCTACTTAAGGCCCCACCTCTTATCTTTAACCTACAATGATTGACACTCAAGAGCAGTTTCAGGATTTCCTTTCTTATGTGGGACATGATAAGTCAACATTACTGCTTAATAACACATATAGTTCTTGCAAAAAAAAAAAAAACCCTCGTGTGCAGAAATTCTTACAGCATAGTACAAATGTCATTGAAGACCTTGGGCTTGTATTTTCCCCTTATAAAGAGATTAATTTACATCGTCTTCTAGGAATAAAATGTCCTTAGCCTTGCGGCACTGTGCTCTCTTACTGATATTTTTGCAAGTCTGTATGTGCAGAAAGTAAGAAGAAATTGTCATGTAGCAAATGGTTAAGAATCCCCCCATTCTGTGCTCTAGCCTTTCCCTATGGGATTCTGCAGAAGTCCCTGGCACACTATTTTTAGGCATTATACTTTTAAAAATTCCCAAAATAATATGTGAAAATTAGTGTCATACTAATTCTTATCTTATCATTACTAAGGCAGAATATTTCCTCAGCTTTTATAATTTTTCAAAATTTTAACTTCTGTACCTTCTTTACTGTGCTGTCAGATTACCCTTTCTTAAAATTAAAATTATTTTGTTTTTAAAATTCTTATTATAAAACTTGTACTTCTTCATTTTAAAACCTTTACACAAAATAAAAGAAATAAGTCCTGGCCTTTGAGTCCTCAAAATCATGTCATTAGTGACTTACTCATTTTGTAGGAAAGTTTAGGTCACAAAAGTGTGTATTTTAGACTCTACCGTGATGTGAACAAGTTAGGAAAGTAATCACATAGCTATTAGAATGAGGTTTGTTGGAAAGAAAACATACAAACAAAAGCTAAATTGTGTTTTTGAGATACAACTATGTATTATCATTTAAAAAAAAAAGGTGACATGGATAAATAATAAAAATACAAACAAATGCAAATAAAAGAGGTACAATCTTTCCATTATAAAATAAGTAAGTCAGAGAATGTAATGTATAGCATGGTGACTATAGTTAATAATATTGTGTTTCATATTTGAATCTTGCTTAGACAGTAAATCTCACAAGTTCTTATCACACACACACAAAAAAGGATCAAGATATAGGTTGTAGGAAATGTTCAGAAGTCTTCTAGCTATTTGGAACAGCCCATATAGACTTAAGACATTATGAAAAACTGGGCATAAGGCTAGACTAACTAAAGGGTTATGTATACATATTTATATGTATTTTATGCACTAATACCTAGACTTTTTCCAGTAATTATTTAAGGCAATCCAAAAAAGTTCCAACAATATGACTTTTTTCAAATTAAATGAATAGAAAATAAATATTGTAAGAAGTTAGTTATGGTATAAGATATGATCCCTTTTATATGGCCTTGACTTTATTACACTTTTTTTTAAGAATAGTTTTGGATTTACAGAAAAACTGTGAGGAGAGGACAGAGAGTCTATATATCTGACAATCAGTTTTCTGTATTATTAACATGCTATGTTAGTATACTATATTTGTTATAATTAATAAAACAATAGTGACACATTATTATTAACTGAAGTCCATATTTTATTCCTATTTTCTTGCTTTTTATCCAATGTCCTTTTTTAAATTTTTTTCTATTCCAGGCTACCGCCCAATGGATACCACATTACATTTAGTCATCATGTCTCCTTAGGCTCCTCTTGGCTGTGACAGTTAAAATATGACTTTTTAAAATATGGAAATTTTGCAAAATAAGGATAGGGGAAAATCAGATAAAGTCAAAGTTGTGATTAGAGACAAAATAATACATGTTATGAGATTAGGTTCTGTGGCTAGAGATGGGGAACAAATGTGGCTTTCAACCTCAGTGTCCAAAACATATGAAAACACCAGTTGCTTATGATATTTCATAGAAATGGAACTCTTCCTGGTATAGTCCTGAGAGAACTTTCTCTTGGGGTCATAATTAAGACTTTTTAATATCCTAAACATCTTCCTTAACATTATGTTTATGGAAAATTTAAATATGTCTTATTAAGGCTATTTCCTATATTATTATTATTATTATTATTTTTTGTATTATCTTAAAGGTGGGCCAAGTCATGATGACTAAATGCATTTTAGGTGTTTGAGGAGGGACAGCAGTAGGGTCAATGCAGTACAGTTATCTAAACTCATTGTGGGATTGATCACTTACCCTAAACAGCTCTTCCTACACGGCTTTTTCCAAGGATTCCAAGGAGAATCAGATAAATCAGTAGAGGCAATATTGATGATTTCAGTTTGGATCCTTCTCACCCACCTCACCCCAGACTTTCCCTCATCATCTTCGTTGATGCAAGACAAACAAAAGACTTTAAACATGGATACTTGAAAAGAACTCTCCATGGGGGTGATTTAGAATAGGAAGACTAAAGTTCAGGTTGGTGAAACTATGAGGGCTGGGTTTTGAGACAGGTGTTCCAGGCACCTCACAGATTGAGGGATAGCTGCCTGCTCTGTCTTTCCTTGCTTTACACTGCATTTGTTCTAGCTCAGGGGCAGCTGTTCATAAAAATGAATTATATTTTCTTTGGCTACATTTGTGTGCAGTGCAGGATTGCAAAGTTTGAAGGTATCTTTTCTATGCAATTATAATATGCCAGATGAGATTTTCTGTAATCACAATTACTTATATTCTTTAGATTTAACATTTCTCTGTGGGGAGTATTGCTAATTAAAGTACTGCTACAATTAAAATAGAAGTGTGACCTACTGTCCTTAAGCTTCTTCAAAATATCACATACATCCCTAACTCCTACTCTGGCCTAGTTCTGTACACAAGGTTTAGTAGATCCTTATTTGATTTCTGACGTTATTCCTTGATATGTGTGACTATGGAAAAATTTTCTAACATTTTGAAGTCTCATCCATAACATGGGAAGTGTATACCAGTGTTAAAGGGCAAAGATTTAAATTAAATGAAATAAATTATGTGATGCTCTTATACAAATATTTAGGTAGTATTACTGTCTTAATGATGTTATCTATCTATGATACATACATACATATATATATTTTTAAAGAATTTATTTATTTATTTGACAGAGAGAGACACAGCGAGAGAGGGAACAACAAGCAGGGAAGCAGCAGAGGGAGAGGGAGATGCGGGTTTCCTGCTGAGCAGGGAATCCGATGCGGGGCTCCATCCCAGGAACCTGGGATCATGACCTGAGCCGAAGGCAGACACTTAATGACTGATCCACCCAGGCACCCCCATAAATATATTTAAAACCATTTATTTATCTATACATGATATATGATGTCCAGCTTATATATCATAATTTTTAAATCATTGTGCCCTTTTCATGTTTGTCAAGGGTTTAGCTGGTATTTCTTTCTGCTCTTTTGAATTCTCCAACTTCCTTGCTGTCAGATATATTCACAAGCTTCCAGGATACTCAGCTTAGGGGAATTTTACTGTTTTTGAGAAGTTGGGAATTTTATCCCAGCCTTTTATTTGATTCCTTACCTGAGGAGAAAGAATCCCATGACTCAAAGAAGGATACTAGCTTCAACTTGAGTGACCGTTCATCTCTAGTAGGTCAGGTGAAATTAGTGATGTGGGGCTGTCTAACCTGTCCATCTGTTGGTATATACCATGTAGGTGGACCCTTTCAATCCCACCTTCCCTGACCTTGGACAATCACTTACCTGCTCATCTTTGAATTCTCCCTAGAGAGTCTCTGTGTTTCTTACTGGGATTGTCAAACTTCCCTCTAAGTCATAGTTTTCTTAAAAGTTATAAATGTAAGATATACTTTTACATTCCCTCCCTCGCTAGGCACAATGACAAGATGAGTGTGTAATACAGTGAGTTGAATGAATGGATGCGTGATGAGATTGGGCTTCACTCAGAGATTCCCCAGCTCAAATGTCTTATTGTCTGAAAACTCCTATTACCTATTATACCATCAGTGCTTTCTTGGTTGGACGCATGTGACTATCTTGAATGCCACCTTATGTTTCATAGTGGAGGACAGGGCCTCACACATTTTGTGGAGGAATTAGCTCACACATTTTGTGGAGGACTGGGGCCCAGAGCAGTCAGGGTTCTGTGATATCCTTTTTTCTTGACTAAGGTAGGGTATAGAGGAGAGAGGGCATCATGAAAACATTGATAAGAGTTTGGGGACCTCAGATGAAGTGATCAGAGGTATACAGACACAGAGAGAGGCCCCCAAAGTGAATATTCTCAGACTTTTAAACATAACTTTAAAGATTTCTCTACAAGTTATTTCTCAAATTTTCCAAGTGTTCATTCTGACCAACCTACCATATCAATGTCAAGCAAGCTTTTTATTAGCTTCAGGGGTAAAAACAGTGCAAAACTATTTAAATTACAAAGCTGGTTTACCAAATTGTGCAACAGGAAGTTTCTTCAATGAAGGGATGGGTGTGTGGTCATGACTACGCAACTGAGGAGTGCTGTGCCTCCCTTCAAATCCACTGATTAGGAAGGAAAATTTTGAACACTCATGGTGGATTGGTTTCCACTTTTCCTGTGAAAAGAACCTTTTTCATTGTCTTAGATACAATCATTTTATTTAGTTTGGGGAATAACTCAAGAGACAGAGAACTTTCCAGAGAAAATCCGTGTCCTTCTTTTGTTTTTGATGACTTTTTCTTTTTTCTTAATTCAGACTTCTTTTTTAGAGCAGATTTAGGTTCACGGCAAAATTGAGAGGAGGTACACAGATTTCTCCATATGCTTCCTGCCTCCACATACATTGCCTGCCCCATTATCAACACCTCCATCACAGTGGTAACATTTCTTATAATTGATAACTCTATACTGACCCATTATTATCACTCAAAGTCCATAGTTTACATTAGGACTCACTCTTGGTGTTGTACATTATATGGGTTTGGACAAGTGTATAAAGACATATACCACTATTATGGTATTATACAGAGTATTTTCACTGCCCTCAAAATCCTCTGTGTTCTGCCTATTCATCAGTCCACACTCCTTCCAGCCCTTGAAAACCACTGGTCTTTTTACTGATTCCCTAGGAATACATCTGACACTCTCATCATCTTATCAAATTTGTTTTCACTTTTTTTTAGATTTTAAAAAATTTTATTTTTGCCTGTGCATGAGCATCAGCAGGGGGAGGAGAGAAAGAAGTAGCTCTTAATGTTATTTTCCTTTCTCTTTTTTATATTAGGATATTAAAGAGATAAATTAATGTCATCTGTCCGATAAGTTTTAAACAAGGCTTTAAAGACTACTTGAAACCTCCTAGTGCTGGAGCTAAATGTTAAAGCTGCTAGAATTAAACAAGTTACTAGGAATTAAAGAACGAAAAAAAAAAAAAGACAAAAATTGAGAGGCAAAATAACCTTCAATGCAGCAACCTCTTAGAGAGTTCTAGTCAATACAAAACTACCTGATTCAAGTTGCAGCTATTAAAGTCAACCCAGAAGCAAAGTGTGGGAAAATATGAGAATACACACCTGATGTTCCTCATGGAAAATTCTCTGTTAGGGACAAGCCTTATAACCACTGAGTTTGTTGTTTTTGTTTGGTAACGGCTATTAAAGATTTATTATATATTTTCAGAATTATGTTGGTGTCCCCAGTACAAATTTTTTAAGCCATGGTTGTCTAGTGGATGTGTTATTGTTAAGCATTGAGACTGTAATTGCTCTTGAATTTCTTTGGGATCGATATTTTTTTGGGATCGGTATTTAGGGCGATCATATAACTTATTGTCCAAATTGGGCCACTTTCAGCAGTGAAGTAATGATTTTGGAAGCACAGTTGTAAAGAAGACAGACTGGTCAAACACTGATGTTTCTTGAGTCACATTGGTCTCTAACTATATCTGTTTACTGATATTATTTTGGGTAATACATATACATGTATTACTCATACAAATACATATAACATGAAATACATGTACTTTGTATATATACATACATAAATGTACAATAATCAGTAGACTACTGTCTACTGATTTTACATTTATCTAATGTTAGTACTAGCTACTAGTTTTTGGATTGTTTAAAGAATATTCAAATAATGAGTTCATGATAATCTTGCCAAGTAGACATGAATCTCACCATTTACAAGTGAGAAAAGAGCAGTGGTATCTAAATGCCCTCCTGATCCTTGTTCTCTCTGTTACTCTCAGTGGCAGTGTGGGTGCAGATACAGAAATCTACAGAAGCAGCACTTTTCTGGTGACTGACAAGAGGGCATACTACTATGGGCCGGAATTATTGTCCAGTTGTTTTGGGGCTTCTCCTTAGGATCCTTCCAGATGAGCACAGCTGTCTTTCTGAGTAGAAGTACTGACACCCAACCTTTTAGCACCAAACAATGACAAAGCTCATCCGGTCAGTATTCATCATACAGCCAGCCAGAAAGCTAGGCACTCGTTTTCAGGAAATATTTGTGATTCACACGCCTTTCCAGCTTGTGCTTTTGTATAAATCTGAAGCGAGCACATGCACTTCCCTACCCTGCAGGTCTGCTGGGTCTGCACATGAAGGGGGCGCCACCATCAGGAAGAACTCTCTCCAGCTACCGCCCCAGCTCAGTGTGAACTGGCATTTAGGAAGGTGCAACGTAGAAAATCATCTGGCCTTTACAGGGCCACTTTCTTTGCCATAGCAACTGTCTCAAATAATGTTGCAAGGATCTATCACTGAACAAACAGAATATGTTACAGGTTTTCCTATCCCCCCCTCTAAATCCTATGTTTTCATGAACAGTGAATAGAGAATTCAAACTAATAATATTGTCACTTGGTGGGAAGGTGAAAACACTGTGGTTCCCTGAGCTTTAGTACCTTTTCATAACCCTAGTCGCAGAGTTTTTAGTGAGAAAGGGATTTTATGATCCAGTGTTCTTTGGTGCGTTAACTGTTACAGACCACGAGGGTATCATTAAATCATTACCTTTTCTAATAGAATAAATAGAATCAAATAATTGTAGTTGACTATGTTTATTTACCTTCAAAAGAATACCTGCCTAACTACTGCAGATCCAACAGAGTGGATTGTGAAAATAGCTACCTTGATTCTAAGCAGTAATCTTGTTCTGACTGCTAAAGAACAACACGGACTACAAATAGCTGCCTGAGTGAGGCAGCGCACAAGGCCTCCATGGGGGTGGGAAGTGACTGCGTACCTTCTGAAAACAGGAAATTCATGGTGGTTGGAGGGAAGGGTTGGCGATTTTATCTGCTGCCAGTGAGGTTGGCTATTCTGTAGAGTGGTAGAGCAGAAAGAACTCTGGACCAGACCTGGGACCCAGACACAGTGCTGCTATAATGTGTCAACAGTGCATTTCCAACAAGCCAGGGAACTTTGATAAGGATCTAGACCTCCTTGGGTCTTAGTCTCCTAATTAAAAAAGAAAAAAAAAAAATACAAGTGGGTCAGATTATCTTTCTGAAGATCTCTTGCCCCTCCAAGGTTTCTATGCTTTGCTTTTTCATTTCTACATTTACTAGTACTTGGCAAAGCCATTCACATAGATTATCTTTCTACTGTTTATGCAACTCTATGAGATAGGTTCTATGATCACCGTTTTTCACATGTGAAGACTAAAGTTAAGTCACAATTGGGGGCTTCTTTCACTTCAGTTAATTCCTCTTGTTCTTCTTTCCCTTCAGTTAATGCTTCCATCGAAGAGACTTCTAATTAAGAAGCACCTCAGCTCTTTTGGCTTACTTAATAGGAAAAGATGAGTGATTCATCTTAAAAAACTGGGCATGCTCAGCTCCACCCCTTGCTCTCTTGTCTTGGAGGCAATAGCTTGACATTCCTCAAAGGTTCTGTTTGGTTCTGAGGCCTTGGGCAAGTGTGGGCTGTCTTTGTGTAGCCTTGTCAGTAGGCCTGACAGATGAATCTCTAGTTCTAAGATCAAGTAATGAAAAGTCTATCCTGGTCACATATCTAATCTATGTCCTTAATCCAGTGTGGTTATCTGTTTTTCAGTTAGTTAGGGTTTTTGTTTGTTTGTTTGTTTGGGGTTTTTTTTGTTGATGTCATTATTGTTAAATTGAAAAAAAATTTTAGTTTTCCTGGTTGGCTCAGTCAGTGGAGCATGCAACTCTTGATCTCAGGGTCATAGTTTGAAGTCCATGTTCAGTGTGGAGATGACTTAAAAATAAAATCTTTAAAAAAATTAATTGAAGTAGAACTCACATATGGTAAAGTGCAGAAATCTTTATTGTATAGATCAATAAATGTTTACGTAAGTACATACCCATGTAACTCCTGCCCAGAACATGTCCAGAGGTTTTCACTTATTTAGAGCAACCTAAATTCATTCCAGCAATGTTTCATAGTTTTTCAGTGGGCAGAATGTAGGTATTTGATTTTTATTATGCTGCAACAATTGATATATCTGAAAAAAAAATTTAAGTTATTTGTTGCTAGTATATAGAAACACTCTTGATAGTTGTATTTTGGCTCACAAGTTTGCTAAATTAATTAATTCCAATTTTTAATAAATTCTTTTGAGTTTTCCATATATAGAGTCACCTTAATAATAAAACATATTTTATCCTCATCTGTTTGACCCCTGGGTCTGCTGCTTAGCTGTATCAGTTTTGGGAAGGGAGTACATTATCTGTCCCACTGAAATCCCAGGGGTCTTGAACTTTTTCTGAGGTTTTAATAATGTCCCAGTTTGAATTTCCAAAGTGAAAGGATAAAGAATATAGATTGAGAGAATGTTGAACTGTAATAGAGTACTTTTGAAGATGATTGCTCTATTTCATTAGAGAAACCCCACCACTATGCATAACTCTAGTTATGTTACCTTTTCAAATTTAGACCCTCAGCATTAACTTCAAACTAGAAAGAAACAAAACAGCATTCTTCTATCTCATCATAAAACAAGGACGTATTTTGGGAAACAATGGTAAACATAACTGCCCCAGAGAAAATATTCTGATTTCTTGGCATTTATAACTCTGCACTACCTCTCTTTCTGAAAGTGTTATATACTCAGTATATCATTTGATAAAATCTCAGTTCAAATCAAAATAGAAAGGGCTGTATTATTTTATATTGTTAAGATAATAAATTTCATATTCCTCTAAATGACCCAAATATTAGATTAACTGAAGGAAGATTAATCAGATCATTTTAAAAATAATGAACTCAAAAGATGCAAGTGCCCTTAGTTTTTCTCAAAAACCTGGACTGTTAAATTTTCTTTATAGTTTTCTAGGGAGAATTTGTGTTGAGATTCACAACTGTCTAGACTTGTCCATGCTCAAGCCTAGGATCTATGAATTTTTGTTTACTCTGACTCTATATTTTCCTTTTTCCCTGTAAAGTTTTCTCTGTTCACACTACAGAATAATATGACCTCTCATTATTTTCTGCGTAGTTTATTAAAATGTAAATTAACTCTTGTGTCGGATAGAAGAAAGGAGCGTTCATTTAACAGAGGTTGTGTTATTATCACTGTTACTATTAGTTGAGTTTCTATTGCTTAAACCCACCTGATTTTAACATATGTGAGCAGTACAGACATTTTTCTAAATACACCATCACAGTCTATTGTTAAGAGAGAAATTCCCCACTTACATGACACGTGAACAGCAGGCTCCCTGCAAATTGATGATGATATATGGTAAGCGTCAATTCCCTGAAAATACAATGCACTTTAGGTAATTCATTCAAAAAATTATAGTGTATGTGAAAAACAAGTAAGGACAATTACTGCTGTGTTTTAATGATGCGGAACATCAGTCAGTGACATTCCTTTGAACCAGAAGGGTAGTTCAGAGAAAACAAAGGCAGCTCGCTATGTGTCTTTGCCTTGATTATTGATCTGGCACAAAACACTGTCATGAAATTATAAACCACTCCCCCTGGAGTAACTAATCTTTGTAGGTCTGCAGTAAGCATTTGGCAGGTAATCATAGAGATAAAGTATGTTACAGAGAGCTGGCTGCTTTAACCACGGCGGGAAGTTAAAGTGGTGTTAAAATTCATCAGGCACCAACTCTCTTCTCAACAACCTTCTGGGTCAGAATTCTTGCATATTCCTCTGGGCCTCTATCAAAGTCTAAGAAAGCATATCTATGCACATAGCCCCACTTCTAATTATTTGTGGGTGATAGGAAACATGCTTTCTTTTACATATGTAAAAGAGTTCCATGATTTAATGTTATTATGGTCCATTTTGAGTTCCTGTCAATGGTTTATCCCTTATAAAGTACCTCTAGTTTTATGTTGCTGTGTTTGGACTGAGCTAATGGGTTAGACTGGATTTTGCAGAAATACAAGAGCTATTTGTAAATATTCTATTCATCTCTGACCTATTTAATTTGTATTTAACATAGTATTTTCTGGTTGGCAATATAGAGTCTTATTCATTACAAAAACAATATCATAGAATTATATGGCATTGGCATCTTAATTCCACTTTCATAATTGACTTCTTATTAATACAGTTAATATCTATAACTTGACAAAATACCATACATAAAAAAGTATACCTTGAGGCATATTAGAGAATTTCATATCCTTCAGCCTTTTCCTTAGAATTCATGTGCCAAGTGGTAAACTAGAAGCCTAGACTAGAAGCCTCTAATGTTCTAAACAGAGTCTGGGGTTTAAATATTAGGTCATAAGGTTTACTACCATGCCTGTACCACCTAAGAATGAGATATACTATGGATTTTAATTTAGGGTTCATCTTCCTGGGTCACTCTAAATTGATATTTTTTGTTGATATTTTAAGTAGCCAATAGCCCAAGTAGATCACAATACTATCTGTCCCAATGTTGCAACTATTGGGATTTCTTGAGTGGCATATTGCCTTTTATGCAGGGTCTCCCAACAGCATTTCTTGAAAGAATCAAATTCTTATTTTCTAAGGCCCCAGTAAGAGCTCATGGTTAGTGAGACTTTGGCCAATCAATATGTGTCACAGAAACTGAAAGAGTACTTTTTAAGATTAATGTCAAGTGCATATAGGAAAAGAATTCTTAGCAGAATCTGTTGATAAAACAAATACAGGGTGCAGACTTTATGCAAATGTGCTTGGATGTCAACTACTCTCCTCAACTTGTAAAGCACATATTTATAGAAATAAGAATGCTCAGTATAGAGGATTAGTCTTACAGTTTTATAGGACTCAGTAGTCCCATAAGAGGGACTTCCTTGAGAGGTCACAGGGCTGATCTGAATCTATTAAAATTGTATTCAGAAATGAAACATAAGCAATATACTCTAGTTGGCCAAATTATTTCTCATGGAGCATGGGTTAACAATTCTGAAATAACTGTACATGCACCAAGGTTGAACAAATAAATAAGTGCATGGCAGATGGTAGAAGCCAAGTTTGCCACAGTTGGAGTAGGAAGTTACAGACAAGCAAAGGGGGAAAACTGGAATAGACCATGTGGTAATGGAATCGAGTTGGAGGCTTTACACGAATTCAAGTTTAGCAGTTTTTATTTATCAATTTATCAATATTGATAAATATCTGTATTTATCAATACATATATTGATAAGCTTACATAGAAATAATTATATGTGTATATATTTAAATGTGGACTGGTATACATATATTTCCCAACTCAGTGGGCTGAAGCAATAATACCCAGATAGTATACCCAGTGTCCAGGTCTTGGTTTCTAATACCATTCTCCAATAAAAAGGATTAGGATTCCTTTGTAGAAATAAACAGTTGTAGGGCTGGGGCAGGAAATGCCAAGATGAGCCTAGAGCATCCTGCAGTGCCAGAAAGTAAGGAAGTGCTTAAAAAACAAAACAAGTTATATGTTAAAGGGACGCTAGACTCAACTGAAAGACTATCAAAGCCCAAAGAGCTTTCCTAAAGCTGAACAATTTAAGCAACAAAATAAGCAATATAATATTGAATTATAACCCAGAGTTTAAGATATACTCACAAGTCCATGTTTATATACATAAATTATATACATATATAAATTATATTATAAGTTATATATATATAAATTATATACATATATAAATAAATTATATATATATTAAGTTAAAAAAATAAATGGGGAAGAAGAGATAAATCTATACAGAAGAATTCCCAAAATACTATGCCCTGCTCTCAAGAACGTGGAGAAAAATTTCCCATCCGCTAGGTGTGGGATACACTTAGTGACTTTCTTTCAAAGAGCACAACATTAAAAGGGTATAAAAAGAGAAACCTGGTAAATACTATCTTATCCAGGTGATCAGTGTTAATATCATCAGTAATGTGTCAATGTGTTCATATGTTAATATTAATATGTTGTACTGAGAAAGACACTTCACCTCTGTGGTCTTTATCCCAAAACCTACAATCCCAGTCTGACTATGAGAAATACATCTGCCAAACTCAACTTTAGGAACTTTCTACAAAATTTCTGACCAGAAGTTCTAAAAACTGTCAAGGTCGTCAGAAATAAGGGAAATTCAAGAGTTGTCACAACTGAGAGGTGCCTAAGGAGACAATATAAATGAATGAAATGTGATATCCTGAATGAAATCCTGGAACAGAAAAAGGAGAACTAATGAAATATGAAAAAAAATACAGAGTTCAGTTAATACTAATGTACCAGTCTTGGCTTATTAATTGTGGCAAATGTAACACAGCAATATGAAATATTCACAACAGGAGAAACTGGGTGCAGAGTACATAAGAAGTCCCTGATAAAAATGTGCAAATTTTCCTTAAAACTTCTCTAAAATACAAACTTTGTTTTTTAAAAAATGTGCAAGAATTACATCAAACCTGGCCCAGCATCACATACAGAGACAACATGATCAAATGCTTGCTACGTGACAGGAATTTAATTAGATGCTTTACATGTATTATCCATCTTACCATGACTTATGAAATCAGTGATATTACTCTATCTGGCTTACTCACAGAAAAATCCTGGAACTAGTGGGTTGAATGACTTGTCCAAGATCACACAGCTGGATAGTGGTGGTAACTCGACTGACACCCAGCTGGTGTGACTCCAGAGTTCTCATTCTTAAGTATTATGTCTCTCTGTCTCTCACTTAGCTGTAATCCAATAGTGATATTTTACTCAGCAGGTTCATGGAAAGATGTGTATTTGCCACCACAGGAATAAATGTTTGTGTGTGCAAAATAAAATATGCCCTTGCTTATAGATTATATAATCTTATTATAAAGAGGACTTCCACACATTTCATCACATTGTGAGGTCACCATAGTTCATTTCACATGGAAGGTGTAGATATACCGGCAAAGTATTTTGCATGTCTCTTTCATATAGATGTTCCATTCATTACTACATAGGGAAAGTTAAAAAGCAACAGACAAAATTATTTGGAAAGAAAAACATCACTAAGAATCAATATACTAGATTCTATGACACTCAGACTGACCTAGTCACAAGAAACTATGAACTGATTTACTAAGGTTTTATCTGTGTTCCCAGACTACTCCAAGGTCAATCCTTCTGGGCACAATTGTTTGTGTGCTTAGCTGGGAGTGTACCTTAGTTTCTGGGGAAATAATCATGGAGATTAACTTAAAAATCTAATTAAATAAGAGCCCTTGAGGCAGGCATATAGTCTTGGTTGGTAATAACAGTTTGGAAGTCACAGGATAAGAACAAACTTAGAGGAGGCTCTTAAGATACCACAAGGAACTCTCTCATGTAGCATATATGTGCCTGTCTGTCACTGTCGTTAACCTGGACTGCTAACCTAAATTATTAGGGTTAGGTCTTTGCAAACTGACCTTGCTCAATCTCATCAAATCACACTCATCAAAAAATGCATTTGAGGACCATATGGAATTTAGCATCGCTGGGCCAATATTTCTGTTGACTGTGGGACTTTTTAAGTGTTTTATGGGAATTTTGCTTTCTAGGATGCCAGGTGTTACACCATTTTTGGATGATGCCTTGATCATGGGATTCAGTTCTACTGAAGTAATTGGGCAATGTATCAAGATTTTTCCCTCATGGCTTCTATTTATTTTTAGATGAGGGTATATGAGACAAGCACAAATGTGTTCAACATGATGCTCTGTCTCCACCTATTTCTTGTTCATTGTACCCAAAGTAGACTTTTTCTCTAGTGAAATAAAGCTGATTATTTTTCATTAGGACTTGGAATTTAGATGAGGTACAAGTGCCTGACTACCCCTTAATGTATCTGATTCTCAAAAAGATAGAGACAAGTATCCACCTCTAGAGAGAAGGAAGAACACAGAAACCTTGACATCCACTGAGGTTCAAAATTGAGACAGCAGATAAAATGGGCAGGGTTAGTCATAACCACGGCTAGATTGAAGGAATGAAGGTTAGATAACTGAAACTCATCATAAAGGTAGGACAAGTCTAAGCTGATACACAAGATTTATACCAAAGCCTGTGTAATTTGAGGATAATCCTAGCTTCAAATGTAAAATTGAGTGATAGTAGAACTCTTTCTAACCGTGTGTGTGTGTGTGTGCACATGTGTGCGTTATGCTTGCACATGCTTGGGGTTAAATAGATACATTTGTGCATTCAAAGTACTGTACTGTCTTGAAGCCTGATATGCTGCAGCATTCTTCAAATGAACATAAAAAAGGCGAAGCTTCCTTCTGATTAACACAAGGCATGCTGAGTCGTCACAGTACTCTGGATGAGTTTAGAAACATGGCACTAGTCCCTCTTCACATTGGGACTGATTTCTTCGATAACTAGAAACAAAAAGGCAACGGTGGGGATGAATTCCACCCTTAACTAGGGATGAGAAAGTCAATGTAGAGGGGCACCTGAAGGTTCAGAAGGTTAAGCATCTGACTCTTCATTTTAGCTTAGGTCATGAACTCAGGGCCCTGAGATCAGGTCCTTCCTCAGGCTCTGTTCTGGGCATGAGCCTGGTTAAGATCTGCTCTCTCAACCTCTGCCCCTCCATGCTGTACTCCTTCTCTCTTTCTCTCCGTCTTTCTTAAATAAATAAATAAAAATCCAATATAGAGATTAGTTTGCTGAGAAATGAGCATTGGAACCAAAGCTTATATATTCATCCTGTATATGTTCAGAAATATTTGGGAAGGATAAAGCAGGGAAGAGATTAAGCAGCATGACACGGTCACATTGATCAAATATGACAGCTGCTTCTAGTGGGGAGGTCAATAGGAAACCCATTAAAAGCCTCTTCTCAAGAATATTTGGCATTGATATTTCAGTTGTGCCCCCTCAAAGTTCACAGAACTTTTATGTGAAGGCAGCAATGATTTCGCTTTCCTCCATAACTGCTGAATCAGAATTACCAGATATGTCTGCAACTGCTTATATAGACTAGAACAGCATAAAAATACACTGGTGTATTTTTCCAAGTTATATTAGTCCAGGGGAAAATTCTTGTTTTGTGTACCAAGGGATACTGTGGTTTATTGGTGAATTTCCATTGCCCCTGGCTTCCTTGAATGTGATAAAGATACAAGTTTTAGAAGCTCAGATTAGCTTGTATACAAAGAGTAAGGATAGCTGGGGGCCATTGTGTTGCCAGAAATGCATGGCAACATATCCCCTATTTCTACTGCCAATTGAAAAGTCACCAACATATTGTCAGAATAGACCCTACCTGCAGTAGAAACACACCTTACCTGTTTCCATGCAGTAAAAGAGTTATTTAGACAGTTGTCTTCTATATTATCTCAATGTTTCTCATAGTGAATGACTGACAGCTCAGGAGAAGGATCATGACCTAACTGAGGCTTGACTATTATTGATGGTGACTAGAATACACTTGAGGACATTCAAAAGGAAACCTAATGTGATGACTATAAGCTATTACTTGAGAAGACTGAATATAACCCAATATAGATGAAGTGTCTGTTTAATACAATTAGTCAAATTAGGAGTACTTAACATCTGTAGAAATAAAATAAACTGTGTATAAATGGGAAAAATGAAGGTTGGGAAGTTCAGGCAATTATTTCAGTCTGAAGCAGTAAGTGAGAAAGTGTTTCAAATCTCTTAAAAGATAGAACCAAAGTTCTGTTCCATTTTAAGCTTGTGAACTGAGGATTGTAGGAGGAGAGCTGTTCAAGGCTCATATCCACCCAATTATCTGAGGGAAGGAAGATCTTAGTACCTGGAATAATAGGAATTTATAATATCTTTTAAAAAATAAAATTTTAATGATAATGCAAGCTTATGTATTTATTTAACAGAATAAGAATTTAATACCGTAGTGACTATATTCTCAGTTTGAAAATCACTCAGCCGTCTATGGTACACATTCCATATGCATTACATATGTTGGACTCCGTGCTGTTTGTATATTTTAAAGAGTCAAATTTTGTGTGACTCAACTCTAAGGATGAGAATTTAGAAAAGGAATCAATCACTGTAAAATTCTAGGCAGGCTTCATGCAGGAGATTGGATACAGACTGCTGTTAAGCAGGTGTAAGACACTGAGTAAAGAAAGAAAGAAGAGGAGGCTTCCTGCATAGCAATATTGACAGAGGTACAAATACACAGTATGGAGGAAACAGTAAAAACCCAAGCCTTGGGGCACCTGGGTGGCTCAGTGGGTTAAAGCTCCTGCCTTCGGCTCAGGTCATGGTCCCAGGATGCTCAGCAGGGAGCCTGCTTCCTCCTCTTTCTCTGCCTGCTTCTCTGCCTACTTGTGATCTCTGTCTGTCAAATAAATAAATAAATAAAATATTACAAAAAAAAAAAAAAAAGCCCAAGCCTTTATAATAACCTGGCTAATAAAGATACCAATAATACTAGTTACCATTTATTGAACTTTAAATAGCCAGTCAGAGAGTTTTAGACAAAGTAATAAGCTAAAGGGAGTCCCGGCAGGCTTTCAGTACAGAAGGCTCAGGCTTCTTTCTGGCACCATCACTCCTTCTTAGGCCTTATTTTCTAGATGGTTGCCTAGCCCTCAGTGACTGTTTTCAACAGGCATAAGCTCAGGGTCTTATTCTAACTCAGTGACACTCATGAGGTCCTGAGGAAGATAGGTGAACTTAAACTTACCACAGAAGCTGCTAGGGAAGGTTCTCAGACAGAAATATAGGGAGTTAAGTGTTGGACTGAGCAAATGATAAAGCCAAGAGCTCAAGAATAGGAGGAATAAAGATGATTCTTGTTGAGTTGAGGGATGTAGCAGATACTATTTCCCAGAACACCTTTCCCAGCCAGAATACTCATAGCCCTGATATGTTGATAACAACTCCCAGCTAAACCCTTCTATGGAGAATTGCTCTCACACAACCTGGAAATTCCTCACCAGGAAGGCTGCACCTCCCTCACCACTTCTGTCCCCCAGAGGCTCTTGGCAAAATGACTGACTGACTCTAAAGTTCAAAAACTGGTTCTCTTGCTAATTCTGTGGTCAATCTGTATTCCAGAGCATACTTGTGGGATCTTTTCTCCAGCTGAGAAATAGCTAGCTTATTACTCAGCCTTACCCTGATTCCCTCCCTTTCTTCCTCATGAGAACACAACTCAATAAATCAGTAGCAAAAGAATCTTTGCCTTAGGTTTTACTTCTTGGGAACTCAAGCTAGATAAGATTTGTGGCCTGGAATCTACTACACCCTAGTTAATAGACTCAAGATTCTATAAACCTTTCCAACTTTTCCACTCCACATCAGATTTGATTGTGGGGCACTTTTCTCAACTACTATCAGCATTGGACCCTTTCAAGGTATCTGCTAAAATGAAAATTCCTGGGCTGTATCATAAATCCACTAAAAAAGCATCACCATTGTTGAGGCTCAGAGTACCCTGGGAGAGCCTCACACACTTTAAAGATTAATAGTGATATTCCAGGGCTTGGAGTAAGAAGAAGTTTATTGATGAAAATCAAGTAGGTGGGGCAAATGGACCACAGGAGTTGGGCACCATGCTGAAGCAGAAGTTGAGGGTTGAATGCATAGCTATCACAATGTAATACAAATAAGAGGAAACTTAGTAGTGAAAGCAACTTTCCCAGAGAGGGATTCAGAACTTAGATATATCTACCAGGGAATTATGTTTTATGTATTTTTCTGTCACTTCCTTGACCCTTAAGATTCCGCCTTATAAAGTAGAGATAGTGAGACCTTCTACCTAACAACTTACATGCATGTCATGGAGATAGACCAAAACAATGTCCTAGGTGCTTTAAACCAGTTGGAAGAAAGGACATTACATAAATACAAATTTTAACACCATTGGTAACTTCCTGGCTGAGTTTCAAAACCACAGTCAAGTTTTGAAACCTCATAATATTCATGAAGCTATAATGAAGTTCAAGAGGCTTCAGATTTAATCTTCAAAATGTCAGTCAATGAAAGGGAAGGCAGATAGTACCTACAAGAATAAGACTGCATAATGAATAAGTTTCTCATTAAATTTTGGTTGAATTTCTAAGGGAAAAACATTTCAAATGAAGAAAAATTCTGTATACAGGAATTCAAGAAAGAATGAGGGACGGTCATATATCACCAGGACCATGTAATAGTCTTGGGCTAAGAGAAAATACAGTTGTCAAAACAAAGGCTTCAAGCTTATGGTGATTTATTAGTGGGAAACCATGAAACCATCGCACACTAATAGCATGTGAAGATGTGGGTAATGACACATTGGTGCTTTCTAGCATACAAAACCACTGCAGTACAGCATACCCACTTTCCTTAGGACTGTTCCACATCCAGCCAGATATAAGCTGGTGGGAAGCATGTATGAGAGAATAGCAGATTTTCATTCTGGCCTTAGCTTATTTATGTTGATTCTTATTTAATGCATCTGTAACTCAGTAACAAATTCTGGCTTTGAAATCTCCATATATACTCAGGAAAAAATAGGGCCAGCTTTCTAGACATCGTTTGAGAAAATTTACATGACATTTGGCGTTGCGTGGCTATGTATAGGTAGTCAATGTTTCTGGGTCCAGCTTCATCAGCTTACAAAATAATTTGGATTCTAATTATGCCCAGATGTTTATATTAAAGATAATCCATAGGTGGAGAACAGGGCCACTCAGTTATAGATGACTGTTGCTGGCATTTAGCAAAGAGGACTAAAGAGTCCAACTTTCTGGTCACTGGTTTTCACCTTCTCGTTTCCCAAACCTCAAACAAGTAATTAGGGTCAGATGTACCTGTGCATTTCACTTCTTTACTTCTGTTCATTCTTGTTAGAAATCCTAATTAGCAGTGAAATGGTTGAAGGAGAAGTGAGCTAAAGAGAGGAAGAGAAAAATCAGTCTGAAGAACTAAAATTTTAAAACAAGAACAGGTGATCTGAGCATTGGAACCAAAGACACAATGTGTCTTTCTAGACTGTGTATGTGTGTGTATGTGTGTGTGTCTTTCTAGACTTGAAGGAAATAAATACTGGAAAGGTAAAGAATGAATCCGTGATTATTTTCTTGAACTCGGTTAAAAAAAATATGACCAGTAATAAAACATGGATACAAGAATTAGCTCCTCAGGATTTAGGCTTTTGTCTTTGGATTCTTCAGATTCATTCACAGCCATTGCAGCCATTGTTTGCACCCATATGAGGACGAGTTTAACTCCCTTCTGGGGAGCAACACATCCTCAATGACAGGACGGGTCCTCGTCAGGAAACCAGAGTCTCTCCTACCAGCTGAATTCTACCCATGACACCAGAAGATTTAGCATCTATGTTTGCCCACATTATCAAGAAATGTAGTACAATCTATTTCTAATTCCTTTCCTGACCATTGTCCCAAATAATGTATAGAGAAAAATATTAAGGTTTAGTGAAGCATGGCTGTCAATGAGAAACCTTTTTTTTTTTTTTTTTCTCCCTATTTGGTAATCTAGAAAATAGATCCTATAACTGAGAACTGTAACAGGGATGGGGAGAAACACTTGTCACTCATATCAAGTGAGAATCCACAATAAGTAAGCACATATTCGAGGCATATCAGTGTCTGTTAAATGCCAGGAGCTACTCCTCTGAGAGATCATATTCCAAGCCTATTAGATGGCAGGGGTAACCAAGATCATTCAAATGAAATAAAAAAAATGTTTTTTTAGAAGACAATATGCTCTGAAAATAGATAAAAAGTAATAGCTTTTAACTTTTTGTGGTAAGCACAATGGCCCCCTGCAGGTGTCAAAATCTCTGCAACCTTTGAATGTTATGTTACATGGCAAAGATACTTTGCAGAGATAATTAAGGTTAAAGGCCCTTAAAAATAAGGGGATTTTTGTGAGATTAAGAGTCACTTATGGTTTGTCTCCCTCCCAATCCCATCTTGTTTCATTTATTCTTCTCCTACCCACTTAATGCCCTGGGGATAAAAATATATGTTTATAAAAAATAAAAATTAAAAAAAAAAAAAAAGAAAAAAAAAATAAGGGGATTTTTTCTGGATTATCCAGATGACCCAATCTAAACCACATGAGCTTAGATGCAGAAAAATGTGGCAAAAGGATAAGTTGGAGAGATTTAAAGCATGAGAAGTACTCTACTCCTCTTTGTCAGAGTGTCCATATGGACAGTGTGAAAAAGTATGTAGAAAACTTATAGGAATAACTGCTGGCTGACAGGTAACAGAGAGACAGGGACCCCAGTACTACAGCTACAAAGAACAGAATTCAGCCAACAACTTACATGAATTTGGTAAGGATTCATCTCCAGATTCTTATGAGATGCTACATGAGAGAACTGAGCCAAGCTATACTGAGCCCTCTAACCTACAGAACTATGTGATGATAAGTGGGTATTATTTTAAGCTGGTAACTGTGATCATTAGTCAAGGCTGATACACATGGTATACTAGCCTCCATCCACCTACAGAAAGTAGATAAGAGACCCCATGGAGAAGACAACTAGCTTTCATAAAATCAAGCATCACAATAAATACTGTAGTGATCTAAGGAATATTTAAGAAATGAAGAAATATTTATTTATCTGAAATGTTAACTGGACAGTGTGCTGTCTCCACTCTACTTCTGTGATCTTTTCTGATTTCCAAGTCATCAGAGACACTGAAGACCTCCTTTTCAACCAACCTGCTGACTTTAAGGCCATCCTTCAAAGGCAGTTGTTGCCCAGACTTTATTTTTTTACTCCCATAATCTCAACTAGACTATAAACTTCTTTGTGCACAAATAATCAGTCTATTAACTTTTTGTACCCCTTAGCATGGCATTGTGCATTCACACAGTATTAGGGATACAATAGCACAAATAAATATCTGATAGATTTATTTATATTTAACCCCAAATAGGTGATGGATCCTGCCTTGTTACAGAATATATGTATTAAGCCCTCTTTGCTCTGGTCAAAACATCAAGAAATTTTAAACAAAGAAGCATTGTAAAATAAAATAGTTAATAGTGGAAATAATAGCAGGTTAACAATGTAGTGTTTAGATGTGGGTAAGAGATGGAAACAAATAAGAAGAAAAAATATTTTTTTAAAATCCAAGATAAAATTGAGATTTTAGGAAAACAACATAGCTGTAACATATAAGGGTTGGTTATGTATGATATGAAATTTATAATGTAAAAAAGATAAGTGAGGACGCCTGTGTGGCTCATTAAGCATCTGCCTTCTGCTCAGGTCATGATACCAGGGTCCTGGGATCAAGTCTTGCACAGGCTGCTTGCTCAGCAGGGGAGCCTTTTTCTCCCTCTGCTTGTGCTCTCTCTCTCTGTCTCTCACACACACAGACAAATAAATAAAATCTTTAAAAAATATGTTTAAAATATAACATTTTAGGGGTGACTGGGTGGTATAGTCAGTTAAGCATGTGTCTCTTGGTTTGGGCTCAGGTTGTGATCTCAAGTTTGTGAGATTAAGCCCCACGTCAGGCTCCATACTCAACTTGGAGTCTGCTTAGGATTCTCTTTCCCTCTCCTTCTGCCTCTCCCAATAATGCGCTCACTCTCTCTCTCAAATAAATAAATAAATCTTTAAAAAAATAATTTTTTAGAAATGTTATATTTCATCTTAAGCTCAACATCAAAGTCAAAGCTCTTTACCATTTCTTCCAAACACTCCTACCTTGTCTCATTTCTCTGCTACTCCGTAGCAGGAAACTTAGTGTCCAGTGGCCTACTAGGATGGAACAAAGAGGTCAGGTGGCTGGGGGTTCAAGGAGCCCCCTATTGTTCTCAGTTCCCATCAACAGCTGAACTCATGACCTTTCCCAGCTTCTAGCACCTGGAGCATACATAGCATAGATCCCTCACTATTGGTCAGGGGTGGTGGAAGGAAAGCCCCCCAAAGAGAGAAGTAATTTTCTGGAACTAGGTACAAAATCTCTGAATTATGCCAGTGATGTGTTTCAAATCTATTTTGTTTTTCAAGCCTATTATCTGTTTTCAACCAAATCCAACTGGGTTCTGAATTTCTTTTTTTTGAAGGTTAAGCAAGCTTTATTTCACACCAAGCATCGAGAATCAAAGTGACCAGCCAGGGCCATCTCTTGAAAAGAGGCAACCCCTCCCAGCCTCACAGACTAACTTTTATAGAGTAAAGGCCATGTGGTTGAGCCTGGCCACATGCAGGTGGCCAATTAAATTACAATTCACCCTATAGTAGCTATATGAACTAGCTTATCACTCTGGTCAGAATTGGCGCCCAAAAGGCAGGGCCCACATTCTTGGGTGGTTAGGGAGGTGCTTTTCTGATTGGATGTCTCCACCTGGCTTGACTCATCCTTGTATTCTGGGCTCTGTTACCTCCCCCTGACCTGGCCTCCCCAATGTGGTGGGGGAAAGGGCCTGGGGGCCCCCCAGAGTACTGTCGTGCACAATAGGGATGCTATAAAAGTTTGCTCAACTGGTCCCCATGGATGACTT
The DNA here is from genome assembly GCF_964662115.1 of Mustela nivalis. NCBI lineage: Eukaryota > Metazoa > Chordata > Mammalia > Carnivora > Mustelidae > Mustela > Mustela nivalis. The sequence goes on along the minus strand of NC_139024.1, from coordinate 55,883,611 downwards.
CCCTAAAATCAGCAATTGCAGGCCCCCTGGTTTTATAATTACTAATGTTACTTTTTGGCCCCTGCATTATAAATGCCCTAATGTCATTTGTATAGAAAAATTAGGGTTCTGAATTTCTTATCCATGCATAACTCCAAAAGCTTAGACTTCTGATATGGTGCTCATATCTAACTTTATACTGTTCTTGGGAAACTTGCTAGGCAATTGTGAAACTTTGGTCACTGTGACTTAGGTAGAAATGATTGCAGTGTTTTAAAAATTCATGGGTAAAGGTTAAAGGCTAAAATTAAATGTGTAGTATGACTTTTCCATCAAGAAACAATTTACCTGAGTTTCTAATAATCAGAAAATCTGATTCAGTTATTTGTATACTGTCAACCATATATAAGGAGAGATTCTTATTACCTAGTTTTTTTTAATCTGTTTTTTTTTTTTTTTTGGCCATAGAGATCATAAAATTAGTGGAATCATCGAAAGAAAATAACAGGGTTTAGGTAATACACAAACTGAGTTATTTTAGATTATGAATTGTCATAGAGGATATAAAAAACACTTTTTTAGTACCGTGATATAGGGAGACTTTTAATATAAGTCTCTGTGAACCAAGACAGAATGAGTTATTTTCACTGCTCCTTAAGGATTTCCTTGCAATATTTGAAAGTTCTTTATCTTTGCCTCTATGGAGTGTGTTTCATATGTTATGAAACCATTATTGAGTTCAGAAAATAAAATTGAATAAACTATTTGTAGATAGAATTAAAACTAGTTACATGTATAAGGCTAGAACAAGTGGACTTGGCTTTTCCTTCCTCTAAGACCAAATGCTGAAAAGCATTTGAGGATTAAACATGCACTCCTAGATCTCATTATCACAACCCTGTTAGCAGTCTGTTTTGTGTTGCAGGCAATGAAAGCTTAGAAGAAAACTATGTCCAGGACAGTAAGATGGGGTTTGTCATCAATGCCATCTACGCCATGGCTCATGGGCTGCAGAACATGCACCACGCCCTCTGCCCAGGCCATGTGGGCCTCTGTGATGCCATGAAGCCCATCGACGGCAGCAAACTCCTGGACTTCCTCATCAAGTCCACGTTCATCGGTGTGTCTGGAGAGGAGGTGTGGTTTGATGAGAAAGGGGATGCTCCGGGAAGGTAAAGCAGTCTTTTCTATAATGTGTTTGAATACCCATATGGTCCTCTCTGAGCTGAACAGACGGCAACTCTGGTCTCTTTGGTTTCATGGTTCCCAGGTGTTATAAGGATAGATACAACTAGAAAGGTCAAAAGATGGAGCTAATCTTAGATGGAAATTATGTTATAAAACATTGAAAACTTATTGGTGAACACCCACAATCCTGTATTCTTCCAGTGCCACCCTCTTATCCAGCTATTACCCTGGTCCTTCCCTCAGAACACATGGGACCTCCTACAAGCCCAAGAAATGGAAGAAATTATACCTGAGTAGCAGGCTCCTCCCTGGCAGTTCCAGCACCAGATCAGCATCTTTCTGATTGATTGGTCCCAAGGCCATGCTGGTTGTGTAATATTTTAATAAGAGCTTAATATAGGGGGCTCCTGGGTAACTCAGTTTGTTACATGTTCAGCCTTTAGCTCAGGTCATGATCCTGGGGTCCTGGGAACGAGTCCCGCATTGAGTCCTGCATTGGGCTCCCTGCTCAGCAAGGAGACTGGATCTCCCTCTTCAGCCCCTCCTTCCTGCTCATGCTCTTTCGGGGTGTGTGTGTGTGTGTGTGTGTGTGTGTAATAAATAAAGAAATGAATCTTTAAAAAAGAGTAAAAGCTTGCTATATGAAGAGAACCAAGTCCCCCTCATGTATCCTGTTTTCTCAGGCTAACTTATGTTTCTGCTAACATGTGTCTTGAAACAAAAAAGAAAAGAGTTTTCTTTCTGCTGTCAACTCTCTATGGCTTCCAAAGAATTAATCAGGAAGCAAAGAAAAATGAAACCTAACAAATATATATGTTTTTCCCCAAGTCATTTTATACACACTCTGTTCTGCAATAGCTGCTTTTATGATATGTTAGCTCACATGTGACTGATAGAGAATGATGTCAGTTTAAAGAGCAGTTGTGTTCGTTCATATGAATTTTTCTAGGCAAGGGATAATCAGAATCGTGGGAAAAGATTAAAGTCTGCTAAAGGAAAGAAAAAGGCCCTCAGCTTGGCTGCTATACAGTATGCCCACAATCTTGGTTGTTTTTTGTTGGTTTTTTTTTTTTTTTTTCCCTTCTCATAAGCCCTGTTATCTTCCAGTATATGATTTTACGGAATGAGAAATTTTAGGAAAGCATATGTTGTGTTAAAATGGAACATCAAATCATTTAATCCTCATTGCTATAGGCATATCATTATCCTCTTTTACAGATGATAAACTGAGTGTCAGAGAAACTAAGAAACTCACCTAAATTCATGCAGAGAGTCGCTGGTAGAGGCAGTGCCATCCGAATCTGACGCTTATAATCTTTTTGCAACATCACGCTGCCTTTTAGCTAATCCTAAAATTAGGCAAAGATGCTGGCAGCCTGCTTAATGTCATTTCAAAGATACTGTTAGAGACTATCTGACCCTAAGTAATTCTCAACATATCTCTTCCTTCATATAAGCTTAAAGTTCTGTGTGCCATGCTCAGACAACGTTCAGACAATGACGAATTTATCCGATTCCTTCCAGGCTGCCAGTTAGGTAGGAGGAGATGTAGATCCAAATGTGAGTGGGGTGGATTGAATAATTTAGGGCCTGGGGATGTGGAAATCTTCCGGGTGCTGGGCACTCTGGGAAACAGTACCAGCAGGAACAAATGGACCTGAGATTCAGAACACTGAGCACTCTCTCCTTCAAGCCCATGGTTGTCATCCTGGGTTCCAGTGGAAACTAGGCTCCCTAAACTGTCAGATTTGGAATAGAAACCTTCCTTCATGATTCTCTAAGGCAATGTACACAGTGTGCACTCTACAGGACCAGATGCCTTTTAGACGCTCCATACATACGAGTTTCCTCCTGCTCTCTTTATTTGCAAGTTATCCAAAATATAGGCACATAGTTTTAGCTTGTTTTTCCTCCACGTGTAATTACATGTTCAAATTATGAGCTTTCCCCTGGGTTCCTTTTCAAGGATCATTTCCTCATGCTTGAAACTGGTCAGCTTAATCTGCGCTCAGCTTCTGTTTTAACCACCTCCCTCTGCTCGCATGCCCTCTCATACCACCATGCATGCTCTTGGTCCCTCTTGTGATTATTTTAGTTAATCATCATGCAACATAAACTGAGTGCATCAAGAGGATGCTATACAATTGTAATGTACAGCATGAGGATATTCCAAATAAATGCCAACATGCTGAGGAGGGACTCTGGGGTCAAGAGAAAAGAGCAGTGTTCATTAACACACATAGCACAGGGGAAGGCTTCTGTTTAGTGTCTCAGTTTTTTCCCTTGGTATCTTTCAGTATTTTTGTCCTCTGGCTTTTGGAGCTTTTTAAAAACGTGTTTTCATGCCAAAATGTTATGAATTTTTCAGTTTCTAAATGCTAATAAAGTGTGAACTGATTTCTCCTATTGAAGAGCAAATGAGGATTGAAATAAGACTTAGAAAACTTGATGTGAGGGTGCCTGGGTGGCTCAGTGGGTTAAGCATCTGCCTTTGGCTCAGGTCATGATCCCAGGGCCCGCCATGGCATCAGGCTCCCTGCTCAGTGGGAAGCCTGCTTTACCCTCTCCCATTGACCCTGCTTGTATTCCCTCTCTCACTGTGTTTCCTTCTGTCAAATAAATAAATAAAATCTTTTTTAAAAAGGAAACTTGATGTGGTTTTGGAATATAGGTGAGATTCAGTGGGGAGATTCAGTGGGGTGAGGTATGGAGCCCATGACAAGAAAAATATTCTTCAAATGTCTCTGGTGCAAAATGGTAGTTTTATTAAAGCGTGGGGACAGGACCCATGGGCAGAAAAAGCTGCTGCCCAGGCTTTGCGGAGGGGTAGCTGATTATATACTATGGGGTTGGGGACTATAAGGGAAAGTGAGGTTTCGAAAGGATTTTCATATGTTAAGATTCACAGGATACCAGAGGCCTTGCCTTTTTCAAGTTAAGGTTGTTTTTCCCTCTAGCAAGACATTAACATAAGATAGTTGGGAGCTTCCAGGAGGAACATTGCACTCTGCCCACTTCAAGTATCTGTCAATGGGCTGCAGGTTATAAGGACATATAATTGTATCTAAATTTCCTTCTGGAAGCTAGGCTATTGACAGAAATGCTTTGTTCTCGTAGATTGCTAAAACGTTTGTAAACTGGAAGAGACTCATGTCTTACAGGACTGTGATCTCTATAGGTTAACTAATTGCTTTTTCTTAGCTTTAGGGCAGGCAGTGGTGCCTGAGAAATGCCACATACATCCCATCTTGGGGAGGGGTATTGTGGGTTGTCAGCTTCTACCTTGTCCTCAGCTTGCCTTCTGTTTCCTCATCAAACTGATTTATAGGAAAAAGATACTATAAAGCCAGCATTGCACCAAAGTCTTCAGTGAAAATATTTAAGGAGAGTCAACAACAATATGGGGTACAACATAAAAATTAAAGGAAATGAAAAAGGAAATTATTCACCAAACATTCACAATAGGTTCTATAACCATGACTTGAACATGCAAAGTTTTGGAGATGTAGATTAGCATCACTGATCCTCAAGATGTGTAGGAGCCATCTGCACGCGGTTAATAGCCACTTGGGTATCCCTCAGAAAGCTACTCTGCAGAACATCCTGGGATGGCTCCACAGCTAGAAGAATGAGAACCTTTATTTCTCAGCCAAAAGTCAGAACAGCAAAGAGATTAATACTGCGTTCCAGGTGTGCCGGTTTTTCCTTCTCACCTGGTAGGTTCCATTCTCCTGGAAAAGTAGGGGAGAAACTTCCTTTCTTCTCCCAGAGTCCCCTTTCCCTTTAGAGAAATTGCCAGAATGTGGATGTGGAGAAGCCGCTAGCCATCCTGTGGTTGGCAGAATGCATTTGCATGTTAAGAACAGACAGAAAAGCCAACAAAGGATAATAGTTATCTAGATAAAGAACTAATCCAGAAAAAGCCAGTAGGTTTTGGATGCCCGCTGAGATTAATGATAGCTTCCAGGAGTGCTGAGCTAAGGAGGACTCTGAGTCTGAATCTGGTTAGAGAGAAAGAATTGCAAAATGGATTAGGTAAGGGTGTTGGGGGTTGGGAGGTGAAGAAGAGGAATACATGTTCGGTAGTTGCCATCTATTTCTTCCGGTCAAGCACAAAGAGCAAGAAACCATGCCTCTTTTTTTTTTTTTTTTTTTTTTTTTTTTTTTTTTTTAAAGATTTTATTTATTTATTTGACAGAGAGAGATCACAAGCAGGCAGAGAGGCAGGCAGAGAGAGAGGAGGAAGCAGGCTCCCTGCTGAGCAGAGAGCCCGATGCGGGCCTCGATCCCAGGACCCTGAGATCATGACCTGAGCCGAAGGCAGCGGCTTAACCCACTGAGCCACCCAGGCGCCCGAAACCATGCCTCTTAAATTCAGTGCAGGACCGTGAGAACTGTGCAGGTACTGCAGCAAAAAGAATCCCATTTTGCAGAGCAGTAAGAGGGAGTCAGGCATACATTTTTGGGAAACTGCCACATGAGTTACAGCTTACTTGGAGTAAATAGCAACATGGCGGAAAGATTGAAGATTGCCAGAGGATTTCCAATGACTGCGAGAGAGACAGCTTTTGTTCTCCAGTTTTCTTATGGTAATGAACATAACCATAGTATTTTAGGACATTCATAGTAATATAAATATGAGTGATGTAGTGATATTGCCTTACATATGCAATTGTGAAATCGTTTTTTTTACGTGGCTTATGTTAATTAATCCCTACAAGAACCCCGTGGACCTTTAAGAGTTCAGGGATATTCCTAAGTAGTATAATCTATTGCGAAAATGTTAGAAAAAAGATTCTAGTTTACGCATTCTAATGTCAAGTCCAGTGCTCTTTTCATTGCTTTGGAGAATGTTCTCCATTGTCCACACTGAAAAATGATGAGGTCTGGCCCCCAGAGCACACTCAGCTGCAGTGAGCATTTCAAAATGTAGATTTTGCCATAGTGTAGCATTGCAGCATTTGAAATTACTGGAATAACTGACGCCGATTATTTAGATTCAGAAATGTTTGTCCTAATCAGGGAAGAGACCAGTTTAAATGTCAGTGCTCAAGATGTTAAATCCCCAACATCCTTGTTAATTAAAGCTGTGTTTCTCAGATTTCTTGCTTTATTAGCACCTTAAATAGGTTCCAGACTTGGTAAAACTCACTTCTCTTAATCCAGCGTGATGAAAATGACAACTGAATGTGAAAAAGGACATTAGAATGAAAGTAATCAAGTTAAGAAATTAATGTTCTCCAGAATCATGACTCGTTCAAAGAATAAATTAGTGAGTAATGATTTGAAGGAAATGAAAAACAACTCAGCACATATAGGATTATTTGGGGGGAGAATCAACAGAGTAAAGTATAGGAGTAATACATTCTTTAGCAGATATAGACAATACACAGACTGTAGATGAAACACATTTTGGAAAATCAGAGGAAACCTTAGAAATGAAATAAAATATTGACAGGCATTAGGAAGTGCGATGATTCTTGTTCTTAGCTTCCTTCTGGTGTGTCTGTTTACTGAATTTTTCCATTTTCTGCGTCATGCCTATACTCTCCAAGACACATGTGTTGTTTCCTCTGTAGGTATGATATCATGAATCTTCAGTACACAGAAGCTAATCGCTATGACTACGTACATGTAGGAACCTGGCACGAAGGCGTGTTGAACATCGATGATTACAAAATCCAAATGAACAAGAGTGGAGTGGTACGGTCTGTGTGCAGTGAGCCTTGCTTAAAGGGTCAAATTAAGGTAAGCTGACCACAGATGTATTCTAGGACAGGAAGAGACCACCTGCATGGGCCTATATAAAGAAAAACAGACATTTTTCTTAGACAAGACTGCTCAGAAAGGGTGTGTCAAGCTTTCTGTTTTTGTAATTGTGTTTAGCTAAAATTGGGAAAACAGAGAAAGATCAGGAAATGAAATAGGCAAACCATTCAAATATTTAAGAATAGTCCTTATCTGAATTGCAATGATGAGCCAGAATCTTCAATCCAATATAGAAAGCAAGGGGACAAATACTTGAATTAAAAATTAAAACAAGTAAATGTGGAAACCAAAACCAGTGATAATGCTTAGTCATAGTTGTAGCTATTGTTAAAGAAAGCAGAAGCTGAACAATACAAAATAAGTGCATAATAAACATAAAAGAAGTTGAAATGAGCTACTGCAGAAGCTGCTTATCAGTTATCTTTTCACCACCACATTTTTAAATTTTTCCTGAAATTGGCATTTTCTAGCCAAGAGAGAGTCCTCACTTCTTAATTATTCTTAGAAGCTTTTTTTTTTTTTCATCAGCCTGGGGCAAGTGAGTAACCATGATATAGCTGTATGCATAACAGTAGAGTAAATACACATCGCCTTTGGCTGGGCGATCTAGAGAGAATTCTTAGTAAAGAAGACATGGCAACAATGCTCCCTGAATTCATGCTATTTAAAACCAAACTAGATGATACACTAGGAAATGGAGTGTAGGGCAGTGATTGCCAACTGGCAGGAGGATGGATTAAATGACCTGCTAGGTCTTTCCCCTCACTAATTTTCTGTGATTCAACTCTGGGAGCAGACAGGCTGTCACATAAATGTCACCCAGCACAGCTGGGCTGGAGTAGACACCGTGGGAGGTGCTGGCCCCTCCAGCCATGCCGGCCCCTCCAGCCACACCACCACTGCCCTTCTTGGGAGCCGTGGACCGCCCCTGCAGGGAGAAGCCCTGACAGGTACACTGAGCAGTCTGGTCGTGTGCGGAAGTGCTGGTGCAGAAACTGGAAGAGCCTCACATCTGCTGCTCCGTGAAGGCAGAGGATTTGGAAACCGCAACATCTTTTGAAGAGCTATTGTGATGAACTCAAACTCTCAGTGATACTGGATACTCTGAGGAAGCAGTAGACTTCTGAGACCATTCACCCCAGTTTGTTTGATTGATGGGTTGATTGATTGCATCTTCATTTTTTTAAATGGAGTATGGTTGACACACAAAGCTATATTCATTTTATTCACCCTAGTTGTAGATGTCTTGTGCCTTCTATGCAGATGTGATATTTAAAGTACTTAAGTATTGTCATGACTCTAACCAATTCAGCTGGACTCCTTCTTTGTGCTCCCGCCAAGCCCAGGGTTAGTCCTTGGATTGTGGGAAGATATGGGCAAGCAGTCCTGCAAGGTTGGAGTAGTGCGGGGGCGTTCAGGAGGCTCGAAGATACCATGAGTTTCCACTCTGCACAGAAGTGTTTCAGCAGTGAAAGCATGCTTGCAGCCACCCCAGTGTGATCGGATCCTCCCCAGGAATCCCATTTCTGATTCCTGTCCTGATGAAATTCTTCCACGTGAGGCTATCTGGTGGTTTAAAATCCAGAGGCCTGTAGCTTCTTGACTATTTCCACGAAATGCCAGACCACTGGATTCTATGTTTGTCATCCTTCCTGAATGGTGAGGAAACATGACATTTGAGACAGAGGTCATACCATGGGGACAAAAGAGAAACCCTGAGCTCATGGACTTCTGTGACTCAAAAAGGATCACATGTCTGGCTCAGGCCTTTTCAGTTTGTGTGGTAGCATTGTCGACGCTGCACACAACCACTGTAAAACAGTTTATGGAACTAAAAGTTGGGTTTTTCAGAGTGTAAGAAAAACAAACCAAGCAACCCTGGCAAGAGAAAACTAATCATTCTAAAGATTCTCTGAACTCCAGCCCCCTTTCACAATTCCCTGCTATTGCTGTGATTGCTGGCAGGCCATGTACGGAGCCTCACATACCGTATGGATTCAGATTTGTACAGTCCAGAAGAAAGGCCTTCCCTCCCCGAGTTCAGAGGAAAGGCTGTCTGCATACATCTCTATGCCTAGATACTAAAGTATTTCTGGCAACACGTTTGCATTACGCCCATGCAGTGTTTGTTATTGAAGAAGATCCCAGAAATCATCGCGGAGCCATTACAGAGCACTCGCTATAAATGCAAATCTCTTGGGGTCTAATTTTAGAAATATTTTGTACCCTGCAGGAGGAAAATATGCCTGTTCTCAATGGCACCTGGAGTGGAGGTGGGGGTGTGTGTGGAATGTTTGTTTGTTTCCCATAAGCACCAGGGGAGGTATGGAAACAAATGAAATCTGAATCCCATTTACCAAATGATAGCACTTAGATTCTTACACCGCCAATTTGCCACCTACCAGGCCCAGGATGCAGAGAGCCAGATCCCTCAGTAGCCACTACAAAGACAGGAAGGAGAGAGGCAATGAGAGAAGGGATTGTAGGACTTGCCCTTGCATTAACTGGGAAATACACTGTTGAGAAAAGGAGTATTCATTTTGAATATCAAATGCCCTTTAAAGTGCTAAAATAAATGATTTGACTCTTTATGATAACCCACAGAACTCTCTTATGGTAATTTCTCTCAAAGTAGCTAAAAGTCCAGTTTTCTTATGTTATTGGTTTTTAGAAATATATATATAATATATATATATATATTACAGAAACAGAAATTTATTTTAACCTTTCCATAAACACAGTTAAATAAGATCAAACATTTTATGGTTGTGTGTTACATTAGTCAGGGTTCAGACAGGAAGAAAGAACCCTTGCCAGGTTGTTTGATACAAGGAATTTAATATAAGAAATTGGTTATAGGAGTGAAAGAGGATTCCCAGGGCACCTCAGAGGTAACCAACAAGCTAGAATCATCTTCACCCTGGGTCAGAGGGACACAAGGAGGAGTCACAGCTGCTCCTGAGATGCCCCCTGAACTGGGCATGAGAGGATACTTTGGCTTCTCCTCTCTCCTTTTCTTGGGTCTCCCGTTAGGTCCTTGCATTTTGTCAACACCATCCAGAAGACATTAGCAAGAAAGCCTGGACAATGTAGTTCACAGGTTTCTTGAGACCTTACGACTAAGCAAGGCTTAAGTGCTAATGCATTACTGGGAAGTAGAATCTCAGAGATGCAAGAATGAAGGGGAAGGGGAAAGGAGCCGTGGGAGCATGGAGAAACGCCAGCACCACCGCCATCACTGAAGCAATGCTTTACTGAGCAGGATGCCACTTCACTGAATACAACTAGTTGTTCAGCTTCACAGAGATCTCTGAACAGGCTGCTCAGACTGTCTACTGGAGCAGAGGGGAGAAGGATGTGTGCACCTGTGCCATGCCATTTTCTGCTCCTCTGGTCAAAGTTTGCTCCTGGGAAGTAACACCATCTGATCCCTTTAGGCAGCCACTGGGGAAGCCAGAATCCATGTCCTGTCCCATGGTCCTTTTTCAAATTAGAAAGAGTTAGGGACCAAAGCCTCTGTAAGTCCCCTGCAGTCTGGTCTGAGTTTCTGTGTACAGTGTACTTCTGCGTACAATGGAGTCTCTTCTGAAACCCAGTGACGGAATCAAGGGAGAGACAGACAGGTGGAGGAGCCTGAAATAAGGCAACAGTGATAGAGGCTGAGGTAAGGGTTGCAGAAGGGTCCAGGACTTCCCAAGAGCCAGTGGCCAAGGGCTTAAGAGACAGACTTGAGGAAGAACATCTGAGGCAGCACACAACGTGTGGACAATGGATCTGTGAGCAAACACCAAAGCCCTGGCACATATGGTGGTCTCCCGTATCAAGTGTGCAGCGATTTTTGTTGGTGTGGTGCAGGATAGGAAAGAGCCGAGAAGGGGCGGGAAAGCGAAGGGAGGCAGTGAAAGGAAGAAGGGAGACAATAGAGGTCAGAGATGAATGTTTATCAAGCATACTCTTGTGCAAGTACAACCATAGGTGCATTACAGTCATCATTTTAATTATCCCTTAAAACAATGCTTTTAAAGCTGATACTATGGCCCCCATGAGAAATCTGAGGCCCATAGAGGCTGAGTCACTTGCCTCAAGCCTTCTCAATCTAGAGAGTGCCAAAGCTGGGCCCAGAGCCAGCCTGAAGCTCTCATCAGCGCACTGCATCAGGTTGTTCAACTACCTGTCATTAGAGGATATGATGTTATTTCCTCCAAATGCAAGTCTCAGTTGCTAAGCCTTATTTTCTCAGTAGTTGACAATAAAATTATAAATAGAGATCGACTTTAATAGGTAATAGAATCTAGAATTGTGGAAGCAATATTAGTGAGGGATCTTGGGAGAGTTTAATAGAAGCAGAGAAACCAGTAGAGAAGTTGAGGAAAAGGATCCTGCAGATTTTTTTCACTGGCTCTTATTCTTTTTATCCTCCCCTTAAGTTTGCCTTTGGGGTTTTTACTTAAGAGGATGGTTTTGGGGCTAGGGGTTTGGGCATGAGGAATGAAGAGCCCTGATTCCTCCTATTCTCACCCAGCCAGTCAAAACAGAATTCTGGAGAATTGCGTGAACATAATAGAATACATCACAAATGTTTCCTCATTCACACATTCCATATTGTCATATAATAAAATTCACCTTACATACGTATAGAAAAGCCCAAGTACACATACCTTACAAACTACAGGCTTTGAAATAAAGTTAACTAATTTCCTTTCGAGGGGTGAGTCTGATTCCTTCCTATTTGTTGGCATTTTCTATTGGAAAGATAAAAGTTTACTTTCAAAAGGTATTAGCAGTGTGGACCTCAGAAGACTCTTTAACTGAAAACTGCTAAAGCCCTTTGCTCAACTTCAGCTTTCATGTCGCTCTGTTTACCATTCCATTTAGATCAGCAAATAGGCCAAACCACAGAATTGTTCAGTATCAAACTGAAAGGGACATGTTCATTTTCATTGTGATTCAAGATGTCTTCAAAGATGAAAGAACACTCAGACAGTCTATCAAGAAACCATTTACATTGACCTTTAATGTAATTATGTGTCCTTAGATTTAATAATGCCATAAGCATGATTAGGTAATGCTGCTAGAGGAGTTTGTCTTTGGATTTTTCTGTAGCTAAGTATAACTCCTTGAGAGAAGTTGCCAATGTAGGAAGCTTATAGTTTCTAGTAATATCTTTCTTTCAATATATGATTGCTAATATTAATTTTCACATTGACATTATCACCTTTCAACATAGGCCAGTGATTAAAAAGCAGCCACTTTGTTGTAGATCTTTTATTTCAAGACTCTGCAAAGATTAGGGATGAGAGCCTCACATTCCAGAATATTTGTCATTTTAGCCACCCATCATCATCCTTTAATGCCTGCTTTTAAACCATTCTTTCTGTAGCCTCTTTAGCATGATTTTTCTCTTCCTCTGTACATTTTCCTGTTCTTGAAAGAACTCTTTCTATATTTACAGTTGCTTATTTAACCCAATTCCAGCATTATTCTGCAAGGGGTGCTATCTCTCTGAAAGACTGAACACCCATTTCACCCCAAATCATCAAGCAATTAGTGCTACCCTACCTTTCCAAATGATAAGAAAATAAATGTGATAAGGATGAATTTTATATGATAGAACATATATTATTTGCCAACAATCCTTCATGCAGAAATAACTGTAGGAAATAGATGTGTCTTGAGCCCATGCTATCCAGTATCAAAGTTGAAAAGAAAATATAGGCCTATCATAATGTTTGTACTTCAGATCATAACACACCTGCCAATATTACAATTAAATATCCTCAGGGAGTAAAACAACTTTGATAATGTGATAGAATATGAAACATTGTATTATGTGAAATCAGATAGATGAACTTTGAAAAGTGTTATCATTCCATTTATTTTGCAATGATGAGAACATTGCAAAAGTTTCATCAAAATATAAAATAACCAAAGAGAGGCTATAGCACCATTTCCTGGTAATTTACCACTTGAGGAGATACTACTCTCCCTTTAATCCCAATACCTGGGATTGGGAGGTTAAAACAGTGGGGTGGGAAGAACTCATATGATGCACCCCCTTGCACTCTTCCTACCTTCACACTGAATCAGCTCACCTGCTGATTTTCTTTTAGGTTACATTATGGATAATGCAGGACAAATTATTTTATGTGCAGCTTTTCCATCTGCAATTGCTCCAAAATTCAGAGTTCAAAGTGTGTCATGCTGTAGCTGCAGTTCTTTATACTTGTAGCTATTTTTGTTTTCATATGTTAGGCCACAGCATTTGGAATAGTTTCATTCTCCTCCAGTGTGTGTGCTTTGAAATTGCTTGGATATGCTGTCTTCTATCCATGGCAGTAGGAAGAGGAATTTTGTCTTGAATTTGGTGGCAAGAGAATCATTTTAAACTGACATCTACCTTGAACAAATATTCCCATGGTGCAAGCAATCGTTATTCCCTGGTCACTGTGTAGCTTGCACGGGTGTGTCATGGCCTCTCCCCACCACCCAGCCCATCCAGCCCATTTGCCTGAAGCTTTCGGAGATTTTTGGAAGTTATCGCAAGCCTACTAGCTGTAAATTCTCTTTGGAAACTCCCTGTATCTGTAATGATATATCTTTCTTCCTATTTGCTCTTTCTTCCTATTTCCTCATAATTTTGATCTCGTTAGTACTTCCCTCATTTTTCCTCACTTTCAAACGTGAAAAAAAAAAAACCACATTATATTGACCACTCATGCAGCCACCAACTACAATCAGTAATTATGAATCCTTCACTATATTTCCTCTCCCCGCACCCTTCTCTTAATTTCTTTATTCCTCTCTCTTTTTCCCCACCTAGTGTTCTCCCTGAACCTGAGCCATTTGAAAGTAAGGTGCAAATAGGAAACTCCATGCCTTAATACCTCAGCTTGTGTTTTCTCAAAATAAGATTATTCACATACAACCATGAGCTGAGCTAAGAAGTTAGCTATAATATCATCAGCCATAACGGCCCCATCCACCTCCACTTTCTCTTTCTCTTGTGATTCAAAGCAAACTACCCACTTAAACTGTTCATAGTTAATGCAGCCATTTTGGCAACCAAGTGAAATGATGATATGCTTTGTCCATTATATAATACTTTCTCAATCCCACTGCAGGATGGCAATATCTGAATATAAATTTCCCACAAGAATATAAAATTTTTCTTTTTATCTGAGAAGGCTGTGATTGCATAACAACAATACGATCTGCTATGGTGACTAAAAACATATTGGCTATGATTTTTTAAAAAAATGAAGATAAAACACCCTTTTTTTGGTATCTTATTGTGCATGTGAAAACATGAAATTATTATAGACCCTCTGAATGAGAAAAAAAATTCTTTAAGCACTAATCATAATGAGAAATTCTTGGAATTATTAATTTATCCACAGCCACTTTGAGTAATACTTATATGCTTGCCTCTCATAGGTTGACCAGAGCTATGCTAATCACACATTTACTGAAGTTGTTGGTGATCCCCCTAGTTTCAGACCCAGCTTGCCAATTTCTGGGGATGAGTCCTGCTAGGTGCTGCTGCTAATCACATGATATTGGACAGTGGCAGTGGCAGAAACAGGGCCCATTTGTTTTTGTAAGTAAAGAGTTCTTGAAGTATAAGAATTTAAGGAGTTTCTCACTCTCAAGGTTGTGCAAGTGCAGGGTGCATACTTATACAACCCTGAGGGAGAGTGTCTCTTTAAATGTGGCCCCTAGGTGCTACACTAACACATTGCGTTAGATTTTGAGCTCCTTAGCCTTAACAATTGGGTTTCTCAAAAATTTATGCCATGTATAGCACCATGTCTGGCACACAGCACCACTAAACAAAGGTTGATTAATTGAGTATATATCTACCAGCCTCTGAGATGTAATTTTGGTTCTCAGCACAACATGTCATCACCCTGGCAGCCATTGTTACACTGGGAAGAGCCTAGCTTTGAAAGTAACTGAACATAACATGACTGAGATTTGCCCAAGGCATGGATCTCTTCTGTAGTGACTTCCTCACCTGCAGAACTCACATAATTAACTCCACCCCCTGGAGTGGTTGTGCAGGGTTAGTGTAATTTTGTACAAAGGTCCTAGCATATAGCCTGGTTCAATATATGTCTGCTCTTGTGATGATTTTATATTACTCTACCATTTTTATTACATTTTCCTTGTAATAAATTACAGTGTGGGGAGTTTTTTCATTGGCATTTTTTATTTAGTTTTTGTAAGGTTTTCTTCACTTTAATTTTTCATTCTCTTTGAATTCATTTACATTTTTTCTGTTTATGTCATAGTCTATATTATTTTTCTCTTTTCTTCCATCTGCATTATTGAGTAATTAATATATGCCAAGAACCATGCCAGTGATGTAGCATGGTTACGAGGACCCAGAGGAAGATCCCATAAGACCAACCTAGAGGGCCCTTGGCTTCACACAGGATAGAAATCAAACATGAAACAAAACAAAATAAAACAAACCAGGAGCCAGAGAAAGTGAAAGAAGAGTTTATTGAATAGCATGAGTGGCAGAGAATGGCAGACAGAGTATCTGGGAGACTCAGAAAGGAAAGGAGAATGAATCTTGTCATTGTTTGGGGTTAGAGGTTTATATTAGAAAAGGGTCTAGGATTCATGTTTCTTCAGCAGTCCAGGTAGGAATCCAGTCCAATCGAGGTGTCAGGTGAACAGGTTATTCCATAAGGTAGCGGAAGCTGAGTCTTGATGCCAGTATCAGCCGAGGTTTGTTTGAAGCGAATATCCTGGGACATGTTTGGGATCTGGCTTTTCTTAAGTGCTATCAGGGATTTGGAGCTTAGAACAAAATTCAGAGAACAATTAACTTTATTTCCCCCTTGAAAGGAGAACAGAGCTTCCTCGACTTGTTTAGAAGTAAAATATGAAACATGATTATCGGGGTCCTGTAGAAAAACGAGATGGAGCTTTTCTAAAATGGAGTCCCTTCAGCTTCCGTACTTCACTAGCTCCGTGAATGTGAAGGAAACTTAAACTTCCTTTGAGGAACTCAGTGAGTGGGAGAAAAACTTCTCACTCAAGTTGACTGTTGCCCCAACTCACATACAGGACATGATAGGAAAGAAGAGGGCAGCGCTAGCTCTTCTCTCATGCAGCTGACTCCCCTGCAGTCCTCATCAGAGTAGACTCACCTTCTCCATTCTGTTTAGTCTTTTGGGCATTTCTCTTCTGAAGAAAATTTTTTTCTGTTTCCTCTGATTCACAGTTATCTTTCCTTCATTACATTCTCTTGAGATGCTATTTATTTTCTTTCTTTTTTTTTTTTTTTAAGATTTATTTATGTGAAAGAGAGCATGCATGCATATTGGGGGAGAAGCGGAGGGAGGGGCAGAGGGAGAAAATCTTAAGAAGACTCCCCACAGAGTCTGGAGCCTTACAGGGAACTCTGTCTCTCGACCCTGAGATCATGACCTGAGCGGAAATCAAGAGTCTGATGCTTAACCAACCAAACCACCCAGGCACTCATATCCTTTCTCTAAATAAAACCTTAATTTAAAAAATCCATTTCAAGTTACTTCAGAAACTTAGTCACAAAATGAACACTTGATTTCCTTGCATAAATACTTTAAGACTCCTACAGGGTCTATGTAATTGAATCATGGCATTGTATGTACCAGCAGCTCACCTGGTCTCACTAATAATGAATAGCTCTGTGTGCACAGGACATAAAAAGAATCAAAGCAGGCTCTGGGCCTTAGTAAGCCTTGGTCCTTTAAGGGCACTTTCAGTAAAATATCAAAACTGTCATTGTGACTCAAAGATAGCATAAAAAGTACTTGTGACAAAAGTGAAAACATACTTTAGTCAGTTACTGAATATATACTATAATAGACCCCTCTTGGGGAGCCTGGGTGGCTCAGTGGGTTAGGGCCTCTGCCTTTGGCTCAGGTCATGATCCCAGGATCCTAGGATTGAGCCCCCCATCGGGCTTTCTGCCCTTTTATTAGAAAAGGGTCTAGGATTCATGTTTCTTCAGCAGTCCAGGTAGGAATCCAGGAGGAGCCTGCTTCCTCCTCTCTGTCTGCCTCTCTGCCTACTTGTGATCTCTCTCTGTCAAATAAATAAATAAAATCTTGAAAAAAAAATTAAAAATATAATAGTCCCCTCTTATTTGGGGGATATGTTCCAAGACACCCTCTTCCTAAAACCACAGATAGTTCTAAACCTAATATATACGATGTTTTCTCCTAGATCTACATACCTATGATAAAGTTTAATTTATAAATAAAATTTATAAATAAAAGATTAATTGCAGTAACTGATAATGACACATAATAATTATAACAATTTTGTGCTAGGGTGAGTGCTGTGAAAAGTGTAAACCTGGCGATTCACAGACCTGTACCCCTGGGGCTAAAAATACAGTATATGTTTATAAAAAATTAAAACATTAAAAAAATTATAACAATAACCTGTAATAAAAGTTTTGTGAATGTGGTCTCTCTCTATCTTTTTCAAAATATCTTACTATACTGTACTTAGCCTTCTTTCTGGGATGATTTGAGATGATAAAATGATGAGATGATAAAACGTGATGAGATGAAGTAAGGTGAATGATGTCGGCACTGTGATAAATTGTTAGGCTGCTATTGACCTCCTGATAATATGTCAGGAGGATTGTATGCTTCTGAACAAAGACTGACCGTGGATCAGGAGGGGCTGCTATACATGCAAAAGAAATATCAGTAACCATGACTCATATAAAGATACAGAAAATATAAAAATAATCAATAATATGCTATTGGGAAGATTTGGATATAAATCAGAGACAATAACAGGAATTAAAAAGAACTGTATCTGGATGAAACATATCTATTATATAGATATGAAAAAATTAGAGGATGAAATCTAGCTTGGAGTAATAAAATATCAATTGTATTTTAGCTACTAGAGAATTAGAAATAAGGCAATGTTTGAAAGGATTTACTGCTCCAAGATACTGTCTGGAGCTTGTGATGTATCTGCCCTTGAAAGTAGTGACACAATGGACTGATGGAGAAGAGATGACATTCTAAATGGAAGGTAATATTCTTTCTTTCATTAAAACATATTTATTTGTTTACTATGTTGATTCCATGTGAGAGCCATGGATTAAAACACACATATAAAAGGCGCAGAAGCATGCGTGTGCGCACACACACAGACACACACACCCACAGACACACACACCCACCCACACAAACACACACACACGCACACCCCTTCCTTCTTTTTTCTCTGTCTTTAAACTCTATTCTTCAATAGCAGCCAGAATACTCCTTGTAGAAAGCAAGTCAGGTGAAACACAAATTCAATGATGTCTCTACTGTACTTGAAACCTTCCTCCAAAACAAATCAGACAGTTATGTGGACATTAATGAAGACACAATGAGGGGCTGGGACAGAGGCTCTGTCCTCATTCAGCAGACTTATATAAGAAATTAATAACAGACAATTTTGGTGCAGAAACAAGGACCAGGGACTAAGTGAATGCCTGTCTGAAGAGCTTATATTGCAAAGGTATAGGGGCAGGGAGGCACTAAAATTCTTTAAGTGGTTTAATTGTGTTTTTTCTTTAAAAAGATTTATTCAATACCCATCCATTGGCCACCACTGCGTGTTTTTGATACCTATTTGTCCCTTGATGACTAAATCTGAAAACAGTGAAAGTCAGCTTGGTCCCTTCTTTTGAGGAGCCATGGGCTATTTGGGTGATCTTGGCAGCTGTGTGCATGTCACTCTAGTGCAAAAAGAAATTAGAGCAATGTTGTATGATTAGGAGACAGGGACAAGAATTCAGGTGTAAGATGATAAAACCTCAGTCTAGAGGGGTGACTGAGAGTTGGAAAAGACAAGTCAAGGGCTCCTGGGTGGCTCAGTCAGTTAAAGCATCTGACTCTTGATTTCGGCTCAGATCATGATCTCAGGGTTAGGGAAAGAGCCCCCCATTGAGCTCTGTTCTGGGCATGGAGCCCACTTAAGATTCTCTCTCTTTCCCCCTCTGACCCTCCCAATACCCTCCCCAATCTCTCTTTAAAAAAATTAAATTAAAAAAAAAAAAGGCAAACCAAATATTACAGACGTGTATGCCAAAAGTACACATCCTTGATGGCAGAACAAAGAAGAAATCATGAAGTATAACTCTATTTAAGCAGCTCCATTTTTATTATTTATTAAAGAGGTAAGCTAATCATTTATTGATTCATTTATTCAGTCATATAAAACCTGATTTGAAATACTTTCCAAGTACCAGCTAATCACAAGATCTACCCTCACTATTCATTCTGCAAAAATC
The DNA here is from genome assembly GCF_964662115.1 of Mustela nivalis. Classification (NCBI taxonomy): domain Eukaryota; kingdom Metazoa; phylum Chordata; class Mammalia; order Carnivora; family Mustelidae; genus Mustela; species Mustela nivalis. Next base: position 55,864,371 of record NC_139024.1, on the reverse strand, counting down.
AATTTGTTTAGCATTACCACCTTTTGAATTTGTTGAATTAGTAGCATTATTTTTATAGTAAGAGAAAGAGACAAAGCTGACTAAAGGGAGATACAGTATTTTGTGATGGCTTTTACTGTACTTTTATGCCAATTAAAATAAAGCGGTATTCATTTACTCAATTTTTCTCACCTCACTTAAAAAATTATTATTTGGAATGTAAATTTCCCACACTTATTTTGAGGTTGTGGGGAGTCTTTTTTTTTTTTTTTTTTAAGACTTAATTTGATTCTACTTTCTAAAGTTTTCTGAAAGTAGAAGAAAAAAAGAAAAACTCACATTTTCTGAAAATATACTGTCATTTTTATTTATGTAATTCTAAGATAGTGGGATAAATTTTGACCTGCTCTGTGAGAATATAGTTTTATTTTCACAAAGACTAGAGTTTGTATGATTTTAAGGTCTAGCAATATTTACAGTTTGATTTCTAATTTTTTCATATGTATTAGGGAAAACTTGTGCTTCTATCCCTGAAAGAGTAACAGAGCCCAGACTGCATTTTGGTGTAAACAACTAGAAAACTTGACATAATATATGAAATAACTGTTCAGATGTTGGAAAATGGTGCATGACCTTGATTCCAGGGAAGTGAAGGCCAATAAACAAGGTGAACCCTAAAATCACTCAGGCTTTCTGCCTGGAGGCAATTTCCTTGTTGTTCAGTGAAAGAGAACAGAGAGCTTGGAGATCTTGATAATTAAAGAAGACAGAAATCAAAGTTTAGGAAGGCCAAGGGAGTGAGAATTTGTAGTGTGGTATAAGGGATAGAACTATTCTGAAAATGTCCTAGAAGTTAACATACAGGTTCTCTTAAGCATTTGGCTGAACACAGGTCTGCACCTGTGTGTACGAGTAGGACAAAATTCAAAAATTCAAGTGAGAAAGAGTTACTAGGAAGCTGGAATCTCTGAGCATACACAGATCCAGGAATTGTCTTATTTTCCACAAACCAGAGTGGAGATACCTTGTTGAATACACAAGGGATTAAGTAGAAACCCCAGGGAGTCACACCTTAATAATGAGGCTTAATTATTCCTAGAGTAGAGACTCTTCTAGACTTCTAAAAGGTTAAAAACAATGCTCTGAGTCACAAGCAGTTTAGCTGCCTGCCAGAACAAAGACCAGTACTTCTTCAAGGAAAAACATCCAGCACACTATACCTTATGTACATGATGTCCAGCATCTGGTCTGAATCTTCATTTCCAACCACACCAATGATAATACTAAATGTAAATGTATGAAATATTTTAATAAAAAGCAGAAGTTCTCAGACTGCAGATGAAAGCAAGATCTAAATATGTGCTTACAAGAAAATCCCTTTAAATGCAGTGTGATTTGACTTTTTTTGGTATCATGTCAAGTGAAATTTGATTACCAAACAGATTGAAAGTTGGAGAAAGTTTAAATTACTACACTTCAATAATAAACGATTCTTCAGTAATTTTGGACTAGTAATTTTTCTTCCAACAATTTATGTAATCTTTTAAGTACACTAGAGCAAGTCACAGGCCAATAACAGGATTGGTTTTCTTAGCAATCATTTTGTTTTTATGTATATAAAGTTACTGAGACTTTCATAATTATAAAATTCCATAATTCCTCAGATTTTTGTGCATTAATAAGAAAATAATATATAAGAACTTCTGTGGTTAAACATTGCTCTTTCAGAGAAGAAAAATTTATTTTTATTTTTCTGAGGATAATACAAATGAGTATAAATAATAAAATTCAACTGTTTCATTTTTTAACTCTGAAAGAGATAATGTCATCAATTCTCTTTATGAAATATATATATATGTATATATATATTTTAAAGATTTTATTTATTTATTTGACAGAGAGAAATCACAAGTAGATGGAGAGGCAGGCAGAGAGAGAGAGAGGGAAGCAGGCTCCCCGCTGAGCAGAGAGCCCAATGCGGGACTCGATCCCAGGACCCTGAGATCATGACCTGAGCCGAAGGCAGCGGCTTAACCCACTGAGCCACCCAGGCGCCCCTGAAATATAATATTTTTGAAAAGCCTCCAAACCCAGTATAAAATGACCTGAAATTCACATCTGAACTCTTAAGATAATCAGGTATATTTAAATGCATGTACTTAAGGTTCCTTTTTTGAAGAATTACTCTTTTTTTTTATTATAGTATAAAAACAAGTCCATATTGATATAGAAGGCTTTCTGGGGGAAACCCTCTTTAAGGCATATGGACTATCCCTGTGTTACAGGTCATACGGAAAGGAGAAGTGAGTTGCTGCTGGATTTGCACAGCCTGCAAAGAGAATGAATACGTGCAAGATGAGTTCACCTGTAAAGCCTGTGACTTAGGGTGGTGGCCCAGTGCAGATCTAACAGGTAAGAAGTGCCCTACTTTAGATCTTGTGCCTGATTGTGGACCTTCTTAATATGCCCATTGTTTAAAATATGAATGAGCAACTCTTGTCCTTTTTGATGTTTAAATAACGTGCACTTTTTAATGCTTATGTCAAAGAGCACATAGAAACCTTTATAAGTTTTCAATCATCCATATTGAAAAGCAAGCTCATTTTTTAAATCTAAATAAAAGTGTATTAAATGGGTATTCTGGTATGCCAGTTGTTTTCTGTTTTTCTTTTTAAAAATTTTATTTGAAGATATTTCTAGTTACCTGCATTTATGTTTGCAAACACTTCTCGAACATGTGTGAGACAGTACTTTTTTTGCTTTAAATGTATCTTGCTTTATTACTTTATTTTGCTTAAAACTTATCAGGGAAGAAACATGTAAAAATAATATAAAATTGTTATTAATATAGAAGAGATATTTATAGTGCATAAAGTTTGTTAGGAAGATAAGGAGATGAAAGAAATTCCAGAGAAAAACTAGAAGACGAGAAAATGAAAGCCTATAACACATTTGGGGGAAACCACAAAATAAGTGTGTGGGGTTGGTTAGTAGACATAAGGACCTAGCAAAGGGCAGAAATGAGACTGGTGGTGGATGATACAAGATTCTTCCTGACCTTTTCCTAAGAATTTGGACTGTGGTTTTAAGCGCAGGAGAACCACTGAAGAATTTAAATAGGCAAATAGCACCTTGGTATTTGTGTCTCAGAAAGATGCTTCTACTAGCTCAGACTAGCAGTCTGAGGAGTATAGTGAGATTGGATGAAAAACAGAAGCTAGAAACTGTTGCATTGGTTCAAATGAGTAATTTCCAAGGGCATGCATGAGGGCAGCAGCAGCAGAAATAGAGGAATATATGAATGCGAGAGATGGTTTATTAGTAAAAATCAATGGGTATCATATGGATAGATTATATGAGTTTGTAAATTTCATAAGAGCAATGTTCAAATATGTGAATTTTGTTTTCCACACACATGAGAGATGTTTCACAAATACTTTTCACAAATTTTAAGAGTAATAGAGCCATGGAAACTGTCATCTGAATACATTTTGTCATGTGAGTAATCTCATTCCTCCTTTCAGAAAGGGGAAGTTGAGGCCCAAAGAGGTGTACTTGTGTGCCCAAGGTCATGCAAATAGTTAGAAGCAGAGCCCAGTTCATTGCCTCCCTGGGTATTATTGAAAATCATTACAAAGGGTAACATTTCTTATTGTTTTTTACTTTTTCATCTGTTCCCAAATAAGAATAGCAACTAAGAAATTGTATGACTTATTCAGAACACATCAAAAATGACTGGGTAAGTAGAACCAGGTCACATAATGAAAATTTGACTTATTCAGTGAGAGTACCTTGTAAAATGGTAATCTTTGTTGGAAAAAGTTAATCTAAAATGAGGGTCAGAAAGCTTTTAGAAATTATTCAGTACAAAGGCCTTTTTTTTTTTTTTAAAGAAAAGGAATTTAGATTAGAATATATTTGAAGATAAAAGCTGTATCTCAATCATATTTTTATTCTGTCATGGAAAACTGATTTTCAACTTAAATATGCCTAAAAGTTACCCAGATATTACCCATTTGCAGAGAATCCTGTTCACCAGTTCTGAGAAGGGACCCTGCAAATTCTGAGGCACCTGGTTCTGTCTCATCCTATGAGAAACATTATTCTCTGGCTCATAGTCTAGTGCCTTGAACACAATAGCTGTCTAATAAAAGTTCTATTGAGAGAAGTAGAAAGAAGAAGGGACTTACCTAAGTTCATCCAGGTCAATGGATTTGGTTAATAGAGAAGCCACTGTGAGAACTCAGGATTTTTATCCCTAGGTCTAACTTATATCCTTGCTACATGCAATAGACTGGCTTGGAAAAGCTTTTTCAGCCACTTTTGGACAACAAGACCTCTCTCCCACTCATGCTGTGTCTCTGTTCACATCTTTATCCTCTTTCATAGTGTGTGCTTCCAGCTGGGCCTTTTTATATCAAATAGAGGGTTGACTTACTAGTCAGTCCTCTCTGTTATTTGACTGAGACTACAGCTGCCTGGAAAGAGGCTCAAAGACAAAGAAAGCTAGCCTTTCTCAGGTTGATTTTAGAAATCAGAAGTCCTGGCTTTGAGGTGTAAGAAATTTTTTGTCTACATTTTTTTGGGGCTTCCCCAAATTTTTCCTAAGGCTCCTTTTTTTTTTACTTTGATTGGAGCTTATCTCATACCTGGTAAAGAACTTCTGTCCTATTTTAAGACAGTAAATTAAAAAAAAAAAAAGGTTTTTTTAAAAGATCCAATATGTTACAATAATGAACTCAAAGTCATATATTTTATTCTCTAGAGATCTCCCATTGTAGGTATATTTTTTGCCCACTAACAAATGAGGATCACCATTGATTGATTTAAGGCTCTTTCAGTTAATATAGCATAAAAAAAAACCTTCCTTCACTATACTTAGATATAAAAAAAAAAAAAAATGTGATTATTTTCTAAAATATTCAGTCTATCATCCATCTCATGCATAAAAGTCACCTTAGCATCAAATGAGTTGAACCAAGCAACAACTCAGACAGTCTTTTTTTTTTTTTTAATCATTTCTGATTTTTTATTCAGACAACCCTTTTCTAATAGCAAAATAGGCAAGTGGATACTTTTGGAGCATATATATAATTATTGTGCCAATTTATGTTTAGGGTCTTTCAGAGTACAAATCTCTGATTTAGCTTATACTTAGTTTTAATGACACCTATCATTTCTGGATTCCTTTCAGTCTTACACATGAATGGACAGTGTGGTCTCATTTACCACTCATTTGGTGCCATGTCAGGCTCAGAGCAAGTGTGCACTACATGGCAATGTGGTTTTGGTGGTTGCCATGGTAGCAGTAGTTGTGAAAAGAGAAAACCCACAAGCAGAGAATACCAAAAACCAGTAGAAATACTCGGAGGAGTAATGCATAGCCTTTAAGTAGGTGATTTGTTTTCACAAGGTGGATTTCTCTTTTTTTTTGGACTGAATTTTAGTTAAAATGAGAAATCGTTCTTCTTTAGGAAATGGTGTTTTTTTACTGAATGTAAAGGTTGTTAATAGGCATAAAATTATTTTATGAGATAGTTACTTTCCACACATGCTCCAAAAGCTCTAATATTAATGAATAAATACCTGTTTATAAATGTGTTATTGTTTTCATTAGAATATATTGTTTGTTGGCTATAAAGAAAAAAATGATACATTACTTAGAGGATGCACTTTCTGAAGCTTTTAATAAGTTTCTCACATTTTCTTCTTAGGAAAATGTACATTTTAATTCAGCATTTAAATTTCACACTTTATTTCTTATGATGCATAAACAGGGATTTCTTCTGTCATGGTATAAAATGTGACAGTAGTTTAACAATTCATGAACCAATTATATGTAATCTGATGCTACTTATTTCTTTTTAAAAATCGAATAGGGTAAGAAGGTTCCTCAGAAAACCAAACTACATTAAATTTTATCATTAAAATATTAAGTAATAGAAATTAATTTTTACTATTTTTTTCTATCCCAACAGTTGCTATGACTTCTTACACTATCTACTTACTTACTTAAATTTCATATTATACACTACCACCTACTTTGTACCAAGCATTTTTTGGAGAAACTGGAAACATACACGTGAATGAAATAAAGTTTATATCCTGGGAAGGAGCTACCTATGAAACTAGACAATTTTAAGTCCTACAACAGGAGTGTGTACAAAATGTCATATGAACAACTGAGAAAAAAACAATTATTTCTCCCTGCAAAGAAGAGAGGAGCCTTCATAGAGAAGGTGACATTTAAGTTGAGCACTGACCATGAAACAGAATTTCTCCTTGTACGTAATTGATATTAATGTAATAACACTAAAGAAAGCATTTTGATGATGCTTTATTAATTATGAAGTATTATTGTAACTGCTATTAAATGTCCGAAGACCTGTGGACTTTATTTCTTTGATTCATATTAAATATGTCTTAACCTAATTGGGAAGAAATCCAGTATTAAAAATAACTTCCTCCAATGCATTTGGATCTTACAATTGAACCAATATTTGTTTAAAAATTAGGACTAACTTCCTATTCCTCAGATCAGAGTTATTACCACTTGTCTTGGATTTTGCTCAGGAATTTGTAGTCTGATAGCTCTGGATTCTTGGGAAATGAACTTGTCTGATAGGTCTGGATTCTCTGGGAAAACTGTAACCACAGATACTGCCAGGTCCCTAAGTTTTAGAGGCTTTATATATAGTATGTAAAACTCACATAAAGGCTTTTAGTTTTGGGTGCTGGGGGTCAGGTAGGGCCAGGACAGTCTTCACCACTGGTTGAAGGTAACTCCTTCTAGTTGAACAACTCTTTAAACCTCAAAACAGAACAAAAAAGTACATTACATATTATATTACATATATGGACAATATGGATATTACAGCTAATTCTCTCAAGGAATCAAAGCTAATGCATCTAAAATTTAGAATGTCTTAAAAAAAAAGAAGGAAAGGAAATAAGAAAAAGAAGGAGAAAACAAAGCTTGTTTAAAATTTAAGTGATCAGTCCCTATCTTCGATTTATTGTTTTGAGTATTCCTGGATTATCATTGAAAACCCTGGCTTCCCTGTAGGGAAAGAATCTAGGATCTTCACAAGAAATAAAGCAATCACAGTAGAGTTGTAAGTATATTGTTTTGAGGTGTTGCTGACATAATGCTACTGTTGCAGCACAGGATACTTATATCTCCTTCTAACTCAAGCATATTTTTCTTCCTTTGCATATAGTACACTGTGTAGAATAGGCTTGATTTATAGCTAGGCTTGGACAACTCTGATTATCTGTGGAGATGCCTGAGTACCTACCTGTCTTTAACTCTTGGCTACATTAAGGAGACTGATATTCATAATATGCAGTTGAGAGTTTGAAATTCCACTGGTGACAACCAAAACCAGTTTGTTTACTGATGGATTTCAACTGGCGATTAGAGATAGGCTGACTTGGCCATATAGCATGAAGGTCATAAAAAGAGTTCACTGGGAACTTTCATCTTGAGCTCTCAATTCAAAGATGAAGTGTGCCCTTGAGAGTAAGGATCTTAGGGCACTTGCACTGGGATATCCCTTTGGCCCTTGGTGATTACCTGCACTTCCTCTTACTATACTAAATGTTTTGCCTTTAAATAAAAAACATTACATGAGTATGTTCTATGAATCTTCTGAGTCCTTTTAAATATCTGAAGTTGTGGAATCTTTACATATACAAAAAGTATCATTATTGGAAGTTAGTACGATATATCTAACAATAGCTTGATATAGTTGAATTATTGAGTTAATGATTGCCTAGTAAAACAGATTTAGGCAAATATTTATTCCTAGTAAGGTGAACACTAAAGACAAACTCAAATTTATGTAGTTTTAAATCAGTAAAGAAGAATGAATAAGAAAGCATACAAAGGGAAGTATGATATATGTAAGAATCTTCTTCAGATGATCTTGCACAGACCATTGTATAATCATCAGCTTGCTATAAACTTCAGTTAACAGTCAAATTCCACGAGGGCTTCAGCTTCTGGAAGATCTCAGCAGAAGATCTCTAAAGATCTCACTTTAAAATCACTAAGGGGAGTAACCTGCAACAATATTAAGGTTTCTTTTAATTTGTCCAGAGGGTTGGGAATGAAGACAGGCTTGTGTAATTTAAATTCATGAATAAATGTTCTTCTGAAAATGTTCCCATATCACTAGATTGACCAATTGGAATGTGCTAAGATCACAAAATCTAATCATATTTTAGCCTTTGTAAGTATAGTGGCTTTTCAACAGAATGCTTCAACCCATCTGCAAAATAAACACACTGTTTAGACTAATACATATTCATAAACCATAGAGGGAGAAAACGGTATACAGCCACTCTGGAGTAACTCAAAGGTTCTTTTGCAATTGTTTCAGTTAATGCCTCCACCTTTACAATTTGTCCTAATTGATTTAATTACAAATGAAGCATGAACTGGCCACATCTGCTGTCCTGGAAATGTTTCCCCAATAGTGTTTAATTTTGTGGCCAGTTTGTCCCTACTTGAAATGAATTTTTTCATTTGTTCCATCAGGATTTTATCCAATCCCTGGTAGATTTTTTTTTTTTTTTTTTTGGCACTGTCAGATGGCCATTATGGTTTTGTCAGATATTATCTTCATGAATCTTAGAACACAATCATGAAATATTTGGAATTTCTTTTAAGAACTTCTTTTCTGGTCATATTTTATGTATCTATAATTGAATACTTGAAATTCTTCATGGATTTGTTACTATCATAAATTATTTGTTTTATATGAGATGCTTTTACCAGGGTTTTTAGTCAGAGCACTCTGCTTAGCATGATAATCTCTAAAATATTTCCATTGTATTTCTAAGTATTTTATAGTATCTATAACTTTTACAGTACCCTTTTTTTACTGTGAACCTACCACAATGAGCAGTGGCTCTTTGATATGGGCTATGTTGTTGAATTAATACATCTAGATTATGGTGTATCATTTTCATATTTACACACAAAAAAAGATTTACAATAATCTAGGTACATGTGATAATCTATATGTTTATCTGCTCTGTTCCAATCCATCTTCCTATTTCTGTGAAGTCTTTTGTCCATAGGGATTCTGGGGCTAACAGTATTCCTTAATTTTTTAAAATTATACATAGTATAGATATTTTCATGACTAGAACAGCTATAATTTGATCATCTGTAGGAAACCATAGTACATTTTGTCTAGAAGTTAATCCTAGCTATTAAAATTGTGGGTCTTGTGTCACAGAGAATAATGTGTCCTTCTAATAATAATCTCAAAGTACAAGTTTTGGGTTGGGGCATAAGATTGTTAACGATTTTCATCATTTCTTCGGTTTTATTAAGCCAATTATCTGATGTTCTATTAATAGTGAGATTATTGGTAGACATTAAGACACTTATATCAACAAAAAAGAGGTATTGCCTCCCTTGGGATTTCAGGGGAAGAACAAGGAGTTCTTGGGTAACAACAGCCTTTGCCGTGGAGTTAAGTCACTGGACAGATTTCAAGTAGTAGTCTGGAATTTTAGCTAATGTGGGACATTGGTTCTTTAAATGACACTTCTGTTTAGTATCTATAGGTTTCCTTTTGTACAGGTTCCAGGTCATAGAGAATAGAGGCCCCTTTAGTTGTTTAACCTAAAGATCCACAATAATACTGATTTCTAGCATATTTACTTTTTAAGTCTCTCCAGAAACATCTAGTCACATATTGGATATTTTCTAAGTCAGTAATTTTACATTTTAACATTTTCTTCTCTTTGGTTCCCCTAATTCAAGTCTGAGCCCACTTACAGAAAGAGAAGGTATAGTTTTTCTTGTCAGGTGTTGAGTCTACCTCAGAATTATTTGAAGATGTCATAAAGTCTATGTTTTATCTTTATTTAGTTTATAATTTTGCATCTTTGTTTAAAGAAAAGCTTTCAAAATTGTCTTATGTAATGCATTTTGTGTTTTTTACACTTTACACCACTAGGTTATTTAAATCTTCTCTTTTCTAATCTGCTGCTTTTATTCCATGAAGCTAACAATTAATTAAATTAATTGGTGCATATCTGTAGTATAGGACTATAAGTGTCTAATAAAAATCCTGAATTCTACAGAAAATATTTTGCTTGTATCTCTGACGTTTAGGAAAATTATTAATTATAGCTCTTAATTTGGCTCTAGACCAGGGTTTTAATTCAACTTCCACAGATCTAACTTGTGTTCTAAAAATATAAAATGTGGCATTCTTTTCTAATGAAAACTCTAAGGACAGACTAGCTCATTTACAAAACCAGGTAAAGTTGCATAGAAAAAAAGAATGAAAAGAAGGCTAGCTTTCAGAATATAAAGGCCTTGACAAAGACTATATTGGAATTTGAATTTTATTTAGCAAGCCCAATATGCCAATTAAAAAAAAGCTTAGTATTGACTATTCAATATTTTATCTCATTTATCTCTTAAATATTTTAAGTCATTGAATATGTTCTATCAAAAGCCCCCTGTAATAGTTCCTGTTATTCTAAATTATGTGTCTAGCTAATCTCTTTTCTAAACTTTTTCAAGGAAATGAGAAGATTTAGGATTAAAATGTGACTTTTTAGGGGAAGCAGAAGTTCTCCCAGGAAGATTGAGACTTTGAATAGATAAACCTCTGACACAAGAGAAAGGGGCCACTGTGATCAGTCAAGACTGTATGCTTGTGAATGGCTGGAGCTCATTTATTGCCTTGAGTCTGTTCCTACTTGGGTGATTATCAGAAGAAAGGGTTGACACTGACTGACTGGCTTATAGAAATCATGTTCGTTGAAGGGAGCTGTTGTTGATTGAACAGGAGTAAAAGGTTCTGATGGTTTCTGTTCCCATGGCTGTAGAACAATGAGTCTTTTTATTAAAGTCAGGGATATATTTTTATTCTCACAATTTGGGAAAGACTGGCCCCAGACCAAACACAAGTATCTCCGATGGGGTTGTCTCCAGGACTGGACAAATTTCTCTCTCTCCATAAAATACAAAACAGTCTTTATTCTCTGAGGGAAAAGATGAGCCAACTATTTAGGAACATCTCTCCTTTTAAGAGATGGGTGACAGGGGCATTCATCCTTCCTTGGTATATCTAGTAGAAGCTGATAACACAAGTGCCCCCAGATGCCACAGATGGATCATACATAACTCAAGGGGTGAGACAAAGCAAGTAACATGTAATAAATAGGGAAAATGCAGATTCTTCTAAAGAATTCATATAAAATATATGAATAAAACACTCTGTTGACCAAAATAGTACTTGTCTATGAGTTAGACTTACCTCTGGACAATAGCTATGTGGAAATAAAAATTTTGTTAGTGTATTTCTTACTAACTTATTCTGTCACATCATCACTAATTTAACCTTCCCAGGAAACAGTTTAGTTTCCTTTTTCTCTTTTTTTGAAAGTGTAGAACGAAGTTCCACCCACAGAGTGGCACCCATTTATAAAGCTGGTGTTGGGAGAAAAGATTATTTTTGTAGGCTCAAGTGTGTCACATTAGTCTTGTGATGAGATCTGGTTTGGGAATACAATTGTCTTGACAAGATAATGGTATACATTTATTAGCGTAATAATGAGGCATTTCAAAAAATAATTAAAATAACACAAAATGTGGAAGATGTACACCTAGCTATGCCTCTGGTAACTAGTAAGCAGTGTTATTACTGATCAGCAGAAATCTTCGATTTTAAAACTTTTTTTCTTGGGGCTCCAGGGTGACCCAGTTGATTAAGCATCTGAATCTTGATCTCAGCTCAGGTCTTGATCTCAGGGTTGTGAGTTCAAGGCCCCCATTTGGCTCCATGCTGGGTATGAAGCCTACTTGAAAAGAAAAAGTTAAAAAAAAATTAAAACTATTTTTCTCATTACAGGCTGTGAACCTATTCCTGTGCGCTATCTTGAGTGGAGCAACATAGAATCCATTATAGCCATCGCCTTTTCCTGCCTGGGCATACTTGTTACCTTGTTTGTTACTCTCATCTTTGTGCTGTACCGGGACACACCAGTGGTAAAATCCTCCAGTCGGGAGCTCTGCTACATTATTCTAGCTGGCATCTTCCTTGGTTATGTGTGCCCTTTTACCCTCATTGCCAAGCCTACCACCACATCCTGCTACCTCCAGCGCCTTCTGGTTGGCCTCTCCTCTGCCATGTGCTATTCTGCTTTAGTGACCAAAACCAACAGAATTGCACGTATCCTAGCTGGCAGTAAGAAGAAAATCTGTACCCGGAAGCCCAGGTTCATGAGTGCCTGGGCCCAGGTGATCATCGCCTCAATCCTGATTAGTGTGCAGCTAACGCTGGTGGTAACCTTGATCATCATGGAGCCCCCCATGCCCATCCTGTCCTACCCAAGTATCAAGGAAGTCTACCTTATCTGCAATACCAGCAACCTGGGTGTGGTGGCCCCTCTGGGCTACAATGGACTCCTCATCATGAGCTGTACCTATTATGCCTTCAAGACCCGCAATGTGCCCGCCAACTTCAATGAGGCCAAATATATTGCCTTCACCATGTACACCACCTGCATCATCTGGCTGGCTTTTGTGCCCATTTACTTTGGGAGCAACTACAAGATCATTACCACCTGCTTTGCAGTGAGCCTCAGTGTAACAGTGGCCCTGGGGTGCATGTTCACTCCCAAGATGTACATCATTATTGCCAAGCCTGAGAGGAATGTCCGCAGTGCCTTCACCACCTCTGACGTAGTCCGCATGCATGTTGGCGATGGCAAGCTGCCCTGCCGCTCCAACACTTTCCTCAACATTTTCCGAAGAAAGAAGCCAGGGGCAGGGAATGCCAAGTGAGTTATCTGACCCAGCTTTACCTCCCCCTCTCTCTTTTCTCTTTACTTCTATTTGACTAACTATGTTCTTCCATTTCCCCAACAGTTTTCACTTCCTTTCTTACTCTTTTCTCCTTTTTTCCAAATTTCACATTCTCTGGCAGTAGGAATACTAAAGGTCTTCTTTGTTCTCATTCCCTTGAAAAAGCAAGGAGCATAAAGGTTGTTGTTGGGGTTGTTGTAGAAGTGACAACCTGCTGAGGATATTCTTATTCTTACCTAGAATCTTCAGTTTCTTTTCTAATACATTTTTCCTTTCACATGGGTCCCCTCCTTTATGGAATATCAACACTTCTCTGAGGTCTGGGTTTGAGATGCAAACTCTAATTCTAATCTCTAGTTTAGACTATGATTGAATAAAGTTTCTGAGTTATTTGTATCATTCACTAATCATTGGGATGGAAAGAAGGAAACTCAGCACCTGGGGAAATCCGACTATTTCATAATTTGAGTGCAACTAGCAACGAGTCTGCCCTGGAATGAGTTCCCTTGAGCAGCGATCCTTCCATGCCCCTCTTACTTACTGAGCATCAATGGGTGTTGTAATAAAGACGTTCCATAATGCTACACAAGAGTTGTGCTGCCTCTACTGCAAGGGTACAAGCAGAATGGTTTGTTGCTGAGCTATAAAGCACCAGAAGAAATAAGAAACTAGATAAGGTTGAAGAGCTCCAAACTGACACAGATACTTGAAATTCCAAAGATAGTTTAACCATCCAAAAAGTCCTCAATTTCCCCCATTAACACTGTTAATTTTTTTCTGAAACAACCTTTTAAAAGTGAAGACTTTTAATACAAATAATAATAACATATATGATTATTGTATATTTTTTCACCTACCTGAACAAGCCAGGAAGACAAGGGGCATAGGTCTTATTTTTCCTTCATTTTATAAGTGAGGAAACTCAGTCACTGTGAAGTTCTATGACTTGTGAATGTAATTCTATTTAGTTAGATATTATTTGCCTAGGTCTGAATTGGCATGAAATTTCTCATCTTACCTTATGTCAAAAAATGTACATGCCTTAAACCTCTGTGTTTTGTATCTTTACTTGTCAAGAGGTACCATGGGAATCTTTTCCAGAAATCATATCATTGGTTTGAGGATCTGATGAAGGAGTCTGTGGGAAAATATATATATATATATATATATATATATATATATATATATATTTTATTTTTAAGATTTTTTTTTATTTGTTTACTTGACAGAGAGGGAGATCACAAGTAGACAGAGAGGCAGGCAGAGAGAGAGGGGGAAGCAAGCTCCCCGCTGAGCAGAGAGCCCAATACGGGGCTCCATCCCAGAACCTGAGCTGAAGGCAGAGACTTAACCCACTGAGCTACCCAGGCACCCCCAAAATGTGTTTTTTAATCTATGAAATTATTATTATTTCAAGTAATAAATAGTAATTTTTCAGTGTTAAGGATTAAGATCATAATGCATGTTTGCTCATTGGTAGATCCATTTTAAGTCCTAAATAAAACACGGATAATAAAAGTTACATAGTCATTTTTTCCCTTGCCAGGCTTTTCATGCTAGCCAGCATGCCATCAGGAGCAGCCCCCTGGCAGGGACTCAACAGTAAGCATGAAGGCAAATGAACAGTGCCATGAAACGAGAAAAAAATAATAGACCATAGCCACAGAGTCCAGATGTAAAATGGCATCATAACAATTTCCATTAAGAGGGAAGGAGTGGGAAGAAACACAATGAGAAAGAGAACACTCTAAGCTGGACTGTTTGTAGATACTAACAGATTTCCTTTGTCCCATGTCATATGGCTTCATGAGGGATCCATTCTACCACCTACCATTATACAATCCGTGTTTCTGATTTTTCTGCCTTTATTATGGTTCTTCAGAAACTTTTATGTGATTTTTTGGATCATTGTTATTTCTGAAAGCTGTTCCAACCATTTGATGAAAGAAGATACCTATGTGATCATGGTATCTTTCTTGGTACCCAGGGATATGCATCTATGGAAGCTCTCCCAATGATTTTATGCACACTTGTGCATAGAACTCCATGAGCACCTGTCCTAGAGCAGTGACTGATGAATAGTATACCGTGCTTGCTGCCGGGATAAGCTGATGTGACTTTAACCGTTCTTATTAGCAACTCGCTTGCAGCCAGACATTGTTGTACATTCTGATCATCTTCTTGTAAATGGAACTTCTTTCCTTATAAGCCTGAGACTATACCTTTCACTATTATGAAGTTAGAAATCCATTTTATTTGGGATCCTGCTTTTAAGAGAGAAATCAGTTTGTTCTAAATTAGATTGGTTGTCTAGGAGGTGCTATTTAACCAATAGCTTGCTTATCTGTTAGCTATAATTTATCAACACTCTCAGAGTAATATGGTATACTTCTAATTAATAGCATGCAGGTTTCTTAATATGATCTGTAGCCTCTGCAGGATGTAGCACACAGCTGAGCCGACCCACAGAGTAGTTGAGGCTACAGCTCTATGGAACACAGCCACTTATTTATTTATTTTTCTGATTCATTCTTCTGTGGCTTCTCTTTTAACTCTCTATGAGACTATAATTTTAAAATAATAATAATCTCAGTGCCTTACCTTTTTTCTTTCTATCTTATGTGCTTCTGGTTTGTCTCCAAATTTACAAAAACCACAACAATCTAATATTTTTCTACAGCAACTAAAATCTAGCAGAGTTTTGCCAACTGTAGCAAAGGGTCTGAAAACTCTGGAGAGCATATCACCCGATGAGTTTATTACCATTCTGGATGTGTAATTCCTAGGTTTATGGTGCACTGAGGGTGTTCGGCAGTCTGCATATGTAGCTATAAACACAGAACAGCTGCTGTAATGAAGAGCTTCCAACTGATCTGTTTGAATATTATTGTGAAGAGTTGCAAGTCCGACTACATCCTCATAAGAGGCTGTTTCTGAGATACTTGGGAGGGATGACGTCGTGGGTCTGTTTTTGAAAAGTTTTTTGCAGTTTTAAAATTTAATTTACAACTAACCATGTGATACGACCAAAGGTCTGGACACTTCTTTTATATTTTCTGAAGTGTAATTTAAAAGGAGTTTAACCAATAAATTGTGTGTTCGGGTTACTTACAGTTAGATGCCTAATTAAGCAGAATCCTACTCTAGAAGGTTGATTGAATAGCATAATTGCCTTTGACAGCTCTAATTTCTTTAGCTGAAGTAACTCAATGTATTCTGATAGGAAAATATTTAAGCTTAACCTTATATAAAGATAGTGGTAAAATTCTTTTCTTGGCAATAGAGGGAATATAGAAATTCTCAGGCATTCATAATTAAATTATTTAGATCCAAATTATTTATCACTTCTCTTTAAGCAAAATGAGTTAACACTATGCAACCAAAAAGTTAAAATAATATGTAAATGACATGCTTTTTTTAAAAAATAGGTATATTAATGACTAAATGTCAAACTAACACTCCTATTTTCTGGGTAAATAACCTCAGTGAGTGCCAGTCTAACAGTACATGGAGCTGAAATGTGACAGTTCACCCCTTTTGCATGCAGGACTGAAAACAATTACAATCACAAAAAGGCATTAGATTCATGCAAAAAAGTAATTTTAAAATCTAGGTCCCTAGGGGCACCTGGGTGGCTCAGTAGGTTAAGCCACCAACCCTGAGTTTTGGCTCGGATCATTCATCCCAGGATCCTGAGATCGAGCCCTGCTCCTGTGCTCTATGCTCAACCTGGAATCTGCCCGAGATTCTTTCCCCCTACGTCTCCCTCCTCCTTTACTCCCCCACCTTCACCACTGCTCGCACTCTCTTTCAAATAAATAAAGCCTTTTAAAAAAGCATAGGTTCCTAAATAAATAGAATATTATTATGCTCTTGCAATTGTTTCTTACGCATTTGAATGTATGTTTCTACTGAGTGCAAAAGCTAAGTGACATACTGAATAGAATGATGCTCTGAGGAAATTTTTCTCTTGGTCTGCTAGAAACATTTTTGTCCACAAGTAGAGGTCACTAAGCCCGCAGCATTCATGATTATGCCCCGGGTATGCCTTTTAATTTGTCTTTCTTCCTTTGATTATGAAAGGAAATATGGTAAGGTGCCAACAGACATCACAATCAAATAGAAATAACTTGTTTGCTTTCATAGAAAGAACTCAGTCACTATTCTAATAAGCTTGTAAATGAGAAATTTGTCATTTTGAAATTATTTTTGCTGTAATCATACAATAAATGGCTTTAAAAGTATTATAGAAAAGTGACAGTATTGTAAATATTCCCTTGCTTTTAGAGTAAATATCAAAAGATTTTATCTAAGTACTTGTCATAGAATTTTACTACTTGAGAGTAATATTTACGGAGGATGAATTGTTTATTCATTCATTTATTAAATCAGTCATTGTTTCAAGAGTAAACTTAAAAGCACATACATACTTGATGTGGTGCTAGGTAATATTTAGGATAAAAGAAAGATATAAGAAGCAGGCACAGACTGTATCAGTCTTGTGATATGGTAAGGGAAACAAAAAATATAACTAACTATGCTGGATTAGGTGCCATAATACCACAGTATAACATTGTGGGTGTCAGGAAAGAAAGAGATTAGGTCCAGCTAATGGAGCAGTACCTGCTGAAGGATAGGACAAAATTTCTTTTCTTTTTTTTTTTTTAAAGATTTTATTTATTTATTTGACAGAGAGAGATCACAAGTAGCCTGAGAGGCAGGAAGAGAGAGAGAGGAGGAAGCAGGCTCTCTGCTCCGCAGAGATGCGGGGCTCAATCCCAGGACCCTGGGATCATGACCCGAGCTGAAGGCAGAGGCTTTAACCCACTGAGCCACCCAGGCACCCCAGGAAAAAACTTCTTGATGAAAGTGGCGTTTGAACTTGGCCTGAAAGGTTGTTTTCAACAGGAGAAAACATTTGCATGTCATGTAATGAAGCTTTAGAAATGTGAATGCATTTTCTGGCCACACTGTGGAATCTGATATGAATGAAGTACATGGAGAAGTATAGTGGTGGGCAAATTTGTCCTACAAAAAGAGGATAGATTATTGATAATAATTGATAATAATCAGTGTCTTAAGAAGGAACTTAGGTATTTTTTATATAAACTGCAAGGTACATTAAGGATTTTTGTGATTTTTATGGTCATGTGTAAGCTTTATGGGAAGAGATTGACTGCTGAAAGATTAATCAATAGAGTGTTACAGTACGCCAAATGACAGGTTAAGAATTTTAAAATAGAGCAGTGAAGTAAAAGTCCAACCCCAGGTATGAATATGAAACACTTTTCTGAGCTTGATACATTAGAGTTGGATTATTGGTTTGCAGAGAGGAATGAAGAAATAAAACCTAGAATACAACTCTCATGATTTGACCCTGTATGACTGGAAAAATACAGCTAGAAGGAAGGTGGAATACAGATGTAGAACTGGGGAGATGCTGATGAGTTGGGTTTCAGACTTAATCAATTGAAGATGCAGTAAAGGCATTCCAAATAGAGGCAGCCATAAGTTATTTAGAGATTTAAGTCAGGAGCTCAAAAGAAAGGTCTGAGCCAGAGCTCTAGATTTGAGGCTTAATTGTTAGAATGTTTAAAGTGGCCAAAAGTGTGGTTATGACTTAAGAAGAAAGTAGGAGGAAGAACATTAGGGAACACTTGCACTTGAGAAATAAGATATAAATAAGGAAAACCTAAAGGCAATAAACACAAGGGAATCAAAAAGAATGGGGGAAACAAGAGGACTGCAGTATCCTGGAAACCAAGGAGGAGACTGTGTCTTAGTTAGCTTGGGTTGCCATAGTAAAATCCCACAGACTGGATGCTTAAACAACAGACATTTATTTTCTCACAGTTCTGGAGTCCAGAATTCCCAGATCAGAATGCCAGCATGATTGGTTTCTGGTGAGATCTCTCATCTTGGGTTGCAGATGGCTGCCTTCTAGCTGTGTGCTCGTGTAACTTCTTGTCTGTGCAAGCATGGGGAGAGGGAGAGGAAGAGGGGAAGAGGAGGGAGAGAGAACTATATGGTCTCACTTTTTGTGAGAGCACCAATCCCAGATGAAGGCCCCACTCCGAGGACCTCCTGTAAACCTAATTACCTCCCAAAGTCTCCACATTCTAATAACATTACACCAGGGGTTAGAGCTCAATTTAGGAATTTGGGGGAACACAACCATTCAGTGTATAACAGACTGTTCCAAGAAGATCGAGCTTGGAATCCTTGGTTCCCCAAGGATGGAGACTCTATGGTTATCCTTGAGTGACTTCAGTGTTGTGATGTGGATAGAATTTCTATTAGAATAAGTTGAGTTTGGCATTAAGGGAACTTAAAATTCTAGATAGTATTTAAGGAGAGAGGAGTGATATAAGAGAGGAGAGATTTAAGCTTGTTTGTATCTAAGAAAAGAGGCATGTGTTTATGCTGAGCCACCTGACTCAGACCTGTGCCATTACAATACAGTCATTCGCTGTCAATTGACAACTCTGTGACCAATGAAGCATCAACTCTGAAGAACATGCTGATTATGTTTGATAATGGTTTTCACTTAACTACACGTGTGTTGCTTGACATTAAAAAATAAAAATAAAAATTGGGGCGCCTGGGTGGCTCAGTGGGTTAAGCTGCTGCCTTCGGCTCAGGTCATGATCTCAGGGTCCTGGGGTCGAGTCCCGCATCGGGCTCTCTGCTCAGCAGGGAGCCTGCTTCCTCCTCTCCTCTCTCTGCCTGCCTCTCTGCCTACTTGTGATCTCTCTCTGTCAAATAAATAAATAAATAATCTTAAAAAAATAAAATAAAAAATAAAAATAAAAATAAAAAATTAGGCTGGAAATTTATAGGAATTTTTTTAATATTTTATTTATTGACAGAGAGAGAGAGATCACAAGTAGGCAGAGAGGCAAGCAGAGAGAGAGGAGGAAGCAGGCTCTCTGCTGAGAAGAGAGCCTGATGCGGTGCTTGATCCCAGGACCCTGAGATCATGACCTGAGCCGAAGGCAAAGGCTTAACCCACTGAGCCACCCAGGCGCCCCAATTTATAAGAATTTTAATTAAAATCCAAAAATTAAAAAAGAAAGTAAGAAAATATAACCCTTGTTACTGATTTTATCAGACGTCTGGACTTACAGTGTAGGATTTGAGAAGGGACATATGAAGGAAAGTCTGGAAAGTACCACATGCTTTCCTGGAATGAGTGGGGGAGCTAGAGGATCCGTAGCTGAGAAGTAGCAGTTGTTTGTAGAAGAAAGAAGGATGTTGTGGATCCAGAGACAGACTCAGCTGGGGCTAACACAGGTACCTTTATTCTGCTGTGATTGAAAGGAGCTGGAAATCTTTGGATCTCTCCCTGACAGCTAGTCCTAGTGCTGGAGCCTGCCAGCATGAGGACATTTTATTGGGGGTAAAGACTTAATGCCCCCCACCAAAAAACCAAGCCAAAATGTTTTCACTTCCTGAAAGATAGAACATTGTGCCACCGGAAGCACATTAGCCATCATTTAGAATGAAAATAGAGAAGTCGGTATGTCTGTCACATGTGGAGAAGTTGCTGCTGTGAGGGACCAGCTGCAGAGGCCATGGGCTAGGTGTGGGGAAAGGACGCACAACAGGACAAAGGAGGGATGGACACAACTTGTCCCCCATCAGGTGCTGCAAATTTGCAGTCATCACTATTTTCTTATTTTTTTTTAATCTTTTTAATAATACACTCATTTTGCAAATAACACAGAAGTAGCTCCTTTTGAAACTTGTATTTTATGTTTTCAAGTTCTACACTGAGACCATAAGGTACAGATTATGTTGCAGCTTCAAAGAGAACATAGTTCCTTTTGAATATAGGTCACCTTTTACATTTCTTTCAGATTCAAATAAACTTACATGACTGATCCACATTCAAGCTCCCAAACATAATATTTTATCCTCATATGTTAACAGTACATAGTTTTCAAACTGAATTAAGAATATTCTTTTTTTTTTTAAGAAAAAAAGATTTATTTATTTTAGAGATAGAGAAAAAGAGAAGTGAGGGGCAGAGGGAGAGGAAGAGAAACTTGAGCAGACTGTGCTAAATGGAGAGACCAACCCAGGGTTTGATCTAATGATCCTGAGATCATGACCCTGAGACTATGACCTGAGCCAAAACGAAGAACTGGACACTTAACTGATTGTGCCACTGAAGGGCCCCTGAATTCAGAATATTCTATATGAATATCCAAGAGAGGTCTGTATAACACAATTGTGCAAAGAACCTAAGGCTTGAAAAGCTCAAGCCATTTTTATAAGAGAAAGAGTTGAGACTAAAATCATTGAGGATGTTTGTTTGGATAAAACCATCACTCTAATAGCTGTTTATGCCTGCAACTTCAATAATGTATTTATTCATTCATGTATTCAATAAAATGAATAAGACATGTAGACTGCCCTCAAGAAGTTCATAGTTTATTGATATAACACACCATTATAATAAATTTGAGTGAGTGGGAAGGACAGGAAATGATATAATGTGGTGATTCAGGTGAATGGTAAATTTAGAGCCAGAAATTTATTAGGTTATCTACCCCACTCTATGTAACAGTCACCTGTTAAAGAAACTATTGGAAGACCCATTGGAGACCTGCAGGCTGAACCTGACCATGGATATTCTCAGATCATGGGAACAGAGCCTATAGATTCACTAATTATAACTCGTAAGCTGCAAGTTATAGAAACCAACTTAAGTTAGCCTAAGCAAATTTATTTTCCATTCATATAAAATAAATGGGAAAATGTACCAAAAGAGCATTGTGCAGTGCCTAGCACATAGTCAAATCTCAATAGCTGTTACTAGTGACACTGAAATTTTGAAAATAGGGGATGATGTATGAGAATTTATATACTAGCATAACTCTGCATTACACTATCCTATAAAGAGAGTTTTGAAAACTGGCAGTGTGCATCACCATTATCATTAGTTCATGGCATCTATGCTATGTAGAATGGAAGGGCATGTATCTGCTGAAAGTGGGGACATGCAGGTGTGACTTAGCATGAGATGTGTGTGGGGAAGGACACCCTGTTTGACATGGTTTGGCAACCTGTCCATACTTGGCCATAGCTAAAGAAAGATGAGGTCATTTGCATTCCATCTGTTAGTGTTCAGTGTAAAGTGTTACCTACTCTAAAGGGAAGCAGGCCATGTGAGCAACGTGTTTGTAAAGCTAATTCAAGAGCAAAAAATATTAACAGCTTGCAGAATGAAGAACATAAGAAGAAGAAAGTACCAGTGGATTTGTAAGCTTCAGCTCATGAGAAGAGACCCTTAGGCTCCTTAATTAGAACTCTCTGGCTACAAATTATAGGAGCCAACTTAAGCTAGTCTGAGTGGAAAGGGTTGGACTATTTACAGAAAGAATATAAGGACTACTTTCAAGTATCCCATGGTAACAAGATTTGGAATGCTTCTGGGACACATGGGGTTTGGGCTCCTGAGGAGAAAGCTCTCAGGGTCACCTCCTGTCTCCTCCCTGCCTGCCTCCTTCATCTTCTCCTCATAAATCTGCCTTCTTCATGTCATGGGCCCTCATGGTCCATCCAAAAACAACCATCCCTATGCTCCTGAGTTTACACGCAGTATTTATAGATCCAGCTACCCAAAGAGACCGCTTTCATTCTCTCTACCCATGTTGCTCTACATAACACAGAAACTGACTGGCTAAGCCTGTCTCATGTGTCTACCTCAGTTTAAGGAGGTGAAGGACAATCATCTATCTGTATCATAAGTGATTATTCCAAATTCTAGTAGCTATGCCAATGGAGGGGAAAGAAAATGTCATAGCTCTGACACAGCATTTATTATAAAGGTATGCACTATAGAAACAAACAAATTAAACAACAACAACAACAAAAAAACAAACCCCTGTCTTTACTACTTTTATAAAGAATCCTGACTATAAGATGCTTCTCAGTTGCCTAAAGATGATCAAAAAGGAGGGGGAAAGGTGTTTTATTTTGTTAAAGGAAAATAGGTCATTGGGACATTGTCTTCTGAATGAATTAAAATATGTATAAGGGGGCGCCTGGGTGGCTCAGTGGGTTAAAGCCTCTGCCTTCAGCTCAGGTCATGATCTCAGGGTCTTGGGATTGAGCCCCACATCAGGCTCTCTGCTCAGCGGGGACCCTGCTTCCCTTCCTCTCTCTGCCTGCCTCTCTGCCTACTTGTGATCTCTCTCTCTGTGTCAAATAAATAAATAAAATATTTAAAAATAAATAAATAAAAATAAAATAAAATACATATAAATTAAAGGCCAACAATAAAATATTGCTTATTATTAACATTGGTTATAGAATAGAAGAAGAAAATTATATGACTATAATTTGATTTTGTTTCAAAAGGGTAAACGAGAACTCCTATAATTTAAGACACCTTAAGGATACCTTCTATGCAAATTTTTTTTTCAATATAAATGAGGAGTCCACTGCTAATAAAATTAAGACAAGTCCTAGTGATTCTGCTAAACATGTTGAAAATCAACCCTGTAAAAGAAATCAATAAGAAATATTTTCCTGGGACGCCTGGGTGGCTCAGTTGGTTAAGCATCTGCCTTCGGCTCAGGTCATGATCCCAGGGTCCTGGGATAAATAAAGTCCCTCATCGGCCTCCTTGCTTGACAGGGAGCCTGCTTCCCCCTCTCCCTCTGCTGCTTGCCCTGCTTGTGCTCTCTCTGACAAATAAATAAATAAGATCTTTTAAAAAAGAGAAATATTTTCCTTTCCCTGATTTTTCCAGCTATAAAAATGTATAGTTAGTTTGCTCCTAGTAAGTTCTCTCAAACATTGTGGGAATTAATATCATTTTCCATTTTGCACTGCTTATGTTACCTGGATTAGATGACTATGGGAGGGGGAGTGGGAAAGATTAACCAAGAAAAAAAAATTAAGACATACATGATCAAAAGTAAATAAATAAATAAAATTTAAAAAAAAGAAAAAAAAAGACATACGTGATCAAAGTATAATAGAAGGATTTATGACCAGAGGGCAGGGGTAGCAGTGAAGAAACGGAAGGATGGATCTATGTCACTAGCCAGCTCCGTGACTTTAGCCATTGATTCTGTCAGTGTCTTATTGCAAATTTTAGTATTTCAAGCAATTTTAGTTAAGTTTTCATAATTCAGTCCTTTGCTTAAAAAAAAATATGGAGGGCTTACTACTTTACAAACTGTGGACAATTTACCGGTGAAAAAATATTGAATGATCTATAATCCCACAGAATTTTGAATTGAGAAGAGGACACCAGCAAGAGCCCTGACAACAATGTGGCAGTGTAGTCCTAGGACAGAAAGGATGGATAGCATGTTCAGGAGACATAACAGAAGGGGCCTCCAGTGTAGACCATGGATGGAGTCAGGCAGGGATCTAAGATAGCTAAGAATAATGGCTGCCATTAGCTAGACCAAGCAGTGGGTTAAGGTTGGGGAAGGTACAGGGAAAATGTTTAAGGCAGAGAAAGATGTAGAGGCAAGAGATACTGTAGCATAGTTGGGGGCGGGTGGGGGGCAGGATGGGGGTGTTTCCAATAGGGCTGACAGTAACTCTTCTTACAAAAAATATTTAGCTCTGAATGTTTAAAGTCAAAAGTTACTCCAGAGCTGATCCTAGTATAAAATCACTTTTGCTCTGATAGTATGGTTTCAAGACTTGATACATACCTTTTAAGTTTGGTAAAAGAACCACTAATGACTCATTCACTCAACAGATGATTTTTCAAGTGCCTAGTATGTGCCTAGTACTGGAACAGTGCAGGAAATAGAGTGGTGAGCAAAACAGATCCAGCCCCTGCCTTTATGGAGGTGAAAATCTAGCCAGGAAACCAGACATGGAACAGGTAAATACAAGTGTAGTTAGTGTTTTTAAGACTAAATACAAAGAGTTATGGAGTGTCATTAGAGGGATCTAACCAGTCGCAGTGCAGGGAGCCTGGCCATGTTCCAGGAAGCAGCATTATTTAAATAAGACTTCTGAAGCAGAGAAGGGGTTAGCTAGGGATGGCAGGAGGGGACTAATGGAGTAGAACAGTCAAGGAATCAGAATGTAAAGGCACTGTGCAGAAAAAATACTCAAGGCTAAAGGAAATGAAGCAATTCCAGGAGGCCCGCAGACAAGAAAGAATGAAAAGTATGATGAGAAGAAACTGGACCAGTCAGCTATGACCAGATAGGGTCTAGTTTGAGGGCTTTGGAGCTTGGATCTTACCATCTGAACCATGAAAATCCACTAAGGTCATCCGGCCATCCGTGAGCTACGAGTTTTATAATTGGCACTCCAGCCTCAGCACGGAGGAGTGCTGGGGACCAAGATTCAAGACCCTGGACTTGGGGAGTAGGCTCCAGGTGGGAGACTATAGTGGCCTGACCCAGGGCTTGGGCAGGTGGTGGTGAAAAGAGAGATCTCAGATAAATAATTAATAAATAAGGCAAAAAGTGAGGTTGCTCACAAAATTCCCTTTTAAGACCTATAAAATAAACAGAGATATGCAGTCACCTCAGGATGGTTTGGCTCCAAAGCCTATAACATTTAACTGTTACCAGACTAAATGTGTTAGCACATCTATACCATGATTGATCTATAAGAGTGGGGGTTGATCAGACATTAAAGCAAAGAAGAACAGTCACTAAAACAAACATTAGAAATGGTCATAGACCTCTGTGATGTGGAGATGGGTGAAGGCGCTGAAGACCCATGGGCTCTTTGAAAATTTAAGTCCCAACGACAAGAGGATCCCTAGAATTAATAGAGTGAAATAAGCTGTCTTAGCTCAATGCTATCAAATGTTTAATTATTAAAGTGTGTAAGGCTGTTCTCAGCCTTTCTGATCCAGAAGTTCATAACTCATATGTTATTTACTACACATATGTATTTCCTTTATTCTACAGGAAGAATCCTAGTTTCCAAGGAAACAGGAGATGGTAAGATTGAAATGTCTCAGAGGTAGATAATTATGTTATTCCACAGTAGCCATTCAAGTGTCTTAGGATAACTACTAATACTACCACAACCAATTAATTACTCAAAAAAATGTTAAATATGGTAGTTCACATCTGATCTTCTCATCCTTCCCTTTTAAACTAATTTTACTGTATCTACATTATCTGAGTATATAGTCATTACATACTATATGTTCTCCCCTTTTTTTTTTACTTTTAATTTTTTATTTTTTATAAACATATATTTTTATCCCCAGGGGTACAGGTCTGTGAATCACCAGGTTTACACACTTCACAGCACTCACCAAAGCACATACCCTCCCCAATGTCCATAATCCCACCCCCTTCTCCCCAACCCCCTCCCCCCAGCAACCCTCAGTTTGTTTTGTGAGATTAAGAGTTACTTATGGTTTGTCTCCCTCCCAATCCCATCTTGTTTCATTGATTCTTCTCGTACCCACTTAAGCCCCCATGTTGCTATGCAGCCATCAAAAGAAATGTTCTCCCTTTTAACCTTCATTTAATTTTAGTCCTACAATAAAGGATGGGTTTTTTGTTTATTTTTAAAATTTTTATTTTTTTATTTGACAGAGAGAGATCACAAGTAGGCAGAGAGGCAGGCAGAGAGAGAGGGGGAAGCAGGCTCCGCCTGAGCAGAGAGCCCGATGTGGGGCTCGATCCCAGGATCCTGAGATCATGACCTGAGCTGAAGACAGAGGCTTAACCCATTGACCCACCCAGGCGCCCCAAGGATGGGTTTAATACTTAACTTCCAGTCTTCATGATGATGTCTTCCTAGTTATTTTGGTAGTCTGAAGCCCATAAACTTAGCCCAGAATAGATTTTTTGGGGATTTAATCACAGGAACAATAGTCACTCAGTTTTTGCTTCTTGAAAACAGTTCATCTACAGCCTTTATGTCAAATATTGGTTTTGCTGGCTATAAAATTTAGGGAGCACATTTTGTTTTCAATTTGCCTTTCTAGTTACAGCTAACATAGAGATCTATTGCCCCAAATTCTGATGATTATCTATTTTCCCTTATAAAACACCTGCAAGTTTTTTCCTAGACATCCAAAATAAAATATTTCCATTTCCTATGAAGTCTGCTTGTTTTACTAGAACATGTCTTCATATTGGTTTTCCTCTGTCAGTACTTTCAATGTGTAGTTACAGGTCTTTTTTTTACAATTTCAGGAAAATTTTCTTGAGCTATATATAATCTTCAGTATTCATTTCCTTGCTTTTTTTTCCCTTCAAACATTTCTAATATCTGTATATTGAAACTTTTTTGGCCAACTTCAATATGTACATTTTCTTTCTAATCTTTTTTATTCTTTCATTTTGTATTCTTTTTTATTGAAGCATAGTTACATAATTATATCACTATTCATAGATTTTTTTTAAAGATTTTATTTATTTATCTGTTAGAGAGAGAGAGCATGTGAGCACAGGCAGACAGAGTGGTAGGCAGAGGCAGAGGGAGAAGCAGGCTCCCTGCTGAGCAAGGAGCCTGATGAGGGACTCGATCCCAGGACGCTGGGATCATGACCTGAGCCAAAGGCAGCCGCTTAACCAACTGAGCCATCCAGGCATCCCAACTATGTGTAGATTTTAATGGCAGTTTGATTAACTTAGAAAATTTCATGATATACCCCATTAACGCATCTGCAGTCAAAATAAAAAGCATTGTCTTCACCATAGAAGTTTCCCTCATTCTTTTCTAATCTCTTCCACTTTCCATTCAGAGACAACCACTACTGTGATTTCAATCCCCATAGATTAATTTGCCTGTTCTTGAATTTCAAAATATTGAAATCATATAGTAGATTTCTCTTATATCGCCATTCCTCATGTTGTGTGAAAGACATTGGTCCACATTCTTGCATGGATCAACAGTTTATTCCTTTTAATTGCTGATTAATATTATGTTGTATAAATATACTAAAATTTGTTTCATCTAATGTGCTAATGGGCATTTAGTTTGTTTCCAACTCTCACTATCATACATAGAGCTACAATCAACATATATATACTAGTTTTTATGAACATATATTTTCATTCTTCGTACGTATATGCCTAGAATTGGAATTGCTGGATGATAAGGCAGCTGCATATTTAATTTACAAGAAACTGCCAAAGAGATTTTGCCATTTCATACTCCTACAAAGAGTGTATGAGATCCATTTGGTGTTGATAATATTTCACATTTTAGTCATTCTAATGAGTACGTCATAGAATTTAATTATAGTTTCAAATTGCATTTTCCTGATGACTAATGACCTCAAAATTCTTTTCATGTACTTTTTGATCATTTATATGTCCTCTTTTATGAAATATCTATCCAAATTCTTGCCTATTTTTTACTGGGTCATTTGTATTTTAGTATTTATTTTTAGGGCTTCTTTTTATAATCTGGATATGAGATTTTGCCAGATACATGTATTATAGTATTTTCTCAATCTGTGACTTGACTTTTCATTTTCTTAGTGGTATCTTTTGATGAGCAGAAGTTTTTAATTTTAATGAAGTTCAATTTATCATTTCTTTTATGGTTAGTGCTTTTTGTGTTCAGTTTAAAAAATTTTGCCTACTCTAGGTCCTCAGAATTTTCTTCTAGGACCTTTATAATTTATAATTCATAATTAGGACCTTTATAATTTTGACTTTTACATTTAGTACTGTAATACTTTTAAAATACATGGTGTAAGGAATAGGTCAAGGTTCTTTTAACTTTTTTAAAATAGAAATTGTTTTGCCAGCTTAATTTTTTTAAATTTATTTTTTTATTAATTAATTTATTTTCAGAAAAACAGTATTCATTATATTTTCACCACACCCAGTGCTCCATGCAATCCGTGCCCTCTATAATACCCACCACCTGGTACCCCAACCTCCCACCGCCCCCCCCGCCACTTCAAACCCCTCAGATTGTTTTTCAGAGTCCATAGTCTCTCATGATTCACCTCCCCTTCCAATTTACCCCAACTCCCTTCTCCTCTCTAACACCCCTTGTCCTCCATGATATTTGTTATGCTCCACAAATAAGTGAAACCATATGATAATTGACTCTCTCTGCTTGACTTATTTCACTCAGCATAATCTCTTCCAGTCCCGTCCATGTTGCTACAAAAGTTGGGTATTTGTCCTTTCTGATGGGGGCATAATACTCCATAGTGTATATAGACCACATCTTCCTTATCCATTCATCCGTTAAAGGGCATCTTGGTTCTTTCCATAGTTTGGCGACCGTGATCATTGCTGCTATAAACATTGGGGTACAGATGGCCCTTCTTTTCACTTCATCTGTATCTTTGGGGTAAATACCCAGGAGTGCAATTGCAGGGTCATAGGGAAGTTCTATTTTTAATTTCTTGAGGAATCTCCACACTGTTCTCCAAAGAGACTGCACCAACTTGCATTCCCACCAGCAGTGGAAGAGGGTTGCCCTTTCTCCACATCCTCTCCAACACATGTTGTTTCCTGTCTTGTTAATTTTGGCCATTCTAACTGGTATAAAGTGATATCTTAATGTGGTTTTAATTTGAATCTCCCTGAGGGCTAGTGATGATGAACATTTTTTCATGTGTCTGCTAGCCATTTGTATGTCTTGATTGGAGAAGTGTCTGTTCATATCTTCTGCCCAGCTTAATTTTTGAAAAGACTTTCCTTCCCTCATTAAATGACATTGGTGTTTTAGTCCCAGTTATGGACTCTCTATTCTGTTCTATTGATATATTTGCCTATCTTTACGAAAATACCACACTGTTTTCTATTCCTAAATCTTATATTGTCTTAAAATTAAGTAATATAACTACTCCAGCATTATTACTGTTTTGGCCATTCTGGGTCTGGACATCATTACCATTACTCAAAATTTCATCATTGTACATGACATTACATCCAGGGTTTTTCATAATTTAGCTTTATCAGGTTGGGGATACTCCTATATACCCTCGGTTTGCTGAGAAATCTATCATAAACTGGAATTGAATTTTGTCAAAATCTTTTTATCTGCATCAGTTGAAATATCCGATTTTTTTTCTACTTTACTCTGTTAACATGGGGGAGTAAACTGAATTATTATTGAATACTAATCCATTCCTGGATTTTCTAAAATAAATTCTCCTTGGTTCTCTTCTATATTGGTTAGCCGAAATAGAGTCTACCTTGTCTGACACTGGTGTAGCTAATAGCTTTTAGTTTTGGTTAATGTTTGCTTGTTATACATTTTCCATCCTTTGTTTTTCAGCTTTTTTGTTCCTTATGTTTAAAGAATATCTCTCATAAGCTGCACATGGTTAGATTTAGATTTTGTCTCTTAATCATTTTGATAATACTTATATTTGAATTAGAATATTTAGCTAACTTCAGTTGGCCTAATTGCTGGCATAATCATATTTATATCTACTTAATTTCTGCTTGTCTCGGTGGAATGATTACTTCCATTTATGTTTATTCTCCTTTTGTTTTTCTCTTCTTTCTTACCTTCTTTAGATTAATACAGCATTTTAATACTCAATTTTCCCATCTACTAATTTGTTAGCTTAACATTTTTTTAATTATTCTTTTTATGGTTACCCTAGAGAGTAAAATAAGGATTTCCTGACTTTTGTAATCTTAAATAAATTAGTAGTTTAACACTTCCCAAACAAAGCCAGGATCTTAAAATACTTTAATTGCATTTGCTTTGTGTCAACTTTTGTGCTTTTCTGTTGTGCATTTTAATTCTGCACACATTTTACATCTCATATTACATGACTATTACTTTTTTGCACAATCGATACATGCTGGTATATTCCTGATATGTACACCCTTCGGTGATTTACTGAGATGATTTGAGTGTGTATTTTAGTTTTGTAAAGTTTATTCTGCTTCAGCTGGCACATCCTTTTACTAGGGTACAGCTCTCCAGGGGTCCTGTGGGTCCCCACTCTTTCCATAGGCTCCACATTATTTAAATGCCTTTAACTTCAAATGTGATTCCTCAGTGCTGTGAGACTTCCAGAAACTTCATTCTGATTTCCTGCAGCTTTCTACTTAGCTTTGTATCCTGTGCTTTGTGCAGCCTGAGATTTGTACAGTTTTCATGAGGGAACCTCCTAAGTGTTAGTCTCTTTGTGTGTGTGTGTGTGTGTGTGTGTGAGAGAGAGAGAGAGAGAGAGAGAGAGAGAGATTGAGACCTCCTTCCAGAATCTTGGCTCCTCAAGTTTTTGTTGCCTTGGAAGACTTGAAATCAGTTTTTATGTCTATAGGCCTATGCATTTATAAGGTTTTTCTTGCTGCTTTCCCTCTTTGTTAAGATCCTCTGCCTGCATGCTCAGTCTGTTTTTCCTGAACCAAGAATCATCAAGTGTTCCCAGAGCAAAATAGTTTGAAGATTATCCACTTACTTTTCTGAAGTTCTCTTCTTTCTGACTTGGATTTCTGACTTGGTACGTTGGATTCTGGTTGCCATGACAGTTTTCAATGTCTGTAAATGAGTTTTAAAAATATTGAATCTGCTTTTTCTAGTTGTTCTCAGTGAGAGAGTTGTTTTACCCCAAGGTATTACATATTAGCTGGAAGCCAATGTCCTCTTATACCAATTTTAGTATCTCCCCCTCTCATTTTTTCAGTAAGCTACAATATCATTATAATTGCTTTTAGGGCTATGGGGACTATACATCTAATACAAGGAAATCACAAGATAATTGCTATTTGATTCTTTTTCAGGTTTGATGGGTGGTGACATGAAGATATTAATGCCTCTGCTTAAAGAGAAAGGGTAGCATAAAATAAACTTTAATAGAAACTTACCTAATACTGTGAATGCCATAGACAAGAATATCAGAAGCCTCACACAATTCTAGATTTAAGTGACCTAAGTCCTTTTTGTTATCATTACTTCAATTTTAAGCTTCTTACCAAAGTAATTATTTCTTTTTTTTTTTTTTCAATTTTTTAAATATTTTGTCAAGGGGTAGGCAAATAGTTGACTGACAATCCTGGTCTTTTTAGCAAATCAAATATATAACAAGAATTCATCATTTTTTTAAAAAGATTTATTTATTTATTTTAGAGAGTGGGGAAAGACAAAGGGAGAGAGAATCTTAAGCAGACTCTGTGCTAAGCAATGAGAGCAATTCAGGGCTTAATTTCACCCTGAGATCACTCACAACCCTGAGCTATAATCAATAGTCAGATGCTTAACTGACTGTACCAGGCGGGTGCCCCAAGGAGTCATCATTTTTAATTGATCAAAATTAAACTGAACTTGAAATTATGATTAATGAATCACAAGTTATTTATTATTTGAGAGAGAGAGAGAGCATAAGCAGGAGGGGCAGTGGGAGAGGGAGGGAGAGAGAGAGAGAATTTCAAGCACACTTCTCAATGAGTGTGGAGCCCTTCTTGGGACTCAATCTCATGACCCTGAGATCATGACCTGAGCTGAAATCAAGAATCAGATGCTCAACTGACTGAGCCACCCAGGCACCCCCATGAATCACAAGTTATGATGAGTTATCAGCAACTATTTTCTGTTTTCTAAACACCTGCATTAATTTGCCATGATCACTTAATTTCTATGCCATATATAACATGTTTGGCAAACGTGATTTTTTCATATTTTATTTAGATATTTGTCAAATGCTAGAGATACAAGAAACTTAACATGATTCATGTTCAAATTGAGATAAGCACATATGTAAAAGTACAAAATATACAAAAACTTTATGGATTCTATGATTTAGGTCAATTTAGGTAACTGAGACCCCCCCCATCTGTATTCACAGAGATACATAAAATTAATGGTTTGTATCACTGTGGACTATAATTAACTTCATAAGAAGAGTCTTCAGTTAAATGAATATTAGTTCTGAGAGAAATTTGAGATAATCTAGTTTTCCAATTTTTAACTGATATTTCCCCCCCCCCCCGTTTTTTTTAAATTCAGGTATAAGTGACATATAAACTATTAGTTTTAAGTGTACCATATAATGATTTGATATTTGGGCACATTGTGAAATGATCACCATAATAAGTCTAGTTAGCATCTATCACCACACAAAGTCACAAAAGTTGTGTGTGTGCTTCTTTTTGTTTTTTTGTTTTTGTTTTTGTCATGGGATAGGAACTTTTGATTTATTCTCTTGGCAACTTTAAATTACACATTACAATATTATACTGGTTTTCATAAAGGTATTAGTTTGAATTTCCAAATTCTATACTTTTTATTTGATATTGTTCTTTAGTAGCTCATATTTTAATATGTATTTGTAGAGTTTTTATTTCAACCCTTTTTTTCAGCAAAAGAAATTATATTCACAGATCCTAGGCAATGCCATAGTTTATTGGGGTAAAGCTATGAGGAGAAGGAATTTTACTCCCAAATTATATTATTATAAACTTTTTTAGAATAATATTTATTTATTGTGCTTATTTTTCATATTTAAAAAAGTGATAAATATTTATTGTAGTCAATTGGGAAAATATAGGAAAGCACAAATTATCTATAATTCTATGAATACACAGAAGTAAAACCACGATTACCATTTTTTTGGTATATCCTCATTTTTACGCACACATATAAATACATACATGTTATTTTTACTTATTATTTGTAAACTTGATTTTCAGTGGGGATTTTATGACATTCAATATTTAATATTAAAATTAATTTAGGAATTAGTTATAAAAACAATTAGCGTTTTTGATATTCCTGAAACTACCAAAGTGATGAAGAAATTCAGAAGTATTTCTGGTTTATTTTCCTATTAGGATTATTTCTCCATTCTGTTTTGGTTTTTTCAGTCATTCATTCATTTACTCTAAGTGGGTGCCCATATGTATTTTCACGTCCTCCACCAAAGTCCCTGGTTATGCATTTTGTCATAAGATGACTTTTAAATCACTCCCTTCATTCTTAAAAGTGATCATTCTTTGCATGAGAGATTATATGGTTTCCTTTTATTTCCAAAAGTTGGGGCAGGAAAAAAGGGAGATAAGAAGCACACAATGGTAAACCTGATATAGAATCTGCCCTTCAGAAACTATGGCCTATCAAATGTAGGAGATAAGAATTAACATCAATAACTTATATAATACAAAGTGAAAAGGATCACGGGGGAGATGCAAAGAAATAATATACATTGTAATGTGTTCAAAAACTTGATAAATATGTTTGAATGCTAAAGGAAATATGTACAAAATCTTGTGAAGAGTAAAGAAATTTCAGGAATGTATATAAAAGAACAAAAACTTTTTTTTATCAGGGAGTTACTGAAGTGATAAGGAGAGTGAGACTAGAATACCAGAGAGAGGAGAACCAAGAAGTGAACCAGTGATCTGCAGCTGCTTTTCTCAGGGAGCATCTGCCAACTCCAGGCCGCACTGAGGGAATAGTATCCAGGCATGACCCAAGCTGAGTATCCAGTCATGGCCCAAGCAG
The DNA here is from genome assembly GCF_964662115.1 of Mustela nivalis. Taxonomy (NCBI): domain Eukaryota; kingdom Metazoa; phylum Chordata; class Mammalia; order Carnivora; family Mustelidae; genus Mustela; species Mustela nivalis. The sequence continues at coordinate 55,830,161 of NC_139024.1, read as the reverse complement.
AGTCAGTGGAGGGAGGAGAGAAAGCAGAAGAGATGCTGTGGCCATCAGACTGAAGTGCTAAGAAGAGAGAGAGAGAGAGAGAGGCTTCAACACATGTCTAGCTTCTCTCTCAAAACATTTGCAATTGCCTGCAATTGAGCAGATCAGAAGGGTTAAAAGATAAACTAAACACTTCTGACATAGAGTGGTATTTTCATGGAGTCTTTCAATAAAGGAGACAGACCCACCTTTGGGGGGAATAAAAAAACAGAAATGCCTTTAGCAACCACTTGATGCTGGACTGACAAAATTGGAGACTCAGAGGCACTCAGTCTTAGGGTCAGGGCTCCCCATCATTTGCCTAATTTTGAAGTTGTGTGGGTCAGGAAGCCAAAAATCTAAGCTGAAAATCGTTGAAAAGCTGGCCAGAAGCTCCCATAGCCTCTTAATGCTGAGGTGATAAACACCCACCAGATGAGGTGTACTAGTGCACAGTCAGATGCTCTGTTGAAAGTCCTGAAGGGATATACCATAGAGTAGACCAGTTCCTGTCCCAATTATAAAATAACTTTGACTCAGCTCAGTTCTGGATTAGATTAAGATAATCTGTCCTCTTCTGCTTAACAGATAAGGTGGTAAAGCAACTCTAGCACAGATAATACCATCTACCATGTACTGCCTCTACAGAATCTTATTTTATATGTGTATGTGTGCTTTTGAATGTGTGTGTGTGTGTGTGTGTGTGTGTGTGTGTGTGTGCTTTATGTGTTTAAGTGTGAAGGTATCATAGGTTTAGGCATGGAAAAGTTCAGATAATATTACAAAAAGTCAAGGGAAACAATTAGACAATGGAAGCAGAGCCACAGGTGATACACTGATCGCTGTTGGAGGGTGTTAGAAAACCAAATCATTATTCTGAACATTTCTAAAGAAAAGAAAAGAATCACCCATTTGTCTTGTGTTTTCTGTTTGAACTCTACATCAAAGGAACTAAGTATCTGATGAGGGGAAATTCTACTTTAGAAAAGAAATCTAACTGACAAATACAGAAAGGATGATAGAATCGTAATAATGCCATTTTGCAGTTTTGTAATAAAATGATCTCCATAATGATCATCAGTGACTGCTAAAACTATTAGATGAAAGGCTGATGGGAAGTTTTGTAACATATGCATTAGGCTGATCATACCTGAACCTACTGATCAATCTTAATGTGATTAATAGACACCCCAATTTATGTGCCTTTTGGTCTGGTATGATAGGGAGCAAACACTATCTCCTATATGTTATACTCCTTGCACAATCATGAATCTGATCAAGCCCTCAGAACTAACTATCATTTCATAGGCAATATAGGTGGCAGAGGAACATATTTTACTCAACCAGTAAACCAGAGGAACATTTTACTCAACTAGTAAAATCTATAATCTGGGAAACAATCAGTATTTTTTCAACAAATAAATAGTCATCAAAAAAGGAGAAGGGAACATCTATAGATTAAAAAAGGCTTAAGAGAGTCACCAACAAAATGCACTACGCAGATCTTGTTTGGATGCTGATTTGAAAAGCAAAAGTAAAATAAAAATATATGAGATAATCAGGGAAATCCAAATAGTGACTTTAATAGTAAACATTTAATATCAAATATTAAAGAATTACTATGAATGTATTTTAGATGTAATAATATTATTATTTTTCTTTTTATTATAAAAATGTGCACTTATATTATAGGCCTAGATACTGAATTACTTATGGATGAAAACATAATGATTTAACTTTTCTTTAAATAAATGTCAGTATAGACAGAACAAGATTCACATATATATTATTATTGAAGCTGAATAGGGATATGGTGTTCATTTTAGTATTTTCTTCATGTTTTTATATTTTTGAAAATTTTCATAATAAAAGCCTTTTTTTTTAAAAAAAAAAGATGTCTGAAAAACAAATAGAAACAATAATATGAATTCTCACATACTAGTCTAAATTGGGCAAGCACTTGGTAGAGCAATTTGGCCATATATAAGAAAGATGAACGTACCCTCACAACAATCCACCAACTCTACTTCTAAGTCCATAACTTAGGAAAACTCTCCCATATATGTGTATAGGAGACATAATCTAGAATGTTTACTGCGCATTGCTTAAAATAGCAAAATGTAGGAAACAACCTAAGTGGACATCAGTAGAATTGAGCATATTTTTGGTAGTGTGGTATGTATTCAGTTTAATTTAAGCAACTGAATTAGAACTGTTCTTGGAACACTACTCAAAAACTAATAATGTATTGTCTGGTGAATAACATAACACACACACACACACACACACACACACACACACACACACACAGAATTAGAACTGTACCTATTAATGTAATACAAAATGGGAAAAAATGGGCAAATTACTGAATGGAAATAGTGTGATGCCATGTCAATAAAATCTAATAACATGGTAAACACTACCATATATTATTTATTAACACATATGAATATATGTTGTAAAACTATTAAATTCTGCCAAGCGGTGATTCATATACCAAGTTTTCCCTGGGAAAGGCTAGATTAGTATTAAGAATAATATACAGAGGGCTTCAAATATGTTCTTAATGTTTTCAAAAGAAAGAAAACCTTATATAAGGAAAAAATGTTCATATTTGGCAAATCTATAATAATTAAATTGAATTTTATTAGGTCATTTTCTATAAGCTCTTATTAGCTTAGAAATCTTTATAATTAAAATTCTCTTTAAAGAACAGTATTTACACCTCTCTGGAGAAACTGCATTGTGTGTTTATATAAAGAACATTATTGTACAGTATTAGATATCCATGTACTAAAATGAAGAGTAGAAGAAATTACCATTTACAGAGGGCTTTCATATACAATCAGAGCTCCACTCTCCTCTCTGACGAACAAATATTTAGAAATAAATATTTAAATTCAGATAAGAAAAAAAATGCATTTGGCTTTGGAAAACAATCAGAGGCATAAATTATCCTATATTTATCTATAACCACTACAAATAAAAGGTAGACTACACTCTGCTAAAATGGTCTTGAATGGTTGCTGCCAATCTTTATGATTACTTTGGACAGCTGCCACATTATTATTTCCATGGTAAACTGACCATCTGGAATTGTATAGACTGCTTCTCTGCTAAAAGTAGACTCACCACCAAACCCCTCACAGAAACGCAACTGCAGACAGATGGTTAACCTGCTCTGTCCCTAGCTTTCACCCGCTCCTGCCACATCCATTCAGTGTCACTAGTGTTCCCCACCCCACCCCACAAACACCATCCTCCACAATCTGAAGAGAGTTTATTTTTTAGTAGAAATTATTGAAATTCTTAAATACATTCTGAAGTACAATGAAGTAAACTTTGAGATACTCTGGATTAGTCTACTTTAAATCTCACTGAGATTTAAAATATCTGGGTCTTTTGTCTGTGCTTTTGTTCCTCCATCCTTCAGAGAAAGGGTTTTAATAGTGATACCTTAAGCTGCAATAACATTTTGCTACTTAGAATCATTTTCACATTTATTCTTTCAACAACCCGTTATGGATGAGAAAACTGAATCTGAGAGGGGCAGATACACAGTTGGAGAGTGCCTGGTTTCCTGGGCCTTTATCCAGCCATCCTACTTCTGCACTACCGTGAGTGAAACCTGTTTGTAACAACTTCTCAAGTTCATGTGAAGAATAATTCCTTGAACAGAAACTGACATATGAATGAACTACTGTAAGGAAAATAACACATTATGGGGCGCCTGGGTGGCTCAGTCATTAAGCATCTGCCTTTGGCTCAGGTCATGATCCCAGGGTCCTGGGATCGAGCTCCACATCAGACTCCCCGCTCAGTGGGAAGCCTGCTTCTCCCTCTCCCACTCCCCCTGCTTGTGTTCCCTCTCTCACTGTGTTTCTCTCTGTCAAATAAATAAAATCTTAAAAAACAAAAAGAAAGAAAATAACACATTAAAACAAAGTTATATGGGACTAAGTACACCCAAAGAGAGAAGGTCTCTTTTACAAAGGACAGTTGAACAATTGGACAATTGAACAATCGGACAATGAGAACAGATGGGAGAAACTTGTAATAAGCAGTGACTCTATAGGAAGAGCAGAGGAGAAGAGAAGAGGAGAAGGAAGGAAGAAAGGAAAAAAAAAAAAAAGAAAAGGAGGATGAAAGAAAAATAGAAAGAAAAGAGAAAGGAAAAAAGAGCAAAAGAAAAGAAAAAAAACTGCACTTTCAGAAGAAATTGAAGAGGAATCTTTCTTACTAAATTTCTGGGGTTTCTTTAAATCCATGGTTTCTGCCAAAAGATTCAAGCACAGATTTGGGACTTATATTTGACAAGTCTCCATATGCTGCATTTTCCCTCCAAGCTTTTACTCCGGCTTGCCGAATCTGGTTGGTTGAGTATGTGGTTTTACAGTTGCTAAAAATACCCTCAAGTCAAGTTCCTCTCAGTTTCTGTGCAGTGATAAAATGGACACTCTCGCATTAGATTTTTCAAGGCTCTGGCCTCTAACCTTTAATCCACCACCCCTTCCATAAAAGTAAGATCTGTAGGCATAGGGCACGTACATTTCACTTCAACACAAAGAGAGTCAGAGACCGAAGAAAATGGCTCTATGAAGGAAATGTTGTAATTTTTTCAACGATTTCAATCCATAGTGAATTAAGGTGGCTTTGGGATTGCTGGAAGGTACTGTGTGGAGTTTGGCTGTCAATATGACTGCCACTTCTAAAGGAACCACAGAACTGTCCACAAACTGCCTCAGTTAATTCCAAGTCTGTGCCAGAGGCCGCAGATTTCCCTCCCGCGTCCCTGGGAGACGGAAGGGCTATTGTCCAGGCATGCCACACTCTGTGCACCTATGCGAATGTCAGCATGTCAAGTCTCGGAGCTGTCAAGGTGTTTCCCTGTGGTTTTTAGCATCATCATACACCCAGCAGACAAGACCAGCTACATCATTTGCATGGCCCGGTACAAAAAGAAAACATGAGGCCCTTGGTTGAACATACAGAGGGAAATGTTACAGAGACTATTATATAAAGCCTTTTCTCCTGTCGTCTCTCTCTCAACCTGTCTTTGTGGTTTTTTTGTTTGCCATTTATTGTCGCACTCCCATGCAGGGTGTGGGGGAGGAGATTTGGGGGACAAGTGTGTACTCTACCAAGTGTTGCAGCCCTCACTCAGCGACTCCATGCTGGTGCAAACTTCAGGCCGCCAGATTCCCACCCATCCAGTCCCTGGCCTAACACTACAGGGAAATGGAACCAAACATCTCCCCGCACCCCTCCCCCCTACCCTAGCCCCTGGCAGACCGGTGATCTTCAAGGGAATTACGACCACAGCAGGTGGACTAGAAGGTGCCTGCACAGAGGATGGATGAAAGGCTCACTCCTGTGGTGTTGCCTGTCAAACGCACTGTGGCCCTGCTAGTCCAGGGAGGGGAAGACCATCACTGCCTGAGGTGCTCCACAGCACGTGCACTTGACCCTGATTTGATCTTCCTGCTCTCATGCCCAGAGCCCCTGCCACTGGTGGAAAGTGACGGTGATCCCTGGGCAGGTCAAGGTAGTGAAGCCTCCGAGGGTCCCGGGGGTACCAGGGAAGCCAGGGAGGCAGGACCCTGGGTAAGCCTGAGCCTCCAAGCCCTGAGTGCATGCTCCATTTCCCCAACAAACATCACTGACAAAACACAAATTAAGTGATACAAGGATTACAGTTTTCAAAATGATGACTGTAGACCACTAAATCCCAAGTGCAGGGGCCTTCTGATGAGGAACAAGTGGTGCATCTGTACTGGCCAGAGGGCCCTGAGCCAGCCTGGGTGGGGTCCTGGCTTTCCAGCACCCTGGGACCAGGCCATATGCAGATATTATCTACAGGTAGAATTAACTGGGGAATTCAAGGGACGCCGGCAGTTTAGCAAGGGAAAGACAAATGCCTTGAGTATATTTTCTGCCTTTCTTCCTGAGAAATGAAGTTGTCCTATTATTTTGTAGGTTAAGTATTCTTTCTTACTGATAACTTCATTTATATAGTGAAGCATCATACTTTTATCCCTTGTCATCTACTTGCTGGTATTTTCATTGTTGTCATCATTTTTGTGATTTCAGGTGGCCCTACTGAATGTCAGGGACAAATTACTTCAGCAAGGTTAATAGCAAACATTATCTTTTTTGTCTGTTTTTTAAAATAAATGGATCATTACAGTAGGAATGAAGTTACAACAAGGTGTTTCAAGTTTTTATCTCTGGGTGAGGATTTCAAATTATTCTGGGACTTTGAAATGATTTATTGAATGACCCAAACTTGGCAGGCATACACATAGAGATTAATTTTATTTTTCTCTTTTACCTTCAATTGTGCTATGGAAGACTTTTTTCCCACCTTCTACTTTCAGATGAGATTCCTTGAATTCAGAAATTCTAGTGTATTCTTGTTTCAAACCTCAAATTCACATCTCTCCTTTCTCGCACGTGCCAGGCCTCAGTCTGGAAGATGTGGAATGGGAGGGGGCGTGGTCTTCTCCTGCAATATCGCTGGCTCCTCCCTCTTCTGTTTCCCCTCTTGTGTCCACTTTAGTGGGAAAAAAAGATAGGAAACATAGCCAAAGACTTTGACTTGACTGTGACTGTTGTGGTCCTCTTCTGATTAACACTGGATAGTTGTCACCAGAATCTGGGGGTAGGTGCTCAATGCTGATACTTAGGGAATATTTGTGGGCTTTTAGGGATCCCTAGAGGGGACTTCATCTCTGAGATTTCCTTCAGATTGAGATTCCCCCGATTCAACCAACCTCATCCATCCACCCAGAGTCCACCCACTGATGGTTCACCTTTAGCCTCTTGTTCCTGAAATTCTTTTCTGTGATTGGCAGCTGTCTTATGTGGAGTGGCAACAAGATGGCTTTTTCCCACTACCTTCTGAAGTGCTGCTTAATTCGTGGGAAACCCACTTATCCTCACTCCAACAAATAATGGTAAAAAGCCAGCTGCCCGTGTTTGCCTGTTAGCCTTGCCATGACCATTCAATGCTCTTCTCCCCTTATCAGATCATCCTATGTGCTGTATAAGGAGACCTTTAGCCAGGGAATCAGATGGCATTCTCCCCAAGTGGCAGATTCCTCCAGTCTCTCGCCACTCCCCCTCTCTCTACCATCAGATACACTCTGTCTGCGAGGGCCAAGAGATAAATGGAACTTTATAGGAAGTGACAACAATGCTTTTGTGATAACATAAAATGAAGGAAAATTAACAATGCAATTAAAATTCACAATGTAAGACATAAATCCACAAACACCCTTTAAGAGGGGTGATGGTCAGGGAGATTCAGCCTGCATCGGTGTGAGTGGAGATGGAGCCCACTGCCATGAGGAGGACAGGGGAATGTCAAGAGTGGAAGGAAAGAACTGATTTTGGACAGACAGACACACAGCAGAAAAAGCATCTGCCACTTGGAAAGAGATGGTCCCATAAGGTAAAAGAAAGAATGCACTCCACTGATGTGGCTTTCAGAAATGAGCCTAGCAGCAAGAAACAGCCAATGCAAGGGAGACACATGGGGTTGGAGATGACATGGAGAAAGGCTCAGGAGCCAGGCAAGGCCCTGGCCCAAGCCCAGGCACCACCTGAGTGGTGGGATCACTATATCTGTACACATGTATAACCACTCACTCACTGGGTGTCTTTTTCTTTTCAATCTTCAGGAAGAGGCAGCCAGAGTTCTCGCCCACCAGCCAATGTCCGTCGGCACATGTGCAGCTTTGAAAACCCCCACACTGCAGTGAATGTGTAAGAGAAGCTGCATGGACAATGTAGTGGTTTGCCCCTTGCTTTCTCTCTCCTGGGTTTTTCCACTTTCTAACATGGAAACAGATGTGATGCATGCCATCAAGAATGAGGAACCATTTACGTGCTGTGCACGACTGCCTTAATTTGATTGTCCATCGTTCTTAAAAGGGCACTGTCAAGTTGTTAGTCTTTTTGCTTTTTTAAGTTTCAATGCAAGACACAATACTTTTTCCGATTCTGGAGATTCACTTTTGTTTGTGACTCCCACTCGCAAGCTTGGAAGTGAATTTTCCCCCTTCATGAATTTGTCAGCTTTTTTCTTGGCAAACAGAGCTCTTTGCTTTTCTTTTTCTTTTTTCTTTCTTTCTTTTTTTTTTTTTTTTTGTATTTTTGTTTGCTTTTTTGCTGTTGCACAATTGTTTGAAATGATGCTGTCTGCATTAAAGTAAAAGCCACACCTTGAACTTATGGAGAGTTCCATAATATCAGTTTGAGGGGGTGGGCCCTGACAGGAGCCTCTGCTGGGTGCCTCCCGCATCCTGGGGTGCACAAAACAAAAGTTTTGTGAGTCCCATGAAAAGAGTTTTAAGAAAAGGAAATGTGGTTATTTCTCCAGAATTCTGAGTGTTTTTATCAGATTTTCAACATCTGATAAAAATGGTGCATGTTTGGTCCAATTTTTGACCTTTAGATCTTGACAGTGTCTCTTTAAGTTAACAAAAGAACATAGACCATGTTCAATTCATTGTGCATGGAGTCTGTGGTCATTTTCAGCTGTTCCTTTACAGCCCTTCAAACTCCTGGGAGAGTCAAAGGTACACATTCCTGCAGCAGGAGGGAGTCCACTGATAAGGTGTCTGTGGCTTGAATAGCTCTTCAGATGAGAAGAGCCCAATTTGTTCAAATGTTTGCTACTGAACCTGGCTGTGGAGGCCAGCGTATGAGGCCATGGTGTCTCTTCACTCAGTGGAGTGCATTGGAAAATCTGTGTTTTGATATTCCCTTAAAAAGCCCAAATAGGAAGAATGTGGTCTCACTCAAATCATACTGATTCTTTAAGGGGAGAATATGGTAGCCATGCCAGTATGCTTCAGGTGGTAGTCAGGAGGACCCTGCTCATCTAGATCAAAGTCACTCTAGTCTGCTTGGATGCACCGTCTGTAATTTTCCCAAGTCAAAACGCATTGGGGATTTCTTACAGCATGGGTTGAGTCTGACCAAGGGCACAACAAGGAGATCCTGATCATGACAGCTGCTGGCTGCCTGTCAAAAGGGATTGATGGGAATAGTAGATGTGTTTGTCTTGCTGTGACAGCAGGGCCAGAAAGAGAGGAGAGTCACCTAATTTCATTATTTAAAGGTGAGTGCCTAAAAGCAAAAGCAAAGACTGAATGTGGGTACATTCTTGGTAGGTGATGACACAAAACAAAACAAAACAAAACCCTGATCGTCAAAGCTCATAGGTTGGTTTTTAAGAATTCTCGGAAAAAGATCTATTCAAGCCTTCTTTCAGGAGACTATAAAGGATCAGGAAAAGATTGAGAAGAGACTGGCTATTTATAGCCTTGGCTGTTCCTCAACAAACAACAACAAAAATGATCTGTTCTCTCTGTCACCTTCAGTTCCCACAGCTTTTGTGAACAATCAAGGCAAAGGGACTAGTGATGGAGATAAAGTTGCCTACTGGACCGTTATGGTCTGCCTAGATCTATCTTGTCTCTGAGGAATAATCCCAGCAGAGCAATGCACTGTCCTATGTTTCCAGAGCAAACTGCGAGGACTCCAGGAGTAGAGTAGAGTTGAGTTGAGGAACATCAAATGACTTGCTATTAAAATTACAGGTCTGGTAGCATGGAGCATGGAAGATACAATAACGCTTCACTTGAAGTTCCTTAAAAGGGAATGGAATCTAGACTCATCTAGACTTCCTGGAGGAATATAATTACAACTTGTATACCTCTGCTAGAACAATACTCCTGTACCAACATGATGTCTTCAGTAAACTTTGGCATGAGAATTTCTTTCCTCAGCCAGTAATCATGATTAGGTTGAACTAATGGCCATTTAAAATGTACTTAGGAAAAATTTAGTAACCATCAGAATTCTATTCACTAGTTTGAAACAGATTTGTCAGTTTTCTCAAGACAGTAGACCCTATGCTTGGACAAAGTTTATGGAGCCTCCCGTTCTTTGGTGAACTCATTTTGTTTGTGGATGTCTTTATCTTAATTGATTCACTGAAGAGAGCACAAAGCTTAATAAAGGCAAACTGATTTCCTTTGTGCTGTCGTGTATCCTGTATCATAACTTTAACATATAGAATGTGATTCAACTAAAGATTTTAAAAAGAGGACTTATATTTAGACTTTGAGATATTGTAAATTTCGGTAAGCCAAGTGGTTCTCTGACTAACTTATGATGTTAGAATCAGAGGAGAGGGATAAAATTCACAATGCTATTTAAGACTGATATCCGCAGAAGCCACCAAGCTCCCATGTAGTCAAAACGCAATTGTGTCCAATAACACATTCAGAGATTTTCTACCTTACTAGTGGTGAATCAAAAAGGTGAGAAATTTTAATTATGTTCACATAGGCTCCCAGGGATTATATACTGAATATGCAGATTTTTCTGGAAAGCCTTCAAAAGTGTAACTGGCATCAGTGGAAGTCCTTTGTACTGAAGATTAACTTGGTGTTGCCTGGGAAAACAAGAGTCTGACTCATATGGCTTCAAATAGTTCCTCTGCCTGCGATTCTACAAGAATCACTACTCAGACTTCCTTCTGGTACCAGCTCCTTGAAGCAGGAAGAGGCAAGGCATTTGGACAACACATATCTGGCATCCCTTTCCGAGTGTCTCAGTTGGGGGTGCAGTCTTTTTGGAAAGGCCTTGTGTGCCCACCATGGCCACTCGGCCACAGGAAAACTGCCCGTAAGCCTGTAGCTTTGGTTTCTTCTCTGGACTTGGTAAGCCATTCTCTCCATGCTGTGACTCAATGGCACTTCCTGTTTCCACTGTCATTTTCAGAGAAAACAAATGCTAACCTCTTTAGGTTCCAAGGAGTGAGTCTCCCCTCCTTCTGCGAAGGTCTTGCCTTGTCTGTGGGCTCTCTGGATGCCATCCTTATGTTTGTCATGAAGCGATGAAACCTCGTGGCAAAGACTGGAATTGGACATAAGGGAGACAGGTGCTGTGGAAGCTTCCCCCTCAGGCAGCTTGTGCAGGATGCTTCCCTCCTGATCTCAAACACCCACCCACTGTTATTCCCATTTTAGACCTCTCTGGAGCAGAGAGCGGTGTACCCTGCAGATGTAACTAGTACTTACTGAAACAAATAAAACAGACAAGATCACTCCGAATGCTGAAGATATACTAATCTGTTTACGCCGCCCACTTCCAACCATTCTCTAAAGTGCTGTAAATATTGGGTTTTCTGTTTGGGGGGATTGTTAGACTTATCTAATGAGAGAAAAACCAAAGCAAGATCCCAAGTCTGTCATAGCTGGCATGGCAGCCCCAGGCCTGCTTGGCTCTGCACACTCCCAGGACAGATCACCATCTACATCCTGGTGCCTCTCCAGCCTAACAGACTTTTCCTTCAATAACTTCTGTATCGATAAATATCTTTTGCCACCTGAGGTATTCAAGCCAAATGTTACTGAATTTGATCTTTGAATATGAGGTGGTTTTAAGCCTGGTGTCTGCCTTCTGAAGTGAGAGCAGGAAGGATGGGGTGTTTTATGACAATTATGTGGTGTTTATAGATCACGCTTTTCCTAATACTTCTATTTAGGAAATGAAGTAAAATTGAATAATAGAAGGAAGCAGTTGGTGACTGAAACAGAAGGTATTAAAGTTATCTGGGATTAAACCGAAGATTTATTTCATAGTAATATTGCACTTTGATAATGCATTTACTCCTTTTGGCTGCCCCCTATTTTATACATTTTTTCTCTTCTTAATATCATAGCAGTAGACTCCCAGGCTTTTCAAATAGAGTAATCCCTTTTCACACCAAAATGCTTATTAAACCTCCACCCAAATCAGTGATAGTAATCATACTGTTTTTTTAGTAGCCACTTGACCACAAAACACAAAAAAGCTTCTCAGAATTTAGCTACACTTGTATCTAGCAACACACTTTATTGTGATAGCATTTACATGCATTTCAATATAACAATGTACAATCTATCAAGACATAGTACCGATCTAGTCTAAAAGCATAGCTCATCGCATGTGTAGATTCATGGACCATTCGAGCTGTATATGAACCCAATGTCAGAAAAACCTGATTCAGGAGAACTAAACTTTATACTCTGGGCTGAAGTTTCTATGAGATGATACATTTCCTTCACTATCTCTGGTTTGTAGGAAGCAATTTGTTTTGTCCTTGGGAAAAAAAAAAAGGTTAATCTAATTTTCTTAATCTAATAAATGCCCTGGGACATTAGAACTGTTTCCTAATTAAACAGTTCTTTACAGCAAATCTAGAGCAAGACTCTGAGGGGAAGGAAAGCTGCTAATTTTGACAGCCAGGGTAAAAACCTCCCATTTCATGAATAAAAATGGTATTGGATTAAAACAGAACTAAGATGTGATTTTTATCTATACGCAAGATGATTAATAATGCCATTAAAATAGGGAAGCACATGATTTAAATAGAGGCCCATATAGGGCCCTGGGAAGTGAGGAAAACAGCCCATGTGAGTGAGTGAATGAAGTAAGTCCCGAGAATACAAGAATGCCTTTTTGCTGGGATGTATGGAGACTGGAATAATTGCTTGTTGGGGTATGTAAGTCTGGTGGTTAAGTAAACACCCACACATACACACACATATGCACACACACACACACACACACACACACAACTAAATAAAGACTCAAAGCATCATTTTAGTTTAATGAATTAAAAAAAAATAAGCTTTGAGAGGCAGGCATTGGAAGAAGGAAAAGATGTATCCATTGCAATTCAAAGAGATGCAAATCAGGGGCCCCTGGGTGGCTCAATCCATTAAGGATTTGACTCTTGATTTCTGCTTAGGTCATGATCTCAGGGTCCTGGGATTGAGGCCCTCATTGCGCTGCATGCTCAGGGTGGAGTCCACACTCAGGAAGGAGTCTGCTTGTCTCTCTCCCTCTCCCATACCCCTCTCCCCAGTCATACTCTTCCTCTCTCTCTCAAATAAATAAATAAAATCTCTTTTTAAAAAAGTGATGCAAATCATTGAGGTTGAATGGTACACTAAAGCATATTTAAGAGTTAAGACAAGAGGCAAATCAGTTTTATACTTTCTGGAAGAGTCATAATGAACGTGTTAAGAGAGAGAGAGACAGCCTGAGTGAAGTAGGGATTGGAGGAAGTTGAGAAAGAAGGAGGTGGGAGGTGAGCTCGCCTAGAGTTTCAAACTCAGAACTGTGGATTGTGGTCTTGGTTGCTGACTGGTTGACTGTGTGTTCATACTGGGAACACAAACCGTCTGTTCTATAGTTGACTCAACTCAGAAGAAAGGTATTCTAACAATAGTGTAGAAGCTGAAAAGCCAGTAATTTTGCATTTACAAGTACTTCTACATTCTCAGGGAATATATTAAGCATATATTTCAGAGAAATATTAAGTTTCACATAGTATTTTGGAGATGAGATTTTTCTTAGATAATTAAACATATAGCCTAAATGCGGTGCCTGGGTGGCTCAGTCAGTTGAGCATCTAAGTCTTGGTTTCAGCTCAGGTAGTGATCTCAGGGTTGCAAGGTCGAGCCCCTCCCCAACCCCACTGTTGGGGTCCACACTCAGCAGGGAGTCTGCTCAAGATTGTCTCTCCCTCACCCTCTGCTCCTCTTCCCACCTGCATGCTCTCTCTCTCTCTCTCTCTCTCTCTCAAATAAATAAATAAATAAATATACATGTATATATATATACACACATATGGCATATAAATTATAAGATAGAGGAACTACCTTTTCCTAAATAATGAAATTTTAACTAATTTTATTATTATTTATATATTATTTAACAAAATTTTAACTAATATTTAACTATTCTAAGACTTTTAAATCCAGAGTGTTCCATAATAGGTATCAGAATTTCTGTAAGACTCTGTATTTATTTGGCTCACTTCACTTTTCAAGATTATAATATATAAAATGTCAAAATATTATCATCCTCATAGATGCAACATGCAAAATTTTTGAAGTATTCGTTCTTGTATTTTCAAAATGACTAAATAAATCATTATATTAACTATTGATCACTTCCTACATTTTTCGAAACAAAAGACCATGATACAGAATAGTCTATTTCACACATCCACCTAAGAAAAAAATGTTCGTGATTCCTATTCCTTTTACTGTCAAAAATGTGTTGACATTGTGCTACTTTCTCTGTTGTTTTCATGGATACAGTGAAAAAGCAAACTCAAAAAAAAAAAAAAAGAACAACACACACACACACACACACACACAAGAAAAAATATCCTGATGTAAGTATTAACACTGATGTTATTAATAGTATGCTATGGTAAGGTACCGCCATCTGCTAAAAGTTGTACAGGGAAAAAAAAAAAAAGCCAGAAGTCCAAAAGTAATTCGAGAGTTATTACAACATACAGAATAGAATCTGAGTGCTAGGCACAGTACTTCTCTTTTCTTCCACCTTCTCCTCCTCTTCCTTCTCCCGCTTCTTTCTCTTCTCCTTCATCCTTCTCCTCTTCCTTCTCCCGCTTCTTTCTCTTCTCCTTCATCCTTCTCCTCTTCCTTCTCCTAATTGACTGGTTTTTCTTTTTTCTTAAAGATTTTATTTATCAGAGAGAGAGATGGGGAGAGAGCGAGCACAGGCAGACAGAATGGCAGGCAGAGGCAGAGGGAGAAGCAGGCTCCCTGCTGAGCAAGGAGCCCGATGTGGGACTCGATCCCAGGACGCTGGGATCATGACCTGAGCCGAAGGCAGCTGCTTAACCAACTGAGCCACCCAGGCGTCCCAATTGACTGGTTTTTTGATAATCCCGTAAAGAATGAAAGGTAAAAAAGCAGGAGGGCTGCTGGTACCCTAACCTTTTTCTTCTCCAAAGCTCATCAAGGAAAAGGGCAGGCAGGGACCTTTGCCTCTGTAACTTCTGCTTTCTCTGAATCTCCATTTTGTCTTGTTTGTGTCACCAGCTATGTTGAAGGGCTAAACCAGGGTCTGAGCATCCGTGTTTTGCTGGGCTTCCTGGTTCTGTCACTTTTCAAACACACCTAGTGAAAAGTCCCCAGCGGGGAAATCCCAAACTAGCAGCTGTGAATCAGGGCCTTTATGTGAATTGTGATTCATTGTATGTGTCGGGAATAATGCGTTGAAATAAAAAGAAAGGCAAAAGTTATGACACACTGAAGTGGAACATGGGCCTGGGTTTTCTGTCATCTGCTTTTTTCTCTTCTGTACAGGTGCCACGTGCCTGTCCTTGCTACTCTGGTACCAGGAGATACCCGCCTAGAAAGGGCGACTGAGGGCATGTATTTTATAACCTCATGGGACAATGAGAGTAGCTTAATCTGTGGGTTTTAATTTGTTCCAGGGGCTTCAGAAGAAAGGAAGGCAAGGGCTATGGTCGTTATGTTCTGTTGTCCATGCGTATCTGTAGTTTTATTTATTTGTTTCCTCCATCGATTTTGGAATCTTCCAAGGGCTTGCACTGAGTGGCAACATTGTGGTTACCTTAAGTGTGTCTGTGAATACGTGAGTGTGCAATAACTTTGTGAAATCTCAGGCAGAAATGAACATAGCCACTTCTGCAGCAGGCTGGTGTTTCTCCCCCCTCTGATTTTCTTAGGGTCAAAGTGTTCTGCCTCGTCTTGGGGTTGATGGAATCACTGACTGCAGCTACAGAGGCAAGCTGTGGTCACTGCCATTTTTGGTCTTTGACCTGTAATAAAGGGAGGTTAAGGGTATGGAGGCCAGGCATACAGTCGGGCGGGGAAGGGGGGCGTGGGGGGTATCAAATTGCATTGAGCTGGGATGATATAATTTATATGTATTTTCTCTTGTGTGCATGATATATCTGCAAATAAATCCATCTCTATTTTATTCATAGTTCTAATGGCAAGTCTGTGTCATGGTCTGAACCAGGTGGAAGACAGGTGCCCAAGGGACAGCACATGTGGCACCGCCTCTCTGTGCACGTGAAGACCAATGAGACGGCCTGCAACCAAACAGCCGTCATCAAGCCCCTCACTAAAAGTTACCAGGGCTCCGGCAAGAGCCTCACCTTTTCAGATACCAGCACCAAGACCCTATACAACGTAGAGGAGGAGGATGCCCAGCCGGTTGGCTTCAGTCCTCCCAACAGTCCTTCTATGGTGGTGCACCGACGGGTGCCAACTGCGGTGAGCACCCCACCTCTGCCGCCCCACCTGACCACAGAGGAGACCCCCCTGTTCCTGGCAGACCCGGCCATCCCCAAGGGCTTGCCCCCTCCCCTCCAGCAGCCACCGCAACCGCAGAAATCCCTGATGGACCAGCTACAGGGAGTGGTCAACAATTTCAGCACCGGGATCCCGGATTTCAATGCGGTGCTCGCAGTTCCTGGGGGCCCGGGGAACGGGGTGCGCTCGCTGTACCCGCCCCCGGCGGCCCCGCAGCACCTGCAAATGCTCCCGCTGCAGCTGAGCACCTTCGGGGAGGAGCCCGCCTCCCCGCCAGCAGACGACGACGACGAGGAGGACAGCGAGAGGTTCAAGCTCCTCCAAGAGTACTTGTATGAGCGGGAAGGGAACACGGAGGAAGACGAACTGGAAGAGGAAGACGAAGATCTGCAGGCGGCCAGCAAACCCGCCCCTGAGGATTCGCCTGCCCTGACGCCTCCGTCGCCTTTCCGTGACTCCGTGGCCTCGGGCAGCTCGGTGCCCAGCTCCCCCGTGTCCGAGTCGGTGCTCTGCACCCCTCCCAACGTGACCTACGCCTCGGTCATCCTGAGGGACTATAAGCAAAGCTCTTCCACCCTGTAGGAAGGAGGTGTCCACTTGGAAAGCACGAGAAACCAGGGAGCACCAGCACCTCTGGAGATGTGCGGGTAGCTGGGAGGAGGAGATGGGAGAGGAGCGTGAAGTGTGCGAGAAAGGGAGACAATGCTGCTGCTGCTGCCTTAGGGAAGGCCAGAGGAAACTGCTCTGCAAGCAAAAAAAAAAAAAAAAAAAAAAAAAAATCCCAGCGAGGAGGATCCCGATTCTTGAATTATTCAAAAGCCTTCTCTGGGAAGAAAGGGAATTCTGACAAAGCACAATCCCATATAGTGTACAACTTTCACCGCATAAATAAATAAATACATGCGTACATAAACAAACAAACAGAAATAATCTCTTCTTTTGGACAATTGTGCATAGATACACTCACCCACACGCGCTTGGCTTGAGGAGACAGCACCTGTGGACCAGCCAGGTGAATCCTTAATTGACATCATGGTATTCATGGCCGTCGTGGCGAGCATGGGGGCAGCCAGACCCAGCAGGTGGGTGAAGGAGGGCCAGGGATGGAACCACCCGTGCAACAGCAGCTCATTTTTCTCTATCCCTTCTCCTTACCAGTGTTCAGGAGCCTAGGGAATTGGCCCAGACAGGGGCCTCTCTTCACCCATTACACCTGAGGCAGAGCCAGCCTTGTCACACTTGGAAAAAAAATGTATGGACACCCTGCTGCTCTGTGATGTCTCTCTACTTAGGAAAACAGGAATCAGAGCAAAAGCATCACCAAAAACTGCTTCATCAGGAGTGCTAAGGCAAGATGGAATGAGACAGGACATAAGCGTGAGGTGGTGAACACATTCAACGCAGGTAACGTTCCATAGCTGATACTCGCTTATTGGTGATTTTGGAAAAAATGCTAGAACAAGATTGTTTGGAGAGTGGCAGAAGATGTTTTGTGGATGATCTTGTGTTTGTGCCAAGGGGGCTCTTCTCTGCCCTTCAATAAAAGAGAACAAAACATGTGGAAAAATTGTTACCTTACATTTACTGTAGCAAATATTATTACCAGTTGAACTTCTAAGATGCAGTATGTGTACTTGGTGCCATTGTTTCTCCTATGTACTAAGGAAACAAATGATCTTCGAACTTAATGATGTACTCATAGCAACTATTACTGGTTCAATGACAAATAATTCTTTCCTCTTGTCATCCAAGTCCCTATAACTAGTATGTAAATGTGTTCCTATGTTCTTGTGTACATGTGATAATAAAATTTGTGCAATGTAATGTCAGTGGAATTGCAACCGGAAGGTTGTGTTTCCAATAGAGTATAGATATTTTTATGTTCTAAAAATGTTTTATATATTGTCACCAATATTTACAGAAGTTCTTTGAAGGTTTGAGTGCTGCGGTCTCGTGGTTTTCATATGCTGCTCAGATGGTTCTTCCTCATCTAAGAGGGAATTTATTTTTCAGATATTTAATGATGTGGAACACGCTATTAATGAAGTGGCTTGAAAATTTGTCACGTTAAAAATTCACAAAAAACTGTGGGTAACAATAAAGAGGTACATTTTATAAATTTTCACACATCATTATTAAAACATGAGATTGAAATGACAGTATTAAGATTATTACAGGTCACTTTAGATTTTTTTAAAAAAGATTTTCCACAGTAACGTGAGCTTTCAGTGATTGAAATATATGTTAACCTCTATGTCTGGTCATATTTTTTCAAGTCATCTACCTATCACTTCTTACTTTCTTTCAATTGTTATTTCCATGTACTTTTATTCCTCCATTTTCACTGTCATCGCTTTTCTTTATGTTTTTGTCATTTGCTGTATGTAATATCCATGTATGTGTAATCCAGTTGTTTCATTTTTACCTCCTCATTACACCCAATAAAAGCAATTTTTCTTGCTGTTTTGATTTCTTCTATTATTTGTGAAATGAAGCTCACCCCTTTAAATATCTGTTTATGCCTTATGTGCAGTCATATTTTAATATGCTTCCTTCATGTGGAAGCTGATTTCTCAGCCAAAAATCATCTTAGAATCTTTAAATACCCACTGCATCATTTGTTCAGAATTTAACATCAGCTCCAATGTTTGAGGCTCATGTTTCTTATGTCTTCCCATATTCTACTGCCAAGTTTAGTTGGTTCCATATCAAGAACGGACTGCCTTTCCCTTAAAAAATTATTTGTAACCCCTTTGGTAGAAAGACCTCGTGACTGAAACAAATTTTAGTTCCATGTTTTCACAATGAAGCAGAGTGAGGAATGTAGATGGTTCCAGTGCTTAATAGATGGTCTGCTTACTGACAAACTAGCAACTAAAAGCTTACTATCTATTATTTGTGAAACATGTTTTTTTTTTAAATCTTAATGCCACTAATATATGTCCTTGATATCACAGGACTTGTGCATTCAGATTTTTTTTTTTTTTTTTAAGTAAGAATAGACCAGGAAAGCTACTCTACTATTCAAATAATATAAGATGTCAGTTTGTTCTGAGGTTTTAGTCTGAGACATTTGGTGAACACATTCAACACCTATTACATTATTTCTCTGAATGCCTAATATTATCATGATTAAAAGTTTTCTTGAACATAATACAGTATTAGCTCTTATAGCATAATTGTTCAAAATTGGAAATGTACACATACGTACCCTGTACCAAAAGGGCAGATACTCTTCACCTTAATGTATGTGCTTATACAAGTTGTTTAGCTTCTTGTAAAAGTGTTTTCCTTTGGCTCATTACTGCCTTTTGTCTGATAATCTTGATAATGCTGTATAATAAATGTTTTCTATTTATTAACTCTGTTTTCTTTATGCTTTGTCAGAGTTACAGTAGGAGAAATAGATTGTTATAAAAAAACAATTACGGTGGCTTGATTTTGCTCACAACTTGTCTTCTAGATCAAAGTGGGAGAACATCATATAAAATCTGTAGGCCAGGTAGGTGACAGAGTACATTTTGATTGTAAGAAAAGTGGTACCTGAAACTCTAAATTTAAAATTAAATCCAGAATTTGAATATTTAATGCTATGGCAGACATTGTCTTTCATCTTTTTCATAGAAAGTCTGAGCCTTAACAAACTCCTGGGTCTCCCGCAGAGTTCTGCAGACAGAGGCACTGAAGGTTGCCATCTCTCTTTTATTTGTGCACCACAAGACTCATACTCTAGAGGAACTTGGTTTCTTACTTTGTTGACATTCTCCTTCTAATCCCTTTAATTTCAATGGAGACTTCACTGGTCTTCAAAACAAAGAAGCCCATTATTTGTCTCTTGCCATAAGATACTTACAAAGTAAAGCACCTACATAGTGTCGGTCAAGAGGAGAGCAATGCTAGTACAAGGGCCAAATCCATGAGATTGTGATGTATTTAGATTGTGGGAGCAAGGTGTATATAGAAAGGCTGATGTTGGAGAAATCTCCAGAATCTGGGGCTGAGACACCAGGGGGTTTCTTCACTGTGTCCAGAAAGTAGAATGAGAAATCATGAAAAGGGTGCTTGATGTCTGAGAGAGAAAAGTCATAGGAGAGGGAATGAGAAAGAAGAGAAACGAAGAAAAAGAAAAATGGAAATGTTTCAGATGCATAGTCCAAAAATACCCTCAGATTGCCCGGTAGGTCATAAGGACCGCCACTTGGAGAGTATAGAAGCTTCACCATAAGGAAGACATTTGAAGCGGTGGGGTCTAGAATCCAGATACCACAAATGAGGTGTGAGTAACTGCCCCAACAATTTCTACATAAACCTTCCTGCAGTAACATTTCATCCGCTTACACTGTGCCAGACATTATCCTAGGTTCTTTACGTTCTCATTTAATCTTTCAGGTAATACTGATCCATGGATATTTTGGAGTACTGAAATAATTTGCCCAGAGTCTCTCAGCTAGCAAGTGGCCACATGGGATCTGAGCTCCATCCTAAGCTGGCACAGGGCCTGTGAATTCGTATTCCTTTGCAGAGCTCAGGAGAGTATCACCCTTTTGTATTCCCATAACATTTTATTCACATCTTAACCACATTATAGTTTGCATGTCTCTTTCCCTTAATAGATTTAGGGTCCTTTTTGTTTGCGATACTTTTTCTTTTTTCCTAATTTATGAGGCTTCAGGGCAAAGCAGATACTCAGTAAATGTTGAAAAAAGGAAGTAAGTGTTGTAACACCATGTAATTTTCCTAGCTTAATACTTTGAAGATTTATTCCGAGAGCCTTATGGGGTCCAGAGCTCTATATTTCCACCTACTGATCCTAACTCTGCCAACTGGAACAACACATGTTTTCATCATGAAAAACAAGCTCTCCTTTTGGCATCAGAAAGATTTGTCCCACTGGGCAGCAGGTCTGCCTTTCTTGCAGAAGAACATGGCAATACTCAGTGTCCACTGAGCCCAGTCAGAGGTCTGGCAAAGCAATAGGTGTGGGAAACAGTGTCCTCTTCAGGAGAACTGCCAGTAACACATAGATTGCTAAAGTGGGACCTCCATTAAAGTGAGGGCACTTGAAGTAATGACACCATTAAACCAGAAACTGGCTTCATTCTCTCTTGGTAGCTTGAGAAGCAAAACTTGTAAGTTAATAAGAAAAGAAGGGGAAGAAGAAAAAGAAGAGGAGGGAGGAGGAGAGGAGAATGGGAAGGAGGAGGGGGAGGAGGAGTGGGGGAGGAGGTGGAGGAGGGGCAGAAGGGTGAGGAGGAGGGGGAAAAGAAGGAGGAGGAGAAGAAAGAGATGGAGAAAAAGAGGAGGAGGAAGAAAGAGGAGAAGAGGGAGGGGGAGAAGGAACTTAAGAATGAATATGGAGAAACTGAAAAGGAAAATAATTGTAAAAAATTACAGAGTTGGAAGTAAATTAAGAAGTCATTTAAAATAAGCTATCATCTGGAGTGCCGGGGTGGCTCCGTTGGTTAAGTGTCTGATTCTGGGTTTTGGCTCAGGTCATGACCTCAGGGTCACGAGCTGGAGCCCTGAGTTGGCTCCATGCTAAGCGCAGAGTCTACTTGAGCTTGTCTCTCTCCCCCTCTACCCCTCCCCTCAGTCACATGCTCTCTCTCTCTCAAATAAAATAAATAAATAAATAAAATAAAATAAAGTAAGCTATCACCCCATTCAGGATTCTATTTCTCTGTGTCCTGTCCTCTTCCTGTGTTAGAAAGGGGTAGGTGAGGAAGTCACTTCTGACTGGGGTGGAACAGGTGGAGGGACTGGGGTAGAATGTCTATTACCTCCAGCTGTACAAAAAGAGAGCAGATAGCTCCTAAGTTATTTCACTATAGTTACGTGCCCATTTTTTTTGGTGATCATTTTTATTTGAACTGGGAGAGCATCTATATTGCCTGGGAGAGCAATGTCCAAAATGACACTGTTAATCCATGAAGGTAGCCACGGAACAGAACTAAGACATAAATTCAGAATGAAGGTATTGGAGGACCAGGAAAATAAGGGGGTAGGAGCAGGGAGGCTCATAACAGGCTGGTAGTCTGAAGGAATGCCCCAAAACAGAATCCTGGTTATTGAAATGAGCTTTTGATGAGATTCACAGAGGCTTACATTTGGGACCTAGCTTTATTTTAAGGAATGGGGTAGATCCAGGTGATTTTTTGCCATCTGCTGAAATATTTCCAGAGACTGGGATTTTGAATTTGATAAGAGAAAGCTCTGATCATTAGAAGAAGTTTTTGTTTTACTTTTGCCCAATCAGAGATCTGCCCTCTGGAAAGAGATTGAATAAATGTAATGTATTGTGTACATGACTTCCCCTCAGCCACTTGAAGACTGATTATGCCATTTCTTAGTAGTTTATTCTCTAAGCCAAATAGCTCACTTCCTTTAACTGTTCTTTTTGTTATTAGGTTCCTAAACTCCTAAGGCAATGGATATTCCAATTTTAAGAATCCTTTAAGAAATTTTGCATCCAGAACTGGAAATAATACTTAAACTGCACAGATACCTTGATTCACTTTAACCATTATTCTAGTATTGCTGCCTGAGATTATGCTAATTTTGTTAGCAGCCTTGCCACATTTTGCGCCAGGCTTAGCTCAGAGCTAGCTATAATCCATGAGCCTTTTTCTTATGAACTGCAGGAAATGAATATGAATATGAGTATCTTATTAAGATGGATTTCCCTAGAAGAGACCCTGAGAAGAGGATTTGAGGGAAAGTAGTGTACTGGGGATTGATTCTTGGAAGCACCAATAGAAATGTGGGGAGGCAAGGCAGTGACTGATATGCAGCCAATAAAGGGTATGTTACCAGGCAGGTTACCACCATGGGGCTCAATCCTGCTGGCGACTCTGGGAGACAATGGAGCGCATGCCTCATATGGTCCACCATCCCCATGGGACAAGGATGTGGGGGAGCATTTACTTACTTCCTATCATGGTGGAGGACTACTGGGGAGGCAGGTGCATGCTAATTCCAACTACTTCCAATGTGTCTTCTATGCAGGGTCCAATCTCTAAAGAAAGCCTTCAGGCAAAGAGTTACAGCTCCTGGCAGTTGGAAACCTGAGAGTTGGCCTGTGTGGGGCAAGTGAGTGCCAAGAGGGGGCAGGGCACTAACTAGCATCAGCCAAAGAAACTCCTGTCTCCTTGTAGCAAGGTAAAGTCACAAAAGAAAATTAAAGTACAATGGTCCTTTAAATGATGTTAGCCTCTGGATTCTTTTCTTAAAACAACTCCTAAAATTGTGTCATTTTTCTGTTAAAAAAAAACAAGAGGGGCATCTGGGTAGCTCAGTGGGTTAAGCGGCTGCCTTCAGCTCATGTCATCATCCCAGGGTCCTGGGATTGGGGTCCTCATCAGGCTCTCTGTTGAATCTGGGCAAGGATCACCAAAAGGCCTTGAGCAGACAGGTGGTGAGTAAGCCCCTCAAAATCTAGTGTACTTAGTGATGGAGTGGTTGTGTAGCTCAGTGGCAAGAATGGATCTCTAGAGGTCTAACAAATTTTCCAGTTACCATCACCCAAAACCCCACATGTAAAATTTAGAAGAAGCCAAAAGAAGAGCAGGGATCTTCCTGTAGGTCAGCAGGAAAGATAAGCATAGATCATGAGGGTCAGAGCCCCGATTTTGGTCTCGCTGAGCAGAAGGCCAGCTAATAAGTGGAAAGCAGTACAGATGACATCAACAGAGATCCAGAGCAGGGGATACTGAGCTCTAAGTACAGCAAGGCAGAGAGTCTCAAAGGATGTTAGAGGTCAAGATCAGTGCCACCACGCTGGCAGTTCAGGCCAGGAATAGTTAGGGAGAGATGGCTATGCAAGGATCATCCACAGGGACAAGTAACTGCAGGCAGTAGCCAGAAAAGATTGCAAAGCAGTAGCTAAAACAGGAAGGCAGAAGTGCAGGCTCTGTGCAAGTTATACGAAAGCAGATGAAATTACATGTTTTCTCTTCAAAGACAACACAATTAGGAAATACCACATTTTGCCATGTGAGGGCTTAGAGTTAAATCATTCAAGTGACCTACTTAATATTCACATGTAAAAAGCATTAAAAGCATTTCTTGCTGATATTAACAAAAATACCCCATAAACTTCATCATGTGGATATCTTGTAAGTTTTTTGCTCACACTTACTGTTAGACACTTAGATTGTTTAAAACTTTTTGAGTCCTACAAATAGTGTGAGAATTATTCCACACCAAAGATTTATACTATAGATAATATTTCTTTTTTTTTTTTTAAGATTTTACTTATTTATTTGAGGAAGAGTGTGTGTATGCGTCCATGAGCATGAGTTGGGGGGAAGGGACAACAGAGAGGGAGAGAGAGAATCTTAAGTAGATGCCCATGCCCAGCCTGAAGTGCGGCTCAGTCTCGCAGCCCTGAGATCATAATCTGAGGCAAAATCAAGAGTCAGATGCTTAAGTGATTGAGCCACTGGTTGCTCCAAATATAGATTTCCTTAGTCTGGTTTCCAAGATTATGTTATTAGTCATTTGATAATAATTATTATTTATTCCCTGAATTTTACATTGACATTATTTATTTATTTATTTTTTAAGATTTTATTTATTTGACAGAGATCACAAGTAGGCAGAGAGGCAGGCAGAGAGAGAGGAAGAAGCAGGCTCCCTGCTGAGCACAGAGCCTGATGCGAGGCTCCATCCAAGGACACTGGGATCAAGACCTGAGCTGAAGGCAGAGGCTTTAAGACACTGATCCACCCACGCGCCCCTACATTTACATTTTACTCCACATTTAACTTTGTAATATCCTTTGAAGAAGTAGGGCTTCTTCTCCTTTTATAAATGAGAAAACTGAGGTTCAAAAAAAAAAAAAAAGAAGTAACTTGCCTAAGATCACAAAGCCATTGGGACGTGGAGCTGTGGTGCACTTCCAGGGTGCCAAAGCCTGGCGCCCATCCTCTGAAACACCACACTGGGTTGAAAATTATGCTGATACTATTTTTAAAATAGTACACTGAAAACTGTTCTGTAAACTCTTGATACAAACAAACACACTCGGTCTGAACATCAGTGTAATAGAAAATTTATATTGCCTGCTCTAGAAATGTAAGTGGAAAGAGTTAGGAGTCCCCAGAAAAAGAAAGATGAGACTTAATTTTCAGGACACCAGAGAAGTCCGTTTTAGAATGCCATTGATTTTCTTTGATCTATGCCCTACTTCCTGGATCTACGGACTTCTTGCAGAACTTTCTAGGAGGTGTTAGAATTACAAAGAAATGCAAAAGCCTTAGTAGTTAAGGGTTTTAAGGGAACAAAAAGAATGCAAAAACCAAGTCTCTACCAGGCCAGGAAAGAGCCTAACCATAACAGAGACAATACATCAATGGTAAGATTCCCAGTGCTGTATCAGAAGTAAGTAAGGCCCTGAATTCTTTTTTTTTTTTTTTTTAAGATTTTTTTTATTTACTTGTTTGAGAGAGAGAGAGAGACAGTGAGGGAGAGCATGAGTGAGGAGAAGGTCAGAAGGAGACGCAGACTCCCCATGGAGCTGGGAGCCTGATGCAGGACTCGATCCAGGGACTCCGGTATCATGACCTGAGCCGAAGGCAGTCTCTTAACCAACTGAGCCACCCAGGTGCCCCAAGGCCCTGAATTCTTCACCTGTGATCATGAGCCCAAGACTCCCACCAGTTTATGCGGGCTCTGGCTCTTAGAGTACACCCATAGCCCCTTCCCCCTGTCCAACAGTTACCTCTGCTCTATTATAATGTGAAAGTCTCTGCCCTACAGAAGAGTACAAGCTTCAGTAACATAACATAGAATACATATATCAGCATGTTTCCTAAATAAGCCTGTGCAACCTTATGCCCATCTGTACACGTGATGACAAAGCTCCCCTCTCTGAGTATTCATCTTAACCCTAAAAAAAAAGAACACACATCTTTGCTCAGGAGTCCTGGCTTTGGAAGTTATGCTCTATAATAACTGCAAATAAAGCTTCCTTTATGACAACTCCACCAGACAGTACTTACTCTACCTGTAGCTAACCAAAGAGCAGACTTAATTAGTTCCATTACAAAATCACCAGTGAGGAGCTAGGTGTGAATTATTTCCCAAATAGCTTTTAGATTTCATATAGCTACAGATGTTTGTCCTATCCACAAGCAGAATCATCACTGCATATTAACTCACAATGAAAATCTACAGAAAAAAATTCTAACTCAAAATCAGTTTAATTGTAGTAATTTATAAGAACACTAGAAAACTACTTGAAGTAAAAAAAATTATATATATTTATATATACACACATATTTATATTTATAGTAATTATGGTATTTGTAAAGTAGCAAATTTTACCACCCCAAGATATGCCTCTTGGCATACTGATTATTTTAAAGAGGTTATTTTTTAAGAAACTGCAAACACAGGAGAAGCTCTGAAAACCAAGTAGAAGTTACCCTTTTGTAAGAAATAGTTACATTTACAAGAAAAATTTCCATTTGTAAGAGTGTTGGGGAGGAAAATGTTTTCTCTACCATTCAAAGATTTTCTAGCTGGCTCAAGAGTCAACTTGACATGAGACAGATTGACAGGAGAAAATCAAACAAAAGTTCTGTAACATGTATACCTCCTGTATACTTGAGAGAGACCCAGGAAAAGTGAGTAACTCCCTGGAAGGCCAAGGACATCACCTTAATACCATCTTCAGCCAAAGATAAAAGCAGATACTGGGGTTGGGGAGTCAGTTATGGGAGGTTACTAGGAAAAGCACAGGAAACAAGGGTAAAGTTGTTATGCATCTTTAAGTAGTTGTCTTTTCCATTGATAAGACTTTCTAGAGATTTAGATTCATCCCTTCTCTTCCTGTTATAGCAAAGTAGGCACCTTAGAAATAGAGATTTCCCTAATATGTGTAACAGTATCTTTATAAAAGGATAACTTTTACTTGGATTTCAGAGTTTCTCCTGTTTGAAGTTTCTTAAAAATGACTAGCTTAAATTAACCAATATGTCAAACAGGCATATCTGGGGGTGGCAAAATATGCCCCCCCCTACATATTCTATGAATATAATAATTAACATGACATCCTAAAGTAATGTGTTTCCTGGGAATTTCTCAAAGGGTCACTTTTTTTTTTTTAGTAGATAATTACTACTTCCAGAATGTTTACTAAAAGAACTTTAGCTGGACAGTAGCTAGGCCTGCGGGATCCAGGAAGTCTTGTTTAGCATATGAAAGTCCCTTTGGAAACTTCCCTTCATCTTTCCTCCCCCAGCTGCAAAGTATACCATCAGCCCTTCCTCACAACCACAGTGCTGCTCCTTCTGCCCACAGGTTCTGTCCCTGTGCTTTAATAAAACCTTGTTTTTACACAAAAGGTGTCTCAAGAATTCTTTCTTGGCTGTTGGCTTGAAGCCTTGCCACTCCAGACCATCCTTAGAAGGAAGGAAGGAAGGAAGGAAGGAAGGAAGGAAGGAAGGAAGGAAGGAGCAAAGAGGAAGGCATGCGGAGGAGAGGGAGCAAGGAGAAAGGAGTGGAAAGGCAAGAATGGGAGAGAGGACTGATATTGAAGAAGAAAATTACCCAGAGCAGGCCCAGGCCTGGAGGCCCCAGAAGGTGGAAAATCACTAACAATAAACTAGAGCTAGCCAGAAGCCCTACTGGGAGCAAGGGATAAGCAGCCCCTTCTGCTTCTTTAAACAGGCTTCCCACTACAGGCTCCCTGCACTACTGTTCCCTCTTACAGCAGCCCCCACTCCCCCTGTTTAAACCCACCTACCAGCAGTCAGCATAGCCCTTGAAACCTATTTGCAGTCCCCTATAAAAGCCCTATAACCCCATTGCTCGAGGCACAGAACTTGAAGCATGAACTCATCCGGGTTCCCTGCATAAATAAATCCAAGTTCTCCTACTTCTCCAAGTGTTACTTGGTCTCTTGCAGGTCTGATTATTTTTCTGCAACAAAATCTTCTAACCAAACTAGAGCTTGTCTGTCCAATGAGCACCAAGCTTTAGCAGTGAAGAAATACAGATTATTTAGTTGTGTGATGCCACCCAGGAGAACAGGGAACTAATGCTCAAAATCCCAAACTCTCTGGGATTTACAAGTGAGGGTTTTTAAAGGCAAAAATTAGGGTATCTGGGTGGAGCTGATGTAGTTTTAGAATATAGGTGAAGTTTGAAGTTTGGTGGGGTGGGGTCCAGGGCCGAAGACCAAGAAAGAATTCTTGAGACCTCTTGGGTGCAAAGAGGTGGTTTTATGAAGCACAGGGACAGGACCCGTGGGCAGAAAGGCGGTTGTGAGGAGCAATTGATTATATACTATGGGGTCGGGGGAGGTAAGGAAAAAGGGAGGTTTTCTAAAGGACTTTCATATACAAAGAAGACCCAGGATCTTGGAGGCCTAGCTACTGTCAAGCTAAGATTGTTTTTTCCTGTAGTAAAGCATTAACATTAAGATAGTTGGGAGCCTCCTGAAAGATGGCCACACATATCCCACCCAGGAGTGGGGTGAGGGGACAAGGGAGGTTGCAGGGTGTCAGCTTATGCTTTGTCTTCAGCTAGCCTTCTGCTCCCTCATTAGGGTGACATTCAATGATTGGTGGAGAATGAAATCATGTTCTTGACATCTTACTTTCTGTTCTTTGACTCCGGTGTGTCTGGTTGAAAAGGGATCTGTTCCACTCAACGATGGTAACTCTAAAAACATCTCTATTCAGTCAGTGAGTTAATAAAACAGTATAATGGAGCAATACATCCTGTGATTCCTACCAGCAGTAATTTTTTACGTTTAAGTGACTGTGTAAGTATTCTCCATTACTGACTACAATGCTCTTATACAACATGTGCCTAAAATTCTACCACGTTGATGAATAGTGGCGGACATGCAGTTTCACATATTCTGCCTACATTCCGTTTCCCCCACTGTTGTTCCCAGAAGTCTTCAATCTCAGTGCCTTAATCAAATAACATTTACTTCATGCTCACATCCACTCACATTCAGGTTAGCGATTCTCCTTCAGGCCTGCAGCAACCCCAGGTGGGACATATGGTCTCTAAGTCACGGCAGTGTGTCCGCTGGAGGTTTGTGGGAGCCAGACTGAGAATGGATGGTCTTTACGTGGCCCCTGGAACCTAAGCAGCAAGGGAGGTGGGGAAACGGAGTCATCCTAATTCCTAAAGCTATAAACTGTGAACGTGTTTCACTGTTTCTGCCAGTTCTTATCCTCATTCTATAGATAAGAAAACTGGGACTTAGCTGTACATGTAGGATACCTAGTGCCACACAGCTCATACGCGATGACAGAATTGACAAAACCATCAGAATCCAGGGCTTACCGTACTGACACTAAACCATCAAAACCCCTAAATCGTGCACTGAAACTGAGTCGGCAACTGATATCAGCCTTCTGTGACTATTTCAAGTGACCTCAAGGAAGAATCAAAAACAGGAGGAACCAGAAAACCAGTTAAAAAGAGACATGTCAGGGTTGGGGCCGAGGGCAGGCCACCCCAAGATGGGCCACTCTGGCATGAGGATTATTTTGAGTTGAAGACAATCAAGAACCTGCAGGCTTAAAAGAAATATTTGGCGTCTCTTAACTACACAGTAGAATCTAAATTGGAGGTGTTCCCCAAAATAATAGGTATTATCAGAAATAATCTTTATCTGGGCCACCCATCTATAGGCCAGGGCAAATATCTAATTACCAGACATTCGCTTTTCTTACTGCCCTCTGAACTGCATACCTTTCCTCTAAAGTCCCAGACCCCTGAAACCTTCAGGATGATGTAGACACCTCATTTTACCTGTCTTTAGAATTTCTGTGTCTATATGGATTCTCCATCTTTACACTAGTAATCAGTTTTCTCCTCTTACTCTGGTTCATATCAATTTGTTTCTTGATCTGGCTAGGAGGACCCTTAAAGGAGACAAGAATTTTGCCCCCTGACACAAGCAATATTATAAACAATCAGATATGATAGAAATATAATATATTAAGATGACCTAAGGGTCATTCTCATGTCTGTGTGGAAATCAGGAAATCTTAATTTTATCAATAGTAGTAGATTCAACCTTGTGACACACTGTATTTGGAGAACCACTTCCTAGTATATATATTCCTTTCCCTTTTTGTATATATAATCCCCTGTAGCAAGTAGCTTCAGAGCAGTTCTGCAGAGCAGCCTGATAGTTTACTGAGCTATTGTCCTTAGTAAGACAATAAAGAAAACATTTACAAACCTCCTCTGAGGTTGATTTTCTTTCAGTTGACAACATCTCTTGTATCTTCAGCATATTCGCTACCTCAGCTAACCCGGTAAGCACAGTACTTGCTGATGTAGGAAAGAACATTAGGGTTCAAAGCTAATGGCTAAGAAAGAACTCTTGAGACATCTTCGGTGCAAAAAGGTGTTTTTTTTTTAAAGCACGGGGACAGGACCCATGGGCATAAATTGCTGCACTGGTCAGGTGGCATGGCCCATTGTATACTTTCAAGTTGGGATAGGGGGTTAGGAATAGCCTAAGTCTCTGAGGAATTTTGGAAACAAGGCTTCTAAGACCTTGTTGGGAAAAAGTCATTTATTACCATCTTATAAAATCTGAGTCATGAGACCCTTCAGATGTGTATTGGTGGTTCATATGCTTGGAGGAGGATTGCCAACATGTATCTTTGGGATAGAGATGCAGGAAGTTTCTGAAAAAAATTTTATATCTGGAAGTAGACTTACAGCATCCTGGGGGGTGCGGTAATATTACCTGTGGCCCTTAGCAAAGTCTTAACATGGAGACAACTGTGTCACCCTCCCTGTTTCAAGAACTTGTCAGTGGCTTATAAGTAGTAAGGACATGTAATTTTCCCACATCAGTTGCTAGTGCAGATTCTTTTGATATGTTTTCTTTTCTTTTTTTTTTTTTTTCAGTTTTTCACTACAGTCTGTTTCCATGTAGCCATGTTCACTAGCACATAACAGAAACTTATAGCACAGAGTGACTTAAATAACCTTAATCCTTCCATAATGAGATGTTTAATTTACCATAAGCACTGGTGTTGGGGAGGAGCACTTTTTTTGTTTGTTCCTTTGTTGGTTGGTTTAAGTAGGTTCTATGCTCATTGGGGGCACAAGGTGGGGGTGGGTGGGTAGGGTGTGGAGACCTGGGCTGAGATCAGGGATCAGATGCTTAACTGCCTGGGGCACCCAGGCCCCCTGGGGGGGAAAGCACTTTTAAATGATTGAAAACATCATCAAAGTTCCTAACATCCTTATATAAGTTTTTAATCAAATGTCAATTAATGTCTCTTCTTACTGCTTAATTGTTAAGGAACTAGTTAAAGCACAATGAGCTAGGGAGGGTGTGAAATTCATACACCCACAGGATTACTGCAGAACCCTAGTGATACAATGAAATACTTCTCTAGGAGGGAGGACATCTACTATGAGCAGTTTCTGCTCATTCAGACTGGCAACATCTGACTTGATGAAACACAATCTACTTCTTCTATAGAATTAAATACCATTTGTTACTTGGTTAGATATAATTTTTTTCTCCTGTAAAGAGCATACCCTTAATGGAGAGAGTGTTGCAGTCTCCCCAGCAAAAGAGAGGTGCAGAGATTCAAGGCTGAGACCCAGAAAGATGGAAGTGATACAGGGGATCTGCCCAGGGAGTGATCCACATTCACAGTGCCTAGTGAGCCCTATAAACTGACGTGACTATTCCAAGATATAAGAAGGTTGTAATTCATGGCATTGTTTATATTCACTTTTTTTTTTTCAAGAGATTTTATTTATTTATTTGACAGAGAGTGAGAGCACAAGGAGGCAGAGTGGTAGGAAGAGGGAGAGGGGGAGGGAGAAGCAGTCTCCCCGCTGACCAGGGAGCCGGACATGGGGCGTGATCCAAGGACCCCGGGATCATGACCTGAGTCCAAGGCAGACGCTTAACTGACTGAGTCACCCAGTTGCCCCCATATTCACTTTTCTGATCAGGTTTTCTGCTGCACAGATTTTCAGAGGATTCCCACCCATTCTAAGAGGTAGTAAAATACTGACCAAAAGATGTTTTGTTCAGCATGTTCTACCTTCAGAAAGACTGTTCATTGCTTCTTTTACCCCAGGTTTGAATCTACAGATCTGAGCTTTGAACCCCAGAGACTATAAATACTATCCACCTTTCCTTTTCTACTCAGCTATTATAAATTTGCCTAAATATAAAGCCTAACCCAGCAGGCAAATATGCACTCATGAAAGATTAAGTTTTCCCTGATTATCATCTTGCTGTTTACCATTTCTATTGGCATAGGCAGGAAAAACTGAATAAAAAAATTCGATGTTCTCTGGTTATTCTGTATGTTAAAATAATGATACAGAGCATTATGTATAAAGTACAAAACAGTTTCACTTTGAATCGAAAGTATCTATGTTTCTCTTCTTTACAACCAACATAAATATGAGACAAGTTTTAATTTTATCTCCAAAAATATTTATCAAAAGCTTAAGAAACACCATCTCTGTGTATTTAACATAAAATAAAAATATTTCCAAGCTGATTAAGCTCCCGTCTGGAAAGATTCCTAAACCATGACTGAATATTAAAAATGAACTTCATCCCCACTGCCTGAGTTAGAGGAAAGAGGAAAATCTTTTTCACATTTTGGAAATCATAGGCTCACTTCAGATCTTGGAAAGAAAACCTGAAATTTTGGTGAATTTAACTTTTTAGCAAATACTTTGTCCTTTATATTAAAATATGAAGTTAGGAAGGGTTATCTATGCATATACCATTGCCCTCTCTAACCATGTACCTGCTCAGAGAATTGTTGCAGGTTTTTCCAGAGATCTTAAATAAAGTACCAATTGTTACTCCACTGGCCAAAGGCATGAGTGAGGTTCTTTTCTTTTTGGAGACCTTTATGTACAAATGGGTATCACAGCAGTTCACACATGTAATAGATTGTTGCTGGGAATCAGGGGTCTGGATGGGAACCTCACCGTCTTGTGATTTTCAACCATGCTCCTTCTGGCAGAAGTAAACCCTCATTGTTGGAAACAGACAACCAGCATCATCAGGGCCTTTCAAGCCTGAGGTTTTAAATAAAGCAGTTAATAATAATAAATGTGAAAAATACGGTGGAGTGCTTTTAAGGCAGTGTTTCTTAACCAGAGCTGCATTGTGGAAAGCCCCAGAGAGCTTACAAATAAATAAAACACACCTGGGCCTCATCTCCCAGAGTTTCTATTGTGTAGCCAGGTTTGAAAATCACTGTCTTAAGAGTATGAGTATAGACACTAGATTTAAGGGAAAAAAAAAAAAAAAAAGGGAGAAGCCAACCTCACAATTTGTAGAAAAATCTATTTTAAGAATATGCTCCTCCCTATAATCCTGGTTCATAAATTGTATAATAAACTAATAGCTCAGCCCTCATGGCCTAGGAAGCCCCCATAGAATCCAGCAAATAGAGGAAGAAAAGTCACATTAAATAACATTAAACAGCAACTGTTAAGGGATGAAGTTTCTTGACTTCATTACTCTTCATCTTCCAACAGGAACCAGTCTGCTCCAGTGGGAGCTGGGTTTAGACTTGAGTACTGAACAAGGCAGTGTGGGAACAGGGTGGGAACAGAGAGGCAGATAAACTCCCTGTGCTTTCAACAGCAACAACAAAATCACTGGTTTTTACGCTCTATATTTTCCTCTCCATATAGATATGGATTCCCTTTTCTCTTAATCTGTGTTCCCTCAGACCTCCCATGGTTCTTGTATTGTCTATGAAGAATCCCATACTTGATTCACTAAGAAGCCAATTCAAAGAGAGCCAAGCATTTTGCTCTGTTCTGAGTTCACAGGCAATTCATAAACTAGACACGTACGCAAAATGTCCAGGAACACAAGAGTGGAAGTGACCCATTCTGGTTCCCACGGCCGCCTGTGTCTGCTGCATGGTTAGCCTGCCTGGCCAGACAGAAGAGAGCTGTTTAGCAAGAGGTGCTCAGTGAGCGTATAAATGACTGTGTTCTACCAAGGTTTACATCTTCCAGAGTGCCTTGTGTGTAGTAACTGCCCAGTAAATACCCATTAATCAAACAATAGCAAACACTAAATTTCAGAGGGAGATTGTCTTCAATGGTGTCTTTCCTGTAGCCATTAATAATAAAGGAAATGCAGAGGAGATTGTCAGTTTAGATGGTATTGTGTGCTCCTGACACCCACCTGTGAGTTGTGGGATTTTCTTACAGTTTCATTTCTTTTCTTTCCTTTTCTTTTTTTTCTCTTCTCTTCTTTTTTTCTTCTTTTTTTTTTTTTTTTTTAAGATTTTATTTATTTATTTGTCAGAGAGAGAAAAAGTACAAGCAGGTGGAGGGGCAGAGGCAGAGAGAGAAACAGACTTGCTGCTGAGCAAGGAGCCTGAGATGGGGCTGGATCCCAGGACCCTGAGATCATGACCTGAGACAAAGGCAGATGCTTAACCACTTAACCCACTGAACCAACTAGTCATCCCTTTCTTATAATTTTTAAGAAGAAATGCACTATGAGTGGTATGTGTGGGGGTGGGGGTGGGGTTTGTGTGTATAAAAGGTAAGACCTGTCCTAGATACTCTTGAGACTACAAAAATGGATAAGAAGGAAGCCCAGAGCAGCAGAAACTATAATAGACCTGTTCCGCAAGTGGTGTCATTTAATTTATTATTACTTAATGTATTATTATTTATTATTTAATTTGATTTTATCCTTCACAACAACCTTATGAGTTTAGGTAAGTACTTTTCCTTAGATTTGTTGCCAGATCTTCTTCAATAAGTCCATCTTTTTCTTCTAAACTAGAATTTCCTTCCCTCAAAATTTATGTATTAAAACAGAATATTAAGAGTATTTTATGTTCAAATGATTTTGTAAACTCCCAACTAAACAAAATTAAAGATGTTTCCTTATTACAGAGCATCTTAGAGCTTTTAAATGCAATATTCATTGGAAGTCTCTAAGAGAGTGATATGCACACAATACCGAATCTGGCAACCATCTTGCCAGTTCAGATGGAAGAATGAAAACTAGAGATCATATTGCTTTCCAGACATGCCTGGACTGGCCAAGGATCCTATAGGAATGCAAACTCACTAGCTTAAATATAATCACCAAATATACTTCATGAAACTTCTAACATAAGGAATAAAGACACTTTTCGGATTTTAAGTCTTTCTCAAGAGAGAAAAGACCTGTGGCGTCTGGGCTGCTCAGTTGGTTAAGTGGCTGCCTTTGGCTCAAGTTATGATCCAAGGGTCCTGCGATCAAGCCCTCAGTCATGCTCTCTACTCAATAAGAGTCTGTTTCTCCCTCTCCATCTGCCTCTTCCCCACTTTGCCCCTCCCTCCACTCGTGCTCCCTCTTTCTTGCTCTGCTCTTTCTCTCAAATAAATAAATAAATAAAATCTTTAAAAAAAAAAAAAAAAAAAGACAAACAAGAGAGAGAAAAGACCCCCAGAGGATCAGACAAAGTAGTCCCAGAGCACCCGCCAACACGACTTCGTTGTCCTCCCATCAATGGTGTCTACTGTTTCAGGAGACACCTGCCCCAAGTTTTGTCCTCAAATATCTTCACTTGCCAGCCATCTGGGAGTTCAGGACTTTGCGGTATTAGCTCCCTGTTTCCCTGGGTGGCACCACACCAATAAACTGCCTATTTTTCTTTGCTGCAAAAGCTTGGTGTCAGTTGCATTTTTTTTTTTAATTAACATAAAATGTATTAATTGTTTCAGGGGTACAGGTCTGTGAATCATCAGTCTTACACAATTCACAGCACTCACCATAGCACATGCCCTCCCCAGTGTCCATCACTCAGCCACCCCATCCCTCCGTACCTCCCTCTCCAGCAACCCTCAGTTTGTTTCCTGAGATTAAGAGTCTCTTATGGTTTGTCTCCCTCTCTGGTTTCATCTTGTTTCATTTTCCCCTCCCTTTCCCTAAGATCATCTCTCTTGTTTCTCAAATTCCTCACATCAGTGAGATTATATGATAATTGTTTTTCTCTGAGTGACTTATTTTGCTTAGCGAAATTTGGTGTTAACTTTTATTGGCTTGCTGCACACTGGTGGGCAAACTCTTATTGGGTTCTGCCACAATAATAATTCAACTGCTTTGGCCATGGAATTCTTTGTTAAGATGACTTCTCTTGAGGACATGTCTAGAGAAAACTTTTCATATAGTCCTTCTCCAAGAAGAGTTGAATAAAGGCACAAATGCCTAGTTTAAAGACAGAATGTGGTCAGTGTTCTCAGAGAGATAGAGATAGAAGTCAGGGAGGTTCAGAGAAAAGAAAAAATAGCTCCAGAATAGGCTGCCTGGGAAATACGACATTTGTACTCTATTATCAGTGGCATAATTTTCCTCCCAGGACCCCATATTCCAAAAAAACAGTGATTAGCAATCTTTGCTGCAATTTGGAATCCCTGGGAAGCTTTACAAAATGCTAATGTAGCTAATGTATGGTTCCTACTCCAGACAGTCTGATCTATCTGGTTTGGGATGTGACCTAGGCTTTAGGATTTTTAAAGTTGGCTGCATGATATAATGAGCAGACAAAGCTGAGACCGTAGCTGTTCACCTTGGCAAAATCTGTGACTTGACCTATCCAGAATGAAGTACTGACGCTTTCTCTGCAACTCCTAGCTGTTCCCATAACCAAAAGCCATGAGACAGGTTTTAGGTTTTAATCTTATTTATATTTACACTAGTATTGTAGATGCTTTCCAGATTTGCTTCCTTCTTTCAGATTTTCTTCCCTGTAGTATATCTAACATTTAAAAAAGTAAGGCTACAGAATCATTTCAGACAAGATCGGCCATGTTCACGGTGGTATGACCATGGACTACGGAATAATTTCAAAGACAGTATAATAAAGTCAGTAAGAGCACAGGCTCAGTGTCAAACTCTCAGAATTCAAATATATTTATAAACTTAGGTAAGATATCTAACTTTTTAAGTCCCAGTTCCCTCATTTGTAAAACCAGGCTAATAATAATACCAACCCCTTTTAGGTTGTCCTGGGGATTTTAACAAATTAACCCTCGAAATATCCAGTACAGCATCTGGTACATTTTTAGGGGTTCAGCACAAGTTGCCCCAAGATGTGTCACTTTGACATGTAAATTATTTCAGCTTAAAATAATCAAGACCCAAAAGACTCAGGAAGAAATGTTGACCTTGTCCCTAACTGCCTAAAAAAATTTAGATAGAGAGGGCGCCTGGGTGGCTCAGTGGGTTAAAGCCTCTGCCTTCGGCTCAGGTCATGATCTCAGGGTCCTAGGATGGAGCCCCGCATCAAACCCCGCATCAAGCCCCGCATCAGGCTCTCTGCTCAGCAGGGAGCCTGCTTTCCTCTCTCTCTCTCTCTGTCTGCCTCTCTGCCTACTTGTGATCTCTGTCTGTCAGATAAATAAATAAAATCTTAAAAAAAAAATTAGAGGACATGTTCCTGAAAGAGACCTATTGTCATAGGTAACTACATTATGAAATGAACTAGGGTGGTAATCAGGGAGGAACTTAGCAAAGTCTGTTTATTAAAATTCCTCTCTATGTCCCATTGTTCCTGGATGGCCGAGCAAACAACTGTTCACCAAGTGTTTACTCTTCCTGTTCTTCCTGTGAATTCCTCTCATTCCCTCTGAAGCCCCAAATGCTTACTCCCTCTCTTCTTAGCTCAGGATGACATATATACCTTGTTTTGCCTGTCTTTGGAATCTCTCATGTTTACGTGGATTGCCTGTACATTGTAATCCAATTTGATTTTCTAGGTTAATTTGTCTCAGGTCAATCTGATTCTTAGACCAACCAGAAGAATTTTAGAGGTTAGAGAAAAAATTTCCCTCCCAACAGCGTTCATTAATTGTTAGCTGTTTTCATCATCATTTTATCACTTTTTCAATTACCTCGCTAAAACTGTCTAGAAGTTGGAGAAAGCTTGTTAGAAGCCTGTTAGGAGCTGGAATCTCGGGCTTTATTCCAGACCTGCATTTTCAAGGTGACCTGTATGCTCATTCAGGTTAGAGAGGCACTGCTTTGGTTCAGTGGTTCTCAGCTTTGCTACAGATTGGAATCACCTGAGGCACTTTTTAAAAATCTGCCCCAGACCAATTAAATCAGCATTTCTGAGGCTGAAACTGAGGCATCAGTATTTTTAGTGTCATGGGTGATTCCAGCATGGAGCTAAAGTTGAGAAACTATGACTTAGCTCTAGAGATTACCAATAGCACCCAAAGTCCTATTTCTCTCCCCTTCCTCACTCTCATGCTCTTTCTCCCCTTTCCTCTCTCCATTGCTCTTTCTGCTTCCTTCTCTGTCTGCTCATCTACTTTAGCCAGATTCTATTTCCCTTTCCAAATATTTATGCTTATTCTTTCCTCAACCTATGTTCAGATTTTGAACTCTAACTCGATAGTTGATAACCCCCTTATTTGACGGAGGATAAGCTGGTTATTCCAAACTCATTAATCCTTTGCCACTTTCTAGATGAGTCCCCACACCTGTGATTACTTTAATTCAGCCTCAGCACCACCTGCTGATATGACATCCTTTACACTTTAATCTGTTAAAGGGAAGTGTCTAGTGAGTCAAGATGGCGGAGAAGTAGCAAGCTGAGACTGCTTCAGCTAGCCGGAGATCAGCTAGATAGCTTATCTAAAGATTGCAAACACCTGAAAATCCATCGGCAGACCGAAGAGAAGAAGAACAGTAATTCTGGAAACAGAAAAACAACCACTTTCTGAAAGGTAGGACCGGCGGAGAAGTGAATCCAAAGCGACAGGAAGATAGACCCCGGGGGGAGGGGCCGGCTCCCGGCAAGCGGCGGAGCAACCGCGCACAAAATCAGGACTTTTAAAAGTCTGTTCCGCTGAGGGACATCAGTCCAGAGGCTAAACCGGGGCGAAGCCCACGCGGGGTCAGCGTGGCCTCAGGTCCCGCAGGGTCACAGAAGGATCGGGGGTGTCTGAGTGTCGCAGAGCTTGCGGGTATTGGAACGGGAAAGCCGGCTACAGAGACAGAGCCGACAGTAAGCTCACAGCTCGGTGTTACCTTGAACCGATCACAGGCTCGGTGAGCTCGGAGCGCGGCCAGAGGTCAGGCAGACGGGAGTAACTGGGCGCTGTTCTCTGAGGGCGCACTGAGGAGTGGGGCCCTGGTCTCTCGGCTCCTCCGGGCCGGAGACCAGGAGGCCGCCATTTGTGTTCCCGTCCTCCGGAACTCTACGGAAAGCACTCAGGGAACAAAAGCTCCTGAAAGCAAACCCGAGCGGATTACTCACCCCGGCCCCGGGTAAGGGCGGTGTAATTCCGCCTGGGGCAAAGACACTTGAGAATCACTACAACAGGCCCCTCCCCCAGAAGATCAACAAGAAATCCAGCCGAGACCAAGTTCACCTACCAAGGAGTGCGGTTTCAATACCAAGGAGAGCAGCAGAATTCCAGAGGAGGAGAAAGCAAAGCACGGAACTCATGGCTTTTTTCCTGTGATTTTTTTTTAGTCTTGCAGTTAATTTAATTTTTTCTTTTTCATTTTTTTTTCTTTTTTTCTTTTTTTTCTCGCCTTCGGGTAAAATTTTTTTTTTTTTAACTGTTACCTTTTTCTTTTTTAACGATTTTTTACTAGTTTATCTAATATATATATTTTTTCATTTTTACATTTTTCTCAGGTGTTTTCTTTTTTTAAAAATTTTTTTTCTTTTCTTTTTTTTTCTTTCTTCCTTTTTGAACCTCTTTTTATCCCCTTTCTCCCCACTCACGATTTTGGATCTCTTCTAATTTAGTTAAAGCATATTTTCCTGGGGTTGTTGCCACCCTTTTAGTATTTTACTTGCCCCTTCATTTACTCTTATCTGGCCAAAATGACAAGACGTAAAAATTCAACGCAAAAAAAAGAACAAGAGGCAGTACCAAAGGCTAGGGACCTAATCAATACAGACATCGGTAATATGTCAGATCTAGAGTTCAGAATGACAATTCTCAAGGTTCTAGCCGGGCTCGAAAAAGGCATGGAAGATATTAGAGAAACCCTCTCGAGAGATATAAAAGCCCTTTCTGGAGAAATAAAAGAACTAAAATCTAACCAAGTTGAAATCAAAAAAGCTATTAATGAGGTGCAATCAAAAATGGAGGCTCTAACTGCTAGGATAAATGAGGCAGAAGAAAGAATTAGTGATATAGAAGACCAAATGACAGAGAATAAAGAAGCTGAGCAAAAGAGGGACAAACAGCTACTGGACCACGAGGGGAGAATTCGAGAATTAAGTGACACCATAAGACGAAACAACATTAGAATAATTGGGATTCCAGAAGAAGAAGAAAGAGAGAGGGGAGCAGAAGGTATACTGGAGAGAATTATTGGGGAGAATTTCCCCAATATGGCAAAGGGAACGAGCATCAAAATTCAGGAGGTTCAGAGAACGCCCCTCAAAATCAATAAGAATAGGCCCACACCCCGTCACCTAATAGTAAAATTTACAAGTCTCAGTGACAAAGAGAAAATCCTGAAAGCAGCCCGGGAAAAGAAGTCTGTAACATACAATGGTAAAAATATTAGATTGGCAGCTGACTTATCCACAGAGACCTGGCAGGCCAGAAAGAGCTGGCATGATATTTTTAGAGCACTAAACGAGAAAAACATGCAGCCCAGAATACTATATCCAGCTAGGCTATCATTGAAAATAGAAGGAGAGATTAAAAGCTTCCAGGACAAACAACAACTGAAAGAATTTGCAAATACCAAACCAGCTCTACAGGAAATATTGAAAGGGGTCCTCTAAGCAAAGAGAGAGCCTACAAGTGGTAGATCAGAAAGGAACAGAGACCATATACAATAACAGTCACCTTACAGGCAATACAATGGCACTAAATTCATATCTCTCAATAGTTACCCTAAATGTGAATGGGCTAAATGCCCCTGTCAAAAGACACAGGGTATCAGAATGGATAAAAAAACAAAACCCATCTATATGTTGCCTCCAAGAAACTCATTTTAAGCCCGAAGACACCTCCAGATTTAAAGTGAGGGGGTGGAAAAGAATTTACCATGCTAATGGACATCAGAAGAAAGCAGGAGTGGCAATCCTTATATCAGATCAATTAGATTTTAAGCCAAAGACTATAATAAGAGATGAGGAAGGACACTATATCATACTCAAAGGGTCTGTCCAACAAGAAGATTTAACAATTTTAAATATCTATGCCCCCAACGTGGGAGCAGCCAACTATATAAACCAATTAATAACAAAATCAAAGAAACACATCAACAACAATACAATAATAGTAGGGGACTTTAACACTCCCCTCACTGAAATGGACAGGTCATCCAAGCAAAAGATCAGCAAGGAAATAAAGGCCTTAAACGACACACTGGACCAGATGGACATCACAGA
This sequence comes from Mustela nivalis, assembly GCF_964662115.1. NCBI lineage: Eukaryota > Metazoa > Chordata > Mammalia > Carnivora > Mustelidae > Mustela > Mustela nivalis. The sequence goes on along the minus strand of NC_139024.1, from coordinate 55,788,598 downwards.
TATATTCAGAACATTTCATCCCAAAGCAACAGAATACACATTCTTCTCTAGTGCACATGGAACATTCTCTAGAATAGATCACATCCTCGGTCCTAAATCAGGACTCAACCGGTATCAAAAGATTGGGATCATTCCCTGCATATTTTCAGACCACAATGCTCTAAAGCTAGAACTCAACCACAAAAGGAAGTTTGGAAAGAACCCAAATACATGGAGACTAAACAGTATCCTTCTAAAGAATGAATGGGTCAACCGGGAAATTAAAGAAGAATTGAAAAAAATCATGGAAACAAATGATAATGAAAATACAACGGTTCAAAATCTGTGGGACACAATAAAGGCAGTCCTGAGAGGAAAATATATAGCGGTACAAGCCTTTCTCAAGAAACAAGAAAGGTCTCAGGTACACAACCTAACCCTACACCTAAAGGAGCTGGAGAAAGAACAAGAAAGAAACCCTAAGCCCAGCAGGAGAAGAGAAATCATAAAGATCAGAGCAGAAATCAATGAAATAGAAACCAAAAAAACAATAGAACAAATCAACGAAAGTAGGAGCTGGTTCTTTGAAAGAATTAATAAAATTGATAAACCCCTGGCCCGACTTATCAAAAAGAAAAGAGAAAGGACCCAAATAAATAAAATCATGAATGAAAGAGGAGAGATCACAACTAACACCAAAGAAATACAAACTATTATAAGAACATACTATGAGCAACTCTACGGCAATAAATTTGACAATCTGGAAGAAATGGATGCATTCCTAGAAACATATAAACTACCACAACTGAACCAGGAAGAAATAGAAAGCCTGAACAGACCCATAACCAGTAAGGAGATTGAAACAGTCATTAAAAATCTCCAAACAAACAAAAGCCCAGGGCCAGACGGCTTCCCGGGGGAATTCTACCAAACATTTAAAGAAGAACTAATTCCTATTCTCCTGAAACTGTTCCAAAAAATAGAAATGGAAGGAAAACTTCCAAACTCATTTTATGAGGCCAGCATCACCTTGATCCCAAAACCAGGCAAGGATCCCACCAAAAAAGAGAGCTATAGACCGATATCCTTGATGAACACAGATGCGAAAATACTCAACAAAATACTAACCAATAGGATTCAACAGTACATTAAAAAGATTATTCACCACGACCAAGTGGGATTTATTCCAGGGCTGCAAGGTTGGTTCAACATCCGCAAATCAGTCAATGTGATACAACACATCAATAAAAGAAAGAACAAGAACCATATGATACTTTCAATAGATGCTGAAAAAGCATTTGACAAAGTACAGCATCCCTTCCTGATCAAAACTCTTCAAAGTGTAGGGATAGAGGGCACATACCTCAATATCATCAAAGCCATCTATGAAAAACCCACCGCAAATATCATTCTCAATGGAGAAAAACTGAAAGCTTTTCCACTAAGGTCAGGAACACGGCAGGGATGTCCATTATCACCACTGCTATTCAACATAGTACTAGAGGTCCTAGCCTCAGCAATCAGACAACAAAAGGAAATTAAAGGCATCCAAATTGGCAAAGAAGAAGTCAAATTATCACTCTTCGCAGATGATATGATACTATATGTGGAAAACCCAAAAGACTCCACTCCAAAACTGCTAGAACTTATACAGGAATTCAGTAAAGTGTCAGGATATAAAATCAATGCACAGAAATCAGTTGCATTTCTCTACACCAACAGCAAGACAGAAGAAAGAGATATTAAGGAGTCAATCCCATTTACAATTGCATCCAAAACCATAAGATACCTAGGAATAAACCTAACCAAAGAGACACAGAATCTATACTCAGAAAACTATAAAGTACTCATGAAAGAAATTGAGGAAGACACAAAGAAATGGAAAAATGTTCCATGCTCCTGGATTGGAAGAATAAATATAGTGAAAATGTCTATGCTACCTAAAGCAATCTACACATTTAATGCAATTCCTATCAAAGTACCATCCATCTTTTTCAAAGAAATGGAACAAATAATGCTAAAATTTATATGGAACCAGAAAAGACCTCGAATAGCCAAAGGGATATTGAAAAAAAAAGCCAACGTTGGTGGCATCACAATTCCGGACTTCAAGCTCTATTACAAAGCTGTCATCATCAAGACAGCATGGTACTGGCACAAAAACAGACACATAGATCAATGGAATAGAATAGAGAGCCCAGAAATAGACCCTCAAATCTATGGTCAACTCATCTTCGACAAAGCAGGAAAGAATGTCCAATGGAAAAAAGACAGCCTCTTCAATAAATGGTGCTGGGAAAATTGGACAGCCACATGCAGAAAAATGAAATTGGACCATTTCCTTACACCACACACAAAAATAGACTCAAAATGGATGAAGGACCTCAATGTGCGAAAGGAATCCATCAAAATCCTTGAGGAGAACACAGGCAGCAACCTCTTCGACCTCTGCCGCAGCAACATCTTCCTAGGAACAACGCAAAAGGCAAGGGAAGCAAGGGAAAAAATGAACTATTGGGATTTCATCAAGATCAAAATCTTTTGCACAGCAAAGGAAACAGTTAACAAAATCAAAAGACAACTGACAGAATGGGAGAAGATATTTGCAAACGACATATCAGATAAAGGACTAGTGTCCAGAATCTATAAAGAACTTAGCAAACTCAACACCCAAAGAACAAATAATCCAATCAAGAAATGGGCAGAGGACATGAACAGACATTTCTGCAAAGAAGACATCCAGATGGCCAACAGACACATGAAAAAGTGCTCCATATCACTCGGCATCAGGGAAATACAAATCAAAACCACAATGAGATATCACCTCACACCAGTCAGAATGGCTAAAATCAACAAGTCAGGAAATGACAGATGCTGGCGAGGATGTGGAGAAAGGGGAACCCTCCTACACTGTTGGTGGGAATGCAAGCTGGTGCAGCCACTCTGGAAAACAGCATGGAGGTTCCTCAGAATGTTGAAAATAGAACTGCCCTATGACCCAGCAATTGCACTATTGGGTATTTACCCTAAAGATACAAATGTAGTGATCCAAAGGGACACATGCACCCGAATGTTTATAGCAGCAATGTCCACAATAGCCAAACTATGGAAAGAACCTAGATGTCCATCCACAGATGAATGGATCAAGAAGATGTGGTATATATACACAATGGAATACTATGCAGCCATCAAAAGAAATGAAATCTTGCCATTTGCGACAACATGGATGGAACTAGAGCGTATCATGCTTAGCGAAATAAGTCAAGCAGAGAAAGACAACTATCATATGATCTCCCTGATATGAGGAAGTGGTGATGCAACATGGAGGCTTAAGTGGGTAGGAGAAGAATCAATGAAACAAGATGGGATTGGGAGGGAGACAAACCATAAGTGACTCTTAATCTCACAAAACAAACTGAGGGCTGCTGGGGGGAGGGGGTTTGGGAGAAGGGGGTGGGATTATGGACATTGGGGAGGGTATGTGCTTTGGTGAGTGCTGTGAAGTGTGTAAACCTGGTGATTCACAGACCTGTACCCCTGGGGATAAAAATATATGTTTATAAAAAAAAAAAAAAAAAAAGAAAGGACAAATACCCAACTTTTGTAGCAGCATGGACGGGACTGGAAGAGATTATTATGCTGAGTGAAATAAGTCAAGCAGAGAGAGTCAATTATCATATGGTTTCACTTATTTGTGGAGCATAACAAATAGCATGGAGGACATGGGGAGTTAGAGAGAAGGGAGTTGGGGGAAATTGGAAGGGGAGGTGAACCATGAGAGACTATGGACTCTGAAAAACAATCTGAGGATTTTGAAGGGGTGGGGGGGTGGGAGTTTGGGGTACTAGGTGGTGGGTATTATAAAGGGCACGAATTGCATGGAGCACTGGGTGTGGTGAAAAATAATGAATACTGTTATGCTGAAAATAAAAAATAAATTAAAAAAAAAAAAAAAAGGGAAGTGTCTATATCTATTTATACTTCTGGTAGGTGAACATTTCTAGTCACAAAACAAACAATAAAAACTTTATTTAAAAAAATTGTCCAGAATAATTTACCAAGAGGACAAAAGGATAGATTGTAACGCCTATTTTATTTATTTATTTATTTATTTATTTGACAGAGATCACAAGTAGGCAGAGAGGCAGGCAGAGAGAGGGGGGAAGCAGGCTCCCGGGGGAGCAGAGAGCCCAAGGTGGGGCTCAATCGCAGGACCCTGGGATCATGACCTGAGCTGCAGGCAGAGGCCTAACCCACTGAGCCACCCAGGTACCCAACTCCCATTTTCTTTTTTTTTATAGCTTTCAGACTACTTTTACTTTCATGATCCCATGTGATTCTCACAACAGGCCTTTAAAGTATTCTCAACACATTTTGCACTCAAAGTGATGTTCAGAGGATTTAAGTGACTTGCCCATGTCTGCAGAGCTAATGAGAGATTAAGCCAGGCCTTAAACACTTACTTTCTCATATATTTGAGACTGTATCTCTTACACCATGCTCCAAGTCAGAAGTTCCAAAATGTGATTGCTCATACTCAGTGTCAGGTAGTGCCAGGTAATGAAAATAAAGTGGAACACTGTGAGCCCATGCTTGTCTCTATCTTTGTCTAATTATGTCGGGATGCCTAGCAAAACCTGCTTCTGTGGCTTACACGTTCTGTATTAGACAAGAAACAGAATTCTGGGATTTTGAATCTATTTTTCTTCTGTTTATTCATTCAAAAATATACTAGTCCCTGGTCAAGCTTCTGTATAAAACCACTACATAATTTTCCTGGATAATGGGTTTGCAGCAATGTCTTCAATCTGAAATTTATCTGATTCCCACAGACTCACTCAGCCTGCTCCTCTCACTGAATATGGTTCTGGAATAGAAGGGAAAGGGCATGGAAGGAGAGCTCCAAATAATAGAAAAACAAAGCAAACAAATAATAAGTAGGAAACTGCATCACTTATTTCTCAAGAGCATTGAATTAAATGATAAAGCACCAGTAAAAAAGCAACAAGACATTCTGCTCAAAAGTAAGCTCGTTACATTTTTAATTTCATTCATCATATGTTTTAGCTCCAGAATTTGTTTCATTCTTTTTATTGTATAATTGAAATTTGCTAAGAGGGTAGATCTTAATGTTCTTACCACAAAAAAAAGGAGGGGGTAATTATGTGAGGTGATAGATATGTAATTTACTTGATTATGGTGATCATTCATTTCACAATGTATATGTATATCAAAATAAGTTGTGTCTATTAAATGTATACAATTATTATTTGTCAAAAAAGTTAAATGCAGAGCAGTATGTCTATAATTCATTTAAATAAAACTAAAAGGTTATGGTCATATACCCATAGGTACATACTATTTGCATAAGATAGCAGTTGTCCTGGAGAATAGAAATGAAGAGTTATTTATTTTTACCTGTCCTCTTTAAATAAAAATTGAATATCAAGAAGAGGAAGAATAGACCAGAAGTTTATTCAACAGTCTGTCAGGCTTTAAATTTAAAATATTTTTAATATTGAATATTAAAAATAATATTAATGCTCATAACTTTGTGATGAATGCTCTTTTGAACACAACCCCAATTTTTTTAATACATATGCATAATGTACCTATCAATACTATAAGTTACTTGTAGTATTTTATTGCCACCAAATAAGTGTTTTAATGAAATGGAAGGCCCAGAGACTTTCATTAGAAATGATATCAGTCACTCCTTTATATCAATAATATATTGTCTGTTTCCCTATTATAGTACATGGATGTTTCTATCCCAACCACTAGACTAATAGATATCAGGAGAGCATGTGATATCATTTAACATTTTTTTGTATCATAACAAAGCCTTGTTCAGTATTGAATATTGTATACACATGTATTAAATGTTGGCTACTTGGAACTGAATTGAAAAACATTTAAATAATTGTTGAGATGCTGTCTCTTTTCCCAATGCCTACAACGGTGCTTTGCACTAAGTGGGCCTTTAGTTGTTATTAATTAATGAATAAGCTAACAAAGTGAATGAACAAATGATTTATTATTTTAAAAAATGAGTATACAGGACACCTGGGTGGCTCAGTCAGTTAAGCATCCAACTCTCGATTTTGGCTCAGGTCATAATCTCTAGGTTGTGAGATCAAGCACCACATTGGGCTCTGTGCTCAGCAAGAGATTTTCTTGTTCGAGATTTTCTCTCTCTACTTCTGCCCCTCCCCCCACTCTCTTTCTCTCTCTCTAAAATAAATAAATCTTTAAAAAAATGGGTATGCTTTAAAAAAAGGCTAATTTATTTAGCAAGTTCTAAAAATTTGAAGTAATTAAGACTTGCTAAATGAAAGTAGCCATGCTATAGCTATAAATAAGTGAGTAAGTTTTAGCCTGTTTATTTCTGTTATTTTCTAAGAGTTCATTTGTTACATCTCAGCTACCCAAATTTGACATCTGTTGGGCAAGGGACTTTCAGATTTTCGAAGTCCTCCTATGACAGTTACTAGGAATGAATGCTTTTTAGCTGGTAGTGAAGCAAAAGTTGAAGGAACTTCAAGGGGAAATAGATGACTCCATTATCATAGTTGGAGACTTCAACACCCTTTCTATCAGAAATGAATAAATCCAGTAGGCATAAAATTATTAAGAACTTAGTTGAACTCAATAACACCATCAATCAACTGGATGCAATTGACATCTATAGATTATGCAGCAACAGCAGAATAGACATTCTTCTCAAGCTTCCATGGAACACTCACCATGAGAGACCACATTCTGAGGTACAAAACATACATTTTTAAACCTATAATGGGTACAATGCCTCCTCTCGGACTACAGTGGACTTAAACTAGAAATCAGCAACAGAAGGACAACTGGAAAAGCCCAAAACATATGGAAGCTAATAGCACCCTTCTAAATAACACACAGATTAAAAAAGAAATCTCAAAAAAAATTTTTAAAATACATGAAAATGAAAACATGTGGGATAAAGTAAAAACAGTACTTAGAGAGAAATTAATGCATTAGAGAAGAAGAAAGATCTAAAAACCTCACCCTAGGAAGCTAGAAAACCAAGAGCAAATAAAACACAAAGTAAGCAAAAGGAAAATAAAAAAACAAGACAGAGCAGAAATCAATGACATTGAAAACAAGAAATCACTAGAGAAAATCAGCAAAACCAAACTTGTTCTTTGAAAAGATCAGTAAAATTGATAAGCCTTTAGCCAGGCTAACTAAGGAAGAAAGGAAAGAGGACACAAGTTACTGCTATAAATTAAAGAAGGAAAAAAAAATGAAGGGATATTATTACACATCTCATGTAAATTAGAAGGAATAATAAAAGAATACCCTAAACAACTCTATGTTCACAAACTTGATAAATTAAGTGAAATGAGCCATTTTCTTATAAGACACAATCTACCGAAACTCACATAAGAAGGAATAGATAAGGGCTAGGCAATGGGCACAATGGGTGAAGGGGAGATGGAGATATAGGCTTCCAGTTATAGAATAAGTAAGTCACAGATATAAAAGGCACAGGATAAGGCATACAGTCAATGATATTGTAATACTAAAGTAAAAGGACAGACCGTAGTTACACTTGTGAACAGACCATAGTATATATGGTATAAAAATCACTCAGTTGCTCATACAATGTCAACTATACTTAAAAGAAAAAAAGAAATAAAATATTTTCAATAAAATAAGAAAAGGGGAACTCTATTAACCTAATAAGAAATATCTACAAAAACCTAAAGCTGATACTAAATGATGGAAAGTTTGAAGCTTTCCCACTAAGATCAGATACAGGCAAAAATGTCACCTCTCACACTTCTTTTCAACATGTATTAAAAATCCATACTAATACAATAAATCATGAAAAGGAAATAAAAGATATACAGATTGGGAAGAATGATTTTTTTTGGGGGGGGGGATGATTTAAAACTTCGTCTGCAGGTAATAGGATTGTCTATGTAGAAAACCCAAAAAACTTGACCAACCCCTCCCCCAACTGGAATTAGTAAGTGATTTTGGCATAGTTGCAGGATACAAGTTTAATGAATAAAAGTCAATTCCTTTCCTATAAACCAGCAGTGAATAAGTGAATTTTGAAATTGAAAATATAATATCCTTACAATAACATCTCAAAAAGTTAAATACTAGGCATAAATCTAACACTATATGTACAAGATCTATATGAGGAAAACTACAAAACTCTGATTAATAAAATTAAAGAACTAAATAGAGATATTCCATGTTCACAGATAGTAACACTCAGTACTGTCAAGATGCGTCCATTCTTCCTAATTTTATCTATAAATTCAATGCAATCCCAAACAAAATTTGCCAATATTGACAAACTGATTCTAAAGTTTATACAAATATGTTGGTGTAACAGAATAAAGAGCCCAGAAACAAGTATAAATATAATCAATGGATATTTGTCAAAGGAGCAAAAGTAATAAAATAGAGCAAAAATTGTTTTTCAATAAATAGTGTTGGAACAATTAGACATCTATTATACAAAAATGAATTTAGACACAGACTTTACAACTGTCACAAAATTAACTCAAAATGGATCATAGACCTAAATGTAAACCACCAAGTTATAAAACTCCCAGAAGATAACAGGAGAAAATCTAGGTGATTTTGGGTATAGCAATAACTTTATAGATACAACACCAAAATCATGATTCATGAAATAAATAATTAATAAGCTGGACTTCATTAAAATTAAAAATGTCTGCACTGCAATGTCAAGAGAATTAGAAGACAAGCCACAGACTGGCAGAAAATATTTGGAAAAAGGCACATCTGAAAAAGGACTGCTATCCAAAGTATATAAAGAACTTTTAAAATTCAACAATAAGAAAACAAACAATCAAATTAAAAAATACCAAAGACCTTAATAGACACTGGACCGAAAAGGAGGTACAGATGACAAATAAGCATATGACAAGATGTTCCACATTGTATGTCACCAGGTAAATGCAAATTAAAACAACAATAAAATGCTACTATACACCCTACTCTAGAATGGCTGAAATCTGGAACACTGACAACATCAAATGGTGGTGTGATATGGAAAAACAGAAATTTCATTCATTCCTGGTGGGAATGACGAATGGCACAGCCACTTTGGAAGACAGTTTCGCAGTTTCTTACAAAGCTAAGCATGCTCTTACCATACTATCTAGCCATTGGGCTCCCTGGTATTTACCCAAAGGAATTGCAAAGTATGTCCACACAAAAACCTGCACGTGGATGTTTAAAGCAGCTTTCTTTATAATTGTCAAAACTTGGAAGCAACCAAGATGCCTGCCCTTCAGTTAAATGGAATAAATAAACCATGGTACATCCAGACAATGGAGCATTATTCAGCAATAAAAAGTAATGAACAGACAAACCATAAAAAGGTATAGAGAAGCCTTAAATGCATATTGGAAGTGAAAGAAACCAATCTGACAAGGCTACACACTGTATCATTTTCAACTCCATGATATTCTGAAAAAGGCAAAACTGTGCAGACAGTGAAAAGAGCAGTGGTTTCTGGGCCGGGGTTGGGGAGGAGGGGGGATAGTGGTGGAGGTGGGTGGTGTGGGATGTATAGGCAGAGAACAGAGAATATTTGAGGTAGTGAAAATACTCTTTATGATATACTAATGATAGATACATGTCATTATACATTTGTCATTATGCATGTCATAGAATGTACAGAATCAAGAGGGAACACTAAGGTAAACTATGGGTTTTAGGCCATAATGACATGTTAATGTAGATTATAACAAATGTACAGTATCAATTGTAACAAATGTCTCACTTTGGTGTATGATGTTGATAATAGGAGAGGATACACATGTACGGAGGAATGGAATATATGAGAAATCTCTGTAAATTTGTCTCAATTTTGCTGTGAACCTAAAACTGCCTTAAAAAATAAATTCCTAAGCGGCGCCTGGGTGGCTCAGTTGGTTGGGCATTTTATTCTTCCTTTCCGCTCAGGTTGTGATACCGGAGTCCTGAGATTGAGCCCTGTGTCGGGCTCTGTGCTTGGGATAGAGTCTTGTTGGGATTCTCTCTCTCTCTCTCCCTCTGACCCTCCTGACCTTGCACTCTTTCTCTCTCTCTCAAATAAAGAAAAAAAAGAAAGAAAGGAGGAAAGAAAGAAAGAAAACTTTAAAAAGGTCTTAAGAAACAGTTATTGTTGGGGCGTCTGGGTGGCTCAGTGGGTTAAACCCTCTGCTTTCGGCTCAGGTCATGATCCCAGGGTCCTGGGATGGAGAGCCATGTCTGGCTTTCTGCTCAGCAGGGGTTCTGCTTCCTTCTCTGTCTTTGCCTGCCTCTCTGCTTACTTATGATCTCTGTCTGTCAAATAAATAAATAAAATCTTTTTTTTAAAAAAAGAAAAGAGTTATAGTTCTTCCTGAAGGTGAACAATTTTTTTCAGACCTTGTTATCCTTTAAGAATTATCCTACATATCAATAATTAGATTACTCTATATTCTACTTATGAGACCATGCCATCTACCCTGTTTGGTATTTTGCTGTTTCACTTATTTTGGGGTTTGCATAACATTACATAGAGAGCTGTATCATGTTTCTTAATATCTGCATGTAATTCCATCTCACAAACCATTTTAACGAATGTTGTTTTATCTGTTCATATTCGTGATAGAGAAAATGACTACAAGGTTAAAAAAAATCTATAGAAACATTTTTTCCCACTCTCCAATGATGCATGCCTGACCCTTAGCAGGGAAGAGGCCTTTTAGCCATAAGCCCATCACTAATGGGAAAGCTGGCACAGGTTCATCATTTCCTAGTCTTTCCTGACCCCATATGCAGCATCAAATGCCAAATGTACATGTGTATGCCTGGGTATCTGATAAAAAATGTTTTTTCTTTTCCAAAATGAATGAAATAACGTTACCCACTGGCAAGAAGAGAGAAGGAACAGAAAGTTTAAGAACAGAAAATATATTCCCCCTGCCAAAAAAGAAAATATATTTCTCTTGAGGTTAAAAGGACACAACTTTATATAAAAGATCAATCTAAAATAAAGAATATTTATTATCCAGAAAGTCGTACAAAATATCTTTCAAAGGGCACTTGGGTGGCTCTGTCGGTTAAGCATCTGCCTTCTGCTCAGGTCTTGATCCCAGGGTCCTGGAATAAGGCCACGTGGGCTCCCTGCTCAATGAGGAGCCTGTTTCTCCCTCTCCCTCTCCCTCTGCCACCCCTCCCCCGCTTGTGCTCTCTTGCTTGCTCTCTCAAATAAATAAATGAATTCTTAAAAAAAAAAAATCCTTTCAGAATGAAATGTAGGTTTTTTCAGAGGTTTGAAGCCAAAATAAGAAAGATAAGACTATTATTCTAGTTTAATTCTCTCCTTCTTGTTCTTCTAAAGTAAGTTCTAAAATATTTAAAATATTTTAAATATTAAAGGATTAAAATTAAAAGTTGTAATTGTTAAGGTTTTATTTTTAAGAAAGAAGGACAAACATTAAACTATAGAAGCAATTTGTACATTATAGTTTGAATATATTCACATTCAATTAGGAAAATGACTAAAGGATGCCTAGAAATTCAACCAGAAATAATAAGCTATGAAAAAGTTTGTTTCTTACTATCTCCTAATACACTGGTATACAGAGTGATAAAACTGACCTTCACTATAAAGTAAGAAAAAATTTTTTTTTCTATTAAGGGCTGTAGACATTGCTCAATGTGATCCCATACCAACCCACATAAAAATTAGGAAAAAATTCTATATATCTCCTATTTTTCTACTATTTACTCAATAATTTAATAAGAGTTATGTGAAATATAAAAGTATACATATTTAATATTTGTCTATGTCTCTCTAAATATTTTCTTTTTCCAATAATGCCCACCATTACTAAAGAATAAAATGTGGTTCTTGATCTCTATGGTGATGTTATAGTCACAACTATATCCATAATAGAGTTTCCCATTAACATTGTCCTCTTTGATAACTGTAAGCATTTCCAGACTTGCTCCTGGAAGCCTTTGCCACTCTAGGGCACACATCCTTAGGATGTTAGTTTTATCTTCATTTATTCCCTCAACTCTGATTTCATTATTCAAAACCTAAAACAGAATAATAAAATGATTTAGATAGAAGGGACCTTGAGGTGCCCAAATGTGACTCCATCAATACTGCACTACTAATAACTATCATTCATTGAGAAATAATTGTATACCAGGCACTGTGCTAAGAGCTTTTCATATATCACATCATTTAGTCATCCAAGCAATTCTATGCAATAGATACTATAATTATCTCCAACTGATGGTAAAAGTGGTTCATAAATGTTAACTATCTTGTTCAAGCTTACTGTAGAAACTAATTAATTTTGTCTACTCAGGATTCACTTGTCATTCTCCTGATACTCCAGTTTTCCTTTAAGAAACCTGTCATATCTTCCTGCTCTCAGTCAATAATCGAGTTGAAGATGACCCTATCCTGGTTCTAGGAGAGGAAATCTGCTCAAGACCATGAAAACCAGAAGCCTGGTTCAAGGGTAGGTGTATGTCCTAAAGAGGAGTAATCTAAATAAATCCAAGGGTAAATGATGGTGCTTTGGGAAAAGAGGTACCCTCATTCTGGGGAGGTTGCTGAACTGATAAGGTATAAACTTGGATCTCACAATTCAGAAAAAAAGTGGAAAGGGATGAGACAGCCTCCTAATAACATAAGTCAGGTCTGAAGTCTGAGCTATTCGTGGGTAGGCGTTATATAAATTCCCTTTTGTAAAGTTGGCTTGAGTTGATATTCTTCCTGTTGCACTGGAATGAATGATGAATGATCCAGTCATTAAGCTGATACAGGACAGAGCCAGGAAGTAAACCCAGGTGTCCTGTTCTAATCCCTTTATGCCACAGTATTGGGATTTGATTTAATCCGCTGTTACGTCTAAAGAACTAGAACAATTTAGAACAAGATTTAGCCGTAGAAGGTGATCCAGAATTAGACCCTGAGTCAAAGGTCTTTATGAAGTAATTTAGTGAGGACATGCTACCAAGGGAAACTAGTAAGGAAGGAGGAAAGCAGAGGTGAAAAGGAAAAGAAACCAAGCAAAAGTGAGATTTCTGGCAGCCCCAGCCTGATGTGTGAGGGAGCTTTGAAATGTAAATTACATTGCAGAGTTTGTCCTGCCTTGAGCAGGGAATTGGGCTTCTTGATTGGATTCTAGTCAGCCACTGGCAAGTGGGCCACCCTCGGTGGAGGGAGCATACATTTCCAGGTATTTGCCCTCTTTGCACATACTGGACACAAAGCTTCAGTAACCCAAGAGCAGCCCTCTGAAGGACCACTACAGAAAGTAGGTCTGGATTAGAGGAACCTTTCCTGGTTATCTGGCATGACCAGCTTTTCTGGAGTAAAATCCTGGATATGGTTTGGCTATAGAAACGTCTCAGTAAGTGACGTGAGAGAGATTGGCGTTCAAGTTGTTTCCTTGACTCCTTACAATGTTTCCCAATTCGTGGACAACATTTATCCAAGTCTGCAATTTTCTTTCATTTCTCTTGGTGCCAGAGAACGTTTCCCCAGCTGCACAATGTTGACCCTACCAAATATCCTTAACTTCACTTAGTATGAATTTTTTTCACATTTACAGTGGAGAAAAGAATAGAGCACATATCGATAAGTTCTTTTAAAATTAAATGACAAAATGCATTGTCATAATACCTAATACTAAGCTATTTGTAAGTTATAGCCAATATGAGTTGAATTGTGTCTCTGCCAAATTCATTGGTTGGAGCTCTAACCCACAATACCTCTGAAGGTGACTTATTTGGAGAAAAGGCCTTTAAAGAGGTGATTACGTTAAAATGAGGCTATTGTACTTTCTAATCTGCTAGTGTACTTATAAGATGAAATTTGAACAAAAAAGAGATAATGAGCATGCCCACACACGGAAAGAAGACCATGTGCAGACATAGCAAGAAGGTAGCCATCTGCAAACAGAGGCCCAAGGAGAAACCAAACTTGAGGCCACTGGCCTCCAGTATTGATCTTGGACTACCAGCCTCCAGTAAGTAAGAAAATAAATTCCTGTTGTCAAGCCACCCAGGCTGTGGTGTTTTGTTATGGTATCCTAGCAGACTCATCTCACACATATCAGAACTGCTCCTTCCTTAATTTTTCATTCCAGTATCTTATCATTCCTGGGTATGTATGAGTAGACAGCTTTATGTCAGGAAAAGAAGGTGTCTCTTGAGTGTTTTGGGTCTACCAGGTTGATTATTTGAGAAACAAACCGTAAAAGAAAATGGAATAATTTTCCCAAAAGGAAATATTAAATAGATTCATATTCCATATTCTCTGATACTGTAGTGCCCGCAGGCAGGAAATTATTCTCCATGCATTAGCTCAGAGACCACAGCAATGTCAGCATGAAGACCAGGTAGAATAAAGCCAGAGTTTAACTGCATTTATTTTCAGAGCATCAGTAAAAGTTGGGTTGGAGTGAAGTTTGGTTCTTTCTTTGGCCTCTCAGGTCTAATTTTGACTCATCAGCTCTATAAATGTTACTTAGGAACACTAGTTACTTAATAGAAGCTGAACAACCTCCCCATGTCATGTCTATGATTCTGAAAAATGAATCTAGGAAATCAAAGTCATAAATCTCTGTATAACTGCCTTCCAAAGGAAATGATTTCTTAAATGATTTTTATTGGAATAGTAGGTCCAACACATAAATCCAGAGATGTAATGAAGCTTCTCAAGATGGAAACAGAAAAAAATGAGTTAATATATTAGAACAGAGAAAGAGAACTATGTGGTATTCTTTTTTGAAATCCTGGTTAATGATCCTGAAGCAAAAAGAATGGCTTGGTCTGTTCACAGAATGGCTTGGTCTGTTCACAGAGCATCTCTATGGGCATTATCCCATTTGAAACCCAGAATAATGCAAGAGATTAATCAGGGAAGGTAACATAAGGCCAAAGAATTTACCAGGTATTTTGCCTGAGAACAAAACAGTAAGTGAATAAAAATAAATCAAATTTTACAGCATTTCCTATGTAGGCATCTAATACAACATTCATAATGATAAAGGTGAATTACATTCAGGTTGATTAATGTCCTGTCAAGCAAGCAGACTTGCCTTATTGTGCTTTTCTATTAAAAATATTGTTGTTGTTTAATAAAACTTTAAAATTGTATTCTTCATAATTTATGGACAGTGATTAAATATAAGAAGCCAAATGGAAGGGATAGAAACTATTGCTCACTCTGTAACATTCCAAGATGAAGAGCTAGAACCAGCACTTGAGATCCATAAGGGATCTAGTTTCGTGGTCTCGTAAGGAACTTGGAAAGAGAAATTCTCCCAGCCATTCTTCTATCTTGTCATTTGTTCAGCCAGGAAAATCCAGCTCTGTACATACAGATGAGGGTCTGTATGAGTTGGGGTCTGGTGGGGAGACAAAAACTGTAATGTGGTGGTCTTTGGCTGTGTGTCTGCTTGGCCAGGCTGCAGTCCCCAGTCATTCAATCCAACACTAATCTAGGCGTTGCCATGAAGGCATTTTGCAGCTGGTGATTGAAGTCCATAATCAGTTGACTTTAAGTAAGGGTGGTTAAATCCAGGTGGTCCTGATTCGGTTTGCTGCAAGGTCTTCAGAGCACAGCGGAGGTTTGAAAAAGAAATCCTGTCCTTGGATGGCAGCTTCAGCCATGCCCAGGGGTTCCAGACATTCATGGAAGCCAATTCCTTGTTTTATACAGACACACCCACACACATATATACATATATATAATTCCTTGTTTATTAGGAATAATTCCTTGTTTAAATTCCTCAATATATATATATATATATATATATAAATTGTTATATATACAAATTTTTATATATAGTTTTATTTTCTATAAATATTTATTTTATATATTATTTATATATATTTTATATAAAAAAATATTTATCTAATCTCCTGCTCGTTCTACTTTGGTTGAACCTGAACTCACATACCAGTTATTTGAACAGTGAGAATTTAATACAAATAATTGCTAAGTCGGTAAAAAAAATTGTTAACTGGGTAACTGGAAGGATAAAAAAGAATGCTGAGATATCACAGAGTTAGCAAGAGAGGAGACAGATACCATCTCTAGTGCTCAGGGCACAAAGAAAAGCATGATGCTGGAATTATTACATTTGCGAAATTTAGAGGACTGAGCCCGGGCCCTGGGAGGCAGTGCTAGCTGACTGGTGCTGGTGTCTCTGAGTAGGCATTGTAAGGCTGGTTTGGAGAAGAGGGGAAGACTGTAAATTGGCTTCTGCGGCTGCTATAGAAAGGCGCTGCCTGAGGGCAGAAGCAAGGGACAGGGGGATGCTGACAGGAACCGCCCCAGACAGGTAGGAAGCAAACAGGAAGGGACGTGTCCACTCTTTCTCCCAGAGTCTTGCAATCTCCTTCGGGTGTTCCCTATATTTTGACAAAGCAAAAATGTGGTTGGCATCGGATTCAGACATTCAAAAAGATAAAGTTAAATTAGATCGAGTGATGAATTTCCTATCAATCAAGAAGACTTGACTTCATGCACTGTTCTGTCCAAGCAGGTAAGTTTGGCACTGAGAGAAAATGGCTTATTAACTGGAATGCGATGTATATATTGCTCAGAATATATATATGTGAAAAAAGTTATGTTTTCCCAAAGAATAACCAAGAAAAGCATGTGAGTGGACACATCTGCAGCATTATCACTTCTTAGGTCTCTACTTTCTTAAATATAGTGAAATCAAAATTATCTACCACTACAGTTTATCCTTTAAAGAGCAGCAATTTAAATCCTCTTCTGCTTAAAAACTCACTTCATATTCAAGTCCTTATAAATTGCCTCTATCGGTCCATTGAAAAGTCAGCAAGAGTCATACCAATTACCCAAACACCTGTAAAAATACTCAGCCAAACTAATTACATTCTTTGACTTGGGTCAGAAGTGGAGACAGTGTAGGAGTATACCCCAGCTCCTAGGGGTCTGTGCAATGTTTCAGCTGTGAGCAGAAAGTGCTTCAGGAATAGAAGGTGACATGATAAAGTGGTAAAAATTAGGAGGTGAGAAATGGCCAGATTTGGAGACCAACTTGGGCTAAAGAATGAAGAAAGAGGGAAATATGGATCAATCACCCTGAGGTGGTTGCAGGCAGAGGCCAATAACAACACAGCAGCCCCTCACGCGGTGTGGCTCACAGATGTTCATTGCAATAAAGGTACTTTTAATCCCCTTCACCTATTTCACAACCCCCCCCACCCCCCGCACACCCACCTCCCCTCTGGTAACTACCAGTTCGTTCTCTATAGGTAAGATTTTGGTTTTTTGTTTTTCTCGCCTTTCTTCATTTTGTTTTCTTAAATTCCACATCCTTTGTGATGTGAAATCATATGATATTTGTCTTTCTCTGACTGACTTATTTTGCTTAGCATTATGCCCTCTAGATCCACCCATGTTGTTGCAAATTGAAAGATTTCACTTTTTGAATGGTTGAGTAATATTCCATTATATGTTACACACCACTCCTTTACTTCATTCATCTATGGTTGAACACTTGGGTTGCTTCCATATCTTGGCTATTGTGAATAATGCTGCAATTAATGTAGGGGTGCATATATCTTTCCAAAGTAGTATTTTCATATTCTTTGGATAAATTCCCAGTAGTGGAATTATATGACCATATACTATCCTATTTTTAATTTTTTGAAGAATCTATGTACTGTCTTCCACAGTGGCTTCACCAGCTTGCGTTTCCACCAACAATGCACAAGTGTTCCTTTTTATTCATATCTTCACTAACACTTATTCTTTCTTGTGTTTTTTATTTTAGTCATTCTGACAGGTGTGAGGGTAAATCTCATTGTGATTTTGATTTGCATTTCCCTAATGATGAATGATGTTGAGCATCATTTCATGTCTATTGGCCATATGTATTTCTTCTTTGAAAAATATCTGTTCATGTCTTCTGCCCATTTTATTTTTTAATTTTTATTTTTTATTAAATTTTTTAATTTTTTTATAAACATATAATGTATTTTTATCCCCAGGGGTACAGGTCTGTGAATCACCAGGTTTACACACTTCATAACACTCACCATAGCATATACCCTCCCCAATGTCCATAACCCCACCCCCCTCTCTGAGCCCCCCTCTGCCCAGCAACCCTCAGTTTATTTTGTGAGATTAAGAGTCACTTATGGTTTGTCACCCTCCCGATCCCATCTTGTTTCATTTATTCTTTTCCTACCCCCCAAACCCCCCACATTGCATCTCTACTTCCTCATATCAGGGAGATCATATGATAGTTGTCTTTCTCCAATTGACTTATTTTGCTAAGTATAATACCCTCTAGTTCTATCCACGTTGTCACAAATGGCAAGATTTCATTTCTTTTGATGGCTGCATAGTATTCCATTGTGTATATATACCACATCTTCTTTATCCATTCATCTCTTGATGGACAGCTAGGTTCTTTCCATAGTTTGGCTATTGTGGACATTGCTGCTATAAACATTCGGGTACATGTGCCCCTTCAGATCACTATGTTTGTATCTTTAGGGCAAATACCCAGTAGTGCAATTGCTGGGTCATAGGGTAGTTCTATTTTCAACATTTTGAGGAATCTCCATGCTGTTTTCCAGAGTGGTTGCACCAGCTTGCATTCCCGCCAACAGTGTAGGAGGGTTCCCCTTTCTCCACATCCTAGCCAGCATCTGTCATTTCCTGACTTGTTAATTTTAGCCATTCTGACTGGTGTGAGGTGATATCTCAGTGTGGTTTTGATTTGTATTTCTCTGATGCCAAGTGATGTGGAGTACTTTTTCATGTGTCTGTTGGCCATCTGGATGTCTTTTTTGCAGAAATGTCTGTTCATGTCCTCTGCCCATTTCTTGATTGGATTATTTGTTCTTTGGGTGTTGAGTTTGCTAAGCTCTTTATAGATTTTGGATACTAGCCCTTTATCTGATATGTCGTTTGCAAATATCTTCTCCCATTCTGTCAGTTGTCTTTTGGTTTTGTTAACTGTTCCCTTGGCTGTGCAAAAGCTTTTGATCTTGATGAAATCCCAATAGTTCATTTTTGCCCTTGCTTCCCTTGCCTTTGGCGATGTTCCTAGGAAGAAGTTGCTGCGGCAGAGGTCGAAGTGGTTGCTGCCTGTGTTCTCCTCAAGGATTCTGATGGATTCCTTTCTCACATTGAGGTTCTTAATCCATTTTTTAGTCTATTTTCGTGTGTGCTGTGAGGAAATGGTCCAATATCATTTTTCTGCATGTGGCTGTCCAATTTTCCCAACACTATTTATTGAAGAGGCTGTCTTTTTTCCACTGGACATTCTTTCCTGCTTTATTGAAGATTAGTTGACCACAGAGTTGAGGGTCTATTTCTGGGCTTTTTATTCTGTTCCATTGATCTATGTGTCTGCTTTTGTGCCAGTACCATATTGTCTTGATGATGACAGCTTTGTAATAGAGCTTGATGTCCGGAATTGTGATGCCACCGACTTTGGCTTTCTTTTTTTAATTTCTTTCTTTTTTTTTTATTTTTTATTTTTTTATTTTTTTTTTTAAAGATTTTATTTGTTTATTTGACAGACAGAGATTACAAGTAGACAGAGAGGCAGGCAGAGAGAGAGAGAGAGGGAAGCAGGCTCCCTGCTGAGCAGAGAGCCCGATGCGGGACTCGATCCCAGGACTCTGGGATCATGACCTGAGCCGAAGGCAGCGGCTTAACCCTCTGAGCCACCCAGGCGCCCCTCTTTCTTTTTTTTTTTAAAGATTTTATTTATGTGTTTGACAGACAGAGATCATAAGTAGGCGGAGAGAGAGGAAGGTAGAAGCAGGCTCCGCCAAAGCAGAGAGCCTAATGCAGGGCTCGATCCCAGGACCCTGAGTTCATGACCTGAGCTGAAGTCAGAGGCTTTAACCCACTGAACCACCCAGGCGCCCTGGCTTTCTTTTTCAATATTCTGTTGGCTATTTGAGGTTCCATATAAATTTTAGGATTATTTGTTCCATTTCTTTGAAAAAAAAAATGGATGGGATTTTGATAGGGATTGCATTAAATGTGTAGATTACTTTAGGTAGCATAGATATTTTCACAATGTTTATTCTTCCAATCCAGGGGCATGGAACATTTTTCCATTTCCTTGTGTCTTCCTCAATATCTTTCATGAGTACTTCATAGTTTTCTGAGTATAGATTCTTTGCTTCTTTGGTTAGGTTTTTTCCTATGTATCTTATGGTTTTGGGTGCAACTATAAATGGGCTCGACTCCTTAATTTCTCTTTCTTCTTTCTTGTTGTTGGTGTAGAGAAATGCAACTATTTCTGTGCATTTATTTTATATCCTGACACTTTACTGAATTCCTGTACAAGTTCTAGCAGTTTTGGAGTGGAGCCTTTTGGGTTTTCTACATAGAGTATCATATCATCTGCAAAGAGTGATAGTTTGACCTCTTCTTTGCCAATTTGGATGCTTTTAATTTCTTTTTGTTGTCTGAGCGCTGAGGCTAGGACTTCTAGTACTATGTTAAATAGCAGTGGTGATAATGGACATCTCTGCCATGTTCCTGACCTTAGCGGAAAAGCTTTCAGTTTTTCTCCGTTGAGAATGATATTTGCAGTGGGTTTTTAGCTTTGATGATATTGAGGTATGTGCTCTCTATCCCTACACTTTGAAGAGTTTTGATCAGGAAGGGATGCTGTACTTTGTCACATGCTTTTTCAGCATCTATTGAGAGTATAATATGGTTCTTGTTCCTTCTTTTATTAATGTATTGTATCATATTGATTGATTTGTGGATGTTGAACCAACCTTGCAGCCCTGGAATAAATCCCACTTGGTCGTGATGAATAATCTTTTTAATATACTGTTGGATCCTATTAGCTAGTATTTTGGTGGGAATTTTTGCATCTGTGTTCATCAAGGATGTTGGTCTGTAGTTCTCTTTTTTGATGGGATCCTTGTCTGGTTTTGGGATCAAGGTGATGCTGGCCTCATAAAATGAGTTTGGAAGTTTTCCTTCTATTTCTATTTTTTGGAACAGTTTCAGGAGAATAGGAATTAGTTCTTCTTTAAATGTTTGGTAGAATTCCCCTGGGAAGCCATCTGGTCCTGGGCTTTTGTTTGTTTGGAGATTTTTGATGACTGTTTCAGTCTCCTTACTGCTTATGGGTCTATTCATGTTTTCTATTTCTTCCTGGTTCAGTTGTGGTAGTTTATATGTCTCCAGAAATGCATCCATTTCTTCCAGATTGTCAAATTTATTGCCATAGAGTTGTTCATAATATGTTCTTATAATTGTTTGTATTTCTTTGGTGTTCGTTATGATCTCTCCTCTTTCATTCATGATTTTATTTATTTGGGTCCTTTCTCTTTTCTTTTTGGTAAGTCTGGCCAGTGGTTTATCAATCTTATTAATTCTTTCAAAGAACCAGCTCCTAGTTTCATTGATTTGTTCTATTGCTTTTTTGGTTTCTATTTCATTGATTTCTGCTCTTATCTTTATGATTTCTCTTCTCCTGCTGGGTTTAGACTTTCTTTCTTGTTCTTTCTCAAGCTCCTTTAGTTGTAGTGTTAGGTTGGTATTTGAGACCTTTCTTGTTTCTTGAGAACGGCTTGTACCACTATATATTTTCCTCTCAGGACTGCCTTTGCTGTGTCCTACAGATTTTGAATAGTTGTGTTTTCATTATCATTTGTTTCCATGATTTTTTTCAATTCTTCCTTAATTTCTTGCTTGACCCATTCATTCTTTAGAAGGATGCTGTTTAGTCTCCATGTATTTGGGTTCTTTCCAAATTTCCTCTTGTGATTGAGTTCTAGCTTCAGAGCATTGTGGTCTGAAAATATGCAGGGAATGATCATTGGAATGATCCCAATCTTTTGATACCAGTTGAGACCTGATTTGTGACCCAGGATGTGATCTATTCTGGAGAATGTTCCATGTGCACTAGAGAAGAATGTGTATTCTGTTGCTTTGGGATTAAATGTTCTGAATATATCTGTGATGTGCATCTGGTCCAGTGTGTGTCTTTTGCTTGGATGATCTGTCCATTTCAGTGAGGGGAGTGTTAAAGTCCCCTACTATTATTGTCTTATTGTCAATGTCCTTCTTTGATTTTGTTGTTAATTTGTTTATATAGTTGGCTACTCCCATGTTAGGGGCATAGATATTTAAAATTGTTAGATCTTCTTGTTGTACAGACCCTTTGAATATGATATAGTGTCCTTCCTCATCTCTTGTTATAGTCTTTGGCTTAAAATCTAGTTGATCTGATATAAGGATTGCCACCCCAGTCTTCTTCTGATGTCCATTAGCATGGTAAATTGTTTTCAACCCCCTGACTTTAGATCTGGAGGTGTCTTTTCATCCCAAATGAGTTTCTTGAAGGCAGTATATTGATGGGTTTTGTTTTTTTATCCATTCTGATACCCTGTGTCTTTTGATTGGGGCATTTAGCCCATTAAAATTCAGGGTAACTATTGATAGATATGAGTTTAGTGCCATTGTATTGCCTGTAAGGTGACTGTTACTGTGTATTGTCTGTTCCTTTCTGATCTACTACTTTTAGGGTCTCTTTTTGCTTAGAGGTCCCCTTTCAATGTTTCTTGTAGAGCTGGTTTGGTATTTGCAAATTCTTTCAGTTTTTGTTTGTCCTGGAAGCTTTTTATCTCTCCTTCTATTTTCAATGATAGCCTAACTGGATATAGTATTCCTGGCTGCATGTTTTTCTCATTTAGTGCTCTGAATATATCATGCCAGTTCTTTCTGGCCTGCCATGTCTCTGTGGATAAGTCTGCTGCCAATCTAATATTTTTACCATTGTATGTTACAGACTTCTTTTCCCAGGCTGCTTTCAGGATTTTCTCTTTGTTGCTAAGACTTGTAAATTTTATTATTAGGTGACACGGTGTGGACCTATTCTTATTGATTTTGAGGGGGGTTCTCTACACCTCCTGGATTTGGATGCTTGTTCTTTTTGCCATATTAGGGAAATTCTCTACAATAATTATTTCCAATATACCTTCTGCTCCCCTCTCTCTTTCTTCTTCTTCTGGAATCTCAATTATTCTAATGTTGTTTCGTCTTATGGTGTCACTTATCTCTTGATTTCTCCCCTTGTGGTCCAGAATTTGTTTGTCTCTCTTTTGCTCAGCTTCTTTATTCTCTGTCATTTGGTCTTCTATATCACTAATTCTTTCTTCTGCCTCATTTATCCTAGCAGTAAGAGCCTCCATTTTTTATTGCACCTCATTAATAGCTTTTTTGATTTTAACTTGGTTAGATTTTAGTTCTTTTATTTCTCCAGAAAGGGCTTTTATCTCTCCAGAGAGGGTTTCTCTAATATCTTCCATGCCTTTTTCGAGCCTGGCTAGAACCTTGAGAATTGTTATTCTGAACTCTAGATCTGACATATTACCAATGTCCATATTGACTAGGGCCCTAGCCTTTGGTATTGCCTCTTGTTCTTTTTTTTGTGGTGAGTTTTTCTGCCTTGTCATTTTGTCCAGATAAGAATATATGAAGAAGCAAATAAAGTACTAAAAGGGTGGCAAAGACCCTAGGAAAATGTGCTTTAACCAAATCAGAAGAGACCCCAAATCATGGAGGGGAGAAAGGGGATAAAAAGATGTTCAGAAAAAAAAAAAATAAGAAAAAAATAAGAAAACAAATTTAAAAAAATATAAAAAAGAAATATATATATATATTATACTGGTGACTAGAACAGGGTCACCCACTTAATTTGGGGAGTATTTTGGTTTCTTAGAAGAAAGTATCTCCCAAAATTTTAATGAATGAAAAACATATATAAGGGTAAACACAATGAAGGGATGGAATATGCTTATAAAGATGAAAAAAATTTTGTCCTTTTAATTTCTAAAAAAGGTGTTGATAAAGTAAATTGGTTGGAAGAATAAAGAAAAAGAAAGTGGAGAGATTTTGCTTGGGCTTGTAACTAGAACAAGGCCGGAGCTAGATTTAGGGCATATTTTGATCTATTAGGAGGAGTTGTACCCCAAATTTTTTAGAAGAAAAAAATACTAAAGTTAGATACAATGAAGGATAAAATATGACTATAATAATGAAGGTTCAAAAGATTATTTTTTAAATGAAATTTATTGTTAAGATAAACTAGTTAAAAAACGTTAAAAGAGGAAAGGGTAAAAGTTAAAAAATTAGTAGAAAAAAATAAAATTAAAAAATATTAAATTAACTGCAAGAATAAGGAATCATGGGGATAAAGCCATGAATTCCATGCTTTGCTTTCTTCTTCTCTGGGATTCTGCTGTTCTCCTTGGTATATGAACTTAGTCTTGGCTGGATTTCTTGTTGATCTTCTGGGGGAGGGGCCTGTTGTAGTGATTCTCAAGTGTCTTTGCCCCAGGAGGAATTACATCGCCCTTAGCAGGGGCCTGGCTAAGTAATCCGCTTGCATTCGCTTTTGGGAGCTTTTGTTCCCTGAATGCTTTCTGTAGAGTTTCGGAGAACAGGAATGAAAATGTCAGCTTCCCAATCTCTGGCCCAGAGGAGCTGAGATCTTGGGGCCCGACTCCTCAGTGTGCCCTCAGAGACAAGCGCTCAATCACTCCTGTGTCCCTGGCCTCTGGCTGCGCTCTGAGCTCATCCAGCCTGCGACCGGTTCAAGGTAACCCTGAGCTCAAGAGCTCACTCCTCCGCTCTGTCTCTGTAGCTGGCTCCCCCACTCTAATACCTGCAAGCTCTGGGACACTCAGACACGCCCGATACTTCTGTGACCCCTGGGACCTGGGGCCACACTGACCCCACGTGGGCTTCACCCCAGTTTAGCCTCTGGAGCAATGTCCCTCAGTGGAGCAGACTTTTAAAAGTCCTGATTTTGTGCTCTGTTGCTCTGCCCCTTGCCAGGAGCTGGCCCCTTCCCCTGTGTTCTATCTTCCCGTCACTTGGATTCACTTCTCCGCCAGTCCTACATTTCAGAAAGTGGTCAATTTTCTGTTTCTAGAATTGTTGCTGCTCTTCTTTTCAATCTCCTGTTGGATTTGTAGATGTCCGCGGGTCAATTTTCTGTTTCTAGAATTGTTGCTGCTCTTCTTTTCAATCTCCTGTTGGATTTGTAGATGTCCGCGGGTGGGGGGGGGGGTTGGTAAGATGGTGGGGAAGTAGGAGGAGGCGCCTTTTCAACCTGTACCCTAAAGTGAGCTGATTACCTACTAAAGAACTTCGATCACCCATGAAATCAGCCTGAGATCATAATCATACACGTTTGGATCTCTACAGGGGCAGAAGATACCAGTGGGCAGGTATAGCGGAGTGGGAACCGAGGATTGATATCGGAAGATAAACAAAAGGGGGAGGGAGCCACCAGAGGCGACTGGTTGGAAAGTAATACCCCAATAGGAGCGAGAGTGCCCTGTGTCTGGGGACCAGCATTAAGTTGGAGACTGGTTGAAAGCACTCCAAAAGAGCAAAGGATCGCGGGGGGAAATTGTGGGAATTGGGGCGGCTAGGGACAGGAGCTTAAGTCCTTGGTCCCAGGAGAGCCTCCCCTGGTGGTGAGCAAGAGAGAGTGCGGCGGAGAAACCAGCTCTTGGTCCCCAAGCTGCCAGCTCACCCAAGAATGTGTGGGTTCTGGCTCCTGTGAGGGGATGGGAGCCACGCCAGACAGCAGAACACGCGAACCCTGCTACAAAGCCTGAGATACATGCACGCGTCCCTCATACTCCCCTGAGAGAGTTACAAAGGCCTTGCTGGCTCTCTTTGACCTGCACCATTGTTTCAGAGCCTAAGACGCGCATCCCAGTCTCTTCCCTGACAGAGGTGCGCAAAACCCCAGCCTGGTGCTTTCGGACCTGTGCCCCGTTCTCAGTGCCTGAGATGCACACACGACCTATAGCCGCCTTTGAAAGAGGTGCGCGCAAGCGAGGCACTCTTAGACCCAGAAAGACCAGGCCAGGCCAGCGGAAAAATCTCAGTGTGCGATCGCTGCTTGGAACCTCTTTGGCGGTCTGGAGCTTCCAGACTGCCGCCGCTGCAGTGGTTTTGGGTACAAGCAAAAGATCCTGCTCTCTTTTTTGGTGGGATCCTTGTCTGGTTTTGGGATCAAGGTGATGCTGGCCTCATAAAATGAGTTTGGAAGTTTTCCTTCCATTTCTATTTTTTGGAACAGTTTTAGGAGAATAGTAGCAGCAATGTCCACAATAGCCAAACTATGGAAAGAACCTAGATGTCCATCAACAGATGAATGGATCAAGAAGATGTGGTATATATACACAATGGAATACTATGCAGCCATCAAAAGAAATGAAATCTTGCCATTTGCGACAACATGGATGGAACTAGAGCGTATCATACTTAGCGAAATAAGTCAAGCGGAGAAAGACAACTATCATATGATCTCCCTGATATGAGGAAGTGGTGATGCAACACGGGGGCTTAAGTGGGTACGAGAAGAATAAATGAAAGAAAATGGGATTGGGAGGGAGACAAACCATAAGTGACTCTTAATCTCACAAAACAAACTGAGGGTTGCTGGGGGGAGGGGGGTTGGGAGAAGGGGGTGGGATTATGGACATTGGGGAGGGTATGTGCTTTGGTGAGTGCTGTGAAGTGTGTAAACCTGGTGATTCACAGACCTGTACCCCTGGGGATAAAAATATATGTTTATAAAAAATAAAAAATTATAAAAAAAAAATTTACACACACAAAAAAAATCCTGCGTCCCCAGGGACCATGACTCTGAACCTGCTCTGCCAGCGGCAAAGGAGGAACTCATCTGGGCTCTGCAGCCATACTGAGGCTTCTCTCTGAGAGGAACGTCAGGGTGCAGTCTGCTTTCCTCTAAAGCTACAAAAACCATCAAAATCGGTCAAGGGATTTGTAGATGTTCGCAATGGATTGATAAGCTATCTAGCTGATCCGCTACCTGATGTAGTCTCAGCCTGCTACTTCAGCATCTTGACTCCTCCTCATCTCTTCCTGTTCTGAAGAAAGATATAAGCCCTATCAGATTAGAGCCCCATCTTTATGACTCATTTAACCTTAATTACTTCCCTACATGCCTTATCTCCAAATACAATCAACTCAGAGGTTAGGACATGAACATATGAATTCTGAGGAACACGAAACTGTAACACTAACCATCTCTATTGGAGCCTTTGCCATTTCATGCGTGTTTACCCCTTGAGCCTGATTATACCTGGCATACTGTTTGTCCTTAATTGAAAGGTTGGCACAGCTCCCACAGAAAGCACATTTTGGAGAATTAGCTGACTGGGGTGGAAGATAATAAATTCAACCTTAGGTGTATAGATTTTATGATGATGGTAGGACAGTGTCTAAATGAGGAATTGGAAGGAGGAACTGAAGCCTAGTGTTAACAAGTGAGGTTGGAGATGGACTTGAGGAAGTTCAGAATCAGAAGTCAGCCTAACCATTGGCACACTGATGCAATCAAAACAACAGATTTGACCACCTTCTTTTATTGTAGTTCATATTATTGTTTCAGCTTTCAGGTCTCGAGCTCTACACTAAACCTAAGTCTTTCATCTAACAAGGGCGGTGTGCAGGGGAATGATGTGGGCTCAGTGGGATTCATTTTCCATTAGCAGTGTTTTTCTTCATAAAAATTCAAACTTAATTCCACACTGCTTTGCACAAGAGTACCATGTCAGTGAGTCAACATGCCTTCCCATGGGATTCTCAGCTCCCCCAACATGTCAAACTGTCTCATGAAAATGCCTCATTAATTTTATAAGATAGGATGGTTTATTAAATTGCTTTTTAAGCCTATTAGGAAAGAGTAGATTTTATTGTGGGGGGGGGGAATCCCTCCAGGTTTGACATTCCACACTTTCTTTCCAATTAGTGGTTAATGAAGATTTAAATTCTATTCAGTCATCCCTACCTAGTCTTGCACAATGATAAATCCTTCAAGTGGATAGGCTGCAATAGGTTAGAATGGAGAAAAAAGGAATACCATCTTACACTGTTTGTTCCATGATATTCAATTACATTCATTCATGTAAAACTGGATATAACTGTTAGGTAATAGATAGACTTGTTTTACATTAGGCATTTAGGATTTGCCTTTTTGAGAATTAGCATAAACATGTAATTTCAGAGTGTTCACAAGGGAATAGTTGTGTATTACTGAGTATTTGCAGAATGACAAATGACTTGGAAGGAAAAAGGAGAACAGCAGCATATTGAATAAATAACAGAATTTGAAAAGATATTTTCATTAAACACTAATGTGAATATTATCCCAATGCCTGAATTTCATCTCCCATTTTCACTTTTATATAGTCTTACTATATTTTATTATGATAAGAAAGGACACTTGAAAAACCATGGTTCATAGAAGATGTTATCATCCCAACACATTGTCTTCTGGTGATGTTCATGAATCTCCATTTTACTTTTTAGAGAGTTTATGTTAGGTCCCATGCAAATGGCCTTCTATATTATAACATTTAAGATTCATCTTTCTCTCTACAGGCATCTACCTTCTAACTGAAAATTTTTATAGGAGTTTTCATTAGTGGTTTCATAAAATTATTATTTCTGAATTCTTAATCTCATTCTGTTTGCCATTTATTGTCATAGGAAGACAGTAAAGCTTTGAATCATGGTTTGCAATATATATCATTATATAGCAAATATAACAAGAAGACTATAGCAAACAGAATGGTATCAAGAATATTAATCAAATTATGATATTTTTCACTTGGGCTTAATAGGACAGCTGTCCAAAATGTATACTGGGATTTTTAGGATTTTGTATGAGGTCTAAGCTAACGTCATGAGAACGGACTGCATCTTACGCAATAGATCATCTTTAAGAAAGTGACATCACTTTATTTTTTTCTTTTAAAAATTTTATTTATTTATTTGAGAGAAAGAGAAAGAGAGGAAGCATGAATGGGGAAAGGGCAGAGGAAGAGGGAGAAGCAGACTCCACACTAAGTATGGAGCCCAATGCAAGGGCTTGATCCCAGGACCCCGAGATCATGGCCTGAACTGAGGGCAGACACTTAACTGACTGAGTCACCCAGGTGTCCCAAAAGTCAAATTACTTTAGACATATTTGGTTTTAGTAAGTATTATTTTTTTATATCTCTGGACAAAACCACAAATGTGGAAGAATTTCCAGTGTTTTAGAGGGCATATATACTGGGATGCCTGGGTGGCTCAGTTGATTGGGTGTCTGCCTTTGGCTGGAGTCATGGTCCCATGGTCCTCGGAACCAGTCCCACATTGGGCTCCTTGTTCTGTGGGGAGCCCGCTCTTCTGCCTTCTCTGTGTGCTGCTCTCCCCGCTTGTGCTCTACCTCTCTCTGACAAATAAATAAAAAATAAATAAAAATTTTTTTTAAAAAGAGGATAGGCATACCACTATTGGCCACAAATACCACGCACCAATATCATATAATAACAGAAGAAAGACTTTAAAAAAATATTTAAAACCAAGCCTACAAGCTACTGATAGGGATTTCTATCAGTAAACCGCTTTTGGAGATGCCTGGGTGGCTCAGTTGGTTAAGCGACTGCCTTCAGCTCAGGTCATGATCCCAGCGTTCTGGGATTGTGTCCTACATTGGACTCCTTGCTCAGCAGGGAGCCTGTTTCTCCTTCTGCCTCTGCCTGCCACTCTTGTCTACCTGTCCTCACTCTCTCTGACAAATAAATAAATAAAATCTTAAAAAAAAAAAAGAGTAAACTGCTTTTGATTACAAGGCTTAGATTCTTTAGAATATTGATTTCTAAATGCCCACCCACAGACCCATTTGGTTTCACAGGGCTTCCATTAGTCTGTGGTAGAATGAATCATCTATGGGCAACACAATACTTTTATCATAGAATTAAATATATCTTACTGGAAAGAAAGTTCTTCTAATTCAAATACATTTCTTTAAAAAGTTTTGATGTTAAATGGTTTTTGTATTATAAAATGCCAATAAAGATGGTATTTTTTTTTAATGATTTGTTTTTTAAGGACAGAAACTGGCACCCTTACCTCCATCCACCATTTTATATGAATTTGTACTTAGCTCTAGAACCTGAAAGTTTGGAAGCTGCTTAGTGCAGGGATCCCTAACGAACCTTTTGAGATCCTCTATTCCCTTTGTCCTCTACTGTGGCAGCCACTTCCCAGTATAGGTTCAGGCCACAGAAACACCACCATGATCTACAGAATCTTGCAAACAATAGGAAAGACCCTTGTCCAAGCAACAGGTTGCTTCCTTCCAGGCATTACACCTGCAATTCTGCCACTAGCGTGGGCCATCAACAACCAGCCTGTTATCCAGAGTAGTAGCCCAGTGTCAGAGATGACCTTGTCAAGAGGTTGTGAGAGAAGGAATCTACTTCTGTTTACCTCCACAGGCAAGGATAAAGTTATCTTAACTCATTGCTTCGTTGAATCCTCACATCCCATTTACAGAAAAACATAACCGGATTCAGAAAGATCTGTGGTTTGTTTATGGTCTCATAGCAAGTGGCAGACTTAGAAATCACAAATCTCTGACTTTTCCGAGTATCAAGTGACAGCTTTGCAAAGAAGAATCTTTGAGGCAAGATTTGGAAATTATCTGCTGAGGCGTCCAGACTGCAAACAACTGAAGTAAATTTTATGGGGGTTGTGAGAATGAGGCACCTGAAAGTATAACGATTATTTGTGAAATATGGCCCTCATGTAATATTTTATGAAATGATCCCAGTGTTTATCCAGGCCCTGAAATGTTCTGCATTCATTGCAACTTGTTATTCTGCTGGAGATAAAACACATTCTAGTCTCTCTACTTAGTTCCACACAGTTAAATGACTCCTTCAGTTCACAGCTATTTTTTAATTAAAGGAAATGCGTGCTCCCCTCTGGCTATGCTTCTCAACACTGAGAAAAGTCATGTAACAGAACCAAGGCAAGATCACCCCCCACAACCAAAAGCTTTGTGACAGCACATCTTCCTAAGGATATTGTGTTTGGCAGTTCTGTGGCTAATGGACTTGGTCTGGTTTTTCCAAGAGAGAAGGTTTAGATGATTTGTAAGTTTTTTTCTAAATGAAAGAGCGGTTGGGGAACACAGGTGAGTAGGTGGAGTATGTTCAAGCTGTCCCTCACTCCATCCTGTAACACTGCACTGGGCAAAGAACATGTTTTGAGCCCAGTTTGTCAAAAGGTTCATACCTGAAGGCTAATTTAGAACAAGATTTTTTTTTTAAGATTTTATTTATTTATTTGACACAGAGAGAGAGAGATCACAAGTAGGCAGAGAGGCAGACAGAGAGGGAGGGGGAAGCGGGCTCCCTGCTAAGCAGAGATCCTGATGCAGGCCTGGATCCCAGGACCCTGAGATCATGACCTGAGCTGAAAGCAGAGGCTTTAACCCACTGAGCCACCCAGATGCCCCTTAGAACAAGATTTGGAGCTGTTCATTTACTTCCCACTGCTTTCTTCAACACTCTTAGTTTTCTTTTCTCTTGCAAAATATTCCAGACATTATTAATTTGTGGTTGTAAAATCTAAGGACTGCTATTACACTGTTGGCCATTACACTTCAAACCCAAACAGGCCTTTATAGACATCATTGCTATTCTCAGCAAGACTAGTCTGTCTGGATTTTATCTAGGTTGCAGGTATCTGCAAAAATCAGCCTTAAGAATAAGTCCTTTTATTTAGATTTATAGCTTTGCCTGGTGCATTTCTTTTACTTCCCTTGCCCTAGGGGGACGCTTAATGAGCAACAAGCCCGGTGTTGCTGCTAAGCCCTGGTGAGTCGGCCCTTTGGGAGACCTGAAGTTTGACATTTTGTTTTGACTTTGAATCTGAAAGCCAGAAAGAGGGGAACCATGTAGGTGTTGCGGGAAATAGTATGTGGGAAGTGGCTACCAGAGGGGCCAAGGTCAGTCTCCGTTTGGATTAGTCAGTTTATTTCAATGAGCAGACCTATAACACGAGATGAGTGTGTGAGACTATCTGGAGGAATGAAAAGCTGGGATGAAGAGCTTTAAATACTGCTGGCCGTGCAAACTGGTCTTTCTGGGGGAAAGGGGAAATGAGGTAGTTAAAAGGGAGTTGCTGACTGCTGCATAACCCTAAACCGTTAAAATGCTCTACGGTGTCACTGCTGCAACCCTAGAGGGCCCTGGGAGCCAGAGAGCCACAGAAGGACAAAGAAGAAAAAGTGTTTTATACTCGAGGAAACTGGGGGTCCCCCTACTCTCACTTGGGAAGTGAATATTGTAATAAGACCCTATAAGCCACTTTGTGAGTCAGGCTCCTCTCTCCCAGTCTTGCCTTGTGTAGCCCCTGACAGCTGGATGATCCAGAGTAGCATGACGTGTCCCTGTTCGTGGACCAGTCCTGAGAGAGTGGAGGACATGTGGCAGGAATCCCCACAGTCCCTGTGTATGGGATGTGCAACTGATTCGGACTCCTTGATGTTGCCTTCCGTACTCTGCCCAGCTGTACTGCCTGGTGCTCTAGTCTCTTCGGAAAAGGAGAGCCCTCTACCCCCCAACCTGTTTGACTTGTGCCATTGTGCACTGACCTACTTCTGTTGACCAGGGGAAGGGGACAAAGAGAAGAATTTGTCTCTTTCCTACCTCCTCCCAACTAGTCGGGGTCCTAGCCCATAGGAACAATCAATCTTTCACAGTGGTATCCATCCCTGACGCCAGTCTTGCCTTCCAAAGCTGGACTTTACCTCGAAATATGAGAAACAGGATACCAAAGTGGCTTATAAGGTAGGTCACGGCAGCAGGCTGCCTGGGTTCTAATCCCCAGCTCCATCATCTACTAAAATCATGAATTAGGACAACTTATTCAACCTATCTGGATTTCAGTTTTCTTATCAGGAAAATGAAAGTCATATTATACTTAGTTCTTTGAGTTGGTATGAAAATTAAATGAGAACATATTAAATTCTTGGGGACACCAAGCTACTATTATTGATGACTTACTATTCCCATACTCAGTATGTCTGATCAAATGCCCCATTTTGAATTCTGTGATTATTTGGAGTGGCATACACCTAAAAAGCACAGCAAGTATCATATCACTATACTACCCCGCTATTTCTTCAGGCCCACAGGGAAATTACTAGAGATAATAGTAATTTGGGGAAGAAATGCTTAAACTTTTTTTTTTTTTAATTTT
This sequence comes from Mustela nivalis, assembly GCF_964662115.1. Lineage (NCBI taxonomy): Eukaryota > Metazoa > Chordata > Mammalia > Carnivora > Mustelidae > Mustela > Mustela nivalis. The sequence goes on along the minus strand of NC_139024.1, from coordinate 55,755,474 downwards.
CAAGTGATCTTTTAGAAAGTTTGAAATAACATTAGGCATGAAAAGTAAAAAGACTATTATAAAGAAATACCAACATACTCTTTATCCAGAGGTCCTTTTAAGTTTGGCCAATGGCCCAGTCATGCCTTTTATCGTAAGAGTACAATTCCAGGACCTCTTACTGTACCCAGTTGCCATGTCTCTCTAGGCTCCTTCAATCTGGAGCAAGGCTTTAGTCACTCCTTGACCTTCATGACCTTGACATTTCTGAAGTTGAGCATTCATTTTGTAGAGTTTTCCTCAATGTGGATTCGTCTAACATTTCCTCTAGAAGAGGAGCACATTATGCATTTTTGGCAAGAATACTGCAGAAGGGAGGTGGTGGTTTCATTATATTCTATTAGGTGGCACATGATGCTAATTTGTTCCATTACTGATAGTGCTAATTTGATTACTTGATAAATATTATGTCTGCCAGGACTCTCCTCTGGAACATTACTTTGGAATTACTGACTTTTTTTTTGTTTTTTGTTTTTTTTTGTTTTTGTTTTTGTTTTTTTTTGTGGAGATACTTTGGTTTCATGCAAATATCCCATTCTTCAGCTCACGTTCACCTCTAGATGCAGCATGTATTGAATTTATTATTGCTATAATGGGTATTTCAAATTGCAACACTTTTCCTACATTTATTTTTTGATATTCTATTCTAAAGAATGGTTTCTCTAATCTCTACCTATTTTTATTAGTTCAGTGGTTTGTAACCCATCCATATGATTATTTTGATGCTGAAATTTTCTCATATTTGGACAGGAGGAACCCCTCCAGTTAGATATGTCTTCCAACCTGTTTTGGCATAAAAAGATGTTCCAGGCTCATTCTCTACTTTCCTTGACCCTGATTTGGATAAGCTACTTGGTTCTTTTAGTGAAGAATAGTATGTAGAAATCAGGGCCTGCTTGCAAGTTTGGTTCATTGATACTGAGGCCTCAAAGTTTGGCTTGCCTTTTATTTACATTTTCTACTAAACCTCTTATTCCATTCTACACCGCAGAGTTGATGAGCCATTGGAATCTTCTTCTGTTCCGTATTTGTATTCACTTCTTCATCAGTGAGAAACCAAGCCCCATCATCCTCAGCATATTTTCTTATTTGCTCAACCCCTTATGTAGGCAATTTTCTAGCTTATAAAGCTCCCTAACCCCAATGCTAATACTCCATCCTTGCACAGCCACCATTACAGGACCTTCCTGATGTCAAGGAAAAAAAGAAAGGGGAGAAAGAGGAAAAGAGCATTATCAGAATTGTCTGAGGTTGGTTATAGCTTCAATGGATGCTTATATTACTTAAAATATTCCTAAAATTACCATTGGGTTTTACTTTTGTTGATCCTTCTGCACCTATGAAATTGCTCTGGTTTCATTTTTTGGTTATTATTTGGTTCCTTTCACATCTTTTGTCATAAGCAGTTTCTTATCCACTGAAAGTAGTAATGGAAGGGATAGATAATCAGTATGGTCAGTAATGCACACAAACCTTGGACCTTTCATTTTGTCAGGATAATATAGTACTATGATTGAAATCCCATGGGTGTGTGTGTGTGTGTGTGTGCATGCATGTGTGTGTGTGTCTGGGGAGGGAGGCAGGGAGCAGTTTGCCATAGGAATGGGGAAGTTTATTTCCAAAAGAAGGAAGGAAAAATTGTGTATCCTCTTTTCAATCTGCATCTCTCTTCTGATTCATCATGATGGTCCCCAAACTCATCTCTTTACCTTTGATCATCTCCAAACTTAGGTTTTTTAGTGGAGACCATGCGTTGTTCTTCATCAACCTGATGTCTCTTTATCCTCTACCACTCTGGGTCCAGTTTTTCCAGGTGGTATCTCCATTGTATTGCAATAACAATAATTTGAATTTTGTCATTATCAAGAAACTCTGAGGTTCTCTGCAGCAGGAATCATTTGATCTGTCTTTAATCCCAAGTCTGAAAGTACTGCAAATTTAGTAAGTACACAATAAACATTTGCTAAATGGATAAATTAACAGATATATGAGATCTACTTAAGGAAGCTAATATTAGATATTGTCACCTCTTCCTTTACAAGTAAGCTTTTACAGTTGATTATTTTGGAGAATTTCAGGAGTCTGCATTTTTAACAAGAGTCCCCAAGCGATTCTATTCAGGTCACACTTTAAGAAAAATTGAGATTTGCTTTCATGTTCCTGATTTCAAGTTTAAAAGGAGAATTTCATTCTTCAGGGTCAATATTAGAGTAATTTTTTTTTATCATTACAGACATTATGATTATGTGTTTTATAAGGAGTTGAGATGCAACCCTAATTGCCTATTGACCTTCCAGGATGTAGCTTAACATGGCTTTATTTTTTTTCTACAGTGTCATGTGTGCCACTTAAATATTTATTTACATTCCTTCAAATAACTCTTTACTATCTATGCACTTAGTGGCTGAATCTAAAATGAAACTTCCTGTTTCTAAGAAATATGGACATACAGTTACTCTTGATACATCAAATGCAATAGGCAACTTTTTAAGATTATAAAATTATGAATGCATGAGCACAAATGCAGTGGGCTCAGAAGTATATTGACATCTAGAGAACATTTATAGATAACCTGCTCTGAGATACTATGCACAGGACTAGGTAAGCGGCAAACAGCTTTCGTTATCATGGTATATGTTTCTTTCCCAAGTACGCAGGCTGATATTAATAGATTTTTATCATTTTCTGAATGACTGGATTGCTTTGTCTATTTTCTCACTGAATAATCCCATAGGGAAAACAAAGAACTATTCCCACTTATATCTACTTTTGTTCAACAAAAACCAGAGAGTTGTGAAAGATATAGGTGAATTGCATATTCTCTTTGCCTAATAAGATCTACAAGTGTTTGTGTTTTAGGAAAAATAATAAGAAAAAGCTAGCCTGTTCATGTCTGTTATGTCTGCAGATGTGAGCATGTCAGTTGTCTTCATACAGAGAAGAATGTGTACTTTCTCCAGTGGGAGCCTTCACTCTGGATAGAGAGTGGAAGTCTTCAGTGACAAGCTTTAACCCCAGGTCAGATAAGCAGGGCACTTGGCTTATTGCCATACTACTTAAAGAGGCTGAAGCAGGGAGGTCAGAGACATGGTCCACTACTCCAAAGCCCCAGGACCAGACTCTGGGTCTCTCACCACATCAGTCACATCCCATTATCACATTTGATGCATACAGTTGTCTGTTTCATTCACCTGTTGACCTTTGTATTTTATCATTACATTTTATATCCTCTAGCCTACTCTCGAGACTCCTACTTTCTTTTGTACCTGGAAGTTTACAACAGAGCCCCAGGATCCTGAACAAGTGGATTATATGCTCAAAGTATGGTTGCCCATTTGGCAAGAAGAGTTTGAATTGCACTCTTCCTATATTGATTTACAGAAAGGAAAAAAGGGACATTATCATGGATAAAATCTGTGAATTAATCTCTTTCTCTTTCCTTCCTACTTTAAGGGGGAAAACAGGGAAAAATTTTAGAGAAATATAGTCAGAGAAAGAATTTTTTAAAGTATATCACAGCGGAAAAATGGAAATAAACCATTTATATACCAGTAGTCACTAGTGTAAAAGTGACTTATATAGTATATCAATATCATTTCCCAACACTAACACAAACATTTTACTACACTCACAATATTGACAGGTTTTTGAGTGTCAAGTGATGCTAAGGAAAAGTGAAATTGAGAAATGAGCTATTAATCAACAAAGGTTACTCTCTGAATGTTACATTCTCTTAAGGACACCTCTGCATTAGAGGTTATGGTTTCAAAGTCCAATTATTCCTGAAATTCTCTGCCTGTGTGGATAAATGTTTATGCTCAGTCATCAGTTTATTCAGTAAACTGTGGTATACACGTAGTTACCTAGTGAGTATGATTAATCAGTGTTCACCAAAGTAGCAGAATTTGGCTCCAATGGCAGTAATGGTCTCAAGAGAGGACTATGTTATTAAGACAGGTCATTAAGGAAAACATGGACCAAGTACTCTTTCTTATAGATTTTTATTTATTTATTTGACAGAGATCACAAGTAGGCAGAGAGGCAGGTGGGGAGAGAGAGGAGGAAGCAGGCTCTCTGCTTTGTATACAGAGAAGAATCTGTACTTTCTCCTGTGGGAGCCTTCACTCTGGATAGAGAGTGGAAGTCTTCAGTGACAAGCTTTAACCCCAGGTCAGATAAGCAGGGCACTTGGCTTATTGCCACACTACTTAAAGAGGCTGAAGCAGGGAGGTCAGAGACATGGTCCACTACTCCAAAGCCCCAGGACCAGACTCTGGGTCTCTCACCAAATCAGTTAATATGGGCTTGGTCCTAGGACCCTGGGATCATGACCTGAGCCGAAGGCAGAGGCTTTAACCCACTGAGCCACCCAGGCGCCCCCCAAGTACTCTTTCATACTTGAATATACCTATTCAACCATGACAAACCAGCAAGGCTGGTAGTCAATGAAGGTAAGAGAAAAAGCCTAGCCTATGTTAGTCTTAACTCTGCTAACTTGTTTTCCACAGATCAGGCAGGCTATGCCACTGGCATTCCTCAGAGGAATTAGCAATATAGTTGCCACTTAATTACAGTATTCTACCATAGATCAATTTTTACTTCAGAGAATGATGCTGGGAAAAGTGCCTAAGGAGTTTTATTTCTCTCTACATATATAGAGAGTTTCTTTCTGCTATCTTAAAAAAAAAAAATACCAAAAACAAACATTTCACAGAAAAGATAGACTAAGGCTCTTTGACTGTATCAGAAAAGCCAGAGCTGTCAAAACTTCCTTAAATTTATATCTCTAGAAATGGGAACATTCACAGTATAACAGGACTGGGAGAAATTTATAGGAAGCTGCTCCTTCCCATGAAAGAGAGAGAGAAAAAATGCTTAATGAACCAGGAAAGGAAAGACAGGCATGAGTTCTTAAAGTAAAGGAGGCAGTGAGTTTTTTCTTCCTCTTACCTCAAATTCCAGATCATATTATTGCCCAGAATGCATCAAAATCAATTATGAGACCACCCCTCACAGCAGATTTGGGTAAGATTTAATTAATGAAAGGAAGTATAGTTAAAGTCAGCCCCATCACTAACTTGTTCTGTAGTCTTGGGAAATTTCCTAATATCCTTATTTCCCCATCTGTAAGGTGGGAATAATACTACTATATTCTTGTGAAAGGCAAATTTGTTATAAATATTAAAGAAAAGAATGAATATAAAGCTTAAACTCTTAGACATTTACTTTTTGGTTGATTGTTTTTTAGTAGAAATAAATATATTAACTTTTAAAAATTGAATTTGACATATAACATTATGTATGCTTAAGGTGTATGTGTTAATTTGATACATTTATATATTTAACATTTTTGCCATTGTTGCAATAGCTAGTGCCTCTATCACATCACATAATTATCATTTCTCATTTTAATGACCTCTTTTAATGTTTAGGCTTAGTGATTATTAGGCTTAGTGATTATTAGGCTTAGTGATTATTAAACTATATAATAATAACTATATTATTAAACTAAATATAGTTTAATAATCACTTAGTTTTACAAAGCAAAACTATGCTTTCGGTACATGTTGGTAAAGACATGTAAAGAAATTAATATTTATGGGGCACCTGGATGGCTCAGTTGTTAAATGTCTGCCTTCTGCTCAGGTCATGATCTCAGTCCTGGGATGGAGCCCCACATTGGGCTCTATGCTCGGCAGGAAGCCTGCTTGCTTCTCATTCTCTCACCCCCCCTTCTTGTGTTCCCACTCTCTCTTTCTGTCAAATATATAAATAAAAGCTTAAAACAAATTAAAAAATTTTAAAAAGAAATTAATATTTACTAAATGTCCTCAACATCTACTACATTTCCATATGGTAGATGGTAAAATTTTCATCCAAAGTGAAAAAAAAAATTAGGCCCAGGGAAGTTAAATAGTGTTTTTAATATATCAATAATTTTCTAAGATTTTCAATTATAAGAACCTTTTTGAAGATATAAGAATATCACAGACCACTTCATAATAGTGATAAGCATTGTAATTGTTGAATAAGAAAATACACAGTGATAATAATTGAGTATAAATGTATAGCATATCAATCATGATTCTAAAAAAATTAAAACTTAAAAAGTAGGTTGATATTTTTATATTACCTATAAATTATGATGTATACATTAGTTCATATCAAGACTTCTTGCAGTAACTCTGTATGGAACCAGAGGGCTTTTTAATCAACAGTCTTAAGAACCTCACACTACATTATTATATATATTATAATGATTAATTATTATACTCATTGATTATATAATTGTGATTATGGGTTACAAATTACTGGTTATTATATCACTGGTTTATGATCATTGAGTATGTAACACATTTCACAGCAGTTTTTTTTTTCTTTTTAATTTCTTTTCAGCATAACAAAATTCATTGTTTACGCACCACACCCAGTACTCCATGCAATACCTGCCTTCCATAATAGCCACCACCTGGCTCCCCCAAACTCCCACCCCCTGCCCCTTCAAAACCCTCAGATTGTTTTTCAGAGTCCATAGTCTCTCATGGTTCATCTCCCCTTCCAGTTTACCTCAGATCCCTTCTTTTCTCCATCTCCCTATGCCCTCCATGTTGTTATGCTCCACAAGTAAGTGAAACCATATGATAATTCACTCTCTCTGCTTGACTTATTTCACTCAGCATCATCTCTTCCAGTCCCGTCCATGTTGCTACAAAACTTGGGTATTCATCCTTTCTGATGGAGGCATAATACTCCATAGTGTATATGGACCACATCTTCCTATCCATTCGTCCATTGAAGAGCATCTTGGTTCTTTCCACAGTTTGGAGACCATGGCCATTGCTGCTATAAACATTGGGGTACAGATGGCCCTTCTTTTCACAACATCTGTATCTTTGGGGTAAATACCCAGTAGTGCAATTGCAGGGTAATAGGGAAGCTTTATTTTTAATTTCTTTTCTTTTGGAATTTTTAAGAAATTTTTATTTTTTATAAACATATAAAAAACAGGGTACAGGTCTGTGAATCGCCAGGTTTACACATTTCACAGCACTCACCATAACACATACCCTCCCCAATGTCCATAACCCCATCCCCCTTCCTAAACTCCCTCCCCCCAGCAACCCTCAGTTTGTTTTGTGAAATTAAGAGTCACTTATGGTTTGTCTCCCTCCCGATCCCATCTTGTTTCATTTATTCTTCTCCTACCCTCTTAACCCCCCATATTGCATCTCAACTTCCTCATATCAGGGAGATCATATGATAGTTGTCTTTCTCCAATTGACTTATTTCGCTAAACATGATACCCTCTAGTTCCATCCACGTTATTGCAAATGGCAAGATTTCATTTCTTTTGATGGCTGCATAGTATTCCATTGTGTATATATATCACATCTTCTTTATCCACTCATCTGTTGATGGACATCTAGGTTCTTTCCATAGTTTGGCTATCGTGGACATTGCTGCTATAAACATTCGGGTGCATGTGCCCCTTCGGATCACTACGTTTGTATCTTTAGGGTAAATACCCTATTTTCAACATTTTGAGGAACCTCCATACTATTTTCCAGAGTGGTTGCACCAGCTTGCATTCCCACCAACAGTGTAGGAGGGTTCCCCTCTCTCCGCATCCTCGCCAGCATCTGTCATTTTTTGACTTGTTAATTTTAGCCATTCTGACTGGTGTGAGGTGGTATCTCATTGTTGTTTTGATTTGTATTTGATTTGTATTTCCTTGATGCTGAGTGATATGGAGCACTTTTTCGTGTGTCTGTTGGCCATCTGGACGTCTTCATTGTAATATCTGTTCATGTCCTCTGCCCATTTCTTGATTGGATTATTTGTTCTTTGGGTGTTGAGTTTGCTAAGCTTTTTATAGATTTTGGACACTAGCCCTTTATCTGATATGTCGTTTGCAAGTATCTTCTCCCATTCTGTCAGTTGTCTTTTGGTTTTGTTAACTGTTCCCTTGGCTGTGCAAAAGCTTTTGATCTTGATGAAGTCCCAATAGTTCATTTTTGCCCTTGCTTCCCTTGCCTTTGGTGATGTTCCTAGGAAGATGCTGCTGAGGCTGAGGTCAAAGAGGTTGCTGCCTGTGTTCTCCTCAAGGATTTTGATGGATTCCTTTCTCACATTGAGGTCCTTCATCCATTTTGAGTCTATTTTCATTTGTGGTGTAATTTCATTTTTCCTGCATGTGGCTGTCCAATTTTCCCAAAACCATTTATTGAAGAGGATGGACATTTTTCCATTGGACATTCTTTCCTGCTTTGTTGAAGATTAGTTGACCATAGAGTTGAGGGTCTATTTCTGGGCTTTCTATTCTGTTCCATTGATCTATGTGTCTGTTTTTGTGCCAGTACCATGCTATCTTGATGACGACAGCTTGGTAATAGAGCTTGAAGTCTGGAATTGTGATGCCAGCAACTTTGGCTTTCTTTTTCAATATTCTTTTGGCTATTTGAGGTCTTTTCTGGTTCCATATAAATTTTAGGATTATTTGTTCCATTTCTTTGAAAAAAATGGGTGGGATATTGATAGGGATTGCATTAAATGTGTAGATTGCTTTAGGTAGAATAGACATTTTCACAATATTTATTCTTCCAATCCAGGAGCATGGAACATTTTTCCATTTCTTTGTGTCTTCCTCAATTTCTTTCATGAGTACTTTATAGTTTTCTGAGTATAAATTCTTAGCCTCTTTGGTTAGGTTATTCCTAGGTGTCTTATAGTTTTGGGTGCAATTGTAAATGGGATTGACTCCTTAATTTCTCTTTCTTCTGTCTTGTTGTTGGTGTAGAGAAATGCAACTGATTTCTTCACAGCAGTTTTGAAACATTTTTAGGTAGTTGGTTTTTCTCACTGTTTCACTTATATTAAGTTTACTAAAAATATAATATTTATATAAATAAGTTTTAATAAACATAAACTTTAATGGATATCTTTTATTGCAATTAAAATAAACACTCATGTAGAGTATATGTAGTTTAGGCAATATTTTTGTGGGACTTCACATTAATAAGAAAAACTCACTTTGATAATGTAGTGAGTGACAATTTCAGAACCAACATTAGAAAGTTTTTTGTATACAAATCTGCTTTATATTCTAGTCACAGTAACATTAGGAAATGAGTAGTTATCATCAAAATTGATTTAAAACTCACCAGCTGATGAGTTCCCTTTGTTTGATCTGCTTTGAAGTTCTGAGAACTGGAAATCTCATCCCCTCTGACTCTATTTTAGAAATCCCCTTTAATACAACACTTGAGGAGGACTGCCTCTGGCTATGTTACCTAAAATGACCGACAGTGATGACTTTCAGATACCACTTTTTTTGAGGTGAGAAGACAAAAACACAATTATGGTAAAATACATAAAGACTGTAAAATTTCCCTTACTTTTGTTTGTTCTTTCCATTTGTACAATTTGTGTAAATAGAATATAAGAAACAGAATATGGTAAGACTACTATTGTGCCATACTTTCTTAAAGGCAGTTGACAAAATCCATATATTTAGAGAATGAAGCAATACTGTCTCTTGAAAAGTGGCTATTCTGACATGCATAAAGGAGAGTAGGCTACTAAAACATTATAAAATTTACTTAGTTAAAAACAAATTTCTTTGTTGCTGTTGTTACGAGTTTGCCATGAGAACACAGGTCTTATAAAAAACATCACTAAATTTAAGACAAAATGGAAAAGGAAAAGATTCCCATCATACTGCTGTCATTGGACATGTAAATTCAAGCAAGTCTATTACTACCAGCCATCTGTTCTACACATATGGCTGGAATCAACAGAATAACCATCAATGTTTTTGAGAATGAATCTGCTGAAATGGGAAAGTTTCCTTTAGATATGCCTAGATCTTGGAAAAACTTAAACTTGAATGTGAATAAGGTATGGCCCTGGGTATCTCCTTGTGGAAATTTGAGACCAGTAAATATGTGGCCTTCACTAATATTTCAGGACACAGAGACTTTATAAAAAATATGATCACAGATACACCTCAGGCTGACAGTGTTGTTCTGATCTTTGCTGCTGATATTTGTAAATTTAAAGCTAGTGTCTCCAAGATTGTGTGGACCTATCAGCATGCCCTACTGGTTTACATGTTGGGTTTGAACCAAATAACTGTTGGTGTTAATACAGTGGATTCTACCAAGCCATTCTATAATTAAAAGAGATTTGAGGAAGTCAGCCTCTACATTAAGAAAAATTTACATAAACTTAACACAGTAACATTTGTGCCAACTTCTGATTTGAGTGGTGGAATGTGTTGGAACCAAGTGCTAAAATACCTTGGTTCAAGAGCTGGAAATTCACTAGAAGGATGGAAGTGCCAGTGGAATTACACTGCTTGAAGCTCTGGATTATATCCTGCCACCAAGTCATACAATTGACAAGTCCTTCATCTCTCCCTCCAGATTGTTTATACAATTGGTGGTAGTAGTATAGCTGCTGTGAGCTGAGTGGAGACTAGTGTTCTAAACCAGATGTAATGGAGCACCTGGCTGGCTCAGTTGATGGAGGATACAATTCTTGATCTCAGCATTGTGAGTTTGAGACCCAGCATAGAGTATGCTTAATAAAAAATGAACCAGGCAAAACAACCATCTTTGCTTCATTCAGCATGACAACTGAAATAAAGTCTGTTGAAATGCATTTTGAAAATTTGTGTGAAGCCTGGGAACAGCATGGGCTTCAATGTCAAGGACATGTCTGTCAAAAATGCATGTGACAGTGCGGCTGGTGACAGCAAAAATGACTTACTAATGAAAGAAACTGGCTTCACTGTTCAAGTGATTATCCCAAACCATTTGGGCCAGATTAATGCTGTTACCCACGTGAGCTGGAGTGTTCCACTCCTCACGTTGCTTGTAAGTTTGCCAAGCAGTGGAAGGAGAGATTGTAGCTGCTCTATTAAGAAGATGCCAGTTGGCCCAAATTGTTGAAATCTAGGGGTCCTGCTATCATTGAAATGATTGCTAACAAAATTATGTGTGTTGAACATTTTTATTGTCCCCTGGGTCACTTTGCTGTTCATGGTATGATGCAGACAGTTGCTACAAGTGCCATCATGGCAGCGGACAGCACACGCTGCTGGGGCTGGCAAAGTCACCAACTAGGATCAGAAAACCCAGACTGGCTACATGAATATTCTCTAGAACATTGCACTGTCCTGACTGTGGAAGAATGTCTATGAGCTCTTTGTCTCACTTGCTATTTAAGTTTAATAGTGAAAGACTGATGAATGATATAAATGCTATGTAAAACCTTCAAAAGGAAAGGAATGTTTTCCAGACCATTTTTGAGGTGGTTTTAAACTGTGAGATTTTAAAATCAGTTCTTCTAAAGTAGGAACATCTTGACCAAAATCTGTCAGAGAATTTTGAGACCCATTAAAGTGAAGTTTGATAAACTTGTCTTCTTTTTGTCAATACCAAAAGCTTCCAACAGATTTCTTAGGCAAAAAGACTTAAGGAAAAAAAGTTGACCATGATCTATTTCGGGTGCTCCATTTGCCAAAATTTGGTGAATTTGATATTTCAGAATTAATTCATTTTTCTCAGGACAGTGATTAAAGTGTTTTTTTCTAAGAAAAAAAAGGTTGTTTTTTTTTTTTTTTTCCCCTTCATGTACCTCTCTTAAGTTGATTTAGATATTAGGTAAAAAAGTTATGGGAAGGATTTTTCATTTTGAATATTTCTTATTTCTTGGAATAAGTAAGCTAAGAATAACTTGTAGTATTGTATGTTACCTTATAAGGGGACCAAAATTCTGCAATATTAAAAGCCCTGTGTGTTACATAGAGAATTTAATTTTATGTGTTCTATCAATATTTAGATAACTTGTTGGCACAAACTCTTACATTTCATTTCCCAGTTTATAAATGTATTTTTACATTTACAAATAATGCAGTAGAGTTTGTTAAAATAGAAGAATCTGACTTATGAGGTTAAGTATTTTTGGATTGACCTGCTTTTAAGAGTTAATGGTGTCTTGGGGCGCCTGGGTGGCTCAGTGGGTTAAAGCCTCTGCCTTCAGCTCAGGTCATGATCCCAGGATCCTGGGATGGAACCTCTGCTCAGCAGGGAGCTTGCTTCCCCTCTCTCTCTGCCTGCCACTCTGCCTACTTGTGCTGTCTATCAAATAAATTTAAAAAAATTAATAAAAAAGTGTTAATGGTGTCTAGTTTCTATGGAAAATAAAGATACTGAAAGTTAAAAAATAAAAGCTGTTTCAGAGTTCTTTTTCTTATAAGGATGAAATAGTTTGTTGACTTTCAATACCTTCACCAAAAACAAACAGAAAAAGCAGATGTGATAAGCAAAAAAAAAAAAAAAAATGTTTGATATCATCAAACATATTTTGTTATCAAAAAGCAGATAAGCAAAAAAATATGTTTGATATCATTGAAGAGATATCAAGGTAACCAAGGCATCAACAGTTAGGATCCTGAAATAAAGAAACAAAAATTGGGCTAAACCCCACATTACAACTATTCTAAAAATTTTACTACTTTTAGGAGTGCCTGGGTGGCTCAGTGGTCTAAAGCCTCTGTCTTTGGCTCAGGTCATGATCCCCAGGATCCTGGGATCGAGCCCCACATCGGGCTCTCTGCTCAGCAGGGAGCCTGCTTCCCTTCCTCTCTCTCTACCTGCCTCTCTGTCTACTTGTAATCTCTGTCAAATAAATAAATAAAATCTTTAAAAAAATTTACTACTTTTAAAATACTTTTAGGGCATTTTTAAGCACTTCAACATGAAAAGGCTAAAAAGATAAGCAGAATGTAGTGGTAATAAGAAATTAGCAAGTTGAAGAGAAATTCCAGCAATTTTGTGGAAACATGAAAACAAAAATTATAGTTTAGGTCCACTGAAGGGCATTCTGACTTCCAGTTTGAGTCCAAACTTATACACTCTAAGGATAAAATCCAATAAAAAATAGACTAACCTGCATAAAAGAGTGAAATCCAGCTTTTAATTCTATGAAATCTGCCCTATTTTAATAGCTTCCCTGAAAGCAAAATTACATCCTCTATGAAAAAAGATAATGATAATAAGGGCCTTGAATTATATTTGTGATTTTATATACTCATTATCTGGAATTCAATAAAAAATGATCAAGTATGCCACAGGAATAACTAACCAAAAAACAAAAACAAAAGAAGAACCCAAAACACAAGAGAGAGAAAAAAAAAGAGCAAATCCATAAATGATTACAGGTGTTAGAGTTACCAGTTGTGAACATTAATATAATTGATTCATATATTTAATAAAGTAGATTACAAGATTAAGAAATTCAATAAAAAACTGGAATATATGAAAATATTCTGAAGGAAAAGCAAAATTAAAAGATGTAGCAAATGACATAATAATTTTTTTAAAAGAATAAGCACATAACAGTAAATTAGATACAGCAGATTTAAGAAATATGAACCAAAAACCAAGTCACTAGAAAATATACAGATTAAAACATTGCAAAATTAAAAAGAGATGAAAGTATTTTAAGCCATCTATAAGCAAGAAAGAAAAAAAGCCTGTTATATGTAAATTTGTAATCTTAGGAGGGAAGAGTGTGAAAAGGCAGAAATTACTGATGAGATCATAGCTAAGAATTTTTTCAAAACTTAGAAACAATAATAATCCACAGATTAGAGAAGTTCTGTGAATCTCCAGAAGAGTAAATCAAAGAAAACTATACCTGGAACTCTGGGAATGTTATATTAAAATGGATGAAAACCAAAGGCACAAAGAAAAATCCTAAAAGTAGGCAGAGGGCAGCAAATCACATAATACTTTTACTCTGATACCTGACTTTTCCACAGAAACTACGGAGGCAGAAGACTATGTTTAAAATGCAGAATGGAATTAATTGCCAACTTAGTAAAAATTTCCTTCAAAAACAAAAGTACATCAAAGACACTTTTAAACAAGAAAAATTGGGGAGAACCATAACCAATATCTCACACTAAAAACAAAATAAAATAAAAGAACAAACACAGGGAATTCTTCAGGTAGAAGAAAAGTTATTACAGTTGGAAAAACAGAAATACACAACATAGTGATGAGAAATGGGACTAAATAAATATTAGAAGTATAAAGTCATGGCATTTAAAATATATGTAGAATTAAAATGCATTAAAATAATAACACCAATTTGGGAAGGAAAAAAATGGAATTAACTAATCTAAGATTCATGTATTGACTGGATTTAGTATGTGTAATTTTTAAATATTATGTTCTATAAATTAAGGAGGTGTGTTATACTTCCTATACAGTAATTCCAAAAGGTAAAACAATTAACTAATAAGCTAAATAAAGCAAAACTAAAATGAAAAAAAAATGATACAAAGAAAGTAAGAAAATAGAGAAATACATCCATAATGGAGAAGCTGGTATTGGCTTATACTCCTACAGTCAACAATTATAAAATTGGGCCAAAAATAAAAACTATTAAATTACATAAAAATTATAAAATTATTAAACAATCTAAAAATTATTAGTGGCTTCTGAATAATAATTAGCAAAAAGATATATTTGATAGAAGGAAAACCTATGAAAAGGACTTCATATCAATCCAGGCTTTCAAACTGAGGAAGTTTCCAAAGTGTAATTTAAGGACAAAAGACCAAATAGAAAGTGGTTATATAGGTGGGCAGAAGAAAAGAGAAGCTGAAATTTGGGGATGATAAGGCAATTGGGATTTGTGGGTCATAATATTGGACAGGTCAAAACTTCATAGACATAGCCACAAAAATCTAAATTAAATTTCTTCTTGGGGCATCTTACTCTTGATTTTGGCTCAGGTCATGATCTCAGGGTTATGGGATCAAGCCCCATGTTGGGAATCTCAGCAGGGAGTCTGCTTGAGATTCTCAATCTTTCTCCCCCTCCATTCTTCCTTCATCTTTCTAAAATAAATAAATAAATCTTTAAAAATAATTTCCTCTTAGGTCCCTGGATAATTCATAAGCTGGGCATATACATATGGTAAGACTCAAAGGCATGGCAGACAAAGGGAAAACTGGGAAACTAAATAGCTGAGTGAAGACTTCAGATATCATTAAGTGTGGAGAAGAGGTTGGTGTACAGCATAACCAAAATAGAGACCATGGAAAACACTATGGGCTTTTAAATGAGACTCCAGAAATTGCGTGTATATAGAGTACAATTCAGATCCTAGAAGTAGAGCCATAATTAAAATAGACGTGTTCTAACAAAGTTTAAAATCAGGCATCAACAGATGTGTAAAAGATGACTTATCAATAGTTAAACTGTCTGAGCAACAAAACCTAACCTTCTTTGGAAGAATACAACACAATCCATAAACTCTACACTATATCTTTCCCAATCTTTAGCATATAATTATTAGTTATTGAGTTGCCAGAAAACTGACAGTAAAGAAAGAAAAAAAAGTCAGTAGAAGCAGACTCAGAGGTTGATCATAATATTGGAAATAACAGATAAGAATTCCAAAATAACTATGATTAATATGTTAGGAAAATAAAGGAAATGGAGAATTTCAGCACAAATTTAGAAGCTATAGAAAATCATTGGGTATTTTAGAAACAAGAATATTATATCTATAGTTCAGAGTCACATGGAGAGTTTTAAATTCAAAAAGGGTACAGCACAAAACAGGATTAGCTGAGTCAAGAAAAATTAATAGAAAATATGCAAACAGAGAAAAAAAAGGAAAAAATAAACAGGAAACATAAAACCACATATGTAACTAGAGTCACATAAGGAGAGGAGAGGACAAAACAGAACAGTATTTGAGAAAGTAAAAGAAAGTAAAAAAAAAGTAAAAGGCAAAATTTTTTTCAGCTCTGACGAATGACATGGACCCATTAATCAAAGAAAATCAGTATTCTCCAAGTAGGATAGAAACAAAGAAAAATACAGCCAGGTGTATTATTAGGTCATTGTTAAAGGAAAAAAAATAAGAGATAGAATACATAATAAGTATTAAGGTAGTAGATTTAATCTCAACTCTATCAGTATTTAAATTACAAGGAAATTGTTTAAATACTGTAATTAAAAGATGATATAAACATAAGGCCATATAAAACTTAAAAATAAAGAACAGTAAAATATAAGACATGAAAACAGTAACCAAATTAAAGCTCATTGATATTATCAGATAAAGTACCTTTGAGGTAATATATACAACTAAGGAAGGATCTTTGTATTTAAACAACAGCAAAAAGCACACAATTTGGGAGGAAAATAATGGCAAGAAATTTGGACAGATATTGCACAAAAGTAGCTATCCATTTGGCCGTTAAACATAGAAAAAAGTATTCAACTTTATTAGTCATCATGGAAATGCAAATTAAAACCACAAAGAACTATCTCTACACGCCTACCAGAACGCCTAAAACAAAAATGTCTGATGATACTGAGAAATTGGAACTCTCATAAACATATAAGATGATGAAAAAGAAAAATTGAAAAGGATCTAGAAAGAAGACAGATTTATTCTAGCTAAGCCTGGTAAAGTCTCTTGGAGGTTATTATTCTATACTAACTTTATCCTAGAGCATTTCTTTTTTTAAAAAATCTGAAATTATTTGAGAAAAAAAATACACATACTTATGCACTATATTTGAATATATTCAAACACATAATCCAAATATTTATTGATATATATTGAATGAATATTGATTCACATTTATAAACACAAATACATATTTAAGATAAATATTTAGTGAACATTATTTAGTTTTGTCATCTTGTGATATATTCATTACTGAATAATGATTTCCTGGTCATCATACCCCCTCAATAGTGCTAATTAGTAAGTATACTCATTAGAGATTCAGGTGTCCTGAATATGTAGACTAGAAAACCCTCCCGTATTATAGTGAATGCTTGAGTAAGGCTTGTTCCTTTCTATATACTGAGGGCTATTTTGGAGATGTCAACCTCCAAAAAATGGAAGTAACCTCTTATTTCATAAACAAAGAGAAAAATTGCAGCTTGCAAAGCATATTTTGGCATCATAAAAATTGAATTGAATTTAATATTTTCTAATTTTAGTGCTAAATTTGTTTAAACTTTGTATAATGAGAATCTTCCCAAATCCTCCAGCATTCTCAGTCTTTTCCTTTAGTGCTCCATAAAATTATTTGATACTTCATCTCAACTGTTGTAAGAACTCCAGCATGGTCCTTAAAATTCCCAGAGACTTTCAGGAATCTTCACATTCCCCTGGACACTTCATACACACTTTTTACTGTCCATGGTATATTTTCAGTAAACCTCTCAGCATGTTACTGCATCTCTCCTCTTTTCTATTTGCAGAGATTTACTCCAAATCAATCTAGGCTTTTCCTTTTTTCCTAAGGCACCATCAACATAAGTTACACTGAAGAATTTTAGTCGCATTACACAGAAAAAATATTTAAAAATAAGTATTAGACACCATTGTTCAGAAAAACAGTGTGACCTCTCTAGTCATTCTCCCTGGACCTGATTTCCTACTATGCTCCAGTTGCTTTCCTTCTCCCAAAACCACTCTAAGATCATGCAAACATTTTCTCTAACAACCTGGAGAACAATCCCCTGATACTTGTTACTCTATTATACAGAGAAATGGATCTCTTTTGTCTTCTTATTCCTACTCATTTTGCCCAGTCCTAGCCAGCAAGCATTTTGAACACATCAACCTCTCAACACACACACACACACACACACACACACACACACACATTCATACTCCTACATGCATGCTCCCACACACACATTTGCCAATCTACCGTGGCAGTCTATTCACAGGCAAATATGTTAGGGGTTCTACTTTCCAGGATTTCACATGCCTTGGGAGAGGTATGTACAAAAGTAATTAGGATGTCAGAATAGGGAGATAAAGAAAGGTTCACCAGAACTAAATCTTAAAGGAGGATGAAAGTCTATTATCAATAAGTGAGTGGGATTCTAGTAAGGAAACTTAGAGAGAGACAATGATGTGAGAAAGTCACCTCATTGTCAAAGACCATGACATGTGCTGAAAATAGTCATCTGAAGTTACTAGAGAAGAGATTGTGTGTGTGTGTGTGTGTGTGTGTTTGTGTGTGTGTCTGTGTGACGTTTACAATCAGACAGCCAAGTAAACATATCTAATCAGGCACCCCAAGGGCTAGAGCTTAGAAGACAGAAGCAGACTGAAAAACACATTTTTTTTCCATTGTCTGGAAAAAAAAAAAAAAGCTTCTTAAATACAAAATCTCAGAAGTACCATAGCAGTGTACCACATAAATGCCTAATCTATGTAATTTCTTAGGTGATGAGAAGACAAATAGACTTATTTAAAAAGCACAAATTTGCCAGTAGTTAGGTTCATCTGGTTGGGTTGATTCTGCAAATAGGTGAAAATCATTTCTGCCATTATTAATATTGTTGAGGCAACGAGCCTTGCAAGTATAAAACCAAAGTCTTTGAGGAATATCTGGAGAACTACTTCATCCGTCTCTTCTTTAACAAGAGATCTTGAATTATGTCTTACATAAAATACGGCTTTATTTAAATGAATCATCAACTGATTCATTATAATATAAATATGTGTAATAAAATAATCAGCATTTATAAAGCGTTCTAAGAGCATGTGCATTATTTAACCCTCCAAAGTATTAGATTTTTAAGTTTCAGATATAATTTTTTAAAGGGATTTTATTTATTCATTTGACACAGAGAGAGAGCACAAGCAAGGAGAGAAGCAGGCTCCCAGCTTAACAGGGAGCCTGGTGAGGGGCTGGATCCCAGGCCCCTGGCATCATGCCCTGAGTCAAAGTTAGACACTTACCTGATTGAGCCACCCAGACATCCCTCAAGATAATTTTTAACAGTACAATAGCATTTCCTTTTATCATACATTCTAGAATTCATCCAAATGTATTTTGGTGGGGCAAGGAAAGGTGAATATCAAAGTGCTGT
This sequence comes from Mustela nivalis, assembly GCF_964662115.1. Classification (NCBI taxonomy): domain Eukaryota; kingdom Metazoa; phylum Chordata; class Mammalia; order Carnivora; family Mustelidae; genus Mustela; species Mustela nivalis. The sequence goes on along the minus strand of NC_139024.1, from coordinate 55,736,497 downwards.
TTCGTTTCTGTTTTTGTTTTTCCTTTCCAGCAGTGGCTTAATCGTTAAGGCTAAATCATGCAACCTGAACTTTTCAGGGATGAAGAGTGTAGGGAGAGTTTAAAATCAAGTGGTCATTCTTATAAATACAGAGAACAAACTGATGGTTTTCAGAGGGGAGGGGAGAGGGCAGATGGGCAAAATGGGTGAAGTGAAGTGGGAGATACAAGCTTCTATTATGGAATGAGTAAGTTGTGGTAATAAAGGCACAGCGTAAGAAATATAGTCAATGATATTGTAATACTGGTGTGTGGTGACAGATGGTAGCTACACTTGTGGAGAATGTAGCATAATGTTTAGAAAAGTTGAATAACCATGTTGTACACCTGAAATCCATGTAACATTGTCAATTATACTCGAACTTTTTTCAAATAAAAACAAAAATGAACTAAAATCAAGTGGTCAATGTGTATACTACGGCATTTGAATCCTTACGATGACAATAGTCTTTAAAACCAAAATTCATCAGAAAAAGAAGTAAAAGGATTTTGTATCTTTTAATAGGTTCCCTTACACAATAGGAAGAAATAGTTTTGCTCCCAACATAGAATACAAAAAATAAAATGTAATCGAATTCACACTCCATTTGTGTTAGGAAGGAGGGGAGTTTGGAAGGGGTGAGACAGGGTTTGGATGCTCATAGATTAGTTTCTCCCCAGCTTCCCCACACTCCACTCCACTGCCACCACCAGGAGGGCTGCTGTCAGAACAAATGGATTCAGTGTGAATTTTAAAAAGAAGAAGAAACATTCACTAAGGAAAAAGCCAAAACAAAGAAAGGGACCTGATGTCTTATCCATGTCCGATATTCTGGGAAAATCAAGAGCCTATCTAGGGATGGCCTCTGCGGAGCAGAATTGATAGTACAAACAAACATGTTGTGTTTAGAGCTCCTTTAAAAATGAGCCACACAATCTTCAGTCAGACACCTTTAACTTTAGGAGAAGCACTGAAAGAGAGCAGGATGAAAGATTGAATTACTCTGGCTTCACAGGAGGTTCAAGTACCAGTGGAGAAAGCAGCATGAGGATCCATCCTTCCTCTAACACTATAAAGAAATAGAACCTGTTTTTCCCAGTCCCTCTGGGAGTGGGGCAGGGGGACATAAAGGAGAAGGGGAGAGTAGGAAATGTGAATTTTTAAAATTTATTTATCATTTAAAAAATCTCATAAAAATGAACTTTTCTTTAGAATGGTTTTGGATTTTTTAAAAGATTTCATTTATTTATTTGACAGAGAGAGACACAGAGAGAGGGAACACAAGCAGGGGAAGCTGGAGAGGAGAGACAGGCTTCCCGCTGAGCAGGGAGCCTGATGTGGACCTCAACCCCAGGACCCTGGGATCATGACCCGAGCCAAAGGCAGCTGCTTAACAACTGAGCCACGCAGGTGCCCTGGTTTCAGACATTTTTTTAAAAAGGGAGATCATACATAAAGTTCTCATGTACCCATACCCAGTTTCCCTTACTGCTAACATCTTTCACAAGTATGATACATTTGTTATAATTGTGAAACAATATTGATACATAATTATAAAATTATAAAATCACAAAAGTATATAACTGTAGTCCATACTTTATTCAGATTATCTTAGTTTTTACCTAATGTCCTTTTCTATCTCAGAATATTTATGCTTCATTTAGTCATCTTGTCTCTACTTAACATTTTGAATACTAAAAATATATTTGTTTTAATGTCCTTGTCTACCAATTCTATTGTACGTTTCAATTCTTGGTAAATTCATGCCTTACAATCCTTACAAAAACCTTGTCCAGCTTACTATTATTATTCCTATTTCACAAATAAGGAAACTGAGGCCTAGAGAAATCAAGTAACTTGCCCAAAGTCACATAACAATAAATAATGGAACCAGGACATGAACCAGGTAGTCTGGCTCCATGGGAGTGAATGGAGACCAAAAATCTGTTACTTCAAATTGTCTCAAATTTCTTAATTAGACTCTGAAATTTTAGGTTCTCATAGTTCCCAGAGTTTCTGGGCTCTCATAAGGAAATAGAGAGACATGAGCATCTTTGCCACGGTATTGGCCATAAAAACGAATCTGGGTTCTTGACATTCTTCTGCCTCCAGTCTTGTCTGTCAAGTGAGGGGAATGGACTAGTGTGTCAAAAAAGTCACATCAATATGCAACATTTTATAAGTCAATGAGAAGATAAAATCCAATTCTATTGATTTGAGCATTTCAAGCGATATCAGCTTAGGCTATGGCAACTCAGAGGCTTGTGTTGGTTTTGTCTTTAAAGAATTTTGAGCAACTTACTTTATTTCTCGAAACTCACTTTGTCTATAAAATGAGGTATCATAGAATCTACCTTATGTGGTTATTGTAGGGAGTAGAGGAAATACATATAAAATATCTAACATGTAGTTTCTTTTCCTCCCTTGTCATAATACATGGAGTAGTCAGAAGACAGAAATAATACCTTTTTTTTTAAAGATTTTATTTTATTTATTTGACACAGAGAGAGAGAGAGCACACAAACAGGGGGAGCAGCAGGCAAAAGGGGAGGGAAAATAGGCTCCCTGCGGAGCAGGGAATCCGATGAGGACCTCGATCCCAGGACCATGGGATCATGACCAGAGCTAAAGGCTTAACTGACTGAGCCACCTAGGCACCCTAAAATGACTCCTTCTAATACTCTGAAATGGTAGTTATTTCTCTAAGAAGTTTGTAATAATCAAATCATAGCAAGTACAGTACTATAATCTCCAGAAACTTCAGGTTTACAAGTGACTCATTTGTTTACAGGCCAACGACTTTTTTTTTTTTTTTTTAAGATCAAAAGAAAGCACCAACAGTTGTGCCCTACTTAGAAATATTACACTTCTTGCCTTTTATTCTGTTCATTGAAAGTCCTTTATATGGATATAGTAATTGCCATGACATGAATGGTCAGTAGATTGAAAGTGAACATAAGTTTCATCTTAGGGCTATCCTTGAAAATTTCTTTAAGTGATAGGAACTCCTTTTCTATGATGCAAACAAACCTAGGTTAGGTTAAATCTTCTGATTCATGACATATTAGTACAGCTAGGTTAGTATAGTACTGTCCATCCTAGGGAAGTGTTTTTGACCGATATGGGGAAGTAAGGAGAAGACAGAAAAAGCCATGCACCAGCAGACATCAGGTTCCACAGTTTTAAGTGATCTCTGACATTAACATTCCAAATGACCTTCTCATGTCTTTACTACAGGTATTAAAGGATTCACTGGCTTTGGAAACTTTGAGAAGTTCCCATCTATGAATTCTGAACATTGCTGGCATTGCTATATCTGCTTCATATGGCAAACATGGACTCAGTTATAACTTTTCTTATATTCATCATTTGAAATAAAACTGCTTCTATGTTAATAGCTGGATGATAGATGTGAGATTTTCTATCGCCCTCGCCCTGCAAGGACGACAAGAACCCTGGTTCGGATGCATCTTCTCTCTATTTCCGCAAGTCTACACACTTATATACGCTTACATGACCAATCAGTGAGCAGGGTACAGGAGGGAGCGAATCAGGCTGTGCACCTAAACTAACAACTTCACTAGCAACCAATGCTGTTTACTTCCTCTTTGGGCGTTCCACTTAGTCTCACGAGGCAATCCTAACCTGGCAACTAGCCAGGCGCCATCTTTTAATGGCGGAGGCCGCCCTGGCCAGGGGCCTGCCTCCGACAATTTTCTTCAAAGTCTGGTAACAAAAGAATGGATCTTTTTGACTACCCTCATTTTGAGATGAGAGCACTACACAATCCTCTTTGGATATTAATTTGACATATACAAATGAGTTAACTGAGTGTTATAAGAAGAAGGGTCCTATCTGATACATTTCTTTTCATCTGTGATGTCAGCAGGAGACATTTCAGAAGATGACTCAGTTGTAAACAGAATTACTCTTCAAAAACTTGAAAGAAGGAAAACCTTGCTTTTTACTATCAAAGAATGCTGATGTCATGTCAAGATTAATGTTATCTTACAATGCCAAGGTAGTGGTTGTTTTTTGTAGCACGCAAATTATCTAATTCTGACCAATAATCGGGATAAGGAGAAGAGTGGAAGATTCTGGGGCTCTAGGGAAAGTGTATACAATGAAGCTAGGTACTCCCATTCAGAATCAAAACTTGTTAAAATTACTTTGCTGTTTCTTGACCCTTCATGAAGCAGCAACAGAATAGCCCAACTGATTGAAATAATCAAGCTTTGAATGTATTAGTACACACAGATTTCAAATAGTAATCAGATTTATTGAAATTACAATTATGCTCCAGAAGAGATTGCATTTGAAGATATCCAGAAGATAACATTTGAAGATCTACTGGTTTAAATAGCAAGTGATATGTGGAAGGGGAAGGACCAGTCTAATGCTGGGATTTTGCACCTGCTTTATCAGATATAATCTCTTCATAAGACAAGGTAATGAAGATTGTAGCACAAGAAATGTGTAGCACGAAACACTATCATTTCAAAGTCTTTCCACAGTTATGCATAGAACAAGATATGCATAGAAAAAGAAAAAGGAAAATAAAAGCCCTGGGCAGAGCAGATGGCTTGATGCACACTACCAGTGATTTGTGTACACACAGTTTAAAATGACAGTCTTTATTGTTCCCTGAACATGACTTCTGATGACAGAAGCAAAGTCAACAGGCTTAAAAATATGCAGACGTGTTAATGTAATTTTATAAATGGAGACTGTACTTCATCTATTAAAAAAACTCAAGGTCATTCCTTACCATATGTCATAAAGATATTGGCTTTGGGGAAGCTGAGTGGCTTGGTGGGTTAAGCCTCTGCCTTCAGCTCAGGTCATGATCTCAGGGTCCTGGGATCGAGCTCCTGCATTGGGCTATCTGCTCAGAAGGGAGTCTGCTTTCCCCTCTCTCTCTGCCTGCTTCTCTGCCTACTTGTGATCTCTCTTCCTGTCAAATAAATAAATAAAATCTAAAAAAAGAATTTAAAAAAAATATTGGCTTTACTGATAGATGAAAAATACAATATGGAAAGAGCTATGAGACAGCAGCCACAAACTTCTAAAATAGAGTCATAAGAGAAGGAAATACTGAGGGACATTTGTCTTTGAAAAATACTGTGGCTACCATTAGAAAGAATCAGCCCCGGCAAATTCATTTAAATTTGGAATGTCAAGACCAATAACATAAAATAAAATATAATTTTAAAAATTAGAAAACAAAAAACACACAGAACAAGATAGTGTGCAGAGTAAGCATCTGTTCTTAAAGAGATTATTCAGTAGAAGATTTTAAGAGTATTTAAGGGAAAATTCAGGGTTATAAATCTGAAACAAGAACTTTTTTATTAATTAGTAAGACTTTCACTATGGGGGGAAAACTTAATTCAAGTCTGCCTTTAAGTTGGACTTACTTCGTTTTAGTGGGGGAAGAAGGAGTCTAAGTGAGAGCTAAAAAGGTGTGACTACTTAAAAATCCAGATAGGGAATATAAAATGTATTCAATAAAGATACAGAGAACCCAAACTACATTTCTCTTCCATATGGTGTTCAGCTCAAGGAAAGAACCAAAAAATTCTGGAATAAAAGGGAAAAGGATAAAAGATAGCTGGGGAAGGAAAGAAAAGCAAGGGAGAGAAAAGCCAGTAGACTCACTGATGGATGAATAGTGGATTGCTGCTATTGAAGCCCAAGAGGTTGAAGTCACATCATAGATGGTGCTAGAAGATCAAAAGGCAATTTGTCCTTTGTCTGGTTACCAGATGAGGTGGTTGGAAAATAAATGGTAGAAAGTGTTAATGCCTTGACTATTCTCACTCTGAATATGTCCACAGAGAAAAGAGTACCTACATCTGTCTTAAATGTAAGAACTCCTGGGCTCTGCTACCATCTGCAAAACTGGGATGAATTTAAGCTTGAGGTCCCAGAACCAAGGTAATAATACTGTACACGCATTCTGGATGTCTCACTCCTTCAGATAAGGCTACAGGGATGGAGTTATGGATGGGTTCTGGGGATCCACTAGCCCCTTGAAATTACATGCCGATATTTGATTTGCATTTTTCGTATGCATTTTTCTGGAAGGAAAGAGGACACTTGCATCAGGTTTTCATAAGGGCTCAATTAAAACAAAATGTTAAGAACCACTGTAAAACAAACTGAACTTTGTACATGACACAGGTAAGCAGGTAAGATAATAGCTATGCACATATCTATAATGCTAACTTCATTTACTACCTACCTGTGTCAATTACTGTGTTATGATAATGATATAAATGTATATCCAGTATATAAATGATAAAACCGAGGCCAAGGATAGATTAAAAAAAACAACAACAAAAAACCCAACACATGAACTGTCACACAAGTGATTAACATTTCAGGCTCTCAGTTTAGTCTCTGCTGTAATTGTTGATGTCCCACGGGGCTTTGCCCTAAAACCTCTCTTCTGCCAACTTCTTTGGGTGTTCTCTTCCTCTAACTTCAATTGCTATCTCCATGTTTCTAGTTACCAAATCTGGGTCTCTCTTTTTTTTTTTTTTTAAGATTTTTATTTATTTATTTGACAGAGAGAGATCACAAGTAGGCAGAGAGGCAGGCAGAGAGAGAAAGGAAAGCAGGCTCCCCGCTGAGCAGAGAGCCTGATGCTGCATTCGATCCCAGGACCCTGAGATCATGACCTGAGCTGAAGGCAGAGGCTTTAACCCACTGAGCCACCAGGTGCCCCCAAATCTGTGTCTTGAAGATACAGCTTCCTGCTAAGCTCCAGGACAGTAAATACAATTGTATATGAGACCGTTGTAGTTATAGGACCTCAAAGTCTGTGGGCTTTTCATTCAAAATGAGATCATTTTCTGTTAGTATTTCCTTTTAAAGCCTCTGGAATTACCATTATCAAGTATCTGGTGACACAGAGAGGAAAATTAAAAATAGAGTAAAAAATAAAATTACAGTTGATTCCTTATTGTCTCTTCACACACACACCCAGACACTTACCCTGTATACTCAGCTTCCTAAATATTTCTTTGCCTGACATTTCTGTGTTGTTCCACTGCTTATATCTCTTTTTTTCCATTTTATTGAGATATCATTAACATATAACATTATATAAGTTTAAGATGCACAACAGATGATTTGATATATGTATATATTATGAAATGATAGTCACGATAATTTAGGTAACATATCCATCACCTTACATAGTTATATATTTTTTCTTGTGGTGAGAACTTTTAAGATCTACTTTCGTAGTAATTTTCAAATATATAATACAGTAGTAATAACTATAGTCATCATACTGTACCTTGCATTCTCAAAATTTATTTATCTTAAAACTGGAAGTTTGTACCTTTTTTACCCCCTTCACCCAATTCCCCTCCCCACACACAACCCACCACTTATGGCAACTGACAATCTGTTTTCTATATCTATTAGTTCAGTTTTTTAATATTTTATATATTTGAGAGAAGGACAGAGAGAGCGTGAGAGATACAGAGACAGCATGAGAGAGACAGACAGAGCATGAGCTGGGGGAGGGGTAAAGGGAGAGGGAAAAGCAGATTCTCCACGGAGCAGGGAGTCAAACTCAGGGCTTAATCCCAGGACCCTGAGATCAAGACCTGAGCTGAAGGCAGGTATTTAACCAGACTGAGCCACCTAAGCACCCCTGAATTCAGTTTTTAGATTCCATATATAAGTAGGATCACATATTTGTCTTTCTTTGCCTGACATTTCATTTAGCACAATGTCCTCCAGATGCATCTCTGTTGTTGAAAATTACAGGAATATATATAATATTTTCCACATTTTCTTGATCCATTTGTCCATCAATGGACACTTAAGTTATTTCCATGTCTTGGCTATTGTGAATAACGGTGCAATGAACATAGGAGTGCAGGTTCATCTTCAAGATAGTGATTCCCTTTCTTTCAGATGTATACCCAGAAGTGGAATTGTAGGATCATACAGTAGTACCATTTCATGGTTGTCATAAGGCCAACTCCACTTCTCCATCCCAATTTAACATCCAGTAACTAAGCCCTATTTATTCTCCTGAAATCCCTTTGATGCAAGACCCCAGTGGATGTTCCATGTAGTGTCCCTCTATGCTGGAGGAACTGGATGTCTACCCTGGACTTTCTGTTTCCCACTGGAGAAACCACAGGTCCAAAGGGGTCCTCTTGGTGCCATTCTGTGACAGCCAGATGAAGTGGCTATCTGGTCAGGGTGTAGCCACGCCTCTTACTCTTCTAATATGGTCCTTCCAGGTCCCTGTGGTCCAGGGAGAGGTGCTTCAGCCCTGAGTTCTGAGATATTTACAATGGTACTTGTTTATGATAGTTGCTAGTTGGTCTTGTGAGAAGTTACTGAAATGGAGAATGTTCTACGTCACCATCCTGATGACCTACTAATATTTCTTATGCAAATTTGATCACACGATCTTCTCCATATCTATACTTGGCCTGTTGAGCTTTCTATTTCCCTTAGGATAGCCTCCAGGTTTCCTGCTTCTAAGGCCTTTCATAATCTAGTTCTTGCTTCAGACACATGTTTTGTAACTCCACACTCCAGTCTCAGTGAACCATTTGCATCTTCTTGAACGATCCCAGCCCAGTCTCTTACATTTGCTGTTTCCTCTACCAGCAACACTTACCCTGCTCCTTCTTCTGACCATCAACTACAAATGTTTCAGATTTGGATTTAGTCATATGTTTGGGGAAGATGTTCTGACCCTTCTGGAAAGAGTTGATCTTCCTAGTGTGTGTGTGCATAACACCCTGTGCTTCCTCCCCCACAGCACTTAGATACAATAGTCTTATTCTTGTACTTATTCTTGTACTCCCAATGTTAAGCAGAGTGTCTGACAAATGTTAGGTATCTCATTAATCCTGTTGAGTGAATAAATCTAACTCAATCCTATGAGTGGATCCTCTTTATACAGTCCTGGCTGATGCTGACTTGGTTAAAGTTGCCAGATAAAATACATTTTGCCCAGTTAACTTTGAATTTCAGATAAACAATGAAAAAAATGGTAGTATAAGTAAATCCCAGATATTGCATGGGACATACTTATACATATATATATATATATATATATATATATATATATATATATATATAAAATCTGAAATTCAAACTTAACTGGGAAACCAATATTTTATTTGTTAAATTTGACTACCTTATTAACTTTGGCATTTGCATGGCCCTTTTTCAGTGATTCTGCAGATTGTTTTTCTTTTCTTCACACTAAAACTACATCTCCTAGAGGCTTCAAAGGTGCTCATGCTTGGCAGTAACTTTCATCATGCACTCTTTGAACTGCTAGGGCTCTACCTTTGACTCATCACAGCTCTATTGCTCACTCAGCTTCTGAATTTCTCCTTACATAGGTCCCAATGCCCACTTGCTTTCCCACTACTGACAATGGCCTAATGACTACATCTCAATGATGTTTTTTCACTCACTAATGTCTAGCATTATGGCTACTAAGTCCATTGCCTTGGACTCTGCCTCTGCTATCACCACCCTTGGAGGATCACAGTTAAAATTAATGATGAGAGGTCTTAGACTCTCTGTTACATTTGTGGATAGTTCTAATTGTTAGGAAATTTTTGTGGTAAGTAGGAATTGTCTTCCCTGAAGCTTTTACCTATTCGACCTTCCATAGAGAGTTTGCTTCTTGAAAGTAGAGAAATATTTGCTTTGGTATCTCCAACATCTTTGACAGTGACTGGCACATGAAGTTTCTCATAAATGTCTACTAAATAAAAATGAATATTATTGTCTTTGGAGCTACACTGTGTAAACCAAATCTCTTCCTGCAGTCTTTCAAATATTTTCTCTATAACTAAGTTATGAGAGAGGTCTGCATCAATCTTGTCTGTTATAGGCTAGGCATTCCCAGTTCCTTAAATCATTTTTTATTTGAGAAGTGGTATATTTGGCACAGAAGCAGCACTTGATAAATGTTTGTCTATGAAGAATTTATCCATATTTAATTTAAAGTGGCAAATGTTGATATGAAAATTTAATGCTAGATACAGCTTCAAAAAATAGACATTACTATAATAGTGAAGGTAAAAAAACATTAATGGTCAAAATAATCATTATATCCCCTAAAAATGTATACCAGGCTAACTGTTCAATGAAGAGTAGACTAACTGAATATATATTGCCTATATCGTTTGAAAATACAGCTGTGTGTACACATACCCAAATATGCCCACAATTTGAAATATTTTAATTTTAAATACATTACTCTTAATTTTTTTGCTATGTTTTGTAAAAACTTTAACAATTCTCCAGTGTTGCTACTTGCCCACATGAAGTATTTAGTTATTATAGGCCTCAACATTTAACATGTTACAGGAGAGTATCCAGTATTCTTTTCTTATGAAACACATTTATTTCCATTTTTTCTGAAATAATTAGCAAGAGGAATGATTATACCATCCATTGTTGTTTTCCAAAGAAATCTATAGAGGAATAAATAAAGGAGGAGGAGAAACCAATGATTCAATGTAATAATTAGAAGAAAACATCATGCTGGAAAATGGTAAGGTGAACATCTAGGTGTTAGACTAGCTTTAATTAGTTACTAAAAAGAGAAGTAATTATCAACATATCTTCAAAATTGCATCCTATCCTTCAGCTCACTTCCTAATCTGAATAGCTCTATTTGATCATTTGTAGTAAGTAGAAAAACTAAGAGATATTTTTCTTATTAAATTATTTTGGGGGGGGCGCCTAGGTGGCTCAGTGAGTTAAAGCCTCTGCCTTTGGCTCACGTAATAATCTCAGGGTCCTGGGATTGAGCCCCACATTGGGCTTTCTGCTCAGCGGGGAGCCTGCTTCCCTCCCCTCCCCCAACTTTCTCCTACTTGTGATCTCTGTCAACTAAATAAATAAAATCTTTTAAATAAATAAATAAATAATTTTTTCAACCAGAAACATCTGAAGTGGAATGAGGAAGTTAACACTTTCCTGCCTTTTCTTAGAACCCATGCTAGTTGTTCAGATGGCATATTAACATATTCTTTATTTAAATCTGACTTGAGGTTGTGTAAACAGTCTCTCATTTCTGTGGTCTAACCAATATGATTGAGGTATGAGGAGAAACAATCTTACTCTGCATTCAAGTTTTCATGTGACCACACTACAGAACCATGGCTAGTTTGGCTGTTAGAGAAAGTTCAGGCATAATTAAATGGCTGGGAAATAAAGAGGATTCCTCTCAGCAAGATTCCCTAAAGGAAGCATGTCTTAATCACACACATAGGGGAAAATGTTGAAGAAATTTGGTTGTTTGCCTGTAATCAAAGGGTTCATCTTAAAGACAAGAGTTTCTGAATAGAAAGCCCTGTTTTAGAGTGTGGGTGGGTGGGTGTATTTACACAGAGAAGGAGAGGGAAAGGAAGAAGGGGATTTTACCCACTGTCATCTGGTATCAAAATGCACAGTAGCTCTGGGAATAATCCTGAGACTCTGCAGTACTTGAAATAATTTCTACTTTAGTCTGTTCAGTTTGCTGCAACAAAGTGCCAAAGACTGTGCGGCTTTCAAACAAAAGAAATTTATTTCTCATACTTCTGCAGCCTGGTAAGTTCAAGATCAAGGTGTCAGAAGATTTGGTACCTGGTGAGAGCCCACTTCCTCATTCACAGATAAATGTCTTCTCTGTATGTCCTCACCTGGTGCGAATAGGTGAGAGAGCTCTCTGGGTCCTCTTCCATAAGGGCACTAATCACCTCCCAAGGGCCAAGCCTCCTAACTCATGACATTGGGGGTTAGGTTTCAATACATGAATTACTGGGGAGACATAAACACTCTGTTCATAACAGTCTTTTCCCCAGCAAATGCAACAGCCAATATGTATCAAAGTGTGGAGAGCCTCTATGTTCTAGCTGCAGATCACCTGTTTATCCTCCCTCCCTAAAGGACTAGCAGGGGTCTCCTTGCCCATCCCCTTCCCCCTGCCATTGCCTCTGCTCCAATTGCTATCTTTTTTCTTAAATTGGAGATTTGAAGGGAATCCCTGCAATAGATTATAATAGGTCGCCAGAGAAAGTGCTTCTATTTTAAAAGAAAAAGCAAGAAAAAGAAGGTTCTGCTGACTCTGTGATACTCCCTCTGACAAAAGGCTGCTTAGAAGGCAAAAATCCATTGCTGCTATACCTGCCAGAGTACTTGGAAGACAGTTGTGGGAGAAAACCCCTATATTACAAATCTTTCTCTTCTGAGGGTACAGTGTGGGAGGCGTGATCAACCTTCCCTAAGAAAAAGGGGATGAGGGGTTCTGTGCTGGAACACTCTTAGGAAGAGACACATTCGAGGTCTGGTAAAATGATACAGAAGCTCTTCATGCCATATGTTGCAAATGACGGTGAGACTGAATTGACTTCCTGCTCACTGGTCTCTCTGCTGCTGTGTCAGAGTCAGGAACCTGAGAGCTTTGGGGTTTTCTTTATTTGAATTATAGCATTTGTTCAAACTATATACCTAAACCCCTGACTGAGCTACTAAAAATAGTATGACTCCCAAGACAAATAATGAGTAATACTCTTCACGAGCCATAGGAGAGGGAGGAGAATGCTTTCAGCTGAGATTTGAAGAAGAATCAGTGAGAGAGAGAGGGAAAGAAAGCCTGCAAGAGCTGGTATTAGAAACACTCAGGTCCCGTCCAGTTGTCTCTCGTTTTGTCTTCTCCAACAGACAAAATGGAGGAGTTTCAGAAATATTCACCGATATTGAAGACATTCTCTGAGAGTTGTTCTTGGATAATTTAAGAGCAAGGTGAAATGACTTTTAAAATTAAAAAAAAAAATGATATCCAGGGGAATTGTACATGACCCTACTGATTAAACCACATTTGACTCCTGTAAATAGGACAAATATATTAATTGTAAAAGGTTTCATTCCAATTTGAATAATTTGATGACATCAGTGCCTTAAAACACATTGCCACCTTCTGAGAAGCAGGAACAATCTAGACAAACCCCGGTTTTGGTTCTTTTTAGCACAGACCCATGAAACAAAGCCCTGGGCTTTTCATCACACTGGGAAAGTTGAAAAACTCTAGTATGTCCCTTATGTTCATTGTGGCTAATTATAAATTAAATAAAGAGGACTAACCATCATTAATCACTTAAAATAGATGGGATTAGTTTGGCAAATGGCATGAGATGTTAGATCCTCAAGGTAAGGGTGAATTGGTGTCAATTCCTAAATCCTGCCAAAGCAACTAATTTAGATGATACTACAGGAAATGATTTTTTAAAAAAGATTTTATTTATTTATTTGACAAAGAGAGAAACAGTAAGAGACGGAATGCAAGCACAGGGAGCAGGAGAGGGAGAAAAAGGCTCCCCACTGAGCAGGGAGCCTGACAATGGGCTCCATCCCAGGACCCTGGGATCATGACCCCAGCCCAGGGCAGACACTTAACAACTGAGCCACCCAGGCATCCCTATGAAAGGATTTTTGAAGTTAATGTAACTCAGATGATTTTGAAAATTAATCTCCATAAAAAGTTAATTTAATTTTTATAGTTCAGATAAAGTACAGGGGAAAAAAAACAAAACAGTTCTTTCCACCTAAGTGAACAACATTGACTTTGAGGGCAGTTGTCTTCAGACTTTAAAACAGAAAAATAAGTATCTCCCATACCTACTCCATAAATCAATTGTTATCTTATGCTTTATAGGTATCTAACCAAAACTCTGCTGTGGTTATTAAGGCAGCTGTCCCAGAAAATCCTACAAGAATTTATTAATTCATTTTTATATTATATTAAGGCTCAAATTTGATATAACTGTAGGAACTCTGCCTTTAACTTCAAATGATACTCATGAATCACCTGTCCAACATTGTTATCATCATTATTATTATTTATAGAGAGGGAGAGATCCACATTTCCCCAAACACTGAAGATTGATTTTTAAATCAATGATCCACTGGTAATAAAGTGACAAATAGGATGTTCTTCTCTCAAAGCATCAAGTGAGAGTTTCAAAGAACATCACAGAGCAATAAGTCACTGACAGATTTTGGTGGCCTCATCCAAATGAGGCCTCTCTACAGTCTCATTTCAGCAGTAGAATTAGGGGTACAGACAGGTTGAAAGCACTGTTGAGAGTTAAGTTTGGGGGAAATGACTCTTTCCTATACAGTCAAAGAAGACTTTCTCATGAATTCTGGTAACAAGAGTAAAGGCTAACTCTGACCTAATCTGGAGCACCTGTCTAAAGCAACGATATTAAATTCTTTCAGTGGTGAGTCCAGTGAGACTTTTTCATTTAAAAATAACCTAGCTCACCCTAAAATTATGGCCCATGAGATAAGAATTGTCTTATTTCACCTAACCTCTAGACTGAAGATTTGGAGTCTGGCTCCAAACAATTATATCTGCTCTGGACATAAGGACAAAATAAAAAGGCCAAAAGTTCATCAAAATGTATCCTGATAGTCTGGCAAAAAAAAAAAAAAAAAAAAAAAAAAGTCTCTAGAGGAGGATTCTCAGTGTCCCTGAGACATATCATTGGCTTCTAGGGCAAATGATCTTCAAGGGAAGGAATGGGGTATTTTTTGCTTAGACTGAAATACAAATACAAATTAAGTCATACTTAAGTGATCTATTATGCTTAAATGGATTGAAGAAGGAAGGAAGGAAGGAAGGAAGGAAGGAAGGAAGGAAGGAAGGAAGGAAGGAAAGAAGGCAGGCAGGCAAGCAGGCAGATGCAGCAAATGTAAATTCTAGTATTAATTTCCACAGCTCTTTTCAAGAGGCTAAACCAATTTTATGCTACAAACATGTTTAAGCACCTGAACTATAGAGTGTGGTAAGCTGAGAAGCAGAGAGAGTGAGGGTATGAAGAGAACAATAATTCAATTCTATCAATATTTAACAAGTGTACTAGCAGGAAGGTACTGTGGGAAACACCCTCCATGGGACCCAAGACCCCAACAGGCCCTACAATGATTTCCCTTCCACAGGAACACAGGAGGTTAACAGGTACTGTCCACGCGCCCCCTTGGAGGGCTGGACTACTCATCTGCAGTGAGGGAAGCAAAAGGAATGTCGCAAAGCCTCGTAAAGATCCTTTGTGGAGAAAATATGCCTGCTGGTGTTCTATATTTTTATAAATATTAAAAAGCTTGTTTCTTTGTAGCTCAAATAGGGCAAGCAGAAATTATAATTGCATGCTACCACGGACGCCCAGCTTCTACCCAGGGGAGCATAAATAGAAGTGAGGAGAACACCCTATCTTTGCCGGAACGCTTAGTGGGCTTCCCTGTGGGCTTAAACTACAGAATGAAGACAAAACAACTCCGTGTTTTCCAAAGCAGCATCACGCACCCTGAGACCCGGAAGCGGAAGCAGAAGAGGAAGCCGAAGCAGAGGAGGCGGAAGAATGTCACCTGCCGCAGGGGGGTGCAAACATTGCAAGGACCGGCTAGGTGGTGTTTAGCATGGTGGTTACAGGGGAATAAAGGGAGAGTGTAAGCCTTCTAGAATACTGCAATTGCTGTCTCATCAAGATTCAAAAGAATTCAAGATTGGGCTCACCCACAGGCTGCAGTTATGCGACAAAGCATCTTCTAGGATCAGGGGTTTACAAAAATCAGCCCTTGCCCTTAAGCCACTTTTCTTTCAGGAACAAAGTCAATAAACAGCTAACAAAAAGGTATACACAAGAGTTGAAAATCTAGTAATTAATAATAGCAATAATAATATACATCAGGATTTGGTCCTTGTTAAAAAAAGGAAAAAAAAAAACACATCATGCTGTTAGAAGAAAAAGAAGAGAAATTATTTCTAAGACATTCGAAGGATAATCAGTGATAACTGAGAATTGCAATTGAAACTTTTTTGGTCAATACTTAGATATTACTGAGAGAAGAACAAAAACTAGGAATGAAGTGCTAAAGGGGAAATAAAACCAAAATGAACTAGTTATTTTCCAGCTCCGTCTTACAGAATAGTTGAGTACTTTACTTTGCTCATCCTAAACCCAACGTAAGATAGAAAACAAGTTGGAAATAACCAATTTTCTTCCTGCTTAATGGAGAATCCTAGGAGGATGGCTGAATTGCTCCCAATATGATCTTTGGAGCTTTTCAGCAGAGAAAGAGGTGAATTGTATTACTATGAACAAGGTACTAAAGGATGCACTAGAACACAAAAAAGGTTGTATTATAGTAGTCTGTGCATCTGAGATAGGAAAAGAGATTACTCTGATGTATCCTGTTTTGTATGAACAAGTTTGCATTATCTAAGATTCTAGGATTTAAAAAAAAAAGATTCTAGGATTTTTTTAAGAATTCATAATACTTATGGCTATTTTTAAAATTTCAGCCAAGTTATGAGAAGATAATCCACTATTAGAAGACATTAGGTTAGATGCTGGTGGTAAAACAATAATGAAGATATTTCTGATCCTCAAGAAGCCAACAGAAATGAGGTAAAGTCACAAGAACGTTAGTGCAGTCAGATTCTGTGGCAGACAGATGTACAACAGATATAACAGAGAAGAAAAAGCAACTAAGTCTACAAAGAACTCAGAAAAGAGTTCACCAAGAAGGCAATATTGGAACTGGATCATACAGCCAGAATTGGCAAGACCTAGGTGATAGGGCAAAGGTAGACCAAGCATAGGAGGCAGACCAAGTTCATGTAAATGTTCAAATTTATCAAAGAAGACACAGAATGATAAAAGATTCCATGTGGCTGGAGTGGAGGTGAGGTCAAGTCAGGTAGTGCAAGCTGAATAAACAACCAGTGCTCGTATGGCATGGATACCTTTTCTTAAATTTCAATTATTATTTTTTTCAGGCCTGCCAAGTAATTTTTTTTTTTTTCTGAGAGTATCTGCACATGGACTCCCTTATATTTTTTAAGATTTATTTATCTATTTGACAGAGATCACAAGCAGGTGGGGGGGGGGCAGGCTTAATCCCAGGACCCTGAGATCATGACCTAGGCTGAAGGCAGAGGCTTTAACCCATTGAGCCACCCATGTGCCCCACATGGATTCCTTTAAACAATGATTTCTCAACTGTTGTAGCCTTCTCCTGGATTGAAATGGTGTCCTACAAAGTTCACTATCTAAGGATCAAAGTGCATGTATTTATTTCCTTCTTCATAGTTCACCTGGCTCCAGAGTTTATCCACACGGGTAATTTTGAGGTGATTAATTTGACACGGAGAGCCATAAACCACTGAATGCTAATGACTTGTACCACCTCCCAGGGGCTTTGTAACCACCTATTTACAACAGGCTTCCTATTTAACACTTTAGTAAATATGGAAAACAAGTCACAACAAAAAGACGGGATACTTAATTTTTATTTTTTTATTTTTTTTATTTTTTTATTTTTTTTTAAAAGATTTTATTTATTTATTTGACAGACAGAGATCACAAGTAGGCAGAGAGGCAGGCAGAGAGAGGGGGAAGCAGGCTCACTGCTGAGCAGAGAGCCAGATGCGGGGCTTGATCCCAGGACCCTGAGATCATGACCTGAGCTGAAGGCAGAGGCTTTAACCCACTGAGCCACCCAGGTGCCCCGGGATACTTAATTTTTAGACTTGAAAGTTTTTACTTAATTTGGATAGAACAGAATGTTAATGTGGTCACAGGGAAGCTCAAGTTCCTTGCTCCCGAGAATAACTGGCACATGGATCTAGTATAAGCTGACTCACAAATATAGACCCTTTATCTAAAGGACTATCAACATACTTATAAATTAACAGATTATAGAATGTCAGGATTGAAGATAATTCAATAAATATTTATTGAGTGCATGATCTTTTCCAGGCACTGCTGCAGGAAATGGGAGTTATAGCAGTGAGCCAAACAAAGTGCTAGCCTTCCAAGATGGAGGGGACTGACAAGATGTACATACAGACATGCATATCTAAAACACGGAAGGGGAAGAGAGAGTGATGGAGATAACTATGCTGTAGTATACTGAAGATCAGGGAAGGCCTCTGCAGTTACATGATATTTTAGAGATCTCAAGTGTGGGACTATGCCAAGCCCCAAGAATGAAGGTCCTGTGTTGTGAGCTGCTTAAGGTGTTCAAGGGGGGGAAGTAAGACGTTGGTGTGGCTACAGCAAAGTCAGAGAGAACAGGATGCTAGTGGGTATTGGAGCAATAGCAGGGCCAAGATCATAGAGAGCCTTGTGGGTTTTGTTATGGACTCTGGATTTTGTTCATGGTGGGCTTTGGTTCCCAAGGGAGCCATTGGTTATATGCAGAGCAAAAAAACATGGTCTGAGTTATATCTTCAAATGATATGAGAAGAGATGGTGGGGACATGGAGTGGAAGCCTGAGGCTCCTGCCATAATTTGGTGACAGGTGGGTGGTGGTATCTCAAGTGGTAACAGTGGTCATATGTAGGAGGTGAAAGGTGGCTTGATTGTCAATCTGTTTTAAAGGGCACCTGGGTGGCTCAGTTGGTTAAGTGTCTGCCTTCCGCTCAGGTTGTGGCCCTGGGGTCCTGGGATGGAGCCCCGCGTTGGACTCCTGCCTCAATGGGAGCCTACTTTTCCCTGTGCCCCTCCCTGCTGCTCATGCTTTCATGCTCTCTCTTAAATAAATAAAATTAAAAAAAAAAAAAGTTCACTGCAACCTGAGGGCAGAGATCTTGTCTGCTTTATATTCTCTGTATCTATAGCTTTTAGATCAGTAGCAGACACACAGCGTTCAATTTTAAATATTTTTATAATATGGAGTGAAGAGAATGGCTGGATTAGATGGGGAGTGAGAGAAAGAACAGATTCAAGGATGGCTCCAGGACTTGGGGTCTAATTAACAAGAAAATGGAGATGACACTTGTTGAGATGGTGAAAACTTCGGGACAACAAGTTCTGGGGTGGTAATTGAGAGTCTGGTTTAAGCTGTGGTAAGTAGGTGGTGGGTGTAACAGTCTAAAGTTCAGAGCACAAGTCAGGGGTGGGCATTTGGAAATCAACAAAATACACACAATATATAGAAGCATAAGATGGGGTGATTTTAACCATCAAAAAATATAAGAAGAAAACTGGGATCTTTGGGAATACGACCATCTCATTGTATTGAGGATAATGGAGAATCACAAAGGAAGTCTGAGAAAGAATGCTGAAGAGGAAGGAGAAGTAGAGAGTGGCTCCTGGGGCTGGGGCAGGGTGGGGGGAGGGTGCGGAGGAGATCACGTGTCGATGTTGGGAGTCCTCCCCTGCACAGAAGCAACCAGGGGCCCAGGAAGCAAAGCTCAGGGCTGACACTGCCCTAGTCCTAGGGAGATTACTGCTATCCCTACAATGGAGAATGAGAAGAACTGAGTGAGTAGAGGTAACTTCTGTACATTTTTTTCTGTAAATAGGAACAGGGGGAGAAGGAGAAGGAGCAAGGTGGCTGTAGCTGGAGGAGAGTGTGGGGTTGAGGGAAGGTCCTGTAGGGAGGAAAAACCCAGTGGTGTAAGAACGAGCTAGATAAATTCAAGGTCGGCTGACAATACAGTATTTCATAAGCAGTACAAACATTAAAATAATCATCCTTTGAATCTCAGAATCCTGCTTTACCTATGTTCTTACGGGAACAGAATGGACTTCAAACACCTTTGTGGACTCGATCCCTCCACTAATACGTCTGATTCTGGAGTGTTTTTGCCTCTGCAATACCTTCTCTCCTTCCTCCTTCTTTCTCTTCACTAATATGAAGGTCAGAAGTGGCTAGAACAGCAGAGTGCATTTGATGACCACATTGCTCACCAGTCTTCTGCTCATCCCTCTTTAGCACTGGTGTGTCTTCGGGCCAGCTGCCTCCTTTCCTGGGGAAACGACCCATTCTCTGGACCTCCACCTCCGTGTCCTTTCACTCAACAAGGCAGAGGAGGGCTTTTCTTTGTTGCTACTACTTGACAGAAAGGAACCTCATAATTATCAGCCAGAATCAAAAACTGGTGGTGGCTAAATTGCTACATAGTTTTACAGAATCTTGTATGAAGGATGAATTATTTAAAGCCATGAAAATTGCTATGAAAATTTTAAGAGTCATGCTATTATTATTTCTGAAATACTGTCAGCAGAGACACCTAAGCATATTAATTGGACTGGCTCTACAAAATAAACTTATCATGCAAAAAAAGCAATAAACCTTGGGATATTCAGGAAATTAGAATCTAATGAGAAAGCATCTTCAATTTAACTTATTTCACTGAAGCTTACCTTGTGCAAGGCACTATGAGGGCCTGTTGAATAAGGAATAGTTCCATCATTAAAAAAGGAAAAATCAAAATTCAGTATCAAGTTATAATTATTTATAGCAACCCACACCACACAGACCCCAAATTACTCTCCAAATGCATCAAGCATTTTCATATTTAGTTTTTCTGCACAGTTATTCCAACTCCCTAAGGCATCCTTCCTCCAATTCTCTGCCTTTGAAATCCTAATCCTTCAAGATCAGCTTCCTGGGGACTCTGGATCTTTACAATAAGAATTAACTCCTTCCTCCCCACTTGACAACTGGACCATTTTCCTGCTAATACGTATATGTCTGCTCAGGCCATCAGACTGTGACCACTTTAAAGACAGGTGTTAGATTTTATTATTTCTAAATAAGTGCCTTGTCCTTAGTGTCTACCCCAGGGTCTTGACCATTGTAAGAATGTAATAAATTTTTGTGGAAATAAAACATTTCATAGATCATCACCCTGGGAATTCTCAGTCAAAAATGAAAAACCAACGTAATTGCTGGAGTCCTGATAACATTGATTAGAATTTATGGGACTTAGTCTATGCCAGAAACTATGTAATGTATGTCTATACTATGTCTAATCCTCACTTTAATCCTTAGAAAGTGCCTCTTTGCCATCTGTACCCCAATGTTTATAGCAGCAATGGTTATGGTCGCCAAACTGTGGAAAGAACCAAGATGCCCTTCAATGGACGAATGGATAAGGAAGATGAGGTGCATATACACTATGGAGTATTATGCCTCCATCAGAAAGGATGAACTACCCAACTTTTGTATCAACATGGACGGGACTGGAAGACATTATGCTGAGTGAAATAAGTCAAGCAGAAAGAGTCAGTTATCATATGGTTTCATTTATTTGTAGAGCATAACAAACAACACGAAGGACATGGGGAGATGGAGAGAAGGGAGTTGAGGGAAATTGGAAGGGGAGGTGAACCATGAGAGACTATGGACTCTAAAAATAACCTGAGGGTTTTGAAGGGGTGGGGGGTGGGAGGTTGGGGGAACCAGGTGGTGGGTATTAGGGAGGGCACATATTGCATGGAGCACTGGGTGTGGTGCAAAAACAGTGAATTCTGTTATGCTGAAAAGAAATTTTTAAAAAAATTAAAAGAAAAAAAAGAAAGTGCCTCTTTGAGATATGTTTTATTAAGCTTCATTTAAAGATGAGAAAGCCGAGGGTCAAAACGATTACCTAGAGTGATCAAGATAGCACACTTGCAAGGTGCAGGTCTGAATCTAAGTCTAGGTCTAAATCAATATAGATTGGAATCTAGTTTTGTCTGACTCAGAATCGGTGCTTTTATTTACTATTCAAGCCTCCCCAGCTCCACCCAACAGTCATCCGCCCAGCTCCTTCATTTTGACAGACAGGAGGAGCTCTTCAGTTACTGAGTACCACCCCCAAAACCACCCTGGTGCCGGGCCTCCACAATGGCACGCATGTCATCTCAGTAGATGCTCATGAAACTTCTACAGGAACTACTTAAAGAGGCTTGGAGAATGTAAGTCAATTTTTGAAGCTAGCTTGGCTAGAAGTGGCCAAGTTGAGACGTCTGCCCTGGGCTCTGCTCCTAACCAGGATACTGATACTGTAAAAAACCTTTTGGACACTAACAGAGCTATGCCAGAGACGCCGCTGCTCACTGAGCCCCCTTTGCCTTCCCAGGTTATTTTTACTGCTCCTGATGCCACTTCCCCTGCCCTCTTCCCACTTCCCTCTTCTTAGAGAAGCATGCTTTTCCAATCCTGTGTCCATAAGCTGCACCCCTTCATTGCCACCTCCCTTCCCGTAGCTCCCTTCTCTGGATGAAGAGGGAACCTCTCCCCCAGGACTTTCAGGCACCCATGGGCAAACCTCCAGGGGATTCAGCCCAGAGAGACTGTCCCTCCCGCACTACATATTTGTACCCCCTCCCTACCCAAGTAACAAAGACACTGAAACTTCCTCCCCTCCCCCAGCTCTTTCCCCTAATTCTCCACCTCTTTAAACTGCTCTTCCTGCCCATAGACCTCTCCAGTTTTACTCTTGCAAGATTTGTCAAATTGAGTGGACAGATGCTGCCCCTCCCACTGTTTATCTCTGCACGGGGCACAAAGGGAAACTGAGTGGGGATGAGTCTCAGTGAGGAGTTTTTGACCTCGGACAACACAAGGACTGCTAAAACTGCCAGCAGTGACCCATGCAGAAGATGCCAAATGCAGAAAGAAGGGACCCACTTCAAGGCCTCAGATCAGGAAAAGAAGTGGGATTTCACACAGGGGCAGGCAGACCTGCCCAGAGGGTAACAGTGAGGCTGACCTAGTGAGGTAACAGCAGGCCAGGAAAAGGGGTGAGTCACAATTTGCTAGTTGTGCAGGTGGATGACCAAAGGACAAGCACAATATAGGTCAAGGCTAAGCGAGAGGTGAACTGATTCAGACTGAAGAGAAAAGAGCACTGAAGGGCTTGGATGCTTCCATGTGAGAAAATCACCTTTGCACCTTCTCTGATTTCCAAACAAGGAATTTAAAACATCATCAGTAACAATCCCCAGTGTCATAGGCAGGAGACAAATGCACCAAGGCCGTCTGGTACACTTTATGTAGTGTGTTGTCATTTAATTGGCCACACTGTTAAATTATACGTTGATAGACAATCACACGTATGCTAGTGAATCTCCACATTTTTAAAAATCTTTCTTAAACTGAAAACTTAAGTACTAAGACATAGTCAGCACAAGAGGCAAAACAAGTTTGCTCCAAGTGACCATAGTTCAACCCTTGGGTGAATGAACTGCCCAGTGAGCCTCCAGCAGACCACACTTTCAGAAATTATATTGTCTGTTGTTATATGAATGATTCCTTCTTTATTTTTTATTTTAAAGATTTTATTTATTTACTTGAGAGAGAGTGAGAGAGAGAGTGCATGATCTAGGAGAGGGTCAGAGGGAGAAGGGAGTCCAATGCAGGACTCGATCCTTGGGTCTTCAGGATCATGACCTGAGGCTGAAGGCAGTTGCTCAACCAACTGAGCCCCCCAGGCACCTGCATCCCTTCTTTAAATTTTACTTTATTTTAGGGACACCTGGGTGGCTCAGTTGGTTAAGCCTCTGCCTTCCGCTCAGTTCATGTCCCTGGGTCCTGAGATTGAACCCCGCATCGGGCTCCCTGCTTAGTGGGGAGCCTGCTTCTCTCTCTGCCTCTGCCCCTCCCTGCTGTTTATGCTCACTCTCCTTTATGTTCTCTCTCAAATAAATAAAATTTTCATTAAGAAAAGGTGGATTTTTTGTTTTGTTTTGTTTTGTTTTGTTTTTTGAGAGTGAGAGAGTGGGGGGAGGGGCAGAGGGAAAGGGAGAGAGAATCTTAAGTAGGTTTCATGCCTAGTACAGAGCCCAATATGGGGCTGCATCTCACGATCGTGACCCTGAGATCATCATCTGAGCTGAATCAAGAGCCGTTGCTTAACGTACTGAGCCACCCAGGTGCCCCGAAAGATCCCTTCTCTAAACCTAATCATACTCATTCACTTTTCTTCTGCTTCAGGGACATAGAGGTCCAGGGTTTTTTTGTTTGTTTGCTTGTGTTTTGTTTTGTTTTAATTTTTAATGCTTTCCTGTAGTGCTCAGTAGGATTCGTTTGAATCAACATTGGAGAACACTGTGAAGAGAAGGGCATCTGTGTCAGGCAACTCTTCAGACAACACCTG
This sequence comes from Mustela nivalis, assembly GCF_964662115.1. Taxonomy (NCBI): domain Eukaryota; kingdom Metazoa; phylum Chordata; class Mammalia; order Carnivora; family Mustelidae; genus Mustela; species Mustela nivalis. The sequence goes on along the minus strand of NC_139024.1, from coordinate 55,712,546 downwards.
CCTGCAGGTTTGGGGCTTAGCAGCATTTTTCACAATTCTCCCCTCTCACAGCTCAGACTACGGCGCTTTCCTCTCTTCTTGATGCGCTGAGCATCAAGAAATGAATTTCATTTCTGACTACCCACAGAGAAAAGGCACTGAAATATAGAAACGAAATTCAACATTCTCTTTGTTCCGTTGCCTCCTATCATTTCTTCCTTTCTCTTGCAGGGTCTCTACTGCTTCTCTGATGGTCCTGTGGGTGAAGAGCTAACCCTGGAAGCACTGGGAACCTTTCTTGAAGCACTTAATTACCACCAGTACAATTTTACATTAATTTGCCTCTTTTATCCACTCGACTGTGAGTCTCCTGAGAGCAGGAACTGGACCTTTTATCTCTTTATCCTCTGTGGCGATAATAGTGCCTGTCCAACAGGAGGGACTCAATAAACACTTATGCATATTTATGAGTCTGGAGTGAAAGGATTTAGAAAGAGTCATCTCCCTGCCATTTACTCACCTTGGGATATGGACAAAGTATTTCACCTTTTTCAGCTTGTGTCCTTGTGTTAAATATAATACACCATTCTCTTCTAATTATGTTACTAATTGAGATGAGGTCATGTAGTGTTTTATAGAGTGTAAAGCATATATGCGTGCAGATGTTACTGTGTTAACTCGAAGGTTTGGTGTTGAAGGAGGATGTTTCAAACCAGTGGTTCTCAGAGACATGTATGTGGCAATGTCTGGAGGCATATTTGTTTGTCACATCTGGGTGTAGAGGGGGTGTTGGCTATTGGCATCCAGTGGGGAGGGACCAGAGATGCAGCTAAGTATCGTACAGAGCCCTGAAGAGCCCCCTACAACAAAAATCATCAGTAACACCAAGGATCAACCATGGTTCAAGCTTAAAAACATATGATGGGTAAAAACACTTCCTTTAATATATTTGCCACTGGACAGTTGTCTGAGTTTTAGCTTTTCATACATCCATAGGGATCCTCATGTGAATGCACTTCAACTACTGGAATAACTCCTTATCTCTCACAATCGAAATGTGTTTGCTTTCTCTCTGTCTAGCCTTTCAGTAACTGTAATGTACATATGTGAGAAACTTCTGGTGTCCTCTCCTTCTGGACACATGGTAGACTTCTATTTTTCTGTTTTTCTAATCCCTGTATATACAGACAGGCTTTCATGACCAGCACTCACCAATGCCTTTTAAACAGAAGCAAAGTGTGTCACATCAGGGCCAAAGCATTCACCAGCTGGTTCAAGACTGTTTCGTTCTCTCTTGCCCTGGTTTAGTCATTATAGAGGCAGCAGCTGAGAAGGCGGCACCACGATATGGGAGCAGCCTGGATCCCAAGCATCATGGAGCGCAGAGCTGCCCAGAGCCTGGCCCAGATCTACATCAGATTCTCCATGAGCAAAAAATAAAAGTGTTCTCGATTAAGCCACTGAGGTTTGAGGGTGTTTTGTTAATGAAGTTTAACTTAGACTTACTTGACCACCACCTATGAAAGTGAAAGCAATATTGGTTGCATCGAAATTCTTTACTCAACTTGAACAGTTCCTAGAATGGAACAGGCCTCAACAAATATGTTAATGTAGAATTGATGGGAGAGAGGAAAAGGAAATTATTGACCTGTATCTTACTTTTCAGAGTATTTCTATCCAACTATGACAACTATGCTGATTCTGGCCTCATGGTTTTGTTTTCAAAGAGCCAGAGTCTGGAAACTTTGACAAAGTCATTTGTTATATATCATTCTTTAACCCCTAGTATGTATTTAATTAGTATGTAGCAAAGCTTGAAACCCTCTTGATAGTCTTTCTGACTCAAAAGGCTCTAACCATATACATTGGACAAGCCACTGCTCGATGGTCTTTCCTACAAGGAATCTCCTAGGTAAAATAGTTCAGCACTTTTTCTATCACTGTTAGCAGGATTGAATTTGCAAAGCTTGCCCCCTTGCGGCCAAAAGTTCCAATCCACAGATTGTTTTACCTGAATGACAGAGAATGGTCTACTTGGCCTTGAACCTACTACCTGGTTCAAGGTACCAGGTATGAGTGCTATTACCTGGTTCAAGGTACCAGGTATGAGTACCAGAATCAGCAGCACTGTGGCGTGAAGAACAGGAACTCTGGAAACAGATGTCTGGGATTGTGCCTGGGACTACCACCTCCTATCTGTGTTATCTAGGGTCCATTCCCTCATCTATAAACTATATGAGTAGGAAAAGTACCCATATTATAGGGCTGTTCCATTAAAGGTAATACAGGTATAGGACTTAAAATACTATTTGCCACAGAGCAAGGGTTCAAATAAGGTAGATTTACATTGCCTACAGTGACTCTGAACTAGTATCCGCACACAATTTCCTCAAAGTGTTACATACATTAACTAGACAAGCAGTCACATTCTTCAAGAGGCTATATGCTTTACCAACTGAACATTTCAAAATATATCCGAAACAGATTAAAAGTATGATATAAACTATGTTGATGCGTGCCTTTCAATTCCTCTCTTTAAAAAAATCCCTATCCAAAAAAAAAAAAAGCCCTACCAAACTGTGAAAACATTCCCATTAAGACATTTGAACTTTTTTAAACGTTAAGATTTATAATAAATCTTCACAAATGATGTTCTTAAATGGTTCAGAGAAAAGAGGCCTTTGTTAAATGTTCTTCGTCCTACCTTTTTCATTTCCTTTTAAAATTTCCAGGCAATCAAATAAACATTGTAATGACTAGTTAAGACATGAAAGTCACATTGCAAATTTAAAAAGTAGATAAATTTATTTTAAAATGGCCTTTGGTTGATTCAAAGAGGATTTTCAATTCAATAGAGAAATCAGTCATAAAATTGATTACTGTGCATTTTCTGGAAGATGGTATCAATTAGCTCTGTAAAGAAATAGTTAAAAGTATATCCTGCCCCCACATAATAGTGGGGTCTCCACACTGAGTATGCAACACAAAATACAATCTCCTACAAAATGAGATGTTATAATTGTATTTGGCTCTTTGATCTCATGAATATCAGATTATCCTGCACAATGTAGAAACAGAAGGCAATAAAGAGAATTGTCCAAATTGGCTAGAATTTCATTTATATTTTGCCAAGCTGTTCTACATTAACTGTTGAAAATTATATAAAAATGAACATGGAATTAAAACTATAATGCCTAAACAAGAAATACTTAACCTATGGGAAAATAGTGCAAAATTTAATTGTCTGGTACTTTAAAAGTACTTTATAATTTATAATTAGTTAAAGTTATGTTAATAATAGGGCACTTTGTACTTTTGCTCTTAATCACATTATAGGATATTATTATAGACACGTACAAAAAATGAGGGGCTGATAATTTAAACATAAGGACACACAGGAAAGCCACTTAAACATACACAACAAAGAACGTGTCTGGGAACACAGTACTAGGTATTCAATAACTTCTTAAAGCATGACTGATTTTTAGCATATTTTATGCTTTTATAAAGTGAACTTCATATTTATCAATATTATCTATGTATCACTTCGTACAGTCAACAGTTCATGTATTTGAACTCCATTTAAAGCTGAGAAAATGGGGATTGGAGAGGTGATGATCTCCTGAGATTATAGAAGAAATGGCTGAGCCAGAAACTGACCTCACTATAGTCTCTAAACAGTATGCTCTTTACCTATTCAAAGATCACAGAGTTGGTCAATGGAGGAAACTGGATGTGAACTCAGGCCTTTGATTAGAGTCTAGTGCTCATTTGGTATTCATTCATCAAATTTTTAATGAGTACCTGCTACATAGATACTCAACGTTGATGTTCCTATAGTGAGAAGACCAAGTCCCTGATTAGACTTCATAAGGCAGAGTGGGACATACAGTAGTAAACTTACATTGTAACTCAGGGCCCAAGTGACTAGCGTAACACTGGATGCTATTGTGAAGAAATAACGGACACCCATCCCAGCTTGGGGGAAGGGAAAAGGGCAGATGATGTTTGAGCTGAAACATGAAGGCTGTGAGGAGCTAAACAAAGGAAGGGAGAGGAAGAGGAATTCAGAAAAAATGCCCTAAGATAAAAGAGAACATGGTATCTTAGGAAAACAGATGAATTTTAGTAAGGAGCTACAGAGATAGTATGAGTAGAAGTGGAAATGTTGAGAAGCAACAAATGTCATCTTACAAGATTTAGACTGCCAATTGAATTTTGTGTGGAACCACTGATGATTTTTAAACAGGGTTAAGGCACGATTTGGTTTGAATTCTGGTTAAACAAGGCATATTGAAGGCCTGTGTTTATCTCCGTTTGCTCCCCAAAGTCCAGTAACATGACAACAGATGAATTTTAGAAGTTTAGAGAACCCCCAAATCAAACAGATTGAGAAAGGAGACAACAGGGAATGAGAAACAGCTACGGATATTTTGAAAATGGAAAGCTTACAGAGCATGGTAACTGACAAAACACAGCTGAGAATGCAGAGAGATCTAGGTATTTGCAAGAGAGGTGCTTACGTGAGACAACGTAATCCATAGGGCGGACCTGGAAAAATTTAGGAACTGGAGAGAAAGATTCTTTGGAGAGCAATGATAGAGTTGTAAGGTAGACTCTGAGCAGTTTAAAGTTGGTTTAATATCACTTCAAAGTTCAATTCCTTGATGAGATCCTCTCTGCAGTTTTGTAGGGCAGCTAACCCTTTACATGTCTATAGAATACCTAAGGTTCATTCTAAGGAGGGATTACGCTGAAGAGGATGCCCCACATGGTATAATGAAGGGCAAAGTGCCATCCTGGAAAGAGGGGAGTGAGTGAACATGTGCAGGCTGAGCACTGAGACTTCTATGCTCTCTAATTAGCAATGAGGCTTATATCTCTCAGAAAAGAGACTGAAAATTATTTTCTGGAAAACTTGAGTAGCCAAACAGAAAAGTTCGGCAGACACTGATATGGAGGGGAGTAACAAAACAGTTCCTTCTCTCATCCAATTATCCTACAGTGAAACTCACCAGTCAATAATCCGTCTTCATGCTCAAAGAATTCCATTTAATGATAATGTCTCATTCTTGAATCAATGAAGTACCACTAGATATGTAAGTATAGCCTCCAATATGTACAACAGAGACATAATAAAAATAAAAAAAAAAAAACTCCAAAAGAAATTTAGAAAGCAAGACAAAAAAAATTTGAGAAATAGAAGGAAAAAATTTAATTCTTCAGATAAATATGAGAAAATTTTTTTCATTCAAATTAAAATGGTGCTGTTAGAAAGAATAAAGAGCAAAAAGAATTCTTAGAAATAAAATATATAATGGCAAAAATTGAACAGGAAATCACTGAGAAAGAAAAACCTCACTAAAAATGAAATCTATGTGAGATAAATTATTTTTCAGAAAATATTTCCTCCTTTCCTTCACAGAGTCGATGATATTTTCCTCCTCCATTGATGTTGAGTTAGAACTACAAGGCCAAAAGGATGTGTGTAGAAGTAACAGTGTGTTATTTCCAAACCAAAGTCTTCAGTGGCACATGAATTTCTATTTACCTTCTTGAACATCTGCCATTTGAGAAGCCACTGGCCCAAGGAAGATGAGAAACGCATGGAGCAGAAAACCCTGATTTGCCAGGACCATGTGACTCCAGCCAAACCTTGCAGAGCCCCAGCCAACTATAGACCAGTGAGGACAAAAACAAACAAACAAATAAACAAACAAAAAACTTGCTTTTGTGTGACACTGAGCTCTAGAGAAGTTTGTTATAGACATTATTGCAGTACTGACTAATATAAGACAAAAATATAAAAGTGAAGACAAAGAAAAATGACTCAATCTAAGATTTTTAACAGCTACATAACAGAAATTTCATGAAAAGAGAACCAAAAAAATTTTAGGGGAAAATGTAGAAAAAAAATATATGAGAAATTCCTCAGATTGAGTGACATAAATTTCTATATCGAAAGGGCCCAATATACAAATAGATCTACACCAAGACAGATTGGAAGAAATTTCAGAATATCACTGATAAAGTAAATTAAAATTTCCAGTCAAAATAAAGAGGTTACATATAAAAAAAAAATATTAACCACAATGGCATTGATCTTAACAGAACAATACAGAAAGCAAGAATTCAGTAAACAAATGCCTTTGAAATTAAAATTGAGAAGGCTGGGACACCTGGGTGGCTCAGTTGTTTAAGGAGCTGCCTTCAGCTCAGGTTAGGATCCCAGTGTCCTGGAATCAAGTCCCTTCACCCACTCACCGGCAATGGGCAATCCGCAATCGGACTCCCTGCTCAGCAGGGAACCTGCTCTTCCTGCATCTCTCTCTGCCTCTGTCCTTCCCCCTCCCCTGCCTGTGCTCTCTCTGAAATAAATAAATAAAACCTTTAAAAAAATAAAATTAAGAAAGTAAAGATTCTAGTCTAAAGTCATGTAATGATTCAAACATTGAATCAAGTAGGAGGGTAAAGTAATAGTATTTTCAGGCATGTAGGCACCCAAAATTATTTACTTTCAAAACATTTTTTTTTTCAGAACGTTATTAAGGAATATCAGTAAGATGAGGTAGACTTGAGATCAACGCAGTGAGAGCTCCAACATATGAGAAGTGAAGAAAGAATTCAGAATAATGGCAAAGGAAAGGTCCAAAACAGCTGTGTAGCCAACCAAATCAGTCCAAATTAGAGAAAGGCAATGAAAGTCTTCAGGAGGAATATCTTCATGGAAAATAATGAACCTAGCAGCCTAATAGTTTACCTGATATACTTGACTATCTTGAGGGAGATTTTACAGGTCTTTTTGAGAGCCTGAGGACATAAACAGAAAGCAGAAACAAAAAGCAGAAAAGGTGAAAAGAAACATTACTATTTTCAGGAAAAATCAAGACCCCTTGAAGGTCTGAGGTTTCCATAAAGGACCTTTGCATGCATATAGTATTTTTTCCTGCACATTTGAATTACATGTACTGCATGCCTTAGTTTGGATTTCCTCAGAAGCTGCCTCAAAGGAAATGTTTCAAAAGTAAGTAGTTCATTTGGGAAGTAAAGGAAACAATGGAAGGAGAAACAATGAGAGGAAGGAAAAGAAACTCAGAGCAAGTGAGAAACTAAAAGGCAACAGCAAATTGTTCTCCATGCCCATACCATAAGATTTTGTACCACAAAAATAATTTTAAAACCTACTTTTTTCACTCAACATTATATTTTTGAGATGTCTTTATATACCCATGTAGAATTCCCTTTGTTATCTCCTGTATCTTATCTCACTAAATAAATCATAGCTTATTTATTCATTCTTCTTGTTTTTGCTTTTCCCTATCACACTCAGGGATGCAATACCTATTTTTGTACATGACTTCTAGTGAATATTTGTAAAAGATTGGATTTTTGGTTTTTGCTTTTCGCTTTTAGCACTGATATTGGACTATTAGGTGTGACGGTTAATTTTTTTGAGTCAACTTGCCCAAGATACAATATCCAGATATCAGTCAAACATGTCTTGGATGTTGCTGTGAAGGTCTTTTTTTTGGATGAGATGAATGTTAAAATCAGACTTTGAGTAAAGCGGATTACTCTCCATAAAGTAGGTGAACCTCATCCAAGCAGTTGAAAGTCTTAAGGAAAAGCCTGAATTCCCTGAGAAGGGAATTCCCCCGGCAGGGCCCTCAGACTTGAGCAGCAGCCTTCTTTCCCAGTCTCCACCCTGCCAGCCTACCCTGCGTATTTCAGACTTGCCAGCATCTGTAATCATGGTACAAATTATTTCCTTAAATTAAGGGAATTCCTCCCTAGATCTAGAGATCAGAAACGAGAAATATGTGTGTGTTTATACCTACATAAACAGGAAGCAAGAACTCCTGTCCCCTTCAAGGTCCTTTTAGCCAGACTAAGAATCAAATTGATAGGAGACAGTAGAAAATCAGTAGAAAATAAAATTCAATCTTGTATGGATGGGGAATCCCTGAAGACATGGAAATTCCAAAGATAGACAAAATGAGGTATACATGTCATTTGGAACTAAGGAAGAGGGCTCAGGGGTCTGGGGCTTCACAGGGAAGGACTGCAATGCATAGTAAGATGAAAAAGAGTACATGTTTGGTAAACAGATGTTTGCTGGGCCATTCAGAAACAATGGGCACAGAGGTCTTGAACAAAATAGACCTTTCTAGGTCTCTCCCTGGCTGTTATACCTAGTTCATAGGATAATGTAGTTATCTCTGGTGATAGCTCTCTTCTGGAGCAGGTTCTGTATCTAAATTCCTTTTAGGCTGTTGTGAGAAAGGTAAAGAGCTTTCCCTGCATCTGCTAGGTTCCTTCCCTCAAGATTTACTTATATATTTGAGAGACAGCGTGAGTGTGGGGAGGGATTGAGGGAGAGGGAGAAGCAGACTCCTCATTAATTGCAGAGCCCATGTAGGGCTGGACCCCAGGATCCTGAAATCATGACCTGAGCCAAAGCAAAGGGTTAGCCACTTATCTGACTGAGCCACTCAGGGGCCCCCAAATCGCTGGGTTTTGACTGTATTTTAACTTAAAATAATGGTAATGCCAAAGTGGTCTACATTGGGGCAGACTACCCTTGGCCTCTTACAACACTTACACGTCCTACTAAGTCTATTTCTTCGGACAACCCTTCTAAATCATTGGATGCATACACATAGCACTTTACTGGATATTGCCATAATGTTCTATACATATTCTAGGATTTTTACATTCTCAACAGCAGTTAGGAGAATGATCATTTCTTACATTACTACCAGCATTTCATACTATAATATTTTTGACTATAATATAATGTGATGATTGTGAAATATTATCATTTTTTCATTTGTATTTTCCCCACTGCTATTACTTCTTGACTTAAAAATTTTTCAAATATCCATTTGTTCCTTCATATATATACTTCTTTTAAAAAATCACATTAAAAGTGATTTTAATAAACTTCCATTAGGGTGTAATCCACAAAGAGAAAGTTCAAAAGTTGAAAGTGTAGGATTTGATGAATTATCACTAAACACTTCTACTATAACCACTATTTAGTATTTAGAATCTAGATTGAAAAAAAAAAATGAGCACCACCCAAACCTAGAATGTACCTTCTAAGTACTGTACTTTTTCTTATTCCCAAAGAATAAACACTATCCTGAAAGCTAATATTATTGATTAGTCTTATCATTTTATAGAAGTGGAACTAAACCACATGAACGACATTGCATCTGGTTTTCCTCAATATATCTGTGACATTAGTCCATGCTATAGAATAGAGCTACTGCTGATAATTGTAACTGCTGCATAATTTATTGTGTTACTGCACAAAAATTTATTTCTCTAGGGGATAATTGTAACTGCTGCATAATTTATTGTGTTACTGCACAAAAATTTATTTCTCTAGGGGCACCAGGGTTGCTCAGTGGATTAAGCACCTGCCTTCAGCTCAGGCCATGATCCCTGCGTCCTGGAATTGAGCCCTGTGTCAGGCTCCCTGCTCAGCGGGGAGTCAGCTGGTCCCTCTTCCTCTGTCGCGCACCCCCCACTCACACTCTCTCTTGCACATGTGCTCTCTCTCAAATAAAATATTTTAAAAAAATTTTTTAATAAAGGTTTTATTTATTCATCTGGGACAGAGAGAGAGCATGAGCAGGGGGAGAGGGAGAGGGAAAAGCAGACTCCCTGTTTATGTGAGACTTGATCCCAGAACCCTGGGATCATAACCTGAACAGAAGGCATATACTTAACCATCTGAGCCACCCAGGCACCCCAAATAAAATCTTTAAAAAATTTTATTTCTCTAATCTGTTGTTGATTAAATGTGATGCTATTATATAACATTTTAATGCATGTTTTTCAGTACACACAAGTATATACCTTTGAGTAGAAATGTTAACCTTCATCTTCAGTGGATAAAAGTTCTCCAAATGGTTGTACAAGTTTACACTCTCAACTGTAATTCATGTGAGCTCTGGATTCTCTGCCCTAGCCAACAATTGGTATTGTCAGCACTTTTTAATTTTAGCCAATCTAGGAGGTATGAAAAGATATTGATTCATGGTTTAAATGATTGTTTTCCTGATGACTGATGAGGTGGATCACATTTGCTTATGTTTGTTGGTTATTTGGATCCTCTGAAGTATCTTTTCAACTCTTTTTCTCCCATTCTTCTATTTTGTCATATGTGTTTTCTTACTGAATTTTATAAATTATTACATATTTGAAATTGGAGCACTTTGTTTTTATTGTGTCGCAAATGGATTTCCTTACTCTGTTAACGTATCTTTGCTCTCTTACTGGCTTATTTAAGGGCAAATTTTTAAAGGTTTATGTAGTTTAACTCAGCATAATTTCCTTTATAATTATCACTATTTTTGTGACTGTTTGAAAAATCCCAAGTTATCCTAAAATCATAAAGATATCCTCTTTTGTCATGTTCTATAACAGTGCTGTCTGAAATAGAACTACCATATGATCTAGCAATTCCATTTCAGTGTGTATTTCTTAAGGAAATGAAAACAAGATAGCAAAGAAATGTCTGCATTCCCATGCTTATTGCAGTACTATCCACAACAGCCAAGATGTGGAAACAACCTAAGTGTTGTTTCCAACATTGGACAACACTGTCCAATGGATGAACGGACAAAAACAATATGACACGTGCATGAGCACGTGCGCATGCACACACACATGAATATTACACAGCCACAAGAAAGAAGGAAATCATGCCATTTGAAACAGTATGGATGGATCTTCAGGGCATTATGTTATGTGAAATTAGACAGAAAAAGATAAACATTTCAGGGTATCATTTATATGTGAAATCTAAAAAAAGCCAAACTCTCAGAAACATAGTAGATGATAGTTATGAGGGGCTAGTGAGGGGTCTGGGGACATATTGGTTAAAGGGTATACACTTCCAATGATAAGATGAAGAAGTTCTGGGGATCTAGTACACAGCATGATAACTATAATTAACAATACTGTATTATATACTTGCAAGTTGCTAAGAGAGTGAATCTTACATGTCCTCACCACAAAAAAGAAATAGTAATTATGAGGTGTGATGGAGATGTTAATTAATACCACAGTGGTAATCCTTTTTCAATATATAAGTTTATCAACTCAGCACGTTGTACATCTTAAACTTGCACAATGTTATATGTTACCTTTATCTCCATAAAGATGGGAGAAGAAAACCTATACAATGATAGAAATGTTTTTTTATCTGTTTCAAAACAGTACAGTAGCCACTGAATGCATGTGGCTATTGAGCACTTAAAATATAGCTCCTGGGACTGAGAGAATCCTTTTAAACTTTAATTTTAATTAATTGAAATGGAAATTGCAACATGTGGCCAGTGGCTGCCATATTGGACAGAAATCATTCAATTATATGTCCCTTCGTAGGATTAAACTAGAAACCAGTAATATAAACAGCCAGGAAATCCCAAACTATTTGGAAATTAACATAACTCCTAATAATACATGGGCCAAAGAAGAAGTATCAAGATAAATTTTAAAATATTGTGAACTAAATAAAAGAAACTACAATTTATCAAATTGTGGAATGCAGTGAAAAGAGCACTTAGAAGTAAATATATAGCATAAAATTCATGTTTGAAAAGAAGAAAGATCTAAAACCTAATCTTCTGGGGCACCTGGGTAGCTCAGTGGGTTAAGCCCCTGCCTTTGGCTCAGGTAATGATCCTGGGATCAAGCCCACATTGGGCTCTCTACTCAGCGGGAAGCCTGCTTCCCTTTCTCTCTCTCTCTCTCTCTGCCTGCCTCTCTGCCTACTTGTGATCTGTGTGTGTCAAATAAATAAATAAAATCTTAAAAAAAAAAACAAGAACAAAAACAAACCTAATCTTCTACTTTAGCCAACTAGGTAAAGTAGCCTAAAATAAACAGAAAAAATAATAATAAAAATTATAGTGGAAAACAATTAAATCAATGGAGAAGACTTAATAAATCCAAAGCTGCTTTTTTAAAACAAATAAAATCCATACATTGAGTCTTGCTAAACCAGGAAAAAACAGGCAAATGACTGATACAATAAATGAAAAAAAGAAGTCATGACTATCACTACAGAGCCCATGAAAAGCATAACAAAGAAATATTATAAACAACTTTAGGGACGCAAATTTGATAACTTAGATGAAATGGACCACTTCCTTATACCAACTCTCACCCTGGGAGAATTGGATAACCTGAATATCTATCTATTAAAGAAACTGAATCAATAGTTTATAAACTGCCCCAAACTAGAGCACAGACATATAACTTCTGTGAAGTTATATGAATAGTAGAATAGTAGAATTCTCTGAATTCTACTAAATGTCTACGGAAAAAATAAGACCAAGTCTTCACAATCTCTGACAGAAAATAGAAGCATAGGGAACACTTCCTATCCCATTCTATAAGTTTAGAATTATTCCAATATCAATCCAGATAAACTGATATAAAGAAGTGATAGAATGAATAAATGAGAGAAAGGAGACAAATCTGCCACGCGGAAGAATTCCGAAGTATTTATGTAACAACTGTACCCTCAGGGATGTGGCGCATACTCCCCACTCCTTAAGCGCTGGCTGTTCACAGTGATTTCATTCCAGAAAAACCATATGGAAAGGGATGGGGGTGGGGAACAAACAGCTTTACGGTGGAGAAATCTGACAAAGATTACCTCAGCCAAGTGTTCAGGACGAACGTCAATCATAGTGACAGCATATGCCTTTGAGGTGACATGAGAGTGGAATGTGCTCCCTGAGAGGTCTTCCTCCCCAAAACCTATAACTGTAATCATGAGGAACACATCAGACAAACCCAATTAAGGCACATTCTACAAAATACCTAACCAGTACTCCTCAAAATTGTTAAGGTCATAAGAAACACAGAAAGTCTGAGAAACCTGCATAGTCAAAAGGAGCCTAAGGGGGTATATTAATTAAATGTAATAGGGTACCCTGGATGGGATCCTGGAATAGAAAGAAGGCATTAGGTCAATGTCCTTAGGTCAAAGGACAGACATCTGTATTAGATCAAACAAGGACATCTGAATAAAGCAGGGACTTTATTACTTGTATAAATGTTGGTTCACTAATTGTGAAAAATGTATCATAACTAATATATTTGCAACAAGGGAAACAAGGTATGAGGTATATAGGAACTCTCTGTACTCTTTTAACTTTTCTGTAAATCTAATACTGTTTTAAAACAAAAAGGCCATTAAAAGAAATTAATGGGACTGTGTTGAAAATTGGGTTGCCTACTATCTTCAATTTTATTCAAAATTATGTTGGAAGTCTTAGCCAGTGAAATGAAATAGGAACAATAAATTAAAAAGAAAGAAAAAAAAGGAATAGAATAAAATGTATCAGGATTGGAAAAAAAATACATTTCTATACATAAATGCACTTCCATAAATTAACTTTTAGACTCATCATAGTCACTGAAACTAAATTCTTTCTACACAAATCAATTTTATTTTTATTCTTATATATCAATTACAAAAAATTCAAGATCTGTTCATGTTCTTGAAAGATATTAAGATCTACATAAATGATAGATACACCACATCAATATTTTTGAAGACTCAGTGCTTTCAATTCTCCTCAAATTATTTTTTGAATTAAATATAATTCCAATAAAAATCACAGCAGGTACATTTTTGGAAAATTGATATGTCAATACTAAGATTTATATGGAAATGCAAAGGAACAAGAATGGCTATAACAAACTTGAAAAAGAATTACACAGTGAGAGGATCTGATTTGCCCGAAAAGAAAATTTATAGAAAGCTACTATATTTAGGGCAGGTAAGAATTGGTACAAGTGCAGACACACAGACCAGTGGGAGGAAAGAAAGAGTGAAATACAGACCATTCTCATATGAGCCCCTGAATTAAGACCAAGAAGGTAAATATTTCTGGGTCAACGGGTTACTCAAGTGGGGAACAATTGGCACTTGATACCTACTCTCACTATTTTCTATAGGATAGGCCTGCTGATTAGTGTAGCTTTTATTATTCACTCAGAGTTCATCAACTAGTGGCATTTTCCCATTTAATTTTCTTCGTAAAATCTATATCTATCAGAAACTATCCCATTTACTTGATTGCTTTTTAATATTCTGCCTTGCTTCTACTACACTATAAAGTCTTTGAGAGCAAGAATTTTGTCTATTCTCATCACTGTACTTGGAATATCTAAGTACTTGTATAAATGTTGGCACAATCATAATCTTTCTAATAAATGAATGGGTAAATCTGCCAGGGAAATTCAGAGTGAAAAAGACAGGTAATTCCTTGATCCAGCACTTGAATGCTGAGGAGGGGTTTACAGGGAAGAGCCTTGGGATTTTTATAGGAATTACATTTAATTCAAAGGTAATGGTCTGGGGCGCCTGGGTGGCTCAGTAGGTTAAAGCCTCTGCCTTCAGCTCGGGTCATGGTCTCAGGGTCCTGAAATCGAACCCCACATTGGACTCTGCTCCGCAGGGAGCCTGCTTCCCTCTCTCTCTCTGCCCGGCCTCTGCCTACTTGTGATCTCTGTCTGTCAAATAAATAGAATCTTTAAAACAAAACAAAACAAACAAAACAAAGGTAATGGTCTGAGACCTATTCCAGGTAGAGAGCACAGCAAGGATGCAAGGTGATGAATGTGCTGGGGAGCATCACAAGGGGGTTTTCTGAGCAGGCCATTCCTATATGCGGCAAATGGAAATGTTAAAGCATCAATTAGTTAGTCACATGTCTCAGATTATTTGTATTATTTTCTCTTCATTTTATATACAGATAAACACTCACTTCCCCACCGAAATATAAGCCGATGATTTTGAAGACTTGTGCACTCACCAGACCCAACTCCCAACTGGGAGTTTTCCAACTGGGGCTGCATAAGCAGATGTTACTCAGCGCTTACTTACATTACGTGGCATTATTTAAGTCAGTGGTTCTGTATGTCAAGTTTGGGTCATGCTCACCTTTTTGCCTTTGTTTGTTTGTTTGTTTTTAAATATACCTTCTTGGGCTTTCCTTCAGGAAGATTAAAATGGAACGCCTGAGTAAGGTTGATAGCTGGCTCCCCAGAGGTCCTAGTTTGGGCTGATATAACAAATTACTGTAATAATTACTATAACAAATTACCCTAGACTGAGTAGCTTAAACAACAGACATTTATTTCTCACAGTTCTGGAATCCAAGAAGTCCAAGTTCAAAGTGTCAGCAGATTCAGTTTCTGTTGAGACCCACTTCCTGGTTTACAGACTTCTGTTTTCTTGCTGTGTCCTTACAGGGTGGAGGGGAGAACTTTTAGGAGTCTCTTTTAAAAAGGCACTAATCTCATTCATGAGAGCTCTACTTTCATGCCCCGATCACTTCTGGCCCACATCCCAATACCATCATATTGGTAGTTAGGATTTCAACACTCAAAAGAGTTTTGGGGATTACATTCAGTCCATAACTTCGGGTGAGCCAAATACAGAGCAAATATGGAAACTCCTAAATTCTAATCTAAACCCTTCCTAACCGAAGTGTGGTCCACTAACACCATTTGCATCACATGGGAACTTATTTCAAATCCTGTATCTCAGGCCCCACCCTGCATATACTCAGTCAGAACCTGCTTTCCTAAGATCCTAGATGGTTCATATGAACTTTTAAGTTTGAGAAGCAAGCACTGATGTAAATCACTGTGCCCCTAGACCTGAGGCATCAGCATCAACTAGGAACTTGTCCCTTATGCAACTTATCTGGCTCCATTTCCTCCTCTCACCCCCAGTTCTGGGGGATCAGAACCCCTCTGGGGGTAGGCCTGGTGATGTTTTAACACTCAAGTTTGAGAAGAGCTGGATTCAAGCCACTATCCTTTTAGCTGTGACCATTTTTAACTTTAAACCATTTGTTGCCTATGATTTTTAGCACCACGACTCTATTTCTAATGTCAGTGGAAACCTAGGAGAGCCGGAAAAGGAGGAACCTGGAAAAATCCATGGTAATATGTATCTATGGGACAATATGCTACACTTACGGCAATAAATAGAGGATTTCCTCTCTCCCCAAGCTGGAGACATATTGAAAGGACTCTCTAGATGGGCGAACATAAAAGCCATATGCTGGTAGGCCATAAAACTTGTTTAAAGACATATCCATGCTTTTTCAATAGCTATTTTAGTAAAGGTTTTACTCCCACCTTGACGTCTAAATTTTAAAACGCCTCCACCTCTGAAAAACATTTTTCAAAGATTGTCAGATGATAGCAGAGCGAACAGCCTCTTAGTTGATTTAAGGACGCTACCAGAGTCTATCAGCTCCAGGTGTTCCTAATTATGGGGGAGGTTATCCTCGATGTTAAAAACACGGCAAGCGAGGCGAGGCTTCCTATCCTTGTTCTTTAAAATTAAACCCCTCAAAACTACCTCCTACTTTTCAGTCAATTCCTGGGATTTATCTCAGAGCCTCTACTAGGTGGAAGACTTCGAGAAGATTGTTCTAACGATTCTACGTCTTTTTCCTCAGACCCAGTCCTTCCCTTAATACTGAAGCCTTATCAGTCCTTTGTCAAGTTCAGGGTCAATCTGCCATCCCCTTTCTCCTCAAAAGTGGGCCGCGAGAAAGAAATCACAGGCAGACATCTCCAGGGGTTAAGCCCTCTCTGGGCAGAAGCAGGACGGAGGTTGCGCCCCAGGCCAGCGCCGCGCGCCGGGACCACCCAGCCCGCCCTTCCGCGCTCGGCCTCGGCACTTTTTCAGGCCCACCTGGCGCGGCCGGGGTCCCCGCGGCTCCGGGCCCGCTCCCCGGGGCCAGCAGGGGGCGGCCGGGCTCCGCGTCCCCCGACGAGGAGGGGACGGCCCGGCGGAGGAAGTGCCGAACTCCAGCCGGCCCGCCCGGAGCGCAGGCGGCGGCGGCGGGAAGCGGCCTCCCCGCCCGGTCCTCCCCCGCAGGCCAGCCCCCCTCACCCCCCGCCCCCCCGGCCTCTCCCCGCCCCGCGCGGCTGCCGCGGCGGCCGGTTCCGGGTCCTGTGACCCGTCGGGCGGCGGCCCGGGCGCAGGGCGGCCGGCCTCGGGGACGTTGCGACGGCCGGCGGGGGCTCCGAGGGCGCGCGCGGGGACGGCGCGGCAGGGCGGGGGCCCCGGCGCGGAGCCCGAGCTGGCGGGGGGCGGCCGGCCGGCTCGAGAGGGGCCGGGGGTGCTCATGGCGGGCGGGGGACCCGGGGACCCGGGCCAGGGGGCGGAGGGGGCGGCCGCGCCCGAGACCCGCGAGCACCTCTTCAAGGTGCTGGTCATCGGCGAGCTCGGCGTGGGCAAGACCAGCATTATCAAGCGCTACGTCCATCAGCTCTTCTCCCAGCACTACCGGGCCACCATTGGGGTGGACTTCGCCCTCAAGGTCCTCAACTGGGACAACCGGACGCTGGTGCGCCTGCAGCTCTGGGACATCGCGGGTAAGCGGCGGGCGGCGGCCTCCGTCGGGAGCCGGCGGCCACTGGGCTCCGCTCAGTCTCCTGCCCTCTTTCTCTGTCCGCAGCCTGCACTGGCCCGCCCCGGAGGTATGGAAGAGACTAACGCCGCCGGGGACAAGGAAAGGGCCGTGGCCGGGTGAACTACTGGACCATGGAACGGGCAGTAGTGGTAGTTGAGGGATTTAAAAGCAGGATAAGATAGATAAATGCATACATAACTAACCCTGGTGAGATGCCTCTACTAAGTCTGTAGAAAGCATCTCGTTTTTAAGAGGTCTCAGAGAGGAGGCCTCCACTCCAGCCACCTGACCGGCGGTGGGACAAGCCAGGGAGGCTTTTCCAGAAGTTGAACTCTGAAGGTTGACAAGCTTATAATACATCAGGAAGAGTTAGGGGAGGCGTGGGCTCCTCTCAGCTGGCTTTAACATCTCAGAGATGAGCGCTGGAGTTGAATGGTTCACCCAAAGTCAGTACTTACTGTCACTACTTAGTGACACAACCAACACTAGCAACTAGATTCCTTTTTAGAATGTTTTTCATCACGACCTTGGATCTGAGACCCTTCGTTGTGAGTGAAACTCCATTCTTGAGACAGGGTGCTCTGCTAGGTCATGCCTGTCCTCTGCCTGTGAAGATCTGGGGAGGCTGCTCTTGCATCTTTCCTCCCTCCCTAAACCAACTTCTCTCCCCACTCCTGGCCCCCTCTCAACCCTACACCCCAGTAGATTGTTTCTCTGTCATTTGCTTTCGGTTGTCATTTAGAAGCATAATATCCCTCTTGGAGAGGATACTTACTCTCCTTGCTTTAATTTATGAAAACTTGAACTCTGTCCGGTGGGGTGGGTGGGGGGTGGGCATTTAAGAAGATGTTAACTTTGGAAAGCTTAAATATGGAAATGATACCAAAAGTTACCCTGTTCAGTCATTGCTGGTAGGAAGCTCAGTGTGCAGTAGAGAATTTTTATGGGAGAAGGTTCAGAGCTGGAGAGACCATCCTTCATCCTATAGATGCATCAACCCTAGAAGTTTTGGTCACCCTTCGGGTAGCAGGGTGGGGGTGGGGCACGGCGACATAGGTCTGTCTGCTGGGTAGACAGTTTTTTCATCAACAGTTTATCCCATATGAGAAAGTATTGAAGAATTATAACTCATATACGCACTAATTTAAGAACAGACTTCTCTGCCTCAGATATGAGAATAAATTTAAATAAATAAATTTATGTATGTCAGTTCCTCAGAGAAAGGGGGATGATCAGCTCTGGGCTCAGCTTTTTTTTTTTCTTTTGGTTAGAGAAAACCAAAAGTTCGTTTGAAAAGTCATCTTTTGAAGCCAGAGGCTTCTTTCGAAATACTTCCTGTGTTTCACAGAACACTTATGAATACTAGTATTGCTTTTTGACAAGGTCGTAAATTCTAAAGGTTGCCTTGCCATGTGATAGTCATTCTCCAGGAATCTTCAGTGTAGCTGTAGATTTCCATGAAGATGATTTTAAACCCCCATCTAGGAGCGTTATTGACTTTGCTTTATTCTTCTTGTAAAACAGTATCATGTTTAGCTATTAAATTATCCCTGGGCCTCACTGCAGGTAAATAAAAGATTTTATTGGCACATTTGTGTTTTTAAGCTTCATGCAAAAATGCATATATTTAAAGAATTGGGAAAGCAAAATCATGAGTAATTTTCTCCCTGGGTATCACCTCTTCCCTTTTTTTGTCCTCCTTGAACAGACCTATGCAGCCAGGAAGGGAACCTAGTCAGTCTTGTCAGACTCTGGTACATATTGAAATAGATGAAAAGTGCTTGCGCTTTTGCCTAAGTCCAAAGGTTGAGCTTTGCTAGGAAGGAAAGCAAGATTTTAAGATCTTTAAAAGGGATTCCTGGATGCGAGATACCATTCAGCAGGTACACACCAGATGTTAACAAGATTTGAAGTAAACTAATGAGGTAATTAGAAATTACTAGGCTCACCTTACAAATAAGATTTTCAGAGATGGGGTCTTAATATATAAGGAAGCTACCACAAAAATAATTTGGCTTTCACTTGAGGTTTAGGGAGCTACATCATTAAGTACTTTGCTTTGAATATTTGACCTGTTAGTGAATCCTAGCTGATAACATTTGAATTAAGTCGTAATGATGTAATGAAGGCAAATTGAAGGCCACTCCAGAAAGTTCCCCAGGGCTAAACAACAATGAATCATATTGAATTCTCAAAGGATAGAAATACTCCTTGATTACAAAACAGTAGGTAGAACTGGCCAGTTGATGCGACTAACTTAAGCTGTGGTACTATTACTAGTTTTTTCGTCGCGGCTTTGGAGATGAGAAAGCTGGCAAAGGATTACATTGAGTCTCTCTATACTTGGAAACTTAGGCAGGTATTTGGCAGGTGGGAGTTGTCCAGACATTTCCCATAAACGTGGCCAAGCAGTTTCAGCTCAACTCTTCAAATCAGGAACCACAGTGTCTCTTGGGTGCAGGCCTTTGGAATGCTTGCTTATTGTGAGAAATGAGTGTAGCTTTAAAATCCAGATGCAATCCAATTTTTGTGTTAGGCCACTGTCTCTTCCTTCATATGTGTTTTGAGATTGCTCTTAACACATTAACTGAAATACACTAAGTTACTGAAGTCGTCAAAAAAATTTTAGGAAGTTTAATAAATACTACTAAAATTTAAGATGTAGCAAGAGATGTCTCTGAGCTTCCTTTTGTTGTTGTTACATAAATTAACCCATTTTTCATAGGTCAGCAATGTATTAAATGGTGGAGCTACTACCATTTCAATTATCCTCATGATATTCCTGACAGGGCCCCGTATTTACTGGTGATTTCAACCTTTTTGGTGCATTTTGCCATGTCACAGCACATTAGGGTATTTCCTAGAGTGGGATCTGATCTGCACTTTCATATATAGTGCGTATGAAATGGTATTTGATTACAACTTATGATAACTTTATTAGCAGCTATAGGATTTTCCAGGTAGGTTGAATGGCTGGTCTAGACTAAATCTTTAAAAGAAAGAAACTGGTGTGTCCATTTGGATCTAATACAGTGTAGTCTTCCTGTATTTGCTGAAGTAATTTACTTTTGCAGGGAAGACATAATTTTATCTGTGCCTTTTTAAAGTTCTCAGCAAGGCCTGAAAATCAAATCGATGCTAGACAAATTAGCAGCAGAAATTTGTTTCATGTAAGTTTTCTGTGACACAGGAGCCCTCATAGGACAGTGAACACCCAAAGAAGTGGCAAAACCTAAATGGTTTTATACCAGGTTGAACAAAGAGAGGAAATTGTGGAAAAATAATTAATATGGGCAAGCTAAGGGAAAATAAGAGTTATTTTATAAGGTCTGTTCGTAGAGACTTCTCTCAGCTTTGACTCCCATCCCCGGTGATAAGAATATTTCTTTCTTCCTAGAAAAGAGGATATTTCTCGCATGGGAATATTCTCATCTACTTTCAGGGAGAAAAAGGGGAAGATTAGAGCACTCTTCTTACACCTGATCTTTTTCAAGTGCCTTTCGTTCAAAATGATCCTTATGCCAAAGTGGCATTTTTTAATTATTATTATTTTTTTTGCCACATTTCACTTTTTAGAATCAGTATTTCTCTATAAAAATCTGAATGGATAACCCTCCTTCAGGCTCAAGAACAGATCAGGAACATTTTACTCAGAAGTTCCTGTAAATGTTATTTACCTAGAGCATAAAGTGCGTGGTTTGAAGACATTATAAGTTCTATAAACCATACTTAGATTCACTTTTTATTTTTTTGATTCCCATCCTAAATTAGAACACGGATCCATCTTCCACATTGACAGTCCCTGTCCCTCATGGCCTCCTGTTATCTGCTTTCATAACTCTCCTTTACCTTCAAAGTATCTATTAGTCAAGAATTACTAATGTTCAGATTTCTTCTAAATATGAAGAAGCAGTGCTCTGAGGAATTAGTCTATAGTTATTTGTAGTCTCTGTCTTAAACACTGACTATTACAATGACTTTCCAATTACTTAACTCATTTAAAGGAATTTTTTTAAAAAAATCTATATTATATCTGACTTTTGCCATCCTGAGCATTACACAGACTCAACTGCTGTGCTGAATTACAAGCGAAGTCTAGTATCTCATTTTACATTTTTAAATCTTCCTCAATTCATGACTCTGGAGACCTCTTTGGGTGCCCCAGTCTGAACTTTGAACCCACGATTGCCCAGGCAGGCTTAGCATAACAGCATATTTCTGTTACTGCACGTGGAAATTCTCCTGAAAATTATATGCTTACTGCCTTTCTTTCCTTTTTTTTTTTTTAAATTATTATGTTACAATTCTCAGTTGCCTTAGTTTCCCACATAGGCTGAAAAGTGCCCAGGTTAGCGATAGAGAGAGAGGGAGACATTGATAAAAACCACTAAAATTTGACCTTTTTTCCCTGTTTTCCTAATCATTCTGTTGTTTGAATTGAAGGTGTTGGAGGCTTTTATAGATCCCATAGTCTAAATACAGAGAAGTGTAGTGAGTTGACCAAGAAAACACAGATAATCAGTGGCACTGTACAGAGATACATCTCATGACTCTGAAATATGAAATAAGAAAACTAGCTTTTAATAGTGTAGCAGATTTTTGGTTCACTGGTGTCAAAACAGTCTGAAGATTGTTGTCCAACAGTCTAACAGACTCTTGTCTAAATTTGCATATGTTCTGGTCATTCTTACAGTAGCTCATATGACTCTTCTCATATACCCATTCTAATAATTCCATCTCTTTATGTTATCAGTTCAGAATTTCCAGTTATACTCTTCTTAACACAGAATGTCCAGTGTGTATATTTTTTGATTGGCTCCATCTTGGGGGGGCATTTTGAAAGACTGTTTCCACAGTGTGGATTGTCTGAAGATAACAAAGCCTTTTTATTGATAAATATGTGTAGAGCGCACGTATTTATCAAGGTGCTAATTATAGATGTTTGCATAGTCTACTCTGTGAGCTCACTGATCAAACCTGTCAGCCATGCATTATCCTAGAGAGGCGGTGTTACTTTCCAATGTATTCTAGGAGAAATTTTATCCATTATTCTTGACCTTCTGACTTTCTTAAGCTTCTGATGTGGAAATTTCAGTGATTCTTATTCTTATTCTTATTAAAGCATACCCAGGATTTTGTTTTTATCAGGTGTGGTAAGGCCACATCAGAAGATCATCACTATTGAAAAGATGGTTTGTTATTCATAGTTCCAGGAGAAGGAAGCACGCTGCCCTATGCCGGAGACCACATGGGGAAGCACCAGGGTTGGTCCAGAGGCAGAAGGAGCCAGGGAAGAATGTGGGCTAGAGACTTTATTGTAGTTTTTGCAGGAAGAAATGGCCAAGGCAACATAGGCAACTGAGCAAGTTTAGGATTGGTTAGTTTGGTATATTTGAGTGGAGTTGGACTATAGGGGTGGTCCCTGATTGTTTTAGTACCTGGCCATGGGTGGTTTAGGGCAGGAGGATAGTGTCCTAGTCTGCAGGAGCCTGAAAAAGGAGGCAGATGGGTGGTGAGGACTCTGGATTGGTTTGCTTATCAAAGATGTGCTTTCAGCAAGTCCTTCATTGTCTATAAGAACTAGCTAGCTGGAAGGGGCAGTCCCTCCCCTGGTCCCAAGGCCCCAAGATGTCAATGCATTATAAAATATAGAAAATTTAAAAACACGATTGATACGTATTTCTAGGCATTTGTTAGAAAAGATTGAGAGATGAAAGAAAGTGCTCGTCCAAAGAAGAAAACTTTGAAGGCCTTAGAAATGTGTAGCCCGAGGATAGCATATCCTTAAAAACTGGTGATGATTTCACACTTAATCAACACTTAAATAGTAGCAAGTGGGCTTAGTGGACAAGTTTGGGTTGTGTTGTGGTTGCAGAGATCTTCTGGGGGGAGAACAGGGCAGACATATAAATGGAGGGGGATGGTGGAATTCTGCAGGGTAAGATAAAAGATCAAGATAAAAGTGCATTTGGTAAACAAGCCCATAGCTGCTATGGTAAAGCCCTAGGAGACTTAGAAAAAGGGATTACCTTGTGTATTAGGGCTGTGCTGTCCTTGAGGAGAGTCACCCTCAGCCCATGGGACTGCCTTGGGTCTGTTTGAAAACATGGGACATAAGGAGCAACGTGTACTCCAGAAAGTCTTTGGCTAACAAATTGGACAGCACATTAGATAACAAATAATTTGGGAATTGGAGTAGTTTTCCCTCCCTGGGATTTTATTTTCTCATCTATAAAACAAGAGAGGTTGGACTAGATGATATGGGACGTCACCTTTCAGTTACAGTGTTGTCCATCTAAGTGGTGGTCAGGAAGGCATGGAAGTGGTTCCTCCTCCAGTCAGAAATGACTATGGCACTGGTTAAAGAGATGGTGTTGCTTAGCATCTTCCCACTGTCTGAGCTTCTTGCTGTTTAGAGGAAGATCTCCCAGGTCCTGCTGGATTTTTATATTGCCATAAGCTTTAACTCTACACACACACACTCACTAGCACTCATGTGTTTCACACTCATGTGAACAAAACCCATGGATCTGACTTTGTGTTTAATAACTGCAGACTTCTCTACCCCATCTTCTCCTGTAGGGGAACATAACCCAGGAGCATTCAACATGGTAGGAATTCCCTGCATTTTATTTGCATGTTTGTGGAAAGTAGAATCCAAGAATAATAAAGTTCTTTTGGACTGAACTTAGAATGGTTGATTGACTACTTCCCAGAGAGTATTCTTTGTATTTTTTGTCTAAAATTAAGAAAAAAAAAATTCTGAACCTACAGAATTCCTGTGCAATTCTAATGTGAATGTGAAAGTCTTTTCCATTAGTTTTGTCTTTAGCCCTTTTTTAAACTTAGGGCTAACTCCCAAAGCATTGTGAAAAGGAAGTAGTAGAATGCATCATTCTTTCTCTCTCTCTCTCTATTTTAAAGATTATTTACTTATCAGAGAGCATGTGTGCATGAGCGGGGTGGGGGGGAGGCAGAGGGACAGGGAGTGGTTTAAAATAATCATCCCTCACTCTTTCTATATGTCCATAGTGAGGGTGGAGGTTGGGGTGTGGCGGAGGGAGGGATGTGAGGGCAGTTTTGCATTGGAGCTACCTGGACTCAGGCTAACAGAGGCTCTACTATCTCTTGATAGTGTCTTTTCAAAATTAGGGTTCCAGCCTGCTGCAGCAGGACAAGGACACTGTCACCCAAGTGATTCTGCTTAGAAATGACACTTCTGTTTACATTTCATGGTCCAAGACTAGTTCATAGCCACTCCTAATTTAGTGGGGCCAGGAGAATGTGATCCTTCATGCATCTAGAAGTGGAAGAGAATGGAATATTTGTGAACAGTATTTTTGTTTTCCACTATAGTTCTTTCTTTTAGGCAATAATAAGGGAATATATAAAATTACCCAGAGAGTAATAATAACAAAGTTATGGGATGCAACTGTTACTCTAGTAGCAAAGTTTTCTTTATTTTTCAGTTTAACAGTTGGAAGAGCTTGACATATCTATGCATTCCAACCTTTGAAACCAACGTAGTTAAATCTAGGTTTTACCTTGTTAGGGCTTTTTGTTGTTGTTGTTGGTTGTTTTGTTTTTGTTTTTGTTTTTTAGAACAGCTCTTAATTTTATGTTAAGGTTATTATCTTAAATAAGTTCATTGTATCTTTCTCTATTCTATAATTATACTTAATGCATTTTAGAAATGTGTGTGTGTGTGTGTGTGTTTACTTGTTTTGACCAGTTCAGGAATATCTCTGAAGTGGTAATGGATTACTTTAGAATTTTTTAAAAAGGAGATAATGAACTCAGTAAAATAAGAAGTATACTGTACTGTTTTGTTGGAAAGTATGCTGTGTATGGCTTGGCCTTTCGATGCTGGACTATTTACATTCAATCCCCACTGCTGTCTGGATTCAGTGATTGCAGAATCTGTAGAAAATCATTACAACATTAAAATTATGACAGAGAAATTTAAAACATCAGAAGGGAGAGCTGGGAGGGCTTAGAAGATCCCTAAAGATCTGTAAAGACACTTCACTTATTTAGGCGGAGAAAGTTACTTGCCTGGGGTTTCTTGATCTTTCGTGCTTGATATTTTGATTCTCTAGTATACTTGTATTTTCCTCAAGTTCATTTTCCTTTGCCAACTGTTTTCACCACTATAGTTTACGACATATAACTAGTTTAAGGCTTTGCCATGTTTAATTGCACCATTTTAAAGAGGATGCTCAGGCTTTTATCATGTAATACCTTTATTGAGCACTTTATAATAATACTAGCTAACATTTACACTGTGCTTACTAGGCCCTGATGTTTTACTTTTTGAACTTAAGGTCTGTGCATGTAAATTATAGTTTAAGTACGTGCTGTCATGAATTTTTATTTAGC
Source organism: Mustela nivalis (assembly GCF_964662115.1). Classification (NCBI taxonomy): domain Eukaryota; kingdom Metazoa; phylum Chordata; class Mammalia; order Carnivora; family Mustelidae; genus Mustela; species Mustela nivalis. Next base: position 55,686,714 of record NC_139024.1, on the reverse strand, counting down.
ACTTCTAGTTCAAGATAGACCATCCCTGACCCCCTAGAACAGAAGTAGCAAATATTTTAGATTTTGTGGGCCATTCACTCCTTGTTGCAACTATTCAACTCTGCTATGGTAGAATGAAAACAGATGTAGAAGCCCATAAACAGATATAGGTGGCAAGATTCCGATAAAACGTTAGCTGAATTTGACCATGAATTATAGTTTATTGCACTCTGCCCTAAAAGACTCCCAGGCAGGCATTTTACATTAAACCTTCCCAGTGAGCCTCTGAGGTAGGTATTATTTTTTATTATTTTATTGATATATAACTGACATGCAACAAACTGTACAATTTGGTGTTTTGCCATATGTAAACATAGTGAAACAGTATAATCAAGATTGCCGACATTTCCATCACACCAAAAATATTTCCTCTTGCCATCCCCCCCTTTTTAAAGATTTTATTTATTTGACAGAGAAAGAGGTAACAAGAGAGGGAACACAAGCAGGGGAGTGGGGCTCGGCATGGGGCTTGATCCCAAGGCAGACACTTAACAAAGACAGGTGCCCCTCCACTTTCCCTCACCCAGGTGCCCCTCCTCTTTCCCCTTGTAACTCCTCTCTCTGCCTTGCTGAGGACAATCATTGATGTGCTTCCTCTTACTAAGTTTTTATTTTATTTTATTTTTTAATTTTACTACAGTTTTTATTTTTAAGGATTTGATATAAGTGTATTCATGGAGTACTACCCATTCCCTCTGAGTTCTGGCTGCTTCTACTCAGCATCATTGCTTTGAGAGTCATCTGTTTTGTTACTTATATCCATAGTCTGTTCCTTTCCTTTCTATTGTTATATTCATTGTATGGATATACCATACTTTATTCATTACTATTTTGGCTGTAAAAATAAAACACTGATGAGCATTCATGAAGATGACTTTGTGTAGACATGGGCTTTCATTTTGTTTGGGCAGGTACCTAGGAGTAAAATGTGTTGGTTGTATGGTAGATTCATGTCTAAATTTTTATTTTTTTTAATTTATTTAAAAAAATTTTTTTTAAGATTTTATTTATTTGACAGAGAGAGAGAGGTCACAAGTAGGTAGAGAGGCACCAGAGAAAGAAGGGAAAGCAGGCCCCCCACTGAGCAGAGAGCCCAAAGTGGGGCTCGATCCCAGGACCCTGAGATCATGACCTGAGCCAAAGGCAGAGGCTTAACCCACTGAGCCACCCAGGCACCCCCCATGTCCAAATTTTTAAAAACTATCAAATTGTTTACCAAATTGGATGTACTATTTTAAATTCTTATTCCTACCAGCAGTGCACAAGAACTGATTGCTCCACATCTTCACCAGTACTGGGTATAATCAGACTTTTTATTTTTAATTTTATTTTTTTTAAACAAATCTTTTTTTTTTTTTTTAAGATTTTATTTATTTATTTGACAGACAGAGATCACAAGTAGACAGAGAGGCAGGCAGAGAGAGAGAGAGGGAAGCAGGCTCCCTGCTGAGCAGAGAGCCCGATGCGGGGCTCGATCCCAGGACCCTAAGATCATGACCTGAGCCGAAGGCAGCGGCTTAACCCACTGAGCCACCCAGGTGCCCAATCAGACTTTTTATTTTAGCCAATTCGTGTGGGCATGAAGCCGCAGCTCATTGTGATTTAAATTTGCATTTCTCTAATAATTAATGATGCTGGGCATCTTTACCTCTACTTGGTTGTCATTGTATACGTTCTTTGATAAAGTGTATATTCCAGTCTTTTGCTTACTTTATTAATTAGATTTTTTTTATCTTCTTATTTGGGAGTTTTGAGAGTTCTTTATATATTCTGGGTATAAGTCCTTTACTAGATACAGAATTTGTATCTTTTTTCTCCCAGGTTATACCTTTCCTTTTCATTTGCTCAATAGTGTAATTGACACTATTTTGAGCTGCCCTATGGTGTGGTTGTTACAGAGCAGTCTGAGACCATCCGAGGGTTTTGAGTCTTAACCTCGGAACCCAGGGAAAATAACTTGAGGTTTCTAAGCCACAGGGTCCGCCTCAAAAATTCTTGTCATACATGTTTCTGATTTTCTTATGTTTTACCAAGAAGTTTATATGAGGGCAAATTTGAATATGATTTAGTATGATTGGTTGAAAGTAGTATTTTTAGGGATTTAGAAATGATTCAAAAAAAAAATAGCAGTCATTAACCTTAATTGTTCTTCATAACTTCTGGATTTCTATACTTTTACTAGTTTGGCACCCTACCCTCTTTTCTAAATTGAAGGAATATTCCAAAAGAGTACTTTCTTATAACTGTGAAATAATCTTATAATCTGGACTATCCTGTTGCCATAGTCATTTTATACTTAGTAATTAAGATTTATAAAAATAAAAGTCAGTAGTATGTGCTCTCTATTTAAAATTGAAGTTGGAACAAATTTAATGCAATCTACCTAGTCTTTCTGAAGAATAGTGATACTGACTTTGACCAGTTGGTACATCCTCTGTGACTTTGCCATGTGTGATTATTGTGTATGTTTAAGGAAAGTGTTACAATGTTAACTTTGTGTAAATGTCAGCATTGTGATCAAATAAGTTATACAATTGTCTGGTCAGATTTAACTTACCAATAAAACATGAACATGATAGTGGGGTTTCATATGTGGCCATTTGTGACCTTGAAGTTCAGACATCTGGGCCATCATTGTATGGCTTCAGATAAGCCCATATGATGGGTTGTCACAAACCAAATCAACTTTCTATTTTTTATTTTTTAAAAGATTTTATTTATTTATTTGACAGAGAGAGACACAGTGAGAGAGGGAACACAAGCAGGGGACGTGGGAGAGGGAGAAGCAGCTTCTTGCTGAGCAGGGAGCCCAACACCAGACTCCATCTCAGGACCCTGGGATCATGACCTTAGTGGAAAGTAGACGCTTAATGACTGAGCCACCAAGGCACCCCCAAGATGAACTTAAAGCGTATCCATTTACATTTGCCTTTTGTTTTCTTCTTCCATTATCTCACTAAGCGATATCTAAAATTGTATGATGCTATAGTAAAATTTGGAGAAGAAGGAATTTTTTTTTGGTGGGTAGCTTTGCATTTGTTACTATCAATAACATGTAGATAAAGTGTGTTTTTCATCATGTGTTTTAACAGGAAAGGGTCCTGTCAGTTTTTGTTTTTATCATTGGTCAGTTACTCATCTTAGATTTGCACTGATTGCCATTTTTCCTGACCACTGTAGTCCGTAACTTGACAGAATGAAAAGTGAACATCTTAGAAGTCAAGGCGACTGCAGGATAGTTCAGAATGCCCAGCATCATATTAATGTGGGCGCATGGCAGCCATGAGACCTGGGTTCTGGTCCCACAGTATGTCGTCAGGGCCACTGTCATCCTGCCCAAGCAGCTCTCAGCATGGTTTTTCTTCTGTCAGCTGAAGATTAGGGTCCCTCCTGCGTCAAAGAGCGATACCAGACGGAAGCAGTAGAATGAAGCAGTAGAATGTTCCCCAAAGTATTTAACATGTTAAATTTTTTTAAAAGCATGATAGTTGAAGAGCTCTACAGTTGTTCCTTCTTTTAGTCACACGGCCACATGGGCCATTTTTTGTAAGCAGGTTTGCATGTATCTGCCTTCTTAGAGGAGAGCAATCTTGCATGCAGAGGCAAAAGTGGGTGCGGGCTAGAGATGGGGAGGAAGGATAAGCTCCTTTATCTCGTAGCCAGTCCTAGTCTTTTGACTACATTTTGCCCACCATGCTTATCTTCTTCCTGCAAGCTTCATTTTCTTCTATTCTCGTCTCTTCTCCCCCTCCACTACCAACTGTCTTTTTTCCTCTCGTACCTCTTCTCTTAGACCAGAGGGAGGGCGACAAGGGGATCAGGGGAAGGATGGCTCTGTAGCTGTAAGCACTGTCATCTATCTGGATGGTTATGGAGCATGTGTCAGACACGCGCAGAGCATTAAGCTAGTTGACTGTGTACTCAGACCCCATGATCAGCCATGTGCTTCTGTACATCCTTTATCCCACCAATTTTCTTTGCTTTGTAATGGGAGACATGTGTTTATAGCACTATTCTTAGGGTCAGAGGGGTTATATCTAAATATAGACTCTGCTGAATGATGAGCTCTTAACCTCTTATTATATTTATTTTTAGGGCAGGAGCGATTTGGCAACATGACCCGGGTATACTACAAAGAAGCTGTTGGTGCTTTTGTAGTCTTTGATATATCAAGAGGTTCCACGTTTGAGGCCGTCTTAAAATGGAAAAGTGATCTGGATAGTAAAGTCCACCTTCCAAATGGCAGTCCTATTCCTGCTGTCCTCTTAGCTAATAAATGTGACCAAAAAAAGGATGGTGGCCAGAATCCTCCCCAGATGGACCAATTCTGCAAAGAACATGGTTTCACTGGATGGTTCGAAACTTCTGCAAAGGTGAGGTCTGCTTTGTGTTTGTATCTGCTCTGCTCTTCATTCTTAAATCTGAGCTGTAACTATAAAATATTTAGATGAGTTTATGTGTGCAGTTTTTGGGAGCCTAGAAAAAAGCAAAGTATAGCATGGATTTGTTATAGCTTCTTTGAGAGGGCAGCAGGAATGCTTTCAAAATTGGCTGATATGGAAGTGAATAGAATAGAATAGAAGGTTTTCCATCAAAATAAAAATTAGCTATTATTTAGAGTGAAGAACAATGATGTTCTCTGAGTTTGAGCCTTTAAATAAAGCACTTCTGCAACTGGAGTTCATGGGGAGGATAAAGTGTCTTGTCAAGCACAAGCATTTTTTATTTTTACTGAAGGCTTCACAAAATCTAGGGACATAGATGACACTGGTCAATGTGTAGGTCATGTGCAGTACTAACAAAAATGGACTCTGAAAATGTCAGAGATGTATTCAGTTGGTGTTTGAAGAGTTTTAGATTGTGTATAGAAATTTGAAAGAAATGTGAAAGAATCTGAACAAGAGGCAAGTATCAGCATTTGTGGCATGCGGCATGAAGAGTGGAGGGGGAATTTTTTCTTTCATCTATTATGGGATTCGGTGTTTTATGAAGAAAAACAAAAATACTAAGCTTGTTAAAAATCTTGCCAGCCTAGATATACAAGAAAGTAAAAGTGAAAATCGCAAGCACAAAATATTAAGTGGGGATGGAGTTTGTTTACATGCATTGGAAATTTCACATTAGAGGTCAATAATTATCGGACTGATGTCAGAATGATGATATGTTGGAGAAATTCTGTAATGACAGAGTCAAAACCATAAGACTGTATATCTTAACACAGTCTCAGCATTTGGGATACCCTCTGTGGATTTCTTGTATGAAATTTTAAAAAGCCTTTAAAAAGCCTTTTAAAAAGCCTTTTCCTCTCAGTTAACAAATGTGACCAGATTTACCTACTGGTCAGATTACCTACTTACCACTGGGTCCCTTTTAGTTTTACCAGAAACCCACCCCAAAAGTAGAAGATCATTTGATGCCACCGATGATCAGAATAAGGAAAGTAAAGCTATGAGAGCCTGCACAGAAAAGCTGTTCTGGAGATAACTGAGTGATGTTGTCATCCGAAAAACTAGTGTCTGCTAAAACCAGAAGTTTCTACTCTTAAGCTAAAGGCTATTTGTTTAAATAAATACATTCTAGAATCTTCAGTTTTAGTTTAATGCATAAAAAGTGGTGTCAGAAGAAAGTTGCTACGTGAGCACTTACACAGGCAGGAAGGAAGAAATGGCAGAAGGGGAGGCTTTTTTCACGGAGGCACATGTCCTGGAAGCTACACGTTTGGTCTCTTGTCTTTGGCAGGTCTGTCAGGTGATTTGCTTGACTTCCCAGCTTTGTTAGGCAATAATCAGTGGTATGTGCAATGTTTATTAGAACATGGGATTTATAGGAAGAGATGCATGTATTACAGATAAAATTTCTTCTCCAAGTTTTATTTGAATTAATTATTCAGGTAATAAATCCAAATTCGTCCCCAGAAACAATAGTGTTATATGGCGTGTATCGTGGGACTGTAAGTCATCAGCGTTGTTACATTTATAGACACAGTTACCTGTGGAGAGGAGAAGGAAAACATTGATTAATAGATGTTTCAGGTCTGTTCTGTGCTTTCCTACAAATACATTAGCAACACCTTTTGCAGAATGTCCTTAGTAGTAAACCAGGGATTTCCAAGAGGATAATAGTAATATGAAATTTAGGTTAAAATTGTAGTTAAGACTTAAAGTACTGCCCTAGTGTCACTAATGCCTGTATTTCAGAGCTGGCCGGCAGCTGACTTGACAGCTGATTTCTGCTTGAAATGCAGTGATCTGAATTTTAATGGGAACACAGCCAAAAGACAGTCTTGAATTCATGAACTTCATCTTTCACCTTTATGGCAAATAATGGATTTCCTATACGAAAATGTGTTACTAATTACAATATGGGAATTTCAGTTCCTTATCAATTGCTACTAAATGCAGTTAGAGAGCATTATAATTCTTTGAGATAATGGGAATGGTGGGGGCTAAATGACATTTGGACATTCCAAGATCAATACTTTAATTAAAGTTAATACTTATCTTGGTAGTGGAGGTTAAAAAAAAAAAAGTGCTGGAACAGATACCTGAATGAATAGTCCGAGTGTAGGTTTCTCACTGTCTGAGAAGGTACAACAGATAAGGGAGACAGCTAGAATAAACCTAATGTTCTGGGACTGAAATTGGGGAGATCGGTATGAACTTAATGATTTATATGCATGTAGAAATATATATGTTTCTGTGTTTGTATGTGTTTATAGACACGTGTATATATGTGTATACATACGTGTCTATATACACACATGTATAAACAGATAAATGTAGAAATTGATGTCTATGTATCTGCGGAGGCGTATGTGTATTTACTAGTTCTCCTTGCTTAGGAGCAATGATGCCACAGATCCAATGAGCTTCCTAGTCCCCAGAATTTGTTCCTTATTTTTTTACAAGACTTTATTTATTTTAGATTGCATGAGCTGGGGAAGGGGCCGAGGGAGAGACTCTCCAGCAGACTCCCCACTGAGCACAGAACCGGACGTGGGGCTCAACCTCACCACCCTGAGTTTATGACCTTGAGCCAAAATAAGAGACAGTTGACCAACTGAGTCTCCCAGGCGCCCCCAGAACTTGTTTTTTAAATACTGTTCTCCTATAAAAAGAACAGGGGTCTCATGGAGAAATTATTGCTTCCAGGATTGGTGGGACAAGGAAAGTAAAAATATGACAGAGATATTTTGTGGTGCTGGAAACTAAGGAAACACAAAATGATGGAGACCGGTCAAAAAGAAACAAGACCCTACTTAATAGGAGCTCCAAAAATCCAAGACAATTGGAGCAGCAAAGTAAATGACTATTGCAGTGGATCTAATCCTTAGAATAAAGGAATAAAGTAGTAATCCACGATAAGAGTAAACCAATGAAAAACTCTTCCTGGCAGTAGAATTCCAACTAGTAATTAAAAAAGCAATGATGGATACAGTCAGTCACCTTTAATCACCATGGAAATAGCTGTTTTAGGAAAGAATAAATTGATGTTGAAGTTAATGGGAAAAACTCTGATGAAAAATAGGGTATTTCCATATTTGAGCTTACTAAGTACAAACGAGCAATAGTGACTATTCAGTGGAGAAGACTGACAGACATGACTTTAAGCAAGTGTGCCTCTCGGATGCTGAGAGAGACACATCACTTACTCCTGTCAAAAATGTATAACTTGAGTTTAATGCTATGGAAACATCAAACAAGCCCAAATTGAGGGATATTCTCTGGCCAGTATGCTCCAAGAGTGTCAAGGTCATGAAAGGCAAGGTGACTGAAGAACTGTCCCAGGTTAAAGGAGACCAAGAAGACATGAGCGTGAAATACAGCTGGTCACCTGGATCACACATAGGACGCTGAGACAATGGGGACATTTGAATAAGGTTCATAATCAGTTCTGACACTATTATCGAATTTCCTGATTTTATCTGGAAATCTGGTTATCCAAGATGTTAATACTTTAGGAATATGAGTGAAAGGTATGTAGGAATTTTTGCTATTTTTGCAATGTTTTTGTCAACCCCAAATTATTTAGAAATGAAAAGTTAAATATTAAAAAAAATAAAGCCCAGATTTTGCTATGTGTTAGTCGTGTATTTAATGACAGCTAAATCTGTCACACAAATGTTGTGATAGCTAGTGACTCCTTAGGGTATTTCTTAATGGACATCACACCTACAACATTGTTTCAGAAACTAAGGAAATTAATTTACACATGACAACTAGAAGTAATAACCTGTACTCAGAGAGGGGAAATGACGTGATGCATTTATCATATTTTAATGTGTGAGCCCATTGACGTTCCTCTTCCCAATGTATCCTGAATGCTTGACCTTAAATGTTTAAAGGCAGGAACTTTTTTGTCCTCGTGCTTTCATTTATGGGAGTGGCTACTCAGCAGGGATGACAGTTGCTTTTCAACCATTAAGATAGTTCACTGAACCTCAGGGACAAAAAGTTTGAAACAGGAACAACAGGAAGGGGAATCCTTTGTGAAAAGAGGAAAGTTCTCTATCCACGTTACTGAATGGCATTAAACTCTGAGGGTGTGTGTACCCTGGAGTGAGGGCGAAGATGGTAGCCTGTGTATTCTGAGGTCCCCTCTGACAAACTGCACTCGTACCATTACTACTCTTCGTGCTTTCTTCTAAGCATGAATCCTTGGAATTCATCCTGGTCATCATTTCTGCATTATAGGATAACATAAACATCGATGAAGCAGCCCGGTTCCTCGTGGAGAACATTCTTGCAAACCACCAAAGCTTTCCTAATGAAGAAAACGACAGGGACAAAGTTAAACTGGATCAGGACACCTTGACCGCAGAGAGCAAGTCCCAGTGTTGCTGACATGGCTTCTGCTTCTGTCCCACAAGCAGATGCAGCCTGCCTGGGCTGGAGCCAGGCCTGAGTATGGATAAGGTGGCAGATGTGCTGTCCTGTGAGTCTTCCCAGGGCTGCACTTTAAAGGAATGCTCTGGTTTTTCCTCAGGTTGGATATATCTTTCTCCCTGTTCTGAATGACAGTGACAGCACCCCCGGGAGCCTGGCCCACACAGGGCTTCTCTGGTGGTTGCCATAAGTTCAGGATAATGTTTACATCCTCCGTAACATCTTTTTAAATGATGTCTCTCCCTCAGCCCCCGCCCCACCCCTTTACCAACTTCTAAGTTGTGCCTTGTGGTGGGAGTGCTGAGGTGAGAAACCGGACCTACAGTCTTTGAGCAAGGCTGTGGGGCTCTGTCTTGTCTCCATATCCTGGTCTCACTCTCCAGGCTCTGGAGGCTGCAGGCTCTGGTTGTCACAGAAGGCTTGAAGTTCCTATTTTGCAGCCTTTCTTTCTTTTTCTTTCCTTCCTTCCTTCCTTCCTTCCACTCTCTCTTTCTGTCTCTCTCTCTCTCTTTCTTTTCCTACTTCAAACTTTGGTACTTCATGTAAAATTGTTATCCTTAAGTATTATAATTTCATGAGCCCTAGCCAGGGTAGCGTGCCCTTGCTAAGGACTCAGCATGGCCGGCATTCTGGCTCTGGTTGCTGCCAGTTGGAAACGATATAAATAGACATTCCTTCTCTCTCTCCAGTCTTTTGTTCTGTTTTTTGTTTTTTGGGTTTTTTTTTTTTTCCCTCTTCCTTCTGGTTGTTTATTTTTTACCTAGAGCCTGGCTGGTATTACTGTTGCAATTATCTCCAACTGGAGCTAGTCTTTTTAAATCTGTATTAGTAATGGTCATAGAGAGGAGTCACTTCGAAACATGTACCATGAAAGCTGAGGTTCTATATTATGAATTATGAAAGAGAGTAGGTCATGTGTGGTTTTCTGTAGAGTTTGGGACATTTTAAGTATAACACATGAGAAACTTAAGGCAGCCTCATAATATTTGTATTACCATTTAACCCAGTTAAGGAAAAGAATAAATTTTTTGACTGAAACCTTGTTTTTGTGAATTAATGTGATTATGTGAAGGTAAATGGGGTGTACTTTTCTGCCTTACAAAACTTGGTGTCTCTTCACTTTTTCCTTTTGTTTTTAAGGGACTTGCTATCATCTGAAAGATCCAGCGTATTTCTTTCAGAGGAATTTTCAAAGTGTTTGTGACATAACCCAGAGCTAATGCAAAATGAGGCATTGATTAAATTGTCTTACACAGTATTATGAATGTGGGTAGGGAAAATCCATGCATTTATTGAGAGCAGGAAGAAAAGAACTAGCAAGAATTGTGTTTGCTCTGACAGGAATATTCTGGGAGTAAATAGTTATCGTGGGCCATAAAATATAGCTTGCTTTTCTGGTTAAATGTAAGCTTTGCCTAGGGCTTGCAAATGTATTTATATGTTCTTCATTTAAGTAAATAAACCCTTTGATCTTTTGGGACATGTATTCTATATAGAATCAGATTTTCTGAAGTTAAGGAAAATAAAGAAGCCCCTTATTTAAATATTACTTACCATTTAGTTAATATAGCCCCTCTTAATTTAAAAAAAAAAATTGCATTTAATCTTGCTTTCTAAGAAACATATGTGTCATACTCTAAAATTTTTTCTGGTTTAGGTACAAAGCACTTTTTTTTTTTTTTAAGATTTTATTTATTTAAGAAGGAAAGACAGGAATAGCAATAGAGATGGAGAGGAGTCTGAGGAGCAGGGAGTACAATGTGGGGCTCCATCCCAGGACCCTGAGATCATGACCTGACCTGAAGGCAGATGCTTAACCCACTGAGCCATCCAGTGCCCCAAACTACAACTTCTTAATCTATATTGATTCCAAAGTCCAATTGTGTAAGTAGTATGAAAAGTTGGTGCCAAAACCTAAATGTTAGAAACCTAAAGCTTAACTCTGGGTGGTCACTGAAAGCAGCAATTCTTCTTGGAATTTTCTTTTTGTACATATTGGCTTTCATTTTTACAAGAAATTAATTGTGTTTAAATTGAGCAAAATCAGGGGTATTGCACTCTCTGTGCCCGCCTTTACCACATTTGTTCCCCTCTCTGAGGATAATTTTAAGGATTGAGAGTCCCTTAGATAATGGTTTTTCTATAAACCCTGAGGGTTCTGTTTGTCAGTATGAGATAATTTATTCTATTTATCATTTCTTACACTTTAGAAGTAAAACTCAGTATTTTGCTTTACTCTTAAATTCTCACCACAATTTGTTTTTGTAACATAAAATTGAATTTAGGGTAAGTTACATAAATGGCTAAAGGAGAGAAGAGAATACCTTGACTTCCTTATTCACTTAATTGCTTATTAAAATTCCTAAGCCTCACTTCAGACTTACTTAAATATTTTTCTGGGGATGGGGGCTTAGAAATTTCCTTTTTAAAAAAATCTGGTGAGGGGTGCCTGAGTAGCTCAGTTGGTTAAGCATCTGACGGACTCTTGGTTTTGGCTCAGGTCATGGTCTCAGGGTGATGAGATTGAGCCCCACATCAGGCTCTGTGCTCAGTGGGGAGTGTACTTGAGATTCCCTCTCTCCCTCTCTTGTTCCTTCACTCTCTCTCTACAGTAAATAAATAAATCTTTTTTTAAAAAGCTGGTGATATTCCTTCAGAAATCCCTTATAGTAAACAGCAACAGTTAAAGTGTTACTGAGTTTGAAATCTATGACACTGCCTAAAACATGAACATTTTTAATATATAGCACTTTTATTTCCATTTATATATCAGTGTTATTAAAAAGTCTGAATGGCTTAAGCAGTGAACAAGCAGTATAAATCTGCTTTCATCCCACTGGGAAAAAAAAAAATAGAGGCTAAAGGATTCTGACAGGCTGGACTAATTTCTAAGTAACTTTGTACAGTTAGCCGTCTGGAAAAAAAATAAGTCCTATCTCTATTGTGCTATTCCTCAAAATGATAAGTCTGGAAACTAATAACCTAAATGTAAAAACAAGAAATACAACTAACAAAACTTTGCCATGTGTGGTAAAAATTTTGACATCAGACTGAGAAATTCCTTTTTAAATCCCCAAATGCTTAAAGCCAAAGAGGAAAAAAATAGATACATTGGGTACATCAATATCATATCTAAGAAGAGGATATAAGTAAAATTATAACAAGCAACAGACAAAAGAAAATGTATGTAATCCATTTAATTGGGTGAAGGTCAATGAAGCAGGATAATAAAAAACTCTAAGGCAGTAAAAATTGGCAAAAAATATAAAACCAGCATTTTTGGAAGAAGCAATTCCTGTGTTAAATCTTGGTAACCAGAAAACGTAAAAAATTAGATGTTATCAGATTCCACAAGAAATGTGTAAATTTGATTGTTATCCCTGACGTTGGTGAACACACAGGAAAATCGGTGTTCACAATCTGCCATTCCACCAGGTTTGGTAGATATCTCCCCGTTTCCCTCCAGTGTTGCTGTGCACTTGACACTCTGCCCACATCTTGCTGAGAAGCCGAACTGCTATTGTTGGGGAAATAACAAACTATCCTCCCACTCAGAAGACGGCTCCACAGAAGTAGAAGGGAGAGAAAGCAATGTTTATTGAATAAGCACAAAGCCAGAATGATTGCCTCAGGGGCAGTAGCTAAGGGATTATAAAGGCCCTTTTGCATAGCTCAGCAGATACAACTCCCCCCCACCCCTACCATGCTTGTTCTCAAGGTAAATGAGGTATACCAGAAGTCAAGAGGACTTGGTATCACCTTTTGTCACAGAGGGTACATCCTAAATGCACTTAATAGTTGGAGTATTAGCTAATTGGCTTTTTCCAAAGGAGAAATCACTTTTTATATCTTCATGGCAAGAGGTGGTTGTGCAAGTTGGTGAGAGATTTCTCCCCTTCCAAAGAAATTGGGAGATAGGGACTCTGTCTCTGCTCAAAATATTTCAAAGAGATGGCTCCCAAAGATGTCCTTGAGAACGCCTGGAGAGAGTCTTGTTTAGCTTTAAAACAGATTTACATACATATCAAAGAGACAGAGAAAGACCTTACAAGATGAATGTATAGAAAAGATATGGTCCACATATACAATGGAGTATTATGCCTCCATCAGAAAGGATGAATACCCAACTTTTCTATCAACATGGACGGGACTGGGGGAGATTATGCTGAGTGAAGTAAGTCAAGCAGAGACAGTCAATTATCATATGGTTTCTCTTGTGGAGCATAAGCAATAACATGGAAGACATTGGGAGATGGAGAGGAGAAGTAAGTTGGGGGACATCAGAGGCGGGGACAAACCATAAGAGACTGTGAGAAACAAACTGAGGGTTTTGGAGGGGACGGGAGGGCAGGGGTGAGCCTGGCGGTGGGCATGAAGGAGGGCACGGATTGCAGGGAGCACTGGGTGTGGTGCGTAAACAATGAATCTTGGAACATGAAAAAAATTAAATTAAGATCTTAAAAAAAAAACAAACAAGTTTTCAAACATAAACACTGAGAAAACAGGGAAGGGGCATGGATGGAGGAGTTTCTTCCCTTAACTTCAATGAAGAGACTTAAGCTTCTTCTTTTTAATTTGTATTTGCCTTTACTGTCCAGCCTGGGTAAACATTTGCTTGTGTATAAGGAATACAGAGAAATCTGTTCACCGCAGCATTGTTGGGATATGTATGGAGGTATGTGTGCAAATGATAATAATAATAATAATAATAATCGACATGCTCATCTACAGGGGAAAAATAGAAAATTGTATACCCATACAAGGAGATACTGTGAAGCAGTTTAGTAATATTTTTAAGAAAGTATTAAGAATTTAAAGGCTGTGTGAGCCATGTAAAAAGTTTAATACCAAATTCCTGATTGTAAGGGCCAGAACTGTGGGTGTCAGTTAAGGCTCACTTGAGGTTTTTAGTTAATGTTTACAATTTTATGGTGCAATTTATTTTACTCTGGTCAGTAAGTTTCCTACACTGTCACTGAAATCAAGCAATGTTCCTGTTTGGAGCATAATACTTAGAAAAATAATAAACACTTTGAATTATCTTTACTTTTTACTGCACTTAATAGCATTGCCTATAATTTTGCCATTCTGGGATCTTAGGTGTATTATGAATATGTCATATGAATATATGAAGCTTCTGTTCTTATTTCTGGGTCTCCAAATCGCGCGTGCACACGTGTGTGTGTGTGTGTGTGTGTGTGTGTGTGTTGGGAGGGGAGGTAGGAATGTAGATGATAAGGTACGAGTTGCATATAAAATAATGCTGGGACTGTGTACATTTCAGTAAGAATCTACTGCGTCCCTGAAATCCCCTGAATACCATGTGGTATTGCCCTGCCCATCTGTTAGCATTTCTCAAACCAAACCCATTATTTTTCAATCTTACTGCCAAGCCCACTCTAGAGGTTTAAACGTTTATATATCATAACTTAAATAAGTTTTATGTGCATTCTAAGTTCACCGGTAATGCTATCTTTGAGGGGTATGATTATTTTGCCGATTTGTTTGAAGCCCACTAAATGTATAGCTGCCATTTTCCTCCCTTTACGAAAATTCTGCTTTTGAGTCTCTAGTATCGCTTTAGTCATGTTGCTAAATTGTGATTTGAGAGCTTTAAAGCAATACGGTAATTGCTCTAAGGGAAGTCTTATAATAACCTGGCTCCAATTTCAAATCAACATACTACTTCATCTGTGATTTAAAGATGAAATTTTGTGGATTTCTTTTCTTTTATTGATAACAAAACTGAAGTACCCTCCAAAAACTTTTCTTTTTTGGAAATTTTAGCAAAGTACTAATACTAGTACTTTCATTCTGGTTTGATTCGGAACCATTTTAATAGCTGGGAGTGGAATCTAATTTTTCATAACATAATACCTTTGAAAAATCAGATATATACTTTTTCTCTTGACTGTTTTTGTGGTACTAGTTGAGCATATTTCTATCCAATCCTATTTAACAAGAAGATGATTTCTTTATAAATTCCATGCATTTTGCTAATCATGTGTAGTTTGTATAGTGGACACTAAACAAATGAATTATGCTTAGAACAGGAACTGATGACAGGGTAGAAATGTAAGCCATTCCTTGGGTATACTCAATATTAAGTACCTTGTGTTTTAAAATCATAGTCATCGCTAACTGGAAATCAGCTTGTGTTCCAACATTTAAAGACCTGTGACAGTTTAATATGAAGACAGAATGTTAAATTGATGTTCTGTTGAAAATACTATGCTCTGATATTTTAAATGTGTGTGTGAGAATATTCCATTATTGTCTTACCATACATTTCTCTTTAACTGTCAAGGAAACATAAAGCAAATACTTCACTCTGTAGCAAGCTTTTTTTTATTCTTTTTTAAGATTTTATTTATTTATTTGACAGAGAGAGATCACAAGTAGGCAGAGAGGCAGGCAGAGAGAGGGGGAAGCAGGCTCCCTGCTGAGCAGAGAGCCCGATGCAGGACTCGATCCCAGGATCCTGAGATCATCACCTGAGCCGAAAGCAGAAGCTTAACCACTGAGCCACCCAGGAGCCCCTGTAGCAGGTTTTTAAGATATTTCACAACTCAGACCCTAAAGAAGAATTTTCTTCATGTAAATTTTACGATCACTGTAGGCTGAATCAAACTCAGCTGAATTGTTAGTACATGATATCCACTCCTGTACCCTATTTCTTGGACTCATTATGATTTAAGACCATTCTGAATCGTGGACACAAGGTTCTGATTTGATAACTGACCTTTTACTCAAAGTGGTGGATGTGTGTAGGCATGAACCACCATTGAAATGTCAGCACCAAAATCCTGTGCTTAGGATTCAAGGGCGACAAGTAAAGATGTTCTCCTTTCTTTAATGCCCCATGTATTAAGTCAACAGATACAGAAGGGAAGGGGAGACTTTTTATTTCCCCCGAAACAGTTGGAGACGCCTCCAAATGGCTCTTCAGTTATTTTTGGAACTGCACATTATAAAAGAGTGAGTCTGTCTTTTAACCTTTACTAAATGACATATTTGTAAGTATACTTTTGAGGCCTTTTTGTTCTTTTCAAACCAAGGCTAATGGCAAACTTGGTAAGAAAATGAAGCAGGTCTGTCTAATGGAATTACCTATGAGCTTCTCTGCCCACTCAGTCTGCTTAGATTAGAGAAGTTTTATCCAACTCCCACCAGGTCCTTACATGTGATTTTCATTCTTTTATCAGTCCCAAGTTTTAAATAAAATGTCCAGTATATCCTGTTTGGCTAATTGTTCTAACATTGGCTTTGGAAGTCACTTGAAAATGCTGGAGTTTATTATTTCCAGGGCAGCATTAGTATATGTCCTAGATATTAGAAAATTAACATTATCTCTTTTAAAAAATGAGCTTGAAGTAAAGATGAGGTTTTATACACTAAATTCATAATCATTGTCCTATTTAACAAAAATGATTATTAGCTTTTTAAAAATCATTTTGTTGTATAATAACACACTTGCATTTTAAAAGAAATGATATTGTTAGCTAGCTATTTTTCAACTTTATAGCCAGGTCAGAATTTATACAAAGATACCAGGGGGAAAAAAAATAGGTACAGGAACCAAAAGTGACAAACCCTTAGCTAAAAAATTTTACCAAGGAGCAGCTGTATAAACAACATTTCCAAGACTTTTCTTCAATGAAACAATTATTAAATATAAGAGATAGGTCAGAATCAGGAACTCAGGACAGATACACCTGTTAAGGGTCAAATTGTGTCTCCCTTAATGGTATGTTGAAGTACTACCCTCCAGCACCTCAAAACATGACCTTATTTAGAAATAGGATAGTAGCAGATGCAGTGAGTTAAGATGAGGTCACATTGGAGTAAGAGGGGCTCCTAAAACAATGTGACTCTGTCCTCATGGGAGGATTGTCTTGTGAAGTCACACAAAGGGAGAATGCCATGTGAAGACAAGGGATTGGAGTGATGGGTCTGTAAGTCAAGGAACAGCACAGCAAACCACCAGAAGGGAAGAAGAGTCCAGGAAGGATTCTTCTACAGGCTTCGAGGGAGAATGGCCCTCTCTGCTGACACCTTGATTGCAGACTTCTGGCCTCCAGAACTATGGAACAATTCATTCCTGCTATTTTAAGCCACTCAGTTTGGGGCACTTTGTTATGGTAACTGTAAGAAAGGAATACACACCCAACATCAGCTCTGTTTCCAGGTCAGGGAAAAACACTGTAGTACAAGATTTCGGTTGGGGTTTCCTCAATCAAGTGTGAGATAATATAAGGTAGATTCTCTGCAAACACACACACACACACACACACACACACACACACACTTCTCCTGCCCCCACCGCCCAAGGAAATAACTTGTTTTTCAGTAATGGTAGAAAAATCAATCACAAGTCACCTGGACTAGCTATAACAAAACCTCAAATTCCTTAAAAATAAGGTTGACAACATTCATCACAAAGCAATAAAATCAGAAAATAGCAGAAGGTACCCAACCAAGACAACTAAAGACAAACTAACTTGGACATGTATTTTAGGCCAAGGAGACACTCTAACAAATTATAGAATGTCTGGAAAATCAATATGACAAAGATACCATTGATAGAAACCACTGAACTGCAGATAGCAATGCCAAAACCAAAATGCTTACTTCTAAATAATTAAGAAATACAAGTGAATGGAGTAAACTGCCAATGCAAGAATTTAGAAGACCAGTGAAGGGAGGAATTAATGCTAGCAGCAGAAGTTTGTTTACTAGAAAACATATTATGAGGTTTTTTGGCAGGAGAAGATGAAATAGGTAAATTTGAAAATTACGGTGAAAAAATAATCACATTTACGTGAGGAGGTTAAAAAATCCCAATTGAAACTTTTGTTCAACACCACGCAAATGAATGCAAAGGAAAGCATACATTTCCTAAACTGCCTCAGGTAGAAAGATAATCTAATTTTTATATTTGAGAAATAAGTGGTCAAATATCTAACCTTTACTGAGCTCACCCTCTTTGTAACCACTGTCACCAAAAATGCACCAGATCTAGACGGGATTACAGGGAACTCAATAAAAACATCTAAGGAACTGATCTTCTCAGTATCACGTAAATGGTTTCAAATGTGGAGCCCAGGAAAGTCTCCATTTTAAGGAAGTCAGCTTGAAGTGTAAGAGGTATCTCATTGCTCGACAAGTTGCACTGCTGATAATGGTCACTTCCCAGACAGTTCATGGATAGCGTCTGTCATCCTATAATCAGAACAAGACTAGTTATTAGCAAACAGGGATCTGAGAGGTGCTGTGAGATGAGTAATTGGGGGATGAAAAGCAAGTGAGTCCCAAGGGCTCCAAAAACATTGACCGCCTGCACACCCACGCTTGTATTATTATGTCGGAGACAGAGGAAGGCAGTGAGGGGAAAGAGAAGCAAATTCAATTCTATGACCTCAGCCTAGCTGGTGTCTCATTACCATCCTAGGCTTCCTATCAAGGATGAAACATCTCACTGTTGCAGAGTTGATGATTACCTAAATATTGAAATTCTTAACCAGAAACGAAAAGTTATTTGCTAGGGGAAAAAAGGGAAAAAAAGAACCCTTTATAGTGAAAAAAAAAAAAAACGATCAAACCATAAAGTTTTTCTAGGATTCAAAAGCATAATAAAGGACGTCAGCATGATATGTATACTGAAACCTGACAAAACTGCATAAAAATAGAGAACTAGCCCCAACCTTGTAACGATGCAAAAAGCCCACATAAATAATTAGCAAATGAAACCAAGAGCACAATAAAGATCCAGGTAGGATGCTCAATAGGGGTTTTATAAAGTTGTTCACTATTAAGACTGTTAGGAAAGCTATTAATGAAATTTGCTATGAAAACAAACAATGTAATTCTTCTGTAAATGCTGTAAAGGAATTTTATAAAAGCTGATGGTGACTTGTAAACATTGGGGTAAGTGGTTATTTCCTGAATGTGATTTTTATTTTTAAGTTTATCCATTGTGCCCAGAAGCTTACATCCAAGGAAAATGCTAACATTGGTGAGGATCCAAAATACCTGAGATGCAGATAAAAATTGAGACAATTTTATTATTTTGAAAAACAGTATTTTCCCTGAAGTCAAATATTAAATAATTGGTAAATATCATGTATGAAATACACTCTCTAGCATATTAGTTCTGCTACTTCTTCCACAGTTTCCAGCAAACTAATTATATTCTCTGCAAGCAGTCATTGGTTATTAGTAAAACTTAAGATACTTAACAATTTAGGATTTTTCTGTGGTTTTTATTGAGCTTCCCTTTTTAGCATGTACTAACTTCCATTTTATCATGCTTAAACATTGCATAATTAGTGATTGTGAAAATAATTTTATATGGAAAAACAATTAGTAATAAATGTCTTTAAATATAGAAGGAGATTGACAGTTAATACCAATATTCAGAGTATATTTAGAACACAAGGTCGTGTCCTTTTTGAAGTAATGAGTATTTGGAGAAATGTTATATAAGGCAAAAAAATTATTCATGTTTATACAAATTTAGTATAAGACTCAGCAGGTTATTGGAAGCTGCTTTGGTAGCTTTTTGTCCAGGCTCGGTGACCCCTGATCATTTTACTCTTGATCAAATCCTCCTTGAAACACTAACTTAGAGTGTTTACCTCCACTGGATCCAAGATAAATCAGAATCAAACTGAGGATCATCTAGGAGATCAAGCAACTAGACTTCATTGTCAGTATTCTTCATAAAGAGTAACCAGGATTAAGCAGCCACAGGGAAGGATGAGGTCTAGTAAAATAGTTCCAGAGAGGACTATATAACTACACAGGGATCAAGGCTGAAGGGCTTTCTGAGGTAAGATAGAGCAGGTTCACCTAACCTCCTCTCTTACGACCCTGCTGAGTGACTGGATAGTGAAAACTTCCTGGGAGTTCTAAGATAGAAGTTGGGAGTTGGTCATGACTTTGGAAGCACTCTGTGTGGTTACCTGTCTTGTGTCCTTTCTCAAAGCTACAGAAACTTAATGCTAGTAGAACCCTACTTTGTCTCACAATTTCACATTTGGACCCTAGACATTGCTGTTAGTAATAGAAGAGAATTCTAACCTATAGGCTTCTGATCATTGCAGAATTGTTTAACCAGATGGTTACATTTGTAACATTAATTAACTATCCTTTCAGAACTGCATTTCAGTTTGGTTGATTCCCTCTCAAACAAGGGTCCTTCAAGAAAAGGTTCCTCGTGAGAAATCTTTAAATCCAGTTAAGATAAATTAAAACCAGACTGTTAATTTTTCTTCTTGTGTAATTGACATGACAAGAACCTCAAAATCATGTACAACATCTGTGTTAGATTATCCTTAAGCCAGACATTATGATGAATCTAAGTAAAAATAAGAAAAAATAAGTCTTAGAGAAAAACATAATATTCGAAACACATTTCCTTCCACCATTCAGACTTTGAAAAACTTGTTTAGGATGTTCAAATGAAACAATTACCTGGTTTGGGGTCTTTGACAACTAAGAATTTAACGAACAATATCACTGAGAAGATTGCTGTGAGTTTCCAACAATTTTCAATACATGAAGGGAAGAATTTTTTAGGTTTTCTCAAGTTATGAATTGTAGTAAAAGTTTATTTTAGAAGTCATTCCTAAAAGACATTTTTTTTTCCTGTATTACATTTTGCTGTTCAAAAAAACTATTTTTATGTCAACGTTGTTAAGTGTACTCTTCTGATACTTACATTTCAGGCATTTGGACATGGGGGTAGTAAGTTTGACAGCATGACAGATTAATAATATATTTAATAATGCTTTTTTACTTAATTGTAGAGAGATTTCTATGTCTCACTCTGAAATCAGCACAGTGAAAGGGAATGAAAATATGTTTAGAGAGTAGAAAAGAATAAAGAAAAGTGACAAAATTGACAACAGAACAGGTATGTTGTAGACTATGAAAGATTTAGATAGCACTCTTCATTTTGGAACTGTCTGTTCTGAACATAGATGTTTAAACATGTAGAACAGAATCCATTACATGTAAAAGGGAATCTGAATAAAAACTACAAAAAGATCTTTTAATTATTAAGTGATCTAAGTTCTGTTGATCATCTATGGTTGCTTGCACTAAATATAATTCGCTTGCTGGAAACTGTTAATGAAGTAACCAATGAGTATGTCAAAGAGTACATCTATTTCTTATGCAATATTTGCTATGAGAGCATTTTATAATTCAACCCCAGGGAAAATACTGACCTTGACAAGGAACCTATCTAAACTTTTATCTTTAACTTCTAAATTTGTCTGCTAAAATGTTTTTTTAATAACTGTTATCATTAAATTTTTGATGCAATTTCTATTTGCTCTTGTATGCCAAAAAGTAAGTTTGGGTCATTCGATATCCTGCTGAAATAAGTGTTCTGTATACCTCTAAATTGTAAAACAATTTGGTATTAGCTTAAGAATAGCCAGACTGATCAAAGAGTCAAAAAGTCAAAAATGAATGTAAGAGCATTTGGAAGTGTCCAATATGAAAGTGGTGTTATTTAAAACCAGCAAACAAAATCTGATTGTTTTATTAAGATATGTTGAGAAAAAAGAGTGGTCACACAGGGAAAAATGTTGACTCCTTACTTCTCATTATTTATTCAAACAAATTTCACACATGTGAATCATTTCAATTTAATAATCACTAAGGTAAAACATGGGATTTTTAAAATATCTTGAAATTAGAGAAACCTTTCTAAGGATAACACAAAGACCATAAACTCTGATATATTCAACTACAGAAGATAAATAAATACATTGCCAAAACCCACCATAAGTAAACTCAAATGATCATCCTGGAAAATTAACCCAAGTTATAGTTACACTGCTATTGCCCTTGATTTCTAAAGAACTCTTACAGGTCAAAACAAACAAACAAACTCAGCAGCCAAATAGAAAAATAACCAAAGAATAAGCAGAAACAGTTCACCAAAAAGGAAATACAAATGACTATTAAGCAGATGAAAAGATGATCAAACACACTCACAGAAATGCAAATTCAAAACTACCCTGAGATACCATTTTTCATCTATTAGGTTAGCCAAAAATGTATTTGCTAAAATGATTCAAGTGTAGTAAAACAGCGTCTCATATTGCTGAAGGGGGTGGAACTTGACAAAATTTGTATGAAGGTCAAATGGACAATAACTGTGAAAATTATAAATGTTGTGTTGCATCATGTTTGCCAGTAGACATTTATTCTACAGATATGCCTGAACATCTGTAAATGTAATTCATGTTGTGAGGATGTTCATTGCAGTAATTTTAATGAAAGCAAAACTAGTGGAAAGAACAGATTAGAAGCAGAGCGGTATTGTGGTATTCCTTTCATAATCAGACAAAACATGGGTACAGAAAATGTACAAAGGCTTTGCATAGGAGCATAGCAATTTCATAAGTTATCCGAAGTCCTTTGAAAATCAAGTGCTAAAGCAACTATAGTCAATTTGGCGTTGTAGAAGTAAAAGCTTTCTTATGCAACGTGTGGTATGTCCTTGATTTAACAATGAGAGCTCAGTTGTGACTGTGGTTGTGGTTGTCCTTGTGACTATATGCCATAAACTCTGCTGAGCACTTGAAAAGGTTATTTAACCTGCTTTTAATAAAATGTTCCCCTACGACGGCTTTTCTATTCCCAGTGACTCTGCATACTTTTTTCCAAGAAATCTGTTATGACACACGGGCACTGTCTGCTTTCCTGCTTTCTTTCCTGCTTCTGAAGAGCTTATAAGACAAACAGTATCAAATGACGAAAAAGTAATCTGTTGTCCTCCCCTTTTATTGGTGTGATACAGCTCTGAATGATTTAGAAATTCTCTCAGATGTCAGCTAAATTTTACTTAATTCAAAAACTGTATAGCTAGGTGGGGCACCTGGGTGGCTCAGTCGTTAAGCGTCTGCCTTCTGCTCAGGTCATGATCCCAGGGTCCTGGGATTGAGCCCCACAATGAGCCCCACATGGGGCTCGCGGCTCAGCGGGGAGGCTGCTTCTCCCTCTCCCTTTGCCTCCTACTCCCCCTGTTTGTGTTCCTTCTCTCTCTGTCTCTCTCTGGGTTAAATAAATAAACAAATACCTTAAAAAAAACCAACCTGTATAGCTATGTACATAAATCAATAATAACTCACCACTGGTGAATAAATGGGTGGGTGTCACCCAGGCGTGATTTCACTGCAGAGGCTTACTACATTATCAGAAGGAAGGAAACAAACACTCAGCACTTCCTACACGGCAGGCACTATTTTTATTTTAAATGTGTGTGTTTGTGTGTTTAATCATTATGGATTAGTAAGATACATAACATCAAACATCCTTACAGGTGAGAAGGCAAAGACTCAAATAGATTAAGACATTTGTCAAAGACAGCTCAGTATGCCGCCGTCAATTCTGAGTAACTCACTCATTGACAAATCTGGTAAATGATTACAACTATTGCCGTTGTTGTGAAACAATTGTAGCTATTGTAGTATCTCATCAAAGGTGAGATGCAAAACACATCACTGTTCAATGTTCCACTGAAAAAATAAAACTGCAAATCATAGGATAATATACACACTATGCCGTATTGTCCTCTACTAAATTGCACGTGAATAAAAATTTAGGATAACAATGTGTCTGACAAATTGATGTTTGATGTCTTAATGATAATCCTTCAAAAATTGATCACCTCGTCTTCTTACTATCTTGGAATTTCTACTGTTCTGAGGCTTCAGTCATATAGGCAATCTTTTTAAATGTATTTTAGTAACAAGATACAACAGTTTTAGCTCTTTATAAGAGTCTTCCTTTCTTAGGTACAATAATAAAAAGAAAAAAGAAAAAAATTTGTTATTTCTCAAATGACAAATATTGTTTGATCAATATCAATCTTATGCCCTGTTGTTTTTGCAGTACATTTTTTGCACACACATTAACCTTTTATTTCAAAGCAAGATATGCTATAACCTTTTTGAAGACGTATTAAATAGAACTTAAATTCAGCACACTTAGTAGCAACAACCCATGGAACTTGGATATGAATGAGGATCCGATAGGTGACTGTGAACATATTCTCTTATGTTAAGGAAATGGCAATCACTTTATGTCTCCCATGTAGCTGACAGTAATTATAAGACTTCATCAATTATAAGGTACATCTTGATTTCAAGGATCTTAAAATGTGAGAAGAAAAGTTAAAATATATGGAAAAAAGTTCAGTGTTAAGAACTGGAATACCAAGAAGTAATAGAGTCTTGTCCCTCATGCTGCTAACTGCCTAGTGTGGGTAGACAAGTAAGCCAACAATTAGTGTACAGTGTGATGAGAAAAATGATATATATTTACACAATTCTTTATATACACCCCTTTATGTGCTAATGTATTTAATCTTTATAGTTATCCCATGAGGCAGGTACATGATAAGGGTAAAAACCTGTCTGGATATCCAGGAAGGGTATCTAAACTATCCTGTGTGGGTAGAAAGCCTTTTGTGGGAAACATCTCATAGGTGTGAGTACTGGAGGAAAAGGGAAGAATTAAAATTCCAGGCAATAGCACTCCATTAGCACAGTTGGAGAGGCAGAGAAAGTGGGACACCTGAGGACTACCCAGGGTGGAATAATAAAGGGCTCATGGGGGTGACAGGGAGGAATCAGGAGCAAGTTCCTACCACCACCACCCCAGCCTCCACCGTACTAAGGAATTATGCTATTATCCTACAGATTGAGGAGTGCTATGGCTGGATCAGA
Organism: Mustela nivalis; assembly: GCF_964662115.1. Taxonomy (NCBI): domain Eukaryota; kingdom Metazoa; phylum Chordata; class Mammalia; order Carnivora; family Mustelidae; genus Mustela; species Mustela nivalis. The sequence continues at coordinate 55,662,041 of NC_139024.1, read as the reverse complement.
GGGAGTAGTAATTGGGACCAGAGAGGTCCCTTCGGAAAACTGTTTCAAAAATTTAAGTAAAAACAGTAAGAACTTACATTTAGGTCAATGGTAATTCGTAAAATACTAAACACTAATATTAAAAAGGTGTAGTCAGCAAAAACAGCCCAGTAAGGAACTCCCAAGTTCTGCCGCTCCATAAAAGGAACAAAGAACTGCTAAAACTATGAGAATTTACTTTTTTTTTGAAACCATGAAAATTAACGAAAGGCTTCTAGCGAAATGAGAATCTTGAAAACAGTGAAAGAGAAGTGATTTCACAAGGGACCGTCCATAAGATTCACAGTGGTTTCTTACTAGAAGCCATGGATGCCAGAAGGCAATGGGATGGCATAAAGTACTGAAAGAAAAACTTTCACCCAAGAATGCTACATCTGACAGGATTACCCTTCAAGGATGAAGGAGAAATTTACATGTTCCGGAAATAAATAAAACTGTGAGTTTGTCATTAGCAGAACTATCCCATAACAAATGCTGGTCATTTGTTTGCTAGAGCCATTAAGCAGGAAAAAAAAAAGGCAACACACAGTAATGCAAATCCATGTGAAGAAATAGAGAACACTAACTTCCTAGGTAAGTGTAAAAGTATATAAATACGTTTCTTGTTTGTGATTCTTTTTTTTTTCTGATTTTAAAAACAGCTACATAATTCAATAATTACAAATCTGTGTTAACTGACATATAATGTATAAAGTTGTAATTTCTGACAATATCAGCATTGAAGGTGAAGGGTGGAGAAATACAGGAGCAAAATTTTTGCATATTATTGACATCAAGTTAGCATTAATCTAAAGGAGAAATATAAAATCTGAGTAGACTTACAAGTAGAGAGATTGAGTAATCAACTTCCAAAAAGAAAATCATAGGACCGGATGGCTTTACTGGTGAATTCAAACCTTTAAAGAATAAATGCCAAATTTTCACTAACTCTTCTGAAAAACAGAGGAAAGGGAACACTTCCCAACTTACTTGAGGCAGCTAGTATTACATCAATATTAAAGGCAGAAAAAGGCATCACAAGAAGTGAAAATCACAGACCCTAAATCCTATGAATAGTGATCAAAAATTCTCAAAAAAAAAAAATATTAGCAAACCAAAGCTAGCAGTATATAAAAGTAATTATACACCAGAAAAAGTGGGATTTTCCCCAGGAATACAAGATTGGTTCAACCTAGAAAAATAAATATAAAACATCATATTAATAAAATAAAGGAACAGAGATACATGATCATCTAAATATATGGAGAAAAAGCATTTGACAAAATCCAACACCATTTCTTAATAAGTACACCCAACAAATTCAGAATAGAAGGGAACTTTCTCAATCTGATGAAGGCCATCTATTGAAAATCCACAGTAAACATCATGCTTTTTTTTCTTCTTGTACTATGTGATACTTTGTTGCATTTATAGATTATAGTGTGGTTACCAATTTGACCACATAATATAACAATATTGACCACATAATATTTTTTACTATATTCCATATACTATACAATAGATCTGTATAGCTTATTGGTACTTATTACAAGTTTGTACCCTTAAATATCATCAATCTTATCCACTCTCCTATCCCCAGGTAACCATGATTTTACTGTCTGTATTTTTTTTTTTACAAGTTTGACAGATTTAAATTCTACATATAGGTGATATCACGCAGTAGTTATCTTTCTCCATCTGACTTGCTTGACTTAGCATAATGTGCTCAAGGTCCATCCTGCAAATGCTTGGATATCCTCCTTTTTCATGGCTGAATAATAGTCCATTACATGTATGTATCACATCTTTTTCATCCTTTAATCTGTTGTTGGCTTTTGGGTTGTTTCCATACCTTTGCTATTGTGAATAATGCTGTGATAAACACGGGGGTGCATATATCTTGTCAAGAGCCTGTTTTCATTTCCTTGGGGTAAATACCCAGAAGTGGAATTGCTGAATCATATGATAGATCTATTTTTAGTTTTAGTTTTTTTTTTTTGAGGGCTCCATATTGTTTTCTATATAGTTTGGAGGAGACATAGTATTTCATGGGAAAAACTAAAAGTTTTCAGATACAAGACAAAGATGACTGTTCTTGCCACTTCTATTCAATACTGTACTGGAGGGTATAGCCAGGGCAATTAGTGAAGAAAAAGAATTAAAAGGCATCCATATTGGAAAAAAAGAGGTAAAATTATTTCTATATGTAAAAAAACTATTATCTTATATATAGAAAACCCTAAAGAACCCATTAAAAAATTTAAACTAGTAAGTTTAGTTTTTAATAAGCTAGTACAGCAAAGTGGCAATCTACAAGATTGATGTACAATATATAAAAATTAGTTGTATTTCTATGCAGGAGTGATGAGCAATCTGAAATTAAAAAGTAATTCCATTTATGGTACTATTAATAAAATACCTAAATAAATTTAATCAAGGAAGTATAAGATTTATACACTGAAACCAGGAAACATTATTGAAAGAAATGAAAGATCTAAATAAATGGAAAGACACCCTGATTAGAAGACCTAACAATGTTGGGGTGCCTGGGTGGCTCAGTGGGTTAAAGCCTATGCCTTCAGCTCGGGTCGTGATCCCAGTGTCCTGGGATAGAGACCCACATCAGGCTCTCTGCTCAGCGGGGAGCCTGATTTCTCCTCTCTCTCTGCCTGCCTCTCTGCCTATTTGTGATCTCTATCTGTCAAATAAATAAATAAAATCTTAAAAAAAAAAATGAAGACGACCTAACAATGTTAAAAAGACAATAGTCCTCAAAATGACTTACAGATTAAATGCAATCCTTATCAGAGCCCAGTTACTTTTCCATAGCAAAGGATAAACTGATCCTAAAATTATATGGAAATGCATGGGGCACCAAATAGTCAACATAATCTCAATGTTAAAAAGACAATAGTCCTCAAAATGACTTACAGATTAAATGCAATCCTTATCAGAGCCCAGTTACTTTTTCATAGCAAAGGATAAACTGATCCTAAAATTATATGGAAATGCATGGGGCACCAAATAGTCAACATAATCTCAAAGAAGGATTTGCACCTCCTGATTTAAAAACTCACTACATTACATAAAGTCATATAATATAATAATATTGGGTAATATAATAAGTAAATTCTTATGTGCTAAACAAATAAACATGTCAAACAAATTTTCCAATAAGAGCTTATGTTAGTGAAAGGGAAAACACTAAATCTCAAATCAAATTTGCAACTTACAGCTGTATGTTGAATTTGCTTGTATAGGAACATACCTGTTCTGACACTTATAAGAAAGAAAAAAAGAATCTGGGTCATTTGCAGAGTTTAGTATTAAATTGCAAGTATGACACTGTGGCTTCTTTCTGTTGCTATGGGCAAGTTTCTTGAATGATTTCAACAGATCCTTGAACTGAACAGAAATTGCTTCCCACTCAGTTATAATTTTACCATGCAGAGGGTAGAAATTGGGAATAAATAATAAAAGAGGTCATGCAAGTTCACATGTAATGCTCTGTGTGGGATGTAGCTGATGATTGGAGAGGGGAACCGTGACCTGGTGATAGAAAGATACTGCTTCATGATCTGAAAGACATTCTGGCAGCTCTGACTTTAATTTCACGTAAGAAAATGGGGAGAAAGTACCTACATGAACGAACAAATATGGTTGCTGAAGTTGTGCCTTTAAAGTTGTACCAGAAAGAAGTAGACAATCCCTGATTAAGAAAAGCGCAGAATGCAGACAGCAATCTGATTATCATTGTGGCATTATTTGCCACATAGCTACCATATCACTGAGACAAACATGCAGAGATGAAAGACATATAAAATGTTTTCCAAAAAAAAAAAAAAAAACCACCAAACTTTTATGTGATCCATAGATTTCTTTCTTTCTTTTTTTTTGAAGAAAAGAGAGAGAGAGAGAGAACAAGCAGGAGGAGCAGCAGAGGGAGGAGGAGAAGCAGGGAGCCCAAAGTGGGGCTTGATCCCGAGACCCTGAGGTCATGACCTGAGCCCAAGGCAGACACTTAACTGACCTCTGGGAATACTGACTCCTGAAATTCTCCCTCTCAGAACCTAACTGCCATCCTGTGAAAGGCCCAACCCCATGAAGGGTCATGTGAGATGTTGTGGTCAAGCTCCAGTTTCCGGCAAGTGTCAACTGAGAGCCATGTGAGTGAGCCATTTGGATGTTTCAGCTCAAGAGAGCCACCCAACAACTGTGGCCCCAAGTGACATCCCAGAACCAGAACCGCCAGAGTGATCTCAATCAATACAGAGAACTGTGAGGAGTAATAATATGGCTGCTTTAAAGTATTACCTTTTGGCTGGTTTGTCACACACCAACAGATAATCGAAGCAATCATGTACATAAAGATGTATGTTAAGTTGTGTTAAAACTTAGGTTTACAGAGGGCATGGTAAAAAAATGAGTAAATTTGATCTATGTCAACAACTCTGTTTATAATCCAATGGTCTGGGCGCCTGGGTGGCTCAGTGGGTTAAGCCGCTGCCTTCGGCTCAGGTCATGATCTCGGGGTCCTGGGATCGAGTCCCGCATCGGGCTCTCTGCTTGGCAGGGAGCCTGCTTCCCTCTCTCTCTCTCTCTGCCTGCCTCTCCATCTACTTGTGATTTCTCTCTGTCAAATAAATAAATAAAATTATAATCCAATGGTCTCCTCAGAACTTCCTCAAGGGAATTTTAGCAACTCAGTAGCCTGCCTTCAGACCTGATCTCTTTTCTAAAACCAAGCTTTATATTCCACTGGGTCCTAGACAAAGAGTCTGTGAAAGACCTCTTAGTACCTCCAACTTAACACGTCAAAAGTTCTCCCTCTTCTCTAAAGTTGAAGCCTGCAGACAAAGCTTTTATTCAGAACTTTACCTTAGTTAAGATTGTTCACTTGTTTTATTTTAATAAGATGAGATGAGAGCAGAAGGATGTTAACAAATTTTAGATGGAACTTTGATGTTGATATGATATATTTTAAAAGAGATTAAAATAAAACAAAACAAAAGCAGACCACCTCAAGAGATAATCAACCTAGTTATCCTGAAAGAAAACTTCAGATTCAGTACATGGTACATTGAAATCTCTATGTGTTGAGCTTATTTTTGAGTTTGGTTTCTGAGTCTGTCATCTGAATTTTCTCAGAATGAATCGGTGGTATAAAATTGAGTTATTTTGTCTTTTTTAGGTTTTAGATTTTGCCTTGGATACCCAACTTGAGTTAAATGTCAGTACATGCTTTTGTGGATTGACAAGACACATTTTCTACTATAGTCCACTAAGAAAGAAAGTACACGTGGAATGAGACCTGTCTTCTGGGATGGTTTGAGGAAAAACTAGCCATCTGTATAATTTTGAGAAAGTGGCTAACACACTTTCCCCTCAATACCTAAATCAGGAAAAAAATAACTGTCTTCGCCCTGTTTATCTGGAAGAACTGTTCTTCAAAATCAAGTGATCTTACACGTATGTGAGTCTATTTAAGGAGTGAAAAGTTTTTTTTAAAAACTAAAATTCTTTCATTGTTAGTCATGATAATTCTGCTTCTAGTAATTGCATAATTTTTTTCTGTCATTTCCGGAAACTATTTTATTATACTTTTCTGAGTTCCAAAGTTGATCTTTTCTTCAGATTGTGGTAACTTTGCCTGCTTTGCTCGCAAAGGCCTCTGAAGTTAACTGATAATTAGTTGAAACATAAACCACGGTAGAAATATTGGGGAGAGAAGAGAAAAAAATTGTAGACAGAAAATGATAATTTCAAGCACTTAAACCTCTACCCAAACTTTCTTTCTTTTTATCTCATTTTAACCTATCCGGGACCTATACATTATAATCCTGAGATTTACTGACCACCAGGTCCTGTGTCCTCAGTTTCTCTGCACATCCAGCTTCGATACCATGACTTGACATTATAATCACACCTTCGCAAATATTACTACTCCCTTCCTCTTCTTACATATTATGTATTTCTCCTAGAATTTTATGTACACAGAATTACATAGTAAACACTGTTGTGCTTTGCTTAACTCTTAAACCCAATTTTTAAAATGATTTATTCCCTGTATGTACCTGTAGTTCAATCTTTAAATCCTGAATGGTATTAGTCGATACATCGCATTTTGTTTATTCTCCTATTGATGGACTTTTAGGTTATTTCCAACTGCTGCGGTCATGAATAAAGCCGCTATAAATTTCTTGTACAAATCTTTGTGTGAAGATGTGTTTTCATTTCTCTTAGGTAAATACCTAAAACTGGAATTGCTGGATATTGAGGTAGGTGTGTGTTTACCTTTATAAGAAACTGCCAAATAGTTTTCCAGAGTCATATCCCAGCATCAGTGAAATTGGTCATTGCTTTGTCATCCTCTCAACATTTTATATGCAAATTACTTAGTTTTTGCTTCATAACAAATGTCCCACATAACTTAGAACCGTTAAACAACACTGATTTGAGCCAGCTCATTGGAACTTGATGGCCTCCGATAGCCTCACTTGCGTATTTGATGGTTGCTTCACTGTCACCTGGGATAACAGGCATGACTTGCCCATGGGTGTTAGAAACTAGCCAGGACTCAGCCACATGGCAACAGGGTTACACAATCAGTAAGAGAAGATAAGCTCCGATACACTTTCATTTCCCAATCCTCTGCCTGGTTGATGTTTGCTAATATCCCAGTAGCCACAGAAAGTCATGAAATAAGGGTTTTGTTATAGGAATTAGATTTTATGCAAAGATGAAGTAAACGGAAGGATGCTGGAGGATAAGAAGGAGTTACTAACGAGACTGCCTACCGTACTGCTCCAGGTAGACCAGTTAGAGCTTGCAGGCAAATCTGAGAAACTCAGCATATCCAGCCACTGTAGAAGGATTAAGAAGAGGAAGTTCATGGTGAGATTTATGGGAAGTTGTTGCCTTTGTGTAGCTACCATCTTTGTAGGTCCACAGCCAAGCAACTCCCCCCCCCACCCCCTCCGCTGCAAGCATCTGATGGTTGACTGGGGCTGCTTTTGTTCTGCTTGGAAGGAGAGTTAAACAGCTTGGCAAAATGAGATCATACTGTGACCCGGGGACACATTTGTACCTGTTTGACACTAAATCTGACACTGATAGAGAGTAATGAGAATAATGGTCACTGCTTCCTTATAGGCTTTAAATAGTACACAAGTTCCTCTTTTGGCCAAATCTAAAAAAGAAAATGAAATTCTGGGAAATGTAGTCCTCAGTTTAACTAGGTTTGCATGGAATAATCCAGTGCATTTTTATTAGTCATATTTTTTAGATCTCAGCAGTACAGTAGGTCTGTATCTACTCCATTGCATTGAGGTTTGATTTTTAATTTTCTTAACAGTAACTATTTTGAACAGACATTTTAATGAAGTTCAGTTCATCAAACTTTTTATTATGGTTTTGTGTGTTCTAGGAAATTTTTGAATACCTTCCAAGTTTGCAAAGATACTCTCCAATATTTTTTAATGATTTAAATTATTTTTAATGATTTAAAATATTTTTAATAATTTATTTTTTAATGATTTTTAAATTTTTAATTCCAGTATAGTTAAAATAGTATGCTATACTACTTTTAGGTATACAATATAGTGATTCAACAATTCCATGCATTACTTAGTGCTCACCATGATCCTCCTCACCTATTTTTTCCAATTCCCCCCCCCATCTCTCCTCTGATAACCATCAGTTTGTTTTCTTTAGTTGAGTCTGATTTTTTGTTTGTTTGTCTCTTTCTTCTTTGTTAGTTTTCTTTTTTATTAAATTCCTCATAGGAGTGAAATCATATGGTATTTGTCTTTCTCTGACTGACTTATTCACTTAGCATCAGACCCTCTAGATCCATCGATGTTGTTGCATGCAAATGGCAAGTTTTCTCTACAATGAGATCCTCATGCTATCTTGAGTTAAATCTTATATATGGAGTGAGGTACTGTTCAAACTGCATTTTTTTTTCCCATGAAGACATCCAGTTCTTCTGGTACTACATGCTGAAAAACACATATAATCTTTTCCATATTAAATTTCACTGGTGTCTTTGTAACAATAAATTTATTACATTTCATTGTACAAGTCTCTATTTCAGGGCTTCCTATTTTAATTTATTATCTTTTCTTATTCCATATCAATAATTATCATGGATTTATGGTAATTCTTCAAATAATACAACTCTTTCAAATTTGTTCTAATTAAAAAATTATTCTAAGTCATTGATAGCTCTATATTAATATCAGTACAAAAAATAACTTGCATTTTTTTTTAAAGATTTTCTTTATTTATTTGTCAGAGAGAGAGAGAGAGAGTGAGCGAGCTCAGGCAGACAGAATGGCCTAGAGAGGGAGAAGCAGGCTCCCTTGCCGAGCAAGGAGCCTGATGTGGGACTCAATCCCAGGCCTCTGGGATCATGACCTGAGCCGAAGGTAGCTGCTTAACCGACTGAGCCACCCAGGCATCCCACCTGCATGAGTTTTGATTGGAAATGCATCAAATCTAGAGAATTTTGGAAAATTGACATTAATACATTTAAACCTTCTAATCTAGGAATATGATGTATTTCTCTACTTATTTAGGTCTTCTTTAATTTTAGCAATAAAATATTTGGGTAAAGCCTTGTATGGATCTTGTTAAATTTATTACTAAGTGATTTTTCGTGCTAGCATTATAAATGGTATTATTTTTAATCCTCTGTCACCACTTCAATCTATTGTTGATAGAACAGCCAATTATTTTTATTAAAATGGAAATTGAGGATTACTCCCCATTTCATAACCAACAAAGGCTTCTTATATGAAACATAATAAACACTAAAATTATTTTAAGAACCAGAAATCTCTACATCATCCTGCCTCAACACCTACCATTGTTTTCCATGTTCCCTCTCCAACAACTGCATTGACCCCCTTGCTCTTTCTCGAGATGCCTCTCTCCTCCAGAGAATTTTCATTGTTGTTCCTTTACCTGCAGTTGTCTACTCCAGATACATCCATGTCTTTCTCCTTCATGGTTTTCAGGTCTCTCCTTAGATGTCACCATATCACCTGACCCCTGATTACTGTATTTGAAATAAACCCGACTCACTCGTTCCGCACCCCCAAACCAATTTATCTGGGTGACTCACAGTTTCATTTGCCCATGCTGGGCACTCCAGCTTTTATGTCTGCTGCCCTGGCATCCCACTTAGTTTTCAAGTGTTTTTATTATAAAATGTGTCCCAATTTGGACATTAAATTACTTATCACTCTACCTTTATCATGATTCATTTTTCTTCATGGCCCTTTTCATTTGTGTGTCATATTATAGATTTGCAGGTTTGTTTTCCAGCTCCCCCAAAGAGACTAAAAATGTGATGAGCATTTTTATTGTTGAGTGTTTTACCTCAGCCCCTAGAGCATCACTGGCATCTCACACTCAGTAAATATTTGTTGTATTAATAAATAATTAGTAAGTATACAAGCTGAATGACTTTGCTTTTGAACTCCCCCCAACCCTTTCTGTAAAATAAAGTCCTACATGGAATGAGGTGATTAAGACCATTCTGGCTATACATGTCATGATTGCTTGTGAAACCTGATCCAAATTTCATTTAAGTCAACAGCTGCTTTGTGTAGAGGGAGAACAGGAGAGCAATGTTCTTCATAAGTTAGAATAGTCAGCTAAAGCAATAAAAGACATTGTTCTAAAGTGGAATTTTGTCTAAGTAGGATGGATTGATTTAAAAATAATAACCAGAATGACTTTACTTGCAGAAAGACTCAAGTGGAAAATCATATTAATCCTTTTCTGACCTAACTGAATTTTTCCATACATTGTTATAATGCTAAAACATATTTTACAGTATAGGTGACGTTATTTAGGGATTTCATTTTATGATTATGACCCCCAAGTTTCTATCTAGAGCCTACATCTGTCCCCTTAACTCCAGACTCATATTCAGCTTTCTGTGAATTCTTTGCTTATGCTTTAGTAGAAATCTAAAAATGAACTCGTTCAAACCCGAACTCCAAGTTTTCTCCCCCAACCTTCTGTTCCCACAATTTTTCTCTTCTCAGTGGACAGCTGCTTTTAGTTACTCAGGCCAAAATCCTTGCTGCCTGCCTTAATTTCCCTTCTATCTCATACACTATAGACCTTTTTGGTTATCCATTGAAATGTACCCAGAATCAGACCAGTCTCACTCTCCTACACTTCTTCCCTAATATGGACAATATTGTATCTCTCTGAATCCCAGCCATAGCATTTTAACTGGTTTTCCCCAGCTTTTTTGCCCCCCACCCCCGCTTCCATACTCACCATGCCTACTTTCAGCAAAGCATCCCAAAAGATCACTTTAAAACCTAAATTGCCAGAACATGTAACCTCTCTGTCCCAAATCCTCAAATTGTTTTCATGTGACTCACAATGACGGCCATGTTCCTGATAGGGGTCTATAGGATCTGCCATTCTAAGGTCTGATTTTTTCTTTTATAACAAAATATGATATATTATTTGTTTCAGAAGTACAGGTCTGTGATTCATCAGTCTTACACAATTCATAGCACTCACCATAGCACATACCTTCCCCAATGTCCATCACCCAGCCACCCCATCCCTCCTAGCCCCCTCCTCTCCAGCAACCCTCAGTTTGTTTCCTGAGATTAAGAGTCTCTTATGGTTTGTCTCCCTCTCTGGTTTCATCTTGTTTCATATTTCTAAAGTGTAAATTTGATGAAGTGTTTTTATTGTTGAAGTACGATCGCCATGAAACATTTTCTTAGTTTCAGTTGTGCAACTGAAACTGAAATTGCAATTGATTCAACAGTTCCCTATGTGACTCACTGAGCACCTCCATTGAGTGTGGTCACTGTCTGACTTCCATCTTTTACTACTTTTCTCCTTGTTCTGTTTGTTCTACTGATCGGTGGCAATAGAACACACTGCATACCCTCCTACCTCAAAAGATAACCCACTATTGACTTTCCTGGAATCAGCTTTCCCTAGGAGGAAGGAATGGTTCTATCTTTTACACACTTCAGGTCTCTCTCTTCAGAGTGGTCATTGCTGCACCCTTGATACGAAATAACAACTTCCTCCTCATTCCCACATTTCCTATTTTCTTTACCCTAATTCCTTTTCCTCCTTAGTAATTAGCCTCATCTGATGCACTGGAACAACATACAGTATTGTGTGTGTGTGTCATCTGTCGCTCTCTCCTAGAATGTAAGCTCAAGAGGTCTGGGGCATTGTCTGTTTTGTATCCTCCCTACAGCTCTCCATCCCTGGGAACTGGGACTGGAACATAGTAGATGTTCAATAAGTATTTGTGGAATGAGAGAATGAATGAATCTCTTTGCTTGACAAAGTTTTTCTTATCCAGTGCTCTTCTTTCTCTTCCAGTCTTCAGCTCCATTCAACGACAAAAAGAAAACACTCCTTGATAAAGCAAACTTATTTCAAATGCGTTCTCTTTAACGTGTATTTGTAGACCGTGTTTTTCAGAAACTTGTTTATGAGGCTGAAAATAGGCACAAATGCCAACAGGGTAAAATGCCAAGCACACCTGTAAGCAATACCCTCCAAAAGACCCATGCATATTTGGAGTCTCAAAGAGATGGCAAGGTTGGCTGTCAGTCCTCTTTCGTTCTCAGAGGAAACAGCTGGTAGAAGCAGAGTATTTTGATGCTTTCCCACTTTTCCCAGGGCCACCACTCACTTCTTGCTGTTTTAGTTCTGCCGACAACCCACAAACTATAGGTCCTTATGCTACCTTCCCATTGTTGAGCGTTCCCCACCTCGGACCCTCCCCACCAAAGTGTTCTCGCATCCTGGAAGTGCTGGCATCTAGGTTCAACCTGAAAATTTTCTAAGTGAGAAAACTGGGAACTCTGAGAGGGGAAATGACTTACCCAAAACCACTCAGAACTGGCCCTGGAGGTCAGGCCTCAGTCCTCTCTCCTGTCAGTCTTGACTGCATTGAGTTTCATCAGCCTGGTAGTCTCATTAAATAAATAGAAGAAATAACCTAAATTCCAACAATAAGACAATGGTTAAGTATACTCATATGATGGTTTACGACAGAGCTATGAAACATCATGATGTAGAAAATTCTTAAATAACAATGGTAAATGTAGGCAACATAGAGAACTGAAAAACCCAAGTAGTATAATCACCATTTCATGTTTATGATTTGTGTATATATGGGAAGGCTCTATACATCAAATCTGTGGTCATTTCTGGAAGATGAGATTGTGAGCTATATTTTCTTGTCTTTATATTTTATGATTCCAACGTTGTACTTTTATTTTTACCTTTATTTAAACACTTTATTTATTTAATTGACAGAGAGAGAGACAGCAAGAGTAGGAACACAAATAGGGGGAGTGGGAGAGGCAGGCTCCCCACAGAGCAGGGAACCTGACATAGGGCTCGATCCTGGGACCCCAGGACCATGACCCAAGCCAAAGGCAGATGCTTGACTGAGCCACCCAGGCATTCCCCAAATCAATACTTTTAGAATAAAAGGGTATTTTATCCTTGCACCACACTTCTGATTAGTTCAAAGGTGTGTATATTTATTTATTTAAATTAAAAAAAAAATTTTAATTTTTTATAAACATATATTTTTATCCCCAGGGGTACAGGTCTGTGAATCACCAGGTTTACACACTTCACAGCACTCACCAAAGCACATTCCCTCCCCAATGTCCATAACCCCACCCCCTTCTCCCAACCCCCCTCCCCCCAGCAACCCTCAGTTTGTTTTGTGAGATTAAGAGTCACTTATGGTTTGTCTCCCTCCCAATCCCATCTTGTTTCATTTACTCTTCTCCTACCCACTTAAGCCCCCATATTTTTAAACACTATGATATATTTATAAACATTAACTTTTCTTATATAAATAGCATTCATACAATACGCATGAGACATAAATGTGTGGAAAACTGAATGAGCTTCATGAATGTAAGGAATTACTTGGGGGGTGGGGTGTGCCTGCGGGGCTCAGTTTGTTAAGCGTCTGCCTTCAGCTGAGGTCATGATCCCAAGGTCCTAGGATTGAGCCACGTGGGCTCCCTGCTTGGCGGGGAGCCTGCTTCTCCCTCTCTCTCTCTGCCTGCCTCTTTGCCTACTTGTGCTCTCTCTACCTCTGTCAGATAAATAAATAAAATCTTAAAAAAAGGAAAAAAGAATTACTAGAGGGGTGCCTGCATGGCCCATTCAGGTTAGCATCCGGTTCTTGATTTTGGCTCAGGTCATGATCTCAGGGCCCTGGGAAGGAGCCCCACATTGGGCTCTACACTCAGCTGGGAAGTCGGCTTGAGGATTCTCTCTCTCCCTCTCATTCTGCCTTTCCCCCAGCTTGTGCTCTCTCTCCTCTCTCTTTCTCTCTCAAATAAAAAACAAATCTTTAAAAAATTACTAAAATTAAATTGAAAGAGAGAAGGACTTTTAACTCTCTTCCTCAGGTATATAATGTGGAGGTTTTTTATGCAAATACATTATTATAATCAGGAAGCCTTGCTTTTTCCCTTGAAACTCTCATATTCTAAAATTATACTTCAATCTAATTTATTTTTTACCCTCCCCTAAATTTTTGAAGTTGTTTAAAGTTCTCATAGGTCACCCTAACACAAAATTCTGTCAGTCCCTTCTTTGCAATTGTAGTTTTGGGCACTACTTTAGAACTGCACAGAGATAAATAATAGTGCTTCATAGGAAAATGGCGATGCTAAACTTTGTTTTGTTGTTTCTAACATATGAATCTCAATCAATCATCCCAATAATCTATTTATAACCTTTGGTGGGGGCGGGAGGACAAATACAATGAGGTTCAAAGAGTCTAAATAGCACGCTTTCTAGTATGTGATGGAGTTTGGTTGAAGATCAGCTCTACCCACTAATAAACTCACGCTCTGCTGTCTGTCCACAGTCCTTTAACTTAACTTGGTGGCCTTTCTCTGCACAAGTGTCCTTTCATCACGTTGTTCGCTCTTCCCAGGCTCTCAAAGCGGCACCTCTCACCATCCACAACTTAGGGCTGCGGCAAGTTGCCCAGGGCTGCTCCATGACCCAGATCTGAATTGTCACTCTCACTGTCACCATTTATCTCTTCTGTGCCTATGCCCATGTGTCAGCGACTTTCCCTAGATGCTTGTCACTGGTCACCCGTCCTGAGGACACCCCCTTGGATAGCTGTACTTGAGGCTTCCTTTGTGTCTGACTCATTCTTTCCCATTGAACTCATTGCATCATTTTGTAAGTATTTGTTCTGGTTTCTGTTTTTTCCATAAGATCAATTCCTTCAGGAACAGAAACCAAATCTTATTGATCTACTTAGAAATTCCCAAGGCATAAAGTTAAATCTCCAAGGAAACTAAACTTCCAGATAAACACAAGTTAAAGTTACAAAAGAAACAAATATTATAGTATATGCTGCCAGCATCTACATGGTAAAATTCACAATGTCTTGTAACTAATAAAAAATGTAGCAAATAAAGGAGAATATAGCCCATTAAAAGGGGAAAAATTAAATTAACTGAAATTGACCTAAAAGTGTCATAGGTGACAATTTAATAGATGGATATATTAAAATATTTATATTATACTATATTTCATATTGTAAAATGGTAACAGCCTTCCAGTTTTTCAGTTCTTCCAATAACTATTTACTGAACCTCTCATCAGCCTGAGAAATACCTGTTGATGCATTTTCTTCCACAAACTCGCTATTCTAGTTTACCACAGCTGCGGTCAAACTTATGTCGTGCTGTTGATGTTCCATCTGTCACCTGGGATGGGTTCTTCCTTACCAGCTGATCAGATCCCAGTTTCCAAATTAAAATCTTCCCTTTAACTGTGTTTCTAATCAATCCGATCATGATTTCATTTTTCTAGGTATAGATGTTTTCATTTTTATTGGGTTTTGGGTTTATTGAGTTCCTAGAATTTATGGACTTGACAAAATTTGGAAAATTTTCAATCATTATTTTTCCATTTGAGGTTTCTGTATTTCTTTACCCACCTGCCTACCCTCCCTGCCCATTCAGGGACTTTAACTGCACATGTATTAGTCTCTTTGAGGTTGTTTCATAGCTCCCTATGCTTTTCTCCTCCTCTTCCTCCTCCTCCTCTTCCTCCTCCTCTTCCTCCTTCTTCTTGTCTTTTTCCTCTGTGTTTCATTTTGGATTGGTTGTATTGCTGTGTCTTCAAATTCACTAATTCACAATTCAGTAATTCACTGTTCTGCAGTGTCTAATTTGCCCTCAACCCCATCCCATATACAGTTTTCCAACATGAACATTGTATTTGCAGTTTTAGATGCTATTCAGCTGAACTTCACATATTCAATTTTCCTGCTAACTTCTTGAACACAGTTAAAATAACTATTTTAATATCCTGCTTAATTCCATCATCATTCTCATTCCTTTTCAATTGGTTAGTCTTTTCCTCCTTTTAGTAGGAATATTTTCATGCTTCTTTTCAAGCCTGGTAATCTTTATTGGGTACCAGTAATTTTGAATTCTACCTGTTGGGTGTTGGCTATTTTACTACTACCTCTGAACATTCTTAAGATCTGTTCAGGGAATCTGTTAACTTACATGGAAACAGTGTGATCATTTCAGGTTCTGCTTCTAAGGTTTGTTAGATGCGACAATGAAGTATCAGTACAGAGTGAAATTTTCATCCCTACTGAGGCAAAATGCCAAGGCCCATTTCCTGTGAATTATGAGGTGTCTCCCGTCATGCTGGTGGGAATAGGCCCTATGTGAACTCAAAGAAGGTTGCTCCTTGTAATCGTCTCCTATGGTTTTACTGTGGCCTCAGGACATTTTTTCACGTGCTTGTGCAGACTGGCACTCAGACAGACACTGAGGGCCTGCCCTCAAGTTTCTCCTCTCTGTATAGCTCACTCCTCCACATACTCTGAGTTGGAAACTTTAGCCACAAAGCTTCCCTGGATTCAAGCTCTGTCTCCCCAAATCAGGGGCACCATCAGCCTCTGCCAGTGTTCTCGCCCTATGTCAGAGCCTCACAGTAAGCTAGGACCATTATAAAGCCTGTCTTTTGTTTCTACCTCTTGGGGGAACATTGCCTTTCATTGCCAATGTCCTCATCTATTTCATTCGGTGTGTTAGTTATTTTGCACGAGAAGGTAAATGCAGTTCCTGTTACTGCCTTTTGTTTGGGAGCAGAAACTTTTCCAACTCTCCTTTGAGAGTCCGCTTCCTAGAATCAAGCCTGAGATCAACAGCGCTGCGTCAGTTTTCAGGAAATGAACTCCAGCACTCAGAGAGTTGAATGGTTGATGTTTACTAGTGAGTGTTTTGGGTAACATCTCTAAATGGAAGGCAAGCAGGATGAGACAGAGGATAGAGTGCAGTGTCCTTGTGACCAAAGTCTCCACCAGTAGCAAGGGAGCTCTGGAAAGAGAAGAAACTTTCAGGATTGTGGAGGTTTTATCCCCTCCCTTTATGCACTAATGAGATGCAGGCAGCTGTCCAGGAGCTGAGTGACATAACCGCCTCTCATAGGAGAGGTGACTGCATCATTGTTCAACTTTAGGTTCCTATGCAACCCCATGAAGTGTTTTATTACTCCCTGGAAAACTATTGCTTCAGATTTAAACAACTAATTCAAATGGAAATTATTTTTCGGCCACTATCATGAAAATATCTTAATTCCTTAGTCTCCCATTTTTGTTAAGAATCCCCACTCTCAAAGATAATTAAAACTGTAAGTTAATATCTACCCAGACTAATGAGACTATCTTGAGCAGGGACATTTGGCTTCATATTTGCAAGGTTCAAATCCTTTATAACTAGTGGGGTCCGGAGAGGCAGAACATCTGGGGACAAGACTGAATCTAAGTTGCAATTTTTAATATTTTCCATGACCTGGAGTAACCATTCCTCTATACTCCCTCTGAATGGGGCATGCATGGTAGCAGAGGGCTGACGAGCAACCACAAGTATAAAGTTTTAGTTTCACAAGATGAATAAATTCTAGGGATCTGTTGTACAGCATTGTGTCTACAATGAACAACACCGTATTGTACATTCAGAAATATGTTAATATCATCTATTAAGTGCTGTTACCACAGTAAAGAAATACAATACGTTACAACACAACATGACGTAATAGTGTGCACTCCAAAACCAGACTGCTCACATTTACACTGTGCCTCTACTCCCTCTGTGCTTTGGACTTTGGCCAAAAGCTCACTTTTCTTCTCTATAAAATGGGCTGATTGTATACCTCATAGGGCTGCGATACTGAGTTCAAGGCAGATTAATGGGATTGTAAAGAGCATTGGTCAGCGCTAGACCGCGTGGTGAGAATCCTGCCCGACACTTACTAATTTAACTTAACCTTTCTGCCTGTTTCCTTGTTTACACAAAAAAGGGATTGTAATATTAACAAATTCCTAGGTTGTTTCTATGAATTATGTGAGTTAATGCAGGAAAAGAGCTTTGTAGAGAGCCAAGCAGACAGCGAATTCTCAGTAGGTGTGAGCTCGGATGATGAGATGTTGAGGGAGTTTGCAACTTTGAACCGAATTTGATGAGAACTCAAACAGATCCTGCTCTCGTGCCCTTGGAGGCTAGCACGTGAGAAGGGCCAGGGCATAAGGGCATAAGAAAGCAGAATATTGTAAGAATTTTAGGATGCAAAAAGCTCTGTGGCAAATAAAGGAAAATGAAGTCAACCGTACAGAGGAATGGCACTCTAAGGACAAAATTTGAAAGGTCAAGTCACCAGAACCAGAAGCAGAACGTGTAGAATTTACACCTTCTCATCTGATTGCTTAAATTCTAGGGGACTTACACCTGACCTGACTGCAAAGACAGGTTGAAAAGCACCATGGATGTTAACTATTTCTGGCCACGGGACCGAGTGTCTCAAGGCACCCAGAACTAAGGCTTAAGAAACAGGAATGCTGCCCCTCTCTTTGCCAGACCCTGCCTAGTTCCAGTCATCTGGAGCTCCCAATGGTGGGTGGAGAAGTGATTACCAAAGTTCACTTCCCCATTTCAGCAGATCCCCAACTAGTCCAAAGAGAAAGCGCTGCCTGTTCTGTTTCTGCAGGCATGGGGAAGTGAGTGTTTCTAACGACTTCCCTGTGGAGCCTGGGAGTGTTCCTGTTGCCTGAAGTCAAAAAACTCTTCCTCAAAAAGTAAGTACAGATCGGAGAGAAACTGCACTGTGGGTAGTAAGCTCTAAGCACAGGTAAGCCCTGTTTCTCAGCCTTTGAAAGTTATTCAACAGCCAGAGAACTTAGAAATCCTGGCTGGAGCTGAGTTGCAGGGCAATCGTCTGGATTTGTGACTCTGAAAGATTGCAACAAGGTTGGTTAGCCTGGGATATTGCCCAGAGCAAAGGCTATGGAGTTTGGCTCAGCCTGCTCTGCCCACTTCCCCATGTACCCGCAAACCTCTTAACCTCTCTGCACTATAGCTTCTTTACTTGTGAAATATGATATTAGCTATCATTATTTGAGTGTTTATGATGTCCCCAAACACAACATTTGAGCTAAGTATTATCTTTCCCTTTTCACAAAGAGAATGGAATCCAGAGGGTATGAATATCTTACCCAAGGTAACTCAGCTAATAAGAGTCAGCATTAAAATTCATGTTTTCCCTCTAAAGCCTATGCGTGCCCTAAGGAGCTAGCACCCCTCCCTAAGTCAGGCATGTAGAAGGAATGCAATAAATCACAATTATTACTGGTATTTCAAAACGGCATCCATGATTACCATCTGTACAGAACACAAATGTTTTTCTTAAAAGATAAATGTAGGGCCAATTGTCTTTTTTTTGCACTGACACATATGAATACCATTTTATGGCTTATAGGGGAGCATGTTTGCCGCTTAGAATAATGGCCTGACCAGTGTTAAGTTTCAGAAAGAAGAGAAATTCTGTTTATGGGTGCTGCATATATAGCATAATAAAGGAGGAAGAACATTGGACTAAGAATCAATTAAGGACTTTATATTTTCAAAAAAATTTTTTTTATTATCTCTTTTCATTCTTATGTCATTCTTAAGTCTTATATCCCTTATTTTTGTCCTAATTTAATAGAAGAGAAAGCAGTTTCTGAGTGGGAGTACTGATATATTTGGCTTAGACCAGTGTTCCTCCCTTTTAGTGCCTCTAATCCGGACTATACCAGTAGCTGTGAAACTTTCGGCAAGACACTTTCCTTGGTCTGGAGGTTCTCATCTATAACATATGGGTGGGCCGAGGAGGATTTGATTTCTAAAACTTTTCTTTTCTAAGGTTCTTTAACAATGAGTTCAGGGATGACCTTGGCTCAAGGTGAAACTCACCTGTTTGTGGGTTGGTTGCTTAAAATTGTGCTGTTTATACTCAATAGTCTTTGTATTTGCTTCTGGGTATGCATTTGATTACTTTGATAAGAGCTGGTATTCAACAATATTTTCTCAAAGTTTGGTCCTGTATTTTCATTCAGGAGTTCTCTGGAAATTTCAATCCTGGGATAAATGAGGTGGAGCCCTCAAGATGCCTTTTTTTTTTTTTGTCTTCACATATATAGGAGATGTTTGTAGGGTACTTCTTCAGTCACAACATTAACACTACAGACTCTGAAGTTATTTATCTTGCATATAGAAATACAATGATGTTGCTGTTCAATTGATTGTCATTTGTGTAACGCCCCAAAACAATAAGATTGGGACAGTGTCAGGCAAAGGCTATGCTGAGTGCAGAGGGCTGGGCATTCATTTGTCAAAAGAGCTGAAAGATTTGCTTTATAGGAGGCTGGTTTTCCCCTGTGGAATTGGGCCTCTGAGCAATGCTCAGTCCCAAGATTATTTGAAGGGGATTATTTAAAGATAGTTAATTATTTCTAGGCTCATGGGAGCCGCCAAGGAACTTCATAGGGGTTCTAAACCTCAGGCCTGTGCATGGCCAGACTTCACTATAGTGAGGTTGTTTTTGGCCCACACAATATTTTGCTTTGTTATAAGTTTTAAAGCATTTCCAGTCTAAACATGGCTGGATTTCATTCATTCATGGCATCTGCCCGCTCCTTGAAGCAGGGGCCCCCTATTTGCCGTGCGTTTCGTGTGCCAAGCATTTTACATACTTTTTTTTTTTTCAAGAGAAAATCGTGAGTTAGATATTAGCATCTCCTGTTTACAAACGAGTAAATGAGGCTCAAAAGAAAAACTTGCCAAAGGCAACCAGTAAATACCACTATGGACCGGCAGAGCATTAGGTTTGAGCCTTAATGGGTCTTGGTTTGCTTGGATCTGTTTCTTCTCCTCCAGTGCCTTCCCAAGTATATCAGTGTATCAATATATATGATACACATATATGAGTGTATCAAGGGCCACTTGACTCTATGACTAGGATTTATTCTTCAATATGAAAAACGGAGACACTGGGCTTTTCCATCACAGACTTCATTCATTATTAGCTAAACTTGGGCAACTAAGGGTGTCACGATCTCGTCTTCCCTTCAGGGACCCCCCTGCACCCACCCTATTCTCCTGGACAGCCCTTTTCAAGCCATTAGCAATTCGGAGCGTCCATAATGTGCCTTAGTTGCAAATGAAAGAGCTTGCTGAGCGGAGACAAGACCAGAGGAGAGGCGACATCGCATAAGAAACCGTCTTCAAATAATTGAAAATCCAAAAGAGAAGAGTATGTCCATGGTTCCAAAGAGCAAAGCCCAGTAGAGCGGACCTGATAGAGCTGCGGTTTATGAGAGCTGCCCATCACCCCTAACGTCAAATCCATGCCAAGGCCCCCCGGATTCCTCCCCAGTCACCCCACCCCTAGGCCACCTGGAGGTGGAGACCTGAGCTCGCCGCGGAGCGTCCCCGGTCCCCGCCCCCAGCGCCGCCGCACAGGAGCCGAGGGGGACCCGCCCTTCTGCTGCGGCCGCGAAGCCGCCGTCTCCTTGGCAACCGCAGACGCGGAGCGGCCCGGGTGCCACTCCTCGCTCAGAGCTCGGTCGCCACTTGGTTCCCGGGTCCGAGTCTGCCTCTACCATGGCCTCCAAACAAACCAAAAAGAAAGAGGTGCATCGTATCAACTCGGCGCACGGATCGGATAAATCTAAAGAGTAAGGGACCTCTGTCTGCCCGTCCCAACCTGGCCTAGCCTGGTCCTGGGGCTGCTCTCGGGCAGCACGTTCTGCCAGGGCGGGAGTGGGGCCGGCCTACTCGCAGCTCCTCTGTCTTCTCTGGGAGATTCATGCTCCCATTCCTTCCTCATGCCTACCTCCACCCTCCCCCTTCCCAGAGCGCCTGGTTTCTCTGCCTCAGGTGCCCAGTGGCACTGTTGGATTCCCGCGGTGAACCTCCCACTCTTCCCGCCCCTCCCCTCCTTCATAGCCCACCCAGGTACATCCTGGGGCGCAGCTGCCTGAGGAAAGAGGCGTAACTCAAAGGATGTCCCGTTAGGGTCACATCTTCCTGGCCCCAATAATGACAGACACACACACACACAGAGACAGAGAGATTTGAACTCAGTGCTTAATGGAGATTCCCTGGCTTCTATGGGCCCCATCCAACAACTAAAGAACTTGTATCAGATGACATCAGAAGTAAAATGGTTTTAAAACGTTAAACCTAGGGACGCTGGGAGGCTCAGTTGGGTCTGGGTTGGGTCTCTGCCTTTGGCTCAGGTTATGATTTCCGTGCTAGGATCAGCCCCCTGTCAGGGTCTCTGCTCAGAGGGGAGCCTGCTTCCCCGTCTCGCTGCCTGCCTCTCTACCTACTTGTGATCTCTCTGTCAAATAAATAAACAAAATCTTTTTTTTTTTTAAGTTAAAACTATATAAATATATGGTTCATGTTACTAATGTAACTCCTTTCCTACACACATCCTGATTCCTGATTCTCTAGTTCCCAGTTCTGTTTTCCCTCCTAAGCAGGCTTCCAGCTATCTGGCAGATAATCCATTCATTTTATCAACTTAAATTTTAGATACTATATTACATATATAGGTGATTTTAACAAGATCTTATAAATCAGGTCATTTTAACATTTACCAAGGATTTTCATTCCTCTAGGTCCAAGTCTTACAAGGCCCTGTAGGATCAGACCCCTATTACTTTTCTAACTTTATCACTCCTTTGTTTACATACTAGTCTCCTCTCCACTCCCTGGAACACCTGTGTTGTTCCTACCTCAGGATCTTTGCACTTGCTATTTCTACTGTGGAAAAACTCTTCTCCCCAGATTTTTATGTGGTCTTCTCCCTCACCACCTTTAGGTATGTACTTAAATGTCCTTTTCTTGTGTCAGCTTCTTGGGCCAACTGGTTTAAAATCATAGCCTCCATTTTCTTGCCCTCCCTATTTTGCTGCTTTATCTTTCTTGAAATTTTTATTCATTTAACATACCTATATATTTTGCTTTTTAAAAATTATGTTTATTTATGTATCTTCCTCATAGAATGTAAGTTCCACAAGGGCAGAGCTTCTTTTTTTTTTAATTTTATATACTATTGACTCCTTAGTATTTCAAGTGATTCTTGCCTTGTACATAGCAGACACTCAAAAATGCTTATTTAATGAGTGAATGACTAATTGAATAAGAGATTATAAAAGGGTTGCAATGGAATTTTTGAATATTTAAAAAAAAACCCTTAGTCAATGATGGTTATAATTAATGAACTTTGACGGCTGACAACTCTCAAGGAGTTTTGGGGAGAATCTTTGACTTTAAAGAGTTTATGTCCTGAAAGAGATGAGATTGTTAACTCTCATGGGGGAGGGGAGGAAACTGACCAAACCAGATACCATAAATCATAGCACATGGCCTGGGCTGGTGATGGTTGTCACATGAGAGAGACAAGGTGCTTGCTGGTAAGATTCTAACTTTCCTTGCAAGCAGTTCCCATTTCTTTTTGAGATGATAATGTTATTTCTAACATGTTTATTTCTTCCAGAAAATATTCGAGTTGAATTGCATCAATAAAACTGTATATGTCAATGTATGAAGATACAAGCGTAAAGGCCAATAGTTACACAAAAGCTAGGCATTGCTAGAAACTATTGAGCATTAAACATCAAATCATTAGATTTTGCTGTACATAATATAATAAAATGTGAAGTTTATTATAAATCAAGTCTCCCTTTAAAATTTTTCTGGAAATTCAAGCATAGATATCAGGCTAAGTCATCAACAAAAGATAAGTTGTCACCCTGCCTGGGACCTAGGGAACAAAGTCTATCAAGGCTTCAGTGTAATTGTCATTTGAAATAGTCTGGGGATATTTACAGTAAGCTTCCCTACATCATTTTACTGTACCTTATGGTTACACATCCAATAAATGCAACCAACTCTAACATGGTCCTAGACATGGGAAGGAGAGGAAGGGTCTTCAGAGCTTTGAAAATAGCAATCTCTAGAATACCTCTTTTATTCCCTCAAATTATTTGTCCTAATGGGGACAAATACCATGTTTGGCTCTCACCTAGCATGGTGGCTAATAGTGACCATTTCCACTTGTTGATTGAATGAGCTCATAGTTTAGTGACCCAGCTTGGTTTCCATTCCTTCTGAATTAGATTAAAGCCTGGTTCTCCTTCTCTTTTAATCTGTTTTGCTGAGATGACAAAGTACAAAAACTGAGAACTTAAAACTGAGAAAGCAGGGTCATCTATGTCCAGCTCTGACCAAATTCACATGTCAGTATGACTTTGAATCACCAAGCAATGTTATGCGAGGGAACTGTGTTGTCAGTCCTCACATTAGACTCACTTACTATCATTTGGTCTATTTCCTGACTCAGGAAGGATGGAATTTCTGTTATAAGGTTCATTCTGGCACAAATTTTCTGTGACATTGGATATGTCATTTTTCTATTCTGACATTCAGTGTTTTTCTTCTTTAAATGAAGAACCACCTAATTAAAATCGCCCCAGATCCAACATATGTCCTCCCTTTTCTGCTGTATTTTCCCTTTCAGCTCTAAACTTCCATGACTTAATCAGATAAAACAAACAAACAAACAAACAAACAAACAAAAAACAAAAAATCTACTGTGTCCACAATGGGTGAGAGAATTTTGTTACAGTTAAGTATTTAACACTTTGATTTAATTCATTTTTCTAGTAGAAGTTATCTTTTAAAAATTCTTTGTTCAGGAGCAGTAACTGTCATAACAACTGTCACAAATTATAACTTTCAGTATCAAATATCTAATGATAATTAAAAATTATAAACCAGTCTAACTTAATCAATTTGAAAACTGATAGACATGCCAAATACACCTTCATTCGGTAGATGCTATTAGAAGGGTTTGTAGTGACACTTTAAGTCAAAACTTTGATTTTCTTGGAAGTACTGAATATAAGCCTTTGTGTTACCATGGCTAACTTAAAAGAAAGAAAAGAAAGTGTGCCTTTTAAATATTAGCAGTTATTAGAAGTGTTGAAGCTTTTGTTTGTAAACACCAAACTCTTTGGAACTGTAATGGGCATTTGAGGTGGAGACAGATTTGGTGTTTATACTAAACAAAGTTTTGTTTCACTTCCAATAGCACCTTCAAACCAAGCTCAAATAAATAGATAATCTGTTAAACTAGCAAGGATTATGCAACCTTCCAGATTCTTAATGATGATGAAATATCATTAACCCTCTTTCCAAAACAGAATGAAATTTCATAATGCTCAGTAATCTATCCTTACTGATTGAAAAGCACATCTAAATATTTTGTAGGCTTTTCAAAAAAGAACAACGTATCAGTCCATATGAAAATTTGAAAACAGGACTAATTGTGATCAATGTTATAAAAGCAACACAAAATAGAAGAATAATTATCTTACTGAGGATTAAATTAAGTGGGTTCTTGGTCATCAGAGGTTCAAGAGGGAGAGCAGATTAAATGAAAACATGCCATAGTGGTTGGTAGGTAATATGTTCCTCCACCTTCAGGGATCAGGAAAGAAATTCCCCATGAGAGAGTGGGAAGGTGCCTATGGCACCATGTCCAGTCCTCATAGCTCCACAGAGGAAGGCAAAGGTAAGAGAGCCAGTGGAGGACAAAACAACCCAGGGCTCACAATGAGTTTTGTGATTTTCCCAGATGACCTCTACTGACCCCAACAACTAAGGTCAATTAACAAATTTAAAAAGTTACTTCCTGTGACCGAAGCTTCCTTAGAGCAAAGCTTTTTCTTTGTGTCAATTACTCAAGCATTCAGTGAGTACTTCTCATGCCCAACTCACTTGTAGGTCTGAGAGGACAAGGAATTGTGAAACATGGTACCTTTTCTCTGGGGATATGTGATCTAGGAAGAAAAAATATCCCCTAAGATTCACACCGAAGTAACTAGGAGGTATACGGTGATTCCACATTGGTCAGGGGTACTTGCTGGAAATAATGCAAGAGGCCATATGTTTGTATGGAATTAGATGAGAGACATCATGAGAGTCCTACAATGAGGCCTCTATAGGGAAGAGGAGAGGAAGATCACGTCCAAACAGAGGTGGTCTGTCCTCACTCCTCTACTAGCCAATCCCCAATTCAGAAGGCACCAGTTAGCAAGATGGTCAGTGCAGGCTATGGGCCTGTGAATGGCACAGAAAGCCAACCAGATGGCTGGCGTAGAGTGTCTGTGTCTGAATGGACTGGCCCCTAAAGCATCTAAAATGAATATGCAGCAGAATGAGAGGGACGGATTCAGGGATTTAAACTTAATTAAGGGATTTGAAGTATAAGGGAAAAACACGGATGTTTTTCTATATTAAAATAGTGATTTATGAGGAATAATTCGACACTTGTCTGCATAGACTATATGTTGGATTAAGAATCATAATAGCAAGAAATGAGTGGTGGGCTGAGATAATGGGGAATGCCTGATTTGGAGAGCTCTCCATGGCAATGAGGGACATTATGAAAGGGGAACTCTCGAGGATAGTGGGGGACATTTTAAAAAAATTAGTTTCAGAGGTAGAATTTAGTGATTTATCAGTTGCATCTAACACTCAGTGCTCATTACATCACATGCCCTCCTTAGTACCCATCACCCAGTAATCCCTTTCACCCACCCGCCCTCCGACCAGCAACTAGTGAGGGATATTTTTATTTATTTATTTTTTATTTTTAAAGACTTTTAAAAAAAATTATTTGCAAGAGAGAGAGAGAAAGAGAGCATGAGCAGGGGGGAAAGGCAGAGGGAGATGCAGATTCCTGGCCAAGGAGGGAGTTCATATGGCGCTCCATCCCAGGATCCTGAGATCATGATCTGAGCCCAAAGCAGACACGTAACTGACCAAGGCACCCAGGTGTCCCAGTGAGCGATATTTTTCAAGGGGAACTGTCAATGGTAATGAAAGACATTTATAAAGATGGGTGCAGAGCTGATCTGTAAGATAATTTTGTTGTCGAAGTCTACAAAAGCCAAATTTTTGATCTTCAGTTGCGGTGGTAATACTTGTTGTGATGTCCAGGAAATGATGCCACCCTGTCTGAAAGAGAAAAGTGGAAATAAAGTTCAGTGGCAAATTTCTGAAGGCCTTGCCTGGTTTATTTGGCTTATCTGCATTCTCTCAGGGCCTGGTATAGTATGTGTTTAACAAATGTGTCTAATTTAATTGAGTTGAACTGGAACCCTGGTGGGGTTGCTTGGCCATAAAACCCCTCTGGGTCAGAACCAGAATGAGACTGCAAGAGTAAGGAAGACGGCCTGTTGGACATACCCCAGAACGCAGGGTAACTCTTGGCACACACTAGGGCATTACGTAAATATCTGTTGCTTATCTTTAAATATAAAATCTCAGCCCCAAAATTCTGCTTAATGAGGAAAGAAGTACCACATTTGTCTTGGGGAATGCCATTTGTTCTCTTTTTAAAATAAACCTAATCTGGGATGCTTGGGTGGCTCAGTTGGTTAAGCTCGGGTCATGATCCCAGGGTCCTGGGGTCGAGTCCTGCATGGGGCTCCTTGCTCAGCAGGGAGCCCGCTTCTCTGGCTGCCTCTCTGCCTGCTTGTGTGTACTCTCTCTCTCCGGCAAATAAATAAAATCTCAAAAAAAAAAACCTAATCTGTACATTTTAAAAAATTTATTAAGATTTTTTTGTGGTTTAAGAATCATTGCTGGCAGTGAAATCTATTTTTTTTTTTTTTTTTTAGCATCACCCAATTTTTAATTTGTTTAGTTTTGGAGAAGAAATGGTTCCCTCTAAAGTTGATTTGGTAACATTATTAGAGAAGTAGATGCTACCTTAAAAAGATGTAAGTTTATAAACTCATGAATTTGTATTTCATTGTTCCCTAAAAACATAATCAGATGTGTACGTTGAAACTAGTAGCATTGTTGCTAATGCCTCTAGATGTGCAAGCTAATGTTGCCTTTATCAAAGGTGACTATTTTAAAATATTTTCATTGACTTTAATATTTCTTTGACATTTCTAGGTCACAGGTTATTTAATTCAAGGGATTAAATAATCTATAAACTGATTATACTACTTGGTGTGAGATGAAATGGCTAAAAAGTATATTTAAGACAGATTAAAAATAAATCTTTGATATGAGCTATATAATTTGATATGTTTTGTGTAATGTGAAAAATTGAATAGAAATATTACTATCGGGGCACCTGGGTGGCTCAGTGGGTTAAAGCCTCTGCCTTCGGCTCAGGTCATGATCTCCGGGTCCTGGGATCGAGCCCCACATCGGACTTTCTGATTGGCGGGGAGCCTGCTTCCTCCTCTCTCTCTCTGCCTGCCTCTCTGCCTACTTGTGATCTTTGTCAAATAAATAAATAAAATCTTAAAAAAAAAAAAAAGAAATATTACTACCACTTTTACTCTCAACAATGAAGATGCACATATATTATCATAAGAAGTATAGGTTCGGGCTAACTAATTCTAAATTCTGGGGCTACACCTCTGCTAATTTGTAGGGCTGAATTCACATATGTGACCTGTTTAAAGCGAACATTTACTTCTATTTTGTATGGGTTTTTTGCTTGTCTGTTTTTTGTTTTTGCTGGTGTCAAAACAAATGCTGTGGTCTAAATACTTTATATTTATTTTTTTTGCCATAGGATGAATATCAGAATTACATATATTACTCCAGTTGTAGTTCTTAAAAAAACAAAAATCACTGTGCCCTTTCTACCCTCGAGGTTAGTTATAAATTAGTGTGAAAGTCTCCAGCTTGTAAAACCTCATAGATCCAGAGGCAAAAGGAGAGGAAGCAGGAAGAATGAGCTGTTTTGCTTGCTTTGGTCCCAGGTATGAGCCAGAAACACAGTGAGAGTTTAAGCAGGTAAGGTCAAGGTCAAAGGTGAAGGCTGTACTGCACACACTGCCAACAAGGCCCTTTCTACATACTATTATAATGAATGAATTAGCCCCATGTTTGCTACACCTTGGGTCAAAGTCTAGGAGAAATTAAGGACTGGTTTGCACCACCAACAAAGAATGAGGTCATGAGGAAACTAGCTGGAGTTAGAGTAAAAGAAAAACACCATGTGCTCTTTATAAATATCAGCTTTGCTGGTGGAAGGTGTCAGATCCTGGGAAGCGGGAGAAGCATAAGGTCCTCGTGTACTTTGACTCGGGACTGGAAAAGCAGATGCAGCTGCCTCTTCTTCAGCTCTCATTACTCCTCCTGTCTTTCCAGAGGGTTTAGCTGCCTCCCAGGGGAGCATGGGTCACTCCAGCTGAATCTCACCTCTCTTGCCCTTTCCCTGAGGTCTCTCTTCTCTCGGGCCTGCCCCTGCCTTGCTTGCTTGCTTCTGCCCCCCTGCATGAAGTCATTCTGCAGTGGTCTCACTCACCTGTCCTCTCACCGATTTGTCTCCTTTTTGATCATCTAAAACAGTCATTCCTGATTAAAGTGGACTAAATTAGCATCTGTGGTCCTTTTCATGTAATTGAGCTCAGGTTCAAGTGGACAAATCCACTCGGAGGTGGTCTATTGCTCCAGGTTAAATATGTCGAAAATGGAGTTCCTATTTTTTCTCTCCAATGTACGTATTTCCCGTGTGGTTCATTTTGAAGAATCTTATTACCATCCGCGCTGACCCTCTCGGACTCCAAAGTTCAGTCATGGTTGACTTTCCCCTGCCCAGCATCTGGTTCGTCCCTTTGTTCTTTTGATTTTACGTTCAAATTTCTTCTCTAGCCTGGCTCAACCTTCCTTTTCTTCCCTGTCATTTTCTAGTTTGGGTCTTTTGATAACTCCAGGTGGAACCGTTGAGAAAGCATTCCAACTTGTTGTTTTCTTCAGTCTAGTCCCAATCTTCTTTCTATGCCGTACTGTTGGTCACCTTCTCAACACACTATTCCACTAGCAGGATGTTCCTGCTTTACAAAAGAAAGACGGAAGGGAGGAAGGAAAAGAAGGAGGAAGAAGGCCTGGAACTAGCTGGCAGGGCCATAGCCCACTCCGACTCCTTCCTAGTCTCTGTTACCAGCCAAACACTAACACACGATGGACATCCTCCCACTTTTCTACCTCTGCGCCTTTCCCCATCCTCTCTTCTCTGCTTATGGTTGCTTTGGCCTTACCCCTGCCATTGTATGAATATCTTAAGACCTGCTTTTCCTTGCAGCCATCACGGATTGGCTAAATTAGAAATCATCTTCCTCCTCTTCTGTGCAGATAAAGCACTTAGTTTTTAACTTTTTTCAAGCCCTTTCAACTTTTGCCTTTGCGGTTTTCTTACTGGGTGTATTGATGCTCACTAATTTTAAGTTATTTGAGAACAGAAACTGAGTCTTAAGCCATCTTCATATTTACTCAAACACAATGTATTGGAAAAAAATGATGAACTTTAAAAATTTAGTATCCAATTAAATGATTTTAATAAAAGCAAGAGGATAAAAGGTCAGCACGATAACCTGGCTTTAACTATTTTTAATTGAAAATTTTTTTAAGATTGCAATTTGTTTCCTTACATATGTGAGGTTTCTAAAGAGTATGGCTCAGAATGTCCCAACCCAAATTAAGTCAGTTGTGTAATTGTGTTCATATTCTAATTCTTTCAGGGTATTAGCTGACACTACTTAAGAAGGCCTGCTGATTGCACAGTGGACAAATAAACAGCTTCCCACTATGACTAATATTGTGTCTTAACTCTGAACAGCATGCTTGAAGAAAAAAAATGGCAAAATTCCAGACCCTCATTTTATTGAAGTTTTAATCCCCACAGTGAAAATAATCTAATTAAAGCACATATAGGACTGTGTATATGTAAATCAGCTTCTGATTTTCTTTCTTTCTTTCTTTTTTGCTTAGAAGTTTCTAATAACTTTGTACCAGCTAAAGTTTTCTTTGAAGATTTTCAACTCTTAGACATTTTCTATTGTATTAATTATTCTTCTTAATTGATTTAAGAATTTTTAAAAAATCATTTTGTCATCTTTGCAAGGAATGTGATTAATGTGTTTTTAAGTTTTAAAAAATTATTTATTCATGTTTTATGAATAATTGGATTATAAAATACATTTTAATACAATTATGGATTACTTTCATTATATATAAAGATAGTTTTGACTTCTTCCCAATTCCAGATTATTCAGGATATTTAATTTATCAGGAATAGGTATACATGAAAAACAAAATATATAGACAAAATATATTTTATTGCACATAACTCAGTAATCAAATATATCATACAATATGGATTTAATTTTACTATGTATTATGACTCTAGGAACGGATAATATTGCTATCACGGTATGGTGTTCGGAATTTCCTTAATTTGCCTTTTATAATTCCCAGGCTTGTTTTCTTTTTATTTCTGAGATTAAGACCTGAGCCAAGATCAAGATTTGGATGTTTAACACACTGAGCCACCCAGACACCCCTCTTTCTCTTTCTTTTTTAAAAACAGGTTTATTTTTTAAAATTCTTTTTTTTTTTTTAAAGATTTTATTTATTTATTTGACAGACAGAGATCACAAGCAGGCAGAGAGGCAGGCAGAGAGAGAGAGAGGAGGAAGCAGGCTCCCTGCTGAGCAGAGAGCCCAATGCGGGACTCCATTCTGGGACCCCGAGATCATGACCCGAGCCGAAGGCAGCGGCTCAACCCACTGAGCCACCCAGGTGCCCCTATGTTTTAAAATTCTTAAAAAAGGATTTTATTTATTTATTTATTTGGCAGAGGGAGAGAGCACAAGTGGGGGGAGGGGCAGAGAAAGAGGCAGAAACAGACTCCCCACTGAGCTGGAAGACTGACAAGAGGTTGATCCCAGGAGCCTGGGATCATGACCTGAGCCAAAGGCAGACACCTAACTGACTGAGCCAGCCAGGCAACCCTAAAAACAGGTTTATTCATGTAAATCTGACATACAGAAAATTCCATGTATTTAAAGGATATATTTTGATAAGTTTTGAAGTACATCTACACACATGAAAATCCACATGATTAAGACAACAAAGACATTTACCTTTCAAAAAGGTTTTCATGATTTCTTGGTGACCCCTACCTTCTGTCCCTTCCTCACCCCAGTCTCCAGGAAACCACTCTTTTGTGTTCTGTTACTATAGATTAGTTTTAATTTTCCTAGAGTTTTATATAAATAGAATCATGTATACTCTCTGTGTGGTTTCTTTCATTCATTATATTTATTTTACTTTCATATTCTTTCATGTTGTTTCTAGCTGGTAGGGTAGAATTGGTATTATTTCTTCATTGAATATTTAGTAGACTTCACCAATGAAGCCATTTGGACCTGGACTTTTCTTTGTAGGGAAGTTTTTAATGACAAATTCACTTTCTTTAATAGACACAGGGATACTCAGTATCTCCAATCCAACCTCTGAGTTATTCTTAATTTATGTCCTTCAAGAAATTGTTCCATTTCATCTAAGTTATTGAATATATGGACTTAAGAGTTGTTTGTAGTATTTCTTTATTCTCCTTTTAATGTCTAGAATCATTAGTGATGGCCCACTTTGGCTTCTGATATTGGTAGTTTGTGTCTTTTGTCTTATATTCTGATCAATCTGACCAGAGTTTGATTAATTTTGATGATCTCAAAGAACTGGACTTTGGATTCATTGATTTTTCTCTATCATTTTTCTATTTCTATTGATTTGATATAATCTTAATTTTCTTGCTTTATTTAGTTTAGATTTTACCAGTTTAAGGTAGAAACTGAGTATATTGAAACTTTGACTCTTTCCTCATATAGGTTTTTTTGGCTATTATTTCTCCCTTATGTACTGCTTCAGTAGGATCCTGTAGATTTTAATGTTTTCTCCATCTTTATTCAGTTCAAATACTTTCTAACTCTTTTTTTGATTTCTCCTTTAACATATTGGTTAATCATAAGTGTTTTATTTCTGTTATATTTCTAGCTTAGAATTTTCCATATTTCTTCTGTGATTTCTAATGTAATTCCATTGGTCAGAGAAGATACTTTTTATAATTTGAATTCTTTTAAATTTGTTGAGACGTTCTATGTCTTAGATTGTGGTCCATCTTTATAAATATAATGTGTGTTCTTGAAAAGAATGTGCATCTTATTGTGATAAATGTTCTATAAATGTCAATTAGGTCAATTTTAATGGATATTGTTCTATATTGGATAGTGTTCTATATACTGTATCTTCTGCAGCCTTATTGATTTTCCATCTGGTATTTTTTTTTTTCTTCTACTTAAAGGCCTTCTTTTATCTTTTTATTGTGCTAAGGATTTTCTGCTGATGAATGCTTTCAGCTATTTATGTCAGGAAAAAAGTGTTTATGTCATTTTCACTTTTTAGAAATATTTTTGCTAGGTGTATAATTCTAGCTTGACAGATTTTTTTCCTTTTAATTTTTAAAAGATATTCCCCATTTATTTGAATTGTTTTTAAGAGAAATTGATTGTTTTCCTTTTTCTTTGTTCCTCTGCATGTAATATGTGTCTTTTTTTCCCTCCAGTTATTAGCACTTTTTTTTCAACAGAACTTTTGAGTCATTTGCTTATGTTGTACTTAAGCATGATATTCTTAATGTTTCTTGAGTTTCAGGCTTATTGAAATTCCTGAACTCGTGGATTTGTAGTTTGCATTTAATTTTTAAAAGTTTTGACCATAAATTCTTCCAATTTTTTTTCTTCCTCCGAGCCCTCCTTTGAGGACATAATCCCCAGATTGTTTGAAATTGTCCTAGAATTCACTGATGCTCTGTTTACTTTCAATTCATCTTCATGTTTCATTTTGGGTTATTTCTATTGCTATTGTTTTAAGTTCCTTAGTCTTCAGTATTTTTTTCTCAAACACTTTAGTTTCCATTTCAGGTATTTCAATCATTAAAAAAAAAATCTCATGTGTGTGAGAAACTACCCAAGGTCAAAGAAAAAAGTACTCAAAAAGATTGGAGGACTCACACAGAGCTAATTCTATTGTTATCATCCACAAAACCCAAAGTAAGTAGAAAGAAAGGAATAATAAAGATTAGAGAATAAATAAATGAAATAGAAAATAGAAAAACAATAAATAAAATCAATAAACCCCAAATTGGTTCTTTGAAAATATCAACAAAATTGACAAATGTTTAGCTAGGTTGAATAAGAAAAAAAAGAGGAAAAACTCAAATTACTAAAATCAGAAATGAAAGTGGGGACATCACTACCAGTTCTATACAAATAAAAAGGATAACAAGAGTTCTACAGACAATTGCATGCCAACAAATTAGATAACCCAGAAGAAGTGGACAAATTCCTAAAACTGCAAAATCTACCAGAATAACTCATGAAAAAACAGAAAATCTAAATAAGCTTGTAACTACTAAGGAAACTTAATCAGTAATCAAATATCAATATCTCTCAAAATGAAAGGCTTTGGACCTGATGGCTGCACTGATGAATTCCACCAAACACTGAAAGAAAATTTAATACCAATTTTTCCCAAACTTTCATGAAAAATTGAAGAGGAAGGAATATTTTCCAATTCATGCCATGAGGCCAGCATTACCCTGATAACAAAGCCAGCCAGAGACCAAAAACTTTTTTTTTAAATTTTTATTTAGTTATTTGACAGAGAGAGATCACAAGTAGGCAGAGAGGCAGGCAGAGAGAGAGGAAGGGAAGCAGACTCCCTGCTGAGCAGAGAGCCTGATGTGGGGCTCGATCCCAGGACCCTGAGCCAAAGGCAGAGGCTTAACCCACTGAGCCATCCAGGTGCCCCGAGACCAAAAACTTTTAAAGACATTGAGGCAAAGATCATCAACAAAATCATTGCAAACAGAATTCAGAGAGGTAGTGAAAAGAATATACACCCAGCCACGTGGGATTTATTCTTGGAATGCAAGAATGGTTTAATGTATGACAATAAATCAATATGATACACCATATAAACAGAATAAAGATAAAACCCACACAATTATCTCGATTAATTCAGAAAAAGCATTTGATGAAATTCAGTGCCCTTTCATAATAAAAACACTCAACAAGCCAGGAATAGAAGGAAAGTACCTCAACATAATAAAACCATACATGAAAAGTCCATGGAGGATATCATACTCAATTATGAAAAGCTAAAAGCATTTCTCCTGAGACAAGGAACAAGACAAGTGTGCTCACCTTCACCATTTCTGTTCAACATAGGACTAGAAGTACTAGCCAGAACAATTAGACAAGAAAAGAAAATAATTTAAATTGTAAAGGAGGAAGAAGGATTCTCTTTGCAGATGATATGATCTTACATGTAGGAAATGCTAAAGATTCCACAAAAAACCTGTTAGTACAATAAATTTATCAAAGTGGCAGGCTACAAAGTTCACAGCACATGAAAATCTGTTGCATTTCTATACATGGACAATGAACAATCTGAGAAGAAAATGACAAAAACAATATTTACAATAGCACCAAGAAGAATAAAATACTTAGGAACTAAACCAACAAAGGAGGTGAAGGACCTATACAATAGAAACTAAGCAACATTGCTGAAAGAAATTAAAGGCATAAAAAAAAATGGAAACACTTCCCATGTTCATGGATTGAAAGTCTTAATGACATTTTAATGTCATTACGATCCAAAGCAATCTACAGATTAAATGCAATTCCTATTAAAATATCAGTGATTTTTGTCTTTTGCAGAAATGGAAAAACTCACACTATAATATATATGGAATGGGTGACCCTCTGAAGATCTCAGCAGTTCTTTCTGTGAAGCTCTCTGTTTTAGTCTCTGTTGTAAACTCTAGCAGATCTGGTCTCCTCCAGACTCTCACCTCCTGTTCCTCTACTCAAGGAATCTGCTATGATATGCCTGGATGACCTCTTCTTGTACTGCAGCCCCAAATTCTCTCACAGACATAAACTGAGGGAGTTATAAGGCTCACCTCATTTGGTTCCTATTTTTTGAGAAGCACCATCCTTCATCACTTGATGTCTGCCTTGAAAACCAGTTTCATGTGTTTTGCTCAGGTTTTGGTTGCCTTAGGTGGGAAGATAAATTCAGTCCTCATTATTGCAACTGAAATGAATATGACATCTCTTAGGTTTGTTACCTAAATTTTACATTTTATTTCTAAATATTAAGATGGGAGGGTTTGAAGCAGTATTTAAAAATATATATTCACAAATAATATATTGCGGGTATGGGTACAATTCTTTCCCCAAAAGTTAAATCCTAAATTATATGTAATTGACAGTATATATTATCTCCTAAAATACTGGTTTTTGATATAGTAGAGACATCTTGTTATAAGAATTTTAATTAAAAGAACGCAACTTACAGATGTGATGGGGATCATCTTTAATCACATTTTCATAATAATTATCTTTGTGCTCATTTTTGAGTTGTATTGAAACTTCAGAGTTCCTCAAGCATTCTGTTTTAAAACTGATGGTCCATTATGGGTAAACATTACATACCATATATCTAAGAATAAAATGTTCATTTTTATACAATGGGCAAAGTGTTTATCTTTTTTTTTTAAGATTTTATTTATTTATTTGACAGAGAGAGATCACAAGTAGGCAGAGAGGCAGGCAGAGAGAGAGAGAGGAGGAAGCAGGCTTCCTGCTGAGCAGAGAGCCCGATGTGGGACTTGATCCCAGGACCCTGAGATCGTGACCTGAGCCAAAGGCAGCAGCTTAACCCACTGAGCTACCCAGGCGCCCCTAGCCTGTTTATTTTGTATTGCTTCCCAACCTAATTTCCCCGCTGTTTTATACTATATGCTCATGCAGTGCTGAAAAGCTCATAGTTCCCTGCACCCACTCTGCTATTTCTTGCCTCTTACTGTCTCTTATGGTCTTCTCTTTTCTTACTGATGCCCTTTCTGTTTTTACAACCTGGAAGATTTCTTGTTATCTTTCAAAACAGATTAGATGCTATTTATCTCCGGGAGTTTTTTCTAATTGCCTTACATTGGGCACAATGCCATCTGTGAATGTTTCCATCTCTGTGTATACCACATTATATTGACATCATCTGTTTACCTGTTTGAATTCTAAAATAAACTCAAGATTAGAGACATGTATTTATGAGTCTGTAACCCTATCATCAAGCACAGAGCTTGTCACAGAGCAGGTGTTCAATAAATGTTAGTTAAAAATAAGTGAACTGTTGGGTGAGTGAGATGCCTTTCTCATTCTAAAACAGTATTTTTCTTTAAAATGGTTTAGGCTCCAGACAGATTGGTTGATTTGATCTTTATGAAAAGAATTCTTCATTCTCAATTTCCCATCTACCTAAGGCAGAGTTTATACTGAGTTGTCTTCTAATATCAGGTCCACTCTTTGGCTCTTTCTCAGTTTGGAAGTTTTAAATTTTATCTCTTGAAGGGTCTTTGCAATGGCTTGAATATTTGTTAACCCTAAAATTTGTATATTGAAATCCTAATCCAAATGCAATGATGTTGGATATGGGCATCTGAGAGGCAATGAGGTCATGAGTGTGATGCTCTCATGAATAGGATTAGCATCTTTTTAAGAAGAGGACAGAGAGAGGGGCAGCTGGGTGGCTCAGTTGGTTAAGCATCTGACTCTTGGTTCTGGCTCAGGTCATGATCTCCTGGGTTGTGGGATGGAGTCCTGTGTGGGAGTGGGGAGTCTGCAAGATTCTCTCTGTCCCTCTGCCTATCCCCCAACTCGTGCATGCTCTCTCTCTCTCAAATAAATAAATAGATCTTAAAAGGAGAGGAAGAAGAAGAAGAAGGAGGAGGAGGAGGAGGAGGAGGAGGAGGAGAAGAAGAAGAGGAGGACAGAGAGCTATCTAGCTCTCTTTCTACCATGTGAGGACACAATGAGGATTTGGCCGTCTGCAACCCAGAGGATGTCTCTCATTAGAACTTGATCATACTAGCATCTTGATGTCAGACTTCTGGCCTCCAGAACTGTGAGGAATAAATTTCTGTTGTTTCTAAGTCATGCAATCCATGGTATTATGTTAGAGCAGCCCAAACTGATTAAGACAATCCTTATTTTAAAAACAGATTTATCTTCAAATACTTTCCTATCTAGTCTACAGTTACCATTATTCCTAAAGAAAAAAGAGGCACACTGTGCCCATCAGAATTCTCTTTCCCACCTCACTTATATTTGATAGTTTTTAAAAATAAAACTATTTTTAAATAGTTTTAAATATTTAAAAACTATTTTAAAGTTTTAAAAACCCAGAGTTATTGTAATCATTATTTGTTAGTAGGAAATATTTTTTAGAATTTTGCCAAAATATATTGACTAATTTGTTTGCCATTGCTATTTGTAGCCTACACTTTCAATCTAGGTTCATTTCCTGTTTTCCTTAGATAAATCCTTCAGTAAATATTTTTATAGGAATCTATTATGGTAAATTCACAATTTTAAATATTTTTAGATAATTTAAGATAAATGTTTCTACCTCACTTTTAAATAAGAGCTTAATTGGATCTTAATTTCAAGATTGACAGTTTTTTTACCTCAGCTTTGATGATACTGCTTCCTTATATTACTGTGACTGTGATTGCTGTTAGTTTGATAGTTTTTACATTTATTTCTTTGTGTAGATAGATACTTATTTATGTAGATAGATTTTCATCTTCATCATTTATCTACAATGTTAGTTGATATATCTAGAGGCAGATTTGAACCCCCTGACCTCCCATTTATCTTATGTTATTGCTTGATGTATTTTTTTCCATCTGAAGACATATCTTCCATCAATTCTGAAGATTTTTCAGCAGTCCCATTTCCAGATATTTCTCCCTACCCCCATCCTAACTATTTTATCTGTCTGCACCTTCTTTTAGGCATGCCCTGGAGTTCTTCAATCTATCCACATCCTTAGTTCACATTTTCTATCTATGCAAACATTTTATTTTATTTTATTTGTTTTATTTTATTTTTCAAGCTTTTATTTGTGTTCCATTTAGTTAACATACAGTGTAATATTCATTTCAGGTGTACAGTATAGTGATTCCATACTTCCAGAGAGCACCCCTTGCTCTTCAAAACAAGTGCCCTCCTTGGGCCCTGTCACCTATGTCACCCATCCCTCCACCCACCTACCTCCCCTCTGGTAACCATCACTTTGCTCTCTATAGTTAACAGTCTGTTTCAAACACTCGATTTAAAAAATTCTACCTTTTAAATCCCTAGTCCTCTCCTTTCTTTGGCTTTATTTAGTCTATTCTTTCAACAGCTGATGTTGTCATTGCTGCAATTTTCCAATCAATATGTCTTTGTTTATATTGATCTCGTTTTTTGTTTGTTTGCTTAATATCTTCTTGTGCTTGTTGCAAAGCAGAACATTCCCTCCTTTATCTTTTCAGTAATTCTAAACATTTAAATATCTCTTAAATTTGCTACATTATTCTCTTTTCTTGGGTGTGATTTTTTAAAAATTTATTTACTGACTGTCCTTTGTAATTTTAAATTTCTTTTTTTCCTTTTTAGTGTTAGTTTTTCGGTTTACATTTTTTAAATTTATTTTATTTTATTTTATTTTTATTTATTTATTTGACAGAGAGAGATCACAAGTAGGCAGAGAGGCAGGCAGAGAGAGAGAGAGGAGGAAGCAGGCTCCCTGCTGAGCAGAGAGCCCGATGCGGGACTCGATCCCAGGACCCTGAGATCATGACATGAGCCGAAGGCAGCGGCTTAACCCACTGAGCCACCCAGGCGCCCCTAAAGCATAACAGTATTCATTATTTTTGCACCACACCCAGTGCCCCATGCAGTCCTTGACCTCTATAATACCCACCACCTGGTACTCCAACCTCCCACCCCCCACCCCTTGAAAAACCCTCAGATTGTTTTTCAGAGTCCATAGTCTCTCATGGTTCACCTCCCCTTCCAATTTCCCCCAACTCCCTTCTCCTAACTCCCCATGTCCTCCATGCTATTTGTTATGCTCCACAAATAAGTGAAACCATATGATTTATTTCACTCAGCATAATCTCTTCTAATCCCGTCCATGTTGCTACAAAATTTGGGTATTCGTCCTTTCTGATGGAGGCATAATACTCCATAGTGTATATGGACCACATCTTCCTTATCCATTCGTCCATTGAAGGGCATCTTGGTTCTTTCCACAGTCTGGCGACCGTGGCCATTGCTGCTATAAACATTGGGGTACAGATGGCCCTTCTTTTCACTACATCTGTATCTTTGGGGTAAATACCCAGTAGTGCAATGGCAGGGTCATAGGGAAGTTCTATTTTTAATTTCTTGAGGAATCTCCACACTGTTCTCCAAAGAGGCTGCACCAACTTGCATTCCCACCAACAATGAAGAGAGTTCCCCTTTCTCCACATCCTCTCCAACACATGTTGTTTCTTGTCTTGCTAATTTTGGCCATTCTAACTGGTGTAAGGTGATATCTCAATGTAGGTTTAATTTGAATCTCCCTGATGGTTAGTGATGATGAACATTTTTTCATGTGTCTGATGGCCATTTGTATGTCTTTATTGGAGAAGTGTCTGTCCATATCTTCTGCCCATTTTTTGATATGCTTGTCTGTTTTGTGTGTGTTGAGTTTGAGGAGTTCATTATAGATCCTGGATATCAACCTTTTGTCTGTACTGTCACTTGCAAATATCTTCTCCCATTCCGTGGGTTGCCTCTTTGTTTTCTTGACTGTTTCCTTTGCTGTGCAGAAGCTTTTGATTTTGATGTAGTCCCAAAAGTTCATTTTTGCTTTTGCTTCCTTTGCCTTGGAGACATATCTTGAAAGAAGTTGCTGTGGCTGATATCAACGAGATTACTGCCTGTGTTCTCCTCTAGGATTTTGATGGATTCCTGTCTCACGTTGAGGTCTTTTGTAGGTATTTTAAACTCATGTAAACTGTTCTTTGCCATGTGATTGGGATGGTTTTCCAGAATAAGTCAGTCCCTACCCATTGCAACATCCTGTTGTGATAGACTACTGAAAAGGATAGGGCAGTTGTTACAATATTGAAATACTTCCTTATCAGTTGACAAATAGCCACTTTTTTGAGGTTTCCAAAGAATCTTTTGGACTCTGACCTCTCTGAAAACCTCATGACCTATTCATAATTTAGTTACTAATTGATTAAGGGACCAGTAGAGGGTCTCTAGCACACTGTTCTAGCACACACACAGTATAAAATTTTTCTGATTAGAGGTGCATTTTTGTATTACCCTGCTCCCACTCAAGTCTTAGCATTGGGAGGTTGAAGGCTTTTCTCCCATGTGGGAAGTGCTATCCCACCCACCCATATCCATTTTTTTTTTTCTATAGCCAACCTATTTCCTCTTAGAATCATAAGAAAGTGGCACATTGCCTGTTATGCCATAAACTATAGGAGGAGTTATACCAGCCCAAGTTCAAAGTTAGAAGCTCATGAGTAGCTCTAGCTACGTGATTATTCATGAATCGTATTTCTGATCTCTTGACACTTACAGGGTAAACTTTGCTTTTTTTTCAAAATGGACTTAGAGACTTTTAAGCTTGGACTACCACTGTTCAAATCTAATTCCAGTACCTACTTGCAGATTGCACTATCTCAACTCCCTATGCACCCCTACAGGTTCTTTCTAATTAGTGCATTGACTTCTTTTTTAAACTGAGATATAATTTGCATATAATATTATATTAGCTCAGGTGTACCACATAATGATTTGATATTTGTAGATACTGAGAAGTGATCACCACAGTTAAGTCTGGTTAACATCTATCATCACACATAGTTAACAAATTTTTTTTTCTTCTGATGAGAATTTTTGATCTGCTCTCTTACCAACTTTCAAATATTCAATACAATATTATTAACTATAATCATCATGCTGTACATTACATTCTGCATGACTTAGTTATTTTATAATTGGAAGTTTTTACATCTTGACACCTGCACCCATTTTGCCCCTCTCCTTCCTACCTCTGCAAACACTCATTCACATTTTTCAATGTCTTTTAATCATGATCAGTTCATTTCAGTCACAAATATATATATGGGATTAATAGGTATATTAGTTCCATATATATAAGATATATATATATATATGTATTTTATATATAATCATCTTAACAACTCTAAACCTATTGCTTATTTAATATATCATTTTTGTGTCAGACTATTCTGTCCAACCTGATCTGCTGTTATAAATTTGCTTCCTTTCTACTGTTGCTTCTCTTTTCCCCAGGAGCATCTTTATATTTTATGTATCTACTCTGGAAATCAGCCCGTTGTCTGGCTCTGTGGAATTTTTTTCTCCCTCTAAGCATCAGTTTCCTTTAAAATATCATTTGGCATTTTGAATGCACAGGCTTGATGTTATAAACATTCTTCATTGACATTAAGTTTTTTAAAAAATAATAAATTTCCATAAATATGCTTTGTCTACAGATTTCTAGCCTCTCCTAAAAGTGTGGGTGAGACTTCCTCTATCTCAATAGCATATTTAGACTCACTGTGTAGAAGGGAGTATTTAGTCATATATTCTTTTTTTTTTTTTTTTTTTAGTCATATATCTGAGGATATGTTTATCTTTCAAATCTCTTATACAGCTTATAATTTTAATGGATTGCTAGTACTTGGGTATGTTGCTATGCGAATAAAATAACTCCGGGTACCCCTGATACTTTAGCGTGTCAGGTGTGATTTCTCTGCACCTATGAGTTTTCCTAGAATTTGGCACTTTTTATCTCCCAGTATTACCAGTTCACAAATCTTCAAAAGTCCTGAGCTACTTCTGCGTTTAAAGATTAGCTTGTTCTCAGAATTGATGAGACCAGGAATAGTGTACTTTGAGTGTCTGAGGGTCTCAGCTATCCCATAGCAGCACATACATTCTGGCAATGAGTGTCAAAGGCACACTGGGCTGACTGTTTCAAAAATAACACATCTGAATCAAATCTACTGTATATTTGACATTGGGCCATATTTTACTATTGTTTATATTATGTGAGTAACACTAGAAGTGAGCTATGGAGCTGGTATGAAATGCCTCAAATGAGAGTATTTTTTAAGTGATCTTCAACACAGACAGAATCAAATTTGATATGTTTACAAGAGAAGTAGGCCAATTAGTGATAAAGCTTAATAGTTTAAGGGAGGAAAAGCCAGAACATTCATTTACACTTGACAGAAAGAAGAGGAGAGCAAAACATCATCTCAGCAGAGCCTTTATTTCTTTTAAGAAATTAGATCCTCCCCTTACAAAAACAGCTTTTAAGGAGACTGAGCTTCCTGAATGAGTTAAATTTTATCATGATTTTGTTGGCTACATAGTCATGGATTTCTTTTTATCTCTACAGTTGTACCAAAACTGAATAAAGCAGAGGTACTCTTAGTTTACTATTTTATGCCTTTGTTTTCCTATTAATATTTTGAAAAATTTTCCTTTCTTCCTGAAAACTATTCTAATCATCCTTCTGTCACCTTTTCTTAGATGCTTCTTAGAAATACTCCTTTACAATGGATATATTCTTAGACTTTCTTTTCCAGCAACATAGTGGATTAAGACAAAAAACAAAACAAAGAACAAAAACAAAAACCTAATACTTATAAATGCCTACCTAAAGAAATAAAAAATCTTCAGGATCCAGAAATGAGGAGGGAACTGAAAGTCAGGATATTTTAACTCTAAGCTGAGACTCCAGTTTCCCTGGGGAAGGCTTAGCAGCCTTACGAAAGTAGACTCTTTTGTTTTAACATATATAGGACAAATGATGAAAGGGAGTGCTCCAACCTTGGACGAAGGCATGACTTTCCAAAAGTTTAATTCTTTTTAAAAGGTGAATAAGAAAAATCTGCCTTATAATCTTAGATTATAAGCTTTTCTATGCTTAGTGTCTGGCTGGAAAATAAAAAAATCTTCCTTGAGAAATGGAAATCTTGGGATTGAGACTCTGGTAGGTTTGAGATCTGATTTTAAAGTACTTATGGGTTCCTGGATGCCTTCTTTATTTGGGATTTCCGAAAGAAGAAAATTCCATATTAACATTGAAAAAGCATTCTTTCAATACAGGATTGCCTTGGGGAAATGGGATTGGAGAAAA
Organism: Mustela nivalis; assembly: GCF_964662115.1. Taxonomy (NCBI): domain Eukaryota; kingdom Metazoa; phylum Chordata; class Mammalia; order Carnivora; family Mustelidae; genus Mustela; species Mustela nivalis. Next base: position 55,618,659 of record NC_139024.1, on the reverse strand, counting down.
AGAACACCCTGATAAGGATGGGATCATAATAGAAGTGTCCTGAAACATGAGAATATACCAAAAACAAACAAAAAAAAAAAATCCCAAAACAAGAAACAAACAAAAACAATAAAAATCACAAGAAAGAAAAAAGAATCAAGTGTCAAAGACTCAAGATAGTAAAAAGTAATGTATAAGTAAATTACCACGTGTAATGATATAATGATTTATAATGCTAAAAGTCATAAAAGAAGAAATCCAAACCCTAAAAAAATAATTATACCCTTTATATTTGTCAATGTTAACAATCAATGCTAGCTACACTATCAAAGAAGCAAGTAGGAAGTAATCAATGTTAGCTACAATACCAGATAAACCCCAGATCACACAGCAAAGGATATTTCTCATTTATATTAGAGTTTGATTGGGAATTTAGGAGTGGCCTTCCATGTGCTAAATAAGGATTTTTGGCTCTTTCCATCTTGTGGCGTTACTGATGAGGGAACAGAAGGCAAGCTGAGGACAAAGCAGAAGCTGACACCCCACAACACCCCCCAAGCCCCAGATGGTATCTGTGTGACATTTCTCATGCACTCTTGGCTCCCTAAAGCTATAGAAAGGAAAAACAAATAGTTAACTTATAGAGATCACATTCCTGCAAGTCTCCCTCGGTTTACAAATGTCTTAGCAATCTATAAGAACAAAGCACTTCCATCAATAACCTAGCTTTGAAGGAAGAAGGAAATGTAGATACAATTAAACGTTCTTATAACCTGCAGCCCATTGACAGATACTTGAAGCAGGCAGAGTGTAATGTTCCTCCAGGAAGCTTCCAACTATCCTAACATTAATGCCTTGCTGGTGGGGGGGGGGACAACTTTAACTTGACAACAGCAAGGCCTCAGGTATCCTGTGAGTCTTCTTTAACATATGAAAATTCTTTTGAAACCCCCATGTTCCCTACCTCCCCCAACTCCCAAGTATATAAGCAGCCACACCTCACAACCCTGGTGCAACAGCTCTTTCTGCCCACGGGTCCTGTCCCAGTGCTTTCATAAAACCACCGTTTTGCACCTAAGATGTCTCAAGAATTCTTTCTTGGTCATCAGCTCCAGACTTCACCCCACTGAACCTCACCTATATTCCAAAACCCCACGAATTACCATTTCCCAAGATCTTCTCTGAAGGATTGAGCATGCAGACAAGTATATCATAGGATGTTTTGTGAGCCTAGAGGTAGGATACAAATATCTCCCTATACATGCTATTGTCTAAAACACCACCACAAAGTACCAGCCAAACTGCAAAGGACTGGGAAATATAAGAAATGAGGAACAGGACTAGTGAGCCACCTGATCAACCTTTACCTATTCATAAAACCTTGAAACAGTCCTAATTAGAAATGTTAGAAGTAGTATGTCAAGACATTCGTTCTTTTATTTCATGTAAATAGATGGCAGAGAGGGAGACAGATTTCTTATGTTATCCAGGCATTGTTTTAATTGCTGGAGATAGAAGGAGTGAACAAAAAACCCATGGATCCTACTCCTGTGAAGCTTACAAAGCCTACCTGTGGAAACACACAAGCACCAAAAGATTAGTGAGAGAACCATCAAGTGCTATCAAAATGAAGCAATATGAAAGGAGGCAGAGGGGTTGCTATTCTAGATAGGATGTTCGAGAAAGTTCCTCCCACCCCCTGCCCCAGAAGGTGAAATTTGAGAAAGACCTTTCACCTTCTTGTTGTTAAATTCAACATTTATTTGTTCATATTTCATTCTGTTGATTAGCAGCATTTGGATCTGCTGAGCATTCTCTTACTTAAAAAAAATGTTTTACTTGACTTTTAAGGCATAACCCTCTACTGTTTTATTTCTGTTTCTTTTTCTTATTGCTGCTATAATAAAATACCACAAACTTAGTGGCTTAAACAGTACAAAACTATTATTGTGCAATTCTCGAGGTCTGAAGTCCAAAATGGGTCTCACTGAGCTAACGTGAAGGAACCAACAGGGCTGCCTTCCTCTCTAGAGGCTCGCAGAGAGAATCCATTTCCTTGCCTTTTTCAGCTTCAAGAAGCTGCTCACTCTCTTGGGCATGTGGCCTCCTCCTTCTGTCTTCAGAACCCAACAGTTTTGCATTTTTCTATTCATTCTTCTGGAGTAAAATCTCCCTCTGACGACTTCTGTCTCCCTCCACTTTTGAGAACACATGTGACTGCACTGAACCCATGCAGACACCAGGATAACCTCCCATCTCAAATACTTAAAGTTGTCTACAAACCATCTCTTGCCAGGAAAGGTAACCTATCCCCCAGTTCAGAAATTCGGGTGTGGACATGGGTGGCTGGAGGAGCGAGAGGTGGGGGAGGGGGAGGATGCATTATTCTGTCCCCCACACTCACAGACTGCTTTTCTCAGTTTTCTTCCTACTATTTCTGACTTTTCACTTGGAGTATCAGAGCAGGCATACAGCTGTACTGATAGTCAGAATACTGAAATATTTTAATATTGATTGTGGAATAACCTTAACAATAACATTACCAATAACCCTGAGCCCTAGACATTTCTGTCTTCTGCTTGCCCTGAGCCCATGACCCATCCCGAAGACCTCATACTCCTGACCCTGCGACTCAAATAAATAATGTCTAACATAACGAGGCTTTAAGGTTTGGTCAATTGCTCACCGGTTGTTAGGTGTCTTGAATAGCTTTAAGTCTTAATAGCTTGAAGTCTTAAGACCATCTAAACGCCGATGACTCCAATTTTCATTTTAGACTGATTCTTTCTCCCAAAGCCTTAGAATCCTATGTCTAACTAACTATTCAACATCACCACAAATATGTGATAAACACAGCTCATTTACAAGTGAAATGCTGCTTTACTCTTTACCTCTGTTTTGCCCAAACCCATAGTCTTCTGTCTTGCAGGAAACATCAGTTCAATCTATGGGCTTTCTCTTAAAAACGGGGGCCTCTCTCTTGCTGCCTCACCATCAGCAACCTGGTTCACATCACCATCCGCTCTCACCTGTTATTTCAGCGCCTTCTAAATTCTCTCTCTTGTTCCCTTTGCCCTTTTCTCAACATAGCCGCAGGCATGAATGTTTATAAACGTCCCTGCTCAAAACTCTCCTCCGGCTTCCTTTCTCACCTAGGGAAATCGATGTCTTTCCTTTGGCTTACATCACCTTTATAATCTCTGCATCTCCTGTTCCCTCTCTGAAATTATCTCCTTTTACTTTCCTTCAGCCCCACTGATCTCTTTATTCTTCAGATAAGCCAGGATGCGCTCCGCATCTGGAAGACTGCCATGCGGCTTGTACTTGCCAGTTCCGGTCTCCAGAGCAGCCTTCCCCGGATCCACACCGCTCGATCCTTCATGTTCTTTCCCCATTGAGTGAACGATTACCCTATGATGGAGTGCTTTCCTTAACCACTGTATTAAAATTGTGTACCTTAACTCTTCAGTTCCCCCTTCCTATTTTATGATTCCCCCTAATTTTTCACTTTCTAATGCATTCTATATTTTAGTTAATTTATCCTGTGATTTTATGTTTCTACCCAGTAGAATATGAACTCTATAAAGGTAGAGATTCTTGTCCGGTTTGTTCACTGCCTATCCAAGGGTCTAGAGCAGGGTTGTAGTCATTCATAGTTAAAACTCAAAAAGTTAAATGAGACACGTATTTTAGACTTTAAAGGTTACAATAATAAAAAAAAAGGCAAAAGTCAAGGTTTAGAGATATAGAATTGCAACACAATAATGAGTGTATAAAACAAGTCCAACTTCTCTGTAGATAATTAGTGAAAATATATCACAAACTTAAATATGCATATATTTGGGTACTTTACGTTCTCTTATTAAAATCTATCCTAAAAAAAGAATTAATAAGGAATGCAAAGATTTGGGAATAAGGAAAGCCTCTAAACTCTTGTTTATAATAGTGGAAAAAGGGGTACCTTGGTGGCTCAGTTAGTTAAGAGTATGTCTTTAGCTCAGATTATGATCCCGGGGTCCTGGGATCGAGCCCCGTGTTGGACTTACTGCTCAGGTGGGGAGCCTGCTTCTCCCTGTCCCTCTGCCTCTCCTCCTGCTTGTGCTTTCTCTCCCTCCCCCTCTGTGTCAAATAAATAAATAAAATGTTTAAAAAATATGAAATAGTGAAAAAAATTTTAAATCAAAACATTCACGTTTTTAAATACAGAAACTTAGACAAAAAGAAGTATATTTATACAATGGAACAGTATACAATCATTAAATTTGTATTTAGATAAATTCTCATCGACGTAGGAACTATTTATGATATGCTGGTAAATGGAAATAAACAGTCTATAAAGAGAATGTGCTAAATGATGCTATTTTTGAAGAAGAAATGTATATCTTTGGACACTTGTTAACGATGTGGTTTATAGAATGGAGTGGGAATGTCTTTCCTACTTACCTAATCTTTAAAAAAAATTTATTTTAAAATAACGATCACATAGCACACTTATACTGGGAAAAATCAAAATTACATTCATCGTGATCTTCAGAAAGCCATTAATATTATACGTGCAAAGGATTTTAAGTGTGAATTGTATATAAATATGCCCCTTCATGGCATTTTATGTGTTTATGATGAATGTCCTACATTAGTAAGTAGGGCCTAAGGCTCAAAATTGGTTTACAGAATAATCTCTTCAGGTATTTTAGTTTCTTTGAACCCTAACCTGTGGAAGCTATCTGGCTACAGGTAACAACGATTGAAAAATGTCTTTAACATGACTGCTGACAAGACCATTAAAGTCAAACCATGCAATGAACCCAATATTTTACCTCAGAGATTTGACTTAAAACTAACCCATCTCCCTGCTCTGTTTCTAGTCAGTACTACTTGGGCAGTAGCGCGCAGCCTAGTTCCGTGGAGCAGAAGAAGGGGAAGTTCCCAATCTGGCCGGAATGGAGCGAGGCTGACGTCAATGCAGAGAAGTGGGACGCAGGCAAAGGTGGAAAAGAAAAGGACAAAGCAGGAAAAAGCCCTCTATTTGTAAGTCCGCTGGAATGTGACTAGAGGTCATTTTAGTCCTAATGTAATAGTAGCATAAGATGTGTTAACATGGGAGAGTGCTCATTCTTCTCCAGAGGCTCCCTTCAAGCGAGAAATTTTGTCTTTGTCCACCTGTCTCCCTCCATCCTAGCCTGTCTTTCCAAGCCTAAGACCTGGGCTTTGCTAATTCCATTTGAGTAAGAAAAGGGGAGAGATGATCAGAGGGTCATAATGAAATAAAGGGGAAATTGATAGAACAAGTCAGATAGTAGATTTTGGGCAGGGTTGGGAACAAGGCATTTCGAGTAGTTTAGAAAATGAAAGCCCCAGCAGACCTGTGAACTGTTACCTAGTGATGATAGGAGATTTTTTTTTTTTTAATTGTTACTGTTACTGAGATAAAGATTGAATCTCTTAATATTGCCCCCCTGAAGATATTTGGGGAAGGATTTCAGGTACTCTTTGTTTATCTATGGCCATTGAAACATGATGGGATTGGAGCTGAGAACAGTGTGCTTACATTTTCCAAGTATATTATCTTAGGTTCTTTTGCCTTTTTAAAAATGTTTACTCTATTTCTAAAGACTTCTTTTTGAGGGTATGAGTCTGGGTTGCATTTTAAATATGACCCTTTGGGGCATCTGGGTGGCTCAGTCAGTGAAGTGTCTTCCTTTGGTTCAGGTCATGATCCCGGGGTCCTCCCATGGAGCCCAGCATCAGGCACCCTGCTCACTGCTCAGCTCACTGTCTGCCGCTCCCCCTGCTGGTGCACGTGCTCTCTCTCTCTCTCTCTCTCTCAAATAAATAAAGAAAATCTTAAAAAAAATTTAAAAAAAATGACCCATTTATTTGGTGCAACAATTCATTTAACCAAAATGTTTATGAAACACAATGCAGTTTCAAAACACAAACAAAATTGCCAGAATGACCATGATGAACTCTGGGGTGTTTATTTGCATCAAGAGCTCTGGAAGGGTTCTTATTAGCAATTATATTTTGTTCACAAAATGCAGAAGTATAAACTGCATAATTCATTACAGTAATTTGTTTACAAAAGATAACAAATGTAACTAATTGCTGATTCTGTTAGTACCTGAACAATTTCAGATTAGGAACGTATGAGGTAATACATTCTTTTCACCATACCTAGGGTGACTGTGGAACTTTTAGATGGACAGGGTTTTGAACTCTGTGGGTTCAAATGACAATGGTCATAGCCTACATATTTTTAACAGAAATTTACAACTAATGGGGGTTGCGTGTGAATGTACATCAGGAAGATAGACTGTGCAAATCCTCAGGTAAGCACTGAGCTCTAGAAAAGACCTAAAGACAAGGCACTGTAGAGTGTGAAGGATAACAGGGTGAAGAGCAGCGTGTCTGAAAACTGAAATAGTAAATAAGCTATAAACTGTAACATGTTAGGGCCCTTGAAGTGTAAGTAAGCCTTTACCAGGTGACGACGGAGAAATCCTGCAGATCTCTGGGAGGTTAGGCATCAAATTCTAGAACTTACCAATGTTATTGAAACAAGGGCACATCTGTTGAAAGAACATTTATTGGAGAAAAACCACTGAGACTGGAAAAGTAACACGTGTGCTGGATACTTGATGCCCATTTCATTTGGGAGCAACATATAGGAATGTTGCTAAGTGAACATCAGACTCCATTCTTGGTTCTGTGATCGTCAGACCATGTATAAAACTGCACGATCAGGGCAGCACCAGCCCTCCTCCTGTGGTGAATTGGGACTATTCCGATGGCATGTGACACTTCAGAACCTGAGCCAACATTCCATTCTGCCTCTGCCATCTTCACAAGATGGAAGAGTATCAGGTCAAACCCTGGTTCTTACAACAGCCCAGATACCATATGGGATACAATCTTGCTTCCCACTCCCAGTTCTGTTCTACAATCTCAACATTCATGGCTGTGAAGTGACAGTCCCTCATGGGAGTGAGTGGTGGACACCCCAAGCATGTCACAGTTGCAACATCCACGTTTACCAGGGCCAGTTACCTTAATCATATGACCATAGCAAGTATCCTTGGAATTTTATAGCAAGTTTCTTCTTTAGATTTGAGGCTAGTGATCAGGAAATCAGCATCAGATAAACTAACCCTTCCCTGTAATTCCAGAGTCAAGTCTCAATTCTTCTAAGTGACAGCAACAAGAAGACATGGTGGATGAACCAAACTGAGATATATATAATGAAGCATCGTAAGGTGCATATAAGAAATACACCTAAGGCAAAATGACATAGAAAGATTACCATTTACCACTAACTTAACATGGAGAAAAGGGAATCATACCAGATTATGATATGGTAAACTCCCATTTACCTTTTTTTTCTCTCCTTAAAGACATTTAATAATTCAAGGCATGACAACGAAAGGTCAAACAGAAAGTAGTGGCTGGGGTTTATGCCAGTTTTTCTGGGCTGAAGAGAGAGAGGATATTGACAAGGGCTGCGAAAGCAGCCAAAACTAGAACCCAAATCCCAGAGGTAATTACAGAACCACAATCTGAATGTTTCCCTTATAATTTTATTTCAAGACATTTAACCAAATCCTAAGCTATATGTGTGAAGATTTTGCTGCTGAGCAAATGAGTAAAAAACAGTTTGGAAGTTAAATAACAGAAAATATTTCATGATGCTATGGCAAGAGATTGGAATTTAGGGTATACCAAGGTGAAGGGACTCAGACACTCCAGCTTTTCAGTGAGTACCCAAACATGGCGATAGCAATCTGTGTTGAGTAAGGGTAAACCAAGCCTACACCAGCCCAGTCAAACCCTGAGACCCAGTGTTGATGGGGTCAAGTTCATTTTGTACTTTGATGCCAGAAAGGATGAAGTCCTCCTCTCTGGAGGAAGGCATCATTATTTAGGACCATATACATTTTTATATGCAACATTTATCATACAACCCAAATTTATCACACATGAAAAGTGTGATAAAAAAGTGGCTGAAAAACAAGAGGAAAATTAAATAATAGAAATAGATCCACGAGTGACTCTGATTTGGGGTTGTCAGATAAGGGACTTTAAAATAACTGAATTATTTGTAAGGGAGGAAAACGAAACAACGTGAGGCAACCCCAGAAGTCTAGTGTGTCTCTTGGAAACGTCAGTCTATTGTTCAGGGACTCATTCTTGGATCATTTTGACTAGATATTGGGATTGCCTTTATCTTCATTCAAAGTATTTCAGAATCTTAAATATGCTCCAGATACACATAGACACTTTGTGAAAAAGCTCAGACAGGGCCCTCAAATATAACCAATTTCTCAGGTCACACTAGCATTTGGATAAAAATGTGTTTACCATAAAAATCACAAAATAGTATTTACTTCCCCCCGTCACTATTAACTCAGGTGAAATTTAGTACTCCTTATTTTTCAATACAGATAGTTTATACTCCTACAGCATTGTTTTTGTACTCCCAGCACTTTCCATTTTCTGTAAGGCTCACCGCCACAACTTAACTATTTTAGGACCTGTGAGAACTTTTACACAGTAGCTACTTGAAATCTAATTTGCTATATTGCTAGCATTGGAGAGTAGATATTTGGATATCATTCTTCCTCCAGAACTCACTAACTGACCCATTCTAAGGACTCAAAAATTAATTAATTAATTGCATTCCTGGACACTTACCTCTGAGAAACACTATAAAAACCTGTAAGCTATATGCAAAAATTTATAGCAGCTTTATAAGTAAGAGCCCCAAATTAGAAACAGCCCAAATGTCCTTCAATGAACAGATGGTAAACAAACAAATATCCATATCATGAAATATTGCTCATCAATAAACAAAACAAACTGCAAATTGATACTTGCCACAGCTTGAATGAATTGAATATCCCGGGAATTAGGCGGAGAGAGATAAAAGCCAATCCAGAATGTTACGTGATATATGATTCCATTCATATAACATTATTTTTTTGGGAAGATTTATTATTTGTTTATTTGAGAGAGAGTGCATGCATGTGAGATCAGAGAAGGGGGCAGAGGGAGGAGTTGTGAGAATCTAAAGCAGATTCCCTGCTGAGCACAGAGCCCAAAGCAGGGCTTGATCTCACTACCCCAAGATCATGACCAGAGCTGAAACCAAGAGTCAGACGCTTAAACCAACTGAGTCACCCAGGTGCCCCTCATATAACACTATTGAAATGACAAAAAGAGACCAGATTAATGATTGCCAGGTGGTAGGGATTAAACAGGTGGTAAGGGGGTGGAGGGGGGGGTGGGCATGGCCATAAAAGGGCCTAGGAAGGATCCTTGTGCTCCTGGAACTGTGGTATACCATGACTGTCAATGTCAGTATCCTGGTGGTGACATTGCACTCTGGTTTTGGAAGATTTCCCACTGGAGAAACCGAGTAGAGAGAACACAGGAACTCTCTTTATTATTTCACAGCATGAGTTGTGAATCTATACTTATCTCAAAATAACATGTTTAATTTTAAAAATTAATAAATGAAAGTCAGATCCAAGGTTCAAAATTTCACTGGCATACAATCATATTTATGATTTTTTAATTTTCTCAAATAAAAACAAGAACAATCTTTTCAGTGCAAAATATGTCCATATCTGGCCCATCCAAATTGCTTTCCTACCATACCTACCTCACATACCACAGCAGCTCATGCTCATTTTGATTGCGTCCTCTGCAATAAAATGTTACTCAACAACTGAGGTTTTGTTCACTAAATACAGTATTATTAACTTCCATATTCACCAAATACTCCATGAGATACTTCTGAGAGCAATTATACAAATTGCTCTATAAATGCATATTTATTGATTGAATCTATGAACTTACTGATTTTTATTAGTATTGAGTTGGTTTCATATTTTTAGAATCATATGGAGACAAAAAACTCAATATATATTTTTTTTATATAGCATTTTTTTGAAGACCCCGAAGGAAAGATTGAATTACCACCATCGTTGAAAATTTATTCCTGGAAACGTCCACAGGATTTTTTAATTAATCGGGTAAGAAACATTTTCACTATTGAACAAAATACATGTTAACTGCGGGCTATAATATCCTAGTTATGAAAATTCTCATTTTTAAAACAATGTAGGGTAAATTTTTCCCATGGTATTTAGTAAGAAAAAGGAATTACTTTTTGACATTTAATAGAGATAAATGTGTATCAGCATAGTTTAATATCACTTGTACTGGCTCCCAAGAGCATATCGAAATTTTGTGTAAAGTCTTGAGGTTTTTTTTTTTTTTCTTTTTTACATGATATCAAAGAAGAGCCTAAAAGGTGTGGGAAGTTACTCCTTAATTTCTGACTGACAGAATTATCCGTTACTGCTGCTTAGCAGGAATTTATGTGACCTGAAGGTCTGTTTACTCTAGTGTTTACCAGCGTTAATTTTCTAGCCCAGGAGACTGGCACTTGGCTCTCTGTGTTCCAGGTATCCCTGAAGCATTTTCCAAGGGCCATCTTCATTTCTGGACTTGACACCCAGCCACTTGAGTCACATTGACTGGGACATCTCCAGAGAAGCCATCCTTTAAAATAGCATTATGTACATGAAAACTTTAGATCCACTGGTCTGCCTTCTTAACAGTCATGTTAGTTTGAACATATTTGCTGTGTCCAAGGGTCTAATTATCACTAACTCCTTTTTTTTTTTTTAGTTTATGACTCTCCTAGAATTTTCATTTAATGCACGGAAAGCCAGTAGGCTAAAATTGCTATTTAGTGTTAACCAATGGTTGTAAAGGAGCTGATTCTTCCATCGATTATGGAATCCACTGAATCAGTTCCACACAAAGTGATTTTATTCCTAAAATTTTTAGCCTTTATAAGCACCACTACTATTGCAAGAAAATATAATTTATGCACCATATTTTCAATTGCTGTTACTAGCCGAGGTCAGCTAATCCTAATTGCAAATATATTTAGTAAAATAAAAGAATAAGATATTTCAACAGAATATTTATTGAATGCCTACTTGTAAGATATTTTAAATAAATCAAATGTCCATGAACCAAGACTTTAAATTACTTATAATGTTAGATAATACTGGTATGAAGAATATAAGTTCTTTGGTGTTAATAGAGTGCACTTAATAATAGTGTATTATTCATAATATTCAGGCTCTGTGCAGTGGAAGTGCAGGGTTTACATTCCACGCAAATAAAGGATATTAAGTCCCTAAAGTGAGAGTGTTTCAAATGTGAATAAGTAGAAAAGTTTCACACCATCTTTTTCTTTTTAACATACCTTAGTTCTGAGAGATAACACTTGTATTATAAGTGAATTCATCCGTTGGTGGCGGTAACACTTCTCCTGACATTTATCGTAATGTTGCTGCCCAACTCAACACCTCTGTTCTGTGCTGACCTCTTCCTCCTGATCTTGTGCATGAACTCCTCTTGGAGTGTGGATCAGAACAGCCACAGCTAAAAGTCTAGCTAGCTAGGATAGTCTTAGAATAATGTTTTTTAAGTTTTAATGTCTAGATCCACAGTGGTAAGTATATTTTACATGGAAATAACTGTGGGCATACAGAAAGCTCAGACAAAAATTTAGCAAAACAATATCGACCTTCCTACATGAGATTGACTCTATTCTACTCTAAGCCAAATATGAAGTCAGAGGACACGATTTAAGTCAGAGAGAAGCTAAATTATGAACAAACTTAAAAGCCTTGATTCAAGATATCACAATCAACATGGGCTATACAGCTGAGGAAGTTAACAAGCTCTGGCCACTGAGGGAATGATCAGTTTTGTATATTTCTGAGAATCAGGTGTGGATGGTTCAGGTCCTTGAGTAATGATGATATTGAGCAGATGTAAATTGTCTGAAGATGGATTCTGTCTCAAGGACAGGTGTAGGAAATAAAGACCTCCGTAGAGACGTCTACCTTAATATCTGCTGTCTTTTACACACCATCAGCTTCTATCTTATATCGATTGGCAGGCAGTTATTATTCAATATTTAATCTATAATCAATTTAAATGTATGTTGTTACTTGGAGAAGAGTGTGGCCATTTTAGAAGTGCAATTAGCCAAAACAGAAGTTAAAATATACATTTTGTATAAAATATTTTATGTAAAACTTACTATGATCACAAATTATAAACTAAGAGTCAACTCAGGCCTTCAAGGTAGTTTGGGTTAATTTCTCTCAGGCATAAAGAAATATTTTATTGAGTTTTCAAGATGCTCGTTATACATGTGATTGAGAGTAGTTGATGACAGTAGTTTCCATGAAAATCTTTTAATCAAAACCATATTTATGTTAATTTGATATGTTAAGTATATAAGCTTGATATGAATTGTAACAAATTTTTAAAAACTGTTATAAATCATATGTTCCCTTATTATGTTTATTCCTTAGTGATCTAAACATACAAAAGCATCTTTAGATATATGCCAATTAAATAATGACCACCATATGATTTTTTTAAAGATAAGAGGATTTGAAATTTGGCAAGATTTTAAAGAGCTGTGATACCTAGTATGTTTTATCAAAGGGATGAAGATATTTTTCCTGGTAGCATGTGTTAACTAAGCTTCAGGTTTAAATTGAAAGGCTAATTTAAATTTTGTCATTTTTTAAACTCTCAGACTGTGTGTGTATGCATGCTGAGACCATATGCATATATTATATCTAATAACATTTCATATGTATATGAAAATACTGTGTTTGATAGGCATTACATTATGAAGTGAATGGCACCCATAGCTCTAAAAGGGTTATCTTACGGAATAATGAGCTTCACTTATCTTTTTTTTCTTTTAATTCCTCTGGTTGTGAGAAATGAGATCAGGTTTGACTTGTTTATACTGCATGAAACTATATTTCATTCAGCTACATTTCCTTTATTTTTCTTAATGAGGAATATCTCTTTTTTACATATATTTTTAATTTCAGGCTCCAGTAGTTGTGAGAAATGAAATCCTGTTTGATTTGTTTTCAGCAAATGAACATTTACTCTGCAGTGAGGTATGTAAGGAAGTTTTAACTGAAGCCTGTTTTCAGGCTTCATTTTCCAGACCTGCTTAAAATAATTCCCAGACCATCAATTTCAGTTCTCCCTTGTGCACCTCTAAGTTTTGGTGTAACTCAGTATTTTATACACCAGACATTCAAAGAGGTAGAGAAGCCTCTTCAGTTAAGTTTAATGAGCAGATGGTGGGAAAATGTTAGCATTAGCTTTGCTGTGCCCCTACTCTCCTGCCCCATAAACCCACAGTAGCTGGGGTCTCATGATCTGGGCTTTCTCCTCTTAGTGCAAGTGCCTAGCGATGGACAGGAAGTTGCTTGGAACTTGCTCAACATAGTGCTCAAGGGCAGGGTGTCCTGATGTTGTTTGACTTGCTAATACAGGGAAAATCTCACCTAAACACCTCTGTCTCTCCACCCTGGGTTTTCTCCTTCAGAAGCGGACTCTGTTCCACTTCCCTAAGACAGTTATGTCAGAAGCAGGTCTTTTCATTTAAAATTATTTTCTCCCAGAAAAAAATTCTGTGCCAGTGAGAATTAATAGTCATTATTGATTCAAACACTTTGCCTTTCTTATCTTAAATATCTTTATTTTAAAAGATTTTTATTTATTTATTTGACAGAGAAAGATCACAAGTAGGCAGAGAGGTAGGCAGAAAGAGAAGGAGAGAGAGAGGGAAGCAGGGTACCTGCTGAGCAAAGAGCCCAATGTGGGACTTGATCCCAGGACCCTGAGGTCATGACCTGAGCCGAAGGCAGCGGCTTAACCCACTGAGCCACCCAGGAACCCATCTTATCTTAAATATCTTGACCAAGATTAAAGTCAAAACATTTCTTTCTCCAACCAGGTTGTACTGAGTAGTATAATATATCTAAAGTGTTTTATATTTTACAATTTAGTCTAAAATATGCTTATTATTTATAATCCAAAGCATGCATAGACTTCAGCTTTTCATTTTTAAAGGAAGTATAAAATATTCTAGCAAAATTTCGAGGTGTACATACAGCAAGACACTTGATTTACCTTTCATTTTCAACTAAACTAAACTTGAAGAAACATCCTAGATAATGTAAATTAAGGAAAACATGAATCTTATAAGGTTAGTCTCAAGTATTTAATCTTCTTATAAACCAGGCAGTTAAACGCAAGACGATTATTTCAGAAAATCCCATGCTACTAGGGTAATGTCTTTACTTAACAACCACTGTGACCCAGAGATTTTTTTTTATACATTGTTTCTATTCCCTATAAAATGCTGAAAAATAGATAGCATAATCTGCATTTTACAGACAGCATTACATAAATTGCAATTTAAAGATGGTGAAATGACATTCCCCAGAGCAGAAGGATCTGAAGGGAGATTCAAATCCGGTCTGTTTCCACTGCAAAGCTCAACTCCCCACTGCGCCTTGTTGCCCATTGAAAACTCTGCAGGTGGGAATTTTGTTCAGAGCCGTTCTGCCCCCGCAGATTGGCATATGAAATATGAGACTTAGAGGATATTTAAATGTGTGTGCAATTTTCTTTCTCATATCTCATTCCTTGTCTGGTTGACCCTATTGACATAGAAGAGATCATTTTCTTTGCAAACTTCTCAACATTTACAGAGGGGTAGCTTAATCATTTATAAAATGTTAATCCCAAAATAATATCACTGCTCTCAGGAGCATTCATTCTCTCTCTCTCTCTCTCTCTGTGTCACACACGCACACACACACACACACACACACACACACACACACACAGTTGAAATGAAGGTCAATGTCAAAAGGAAGTCGATGTCAAACCTCTAGTAGTTTACTCTGGAAGACAGCTCTTAGCTGAGTGTGTTTAATATTAAGTCTTTTTAGCATGTATTGTGACTATATTTCCTGACAACAAAGGCAAGAGCCATGACTTTATTCTGTAGATTGGAAATCAAAATGTGAAGCACAAGTAGAATTTAATATGAAAAAGTAGATTGGAAATGGATTTTGACTTCTTTCCCACCTAAATTACAGTACCAACAATTGAAGAACAACTGATTAACACGAATGGCTTTTGTCTCTAGCTGATGAGATGGATTATCAGCGAAATCTATGCAGTGTGGAAGATCTTCAATGGAGCTACTTTGAACAATTATTTTAAAGGGAATGCAGGGGAACCCCCTCCTCTCATCTGGAAGCCCTGGGAACACATCTATTCTCTGTGCAAGGCTGTGAAAGGTCACATGCCTTTATTCAATAACTATGGGAAGTATATCGTGAAACTTTATTGGATGGTAAGTTAGTTCACATTCACGTGCATTGAAATTCGTCTGACCTTCATATTGAAATATATTTGTCTTACACGCTGTTACCTAGGCTATTAGAAGATACAGGACATCAACTGTGCAGACACTGGGAAGATAGGTCCTACATGTGTAATTTGGGGTCAATAACAAACATTGTTGTTTGTCCTGAGACCCCAAATCCCACATGCTTTTTATACTGCAGTTGCTTGGACCATGGAAGGGTGGTTCTCTGCTATCTGTCCTGTCAGGCAGGTGGCCTGGGTGGACAGGTGGATGCATGGGGCTCTCTTCCTTCCTCCTTTGTCTGTGATTGTGCATAGGGTCTTGAGCATAGGGAGTGCTTGAACCT
Source organism: Mustela nivalis (assembly GCF_964662115.1). Lineage (NCBI taxonomy): Eukaryota > Metazoa > Chordata > Mammalia > Carnivora > Mustelidae > Mustela > Mustela nivalis. The sequence goes on along the minus strand of NC_139024.1, from coordinate 55,603,045 downwards.
GATTCATTCTTTCTCCCCTGGTATTTGCTGCTTCTGAGGGGCCTGGTCCCACCCAGGCTTTGCCCTAAATTTGAGATTTGTACTCAAGTTAACAAATCTTGGCTTGCCAAGACGTTTTTGCTTCTGCCTGAAAAGGAGCAAATGGGATAGTAGAAATAGAGAATTTTTTTAAAAAATCCCCTAGTTAATAAGGCAAAGTAGGCTCACACCACATTTGGCAAGACTAGATTACTAAACACCTTTGAGTTTTTGTTGGTGGCTTCTTTCTAAAGGCCCAGACTCACAGGCAGGGCCAGCTACATGTTTTACAGAGCCCCTTGTTAAAATGAAAATTATTAAGAATGTCAATATGGTGATAGTAGTACTTTAAAAAAAAGAGCATAGGGTCCTTCTAAGCGTGAGGTTCCTTGTGACTGTACAGGTTGTACACTCCTGAAGCTGGTCCTAGTCACTAAGGAAGAATGTTCTCGAACATTTGAGGATGTGGAGAAGTATCAAAAGTTAATCATTCCATTCTGTATTTCTAAAGAACATGACTTTACCCAGGGAGCCTGGGCCAATCTTTCCTGGGATGGGGGATGCTGAAAGGCCAATGCTTAGGAATTAATAGGATCATTACAGCAGGAAGGTAAGAGTATAGAAGGTGGTATTAGCCTCTGATCTCTAAAATAGGATTCTTGGTGTTTTGATGTTTACTGCAAGACAGCAGACTTTGAAAGTAAAAACTTTGTGAGGAGTTGAAAATGACTTCCTAAATGTCTTTGTCTTCCTTATTTACCAAGCAGGAGGCAGATTTGGTAGACAAGAGTTCAAAGTTTTAATGTGCACCAAGGAGTGAGAGTGAGGCTGTGGTGTTAAGAAGGTGGGTGCCCCGTGAGTATGGATGAGGGATTCCAGAGGGAAGGCGAACACAGAGGTCAAAGGTCAGGGTATCTGCCGCCTTCCCCATTTTCCACACATTTGCTCACACTTGAGGTAGGAGCGAGTTCAAAATCATTAAGTATTACAAAGCAGCATCAGTAGAATATTAGACCAACCCCATTAGTTTCTCTTTCTCTGCTTCTTGACATCCTTCCTTCTTTGCAAATTTCCTTCTGGACAGTGGTCAACCTTTATTAACACTACATCTCATTTTACAAAGACACGGTGATTTATTTCTCTTTAATTGTACTGATTCTTCATAAGCCCAAATCTACCTGGATTCAGAATTTAAACAAAAATATTTACTCCAATTTGAAATCTCACTCTGAACCAATCATTGAAGCAGTCTAGAAAACTTAGCCCTGGGGAAAGGAAGGGCCTGATGTCCAGTGGCTTCTTCTAGTTTCTCACTGGTCTCTCCTGAGGAATGGCTTGTGGGGCCTGCTGCTAAGCTGTTGAGCACTGAGATAGAACTTGTTCCATATGAATTATTTTTGTAGACAATTTGTTGACCTGAGCTGAAATCAGAGTTGGACACTGACTGATTGAGCCACCCAAGTGCCCCTTTTCTTATCCTTTTTAAATACCATTTTGCTTTAGTTGTCACGAATTTATTGTTTGATTTAATATTTTACAACAAAATCCACCTAAAATTTTTTTGCTTCAATATTTTCTTAACATATATGTTTTTTGAGTAAACATTTTTGTTGGTATTTATCTCTGAACACATTTGTAATAATGTATCCTTTATTTCCTCTATAAAAGGGTTTAGTGTTTATCATCCTGCTCAGCTTCTCTCTTGAGCATTTTATTTTCATCCATCTTTCATTCAGCTGGAATGTGCATTCCAGAATTTTATTCACTTAGAATATATATGCTGTTTATTTTGGGTCATTTTAAATACTGAGGTCTATTTTCCTTTATATATGATTATTATATGAATGTAATTTGCTTACAGATGGAATACTTGGGTAATACCCTTTTGTTTTAGAACACAACAGCCAATGTCTGCATATCCTCTCAGTTTAATGTTAAAAACACTCATTTAGGGACGCCTGGGTGGCTCAGTTGGTTGGACGACTGCCTTCGGCTCGGGTCATGATCCCGGGGTCCCAGGATCGAGTCCCACATCAGGCTCCCAGCTCCATGGGGAGTCTGCTTCGCTCTCTGACCTTCTCCTCGCTCATGCTCTCTCACTGTCTCTCTCTCAAATAAATAAATAAAATCTTAAACACACACACACACACACACACACACACACACACATTTACTCTATATCTTATCTGAAACCCTAATACCTTATCTCACCAGTCCCTGCTTCATTTTTTTCCCAGAGCACTTGAGTATGGAGTACCCCATACCCCATCCTCCTAGTGAATTCATCAGTGTATGTAAAAATATACAAGAAGCTAGCCCTCTAGATGGTTTCTTCATTCAGGCATTTTCCTTCAATGTATCTTTCTTATATTCATAAATTGGTCCAATCTACAGATTTTTTTTATTACTAAAGTACAGAAGACATGCAAGTTACATTAGTTTCAGGTATACAGCATAACAATTCACTAAGTTTATACATTAGGCTATGCTCACCACAAGTGTAGCTACCATCTGTCACCTTTCAACTGTCATACTGCCATTAACTGTATTCCCCATGCTGTGTCTTTTATCCCCATGACTTATTCTTTCCATAACTGGAAGCCTGCATCTCCCACTCCCCTTCACCCATTTTGCCCATCCTCCCATACTCTCACTTCCTCCACTCTAGCAACCACCAGTTTGTTCTCTGCATTTATGGGTCTCTTTCTGCTTTTTGCTTGTTATTTTATTCATTTGGTTTTGGTTTTGTTTTTTGCTTCTATGCATAAGTGAAATCATATGGTATTTGTCTTTCTCTGACTGACTTATTTCACTTAGCATGGTACTACCCTCTAGGTCCATCCATGTTGTCACAAAGGGCAAGATCTCATTCTTCTTTATGGCTGAGTAATATTCGTGTGTGTGTGTGTGTGTGTATCCCATATCTTTTTCTATTCATGTATCAGTGGACACCAGGTTGCTTCCATATCTTGGCTATTGTAAATAATGCTGCAATAAACATAGGGGTGCATATATCTTTTCAAATTTGTGTTTTAGTTTTCTTTGTTTTTCTAGTAGTGGAATTCCTGAATCATGTAGCATTTCTATTTTTAATTTTTTTGAGGAACCTCTATACTGTTTTCCACAAAGGCCACAACAATTTACATTCCCACCAACAGTGCACAAGAGTTTCTTTTTCTCCAATATCCTCTTCAACACATGTTATTTCTTATCTTTTTTATTTACGCATTCTGCCACCTGTAAAGTGATATCTCATTGTGGTTCAGGTTTGCATTTCCCTGGTGATGAGTGATGTTGAGCATCTTTTCATGTGTCTGTTAACCTGTATGTTTTATTTGGTAAAATGTCTATTTAGAATCCCTGTCAATTTATTAATTGGGGTATTTGTTTTTTGGTGCTGACTTGTATAAATTCTTTATTTATTCTGGATAATAACTCCTTACTGTAGATATCATTTGTAACTATCTTCTCCTACTCACTATGTTGCCCTTTTCATGGCTTTGTCTGCTGTGCAAAGCTTTTTATTTTGGTGTAGTCCCAATAGTTTATTTTTGCTTTTGTTTTCCTTGCCTTAGGAGGCATAGCTAGAAAAATGTTTCTATAGCTAATGTCAAAGAAATTACTGACTATGTTTTCTTCTAGAAGTTTTATAAATTCAGGTCTCATATTTAATCCATTTTTGGGGTCTTTCTTCCATTTAGAGTTTATTTTTGTGTATGGTGTAAGAAAGTGGTCCCATGTCATTCTTTTGCATGTAGCTGTCCATTTTCCCCAGCACCATTTATGGAAGACACTTTCCCCATCATGTATTTTTGCCTCTTCCTTTGTCATAGATCAACTGACCGTATAAGTATAGGTTTATTTCTGGACTCTTTGTTCTTTTTTTTTTTTTAATTTTATTTAATTATTTGACAGAAGGAGAGAGAGATCACAAGTAGACAGAGAGGCAGACAGAAAGAAAGGGGAAAGCAGGCTCCCTGCTAAGCAGAGAGCCCGATGCGGGCCTCCATTCCAGGATCCTGAGATCATGACCTGAGCTGAAAGCAGAGGCTTAACCCACTGAGCCACCCAGGTGCCCCTGGGCTCTCTGTTCTATTCCATTGATCTATATATCTATTTTTGTGCCAGTACCATACTGTTCTGACTACTAAGGATCATGGTATACCTGAAATCTGGGATTATGATACCTCCAGATTTGTTCTTCTTTCTCAAGATTGCTTGGGGCTACTTGGGGTCTTCTGTGGGTCCTTACAAATTTTAATCTTTTTTATTCTAGTTTGTGAAAAGTGTGGTTGGTATTTTGATAGGGATTGCATTGAATCTGTAGATTTCTTTCGGCAAGAAGGATATTTTAACAAAATTATTCTTCTAATCCATGAGCATGGGCTATCTTTCCATTTGTTTGTATCATCTTCAATTTTTTTTCATCAGTATTTTAAAGTTTTCAGGGTACAGGTCTTTCACCTCCCTCGTTAAGTTTATTCCTAGGTATTTTGTTCTTTTGGGTATAATTGTAAATGGGACTGTTGTCTTAATTTCTCTATCTGCTACTTCATTATTAGTGTATAGAAACACACTGATTTTTATATATTAATTTTGTATCCACAAGTTTACTGAATTCATTTATTCTAATAGTTTTGTAGTGAAGTCTTTAAGATTTTCTCTCTATATATAGCATCATGTAATCTGCAAATACTGCCTTCAGTTCCTTTTGTAAGGTAAATACACAAGCCAGGTCACTCCACTCTCCCACTAGTTTTTCCCTATTTTGGTCTATTCTTTAAAATTGGAATTGTAGTCCTTGAAAGGATATCGAATACAGATAGCAGGGATAATAAATAAATAGATGCAATTTTTACAGGGCAAAAAACAAGGACTTTGCTATCTCAGAGGCTGCATTCATATGATAGGGAGATGGTACCTTGTTTTCTGGTTGGTAGAAATTTGTTCTCTTGGGGCCAGGGGCAAATATTTTTACTTGTTTCTACCTAATCCCCAGATGGCAGGGCTGAGTCAACATCTATGTGCATGGCAGTTGTAATAAAGAATTAGAGTAACTTCTTTCTGACAAGATAGACATTTTTTTTTCTTTTTAAAAATCTCTTTCTAGATATACACAATTTAATTTTTGACTTTTTCCTTCTAATTCTAGTTCAGTATTTATATGTCTATTCTTTGTTTTTCACTTCAAATATTTGAGATACATATTCATAGCAATAAGCTCTGTTACCTTCTACTGCTTGATTTGGTATAAGGAGATGGACTGATCTTGGTTCTACACTTTTCCTTCCCCTGTCACCTCTCCTACACTTTGAGTCGTGTTCCCCTTGCTGTCTTTTTCTTCTTTTCCTTTTTGTCTTCCATTTCTTGATGCTTGCTCACCTTTTTGTTATTGGACACTGATTTTCCTTCTCTGCCTTCTTGCACATGTATCTCCTTCCCCTTTCCTACTGTCCCTCCAAGCATTTATCTTAACCATTCTTTGAAGCAAACCCTCCTGTCAGAAACTCTCTGCCTGACATTTAAGGTGCAGATTTTTACACCAGCATATCATTTTCCCCATAGAAGTATTTCTACTATTTCCAGTTCGGATTCTAAGGACCTGGAATCAAAGTTCTTCGACACCAGTCAGACAAATATTTGTTGAGGAGTATAAGGAACAATGTTATACAACAGAGAATTTCCTCTTTTCCTCTCCGTGGAAGTGATGGTACGCTACTGGGGCCACATGCAGCTGGGTCCTGTTCCCTCTGTTTTCAGCATTCCTCTGGCCCCTTGATAGAAGCAATTAAGTGAGCACTTTCCACTCACAATATGTATTGCTCTCGGCTGCTTTGCTGGGAGTGTCCCAGTGCTTTCATCTGTCTCTGAATTAAACAGGGAAAATATACACATTGGGAACAATAATTTTCTCCAGTCACCATCAATCTATTGATATGTAAAAAAAAAAGTATTAGCTTTTGTTTCTGATAGATCCTTACACTTTTTAAGGGCAAAATTATTGTCAAATTCAGTTTCTTAGACAGTAAGGTGCAGAAAACCACCAGTACCAACACAACCTCTTTTGCTTCCCAAGCCCCAGCCCTGACGCCCTGAGAGAAGTCTCTGGCCAAATCCGTGCACTCCAGCATTTGACGCACACTCTCTCCTAGCCAGTGACATTTTTGTTCTTTAAGCTTCAGCAACAGTGTTTTCAAGATATATACCATGACAAATTATTTTTCTATCATTAAGTTACTTTTTACAAAATAGAAATGTTTTTGTTATTTTATTATTATTAACATTGTAAATGCTTTTAGTAAAACAAATTCAAACATTATTAAAATCGTTCAAAGTAGAGAATGGAAATTCATTATTGTTCTGCCTACATGGACAATCATAATAAATGACTTACGTGTATCTTCCTAAACATTTTTCTTATAAATATATGTAAGCCTACTACATATAATTTATAGTAATAGTGGGATGGTATGGTACTTCCTGTTCTGTAATGTATTTTTTCCCCTAACTCTAGGTATTATTTATGCTAATATATATACTGATCTACCTTGTACTCCTTTGTTCAAATGTAACAATAACCATACATATTTCATTAATTTCATCTTGACATTTAGATTATGACCAGTGTTTTACCAATACAATTCTGTAAAATAGCATCTTTGTGTATATATTTTGCCCATTTATATGACTATTTTTTTTGTGGGATTTCTACATGTGGAATTATTTAATTATATACAAATTCTTAATTTTTATAGGTATATCCAAGCTACTCTTACATTTTAATTTCTGTGCAATTAGCATTTGATATAATTGGGATTTAAGCCTGGTAATTTATTACTTGTATACTCTGCTACTTCTGTTATTTATTTTTTTTTGTATCTGTTTCCTTTTTTCTGTGTGTTTCTTGAACATTCTTTGGGATTCCATTTTGAGTTATTTCTGGGGTTTAGTATGGTGTTTAGTATGTCTCTATGTATTACTTTTTTGTCTGGTAGTTGCTCTAGGGATTAAAATATACATGCTTAGCTTTTCACAGTCCAGTAATAGCAGCATTTTGCCATTTGATATTGGAACATAGATACTTAACCCTTTATCACCCTCCCTTTATAGCATAGCTGTCTAGATATTTTCTTTCTACATAATCAGAACCTACTCATAAGTATTGTTTTTAAATGTCAAATATAATTTTTAAAGCTCAAGAGGCAAAGAATACTTTATAACCATTTTGTATTATTTATAGCCATACATAGCTTATACTTTATTTATAGCTATACATATGTTTATATATTTTTCTTTGCTCTTTATTCATGCCTGATGTCCTAAGATTTCTTCCATTTCCTTTTTTTTTTTTTTTTAATAAGAATTTCCTTTTACCATTCTTTTTTGGGGCCAGTCTTCTGGCGATAAATTATCTTAACCTTTTTTGGTCTGGAAAAAAATTTTTTTAAAAGGTTCAAAGGTGAAAGAGATTGCAGAAAGTGAGCCAGAGGAAAAAGGAGAGTGAAGCTCAAACAGACTTCACACTGAACACAGGGCATAACTTGGGACTCAATCTCACGACCTTGAGATCAAGATCTGAGCTGACACTAAGAGTCAGACACTTAACTGAATGGGCCACCCAGGTGCCCCTTGTCTGAAAATGTTTTATTTCACCCTTATTCCTAATAGGTATTTTCACTCAATACAGTGTTGTGAGTTGGCAGGCTTTTTTTCCTCAACATTGACAACTAGTTAGCCATTTTCTTCTGGCTTCTGTGGTTTCTGAGGAACAATCGGGTGTTCTTTTCTCACTAGCCATTTTAAGGCTTTTTTCTTTGTCTTGAGTTTTCAGAAGTTTGAATTTGATGTGTCTGGGCATAGATTTCTTTGGGATTATCCTCTTTGGGATATTCTGAGCTATCTGAAACTGTTGAGTCGTGTCTTATGACAAATTTGGAAAGTTTTCAGCCATTATTCATTTAAATGTTTTTTTGGCCCCACATTTTTTTTTCCCTCATTTCTGGGGACTCCGATGACACACTAGTTATATCTTCTTCTCTTGTCCCACAGATCTTTGAGGTTCATGTCATTTAAAAACTTTTCCTAGTTGTTCATAATTTCTATTGAACTAACTTCTAGTTCACTAATTTCTTTGCTATTTGCATCTGGCTATTGATCTTTCCCTGTTTTGTTTGTTTAAGTTTAGTATTTCTGGTTGTTTCCTCTTTCACATTTTTTTTACTTCTTTGCTGAGATACCCTATTTTTGTTTGTTTCAAGAGTATTCATAATTGCTTCCTGGAGCATTTTTATGACATCAGCTTTAAATTTCTTAACTAAAAATTCCAAATTCCCTGTCCTTTCGGCATTGTGGTCTGTTGACTGTATTTTCTCATTGAAATTTAGATTTTCCTGGTTTTTGCATGATGAATAATTTTGGAGAGTTTCCTGGACATTTTTAGTGTTCTATTTTATGACTGTTTTCTAATTAAATTTTTTATTTAGCACATACTCAACCTGTTTAGATTCAGAGTACACATACTGGCTCACTTCCGTGGGCTGTGTTTCAAATGTTACTTTAGTTTATAGAGCCTGTGCAATGCTACTTGGCTCTGCCACTCTTGTTTGTTATCCAGGTGATAAGATTCCATCCCACAGTATCCTGAGCACCACCAGAGGAGGGGGAAGTGTACCTCCTCATTCCTGCATGGGCAGAGTGGGGAAATAAGAGTTTTTCCAACAGGCTCTACTAATGTAGAAAGCACTTCCTCCTTACTGCAGAAGGAAGACAGAAGTCCTAATTCTGCCCCCTGACTCCACTGGGGAGAGAGACCACCTTGTTTGCTTCAGGACAGGCAAGGAAGTCAGAGTTCCACCTTCAGGCGCTGTATGGGAGGGGCACCGCCTGTTACCCTGGTGAAGGTGGGGAAGTGCGGTCTGAGCTCTTTCTTCTCTGCATAATTATGCTCATTCAGGTTGCTTGCTCAAGTCTCTGTCCCTGATCTTTTGGAATTGTGATTGATGTGATTAACTAAAAAGCATTTTTTATTATCCCTTTAGCATTGTCATAGGAGGAAGAGGATATAAATTTATGTAGGTATTTAGTTATCTTGACCTAGGAAGATATTAAGATTCCAATACAACTGCATTCTAAAGTGACTTTTGGTAATTTATATTTATACTAATAAAGGAGGCGCCCTTCTTCATAAGCATGTAAAGTAATTAAGTATTTTGATAGTTATTTAAAATTATGTGGTGCTAACACAGTAATCTCAGTAAAAACTGCCCAATATTCGTCATTTACATGCAGTTAAAAAAAAAGGTGTAAAAATGTTTCAGTGTTCTATAAGGACTCAAATAAGTAAACTCAATGTTCTATGATGACATCTTCTATGTATTTACATTATATACTATTTATATATTATATATTTATGTGTAATATATTTCTTTTTTTTTTTTAAGATTTTATTTATTTATTTGACAGGCAGAGATCACAGGCCAAAAGGCAAGCAGAGGGAAAGGGAGAAGCAGGCTTCTGCTGAGCAGAAAGCCCAATGCAGGGTTTGATCCCAGGACCCTGAGACCATGACCTGAGCCAAAAGCATAGGCTTTAACCCACTGAGCCACCCAGACACCCCATGTAATATATTTTTTAAAGTATTTATTTGAGAGAGAGAGTGAGCATAAGTGGGGGCGTGGGCCAGAGGGAGAGAGACAAGCAGACTTCCTGCTGAGCCCCACCAGCTGGGCTCCCAGAACCCTTAAATCATGACCTGAGCTGAAGACAGACCCTTAACAACTGGACCACCCAGGGGCCCCTATATATATAATATTTAATTTCTTCATAAATTTTAAGGAAGCAACCCAACCAATGTATTAATATCAAGGAATCAAAAAAATTCCTAAGAAAATTGTGATATCTAGTTAAATTATGTTTTAGATATATAATACTGAACGCATTTTCCGAGTTATTTCTCATAATAGCTGTTTTGAGATGCAATCACATACCATGTAGTCCATCTATTTAGACTGTACAGTTCGATGGTATTTAGCAATCAAAGCATTCTCAATTGAGATATGTTATTGATTAGCTGGAAGCAGATGACATTCGTTGAACTGGTTTAAGTTAACTTAAAAAAGTTGGCTTAAAACTTTTCCTTCATAGGGATTCAGTTGGTTCCTTCAAAAATTTTTTTGAAAATTAAAGTGTAGAAAGGGAACTGCTATTATTAGTTTTTCATTGTGGTAAAATATACATGACATAATATTTAGCATTTAACCGTGCAATTTGAATTTACAATTCAGAGGCATTATATATTTTTGCAAGGTTGTACAACCATCAAGACTATCTCCTTCTACAACTTTTTCATCATCCCAAAAAGAAACTCTATACCTATTAATATCATCCCAAACAGAAACTCTGTACCTATTAAACAGTAATTTTTCATCCTCCTCTTCACCCAGTCCCTGGTAACCTCTATCATGTCTCTTGCCTGCAAATTTGCTTTTTTCCAGATACATCATATAAGTAGAAGTATACAATATTTGTCCTTTGTGTCTGACTTAACTCACTAGGTATTCTTTTGGGTTATATCATTTGAAATTAGAAGAGAGAGTGGCTAAACTCCAGTGTTTAATCCTGTCTTGTCCTATCTCACCTCTTAGGGAAGAAAGAAAGATACGTAACCACTAGGGCAGGCGATCTGAGTTCAGACTTACATGTGCCATGCAAAGAGACCAGGTTTCACCCTATTGCTCCTATCTACTTGTGAAAAGTAGACCGTTCTTTGAATCTTCAATTGAGATGTTAACTTCTTGTGAAGACTTCCACAAGCTATATTTGTCACGCGTTCTTTTCTGGTCCTAGAACATTTTGAACTATTATGTATGATACTGTTTGCATATATGTCTTCCCTCACTAGACTTGAAGCAATGCAATGGTTTAGGCCAGGTGTTTTCCAGATTTTTATGTTCACAGTGGTCACACTACTACTGAAAATATTTCTTGGGCAAAGGAATAAATCCATGATAAAATTTTACATGTAAAACCAAAATCTAAAAAAATACATAGTTTTTTGACTTCATAATCATTAATGTTATCATTTGTCTTAAACTTTTAATTATGAAGTCATATGTATACAGAAAAATATATCATGATTTTATTAAATAAAGTATCAATCAACTTCATATTAAGAATGAGATCTTTAATTATGAGCAGAAGCAATCTGATAATTAGAAGTTTAATATCACTGACTCCAGCAGGATAAACAATAATTACTTACATTTGGGGAATTTGTGTTATGACTATATTGAGTTATTTAATTATGGCCAAACTTATCTATGGCTGTATAATGTTTTGGTTCTGCTATTGGAAACTCTTTAATTTACTGTGTTATGCAGGATGGGATACCCAAGAATATGTTTACGAGACTTCAGAAAGAGATGCCTAAGCATCTTTCTTTCTTTGGCTCAGGTCATGATCCCAGGGTCTAGGATCAAGCCCCACTTTGGGCTTCCTTCTCGGGAAGCGTGCTTCTCCCTGTCCCACTCCCCCACTGCTTATGTTCCCTCTCTTCCTCTCTCTCTCTTTCTGTCAAATAAATAAAATGAAAAAAAAAAAGACCTCAGAAATAGTGACATATTTGACATGATGATATATCAACATATCTGTTGATATAGATAGGGATGTGCTGACTTTACATAAAATAATCCACTCAAATTCCCGGCCATGGTAGTATTGAAAACCAGTATGCTAGGCTTTACATGTAAGAAGCTAAGGTAAAATAAAAAAACACTGGAAAGTCACATCAGTGCTGTACAATAATGGATGAGAGAAAAAAATGTTAGTCACTGATGCATTCCTTTTTTTCTCTTGTTTAGGGTTGCTGGAGAAAGATAACTATTGATGACTTTCTGCCTTTTGATGAAGACAACAATCTATTGCTTCCAGCCACAACCTGTGAATTTGAACTCTGGCCAATGCTTCTGTGTAAAGCTATCATTAAGCTGGCAAATGTTGAGTACGTGGAAAGAAGAATGATCATTCAGTTATATAAAAACAAAAAGACAACAGACAACTATACATCTATATCATATAGCTTTTTTTTTTTTAAAATCAATGTAAAGGAGTTTTCTTTGCAGACAATGTAAATGTTCTAATATAAAAATGAATATGCCAAAATCACTAATTGGAAATACTGGGTTAGTCAGCAATAAGATGGCATTCTCCCAAGAAAAAATATTCAAAAATTATTCTATATCCATTGCTTTCTTGCAAATGGCTAGTGATCATCAGAAATAATATTTTGGCTTAGTGTGAAAAAAAAGTTGGTTTGTAGGGGGAAATATTGGTTCATCTAAATACAAAATAATATATCCTGGATCCAGTTCAAATGTTAGGTTCTGTGTGTGTGCAGCAATAATTTACTAATCTTGAAAACCTGAACTCTTCTGAGGGATGTCAGTATGTTCCTCATGTTTTTGGTAACATTGGCCCCTTTTAATACATTCGTAATAAAAACTACTCATATTTGCTTCAGTACTTGTGAAATCTGCTTGCCACCTTCCATTCCTGAATGTCTTGTGCATCAATGTATATGAGACATGTCTGCTGTGTTCATTCTCTTGGCTTCCACCTACAGACACCCTAGGCCAATCCATCCCCCACCCAGCCATGCAAAAACAGTTTAGATGCTTGTGTTGCAAAGGCATGGCAACTTTGTATCATTGCTCAGTGGGAGAATTCTCTCACACATGGCACTGGCTTGAATTTGATACCCTTCACCCTCCTACAGTGTGTGAGAGCATCTCATTCTCGATGGAACACCCACAGGCTCAAACAGAGACCACTTTAGCCCTTTGCTCAAATCTCAGCCTTCTCCCCTTCAGGAAATATAACCTTGTCTGTCATCAGACCTCTGCTCTGCTTTTTGTGGATTTTGTTTTGGCTCCCCTTTCTCTCTCTTTCCCATGGCTACACAACAAAACCAGCCACTCCTACTGCCATCCTTGTCATCTCTTTTTTCTCTCACCAACCCTTGATTTTCTGTTTGGAATTTGTTTTACCCAGCTCACAACTCTTAATTTCAATGATTTTTTTTTTTTTTTTTTTTTAAAGAACTCAGCCCAGATCTTTTTAGGTAGCTAAATAGTACTAAGTATTCATACTGGTGACAGCTATGTTTGTTTGTTTTGAAAGAAAATAATGTTCCTCGCGTTCCTAATTCTCAGACCTAACTTGAATTTCTGAGAATTAGAGCTGAATTAATATCAGTGAAGTGTTAAACCTGTGACCTGGAAAATTGGAGTGGCAATTTGTCTTTCTTAAAGCTACAGTTCCATAGAATTTTATAGCAACCTAAGAAATAAGATTATTTTTATTTTAAAAAATAGATAAATCCAGTATGAAAATAAAGGACCAGACTAGATTTAAGACATTTCTGAGGCTTTCTAGTGGATACCTGAACTGTGTGGTACAATTTATATTTGTCTATACATTTTTCTCTCAGATTTAATAGTATATAGCAATTATTTTCATATGAGTTTTATCTTTCTACATTAAAAATTAATGTGCAGTAATTATGTCAATATCATTGTGAGCTATGCAAAGGACAACATTTTTTTTTAGATTTTTTATTTATTTATTTGACAGACAGAGATCACAAGTAGGCAGAGAGGCAGGCAGAGAGAGAGGAGGAAGCAGGCTCCCCGCTGAGCAGAGAGCCTGATGCGGGGCTTGATCCCAGGACCCTGGGATCATTACCCGAGCCGAAGGCAGAGGCTTTAACCCACTGAGCCACACAGGCGCCCCCAGAACATTATTTTTATGAGGTTTGCCAGTTGTTACCTAAGTAGGATTATCCACAGAGGAGTTTAGACTAGACTGTGAACTACCCCAAGTGATTTTTGTTATCTGTGACATATGTAGACACATCAAAATTCATAATCTATGGGGCGCCTGGGTGGCTCAATGGGTTAGGCCTCTGCCTTCGGCTCAGGTCATGATCCTGGGGTCCTGGGATCGAGCCCCGCATCGGGCTCTCTGCTCAGTGGGGAGCTTACTTCCCCCTCTCTCTCTGCCTGCCTCTCTGCCTGCTTGTGATTTCTCAGTCAAATAAATAAATAAAATCTTAAAAAAAAAAAAGGAACTGAAATCACAAGGATAAAAGACACTGTTCTCTTTTTTAAAGAACATGTTAGTATACTGAATATATAAAATATATATAATCTAAATTTACATATTTTATAATATATGTGAATATGTTTTATGTATATGACATGAATATTAACATATATTTTTAAAATAAGGCTTATAGCATGTTTCTAAAATAAACATGAAATTTTATCTTTGGATCTCTTTAAACACTTTAACAAAACAAATCATTTGGCTTTTGCAATAGTATTTTCTTGAATTTAATAGGTAACCACTATGACCCCTACATTTTTTATGACTATATCATTGTTTATTATTATTTTTATTATCATTGCTACTAACTATGCTATTGTACATTTGCCTCTTTAGCATCCATATAGCAGAGAGGAGAGAACTGGGGGAGTTCACTGTTATCCACGCACTCACAGGATGGTTACCAGAAGTGATCTCTCTCCAGTAGGTTTTACCATTAACTTCTTCATATATTTTTTTTTCTTTCTTCCCATGTAATGTTTCTTGAATTAAACATTTTTAGTCTTTAAGAAAACATCAAGAAATGACATATTTTACAAAATGTTTGTGAAAACACTATTCTATAGTATTCTATAAAATTCCTTGAGAATTTCAGGATAACTTCTGTTTCCTTAAAAAGACTGTGAATTTAATCTTTAAATATCTGGATTACAAATATGAAAACAATGTTAATTCTTTATTGTAGTAAACTATTTACATGCATTCCTTTATATTATACAGTTACTAAACTTATTCAATACAGAAACATAAAGGCAACTTTTAATTAGCCACACGTATAGGAAATAATAATAATGGAATACCTACTAGGTATTAGGTACTTTAATATAATATCTCTAATCAGAAACCACAGTCTTGAAAATATTTAATCATTCATATGGCCTCATCAGCTGGGTATGTGTCATTACAAACAAGGAAACTGAAGCCCAGAGTGGTTTAGTTTTTATAGAATCAAATCCATAGCATAGTTATCGGATCATCTCCGATCTTTGATTTTTACTGGAAATGTGCCATTCTCAAAGGATCCAGGTTAAAGGAGATTGAATTCAGTCCCCAGTAACTTGGATTCTACCATCTGAAACATCTTTTTAGCAGGATAAACTAGCTGTTGCTTGGTTCAAATAAACATATCTATAGGGTGAAAAAAGAAGAAGAAAAGTAGACCCCTTCCTCAAGGGACTGCTTTCCTGAAGGGAGAGCTGATCATGTTTTTTAGGGGATGATCTAGATAGGTCTTCTCATGGAAAATCCTTTTCGGATATCTAAGCAAAGAGAATATTTCTTGAAATACTATGAGTAATATTGGTGGAGGGAGGTTTAAGATGAGGTTTAAAACTGGACTTTTCTAAATTTTTATCTTCAGCATTGATGGAATGCTTATAATTGTGCCTTAATTTTTCCTGTGCGATAGTGAATAAATACAGCCAAGACATGAAATCCTCAGAAGTCCATTGAAAGATGGTGAAGAAATAGGAAATCAAAATAATTTACAACTAGAAAATTAGTCCATTAGAAATTGTGAATTATCTCTTGCCAGAGTCATACATGAAAACTGAAAAGTGTTTCATACACTACCTTAAAATTAATGATAAAAATTTTAAGAAGTTTTAGGCATACTCTTTGCATGAATTTCTGGTTGCTATGCAATTTCTATGAAAATGATATAAAGGGGGAAATCTTGAGCTTTGGAGTCAGAACTATATAGCTAGATTTTTGTTCTGACACTTCAGTTTCAAGCTGTGTGAATTTTGCAAGTAATGTAATTTCTCTGGGTCCCAGTTTCTTCATATGTAAAGTGGGGATAAAATGACCTATTCTATATGGTTGTTCCAAAGATAAGTGAGTAGGTGATAGAAAAAGTAGCTACTGTATGGTAGACACATACTACCATAACTTACTGTAAGTTTCTTTTCCTCTCTAGTAGCTATCACTAGATTATTTAGCATTATCTAGATATATGTATAATAATTAGTAGTTAAACTTTGAAAATTCTCAAGAATACATGAGACTGATCCAAGCATTCAAATTTATCTATTTTCTCCTAAATACAACTAAAAAGTAAAAAAAAAATACATACTTTGGGGGCGCCTGGATGGCTCAGTTGATTGGACGACTGCCTTCAGCTCAGGTCATAATCCTGGAGTCCCGGGATCAAGTCCCGCATCGGGCTCCCAGCTCCATGGGGAGTCTGCTTCTCCCTCTGACCTTCTCCTCACTCACTGCTGTCTCTCACTCTCTCTCTCTCAAATAAATAAATAAAATCTTTAAAAAAAACATATTTTGATCTATGTATAATTTATAATTTTTCCCATGGGTATTCTGTCACATTATTCATATAGTTTAAAATTATAATATACTATAAAATTGCAAAATTTATTTATGCATACCTATGTACTATTAAATGAAAAGGATGTCATGAAATACTATATAGATAATTGTCATGAAATGTTTAGGTTGAAATATGGAAGCAATTGCCATCAGCCAAGGATGCAAGTGGGGGTCAGGTAGGGTTTCATGGAGAGTGTTCTCACTTGGTCTGAGTCTTTACTGGGTTTGTCTGAAGGAAGGGATGGAGAGGCCCAGTAAGGGCAGGAGAACAATATTCTCAGTGCCACATGATGTATTCAGGAGTGGGATGTTTGTGTTACCAGGAAGTATTACAATGTGAAGAGAAGGCCTCTGAGGGACCTGCAGGAGTGAGTGTTCATGGTTTTACAGGGGTCAAGGAGAATTAAAATGCTGAAGTTCTAAACTCGTGTTGACTATTAGAACTTTTTCCCGCATGAAGATCAGTTAGGATAAAAGTCTTCTGTGGCATTTCCAACAGACACATTCCCTTCCACTCTCCTGTGGGTGTACCAGAGGGAAGCACTGGTCTACATACATTTATTGGCCTTGCCTCTTATATTTTCCTTCAATTAGTGCAGTTTTACCATCTGAAAAGAAAGAAAGAAACCTTTTGACCCTCCGTATAATAATAGAAACAATTAATGATATGTCTCTGTGGATATAAGAAGATTATTTCAAATTAAGAGATGATTAGTTCCTAGGCACACTTCTCTGATGTTTGCATGGTTCATCCGTAATAGAGCAACTGGTCACCTTCCTTTTTAAAACTGAAATATAATTGGCATACAATATCCTGTTAGTTTTAGGCATTGATCATGGTGATTCAACATTTTTATATATTACTAGATAATCCCCGTGATGTCTAATCACCATCTGTTACAATATAGTTATGACAATATTATTGACTATATTCTCTATGTTCTATGTTGCATCACCGTGACTTATTTATTTTATAACTGGAAATTTGGACCTCTTAATCCCTTCGCCTATTTCACTCCACCCCAATGCCTCCCCCTCAAACAGCCAATGGTTTATTTCCTGTATCTGTGTGTCTGTTTTCTTTGGTTTGTTTGTTTGTTTTCAGGTTTCTGGCTCAGGAATTTTTTCTTAAAATTTAATTTTTTCAGTGTCCCAAGGTTCATTGTTTATGCACCACATTCAGTGCTTCATGCAATATGTGCTCTCCTTAATACCCACTAACAGGATCACCCACTCCCCCAACCCCCTCCCCTCCAAAACCCTCAGTTTGTTTCTCAGAGTCCACAGTATCTCATGGTTTGTCTCCCCCTCCAATTTCTCCCAACTCAATTCTCTCCATCTCCCAGTGTCCTCCATGTTATTCCTCCACAAGTAAGTAAAACCATACGATAATTGACTCTCTGTGCTTGACTTATTTCACTCAGCATAATTTCCTCCAGGCCTGTCCATGTTGATACAGAAGTTGGGTATTCATCCTTTCTGATGGAGGCATAATACTCCATAGTATATATGGACCATATCCTCTTTATCCATTTGTCTGTTGAAGGGCATCTTGGCTCTTTCCACAGTTTGGCAACTGTGGCCATTGCTGCTATGAACATTGGGGTACAGATATTTGGGGAAAATACTTTTGTTTGTTTTGTCTTTTACATTCTACATATAAATGAAATCATATGGTATTTGTCTTTGACTTTTTACATCTAGCATTATACCCTCTAGATCCATCCATGTTGTTACAAATGGAAAGATTTCAATCTTTTTTTATGGCTGATAATATTCCATTATATATATATATATATATATATATATATATAAATATTATATATATATACATATATATAATGAAAATGTTATTCATACATATATATAATATGCCACACCTTCCTTATCCATATCTTAGCTCTTGTAAATAATGCTGCAGTAAACACAGTGTGCACATATCTCTTCATACTGGTGTTTTCCTTTTATTCAAATAATTTCAGAATTGGAATTGGATCATATGGTAGTTCTTTTTCAATTTTTTTGAAGACACTCCATGCTGTTTTCCATAGTGGGTGCACCAATTTACAACAATGCATAAAGTTTCTTTTTCCACATCTTTGCCATACTTGTTATTTCTTGTTTTTTGATAACAGCCATGCTAAAAGTTATGAAGTAAAATCTCATTGTGGTTTTGATTTGTATTTCCCTGATGATTAGTGATGCTGAATATCTTTTCATGTATCTTCGATTATCCATATGGTTTTTTTTTTAAATTTCTTAGTTCTCTATTGTGATCCATTGATCTAAGTGTCTGTATGTCAATAGTATATTGTTTGATCATTATAGATTGGTGACATAGTTTGAAATCAAGAAGTGTGAGTTCTCCAGCTTTGTCCTTTCTCACACTAGCTTTGGCTATTAAGAGTTTTTTTGTGGTTCAATACAAATTTTATGATTGTTTTTCCTATTTCTCTGAAAAATGTCATTAGAATTTTGATAGGGATTGCTTTGAATCTGTCGATGACTTTGGGTAGTCTGGACATTTTTACAATATTAATTCTTCCAGTCAATGAGCACAGAATGTCTTTCCATTTATTTGTGTCATCTTCAATTTCTTTTATTAATGTCCTATAGTTTTAAGTATGCAAGTCTTTCACCTCCTTGGTTAAATTTATTTCTAGGTATTTTACTCCTTTTGATGAGATTGTAAATGGGATTGTTTTCTTTATTTGTGTTTCTGATGATTCATCTAGTGTATAGAATGCAACAGATTTTTGTATATTGATTTTGTATCCTGCAACCTGACTGAAGTCATTTATTGGCTTCATAGTTTCTGGCGGCGTCTTTTGAGTTTTCTCTCTTTTTTATATCATTTGCAAATAGCGACCATTTTACTTCTTCCTAGCTAATTTGGATGCCTTTTATTTCTCTTTCTTGCCTACTTGCTTTGGTTAAGAACTGCAATACTATTGAATAAAAATGGTGAGAGTTGGCATCCTTGTATTGTTCCTAATCTCGAGGAAAAGATTTTAGATTTTCACAGTTGACTGAGCATGATATTAGCTGTGGGCTAGTCATATATGGTCATAATTATGTTGCAGTATGTTCTCTCTATACCCACTTTGCTGAAAGTTTTTATCATAAATGGATATTAAATTTTGTCAGTGTTTTTTTTTTCCATCTATTGAGATGACCTTATGATTTTTATCATTCATTTTTAATGTGGTGTATCACATAGATTTGCAAATGTTGAATCTTAGTTACTTACATCCCTGGAATTAATCTCACTTATTTAATGTGTTATTGAATTCTATTTGCTAATATTTTGTTGAGGATTTTTGCATCTATGCTCATCAGAGATTTTGGTTAGTAATTTCCTTTACTTGTGGTATCTTTATCTGGTTTTGGTATCAAAGTAATGATGGCTTTATAAAATGAATTAGAAGGTGTTCCTTCTATATTTTTCCACAGAGTTTGAGAAGAATTGGTATTAATTATTCTTTAAATGTTTGGTGGAATTCACTAGTGAAGCCTGGAGTTTTGTTTTTGTGAATTATTTTGATTGCTGATTCAATACCTTTGCTAGTAATTGGTCTGTTAAGATTTTTTATTTCTTTTTGATTTGGAAATTAATGTTGATGTGTTTTATCTAAGCCCAGGATATATGGACAAAGTATGGGAGCTCTTGAAAGAAATATTGCCTGAATTTAAGCTGTCAGATGAGTCCAGCTCTGAAAGCAAAATAGCTATGTTAGATGCCAAGTTAAAGGAACCAGTGAAGGACAGCAAAGATTTCAAACCTGAAGGTTCAATGACAGCTCTAAAGGTACCTGAGAAAAGTGACAAAACTCCAAAGGGTAAGACATTTCATATTACAATGTCATTCATGTGTATGGATATTGTGTATAAGTGATTTACATTCATTGCTGAATTTAATGATTATTTGTTGTCATTATCATTTACTGTGTTGTGAAAATAATCAGGATCTAATCTTTCTAGGATTTTAGAACTAGTAATGTTATTTACTAGATGTTAGTTATTATTCCACATTTTGCTCTCTTTAAAAATCAAGGGCAACTATATGTTTTGATGATACTAAAGTAATGTAGTATTAACATAGGAAGACACATTAAGCATTAATTTCCATCAGACACACTTCCTTATATGTTATATGTAGAGTGGAATGGAACAAAACTGCAAAGGGGAAAGTTGTCCTATTTTTTTTTCTTCTACCAAGGAAATTCAAAATAGACACAGTATGGATTTTGTTTTGCTGACCAATTGTTGTAAGGTTTAAGTTCAAATTTGAAAATAAAATAATGTCAAGTTATTTTCAAAGTCTAAGATCTTAAAGTGAGAAACATATTGAATAATTATTTTATATTTTCTAAAATATTTCATATAGCTATACATATGAATAATAATGCTTTTATAGTAAAGTAGAATTAAATATACTATGATGTATTCAGATTTTTGTATACCTTAAAAGCATCTATAATGATCTTTAAAATATTTATGAAATCTTATATTTTGCCCAAATTTTTCCTTAGCAAGATCTTATCTACCAACTTTTACCATGCAGAAGTTATTGCTATAAATGTTCCTCAAGAGTTTACCAAGATCAAGTGTATGAGTGATATCTGCCTATCATAAGCCCTTCTTTAAATGACCTAATGTGTATTAGTTTATGAAGGGAAACGGGAAAAGAAGGCTGATTAAATTTGTTTTACCTAGCATATCTCAAATTAGTTTGAACTTAGAAGCCTTTTTTCATGTATCACAAATTAACATATGTATATCCATCCATTCAGATATATTATTTTCTGAGTAGAATTCCAATAAATGTTCCAGGAACTAACAATAATCTGGTGAACAAAATCAGATGTGGAACTTATCTCCTAGTGCTTATGATTAGTGAGAGAGACTAACATTAATTTTAATTCTAAAAACCATTACTATATACTAAGACATGAGCCTTGAAGGAAAATACAGAAAAGTATGGGAGTGCATACTTAGTCTAGGGCATCAGGGAAGAATTCCCTAAGGAATTTTGAGCTATGTTTACAAAGATGAGAGGGATTTCTTGAGGAAGATGAGGGAATGTGGAAAGAGCATTTTCTGTGAGAAAATAGTAGATATACATCTTATGATGATGGAGGAAGAATGAGAAAACTAGCCTCATTCCAAAATGAGAAAACTAACTTAAAATTATATATAGTATACAAAATTATATATTGTTAGATATATATTATATTCAAATGATCATCTCCATTTAGCAAAATAAATGTATAATCAATAACCAATAATTCTTCATGTCTTTGGCAGTACATCGCCAATTTTCAAAGTTTTCTATTGCTTTATTTTGATGTTTCTAATTAGAGGTGGGTAGTGCTTTGGGAAATTTGTGGCTATTGTTTTACATTTAAATAACATTATTGTTTTGGCCAACTTTCAACATAATAACTGAATAAGTAATATAATTTGAGATTTTGTAGTTAAAAGATTTATCATATATATTTTTAATATGTTAGAAAAAGCAGATGCAAAAGATGTTGGGAAGAAAAAGAGTAAAAATGGAGAAAAAGAAAAGGAAAAAGAAAAATTCAAATGGTCACTTCATGCTTCAAGACCCTCATCAGATGTACAGTACTCACTGCAGTCTCTGTCAGATTGTAAGATTTCAGTATTCTAGAATAATAGCTATTTTAGCTGTATCCTAAAATGTTGGGAAAATTTGGAGTTTCCAAAGTTGGAATACAACTTTGGAATATAAAAGTGTATTGCCTGTTTAGGCATATCTAAATAAGTTTGCTCGAGTTTGCCCATAATTGTTGAACTCTCAAATCAACATGCATGCATGTGGGGGCAAAGCTTGCATGTGTGACAGAAGCCAAGGTTATCCCAGTTCTTATGGTACAACAGTCACAGAAGTGTTTGCATGGAGGAGGTCATATACTAATAAATGTATATGTTATGTAGTAACATATAACAATCTGTTACATATTGTTATATATAGCATATTATAATATATAAACATACTACATAAAATACAATCTATATTATATGACACATTGTAAAATATCCATAAATATTGATATATAGTTACATAAACTATATAAATATAAAATATAATTACATTTTAGTATATATAAATATATGTTGGTATATGCTTCCTCTGTATAAATAAACTATATCTATACATCTATATATCTATATCCATATATATGTATATATATTCCTAGATTCAGGTCTCTGCTCCATGAAAAATATACAAAGTTTAATTTAAATGTAAAAAATATGTTTTCATAAGTTTCATATATTTTACCTTTTAATCTTTTCTAGATTGATCCTGATTCATATTTAACTTGTATTTTGTGGCTCTAAAAATATTTTTCTTTAATAAAAATCCAATACAGTTCAATATTAGTACTTGAATTTGTAAAGGGATAAAACAAACTTTTTAATTAAAAATAAAGATAATAGAGAAAAATAAATTATACCATTTTAGACAGACTCTTTAAAGAACAAATGCATACTGAATCAAATATAGTAATTTCAGGCCTAAGAAATATGTGAAAAAATAAGTGATGCTCAGAAACATTAAATATTAAGTAGCTCATATTGTATACCTGAAACTAATGCAACACTGTATGCTAACTATCCTGGAAATAGATGATAGATAGATAGAGAGATAGATAGGAACTTCCTGGCCAAATGTATCTATGTTTTCTTTCTTCTTGAAATGACATAGAAAGTTCTAGCCTGCTTTAAATTCAAAATAAGATTTTATTTATGAAAGCTAAAAAGTTTCAATTTTAAAATCATTCCTTTTGAATATAATCATTTGTAGACTATTATAAGTGACATTGACTAATAGAGTTTTTTTGATAACTTTTTTATAGTGACATAAAATGATTTCTTAAGCAATTAAATGGTATTATGATGAAGGCAAAACTAATGAGATGTTCTATAAAATAGATGCATATGTGACATTTAACATTTAATAAATGAGTTTACAGTCATTTACCTATTTTTCACCATGCAAAGATGTGCTCATTAAGGAATTTGAACAATCTGGAATGATCTACTGACAGATCCATTTGGCTAGAATTTCCATGACATGGTATATGTTTTTTCTACAGGTTCTTCAGCAATACAATCTCCACACATGGTTGTATATGCTACGTTTACACCCCTATATTTGTTCGAAAAAAAGATCTTTTCATTAGAAAAAATGGTAAGAACTCAAGGCCAGGAAGCACAGGGTGTGTGTGTGTGTGTGTGTGTGTGTGTGTGTGTATGAGTATATGACAGAGTGTGTGTGTGTGTATGAGTAGGTGGATGAGAGAGAGAGGGCAGTGGGGAGGGAGAGAGAAATAAAGAGAGAGGTTATTTGTTGTCCTAGAAGGTATATCAGAATTTAATTAAATTCTATACCTGGATTTCAGTCTACTTATGTTTAAAATATTAGACACTTAAACACAGGGACCTGGAACATTCAAAATAGCAACATGGACGGGACTGGAAGAGTTTATGCTGAGCGAAATAAGTCAAGCAGAGAGAGTCAGTTATCATATGGTTTCACTTATTTGTGGAGCATAACAAATAGCATGGAGGACAAGGGGTGTTAGAGAGGAGAGGGGAGTTGGGATAAATTGGAAGGGGAGGTGAATCATGAGAGACTATGGACTCTGAAAAACAATCTGAGGGGTTTGAAGTGGCGGGGGGGTGGAAGATTGGGGTACCAGGTGGTAGGTATTATAGAGGGCACGGATTGCATGGAGCACTGGGTGTGGTGAAAAAATAATGAATACTGTTATGATGAAAATAAATAAATGAATAAAAAAATGAAAAAAATTATCTTAGATGATTGCAAGTTTCTTGTTAAAAAATGTATCATTTTTTCCATTCTAAGCAAAAGAAAAGGCATATGAGATATATTTCAGTAAGAATCATGTAAACATATCTAAATAATAATAAATTAACTTTCCATAACAGATCATTATTATTTTCTTAACATAAGATGATTTAAATGAACTCACAACCACAGCTGGCAAACTACTATTATAACCTCCTTGTAATCTTTAGATAATATACACAAAAAATGTTAATTGATTTTTCTTGTAAGTCTAACAATTTGGAAGAAATTTAGAAAATGTACATAAAGGCATTGGAATTAAAATATTCATAGTATAAATACCTAGACATATGCAATGTTAACATTCTGGGATATACCCTTTGATTTTTTTCTTCTGTGCATATATTCTGTATAAATATGTGTATTTACTGTTTTACAGAGTGGAATTAAATTTTATGAATTTATTAAATTTTGGAAGCCAGTTTTTCACTTTACACTCTATCATTAAATTTTTTAAATGATGTTAAATATTTGTCCACATAATATTTAGTAGTGGTATGGTGTATTTAGGTTTCTAAACATGTATATATATTTAAGTAAATTAAGTAAACGTGTATATATTTAAATATATATATTTAAGTAAATATATATTTACCTATTTCTCCCCACCTTCTGCCTCTGACAACTCTGCCAATCTGCTCTCTATTTCTGTGAGCTTGTTTTGTTTTGTTTTGTTTCAGATTTCACATATGAGAGATCATGTGGTATTTGTCCTTCTCTGACTTATTTCACTCAGCATAATGACCTTGAGGTCCATCTATGTTGTCATGAATGGAAAGATTTCATTCTTTTTATGGCTGACTAATATTCCATCATTCCATTTTCATTTTGCTGCTCTAATAGTTTGAGTTCCACTGCCTTGTCTCTGAGCTGACTTATCCTTTCTTCCGCTTCTTCTAGTCTGTTGCTGAACTTTTCTAGTGCATTTTTCAGTTTAGTTACTGTATTCTTCAGCTCTTTGACTACTCTTTGGTACTTTCTTGTATTTCCATCTTTTTGTTGAAGTTCCCACTGTGTTCATCCATTTTTCTCCCCAATTTAATGAGCATTTTTATGACAACAATGCTAAACTTTTTTTATCAGACAAATTACTTATCTCCCTTTTATTAAAGTTTTTCTCTGAGTTTTTATCTTATTCTTCCTCTCTCTCCTTTTGGAACATATTCCTCTGTTCTTTATCTTGCTTAATTCTATTAGCTTCTATACAGGTGATGAACAATCATCTCTCCCAGTCTTGAAGGAGTGGCTCCATGCAGTAGATGAAGCTTGTCATTCAACCTTGCCTCAGTTCTGGTTGTCACTTAAACCTTTGTGCTTGTCTGGGCAGAAGCTATCATATTTTTAATAGCCTCCCATCAGTGAGGATGTGCTAAGACCTGTCAGCATCCCTAAGGGGAGGATCTTAGCACTTAGATTCAGGCAATTAGGAAGTCAGACCTATAAGCCACAGCTTTTAAAAGTATGTAAATACACATAGTCCTAGGGCTTGCAAGTGGCCAGGCTCTCTGGTGGTGTACCCTGGTTGGCAGCCACAGAAAGGTAAGGCTCCAAATGATTAAAAAGCCCTTTTCTGAGATCCCAGTGAGTGGCAACAAGGCAGAGGGAGCATCCAAGATGGTGTCCACAGCCTGTACTCCTCGAGAGCAGGCAACTCCATAGTTCACTACGTGTGGACAAATCTGATGTCCCTGAAGCCTGCATCAGGTAGGCTCCAGGGCATGCCAAGAATCCTGCTTTATAGGCTCAATTTGCCCCTGCACAGTGCCCATGGGTGACAGCCTGCAAAAGACTGTCTCTCCACTTGCCACAGTCCTCTGGCACCCAGGAATGCAAACCACCACTTGCTATCAGAGCCAGACAATCAAGAGGCTTCCTTAAAGTGGTAGCTGCAAAAATTGGGATGCCACCCATAAAAAGCAGAGCACCAGCCACATGTAAATCCTCCCTACAGGAGAAACGGGGACTCTGGAGTGTGGTGGAGGAAAGAACAAAGATAGTGCTTGCCCTCCGAGGTCTCTGGGAAGCATCACTGTCAGTCCCATGGTGTGTGTTGAATTAGAAATCTGCCCCTCAGGCAGCAGCCAGGAGGATTACTTAATAGGCCTCCTCCATGGAAAGACTGACCTCCTAGATCTGTTGCCTCTCGTTGTGCCCCAGGTGTGGCAGCTGGTTAACAACTCTTTCTCGATCGGTTATAGTCTGGTGGGGGCTACAAGGAGAGGTGTCCCCTGGCAGCAGTCACAAAATCAGGGCACCGGATGGGAATATGAGCTCCTTTCTGGGTGTCGCTAGTTCTTATAATCCCATAGGACCAGGAATGCAAGTTCCCTGGCCTCCAGAGCTAGGTGGTCAAGAGGCATTCCCTGGGTGGCAGCTACAAAGATCAGGCATCAGAGGCTTATAGAAAGCATTTTCCAGGAGATACTGGCATTCTGGAGCTGGCAAAGGGAGAGTACGAAGCTGGCTCACTGCCCCCCACACATACCCCGGGTTCCTGGAGAATGTTCCAGCAGGCACCTACGTGTGTGTATGAAATAAAATGCTGATCCCTCAGGACGAGACTCTAATACGAGCAGGTGAGCCTCTTTCACTTTGGGTGCAATCGACCAGACTTGGATTGGATATAAAAACCACTTTTCTCCTTCTCTTTGGAAAGGAAGTCCACCAGATTACTTGCTCTTCACTCTGCTTAGACAAACACAATATTGCATTTGGAGCTTACCGAATCCTAACTCCTTGGGGGACTCCCAGACACGCAGCACTTTGGTCAAAGATTTCCACGTGCTCTGAAATCACTTCACTTAAAGCATGAGTAGACTAGATGGTGTAGTGATATAAACATAAATGTTCAGTGGGCTAGTTAGAAAGAGCTAGATAGTAAAAATTCAATGACAGTTTGGTTGAAGTGTAAACCATCCAGGTGACTGCTCATTGCACTTTACTATACAGTATATTTATCTTCTAGATCATTTGCCCAGGCGGCATAATATCACTCCTTCTCTCTCCCTCCTCCTTCCTCCAGCTTCTCCTCTCCTGCCTTCTCTTCCTTTTTCTGCTCCTTTGTCCTTTTTGAATTGAAACCATTTCTTCATGAGAAAATCTGCCGCTTAACAGGGGTAATACTGTCAAGATGACAGGGCACAATGTGCCTTTATGAATGTAGAGACAGTGGCAGTTTCTCTGATTTTAATTCAAAGTTAATTAACTTTAGTCATTGGCTAAATCCAAGTACGCTTCCTTGACCTCCCACCAAATTAAGTCTCTGATTCAGATTTGAGCTGGCCATCTATCTCAGGCCTCAGTTTTAAAGTAAAATTCATGTGGCACTGGCTCAGCTGTTGTCTTACGTATTCCAAAGTTTTAAGACCATGGACTGCAAAATGACCAGAGCCATGCTTTGGGGAGTGCCATGGTCTCTTAATGGGAAGTACTCCAACACTTCTTAAAACTACAAAATATAAAAGTACTTGGTTGTCCTACTGAGAAATTAGTATTTAAACACAAAGTTAGTTTTGAACTTAAAGGACAAAAAAGATCACCCATGTTTGTTGTTAATTCATCACACGTCTATTGATTAACTATTATGTGCTAAACAATGATTTAGTCTTTGAGGACCTGGTAACAAGCAAGTCTAAGAGAATTCCCTCCTTATAAAACCCAGAGTCTAATGAAGAAGACAGACAAGCCAACAAGAGTAATAAAGTTAGAAAACTGGTACAACAGAGATCATACAAAGTATCTGGCATATAATAGAAAGCGTGTTCAAATATTGTGTGTTGGATGAGTGACCAACTGAATGAGTCAGTGAGCAGAAAAATGAATATGGTGCACACAGCAGCTATACATCTTTCTAATGGTTGATTAAGGAAGTCTTCCCAAAGAAAGAAGGGTTTAAGTGATGGCCTTAAGAAGTTAGCGTAATAAATGGGGAAAAGTGTGCTCAAAGCAGATGTCTCTTTTGGAAAATCTGGAGGTACAGGAGAGCTCACTGGGTTCAGAGAAGTACTAGAAATTGAGCAAATGGCAAGGGGAGAAGACTAGAGGCAGCTCGAGATGTGGGAGGGAGTCAGGACCTACAAAGTGTTATAAATCCTTCCTCTGGGGGTTGAAAATGGCTTCAAGGACCCAGAGGTTCAGGAGTTAGCCCAATGTCTGTAATAATATCAAATGAACTATTTCACACATCTCCCCACCCACCTCCCATCTGGTAACCATCAGCTGTTCTCTATAGTTAAGAGTCTGTTTCTTGGGTGAAATAGATGACAGGAATTAAGGAGCACGCTTGTGATAAGAACTGGGTGAATTATTGAATCACTGTATTGTATACCTGAAACTGATATATTGATAAATCAACTTCAAGGCTGTAATAAACCGGCTATAGCCTCATGGTCTCCCTAACTTACCTGCTGATTCTTTTCCATTAGCTATTAGGCTAATCTAGTTCTCCTGGCCAATCAGAATGAGATACAATGTTTTAAAGAAAAATCAACAAGAAAAGAATTCTAATAGAGTTTTTTTTTTAAGATTTTATTTATTTATTTGACAGACAGAGATCACAAGTAGGCAGAGAGGCAGGCAGAGAGAGAAAGGAGGAAGCAGGCTCCTTGCTGAGCAGAGAGCCTGACATGGGGCTCGATCCCAGGACCCTGGGATCATGACCTGAGCCAAAGGCAGAGGCTTTAACCCACTGAGCCACCCAGGCGCCCCTTAATAGAGTTTTGTTAAATGCAGTACATCGTTAAAAATTTTAGCCCAAAGACAATGAGACCAATAAGTAAAATAAAGGCAACACTTTCCATTTCTTGAAAGAATTGGTCCAGAATACAAGAGAAAGAACACTTGGAAAGGAACAAGATGGCATGAATTACCCCATTTTCTTGCTTTTGGATATTTGAAATATTTTTTGTTTTATTTAAATAAGTAATCTGCAATTTCTAAGAAAACCACCCACTTGCTCAAACTCCTAGTTTTAGACGATTTCAGGTATCTGGATGGCTCAGTTGGTAGAGCATGTGACTTTTGATCTCAGGGTTGTGAGTTCTAGTCCCACCTTGGGGCTAGAAAGAAAAAAAAAGAATGTTTGAGGTGGGATGGCCAGAGGGGTGAAAGGGGCTTGTGGGCAAGGAAAATTCTAATATAAGTCTATAGATGAAATATTCAAAAATATTTCTCGAGTGCCTACTCAGGGTTTCATCCGAGTGAAACTTTACCATTCTAAATCTCTCTCTGCCCCTAACTCTAAGAAGAAAATATGAGGTCCTTT
Source organism: Mustela nivalis (assembly GCF_964662115.1). Lineage (NCBI taxonomy): Eukaryota > Metazoa > Chordata > Mammalia > Carnivora > Mustelidae > Mustela > Mustela nivalis. The sequence continues at coordinate 55,573,376 of NC_139024.1, read as the reverse complement.
AACAAAGTCTCTCGATATCAAAATATAACTATTATCCAAATTATTATAAGTTATTACATCATTCAGAAGTATCTTAAAATATGTTAGAAATAAAATGAAGTATGAGAAATCAGCTTACTTTCCTTAAATCCAGCTAGTATTTTTGTGGGTTATTCAAACAATACCATAGATGTTAATGCTATACTTAATTATTTGACACGAGACCTTACATTTTCAAATGCTTTAAATAACTTTATTTCCTGATGCTTTATGGCTCCAAAAAGAGTAAAGAATCTATATATTTGGTTGCAGTTATAAGAAGGATTTGAGATGTATAGGCCAAATTTAATGAATAATAAAGTATCTGGAAATGATTCCGTTTATAAATACTACTTTGAGCAGGGCTTCTATTTTGGAGATGAAGTATAAATTTTTTTTTAAAGATTTTATTTGACTAAGAGACAGCCAGAGAAGGAACACAAGCAGGTGGAGTGGGGAAGGGAGAAGTAGGCTTCTCACAGAGCAGGAAGGCCTACATGGGGCTGAAGGTATGATCTGAGCTGAAGGTAGATGCTTAATACCTGAGCCACCCAGGTACCCTTCAGGTATAAATTTTATAGTGTTCTTTTTTTGGTTACTATCCCGAGGCATTGCTTATTGAATAACAAATAAATTCCCCCCTAAATTCCCATTTTGAGTGACGAGAAACTTTTAAATTTGTCAGGGTAAAAGTTGTAGAAAAAGGTTTAGATTTTAGAATATCTATGAGAAAACATTTTTAAGCCATTATAATACCAGAGGTTTCCACTTTTTTCCTCAAGAAATTGCTAACATTCACCAAAAGGATAAAAGAGATGTAACTATTGCCTTTGCTTTTTTTTTTTTTTTTTCCTGAAGTGGGTTCCACACCCAATATGGAGCCCAACATGGGATATGAATTCACAACCCTGAAATCAAGACCTGAGCTGAGATTAAGAGTGGGATGCTTAACCGATTGAGCCACCCAGGAGCCACTCCTCTGCTTTTTAATTAGGCCTTTCCCCCCTTTAAACATTGCACTAGTTTCTTCTTTATTTGGCATATTTTTAGCACTTTTAAGTGGCTTTTCTGGACTCAACAGTGCACTGATAAGCTCTTTCCAATTATTAATTAATTGTTACAATCATTAGTTAATCCCTGGATTCAGAAAGAACTGTTTTATCTCACAGACACCCCACCTATTTTGCTTCTCCCGGAAATATAGATTGAGCTATAGAGAAACAAAGCATCAGGGCAAGGCATGTTCTGGCTGAGGCAATAATTTGGAACAGGCTAATTGATGGGTTTCTGGTCCTCATTTAAATGACTGTTTTATAAATTTACATTTTCAAGCATTGCTATTCGCAGAGAAATCAATAATGCAAAATCACTAGGAAGAAAAATAGTTATTGGCAAAACTGACTTAAATGTACTTATTTTATTTTACTTGAAATGTTTCAACATTTAGATTCTGAATGCCAGAATTTACTACAGAATATATTACTTTAACTCTCACAGACTTTTTGATTTCTTATGGCATATTTCAGCCATCAGTGAGTTACTGAAGTTCTCCTTAAGCATGATTCTGAATTGTTCCAAAGCAACACAGCAGCTTTAGGAGATCTGAATGTTTGCATGGGGGAAGCATCTTGGGGAATTACTTGATTTGGCAGGATTTGGGACAGCCTTTCTCCTCTGGCTTTCTATGAGTGGCTCCATTGTCGGGAGAGATTGTGGAGATTTCCTGTGGGAGAGCCTCTTTTTGAGGGTGAGGTGTAAACTACAGACAAGGAACTAGTTATCACCACATTGACCTGACCTACTAAGTGCAGTGGGTTTTTTTTCTTTAATACTATGTAGCGGTTGCTGGTGACTAAACAAACAAACAAACAAAAACTTCACATATTAAGCACTTTTATCAAATCTTTAACTGATCGTAATAATAATGGTTGATTTATTTTGGACCAAAACTGATGTACTAAGATTTTTTTTTTTTTTTTCCCAATCTCAGAAGGTCTTAAGTTTTTAGAACTGAAAAGTGGCTTCTAGCTCTAGCCTCTCATTTTGTATATGAGTAAATGGGGGCCTCAGAAAAATAAAAACATGAAGAGAAATACAAATGATAATAGTGCTTATGTTAGGAGGTGGAAATATAGGTTCTTTTTTCTTTATTAACACTTTATTGTGGCATCAGTATTCTTGTAACGACAAAAAAGTGGTTTATTTAAATGCACAAGGCAATTTCACGTATCCCTTTACATGTGCCTTCTGCCCTTTAGGCTGGTTCTGCGGAGAAGCTGAGAGAATACGGCCTCTCCCACATCTGTAGCCACCCCGTGCTGGTAACCAGGACTAGGTCTTGCCCCCTCATAGCACCTCCGAAATCACCTCCTGTACCTGCCTGGAAACTCTTTCGTCAAAAAAAGGAAACTGTTATCACAGATGAAGCTCAAGGTATTGTTCCCGTTGTCTGCAGATCTTTCTAACAAGCCTTACTCTGCATGAAGGTCTTAATAGTTTCATTTGTAATGAAAGATGTAGATCAAGGCAAACCACCTAACATCATACCTAAAGCCTACATTCAATTTTATATCTAAATTTTATGTCTTTAAAGGATCAATTCTCTACATGTCAGAAGCTGAGTAGTTTGGTTTGCATCTAAACTGACCAGCTGTGGTGCCTGGGTGGTTCAGTTGTTTGGGCATCTGCTTTCGGCTCAGGTCACGCATGGTCTCGGAGCCCTGAGATCGAGCCCTGTGTTGGGAGTCCCTCCTTGGGGGAGTCTGTTTCTCCTTCTCCCTCTGCTGCTACTCCCCGCTCCCCCAGCTTGTGATCTCCCTCTCCTATACGGATGGATAAAATCTTAAAAAAAAAAAAAAAAAAAAAAGAAAGAAAGAAAGAAAAAGAAAAAATGGTTTCCTTAAAATAAATAAACAAACTGACCAGCTATATCCAGGCCGTTCTTTGGGGTGAGGGTATTGTCATTATTGTGACAGAAAATGATTTGTAACAAATAATAGAAAAAAACGTAAAGAGCATATTTAAGTCACTGGTGAAATCACTCTAGTGTACCCTGTAGAACATAACTTTTGAATTAACTGATTTCTGTTTAGAATATAGGAATGGAACTTCTGCCCTGGACTGGCTTCTATGGGAATGTTGTTCTAAGCCACCCTGAATGGCTGTTGGGCTAGAAATAAAGAGGTTCCTGTGGCTGTGGGGAGTAAGAGGGGCAGGGGATGGTGCCCACCTGGCTCTTATTCTCAGTTCACTTCTAACTTCTTCACAATCTAAATTCTTCACAATCCCAAATCCTTCAATGTTTCTTCCCTCCAAGTCTTCATTCTTACTCTATTATTTTTCATGAGCACCATGTTTGAATGGCAAAAGATGTGAGCCAAGGGCATTAATTAAAAAAAAAAAATCAATTTTAACATGGAAGCATGAATCTGAGCAGATGTGATTAAAAAAAGGGAAAAAATAATAATTTAAAAATTATGGCTTGGCAGAATAGCTCACAATTTTTCTTTAGGTTACATCTACTGCATTTCTGTGCCTAATTTAGAACTTGCAGTTTCTCATAAAGGATGATAAAGAATAGAATTGACCTGCGATGGATTATTTATCTATATATAGGCCTCTGTGCCTGTGGATATATATATCTTTCTTATTCCAAAATACTTCAATTGCTTTAATTGTCTTTGTTCAAAAAAGCTTTTTTTTTTTTTTTTTTAATGTCTTTTGTGTTTGTCTCCTTGCTTTTGCTTTTTCTCCCTTTGTCTTTAATGATTGCTCATTGTTTTCTAATTGCATTCCTCCAGCACTGGGGATATCACATTCTAGAGGTTTTCACATTAGGGGTCCTGTTAACAGGTCTGTTAGACCCTAAGGAACAATGAAAGCAAAGCTCTTGCCTGCTTACTAATGGCATCACTGGGAAGCTCAGAAGTAGGCTTTAAGCCTTTGGTGCCCTGCAGTCAGGCTTGTACCTTCTCTTGGTATTGTTTCCTGTGGCTCCAGCTACCAGTTCAAGACTAGTTGATTCCCCATTGCTGGTGACCAGAGGGCCACCCCTGGGTGAACCCCTGGGTTCATGATGTAATCCCGAAGTCTGGGTGGTACTCAGAACCCTAAATCTTCCATGGCCACAGAGATTGGAATATTTACCTGTTCCCTGCCTTCTACTTCCAACCATAATTTACATGTTTTAAAAATACAAATTATAACTGTTAACCATGTAATTTTCCTCACATTTGCTTTTTGCCCTACATGATACAAATAGTGCATCAGGTAGCAAAGATTTTCTAGCACAGCGTATTTTATCTTTTCCAGAAAAGAATAGAGACTAAAGAAATAATCTGGTTTAAAGGGAAGATGAAACGGTCAATTCTTTTTGTTTCTTTTCTTTTCTTTTCTTTCTTTTTTTAATTTTTTTAACTAGGCCTATCTGCCTCTCTCTTTCCTGCTTGATTATTCCATTTCTTCACATCCTTTGAGCTTCTGCAGTGAGCTGTTGATGCCTGCTTGGGATACAGAATTTTCCAATTTTTATTCCTCCCTCCCACACCCCCTCCTCCTTCCCTGACCTCCTCTTTCCTGTTCTCTGTCTTTCTGAATCAGAGATCAGCTTTCACATGATACTCGAAAGAAAGTCTTTTGCTTTTAAATGCTATATTTTAGTTCAGTGTGTAGAGCCACACTGAAAACAGTTGTTCATTCAGAGCTTTGAGGAATAGTTGGATGAAGCGAAAAATATTGACCCCACAGACCTTTTTTGATTTCAGAACTGATTGTAATGTTGTTCTAGGTAAGTGATGGCTCTGATGCAAGCTGGGGAAGAAAAATCTAAAATCGGTGGAAATCCATAACTGGTATGCCACCTCGAGTCTCACCCTGTAACCTCATCTTTTTTTTTTTTTTAAATTTTATTTATTTATTTGAGAGAGAGAGCATGAGGGGGGAGAAGGTCAGAGGGAGAAGCAGACTCCCCATGGAGCTGGGAGTCCGATGCAGGACTCGGTCCCAGGACTCTGGGATCACGACCTGAGCCAAAGGCAGTCGCCCAACAAACTGAGCCAACCAGGCGCCCTGTAACTTTCTTTCTTCTATGTATTCAGTTTAATATTTAAGGGGAAAATTAACAGGGAGAGAAAGAGAGAGAAAGAGAGATCATTTTAGTGGTGACCATGGAACAAGGAGAAAAAATTATGTACTTGTTTCAAAGCTTTACTTTTTTATTTTTCCCCCAATAGTTACCCTTTCCACTGCTGGAGAAGCTTTTGTTTAATGGGATGCTTGGGCTCTGTGCCATATGCATTGAGAGTTTCTTCCTTATAGATCAATTTCAGACTCCTTAGGAGACTCCACAAGGCCTTTCTTGATCCACTGCTTTCTCTTCTACCCATGACCTTCACTTTGTTACATTTTCTGTGCTTCTACTACCATCTCCAGGTGTTAGTCTGCATTTCCTCTTCATGTTTCAGCAATTGTATTGCAGAGGTCAACTAAAAGAACACAGTTTTAAGTGAAAAACATTTAAAGAAGTAACAGTGAGGGATGCTTGGGTAGCTCAATAAGTTAAGTGTTTAACTTTGGCTCAGGTCATGATCCCCGGGTCCTGGGATCAAGGCCCACACTGGGCTCCTCAATCAGTGAGGAGTCTGTTTCTCCCTTTGCCTGCTGCTCCCCCTGCTTATGCTCTCTCTCTCTGTCAAATAAATAAAATCTTAAAAAAAAAAAAAAAGTAGGAATGAACGTCCAGTAATAACAAGGAGATGTTGTTAACTTTCTCCCTTGAGATTTGATTGCTTCACGTTTAAGTCTGGAAATCAATAGAGAAGTAGACTTTAAATATCTAATATTGGCAGGAGGTATAAAGCCTTTCAATATAAAATCTACGTATCCCAGTCCATTCCTATTTCCCTCTTTTGAAATTTGTTGGATAAATAATTAGTGTTATCAGTACTATAATAGAAGTTAAGTTATGCATTTAATCTTAGAAGATTTTAAAAAGTACATTATGCCACCTGTTTCTTTTAGAATTAATAACCAAGAAGCCCGAACAATTTCTTGAAATTTCAAGTCCGTTCTTGAATTATAGGATGACTCCATTTACCATTCCAACAGAAACGTAAGTATGTAACATTCTTTCCCACAAATACATCTTGCTGACAAATGAAGTATTTTGTGAATTGTGTGGTTAGAAATGTATGCTTTGGTGACAGATATACTAAACTTTGTATCACTGCAGTGATTACAGGAAAACCATATTTTTAGATTCTTTTTCACAGTAATAAGTAGAGAAGATAAATCCTGAATAGGTAAAAATAAAGCTTAACTCTGCCTGGCTTTACAGCTTTGGCTACTGTTTTAGAAGAGTAAAGTACTTTGTTTTACTTAAACATTAACACTAACAAATGCTTTTGGTTGTTATCTGATAATGAAATCGTAAGAGCAGAGGGTTGTCATAGAAACCAGAGAGATGAAGTGTGTCAGTCTTAGGAAAAACAAAAACAAAAACAAAAACAAAAACTAAGTAGAACAACAAAGACAATCGAGTAAAAGGAGGAAGAGGAGAAAGAGAAATCCAAATATACTACTATTTGTCTATGGCAAAAGGGATAAAAATAAAGACTATCATCCTGAATCTAAAATTTCTAATGAGCTCAGAGAAGTGAACAGCAAGTCCACAAATAGCAATAAATGAGAAGAATTAGTGAGGGATATAAGGGGAAAATATGATTATCACCACTAAAACAGTGGTAATTTGTTATGCAGTGTTAAGTAACTAACACATGGGTATATACATATGTCAAAGATTACCAAATTTATAGCCTAAGCTTGTGGAGCTAACTGTACTTCAGTTATCCACCAATAGCATTGTAATGCATAAGGATAAATAATAATGTGTAAAATGGTTTTAAAAAAATAGGGATTCTAAGAATTCAAGAATTCAAGAGATACAATAATAGCTGAAAGTAAGGATTCGGCAGATGTGTTTTATCAGAGATTAGATACAGCAAAAAAGACAACTGGCAAAATGGAAAGCAGATCAGAGATAATATCCAGACTGAAAGATTAAGACTAAACATTAATAAGTAAATGAGGAAAAGTACAATAAAAGCTAAAGGGACAAGTTGAAAAAGACCCACATATTTGCAAGTGGGTCTCAGAAATAGAGAGAATGGAGAATAATGACAAACTAAAAATATAATGGCAAAATATCCTAAAGTAAAAGAGAAATAAAATCAAGAATCAATCAGAAAGTTCTGACATCAAGCAACGTAAACACAAAAAAACCTGCAACTAGACACATCTGGTAGAACCGAAGACAGAGAGGGTACAAGGATATGTAGGGATAAAATCAAAGTCCTGCCTCACAAACCAACATGGATGAATGTCACACAAAATTATTAGACCGAAGAAGTCTGGTGTCAAAGGTACATGGCTTGCTTTTAATTATCCTACTAACAGACATTATGCAGAGAAAAATAAAAAGCAATCCATGGTCTTGGAAGTCATGATGGTGGTTTTCGGTGGTGAGGAGGTCCAGCCATGCTTGGGAGACACTCGGCACAGCTCAGGGGGCACTGGCAACATTAGCATCCCTTGGTCTGAATCATGGTGACATGGCCATGCTTCCTTTGAGATTTTCCAGCAAGTTTAACACTTATGATTTGGTTCTTTGTTCAATGTCTTTTAAACTTAATAAAACTTCATGAAACATTTTGAATAGTTTATATTCTAGGTCACCCAGTGCCCAGGAGTGAGGGGTTACCTTTCTTTGGATGTAGGGAGATCCACGACTGGAATGTAAGCTGAGGAAGAAGAGCAGTTAAACTTGAGATCAGAAGTCAGTTCGTTGCATTGTTTTACTTTTAGAGCCTCTTTACATCACAGCCAGTTAATTGACATTGTATGAACTCTATTTAAGTTGAAAATATTAGATTCTTCAAAGCAGTTACTGTCAAGGCTCCTGTCAGTTCTGTGTACCAACAACTGACCACTGAGAAGGGGGTTAGGAGGGACCCCTTGGTAACACTCCTCTGGATAGTCCTTGGCAGTTAGTAATGTCAAGCCTTGAGGGGCAGCTTTATCAACTGAAAACATGGTTTGCTGCTACTTTGATTTCAAAAATTTGTTACTGTTACAAATTTGTAAACCCAGTTTTCTTCAAACTTTTGTTTTAACTCTTCATAAAATCTTATTTTATACTTAAATCTGTGAATTTCCATAGAAGTTTTAAATATACTTAGTTTTTAAATTTATTTAAATATTTTAGATGGCATTTGCTATATCACTATGTTTTGTTATCTCCCCAAGAACTTTAAAAGACAGAAATCATAGGAAATAAAATCTTGCCAAGTATTTAAATCTTTCTTAAAGTTCAAATAATCAAACTCGAATATAGAACCTTAATTTTTCCTATATATGCTATTAGTTTTTACAAACCAAAATTTTCTTATATGTTGTAACTTAATCATGAAGCTAAAATTAAATATGTCATACATTTTAAAGCCTAATTTGTTGGATTATGTAACATGCTAAGTTCTTTCATATGTTATAAATACAAAAGCATATCTACATAGAGTTTTCCTGAACTTAATATAAAAATGTTAGTGTTTCATAATTTTTCTAAATTTTATACTTAGTATTACCCACTAAATGATTTTTCCATTCCAAGTAACTTTGAATCATCTCTCAACTGAGGAGATTGCATACTGATCAGAGATTTTGTGAATTTTGAAAGCCAGAGCTGCAAACTATCAGGAAAAATTTCCTCATGACCCAGACTTTTACAATCTCTGTGCCAATAAGCACAGGTTGGTTTCATAGCCTGAATTCCTTGAGTTACTCCCTTACTCAATTTTCTTATATTTTCTTTCAGCTTCATTATATGGTCAAGGTGGACAGAAGTCTAAAACCCAGATCTAAGTGACTCTGACACCTGATTGGATTCAACTAGTCACTGTTTGAATCTGTTATGAGTTTCCTGGCTTTATTCAATCCAGCAGAAGCAAAAACAAATGTGAATGACATTTCATCCTACATGAAAGAAAAGTCACTTGTCCTACTTTGCTGTGCAGTCAGAGTTCTCAGGTCAACATGAGTGCAATCCCTTTTTTTGGCAAGTCCTTGAGAGTGACTGCTATCCCATGTGATTTTCCCCTTGGAACTCTGTCTCTGCTAGCAACATGCCAAATTTGCCCATTCTTGGCTCCTGGCCTTGTGGGAATCAGAACCTCACAAATATGACTGTGCTACCCTCTAGTGGCAGTTTCAGGTAAATCAGACATGGCTAGCTTGAGACCAATTAATTAAGAACTTTTTCACTGAACACAAGAAAAGGAAAAAAAGGAAAGTGTAGGAAATCTGTATACATGAAATTTAATTTTATCTTTGTGAAGTATATAACCTAAAATGTATTTATCACAACAAATGTCTTTTTATTGTGCTTGTAAGCTCGTAGGAATGACAAAGGCAATTCAGCAATGACTTGAAAGAAAATATCCTACACTTCTGTAGCTAGCATGAATATCACGCTTATAAACTCAAGTGTTCAAGACTCACTCAGATTTCTGACTCTGAGTCCCATTTCTGATACATTAATACTGAGTTAGATCAGGTCTAAATGTCAAATTCCTACATTCTGATCATCAACATTTAAAGATGACCACCATAGTTTTAAAATAGCATTCCAGAAAAGTTTTACGACAATGCATTGACTGAAATGGATATTTCTTCAGGAGTGTAGAAGGCAAGTCAGTGTTTTTAACAGGAAATAAAATTTGTTATCAGATATAAAAGGAGATGATACAATGAACAAAATCAGAAGTTCCTACTCTTGACAAAACTGCTGTTATTAATATACAACGTAGTATCAGTCAGCTATAAAAAAGAAGGAAATCTTGCCATTTGTGACAATGTGGCTGGAACTTAAGGGCATTCTGCTAAGCGAAATAGGTCAGAGAAAGACAAATGCCGTGTGATCTCACTTGTATGTGGAATCTAAAAAGTCAAAACCAAACACAAACACCCAAGATACAGAGAACAGATTGATGGTTGCCAGAGGAAGGAGGTCCATGAAATGAGTAAAGTGGGGTCAAAAGGTACAAACTTCCAGTTATAAAATACACAAGTCATGAGATATAATGCCCAGGACGACTGCAGGTAACAATGTTGTATTGTATACTCGGAAGTTGCTAAGAGAGGAGATTCTAAGAGTTCTCATGACAAAGAAAAAAGACTGCAACTATGTGTGGTGATGGATATTAACTATGCTTGTGATCTTCTTACAATATATATGAATACCAAATCATCATGTTGTACACCTGAAACTAATATGGTGTTATATAGGAGTTACAACTCAATTTAAAAAATGACAGTTATTTATTAGTAACTTCAAATAAGAAATTAGGATAACAGAAGTTTTTTTTTTTTTTATTAGCCACTTTGTACAGTCTTTTATTAAGAAAGGGGTGCCTCCTAGATTTGATTTATCATCCATTACTGAAAATGATGAAACCGCCACCATTAGTCAGCCAGACTTAAGCCAACTGACAGGAGCAGTTTCTCAGGTAACTATGTTACTCTCATTATCAGCCCAATTCTTACTTATAAAATATCTTTTCTTAACTTGTGAAATATATTATACACAAAAGACTGCATAACATGCAATTGAACAGACTAAAGAATGTTATGAAAATAAGCTTTTTAGATTATGAAGTAACATATTCATTCCTTATAGAAGTCCCTTGTGTGGGGCGCCTGGGTGGCTCAGTGGGTTAAAGCCTCTGTCTTCCGCTCAGGTCATGATCCAAGGGTCCTGGGATCGAGCCCCATATGGGGCTCTCTGCTCAGCAGGGAGCCTGCTTCCTCCTCTCTCTCTGCCTGCCTCTCTGTCTACTTGTGATCTCTGTCAAATAAATAAATAAAATCTAAAAAAAAAAAAAAAAAAAAAGAAAGAAAAAAGAAGTCCCGTGTGCATCTCCTATCTTCCATTCACAGTTTGGTGTTAATCAAGCCCATACTCTTCTTCTACTTCTTCCTTTTTTTTTTTTTTTTAAGATTTTATTTATTTGAGAGAGAAAGAGAGAGCACATGAGCAGTACAGCAGAGGGAGAGTGAGAAGCAGACTTCCCGCTGAGCAGGGAGCTGGATGCAGGGCTTAACCCCAGGACCCTGAGATCATGACCCAAACTGAAGGCAGACTCAAACCAGCCGAATCACCAGGCATCCAAACCCATACTCTTCTAATTTTGCCAATTACATATATACATTTATAAACAGTATAACCTTAGTTTAATTGTTATATAATTTTCTTTAAATGGACCCATTAATTCCTCTGGGACTTCCTTCACTTAGCATCATTTATGAGCTTTACCTGGTGTTGTATGTCATAGTTCATTCATTTCAACTGGTTGAAATTTAATATATAACCAAACTACTTTTTTTTTTTAAATCACCACATTGTTAATGGCTATAGTCATTGCTCCTTGTTTCTTATTTCTTCTTTCAGATTTTTATTTAAATTCTAGTTAGTTAGCATAAAGTGTAATATTGGTTGCTGGAGTAGAATTTAGCGATTCATCACTTACATGTAATAGCCAGTCACGAAAATAAGTGCCCTCCTTCATGCCCATCACCCATTCAGCTCACCCCCCACCCACCTCTCTCCATCAACCCTCAGTTTGTTCTCTGTCTTTAAGTGTCTCTTCTTATGGTGTGCTTCTCTCTCTTTTCTTTTCCCTTTCCCATAAGCTCAACTGCTTTGTTTCTTAAATTCCACATATGAGTGAAATCATAAGGCATTTGTCTTTCACTATTTTGCTTAGCGTAATATACCCTAGTTCCATCCATGTTGCTGCAAATGCCAAGATTGCATTCTTTTTGACAGCTGAGTAATATTCCATTGTACATATACACTACCTCTTCTTTATCCATTCATCAGTCAGTGGGCATTTTGGCTCTTTCTGTAGTTTGGCTATTGTGGACATTGCCACTATGAACATTGGGAGCTTCTTGTTTCTTACTATGGTAAGCAGTGGTACCATGACCATTCTTGTATGTCCCTGTACACATGCTCCAGCGTTTCCAGAGTTCTAGAGTTTGTAACCTTTTATGCGCTGTGGCTCCTGTTGCCAATTTTGTAAAACTTCAGCACACAATGAAAATAACTGCATCATGGAACGATGGAAAACTAAATAGATGTTTGGGTTAGCACCATGAGAACACATCACTTCACTGTTTGGTGGAGGAATGACTGCTAAGTGTAGTTGCCAAATGGTTGGCCAGCTGCAGGTCATGGAAGTATCTGTAGGGAATAACACATGACTACTTGAACCTAACAATGGGCCCCATAATTGCAATTTCAGAGTAGTGATCAACATATGTGACATTTGAAGATATTTGCAACAACTGTAATTATATGTAAAATAGTGTAATTTCTTCCATAAAGTCACAGTTATTGCTAATAATATTGTGGCTTTACTTACCTGCATTGATAAACCGATAACTGAAGAAAATGTTGAACTTGGACTAAAGATGAATTTTTTTCAACTCTTCATGTTCATGGATTCCTGAAATTTTAACTCTGGACCCCAAAGGACACTTGACTAGGAAGCCTTCGTCCAGAATGTGAATCTTGGGAGCATAACTGATGGGTCATGGGTCATTTACCCATTTGACATTACAACAAAATGCCAAACAATTTTCCAATACAGGTGTATCAATATCCACTTCTGTCATCCCTGGATAAGAAATTTCTTTGTAGGCATCATGTCCAACACTCATATTACCTAATATTTCAAATTTTGCCAGTGTGGTCAGTGTCAAAGAGCATTTATTTCTTAATAGGTAATATATTCACATGTTCAAAAATAAAAATATAAGAAACCCCTGGGTTGTACAGTCAGTTAAGCATCTGATTCTTGGTTTTAGCTCAGGTCATGATCTCAGGGCTGTGAGATTGAGCCCCATGTCAGGTTCCTCGCTCAGCACAGAGTCTGCTTGGAATTCTTCCTCCCTCTCCCTCGGCTCTTCCCACTCATGCTCTCTCTCTCTCCAACAAATAAATCTTTAAAAAAATAAAAAATAAATAAAAATAAAAGGCATACATGAAGAACTCTTGTTCCTATTAATATGCTACATTTTCACTGCTCTGCACTCCGTAGGACATTTGTTACATTTTGTTATGCAAATTCAGAGAAACACACAGATAATATTCCATAGCCTCCCTTCTTCGATTCAAAATTTAACAAAAGAGTTTTTACTTAGTAAGTACTGGAGATGATTTCATATCTATACATAAAGAGTGTCTCTATTCTTAAAGTTGCATAATATTTCATTAGGTGACTGAACCCTAGTTCATTTCTACTCACCTCTCTAGATGGTATAAGATACCTTGCAGGGCACACCATTGCATTCAAGTGAGCAATTTTTTTTTTTTTTTTTTCCGTATTAGTTGGAAAGCAGACAAACAATTGAGCTTGAATAGATTTGAACATTTTTAAGAGTTTTTCTTTAGTTTTAAGCTATTCCATGCAGTAGTTTTAGAGAGTCAAAAACACCATAAAAATAGTCAATCTGTCTTATTCCTCCTTATTGCCTTAGTCTTCCTCCCCAGAGTCAATCCCTTTTATTAGTGTTTCTTCTGGTGCTTAGCTCTACATTTCTAAATAGTAGGCACGCACACCGTTGTTGTTTATCAGCACTGGTGAAAATGCTTGACATATGGCAAACACAGTTATATAGTTATTCAATGATGGGATTCTATTATTTCTTGATCTATCAGTTTAGATATTACCCCTTGTTGGGGAAGATAAGTGTTTAGCACTGCTGTCCTCTCTCACAATGGCAAACCTTCACTTTCCTCTGTCTTCCAGATTAGTTTACTTCTGAAGTCTTTGTTGGATTTATATTCTAGCTATATAAGGATAATTACTGTGGAGACAATAAAGAAAAGAAATTCCCATGTCTGTCTATCTATCTATCTGTCTGTCTATCAATCATCTATCGACATATCACACTTTATTTATTCATTCATCCATCAAAGAACACCTGGTGAATAATTCTGGTCTGACCATGGGTGTAAAAATATCTCCTTGAGATACTGCCTTCAATTCTGTTGGGTTTTTATCCAGATGTGGAATTGTTAGAGCACATGGTAAGTCTACTTTAATTTTTCAGGAGCTACCATACAGTTTTTCACTTTATAGTCCACTAGGAGTGCACAAAACTTCCAGTTGCTTCACATCCTCACCAACATGTCCTCCTGTTTTATTTTTTTATAATAGTAGCCATCATAATGGGTGTGAGGTTATAACTCATTATACTTCTGATCTGCATTTCCCTAATGATTAGTGATATTGAACATCTTTTCTTGGTCACTGGTATATCTTCTTTGTATAAATATCTAAGTCTTTTGCCATTTTTAAATTAATTTATTTGATTTTTGTTGTTCTTTGTATAAGTTCTTTATATATTGTTGATGCTACCCTTTTATCAGATACATGATTTGCAGATATTCTCTCCCATTCCACAGGTTGCATCTTCATGGTATTGATGCACAGAATTTTCTATTTTGATGTAGTCAAGCTTATCTTTTTGTACATTTGTTATTGCAGCTGTTTAGTATGATATCCAAGAAATCATCACCAAATCCAATGTCATGAAGCTTTTGCCCTATTTTCTTCTAAAAGATTTATAGTTCTAATCTCTTTGTCTCTGTGCCAACCTTGTCATCCAAACTTTCTGTTGAGTTTATCTCACTTTCCTATTTTTAGTTTCTAAGAGCTCTCATTCTTCATTGTATTTTTGTAGAAGTTTTTTATTTTGTAGATGGATGTTCTCTGATCTTTCTGATATTACCAATTTAAAAAATGTATCCCTATATATTGTTTTTGTTTTCTATTACTCTCTCCACCCACACACTTTAGTTTCTTTCTTTGATCTAAGTTTCCTTCCTCAATTGTCTGGTGATACTTTGTTGCACATATATATCCAAGGAATTCATGACATTAATTAGCTGCTGATTGGAGGTGGCTTTATAGAATGGCTAGAGCTTGTCAGCCGGTAGGATAATTAACTTAGGATAATTGGAGGATAAATGAGTTTCATTTGGGGGTGAGATTAGCTCCAAAGGTAGATTCTTTGGGGGTTTTTTCCTTGTCCTTGGTCGGTTTCTCCAGTTAAGAGTCTTCTAATCTCCCTCCTGGGGTGGAATGAGTCACGGGGATTGGCATACACTTATCCATCAGTGTTCTTACAGCCAGGCAGTACAGGGGAGCCAAGAGTTTCAAAGTTCAGCATGGGGACTTTCACTTAATTCCTCCCTTCTCTTTAGAGTAGCGCTGTTTCCCACAGTACCTGTGAACCCAGGTCTGGAGAGTGCTCATTTAATTTCTCTATGTGAAGCAATCTCCAATGCCCCATGTAGGCAGAAGAAGGCTAGATGTTAAATCACAAAGGATTATAGCAAAATGGGGGTTTGTCTCTTCCTTAAATAGTCATTTAACCCATTCCTGTATTTTATATAAGGCCGTATAGCATTCTCTCCTTTTCAGATGCCCACTATTCATTTCTGGGGCCCTAAGGCATGTGACAGGCTTGCTTCTCCCTTGCTTCTCAGGTAGCTCTGTTCTGTTATTACCTGCATCTCTTTACATCATCCAAAATATTGTTGCCATCATCCATTATGTCTGAATGACTTTGTACCGTTTAACCTTTTATACATATTTTGATTGTGTCACAGAGGAAATGGAGTTGCACAAATGAATTCAACTTCATTTCCCTGTTTAAATTTGAAGGAAGCATTTTTATAATTTGAAACACACCTTTCTAGTTTCCGTACATTAACTGTCAATTATAATCTCATCTCATTGTATTTGATCTGTAATCATATCAGGTGCTTCATACCAAGCAGAATAACTACTTGAGGATATTATTGTTTTAATTTAACTTGTGTTTTAAGACTCAATTATTTAATAAACTCTTATATTCTGGGTTTTAATTTCAAAAATTTAAACCCTCAAGCAATTATTAAAATAAATTCACATCTTTGAACTTTAAGGTTAAAAACAAAGTTTCTGCTTTACCATGTTTTAGGAACTATTTGCAGAAATTTGTTTCTTCAATGATTAAAAGACAGTATTAACTCTTTTAAAAGCATTGGTGCTTTAAATAGCTAACATGTTTTGCTGAATTTATAAATGGTTTCTTAATTTGTTCCTTTCATTTCACAGGGTAATGTTATTTCACAAGCTATACTTGGAAAAGGTAAATTAATAATCTCATGACTTTCACAAACATCAAAACACAAAAGGATCTCTGCTTCTTGACAGCTCTTAGAGGTCCCTTCTTCTGGCTCTTGGTGGCCTGTCTCCAATGTCTCCTCTGATGTGTTAACTTTAATCTGCTCTGGGCTAGAAAACTCAGATAATCTCACTTGTTAGATTCATTCTTAAAGTCAAAATCAAAGATATCTGATAAAGGGCCCATGAGTCCAGTTCATGTGTTTTTTCCCCTCTATAATTTTCCATATCTCAATAACTTAATATTTAATGACGTAGGTGCAATTGACATGTTTGTCTTCTGCTATGCACAGACGAACTGATAGACCTTGGATTGAATGATGCAACCCATCAAGGGGAAGGATTAAGTTTGGAAAGAGATTTGGTCAGCCTGACAACAGCAACACAGGATAAATCACAGGAGGAGCTTGCAACCATAAATAATAATGTTTCTAAAGAAATATGGTTGGATTTTGAAGACTTCTGTGTTTGTTTTCAGTAAGTATAAATTTTTTAATGTGTATTAAATATAGTGGATATATAAGCCATTAATTTTTACCTATCATTCAAAAGAGTTAAATCAATATTAGTCTGATATTGATATGATACCCAGTAAAAATGTTAGAGAGAAAAATAAGTGAGTTGATAGTCCACATAGAATATTAATAATAGCCTAACAGATCTCAGGCCAGTGTCTGCTCATCCTCAGAGACTTATTTGTTGATGAAGTGAAAGATAGTTTATTTACTGAGAGGGATCATATTTGTCTCCTTCGGACAACTAATTCAATGCAGTTGTTATTCTTTTCTCCTGGCTTTATTGACCTAAGAGTTCATAAATAAAATTATAAGATATTTATATATCTTAAATATATATATATTTATATATATATCTTAAACATATCTAAATATAAATATTATATATATTATATATCTTAATGTACATGGTGATGAATCAATATACATTATGAAAGATTCTCCCCATTGAGTTAACACATACAACACCTCACACATTTGCCAATTGGTAGGAGGGGGCACGAATATTTAAGTTATACTCTCCTAGAAAATTTCAGTGATACAATCCAGTATTATCAAGAACAGTCACCATGTTATACATTAGATCCTCAGACGTTATTCATCTTATAACTGAACATTTGTATCCACTTACCAACCTCTTCTCATCTCCCCCGCCCTCAGCCCCTGGCAACCACTGTTTTCCTGGGTGGTTGTTATATAAGTTTTTTTAAATTTTCATCTGTCTTTTCCTTGTTCTGCCTGTAATCATTTGATTCCATGAAACTTAGCATGTAGTACTAGTTCATTGCATATGGTGACAGTAACCTGTTATAAATAATGTTTTTCAGGAACATATATATTTTCCACAAGCCCAATTCATACTGCCTTAGCTTTCAAAAAACAGAATTCAAGGTAAATATATTATGATCTCTTCTCTTTTCCTTTTATGTAAATTTTGATTAAATCATACTAGTACAAAACACCTTCAAATCTATCAAGCATTTCCAAATTTGTAATTATATTAACAAAATCAATTCCTAGAGTCTTCTACTGATCTCTTATCCAGACAATAAGCAAGATTCTGCTACCTTGTATCTCCAAGTATTATTCATCTGATTATGTTCAATCCTGAGCTGCATTATTATGTAAATTCACGTTAAAGATGTTTGATTTATGAATAACTAAAGCACAAATAAATTCACTATATTGGATTTCAATTAGTGTCTATTGAATTGCATGCTATTCCTAAAACAAAAGCATATTTCTACTACCATTTCTGCTTTTTTTGTCCATGTTCTTCTGTCTACATGGAGCCATTTCCCTTTCATCTTTATTGCTTTCATCTGGCTAGTGCTAGAAGTCTTTCAGAACAGCATCAATGTCCTTGACCCTGTGAGACTTTCTTCCTTGGCCACAGAGTCTAGGTCAAGTACCTTGCACTCTGTGTGACCTATACTTACCCTTCTCTGTCCCAATGGCCTGATTACTTCTCTGTGCTCCTCCTCCCACCCACCCGCTTGATGTTATCATCTTGAGAAGGACTCTGTCCTTTTGTGTATTATTACAATGCTGGTCCTGGGATAAGGCAGAAATTCAATAAAAAATTAAAGACTGGATTAATTAACAAATCTCACATTGTGGGGTATTTTGGAGAAAACTATGAAACATAGTCTAGGAAACTGGCTTGTACTGAAACTCTTATATTGCTTGTAGGGGGGCATTCAAGCCCCCAGGGATAATGGCACATCTCTATAAGGCTTGTGCAGGGGTGGGGGAAGAAAGAAGTGTTGGAGATGACATTTCTCATTGCTAATCGGCAATAACTGAACCCAGAGTATGGGGTGAGAATAACATAGAGTTTACAGGTCACTGCAGCATATTTCCATATTCGCACTGTGGGCAATAATAAGATGAAGTCATTTAGAGGTGCTTACTCTGTTGTCGGCCCTGCACTAGGTTCTTTATTGTATTAACTCTGCATAGCAAACCCTAGAAAAGGACTCTTATGATCAACATTTTTCAGGGAAGGAAACTGAGGCAGGTCAAGGCTGAGTAAACTGCCCAAGACCACCTACCTGGTAAGTGGCACAAGCGTCCTGAGAATTGTGCCTGATGTGAGGCCTGTGCCTTTGTCACTAGTTCTTCCCTCTCACTAGGTTTGCTGGGTTGGTGGCCTGGAACCAGGCTGCCTGGTTTTGAATTCATGTTTCATTTGGGGTGGGATCTGACTAAGTTCATTCCTTTTTGCCTCCATTTTCTCATCTATGAAATTATTGCAGTATGAGCCCTATAGATAGGGTTGGGAAATAATGGAGAGAATGTATGCAAAGCACTTGGAAGAATGCCTGTTATTAACAAGGGATAATCAGTGTTGGTGGTCATTGTTACTAAAGGCAGTTTGGTTATGCATTTGCTATTACACCTCTATCCCAACACATATGTGTGTGTGTGTGTATGTGTGTGTGTGTGTGTGTGTGTGTGTGTGTGTAAAACAATGGCCAACTGTTCTTTATTCTGATCCTATTTTTACAAAGTGATGTAAATACGGATTTCTCAGTCCCTTCTTCATTCCCCTGAATTTTTTTTCTTTTTAACATCAATGGTATGAGCAAACAATAATTTTTTTCTTAGAGGGCTTTGGAATCCAAACTTAAAGCCTTTGGGATGGCCTGAAAGGAAGGGTTGGTTGTGGTCTAAGGCCAGGCATTCCTGATTTTAGGCCACAGGCACTGCCAGCTGAGCCCGAGGCTCCTTCCAGCACATTCTATGGATGCTCCATTGGTGCTCCATGTGAAGGTGGGGCAGGGGGTTCCCAAAGGTGCCCTGTGCAGGCACCAGAGCACCTCTGTGTGACCTCTAGGGCCACACTGTCCCTAAATTCTCAGACTCTCAAAAATGGCAGCAAATGAGCTCTGTGCTGAAACTCCTCCTCCAGCATGCACAGGTAGGCTGGCAAACCCAAGCTTCCTTCATAATTTTAGAGAGTGAATACTTGCAACAACTGCCTTTATAACCAACGTGTGGCAGCCAGAAGGAAACAAAGAAGATAAATGGCAAATGCTTATTATTGAAAAATATCAGGGGAAGCAATCATTTAAAACATGGTCATGTTGCATCAAGCATTTCCAGCAATCTTGTCACACTTGATTAAATAACAAGGTTGTGTTTTTCACAGTATCACTAGAGATTTTTCTTTCATATTTTAATTGTTTATTTAAATATCACTGTGTAATAAAATGAAAGCTTAAATCTATAATAGCAATGAAATTAATTTAACACACTTACTATATGCCATCATCAGAATTATGTTGAAGCACCAGTCAGTTGAGAGACAATAAAAGTACAATAGTCTCAAAGACCAGTCCTAGAGCAGGGCGCCTGGGTGGCTCAGTGGGTTAAAGCCTCTGCCTTTGGCTCAGGTCATGATCCCAGGGTCCTGGGATTGAGCACCATGTCAGGCTCTCTGCTTGGCAAGGGGCCTGCTTCCCCCTCCCTCTCTCTCTGCCTGCCTCTCTGCCTACTTGTGATCTCTGTCTGTCAAATAAATTTAAAAAAAAAATCTAAAAAAAAAAAAAAAAAAAACCAGTCCTGGAGCTGGTCAATAGAAAGACCTACTTTTGACTCCTAGCTTTGCTATCTGCAAGTTCTGTCACCTTTGGCAAATTACCTATTCTCTTTGTCTCAGTTTCTCCATCCACGATTATGCATATAATAGTACCCAATTAGGTTGGACTGAGTTCATGTTCATGTAACTCTTACATGGCTGTCCTTTAAGGGAAGTTCTGGTTTTACTCAGTACTCTCTTGCATCTTCAAAACAAAAACCCAGCCTGTTGCATTGGTGTTCAATGGCTGTATTTCTGAAGATAACTGTAAAAAAAAGGACAAAAGTGTTTATATCACATACCACCCTGCAAAATACCTTAATAGAACCCATTAGACATTTCCATTCTCTGCTAAGATTACTCTGTGGCCTATTATCAAGGACCAATATATATTCTTTGAGCACTGTTCCGCTTCCAGCCCAGTCTCCTCCATTTGTTATTTCTGGAACAAGCATATCCCTTTTCTTTGCTCTTGGAGAAGAGTTTTGACTCTCTGTGATGGGACAACCAATCTTACACACAGGTCCTACAGACCCATCTTCCATAGACTATTGCCAACATTTACCTAGTGTGATTTTCTTCGTATCATGAAAGCTGTGAAATATTTATCACAGTGTCTAGGGCATAGTAGGTTCTCTCTAAATGTTAGGTATTGTATGATTGTTACAAGTGGAAAATACAGCATTAATAAACTAATACTAAATTCAGTGATTTATCTGATTTCTTATAGTTCTCAGATGAACGTGTACCCTACTATCTATTTGTGGATAGTCTAAAACCTATCGAACTGCTGGTTTGCTTTTCTGCATTGGTACGATGGGGAGAATCTGGAGGTAAGAGAGCTTTGAGAAAATTACACTCTTTTTAAATTTTTAAAATTTTTTTCAGTGTTAATTACAGTCTTAAATCCCAGCTTACTTTCATTGAGTCCAGGGGAAATACAAGATGTTTAAGCTGTAGATGCAGGAACTTATTTCCTCTCCAGAGTGTCTAAGAAAGGCTTCCTTACATCACCTTTCAGGAGGCTCTTCCTGCTCAGACATTGTGGGTTATGCTCACTCTTGCCACCTACACCTCTCCTTGTCTTAGTCCTGTGTTCCCCTCTTTGGCATGATACCTACTTTTTTTTTTTTTCCTTCCCCCTGTCATCATTCTTGAGTCTTTTAAAAATCTATTAAAAAACATGCAGTCTTTCTTTGATTTGACAATTCTGAAGTTCTTTTATGCCCTCTCAACTTGGCCTTTGTTTTCATAATTATATTCTAGAAGGTACCTGCCAATAACCGTGCCATCTCAAATATCTCAATTTCAGGCTCTGACTACAGGACCTGACTCTCCAGTTCACTCTTCCTAAAACCCTTACTCTTATAATCCTTTGACTCTTCTGGGACCACCGTCTACTGACCCTCCTACTTTTCTCTGTCCTCCTTCTCCTCATGTCCCTACTTCTCTCATCCCCAGTGTCCACGACCCGCCATTGTAATAGTAGCCTTGGCTACACACCTCAGTGTGATTGCTTTTCTCTCCCTCTCAGCTTCCTTTCCTGGCAAAACCTTGATATTGGTTGATTCAACAGATGAACTCTGCATCTTACCTGTGTGCATCAGAGCAGCTAAATGTGACTAGAGAAAAAAATAATCCTATGAGCTAGCCTCACTTTCACCTGAGGGCCACAGATTTCAAAATGGCCCTTAAACACTGCTGATATTTCCCTGGTTCATGTATTCTCCACTCTTGTCCAAATGGAAGATTATCTCAAACCTCCAGATCTCTCCAACAGTTGCTTTCATCCTTGTGCATTTTTAGCTAATGACCTTACTGCTATTTCCACTGGCAGGATAGACAAAAATCAAGAATGACCCACCTCATCTTCCCATAATGAGCTCTTCACAATACTGGTCATCTTCCCTCCTGCTCTCATGGAGGGACTATTCTTGCTTCTCTCTAAGACAAGCCCCTTGCACATTTGCACACATACACAAAACATCATTCTTCAAGTCTCTGTCCTGTTGGGTTAAAGTTAAATCTGTTTATCTAAAAACAGGCAAGGAAACAGCATTTTTCCCCCCTTACCAATCGTAGTTTTGCCTATGGTTTGTTTTTAATCTTACCTGTACATTTATTTTTAACTAAGATAAACTTGGCTAAGCAGATCACATTTTCCCCTTTAAGGAAAATATGTATAATCGAAAGTTTTCTTGATTTTGATAAAATTCAAAGTAGTAGCTCCTGTGTCAGATGAAAAAACGATTTTTACTGGATTTCCCAAGATCAGTCATGTTAATTCTATGTGATCAATGAAAAGCCATGGCTCTTATAGAAAAAGTAAAGCCTAAACAGCAAAACCAAATCATCTATAGTTCAAATTTATAATACCTGGCACTGTGGAGGTACAATAAAATTTTGCTAAATGCTGACTATTAAAGGTCCTACCAACTTTGACAGCAGGGACTATGATTTTCCTCTCAGTTATACCCAGTGTTGTGAATGGTGTCTAGTGTAGCCATAGAAAATAAGTATTCATTGAATAAATTTGCCAAACTTCAGTGGTATAAGCTTAGTGTATCTACTAACTAATAACTCCTAAGCCACACTATGTCTTCAAACATTGAAATTCGATGTGTGTGGAGGTGTTTCAGGTCATGTTTTACCCTTATATGCTCAGTTTATAAATAGGGTAAAAATATAAGCTAATTCCTGAAGATGTAATGTACACCAAAGTGACTATAGTTAACGACACTATACTATATTGTATATTTGAAAATTGCTAAACGAGTAAATCAAAGTTTCTCATTACAAGAAAAAAATTATAATTGTGTATAGTAATGGATGTTAACTAAATTTTCATGGTAATTATTTCACAATATGTGCAAATAGCAATCATTATATGATACACCTAAAACTAATAAAATATCTTGTGTCAATGTTGTCTCAATTACATTTTTTTTAATTTAAAAAGTCTTTTGGCCTTAGCTACTAATGAAAATTAGTTAATATTCTTTATTCATTTTAAGAGGAACACTTAATATGAAAATTAAATTTTTGTCCATTATTTGCTATTTCTACACATAGTCAAAGCTAAGAATCAAAATTAAAAACTTTGATTAAACAATGGAGTATTTTGATCTTGCTTTGCCACTATCTAAGGAAAATCTTTTATTTTCCCAGATGTGTCTTTCCCCCTTAAAACTGCATCTAGAGTGGGGCGCCTGGGTGGCTCAGTGAGTTAAGCCGCTGCCTTCGGCTCAGGTCATGATCTCAGGGTCCTGGGATCGAGTCCCACATCGGACTCTCTGCTCAGCAGGGAGCCTGCTTCCTCCTCTCTCTCTGCTTGTGGTCTCTCTCTGTCAAATAAATAAATAAAATATTTAAAAAAAAAAAACTGCATCTAGAGAGATATTGTGATTTCTGCCACAGATGATTAAATGGGATAGTCTTGTCTGTACTTTTGTTAACTCTCCCACTCCTGGTTTCTTTAGTGAGAGATGATTCTGAGGAGGAAAAACGGACAGAGAGGAAGACCTGAGTCTCACCAGTGTTATTTCTAGTAGTTATTTACCCATAGTATTTTCTCTGGGTTTTATGAATAATTTCAGAAAATCTCTAATTCCTGATATTATTATTGTTACTAATGTTGTAAAGACCAGCTAAACTGTCACGGTCAAATTTTAACCTTTCTCCCTCTCCTCCTAGCTTTAGCAAAAGACAGTCCCCAAATAGAGCCTGGGCTGCTTACAGCTGAATCAGTTTCTTGGAAATCTCTGAAGTCCCGGGAACTTGTTACAAAGATTCATACATATGCTACTAAGGCTACAGTGGTTCGCCTGCCTGTTGGGTATGGAGTGACTTCATTTTTCCCATATGAAGAATTTTTTGAAGCCTTGTAAACCACTGGCTACCAAATAAGTAAACAATATGGGACCCAGAATATTGCCTCCTGAAGTGATTTTGTAAGAAACAAAGCTATCACTAAGATTCTTGAGAAAAATGATTGCATGAACAAAGAAATTGAATAAATGCTGTTCAGTGAATCTCCTTTTGGAATACTCATGATTGTCAAAGTCTGGTAATTTCTTAAGGAAGAATATAGTTTAGAGGCACTGAGGGTGGCTCAGTCATTAAGCATCTGCCTTCAGCTCAGGTCATGATCCCAGGGTCCTGGGATCAAGCCCGGCAATGGGCTTCCTGCTCCGCAGGAAGCCTGCTTCTCCCCACTTTCCCTGCTTGTGTTCCCTCTCTCGCTGTCTCTCTCTCTGTCAAATAAATAAATAAAATCTTTTTAAAAAAAAATATGGTTTAAAATAGCATTTCCAAAATTCATTTATTAAACTATCCTTTTTGTTTTCTGGTAAATCTTATATCCCTTAGTAAAACTATGATTTTATTTAAAAACAGATTGACAAACATAGCATTTTTTTCCCCTATGGTTTCTTTATTTTTAACCTGTGGTTTGCTTTTAATCTTACCTATAGTTTTATTTTTAATTAAGATAACTTTGACTGAGATAACATTTTCCATTTTAAAGAAAATACGTATAGTTGAAGCTTTCTTGATTTTGATAACTAAAATTCAAAACATAACTTCCTATTTCATATGAAATAAATATTTTTACTGGATTTCCTAAGATCAATCATGTTAATTCTATGTAATCAGTGAAAAGCTACAGCTCTTATAGAAAAAGCAAAGCCTACACAGCAAAAGCAAATGCTAAAATAATGTGTGGCAAGCACCCAGTATTCCTAGAAAATAATAAATTTTAAAACTTCAGAGTTTCTCACTTCTACCCTAAAAACTTTGTCATAAAAGAGACTTTCCCAGAAGTCATTATTCTGTCTGAGTGCTCATCCATCACAACAACCAAAACCAGGGAATTAATGAAGAACCTTCTTATATATATCCAAGTGTTTCCCCCAGGACCTAATCTATCTGTGTGAGTGTTTTATGAATGTTCCAAGTGCTCAGTAACTGAGGAGAAATGAGCATTGCTGCTCTCAGTGATACCACAACCTGGTAGGAGAGGCACAAACAGCATAGGTGAAATGACACATTTGTGAGAAAATGACTATGAAATGAATCTGAAATCTACAAAGCCTTAAGCACCATGAATTATTGTTAGGGAAAAATCATCTCCTGGGATGTGACTGTGGTATATGGCAGAGAGCTACCTCATGGTCAAGTTCATCATTTAGTGTAACTATTTTCTGTCCTATATAATTCATGCAATTAAATCCCATGACCTCTGATGATTCTTTCAGAATGAAAATTCAAAGGTCTTTATCCCATCTGTGTTAAAAAAAATTCAAGTCTCACTAATGTTTGACTTCATTTGAGCACAGACTGTCATCAAGCAACTAACAGAGGCTAGAACTACAACAAAGGAGCCCATTGGTCCTTATATATTTTCCATTGTCTTTAGGAGACATATGCTGCTCTTCACTGCATACTCCCCAGTAGGACATTCCATACACATCTGCAGCATGGTGACTTTTGTTGTTGGAGATGAAGATGTTGTGCTACCCCACTTTGAGCCCGTAAGTATTTAAGCAACCATGATTGTGTGTGTGTGTGTGTGTGTGTGTGTGTGTTTCCAAAAATTCGGAACTAAATCATTTTCCTTACTTTTTTTTTTACCTTTTAAAACTGTTAATTAAGAATTAAGAACTAAAAAAAAAAAAAAAAAAAAAAAAAAAAAAAAAAAGAATTAAGAACTAAGAATTTTAAGAAACTCCTCCCAAATGTATTTATGTATAATAAATAGTCTAAACTCTGTTAACAATACAGATACAAATAAAATAATTTTAGTTTTTCTCCAACAACTGCCTTCACCGCTGCTCTGTGGAATTCCCTGTCACATCCACATTTTTGGTAGATCCCATAGCATATTGGTCGTTTGGGATGTATAGAGGGTCAGTACAGACCTTTTCATTAAAGCTTAAAATTGTGGTATCATATTGTCCTTGTGCCCCTTCACTGACCTAAAGAATTTGGAGTGTTTGACTCTGGAATCCAGGGAGAGAGGATCCATGGATAGTTTTGTCATTCTTGCTCATCTCTTCTTCTCTTGGCCTCTTCTTAGTTTCTCTTACTCCTCTGTTCTGAAACATCTGAAAGAAGAAACAATGTAAACGAACCCAGCATTTCCCCTGAGAGCCTGTCTTAGTTTTAGATGATCTCCATAAGACCTCTTCTTTAGATACGTTGCCTGATGCTTTGGGGAGGGCCCAATTTGTGTGAGGCATTCCTGCTGCACAGTCCAGTTTTACACCCTCTACCAAACCCATCTCCCTGTAGCACCTCCTCATATTAATGAAGCAGGATCTTCTCAGCCAGTCAGTAAACTTCTGGGCCCAGGTAGCAACAAGATGCCTCAGAAGCAGCTCTTTTATGTTAATGTTGCTGTGGCCCAGATGTGCTCAGTCATGAATTCTTGCCTCTCTGGGCAGTGGTTGTATAGGATTGCCCATGGCTGCCCCCTCTCTGCTGTGCTGTTTCTCACCTGTCCTCTCCCTCCTGCTCCATAGACAGAAGATCAACAAGCCCACCTTATAAATACATGTCTCTTATTCCCTTAATTATGTTTATCTTGTTTATTTTAAATTCTTTTTTTAAAAGATCTTATTTATTTATTTATTTATTTGACAGACAGAAATCACAAGTAGGCAGAGAGGCAGGCAGAGAGAGAGGGGGAAGCAGGCTCCCCGCTGAGCAGAGAGCCCGATGCGGGACTCAATCCCAAGACCCTGAAATCATGACCCAAGCTGAAGGCATAGGCCCAACCCACTGAGCCACCCAGGTGCCCCTATCTTGCTTATTTAAATTCTTATTTCATTTTTTCTTTGTTTCCCTTAAAGAAAAAAAAAAAGATTCTGCTTCAGGTAGTATGGATTATCCAGTTTGTCTCTTTCTTTAGGTGACTTAACTTTATAAATGTTTAGTTATTTTAGTCTGCGAACTCATCTTTCCCTGGGGTTATCAGTTCCTCCATCTTGTAAAAATTACTGGGCCTGAAAACCAGGACCTATTATTATTCTTCAGTTTTAATGAAGAAACAAGAGATAGACTAGTCCAAGGGCAGAGAGACAGAAACTCCTCAGAGCCATACATGATCACGCCCAGTGCTATCATTTAACCAATTTTTCTGGTCATGGCTTCACCTCAGGGAGAAACACCATGAGAAGATGCTTTCTCTAGGCTTTCAGAGGCTGGGGTAGAAGGTAATAGAATGACGAATGCATTAAGGGGGCAATTCAGTTGCATCTGTCTTCATCCGGTCACCCCAGCAGGGTATCGTACCGTCCAGGCATAGCTGCTAGGCCATTCCTCACAATTTCTGCAGGGAACCAAGGAATAATGATGGCACCATGGTGCACCCTAGGAAGGAATGAAAACACTTCACAATTTCACCCTCTTCATGCTGTCTCAAAGCACCCTCTGCTTTGGGTAGCTTCTCCTCTAGCCACCAACTACCTACTACACACCGATCAAAATAATCTGTAAATTCCTTTTCCTCTCAGGGTTCTCTTCCTCTCTCTCTCTCTCTCCTCCTCTCTCTTTCTCTGCTCCCCCACCCCACACTGACTCTCTTTTTGTGTTTGACCTACAGATTTGCAATTTGACATCCAATTTCTTTTTTCTGTCAGATTTATTGAGGTAAAATAGACAAATAAAATCCTAAGTTATACAAACTGTACATTGTGGTCATGTGATATACATAAACATTGTGAAAGGATACCCACCATCTAGTTAATTAACACAACCATCACCTCTCATACTTATCTTTTTGTTGTTAACAACATTTTTTTGGGGGGGGTGACATTTGAGTTCTGGTCTCTTAGATACCAATTATACAATACAATGTTATCAACTGTAGTCACTATGGTTTACATATAGATCTTCAGACTTTGTTCATCTTGTAGTTGAAGGTGCATATCCTTTCATGAACCACTCATTTTACCCACTTCCTAGCCCCTGACAACCACTTTTCTACCCTCTGATTTTGAGTTTGTTTTTAAATATTCCACACATAAATGATACTGTGCAATCTTTGTTTTTCCCTGTCTGGTTTATTTCACTTAGCATAATGCCTTCAAAGTCTATCTATCCATGTTGTCACAAATGGCAGGATTTCCTTCTTTCTCATGGCTAAATAATATTCCATTGTCTCTGTGTATTTGTGTGTGTGTGTATAAAGTATATATATAAAATATATGTGTGTACATATTACACATACATACTACAGCTTTACATATATATAGTTATGTGTAATGGATATATAATATATATATACATACTACATCTGTATTTATATATACACATACATCTATCTATACACACACATACACTACATCTTCTCTATCCATTTATCCACTGATGGACACTTAGTTTGTTTCCATGTCCTGGCTAATATGTATAATGCTACAATGAGTATGGGGATGCAGATATGTTTTCAATGTCCTGTTTTCATTTTCTTTGTTATATACCCAAAGTAAGATTGCTAGAATAGATGATAGTTCTATTTTAAATTTTTTGAGGAACTTCCATACTGTTTTCCATATCCCTATCCCCCTTTTGCATTCATTTTCTCCTCAGAGTCAATAGCAGGAATTATCTTTTTACCTTTTTCACCCACTTATCTTTTTAATCTTTATCACTCTCTCCCTAAACTCTTCTCTGCCCATCAGTTCTCCAATCCCACACAATTGTGTCAAAGTAACTCCTCGATGTCCTTGGGACTAAGTCTAGGTATCAATACTCTGGAGAAATTTCCTCTGGCTCCCAGTATGAGGTAGGTGTCCTTCCCATGTGTCCCCACTACAGCAGGAATTATAACACTTGTTTTATATCTTTAAGATCATAGACCCTAGGAAAATGCCTTGATCAAGCAAGGGTTTCATAAATAACTATTGAATCAACTATACAGAAGAGGTTTATTATACCAACAGAAATTAAATTTGTATAAGCTTAATTACACTTTAATAAAAATGAAAAAGAAACTAAGGCTGGCTGCTATGGTTTGTCTCCACAGGAGAGCTACCGATTCACAGAGCAGTCTCTAACGATTTTGAAAGCTGTTGGAAATGTGATTGCTAGTTTCAAAGATAAGGGTAAACTCTCTGTGGCTATGAAGGATTTACAAGCGGCTCACTACCCTGTACCCCTCCACAATAAAGAACTAACTACACAGCACTTCAGGGTAAGCACATCTAAGTTATGATGTTTCTAGAAGGATAATTTCCATTTGCCAAAAAAAAAAAAAAAATAGTAGGTGATCTTCAAAATTTAGCCTTTTAAGAAAGACTTACATACATTTCACAGAGAAAGAGAAAGAACTTGCAATAGTAAATTTCTGAAAGAGGTGTCTAAGAAAAAGGGAGGGAAATAGTTTCTTCTTTTATTTTCCATAGAGAGAATTAAGCCTTTCTCTTGTAATTTGTTTTTGCCTTTATAGTATCTTGTATTCTATCTGGCAACTCTACCTGGGACATAGTTCACCCCTAATTGAGAACTGTTTACCTATAGCATGAATAATCTGCAAGAAATACCTGCCATGATTTACTCTTCAACCAATCTGATTTCCCCCCTTAAGTGAACTCTGTTATCAAACCACTCTTTAAGGTGGTGGTTCTAGATGGCTTAAGGCGGTATTCCCAAACCTTAAAAATAAGCAAATAATTAAATCATCATAGGACTAGAAAGTTGTGGTCTCCATTGCTACATCTGGTCCTGAAGCCATAGTTGGTATTCAACATCTCTCTCCTCTACCAACCATTCTAGAGTTCTCCTTTCTTCCATCCAAAGCTTCAGTTGTTCTTGTTGCCTGGTGGGTGACCTAGACTTCTAATCCTGATGTGCCCAAGACCTTGATTGCCTTACTCTTTTCAGGCTGTGATTAATCATTTACTGCGGAAGCACCAAGAAGTGTCCCAGTGAATTCAAACATAATTCTTCTTGTCCCCATTATGGAGTAGAAGCCCTAGTACTTCATGACAGTCAGGGTAAATTCTCCCCACACAGCATTATATTTTTTCCTTTTCTCCTACTCGCATACCTGAATGAGAAGCTCAAAGCAACCAGGCCTATATCATAACTTAGGTTTATTGTAAATCATAACACGTTGCCTGATGGAAACATCCGTTGCAAAATAATGGTGAGAGAGGCCAATCTTACTTCTAATTTTTGAATCCCTATGTGTCTTAGCTTTTACAGATACAACACTGCATGTTGGGTTTTGGTTCTGTTCATGTATACCATGCCCTGGAAGATATCCTGTCAGTTCTACAAGATGTCATCACTAGGATGGCCTCTTAGCTGAGACTTTTATATTTACTTTTATATTTACCAATTTACCAGGAGTTTTGTCGGTTCCTTCTACAGTATATATTAGGCCCATTGAGTCCGAGACATTCTCCAGTGGTTAAATCTTCTCTGTATAATATGACCTTGCTCCCAGGGGATGTTAGGTTGGATCTAATGTTTGTAAATCAGACTTTCCATAACCCCTTGGACAATGATACTGGCAGAGGCACCAAAGAAAGAGAAAGCAAACTCATATTTGAGGTAAGTGTCAATGCTAGGAAGGACAAAATGGAGACAGGAAGTATTATGTCTGAATTTGCTGGGACATGTCTTGGTGCTTCTGTATACCCTTGATAGAAGCCCACTGAAATAAACTTGCTACCACACAACTGACTGGAATCCCCGAAGGATGGTATTGTATTAAAGTTTCTGCTACTGACAGATTGCTAAACCTGGATAAAAGAGAGCCCAAACTATTGGAGCCATTTGCAGTTCCTGTCTCTGCCACCCAGATTACTTGTGCATGAATCTGCTGTCGCTTGGCCAGATCTAATATGTAAAGGACCTTTGTGCATGCTTCATTTACACAAAAGGGAGCAATTTTGGTAACGAAATACTTTAAATTTTTGAATACTTTTACATTTTTATATTACATAGTTATGTGACACTTTTTTAGAGCCACATCCCATAAATCAATAAATTTCAAATTTATCTACCATAAACAATTCCAGATGGGTCAGGTAAGTATCCCACAGATAAGGACTCTCTCACTAGTGAATAACACTAGTGTGTTTTCTGGGAGATCTTTCATTAGCAATGTTTATAACACAATTGGACAAGGTGATCTTTCTTTGTTTCCCACGGTGCTCAAATCTCCTAGAGATCTTTCTTTTGCTTTGGATTCTGCTCAACCTTAAGGCCTTCTAAGTCATTCAGTAAATGATTGGAATAATATTCCCCAAAGCAGAATATTTTATCAGGAATTCCAGAGAAGACTATGAAGGACTGGCCTCTTTCTTAATTGTAGTATCTTATCCTTTACCTTAGAAGGGATGTCCCAGCATGCCTAATCCTCTAGACCCCTGAAATCACTGATATGGTGAATCCATGAATCTGTGAGATTATGCCCTACTCTCTAACATGCATGTGTCTTAATCAGGATGTCAGAGTAATGGCCCCTTCCTGCCCTCAGGTCCGAGTTCACTGCTGTCATCAACATTCACACAGAACCCAGATTGATATCCTGTAGAACACCAACATGATCAAGGACACTGAACACTTAAGTGTAGGAGAGTAGGATGATTAATATAACCAGTTATTTTTTTTTGTTTTTATCTTAGACACTGAAATACTTAGAGCATTTTGTTTGCATGGCACAAAAAACAAATCTAACTCATTTAAGTCATAACAAGGAGTTAGTTGTGCTAATTTATTATAAGGATATAGGGAGGTCTTGGCTCCCAAGGATAGGAAGGACTCAGTGGAGAACTTTAAAGAAGGGATAGACAGCCTTTGGAACATATCTTCTTCATTTTGTTTTTCTTCTTGTAAACATGTTGTCTCTACTCCTAAATTCATATCATGGAAAAACTGACTCCTGACTTGCATCACTTTCCCATATGAGGCCAGTTTAGAATGTCTTGATCCTGATTTCAAACTATTCAACCAAAGTAACAATGATTTGCTCAGCATGGGTTAGGTGGTTTCTTGCAGGCTTATCCACCATTGTCAGTTGATGGGGCAGTTACAAATATAGATTATGAGATTAAGTCCTTTTCTCTAAATATATGAAGAAGGGTGAGAAGTAGTCAGAAAATGTGGACTAAGCAGGGAGTACAATAATCATATGTCTTTGAAGAGCACTGTATTTCACCAATTCTAAGGGGCACATTTCTTTCCACATTTTAACATGAGAAGGAAATCTGCCTTGTAATTGGTGGTTCCTTATAGTCATTGCTGGCCAGGTAGCCTTCAGAATTCTCTGCACACACATGGACATGTTCATAAGGACTCATACTGTTACTGCTTCTAAAGAAATATGTGTATTGTTTGACAAAGGCCTAATCCTTCTGGGAAGAGAAATCACATTAGAGAGCCTCTGAAAAAAACAAGATAGCAGAGGGATTTTCCCCACACCAGACTGATACCTCTCCCCACCTCCGGGGCCCAGGGAAAAGAGAGAGAAGGAGAAGAGAATGTGGCTAAAAATCATCTCAGATGCTGTCCCAGGCACCTTACATAATCCACTAAGCACATTACTCCCTGTGGACAAATAAGTAGATAAAAATAATCCAGCAGCAAGGTGCTGGGCCTTGGTTGGCCTTCTCAGTGGAAAGACTGGGTAAATGGAATCTCAGAATTTCAAGATAAAAACTATGAAAATAAAATTGGAAGAAGGAGTATGTGTTCTGGTTATGGTCTAAAAACATTCCATGGGTCTTCTTTGGTAGGATCAGGAGTGAGTCAGCACCAGCACTTACTGACAGGGGTCGGTGGTTTGAGTGAAACCCCAGGGACAAAAGTAGAATGCACTTTAGGCAATGGTGCTTCAAAGCTTGACAACATAAAGGACAAAATTATATAGGAAAACACACATATTAAATATCTTCAAAAAGTGACTTTCAAGGGTAAGAGTTTGAATATGAATGTTTTCAGAATTCTTAACCAAAACTTAGGCAGCTCATTTTATTTCTTCATGTGTGTTTCGGTGTGATGAATGATGGAAAAGCTCTGTCTAAACAAATCTAAAAGAGCTTTTTCAGTAAGAAGCAAGTATTCATAGATGAAAATAAGCAAGTAATAAAAAATCCAAACAGCATATTTTCTCTTTTGGTAACACATGAAACAATAGTGTGTCTTACAGTGGATGACATTTTAGAACAAATGAAATATAATATTCAATTTGCTTAATTAAGGACACGGGCCATATTTTTCATCTTATGCTTTATCTCTTTAAACAGTTATATTCTGATTGAGGGTACATTATAAACGTTATAGTGATTAAATTTTATTAAACTAGAAATGGTAAGGTGATAAGTAATTTTGCTTTCTTCCTGGGTGAGTGAGACTTCAAAATCTTCTGTTATTGTGCATCTGAGAAATACGTATTTTTATTTTTAGAGTATTTAAAGTTCTTTAGAGCCTCTTTGGCCAGGTAATGCCATTTTCTTGGTTTAAAAAAAATGTACTAACATATTTTCTCTTTTTCAGGTTTTTCATATTTCTTTATGGCGCTTAATGAAAAAAACTCAGCTAACAAAACCTCCTCCCAACTTTAAATTTGCATTTCGTGCTATGGTTTTGGATTTGGAGTTACTCGATTACTCCTTAGAAGAGGTTTCTTTAGGTACTGAATAGTTTAGATATTTGTTTGACAAAAGGCTTTCTAGGCTTATAGAAGAGAAGTAATTTGAAAAAAGCACAAAGTTTTTGTGGAGTAGGTAGAGACATGGAGAATTCAAGCTGTGCTCTGGGAAGCCCACAGTTCTCCAAGGATCTGTCATGTGTCCCCAACTTGCATATTTCCAGGGAAGCCCAGAATTTCCCTGTTCTATTTGTTACTTCCCTGAAAGACTATGAATGTCGCTAACATTTATGGTATGATTTGAGGAATTCTGGGAATATCTTCAGATCCAAGTAACTCTCCTTTCCTGCTCTCCCTATGCGCTAGTCATGCAATTTTAATATTTTCTTTCAATTTTGAGAGAAACTCCTCACTATTTTCACAGAATAATTAGTAGAAGCTTACTCATGGGTCAATATGTAGTGTTTCCCTTTTCCAGAGTGTTTACATTCTAAAAAAGGGCCACCTGCAGAGCAGAATATTAATTATAAAAATAAATCTATCCTTGTGGCACTTTATATGTCAGGGTACTTTAGCAGTTAAAAGCATTGAGAACTGGGGAAAGGATTAAATACTTTAACTTAAACTTCAGTCCAAAATTTTTTTTCTCTTTCCAGCGGAATGGGTCGATGTTAAATACTCTCTACCAGTGAGTGATAAAGAATATTCTCCCGAGGAAGTAGCAGCAGCAATTAAAATTCAAGCCATGTGGAGAGGGACTTATGTCAGATTGCTTATGAAAGCTAGAACACCAGGTATCATGTTCTAGTCATTTATAAAATAAACTTGTGTATGTAAGAAGGAATATTTGTGTGCTAAGGAAAAACATTTTGGAGTCGTCTTACTTTACTATTGGGCTGATTCTTTGTAACTTTATAAATATTGAAATTCCAGGGCACCTGAGTGGCTCAGTGGGTTAAAGCCTCTGCCTTCGGCTCAGGTCATGATCCCAGGGTTCTGGGATCGAGCCCCGCATCGGGCTCTCTGCTTGGCAGGAAGCCTGCTTCTGCCTCTCTCTCTTCTTGCCTCTCTGCCTACTTGTGATCTCTGTCTGTCAAGTAAATAAATAAAATCTTAAAAAAAAAAAATTGAAATTCCTTGAGGTCAGAATGCATGTCAGCACCCTTACTTTCTAGCTGCCAGAATTGACCACAGTACCTGGTACAGAGTAAGCACAAAGCAAATATGTGCTGGAAGAAAGAATGAAGGAGTCAGTGGAAGATCCGCTGTGTCTTCCCAGTCTGTTGTGAGTCTTAAAACACCGACAGCCCGTCTTTTCCTCCATGCATCTCTAATACCTAGCAGAATGCTACAGCAGTCAGCTTCAGCTAAGTCATGGATATTTTATATTTGTAGACCATTTTTCAAAGAAATAAATGAATGAATGGGTAAATGAATGAATGAGCTGAATGAAGGAAGCTTTCATATGTCCACGTGGTATATGTTTAGAGTACACAGAATGCGTTTGCAGTGTATTCTAGCTGTTAAACCAAATTATCAGTGTATCCTATTAAATTATTTAGGTATGTATAATGAACCTTTTGTGAAAAAGGTTATTTTATTTTAGCTTTTTATCAACTTAAAATAAAACACTGCAGGGCAAAACTATATTTAATTATTTTCATTCTGCAGATTTTGTTTCATAAAAAAAGTTTCAAAAGAAAATTCCAATAGAATTCTTTTCAAGGGTTTTATTTATTTGAGAGGGGACAGAGAGAGAGAGCGCGCGCGTGGCTTGCAAATGCTCAAGTCAGGGGAAAGGGAGAGGGAGGAGCAGACAACCCCCTGTGCAGGGAGCCCAACTCTGGGCTCCATCTGGGGACTCTGAGATCATGACCTGAGCTGAAGGCAGACACTTAACTGACTGAGACACCCAGATGCACCAGCCAATAGAATTCTTTGAATGTACTGAAACATTTTGTTGTAAAGTGTCTCTATTGGAAGTATTTAATGGGAATAATCAAAATGTCCATCTCAGCGGGGAAAACTACAGATACACAAATGTAAAGTTAATTAACTGTATTGTATAATTGTGTGTGAGAAAAATATTACTGTTGCTTAATTTTGCTATTATTCTATTAGAAAAAGTAAAGATAGATTTATCAAATCAAATATATAGTAAAATATATTTTTTGTCCACATATGCTGTAAAAATTATAAACAATGGTTTTCTTTCTCTTTTGAGACATAAAAACTTGAACAACTTAATAATGTTTTAATAATTAATAATATATGCATTTCTTTCACTTAACGCTTATTTATTGTGTGCACAGCACTGTTCTAAATTCTGACTCTGTTGAAGTCAGGTAAACTGACAGTTTCTGCTTTGATGAACCTTGTGTTCTAATGGTGATAGACATACAATGGACAAGTAAATATATTAAGATATCAATTTCAGATGCTAGTAAGTGTTATGAAGACATTACAATAGGATAATTTGGGAAAAAGTCAGTTTCTGACATGTTAAATTTGAGCCAGCTAGTATGTATTTGCATTTTTTCTTACCATTTTCATTTACTCCTAAACAAATGTGGATTATGGGATTGAGCTTTAGTGGGATCCCATTAGCCATTGTTTTTTAGAAAAATTGGATGAATTTTTTTTTTTTTCTGTCATAAAAACTTTCATAAGGAACTTTTGGTGACAAAAGGTCTCCTGATATAAACTCTTTGATGAGACTCTTCAATTAGATCAAGGGACACTTTGTGATTTTTAAACTGAAGATGAAGGGAAACAGCACAAATTGATGAGCAGAGCTGTTGACTAGAAGTTTATAACTTTATATTTTAGCAAAATTTTGCTGCTAATAAAGCCTGTGGCTTTGGATACCACCTTGTAAATTTCAGCTTCTTTATCTGTAAAAGGAGAGCTTTGAACAAGATGATCTTTCAGACATCTCGCAGTTTTTATATTGCATTTTTAATTACTATTTTTAGATACAAAAGAAAATGCCAGTGTTGCTGACACTCTTCAAAAAGTTTGGAGTACATTGGAACCGAATATAGAACAGTATGCAGTTTCTCTCTTAAGGTAAAGCAGTATAATGAAGTTTCTTATTATAGTATCTTGGTATCCTTCAAGTTCCTGTTCAAGTGCTACCATGTTCATTGAGTGTTCCTAATCACCACAGTGAGAAACTGCTTCTTCTGAACTTCCACAATATTTTATCTGAAGCATTTCTATGGTACTTGTTGCTTTCGATTTATTGTAATTACACTTAATTAAGATCCTAAACAGAAAACCTCTGAGAAGCAGAGAAAAGTTTCCTGAAGTCTTATGGTGCTGATGTGACCACAGTCAGAGTTTAGGACCTACTAGGGGAGGGGACTCCAGCAAATAATTAGAATTGTCAGTTGAGGGGCGCCTGGGTGGCTCAGTGGGTTAAAGCCTCTGCCTTCGGCTCAGGTCATGATCCAGGGTCCTGGGATCCAGCCCTGCATCGGGCTCTCTGCTCAGCAGGGAGCCTGCTTCCTCCTCTCTCTCTCTGCCTGCCTCTCTGTCTAGTTATGATCTCTGTCAAATAAATAAATAAATAATTGTTGGTTGAAATCTCTGAACAGTAACAATCTAGAAATAGGGATAAACTGGAAGTAGACTGAGCCTCAACAAAACTGTACTGTAGCCACAAACCATATCTGAGCAACAGGATAACTTGAACAAAACTGAGAAATTATAAATTATAAATTACTTATATTTATCTGTGCATATCTATCTATATATGCACATACAGACATATATAAAAGAAGCAAATCCTCTGGTGATGTTGGAGTTAGCAAGCAAAATGTCAAAACCTGATTGTACTGGTAATGCCAAAGAAAATAAAGAAAAATTGGATTAAAACTTCAGATGAATATAGCAGAGTCAAATGGAAATTACATAAATGATTTTAACAACTATATTAAAGATTTACTTGTAGGTTTAACAGCAGATTAGTCAGAACAGAAGAAGAGATTGGTGAACTTGGAGATAGGTCAATAGAAAAGTATCCAAACTGAAGCCTAGGAGAAAATGAATAGGAAGTAAGAAAGGAGCATAAGGGACATATGGAATATGTTCAAAAAGTCCAAATATCATCACTATAGCCCTGGACTATGAAAAGATAATAACTGAGAACTTTCCAAAACTGGTAAAATGTATCAACTCACATTTTCAGGAGACTGCAAGCCGACTCCATGCAGAAAGGTTACAAAGAAAAGTATTCCTATACTCACTGCAGTCAAACTACTGAAAAAAAAAAAAAAAAAAGACCAAAAGAAAAACCTTCAAATCAGCCAGAAAAATAATGCATATTATCTTCAAAGAGCAATCAACAAATAGCTACATATAAAAATAAATTCATGACCTAAAGCAATGAAAAAAGTAGATGTTAGGTATAAATTTTTAAAGAGTTCTAAGGTTATAACATTATGCAGAAATGGTAAAAGTAATAATTTAAATGAAATGCTAACAGAGGAGGAATGCATGATACCCTTTCTAGCAATATACTAATGAAAAGCTAGCGAATTTAGGAAGAAATAATATTAATCTCACAAATCTTCTAGAGAACAGAAAAAGAGGAAACACTAACCAATTCATGATCTTGATTTAAAAAATTCAACAAGGTCAGTAAAAAAATGAAATTGCAAACTAATCACCTTCTTCAAATTGCAAACCAATGACCCTTTGAAAAGATGCAAAAAATATGTAATAAAACATTTAAAAATCAACATTAGAATTAAATAAAAAGGAAAATGTCTTATAATTCAATGGGCCTCTCATTCCCAGAGATATACTGCTGGTTTAAGTTTAGAAGATTTATCATTTTAAGTCAGTACAATGACAGAAAAGCAACAAATGATTTGATCCTCCAGATAGATTCAGTAAAAACATTTGATAGGATTTAACATTAATTAAAAATTATTATTTTTTGTTTGTTTTTAGAAAACTTGGACTTTTAGGGAAGAAAAATTTAGAGAAGTCTTTCATTAATATGGTATTAGTACCTGGTATTTTCAAGACTTAACTACAAACATGACTAATGGTGAAATTTTGAAAGCATTTTCTTGGGTTGTTCTCATTTCTTGGGAAATGAGACAAAAATGTCTGCCTGATAACTTCCATTCACAATAACCCTGGAATAATTCTGAGGACAAAGTGTCAATAAAACATAATGAAGGTCATTAGAATTTGAAGGGAAAAAATAAAACCACCACTGTTTACAGATAATATGAGTGTATAAGTAGAAAATATTTTAAAATCTAAAGAAAAATTATTAGAGTTAATAAGAGAATTAAGAAAAGTTGCTGGAGATAAGGTCAATATAAAATAACAATTGGATTTCTACTTATAAGCAACAGACAAATAAAAATTATATATGAAAATATATCAAAATGTAAAATAACCTTAAAAATAATGAAAAAATCATGATGAACCAAATACCAAAATTTTAAACATGGGGAAAATCGAAATCTATACAGTACTTGCTTAACCCTTAGGGTAAGTGTGTTATTCACCTCACCCTAATCCTGGCCCATGGACACTGATCATCCAACCTGACTGATTTGCACACATCTTTCAGTATGACTCCTGATCTACTCACTATCAGGTGTGTGACCTGGGGTAAGTCTCTTATCCTCTCTAAGGTTAAAATTAAAATTTCATTAATAATATGAAATATTTTTATTAATAATATTTAATATAGGGAAATAATTTTAATATAGGAGAAACAATATCTATCTCATAGTACTATTCTTTTGTAAGGCTGTAAAGATAATTTAAGGGAACACAGGAAAAGTACTTAGCACAAACTACAGAATACTCATTACAAAGCCTTAATTATAAATATTACTTTATTATTACTACTAAATGGAAAACTTTGAGGTCCTGGAATCCAGCCTTAACACTCTCAGATCTTAGGCATAGAACTTTCCCAAGTGAACTTTGGGCAAGGCTCAGTTTACTGATATAACTTTCTTTCTGTACTAGGATGTAAAGTTAAAAGAAAATCTTTCAAGTGGGTGGGAATATTTCTCTGGGTCATTCAATGTAGTGCATCAGAATTTTGATGGCCCAATATGCATTGGAATTTCCCGAGACTTATGAAAAAATATGGAATGTATGATGGGAACAATGACTGGGATACCTCTAAATCCCTCCCTTGTCTTAGAATGGGAACTGGTCCCATTACAGTCAGTTCCCTCAGTGGCCTGTTTAGCTGCTGTGTTGGCTCAGTCAACACCCACATTTGAATTAGGCCAGCTCCCACGTGAAGGTGCCCTGTATTGACAGACCACCACACTAAAGTTTTCAGATAGGGCGATCAGGTTATTTATCATTTGAACTGGGACAGTTTTACAAAAGGGACAGAGGGAACATAATAATTATGACAAGATTATGAGTATAAACCAGGACTGCCCCGGGCAAACCAGGATTTGTGGTCAATCTTTGTTCTCATAACTAACCTAAAAGGCTTAAAACTCTCCCAAATATAAATCTGTCAATTTCCTTTCATCATCAAAGATCAGTGATCAAATGAAGCATGTGAATTCTATCCCCCATAAGACTCTCCACAGCTTTGCTTCTCACCTATGGTACAATCAAGCCATCTGCCTCCTGGAAGGCAAGAACACCACTAGATCTGTCTATACCTCTAATACAGAACAATTTTCTATGGCCATTATGGCTTCCATCCCAGCTAATTCCTATAGACATTATACAAAAGACCCTAGATTGCTGTTGCTACTGAAGCTAGATCCAGTTCCTGGCCATTGAAGGAAAAGAACCTAGAGCCTCTCTCACATGACTTCCATCATGCTCTGAAATATGCCACAGCCCTCCAGGGGCAAACACGGAGAAATCTCTCTCCATAATTCTTTTAACCAGTTGCATATAACACTCTCTTATGGGCCAGAAATTACGCAGAAGGAAAACTGACATTCTCCCCTCGATCATGGCCTTAGTTTTTTGTTTTAATTCTTTTTTACAAATCCATTCCTTACTTTAAACTCCATCGATAGTAGACTATCGATTCCCACGGGAATTCCAGACCTTGAA
Source organism: Mustela nivalis (assembly GCF_964662115.1). NCBI lineage: Eukaryota > Metazoa > Chordata > Mammalia > Carnivora > Mustelidae > Mustela > Mustela nivalis. Next base: position 55,532,300 of record NC_139024.1, on the reverse strand, counting down.
TGGACCTCACCCAGATTTATTGCTACTTTGCCTCTTCCTGTTTTCCTACCCTTGTAGTTTGAGCTTTGGTGCTGATTTCCCACCTCTAAACTGTAATTACTTTCTTGATCATGAATTAAGTTCCCCTTTGATTAAGAACTTCAGATAACTTTAAAGACCTTTGAGAGACATCTTTCATAGTTGACCTGGAATGGGCTCCCTGAACTGAGTGCCCTGCACTATGAACTCCATAGCCTTTGATCAAGGACTCAATCCAGCCAACAACAGACTGTGATACTTGTGTTATTTTCCCTACTTCTTTTTTTGTAAATAAAAACTTATTTTAAAAGTTGCCTTTGTCATTGGAACTTAATTTATTTTTACATTTCTAGACTAATGTTTAAAAGCAAGTGCAAGTCTATTGAATCTTATCCATGCTATCAAGATGAGGAAACTAAGATCGTTTTTGCTGACTATACTGTGACTTATGCAGACCAGCTACCAAATAGTTGGTTTATAGTATTCAGGTGAGGCTATCATAAATCCGTATATGATGTCATCTTTAAATAGCATGCAATAGTCATATATAGAGAGTTTTATTTATGGTAGTAGTAAAAATATGAATTTACAGGTTGTTTTCACAACGTAACACTTCTTCCCCATCTGTTATGCATAAATGAGATTTATAGGAATTTTATCCATATTTTTTAAATAAAATATGAAGAATGTGAAACTTATTAGTATTTTTACGAGTATGATAAACATAATAAATTGATGTTACCAGTATAGAAAGAAATTATTTAATTTTCAAGCAATATCATATTAGGTAAAAGTCATGAATTACTTATAAAATGGGATTTCTTAAAGGGCTTGCATTTACACTACAAAATAGTATATTAATAATGAAAAAATATGTATACTGTGTAGTTATTTGAAATTTTAGACTTTTTTCTTTCTTGCCTGAAACCAAATTTCAAACTTTTTTTATGATTCGCATCAAGATGAAGTTCATTGTTTTTAATTGCAGAGAAATATTTTTGGTTCCTCAAGATATGATTTTGGTTCCCAAAGTATATACTACACTTCCAGTCTGCATGCTCCACATTGTTAATAATGACACAATGGAACAAGTGCCAAAGGTGTTCCAAAGAGTAGTGCCTTATCATTATACCAAGAATAAGGTATGTGTAAAATTTATTTTCCCCATATGTTAGATTGGCAGTGAGAAGCCAGCACCTTAATAAGAGTCCAGGAGCAGGTAGAGCACATGTGCTTTTCAACCTACTTAACAGAGGAATAGGGTCCTGGTCTTCTTCTGTAGAAGTCCCATTTATTTGACAACCCAAGGTACTTAATTTGAGTGCTAGAACATTCATCTCTCAGCTCTTTTTTTTCTCTTTCTCTGTGAAGAAAATATAACAAAAGGAAAGTATTGGAGATTCCTATTAAAATCATAAAATCATACAAATCCTTAAAATGGAAATGGAGGTGAAGGTGGACTCATTTAGTCCAATTCTTCAATCAAATTAGCTGGTTGTCTCAGTTTCCCACTGGGTTTTTATTCCAGCCCTAAATATTTCAGAAGATTGTGCTTACATGGGCACTCGTCACCCACCACCCCAGTCTTTTCTAGGGCTACACAGATTCCTTAAAAAACACTTGGTGCATTATTCCTGAAGCATGATAGACCTTGATTTCTGATGATCCCTCTCAAATCATGTTGCCTGTTTATTTGTATCTCAAATTTGTGTTTTTGATTATTTCCTCTAAGAGGGGAAGCATAACAAAAGGGCGTATACACCCACACTGGAAACTGGGAGATTTGTTTTGGCTCTGATTTCATTCTTTCATTCTTTACCTATATGGCTTTGAATCTTTTCATTTTTCTCTTTGAGTTATGGTTGTATTTGATTTTCAAAGTTCATTTCAGCCCATGATTCTGTGTATTACTTTGCACACATTAAGACATACTTATCTAATAAATACTGGTTTATAGGAATGAATGATAAATTTTTAAAAACATTAACTCCACAAAAAACCTAATTGCTCTTTTGAGTTGTTTAAGAGGTTTTTTAAAATTGAAATTTATATTTTTTTAAGGTTTAGAAGGGTTTTGGGACACCTGGATGGCTCAGTCAGTTAAGCCTCTGCTTTTGGCTTAGGGTCATGGGAGCCAGCCCCATGTTCGGCTCCCTGCTCTGTGGAGAGCCTGCTTCTCCCTCTCCCTCTGCCTGCTGCCCGCCCTGTTTGTGCCATTTTTCTCTCAAATAAAGAAAGTTTTCTAAAAAAAAAAAAAAAAAAAAAAAAAAAGCTTTGGAAGAGTTTAAAGACTTCATTGCAACTCTTAGTAGCAATAAATGAGAGCAGTTTTAGCTTCACAACAAAACCAAGAGGAAAACACAGAGATTTCCCATATACACCTTGCCCCTACATGTGCACAGCCTCTCCCATTATCGACAAGCCCTAGCAGAGTGGCACACTTATTAAGTTGATCATCCTACCTTGAAACATTATAATCCCCCGAAGTCCATAGTTTATATTATGGTTCACTGTTGGTGGTGTACACGCTATGGGTTTGGATGGATGTAAAATGACATGTGTCCGTTATCATGGTATCATAAAGAGTGTTTTATAGTCCTAAAAAATCCTCTGTGGACTCTTAATCTCACAAAACAAACTGAGGGTTGCCGGGAGGAGGGAGGTAAGGAGAGGGTGGTTGGGTTATGGACATTGGGAAAGGTATGTGCTAAGGTGAATGCTGTGATGTGTGTAAACCTGGTGATTCACAGACCTGTACCCCTGGGGCTAATAATACATTGTATGTTAATAAAAAAATTAAAAAGAAAAAAGAAATGTGCTTATAAAAGTAAAAAAAAAAAAAAAAATCCTCTGTGATCCATCTATGTATTCCTCCTCCCCCTCGCCGGACCTTTTGTGTGTCTCCATAGTTTTATCTTTTCCAGAATGTGGTAAAGTTGGAATCCTATAGTGTGTAATCTTTTCAGATTGGTTTCTTTCACTAAAAAACATACATTTAAGATCTTTCCATGTCTATTTGTGGTTTAATAGCTCATTTCTTTTTAATAATAATATTCCGCTGCTGCCTGTATCAAAATTCTTCTGCCTATTCACCTACCGAAGGACATCTTGGTTGCTTCCAAGTCATGGTAGTTATGAACAAAGCACCTACAAATGTTTGTGTGCGAGTTTTTGTGCGGACATAAAATTTTTGACATAAGTACCAAGGAGCACTATTGCTAGACTGTATAATAAGAATTTTGTAAGAAACCACCAAACTGTCCTTCAAAGTGTCTGTACTATTTTTCATTCCAACCAGCAGTGAATGAAAGTTCCTGATGCTGCTCTGTATCCTCATTGGCATTTGGTATTTCCGGTGTTACGGACTGGGGCTATTCTAATAGGAATGTAGTTGTATCTCATGGTGGTTTGAGTTTCTCTGATAATATACAATATGAAACATCTTTTTGTCTGCCTATTTGCTGTCTATATATCTTCTCTGGTGAGAAGTCTGTTGAAAGTTTTAACTAGGTTTTTTGTTTTCTTATTTTCTTATTTTTTTTTCTTGTTTTCTTGTTTATCTTTGTTTTTCTTGTTTTCTTATTTTTCTTATTTTGTTTTAACTAGGTTTTTTGTTTTCTTATTTTCTTATTTTTTTTCTTGTTTTCTTGTTTTCTTATTTTTCTTATTTTGTTTTAACTAGGTTTTTGTTTTCTTATTTTCTTATTTTGTTTTCTTATTTCTTATTTTGGGTAACTCCTTTATTATATGTGTCTTTTGCAAATATGGAAGTATTCAGGAATAAATTACTCAGGAGCCTTGAAGTTGTTTAGAATAGTCAGGTTCACTCTTAAAACCCTATCCCTGGTTTAGCTTTAGACTTCCACTTATTGATATCTATCCCACCATTTTATAACACTTTTTTTCCTTCTCAAACTTTTTCTCTGAGCCTAGACAAACACAAAATCAGAGTCATGTTATTTTATTTTGCTTCTGAATGCATTAGTACTACAAGCTCAAAAAGTAATGAGAATTGCAATAAATCTGTGCATTATACAAGTAAAAATACTTTAGCATATATGAATTTATCTTCCTTTATTTCCTTCCCCCAAAATAATGTTAAACGGTCTTTATTGGTGTTGTAATTCTCATCTCATTATGGGTATTGAAATTTTGGGTAATATTCCTAGATGTTTATTGCAATGTGTTGAATTCATTCTGTCTTATATATTTTTACTTTTTATTTCTGGAAATCTAAACACATCAGAGAGTTTCCTTTGTATCAGAATTGACAGGAATACAAATCTGTATTTTTCTTCCTTATTAGAAGTGTCTGGAATTACAAACTCAGAATTACTTTGAACTTTTGTATCTCATTATGATATCATGCTCTTGCTTCACTGACATTTTTGCCAGATGGATATCCAATTATATAGAACCAAGTTATTACCCACTATGATATTATCCCAGGTTACTTAGGGGCTTCTTTTCCCCAACCTAAAGAGCTCATCTCCATACTCCTATCTGGTTTCCCTCAAACCAGATCTTTTGTTAACTTGATAGCTTTATCTGTCAGTTGTCATTCTGAGGGAATTACATTTCCATAAATGCTTCTGTTCCTCTCATCTTGTATTTAAAAAACAGGGACATTTCTTAGGAAGTTATTGGGTTCCTGCAGGGTGATGCAGTGATAAAAATCTACCTTAACCAACATTAGCAGAATTGGAAGAAAATTTTACAATCATCTGTCAGAGTTACAGACTTTGTGTTATAGCTTGAGAACCACACAAACAAAAGCGTTAGAGTTACTAATTTTCTATGAAAACATGTAAGATCCTCTATGAGGGATTTCCGAAATGTAATGCTAATGATTTTCTTTTGTGAAGGGATCTTGGGATTTTCATGTATATCAAGATAATAAAGCATTTTACTACTGTGAAGCCATGTGTTGTACCTTTGAGAGATCAGTAACGGTAAGCCTTACTTCTGTCTAATTCTCTTTCCTCTAGAAAGGCTATACATTTGTGGCCGAAGCATTTACTGGTGACACATACGTACCATCCTCACGATGGAAACTGCGCATCATTGGGTCCTGTAATCCACTCCCATGCTTATCTCGAGAGTCTCCATGCAACACTTTTACTATAAAGGAAATCAGAGATTACTACATACCCAATGATAAGAAAATTTTATTCAGGTATAAGTATATGGCAGAAGGGAAATGCCCCAACTGGCATTTTTTGTCACCAGTTGGGTGCTAATATGCTGTCCTTCACCAACTATGTCTACAGAGGTTGGACCTCTAGATACGCACAGGGCTCAGGGCTTGACCACCCTTAACTATTAGTATATGACTATATTATTGAGGAAGTAAGGGTCACCTGTAATCAAACAATCTAGAAACAATCACTGTTAGTATCTTGTTACATTTTCTTATGGTGGTTTTTCCTAGTCATAGATTAACATTATTGAAATCCTAACATAATTAAAGTTTTATAATCTGACCTTTTTACTTAGCATTATGGTGTGCACATTTCCCAATGCTGTTAAGACATTTTGTGAACTCTTTTTCATAATTACGTGGTAATCATTTGTAGGAAAATACAACAATTTACTGATTATTTTTTGTTACAATCTTCCCATTTCTACTTTTTCTGTAGTATTAATAGAGATGTGATAGGTGTACTTTATTGTAAATATTAAAGTAAATTTTTGATTATTGTCTAAAAATTTATTATTTTAAAGAGATTATATATTTTAAAGATTCCATATATATTGGTAAATTTGTTTACTAAAGAAACACCTAAGTCTATTTGACAATATATGTATAAATATAATTTTCTGCATTCTGGCTAGTTTTCCCCTCTAACTCTTAGTTATTTGTGTTTTAAAACTTTTTGTCTTGTAAAGAACTAGCATGCATTTTTGTATTATAAAATAACCAGTAGTGGGCGCATGGGTGGCTCAGTCATTAAGTGGCTGACTTCCTCTCAGGTCATGATCCCAGGGTCCTAGGATCCAGGCCCATATCCGGCCTCTTCTCCTTTTGCCAATCCTCCTACTTGCGTTCCCTCTCTCTCTAAGTCTTTCTACATCAATATATCCAGTATATACATCAATATATACAGTATATACCCAGCATTTGTTTTAGTTTTTCTATTTGTTTATATATTTTATATGTAGGTAAAAGTTTAGAGAAAATACTGAAAGAAAATATATGAACTGGGGCTAGTAGCTGGGGCAGAAAATTCTCTTTTTTTAAATTTTATTTTATTTCTCAGTGTTCCAAGGTTCATTGTTTGTGCACCACACCCAGTGCTCCATGCAATATGTGCCCTCCGTAACACCCACCACCATGCTCACCCAATCCCCACTCTCCTCCCCTCAAAAATCCTCAGTTTGTTTCTCAGAGTCCACAGTTCTCATGGTTTGTCTCCTCCAATTTCCCCCAAGTCACTTCTCCTCTCTCTTTTTAATTTGTCTGCCTCTTGTCATGTATCTGCACATTGGGTATTAGAAAGAAAGCAAGAAAAAAAAGGAAAAAAGTAGGAAGGAAACATACAAGCAATTAAAAATTACAACTGTGATAAGATAGTTTAACTACTCTAGCAGGAGGCCACTGTATCACACTGCAGGACCACTAACAGGCTAACGAGTGATATTTAACGCAATATCTAAATTTGTCCTAGAAGCTGGTCCTAAAGCTGTGAAGCTTAGTGGGGGGCAAGGTGAGGAGGGAACTATTTCATGAGCAAATGTGATAGTTCAGAAATTAAGAAGTGTATGACCTTCTCAGGGAACTGAAGACGTTTGTTTGCAAAGTGGGGCTCTAGAAGGCTCTGGCACGGGTAAGGGTAGAGAGGCAGGCAGAACCCTTTCCTGAAGAGCCTCATAAAGCAAGAGATTAAGACTTTATCTCAGAGGCAAAACATGCTTTGAGGAGTTTTAAGAGAAATGGCCACAACAGACTTGTGTTGAGACATTACGTCTGCAAAGCATGGATTGAAAAAATACATATTTTAAATATAATTTCTAAGAGCAGAAATGTTGTTAGAACCATATTATTGTGAAATTATATATAATCATACAAAGTACAGAATATGGAATAACGAAAAATTCAAAAGACTGCAGTGTGCTGAATGGACAAAGGGCAGTGTAACTGGAGACAGAGGAACCAGACAGGAAGAAGCTTTGAAATAACCCAGGTGTGTTCTGATGACAACCTGGAGCCTGTCAGTGGAGTCGTTTGCTAGTGCTGCCCTAACAAAATTCCACAAAGTGGCGAAGTAGGTGCCTTCAATAACCGAAATCAATTGTCTCATAGTCTCACGGTTTTGGATGCCAGAAGACCGAAATCAAAGTATCAGCAGGAATGGTGCCTACTGAGTGCTGTGAGGGACAAGCTATTCCATGCTTTCTCCTAGCCTCTGGAGGTTTCTGATAATCCTTGGTGTTCTTTGACATATACTTATCACCATGGTCTTTGTATTCATCTTTACTTGGCATTGGCTCTGTGTCTCTGTTTCCAAATGTCCTGTCTCATAAGGACATCTATGGGTTATATTGGATTAAGGCCCACCCTAATGACCTCATGTGAATTTGATTCCCTCAGAAAGAAATGTCCAAAAAAGGTGACATTGTGTGGTACTGCAGATACTCCAGGTCCTGGACTCCAACATAGCATTTTTATGGCAGGGCACAAATGAAACCATACTAGGCAGTAACAGTGGATCTGGAGAGAAGAGAAAGGGTTTTAAGACATGAGGAAGTCAAATTGACAGTCCTGATTGGTTGGGACTCCTGGGATCTGACTTGGGATCAGGGGACAGTAAGTGTCCTTAGTGGTTACAGGGAGAAAACCCCATTTGCAGGTTGAGCAATAGGAAGATAATTAGTTTATTTTTAGATGTTATTTATGGGTAGGTCAGTGAAATGTCCAAGTGATATTGCATAAGGAATGGGGCTGGAGGCACAAATCTGAGAACTATTATTCTGTTTCTGTCCATGGAAATGCCCAGGGAAGTTTGTCCCATAACAGTCAGACTTGGACAGAACATTAAGATTCTCTGATACTGAATGCCAATGGGGAAAGAAGTCTAAAAAACAGCAACACCAAAACAGGAGGTACAGAAATTGTTACATGTGTCAGAGAAGAGTTTTTGAAGAAGAGTAAAGGAGGGTTGATTCAACCTTATCAAATTCTCCTGAGAAGTCAAGAAAGATGAGAACTGAAATTTCTACAGGGTGGCGACAAGCTGCTGAAATTTGCAAGAGCAAGGTTAGCACTTCTATTGGGGACTGAGTAGAATATCGTGAGCCAATAGGAAGAAATGGGGTTGTGGACAGTGACAATCAAACACTCTCCTTTGATGTCAAGCTGGGGAGGAGTGAAAAAATCAGCAGAGGCCGTATGTACCTCAGGGTGGGTTGAAGGTTTGTTTGTTTGTGTTTTTGGTTTGTTTTGCTTTGGTTTTTCATTAAAAGATGGGTGAGTCCTTTACATGTACAAAAACTGATGGCAAGAAAAAAAGAAGGGGAGATTTAAGATACAGGAGAAAGACAAGATTCAGAAAAGCAAATTTCTAGAGCAGTTGAGAGTTTATAAGGTCCTGAGCATTTGTGAAGATTCACCAAAACTAAGAAAAAGAACTCCAACAAGATAAAAAATGAAACAGAACAAAATGTCTTCAGTTGTGTCAAGAGAAGGGTTGGGATGGTGCTATACTGTACATTTTGTCTTTTTGTAAAAGGTTTCCAATTTGTAATGGTAAAGGTTGAGAGTACAAGTGGTGGATACTAATTTTGACTTCTCTGTATTTTTATGAATCAAAGAAAACGTGAAAAACAGTGAAGCTCAGAAGGATGCTGTCAGTTATACAACTGGAGAGAAGGGTCTAACGGGAAGTTTTGGTGTGGCCATAGTGTGCAGATCTTTCATGTTTTATAAGTGTTTATCATATCTAAAAATAAGTTATATTTCCTGCTTGGAATCTGATGATAATAAATGTCCTTTGCTGTTTCATTTTACCATAGCATATTGAGATCTTTTGTTACAGTCTATAATAGCAATAATGTTTCCAGGATTTGGGTCAATTTTACACAATGGATTTATTTTAGATTACCATATCAGCAAATTATACAGTGTCCTCTACTGACATGAGGGAAAGATCAACAAACTTCTTATAAGTCAATGTTTTTCTTTATAGGTATTCCATTAAAGTTGCCTTACCACATCCTGTTACAGTACAGGTACGCACGTCTAAACCAGATGTATTCATCAAGCTACAGATCTTAGAAAATGAGGAAATTGTTGTCAGCTCCACTGGGAAAGGCCATGCTATAATCCCAGCAATCAACTTCTTGGGGAGTGAAAAAGTTGTGAGCTCTCAGTGTAAGTGTGTCTCTTGCCTTTTTAAATGTGTTATTTAGATCTGTAAATAAGTATTTATGTGTATGCAACTGATTTTAAATTATTTTATTTAAGGTAAAATAGAAAATAAGCTATTATTTATATCTGTAAATATATCTGTAAAACTTGTTACTATTTTTTAAATAGTAAATAGTAAAATATTTTTTAAAACTTTCATTTGTGTGTCAGATTAGTCTCTGAAGATCAATAGATATAATTCTACTTTAAAGACTTTCTTATATATACCTTCTTAGAATTCTGATTAAGAAATAACATTTTTATTATCTTGGGAGAAGTTTTCACTGTTCTTTTATCCCTACTTCATTATTTTAAAACTATAAAAATTAAGAGAACCTTTAAAATCATTACTTTCAATATAAGTCATAAGAACTATTAATTAATAAAATAAAATTGTTTCTGAAATAATGGAAGACAGAGATACTGAGATACAGATTCAATTATTTTTGTAATGATTCTGAACATAAAAATAATACATTGCCCAATGTAGAAGATTTTAAAACAGAAAACTGTAAATAAGAGAACAGTAGTCCCTTGTGCTTTCCCTGAATTCTGTCATTATGTTTTTTTAAATAATTGATTATATCTTTTATTTTTTTTTAAGGATTTATTTATTTATCTGGGGCACCTGGGTGGCTCAGTCCGTTGGATGTCTACCTTTTGCTCAGGTCATGATCCCGGATCCCAGGATGGAGCCTTGTGTCAGGGTCCCTGCTTAGCAGGGAATCTGCTGCTCCCTCCATCCCTCATCCCACTCGTGCTCTCTCTCTCTCTATCAAATAAATACATAAAATCTTAAAAAAAATAATGATTTATTTGAGAGAGACTGCATATATGGGGGGCAGGTAGAGGGAAAGAGAGGGAGAGAATCTCAAGCAGACTCCCAGCTGGGTGCAGAGCCCTACATGGGTCTCAATCTCACAACCCTGAGATCATGACCTGAGCTGAAATCAAGAGTTAGACATTTACCTGACTGAGCCAACCCAGCATCCATAAATAATTGATTACATCTTATAGTTGACTTTTGCATAACAATTTGTCGCCACTATCCTTCCTAAACTCTCATTCCCAATAGTGCTTATGTTGATTATCTTAAGTGTATCAGCAAATTACTAAAAATGACTTTCTACGTATCTTATAATATTTGAATGTTTCTTTTTCTTCTTCTTCTTCTTTTCTGTCTTTTTTAGAATAGATGCCCCTAAAGCAGGGCTCTCTTTATTTTTTCTTATTAAGCCCAGAAACAATATGTGAGTTGTCATTGTAGAAGGGAATATTCCCTTCTAATATGAATAAGAATTTGGAGGACCAGAGAAATAAAGACCTCACACTATAATGGCACAGGGAAGTGGGAAATGCACTTTATTAGATTAGTAAGACTGAACTTGAGTACAATTGCAAATTAAACGATTCTTTGGATCCTGTCTCCTTCTTCTCCCATCATTTGCCCTTCATCCCTGAAGATACCCAGGGTTGTTTTCAGTACTCAATTCACATTACTACACATGGTTTTTCATTCAAATCTGCCTGAACTCCATTTATATCTTTTCCTTTGATATGTTAAGACTGTCAAACTACTGTTAAGTTCTGCTAGTCTGACTCCTGCTCTCACTCTTTAAAAAATTGGCTCTGTTTTCTTCGTTCTAATCTATTCTACACAGATAGTATAGTTTTCATAGTTTGCTTCATGCAGGGATACCTTAATTCCAAAACTTTAGCAGGCATAGCATACCAACACTCCTATGGTATTTGTGGTCTCATGTTTTTGTTTCGTTTTGTTTTTTTAATATATATATATATATATATAACTCATTAACAGCAAATCCTTTGTTTCAAATAGTAGAGTCGGGGCACCTGAGTGGCTCAGTCAGTTAAGCATCTGCCTTCAGCTCAACTCATGATCCCAGGGGACTTGGTCAAGTCCTGTGTCAGTTTCCCTGCTCAGTGGGGATCCTGCTTCTCCCTTTCCCTCTGCCACTCCCCATTGCTCATGCCTTTGTGCGCTCTTTCTCTCCCCACTCTCTCAAATGAATAAATAAAATCTTCAAATTAGTAGAGTCTAACACTGCTTATAGTTTGTCACATAGGTCATCATTATTTCACTTCATAGGTCACTATTTCCAAGAAAATTACACATAACCATTTAAATAATTTTATGAGTTTACTATGGCAAAGAAAGGGACAGAAATGGAGAACGGTAATTTGAACAGAATTCAGAAATTAATCCAAAATTACAGTCATTATCCAAAATTGTTCTTCTTTTACAAGATATTTCTATTTTCACATTTGTGGTCTTCAGTATAATTTTTTTGGATTCCCTTCAAACATGTAAAAATCTATCATTTTCCTTCTGATTGCCTTGACTATGTAGATTAGTTAATTTGAGAATAGACACCTTTATAGTACTGAATTCATATGCAAGTAAAAACTATTTCTTTCCATTCACTCATGACTCTTTGTTTCACAGATTAGATTTTAAAATATCTCCATAGATACTTATAGAATTGTTACTGTGAGTTAGATTATTTCTTGATTTAGATTACAAACAGGTTATCATTTTTAAAGGGATGCTATTAATTTGCATTTATGAACCACATAAGGAGACACTGAAATTCCTTTTTCTCTTTTTAAACATTTTTTAGCTGCTTCTCTTAGAAATATATTCACTTATGAATTCTTTATGACCTGTACTGGAGTACCTCCACCAATATGCATGTAAAAAAATGTGTGTGTGTGTGTGTGTGTATGTGCACATAATATTTGTAGGAGAATAGGATGTGGCAGACTATATTTATTCTGTAAGCAAACATTCTATTGTAAAAAAGAAGAAATAAACTCCTTTGCAAAGATTTAGAAGGCTCTGAAGTGACCCAGTAACAAAATCTTAAGTATAGGCTCTTCAGGTTTTGATTTATCTCAGGAGAATTTGAAAGAATGTCAATATATTTCATACAATTTTTAAAAAGATTTCATTTACTTATTTTTTGAAGAAAGAGACACAGTGAGAGAGGGAACACAAGCAGGGGGGTGTGGGAGAGGGAGAAGCAGGCTTCCCGCTGAGCAGAGAGCCTGATGCAGGGCTCAATCCCAGGACCCTGGGATCACACTTGAGCCAAAGGCAGGTGCTTAATGACTGAGCCACTCAAGCACCCCTATCTCATATAATTTTTAAGAATAAAATCTTATAGCAGTACTCGTGCTATAGAGTTAATATTAAATTTTGAATTTTCCACAGATTTTACAATCTAAGAAATTGGGTCTTTGAGAAAGTACTATGGATTAAGGATAGTAAAATATTTTATTTCATATGGCTGTATAAGGCTCAATTTTGTTGATGATATACTATAATTAATGTAGTCAGTCACCTAGTGATAATGATTTGTGATAACTTTAATTTTATATTTACATAAAGAATGCTGTTTTTTTTTTAACTCATGTATATTCTGAACTTATATATGCATATATATTGGATAAATGCTTAGATGTAGAACTCTGGAATCAAGGGTATGTACAGTTTAATTTTGGTATATATTGCCAAATTGTCCTCCACGGAGTTTGCCTAAGCTTACCTTATTTTATCCTTTATTCTAAATTATCATATTCTTTACTTTTATCAATGTGACTGCTAAAAATATTAATTTATATTATACTTAGAGTTAGTGATGTTCAAGCATGTATGATTTTATATATCTTACTTATATTCCTTTTGTATTTTCTTCTTCAAAATTTTTCTGTGTGTTATGCTTGCTTTTCTGTTAGAATTAACTTTTTTTCTGATTGATTTGTAGATTCTCATGTATTAAGGAAGATTTTCTTCTTTTTAATATATGGTTAAAAGATGGATTGAATGAATGACTTAATGTCTGAAGGAAGTAATGAAGGAATTACTTCACAAGGGTAGAGACTTTGTGTCATTCATTCTTAACTGCTAATCAAAGTATAATTTATATAGAGGAAAAGGCACAAATCTAATTTGATGAATTTGGTAAGTGCGTACACTAGTGTGACCCACACTTCTAACAAGATATAGACATTTCTATTTACCCACAAGATCTCTCAAGGCCATTTCTATTCAATTCTCATCTCCCCAAAGATGTAACCACTGTTCACATTTCATCACAGTATAGTAATTTTACCTGTTCTAGAACTCCACGAAACCCTACAAACACTCTTTTGGCACTGGTATCTTAAGCTCAGAATAATGTTTTTAAGATACGTTCCTATTGTTGCTATTGCATTTCTTTTTATATTGAAGTATTATCCCATTGTATGGAAATACTACACTTTATTTATTTATTCCTTTATTGGGCATATGAGTTTATTCCAGTTTTAGGGTATGATAATTAAAGCTGTTAGAGACATACTTGTATATTTTTTAAACAATATTTTCATTTTTCTTGAATCAATATTCAGGAGTTAAATTAACATGCCATGGCTTGACATATGTATATTTAATCTTTTTTGACTTAGCCAAAAATTTTGTCAAAGGGACTCCATCATTTTATACTCCCATCAGCAAAGTGTATGAGTTCTGGTTTCTCCATATTTTTGCTAACATTTATTGCCAATGTTTTTTATTTTGGTCACTCCGGTGGGCATGTAGTGCTATTTCTTTGTGGTTTAAATTTTCTGACTAATGATGTTGAGCTTATTGGGCATATGTGTGCTTATTGGCCATATGTACAAGTCATTGACTGAATTATCTATTCATTCCTTATGGCCATATTTTTAATGGGTTGTCTTTTTTTAATATATTCTGGATACACATCTTCATCAAATATTTGCTTAGCAAAGACGATCTCTTGTCTTTTCATTTCCTTAGCAATAGCTTTTTTAAAAAAAGATATTTTTTTTTTAATTGAGATAGAGTGAGAGCAAATGAGAGAGAGAGGTTGAGAGGGAGTAGGGCAAAGTGAGAGGGAGAAGCAGGCTCTCCACCGAGCCGGGAGCCTGATGCAGGACTTGGGACTCATGACCTGAGCAGAAGGCAGAACTTTAACTGACTGGGCCACCCAGGTTCCCCAGCAATAACTTCTTAAGAGCTTTTAATTTTGATGAAGTCAGTCATCATTTAGAAAAAAATTACTAATGCAGTTTGTGTATTATCTCAGAAATCTTTCTTTAATCTAAGGTCATAAATATTACATGTCATATTTTATACTATACATTTAATAATCCCAGCATCTATGTTTAATTTTATGACCCATCTTGAATGTTTGTATATAATGTAAGGTAGAGGATCTGTTTCTATTTATTCCCATATGGATATCCAGTTGTTCTGACACTATATGTTGGAAAGCCATTATTTTGCACATTGAATTCCCTTGACACTTTTGTCAAAAATCAATTGACTATGTGTGCATAGGTCTGTTTTGGAACTCTATTTTGATCAACCGATATTCAATCAATCAATATTCCTCTTAGTCCAACACCACTTTTCGTGAAAATTGTAGCTTTAGATTTTGATTGGGATTGTGTTGAACTTGGGGAGAATTGGCATCTGAACAAACTGAGTTTGCTGGTCCCATGAACACAGTATATCTCTCAACCTATTGGTCTTTAATTTCTCTCAACAGTGTTCTATACTTTCAATGTATTGACTTTACACATATTTTCTTAAGTTCATACCTAAATATTTTGTTTTTATATTAGTGCCATATAGGACTAGGAATACGTGTACTTTAGATCACTTGATATCTGTATTAATTTCCCAAGGCTCCTATAACAAATTTCCCCAAACTGGGTGGCTTAAACCAACAAAAATTAATTCTCTTATAGTTCTGGAAGTCACAGGCTCAAAATTAAGGTGTTGTCAAGGCCAAGAGGATTCTCTTGTCCCATCAAAGTTTCTACAAGAGAATTCTCCTTTACCTCTTCCATTTTTTGGTGGCTCTTCACATTTCTCGGCTTGTGATGGCACACCTTTGGCAATCTCTGCTTCTCTCGTCCCATAGCCTTCTTCTTTCTGTGTGACTTTTTGTCATCTCATTTTCATTCTCTTTTAAGGACACCCATCATTATACTTAGGGCCATACTAATCCAAGTTGATCTCACCTTGGGACCCTTACCTTAATCATAGCTGCATATACCCTTCTGTCAAATAAGATCACATTCTGGATAGACCTATCTTTCTGGGTGAATCACATTCCACCCACTACACTCTAATACTAGAGGCAGTTAGCCTCTATTCATTTTTTTTTCACTCTATGCTTCTATTTAGATCGTGTTGATTGCTTATCTGCAAGTTTACTAATATTTTCTTCTGATTTAACTATGTGCTTTTAAAGTCAATCCAGGAATGAGGCTTTTGGGTAGATCAGTTAGTTGTCTGCCTTTGGCTCAGGTCATGATCCTAGGATGCTGGGATCAAGACCTACATCTGGCTCCCTGTTCAGCAGAGAGCCTGCTTCTCCCTCTTCCTCTCCCTGCTGCTCTGCCTGCTTGTGCTCTTGCACTCTCTGTTAAGTTAATTAATTAATTAATTAATTAATTCTTAAAAAAATGCATTCAGGAATGTGTCATTCCAGATACCAGATATAGTCCAACCTTGAATTTCTTTTTCTCTTTTCTATTTTTCTGTTGATATTCACCATTAATTCTTTCAATATGTTGATCTTTTCTCTTAAACCCTTAAACACATTTCTTTTTTTTTTCTTGTTTTGGCCATAATAGTAATGACAATTTTTAAAAATTTAATTTAATTTAATTTGTGTGTGTGTGTGTTCCAAAATTCATTTTTTATGCACCTCACCCAGTGCTCCATGTAATATATGCCCTCCATAATACCCACCACCAGGTCACCCAATATCCCAGCCCCCTGCCCTCCAAAACCCTCAGTTTATTTCTCAGAGACCACAGTATCTCATGGTTTTTCTCCTTCAATTTCCCCCAACTCCCTTCTCTCTTCTCACAATGTCCTCCATGTTATTCCTTATGCTCCACAAGTAAGTGAAATCATAAGATAATTGACTCTCTCTGCTTGGCTTATTTTACTCAGCATAATCTCCTCCAGTCCCATCCATGTTGATAAAAAGTTGGGTATTCATCCTTTCTGATGGAGGCATAATACTCCATTGTACATATGGACCACATCCTCTTTATTCATTCATCTGCTGAAGGACATTTGGCTCTTTCCACAGTTTGGTGACTGTGGCCATTGCTGTTATGAACATTGGGGTACAGATGGCCCTTCTTTTTTTTTTTTTTTTTAAAGATTTATTTATTTATTTATTTGTCAGAGAGAGGGGGAGAGAGAGCAAGCACAGGTGGACAGAATGGCAGGCAGAGGCAGAGGGAGAAGCAGGCTCCCCGCCAAGCAAGGAGCCCGATGTGGGACTCCATCCCAGGACGCTGGGATCATGACCCGAGCCGAAGGCAGCTGCTCAACCAACTGAGCCACCCAGGCATCCCACAGATGGCCCTTCTTTTCACTACATCTGTATTTTTGTGGTAAATACCCAGTAGTGCAAATGCAGGGTCATAGAGTAGTTCTATTTTTAATTTCTTAAGGAGTCTCCACTCTCTTTCCCAAAGTGGCTGCACCAAATTGCACTCTCACCAACAGTGGGGAAGAGGGTTCTCCATTCTCCACATCCTCTCCAACACTTGTTTACTGTCTTGTTAATTTTGGACATTCTAACTGGTGTAAGGTGATATCTCAATGTAGTTTTGATTTGAATTTCCCTGATGGCTAATGATGATGAACATTTTTTTTTTTTCATGTGTCTTTTAGCCATTTGTATGTTTCCTTTGGAAAAGTGTCTGTTCTTGTCTTCTGCCCATTTTTTGACGTGATTATCTGTTTTGTGAGTGGTGAGTTTGAGGAGTTCTTTATAGATTTTGGATATCAGCCCTTTGTCTGTAGTGTCATTTGCGAATATCTTCTCCCATTCCATGGGTTGCCTCTTTGTTTTGTTGACTGTTTCCTTAGCTGTGCAGAAGCTTTTCATCTTGATGAAGTCCCAAAAGTTCATTTTCACTTTTGTTTCCTTTGCCTTTGAGGACATGTCTTGAAAGAAGTTGCTGTGGCTGATGTTGAAGAGGCTACTGCCTATGTTCTCCTCCAGGATTTTGATAGATTCCTGCCTCACGTTGAGGTCATTTATCCATTTCGAGTTTATCTTTGTGTATGGTGTAGAAGAATGGTTGAGTTTCATTCTTTTATACATAGCTGTCCAATTTTCCCAACACCATTTATTGAAGAGACTATCTTTTTTCCACTGTATATTTTTCCCTGCTTTGTCGAAGATTATTTGACCTTAACATTGGGGTCCATATCTGGGCTCTCTACTCTGTTCTAGTGGTCTATGTGCCTGTTTTCATGCCAGTTCCATGCTGTCTTGGTGATCACAGCTTTGTAGTAAAGCTTGAAATCAGGCAATATGATACTCCCAGTTTTGATTTTTCTTTTTCAACATTTCCTTAGCAATTTGGGGTCTATTCTGGTTTCATTAAAATTTTAGGATTGTTTGTTCTAGCTCTTTGAAAAGGACTGGTGGAATTTTGATTGGGGTGGCATTGAAAGTATAGACTGCTCTAGGCAGTATAGACATTTTAGCAATGTTTATTCTGATCCATGAGCATGGAATGCTCTTCTATCTTTTTGTCTTCTTCAGTTTCTTTCATGAGTGTTCTGTAGTTCCCCAAATACAGATCCTTTACCTCTTTGGTTAGGTTTACTCCCAGGTATCTCATGATTCTTGGTGCTATAGTAAATGGAATCAATTCTCTAATTTCCCTTTCTATATTTTCATTGTTACTGTATAAGAAAGCAACTTATTTCTGTGTATTAATTTTATATCCTGTCACATTACTGAATTTCTGTATGAGTTCTAGTAGTTTTGGGGTGGAGTCTTTTGGGTTTTCCATATAAAGTATCATGTCATCTGCAAAGAGGGAGAATTTGACTTCTTCTTTGCCAATTTAAATGCCTTTTATTTCTTTTTGTTGTCTGATTGCTGTTGCTAGGACTTCTAGTACTATGTTGAACAACTGGTGAGAGTGGACATTCCTGTCGTGTTTCTGATCTCAAAGGGAAGTCTGTCAGCTTTTCCCCATTGAGGATGATATTTACTGTGGGTTTTTCATAGATAGATTTTATGAAGTTGAGGAATGTTGTTCTCTCTATCCCTATACCTTGAAGGGTTTTAACCAGGAATGGATGCTGTATCTTATCAAATGCTTTTTCTGCATCAATTGAGAGGACCATGTGTTTCTTTTGTCTTCTCTTATTGAATTGTTCTATCACATTGATTGATTTGTGAATGTTGAACCACCCTTGCATCCCATGAATAAATCCCACCTGGTCATGATGGATAATCTTTTTAATGCACTGTTGGATCCTATTAGCGAAGATCTTGTTGAGAACCTTGGCATTCATATTCATCAGGAGTATTGCTCTGAAATTCTCTTTTCTGGTGGGGTCTCTGCCTGGTTTGGGGATCAGGGTAATGCTGGCTTCATAAAAAGAATCTGGAAGTCTTCCCTCAGTTTCTATTTTTTACAACAGCTTCAGGAGAATAAGTATTAGTTCTTCTTTGAAAGTTTGGTAGAATTCTCCAGGGAAACATCAGGTCCTGGGCTGTGGTTCTTTGGGAGGTTTTTGATCACCGCTTCAATCTCATTACTAGATATTGGTCTATTCAGGTCGTCAATTTCTTCCTGATTCAGTTTTGGAAGTTTATAGGTTTCCATGAATGCATCCATTTCGTCTAGGTTGCTTAACTTATTGACATATAACTGTTGATAATGATTTCTGATGATTGTTTCTGTTTCCTTGGTGTTAGTCATAATCTCTTCCTTTTCATTCATAATTTTATTAATTTGGGTCATTACTCCTTTATTTTGGATTAGTTTGGCCAATGGTTTATCAATCTCATTGATTCTTTCAAAAAATCAGCTTCTAGTTTTATTGATGTGTTCGATTCTATCCCTAGTTTCTATCTCATTGATCTTGAGTCTAATCTTATTTTCTTTTTTTTTTTCAAGATTTTATTTATTTATCAGAGAGAGAGGGGGGAGAGAGCAAGCACAGGCAGACAGAATGGCAGGCAGAGGCAGAGGGAGAAGCAGGCTCCCTGCCGATCAAGGAGCCCGATATGGGACTCGATCCCAGGATGCCGGGATCATGACCCGAGCCGAAGGCAGCTGCTTAACCAACTGAGCCACCCAGGCGTCCCTAATCTTATTTTCTTTATTGTGTGTGGGGTTGGCTTAATTTGTTGTTGATTCTCTAGTTCTTTAAGGTGTAAAGAGAGCTGGTATATTCTGGATTTTTCAATTTTTTTGAGGGAGGCTTGGGTGACTATGTATTTCTCCCTTAGGACCAACTGTGCTCTATCTTATAGGTTTTGGACCAAAGTGTCTTCATTCTCATTGGTTTCTATGAATTGTTTAAGTTCTTCTTTGATTTCCTGGTTAATCCAAACATTCTTAAGCTGGGTGGTCTTTAGCTTCCAAATGTTTGAATTCCTTCCAAAATTTCCTTGTGGTTGAGTTCCAGTTTCAAAGCATTGTGGTCTGAGAATATGCAGGGAATAATCTTAATCTTTTGGTATCGGTTGAGCCCTGATTTGTGACCAAGTATGTGGTCTCTTCTGGAGAAAGTTCATGTGTGCTCGAAAAGAACGAACGAGTATTCTGTTGTTTTAGGATCCAATGTTCTGTATATATCTATGAGGTCCATCTGGTCCAATGCACCATTAAATGCTCTTGTTTCTTTATTGATTTTCTGCTTGGATGATCTATTACTGAGAGTGGCATGTTAAGATCCCCTACTATTAATGTATTCATATCAATATGATTCTTTTTACTTCTTTTTTTAAAAAGATTTTATTTATTTATTTGACAGAGATCACAAGCAGGCAGAGAGGGAAGCAGAGAGAGAGGCGGGGAAGCAGGCTCCCTGCTGAGCAGAGAGCCTGATGTGGGGCTCGATCCAAGGACCCTGTATTTATGACCTGAGCTGAAGGCACAGGCTTTAACCCACTGAGCCACCCAGGTACCCCAATATGACTCTTTATCCTGCTTAACAGCTGGCTTATTAAGCCAGCTATTGGGGGCATAAATATTTACAGTTGTTAGATCTTCTTGGTAGATAGACCCTTTTAGAATGATATAATGTCCTTCTATATCTCTGACTGCAGTTTTTAGTTCAAAATCGAATTTATATGATATGAGAATTGCTACTCCAGCTTTCTTTTGAGGCCCATTGGCATGAAAGATGCTTCTTCATCCCTTCACTTTCAGTCTGGATGTATCTTTTGGTTCCAAATGGGTCTCTTGTAGACAGCATATGGATGGGTCCTGATGTTTTATCCAATCTGCTACCTTGTGTCATTTTATGAAAGCATTTAAACCCTTAAACACATTTCTCATAGCTATTTTAAAGTATTCATTTGTTAAAGTTTTTCATTTTGTTTTATTGCTAACTCCAACATCTGTGTCATTATTTCTATTGACTTTTTTCTCAAATTATGTTCATATTTTTGGCTTCTTCACATATCAGACTGATTGTGTACTGCACATAGTACAAACTACATTGCTAAGAGTCAAGATTATGCTCTCTTCATTGAAAGAGTTTTTAATTTTGCTCTAGTAAGTGGTTTATTGACAGCTTAGTTTAATCCTCTCAAGACTTTGTTCTAAGCTTTCTTAAATTGGGTCTAGAGCTTCCATTACTCTAGGGTTAGCATTGTACTAGCTTAAAGAATAGCTTTTGTTGAGTCTCACCTGATGCCCTGTGTTTTCATTAAATTTTCATACTTTGGCAGAACTTCAATGTCTTTCAACACTGTACAAACTTCAGAATCTCTATTTAGCTCACAATCTCCTGGGAGTCGTCTGCCAGGCCCCATTAGGTATTTGTACAAATCAAGTTTAGAATTCAGTTAAAGACCCAAGCGGACACCCTATGTGTATTTCTGGGTGCCATTCTCTCCACCAGTACCCTGCCTCAAAAATTTTAGTTGTCTCAGGAGCCTCAAACTATAATCTTGCTTCCTGAACCTGACAATACTGCTTGGACTCTGCTTCTCTGTGCCACAGTCAAGAAGGTGCTCACAGTCAGAAATCTGCAGATTTCTTTCTTTCAAGGATTACAGTCCTGGGTTGCACATTGTTCAATGGCGGAAAACAGTTGCTTTACACATTTTACTTAATTTTATTTTTTCATGGCTTTGAGTAAATCCAATGCCCATTACTCTGTCATGGCTAGAACTGGACTTTCTCTGTGATTTAATTATGTTCTCTCAATATATGTTTGATCAATTAATTACACTGGGCACATTTCTTTTTTTATCCCTCCAAATGGTAGTTTTATTATCTTTTAATTACAAAAAAAAAGAATAGAGAAAAAATAAAATAGGAGTCTTACATAAGTAATAACACAAAAGAAGTACTGAAGAAGTCAGAATATATGTTATTAGTTTAGTGTCATTCAGAATGTATGTTATTAGCTTAGTGTCATTCAAGTGTCATTTAGTGTCACACAAAACGAATGAAAAATTGTGGAATTGTTGTACATTCTTTTAGCAATCAGTTGGTTGCTCAGAATATGCATCACTCTATGCAAGTCACAGGCTATTATATAAGTTTCTTTAAGACTGGAATATCTCCCAAGAGCCAGTGATATTGCTTTTTATCTCATTAAAACAAAACAAATTAACCTGTTCCTTTGAGTGTCTTATAAAAGGATATACCTAAAGAACACAGTCAGTCATAACTACGCATTTCACACATTTTAAGTTAAGTGTAATAAATCTCTCCTTTTCAGCTAGCAAACAAGTTCTTTTAATGCACTCTGCATCCAAGAAGGAGCAAGAATTGTACAGCAAGAAGAAATCTACCCAGGGAAGTCAGAAATCCTATAAGGGCAGACCTGCAAGTGCAATTGTAGACCCTGGGCAGCCCATTCTGGAGGAGGAGGTTGTCAGTATGCCTACCATAGAAGAAAATGCTAGCACTGCACAACAGGTATAGTTATGTTTAAGAGAATCCTTTGGTGATTCTCTTACCATTTAAAAGTAATCTGGTATTACTCCTAAAAATCTAACAAATATAATGATGATTCCTTTCCTAAGCATTATCAATATGTATATGATATTTTCTATCTTCATTGCCTCCAGTGTATAACAGAATCAAGGGATTGAACATTATTTAATGGTTTCTCTGTGCCAAGATATTAAAATAAATAGCAAGTTTAGTGTGTATACTAACTCTATAATGTAGATGTAAATATCTAATGTTACATGAGTTATGAGGCTAATTATAAAAAAAGGTCACATATTAATAAAAACTAATTTGTATATATCTTAAGTTAAAAACATATATATATATATATATATATATATATATATATATATGTGTGTGTGTGTGTGTAAAATAAAGGGCAATTCATGTAATTTCAGAAAAAAATGATGTATCCATCAGAAACAAAACAAATAAATAAATAAAAAGAAATAAAATTAAGAGGCAAGAAGTAAATCCTAATATGACTAATGACAATAAACACAAATGAAATATTAATCAATTAAAAGAATAAAAAATTAAAGTTAGATTAAAAAGTAAGATTCAACTATAAGGAGCCTAAAAGTGACACTTTTTAAAACAAAATGGCACTGAAAATTCAAAGTTGGACCGAAAGAACTGTGATGATATATTAACATCTCAGGGCATAGAATTTATGAAGGATATTATGTAAAAATAAAAGGAAGAATATAATAAGCAAATATGATCATAACTATACAGCATAACCTAACTGTCCAGACTCAATGAATAAAAAGTAAAAGTTGTTTAGAATTACAGAGAAAAATAAAGTTAGTTAATAGTTGAAGACTTTAATAAACAACTCTCAGAAACCAATAGATTGAGCTGAAAAAATACATATGATTACTAGGATTTGAAAAATTTAAGTATTTATTGTTTAGATATTTATAGAACACTTACCTACTAAATTGAGAATATACTTTTTCATAGTACACATGTGAAGCCTCAATAAAATCCTATACTTTACAGATGTTATCAGAATGTAGTGCAATAATACAGAAATTAGTAAATAACAACCTAAAATCCCATAAATGTAGAAGCAAAAGAGCATATGCTAAATAGTTCTTCAGTTACAAAGAATAGCTAAAAAAGAAATGAATACTAAGAACTCAGTAACAACTAAAAAATACAAATCAAAATTTATAACATCTAAAACAGCCTTCAGTGGAATGTTGACTTTCAAATTAATCCATCAGAAAGTATGAATGGTTAAAAACAAATGAGCTAAGCTATCAAAACAAAAATTTAGAAAAAGCAAAAGAATAACTCAAAGATAAAAGAAGAAAATGTTTTAATAAAAGTGAGGTAGAAATTAGAAAAACAAAGAACAAAGTTTAGCAAGATGTGTTAGCTCTAAGCTTTTTTTTTTTTAAGATTTTTTTTTTTAAGATTTTATTTATTTGACACACAGAGAGAGATCACAAGTAGGCAGAGAGGTTGGGGGCGGGGAAGCAGGCTCCCTACTGAGCAGAAAGCCCAATGCAGGGCTCAATCCCAGGACCCTGAGATCATGACCTGGGCCGAAGGCAGAGGCTTAACCCACTGAGCCATCCAGGTGCCTTAACTCTAAGCTTTTTTAAGGTGATTCAGTGGGCAGGCTTCTTGTAAGACCAGCTAAGCAAGAAAAAAAAAAAAAAAGGTAAATAAATCAAATACAGAACAACAAAAATAGAGTGGAGGTATAAATGCAACCAACAGGTTTAAAAAAGAAAAATTAACTATTAAGCACAACTCTATGCTAGTGAATTTAAGACTTACGGTAAAAAAGATGTTACAAATGCCAGGCATGGAAGAGGACTGGCAAACTACTTTAGGAGAAGATAGAAAATATAAAATAATAATAATAATCGTAAAGAATAATAACAATGAAATGATAATCAGAGTTTTAACTTTTCCAAAAGTCATAGGCCCTGCTTGATTTACAGATTAGATCTAACAGACCTTCAAGGAGTACGTTGTTCTAGAAAACAGAAAAACAATACAAACTTTTCAATCCCTTTAAAGAGATTACTGTAATCCTGACTCCCAAACCGACAAGGAACAAAAATAAAATGATTAAGTTTCATTTTTAAGCATGGATGCAAAAATTATAAACACTAGACTATACAATTGCAGGTGTGGGTTGGGATGTGAGGATAAATTTTATAGACTGTGATACTACAAAATTTTGGAGAACATCTGATAGTATTTGACCAAATTATGATTGTGTGATATAGAAAATTATGCACTTATTATGTGCTTATTAGGCATATGCTATATTTATTCTTATCGTTTGTGTTTAAACATCATGTTTTATTTCACAGGTTAACAAGTACATTATACAGTGTTTGGTATTATACAACAGTTGGCCTCTCACTGAAAGTCAGCAGACATTTGTTCAAGCATTGAAAGAATTGGAAAAAAGTGATAGCAAAGGTATGCCCTCCTAAATGTTAGTCATATACCTTGTATTTTATATAAATATTTAATAGTAAATTAATCATGTAATTATTAAAACATTATTGTTTACAATTTGCATTTCATATCCAGTGGCACTTTCTGCTTTATTAATTGATTATGTCTCAAAATCTTTACTGCCTGGTTAGTAAGAACTAAAAATATATGATTATTTAGGCCTAGTTTAAATGTGTTTAGTCCAGTTAGTAAAAATTACTTGATGATTATCTAAGAAGTGTACAGAAGACTTTTCTGTTATAAAATTATATTTGTCTAATTGTTGAGATAGTATAACCCTAAAGGTTAGTTCTTAAAATATTTAAGAGAAGGAGAATCTCCAACTGAAAAAGGGTTCAGGTTTATTTTTTCAAATATAAGCTACTCTTAAAAGTCCTGAGCAGGGAGTTTGATGCATTAGAAAAAGATATTCACAAGTGGACCCACATAGTTCAAACACATCTTGTACAGATTTCTTGGTGTCTCAGTTGTTTAAGGGTCTGCCTTCAACTCAGGTCATCTGGCTCCTTCTCATCAAGAAGCCTGCTTTTCCCTCTGGCTGTGCTCCCACTGCTTGTGTGATCTCTTTCTCTGACAAATAAATAAATAAAATCTTAAAAAAAAAAAAAAACAAAAAACAGGGAGCCTCGGCAGCTCAGTGGGTTAAGCCTCTGCCTTCGGCTCAGGTCATAATCTCAGGGTCCTGGGATCGAGTCCTGTATCGGGCTCCCTGCTTGGCAGGAAGCCTGCTTCCTCTCCTCTCTCTCTCTGCCTGCCTCTCTGCCTGCTTGTGATTTCTCTCTGTCAAATAAATAAAGTCTTTAAAAAAAAAAAAGCAAAAACAAAAACAAAGTCCATATTGTTCAAGGGTCAGCAGTATTTCCTACGAGAACACGATGCCTTTGAGGTCAGGGAGTTCCATAGATTATTACCTGTTCAATCCTGCATTATCCATAGTGCAGACAATGCACACAGTAATCACTCCATGATATTTGTCAAGTAAGAAAGAAAGGATACATCTAAGCCACTCTTATTTTTGTTATTGACATTATTCACTAATTGTCAAAAACCCTGTTCACGTATTTGCTTGCTTATACTAACTTCATGAACCTGTTCATTTTAAGGCTTGATAAAGGTTTATCACCAAAGTTAAGAGAAAGCTATTATTACTGAACTAAATCTTTGTTAAGAAGGGACCTATTCTAGGGCAAGACATCAAAGCCAAAGAAAATTGATAATACTAATGACACTGAGAGTCCCCATTTTCTTTCCACTATATTGTGTGCATCCACAGAACATGCATTCTACGGGAATCTTGAACTTGTCTGCCTCCCCACTGCCCCTCTCGTGCTGGGCAAGGGACTCTGCCTCAGCCTCATCATTGCATCTCCAGAACCAGATAGAAGCTGTTAGTAAATGTTTGTTGAATAATGGATGAGCGTGCATTGCTAGGAACAGCAGGAGTATTTCACTTCTAATGGCATCCCGGCTTGGGGTCTTGAAAGGATTCTGGGCTGTTTTGGGATCAGCGAGAAAGAGTTGTGACCTTCCGTCGGTGTCTAGCATGGACACATGTAGAGAAAGTGGTGAGACCAGAACCACATTGTTCCTACCTCTTTGCTATTCATATGTGTTGTGCGTTTCACCCACGCCAAGTGCCCTGGAGCTCAGAATTTATTTCTTGAACCAGGGGCTGAGTTACTGCTTACCAGTGATGTACATAAAATCCCCTAAGGCAGATATCCTTTCCCACATCCCCTAGGTAAATTCATAGAATGTGAGTTTTGTTGAAATATTTCTTCCTTCTGCCTCTACCTCTCCTCCAAGAAGCAATACCCCCACTGCCCAGCACCACTGAGAATATCCGGAATAGAGAGCAGATAAGACTTCAATTTAGAATTCTTGTCTACCAGAAAAGACTGCAATTATGATATGAATAAATGGCATACGGAAGCTGAAAAGCCCCTTAAATTAATTATTATCTCCATTTTCTCTATAGTCCAAATCAAAATCTCATAGTTTGTACTGTGCTAAAAAAAAAAAATCTAGATATTTTTCCAATATAAATCAACAGAAATCTGCTTGAAATAACAAATAATGCAAATTACTGGTGATTTTGTGTCTCCCCTCCTAGAAAGAAGTAGATAGTATCTGCTCAATATGAATTGGATTAAATATTTTATGCTAAAGATTTATGTGCAAATAAAATACTCATAATTATAAAAATAAATCAAAATAATAGAGAAGCAGCACTGTTTTATAAGGGCATGTGTGTATGATGTGTGTTCTGCGAAGATATTATTTCTTTTATTGTTTTTCAAGGAAAACGTATAGTACTTTTAGATTTTACATTACCGTTCAGGGTATCAGGGATTTTAATAGACCAGAGAGTGAGAATCAAATCCTAGGTTTTTGTTTTTGTTTTTGTTTTGCCTATGTGAGCTCTTTCATGAGTTGTCTGTAGCTCTTTATACTTCTGATTTCTATATTTGAATATTCTGTTATGCCTGTTTTGACAAGCTCAAAATAGTCATGTTAACTATTGTTTATAGCAATGATCGGTGTGAACTCACACCCACATGACACAGAATAAATAATCCCAGTTTAAATCATGAAAAGGGAACAACAGAAACAGTATTTCTAAATCCAGGTGGGGATCTTGTTCATGGGGAACACCTGTTTCAGAATAATGTTCCAGCAAGATAGAAGAATGCACACTGATAAAGGAGATATTCGTGAAAACATTTAAGCCATTCAGGAAATGTAGCGCTGCATTGAATAATGCTGTTGGAAGAGTGAATGAGGTGTTTTCTTGCCAACTCTCCAAGGTGAACTTCTAATGTCTAAAAAGGTGCAAAATACTTTCAAATATGCTCAAGTCTAGTCAAGTGCAGGTTTTAAAAATTTCTGTGTGTATTTTCTTCAATAATTGGAAATTTGTTCCCAGTATATGGAAGTTGTGTGAATTATGTAGACTTACATAAATCTTTAGAAAAAGAAGAAATGACACTTTGAAGCAGAGACGAGTGTATGGGGAAGGGCGGGGTTTGAATAGTTTGTATGATGACATCCTGATGAATACCAAGCAGGGGAAGTGAACTTTGTCTGGAAGTGAAAGTGACAGAAGACTGTGTCTCAAAAGATATGTGGGAGCCTATTTTGGACACACTTGACTGACAGGGCCTCCTACCAGGTGTAAGGTGTGGCTGGATTGAGACTAATTCTTGTCAGAGGAATATGCAGAACAGAGCGACCAGGAAAGCCCTATGTGCGTGTCCCACTCTTCAAGGCCATTCCCCTTTTCACCCAGGTCAGGAAGGGTGGGGAAGAAAGATCCAGAAATGCTTACCTGTGCTTAACTCACAGAAATTCTTTATTGTTAATATGAACAGTTCATCTACTATTAGACTTTGGTGATCCTACATTGCCACTATTGTTTAAGAATATATGAGTGGGTCCCAGAGCAAAAGGGGTACACACAGAAAAAAAAAAGTAGAGTATATACGCTGAAACAATTATGTCTCATTTATATTAATAGTATCTAAAGACAAAATTTAATTTAAAATACAAATTTTATAAATCAGAAGTTTTAAATGAGCACCTACTATTTTAGTCAAAATGAAACAAAACACACCGAAAAGAATATAATTGTATTTTGTAACCAAAAAGAAAACACTGGAGAGCTCTAGAATTTTGATTATGATTTTTTTAGTACCATTATGGGCCTCTTATTGTACTGTGTTTTTTTTTTTCATATATTATCCACAATTCTCATGAAAAAGTCTGAGAGATAATTATTACCATCTTGATTTTACACATGAGAAGATGAAGCTTAGATGCTGTAAATAATTTTCCTGCTAAATGCTGTAAATCATGGCCGGAAGAAGCAGAGTAAAGAGTTTCACCTACATCTGACTTATTCGAAAGCCCAGAACCTTTCCACTCTACCATTTTGTCCTTTAAAGACTTCCTAACTAGTAGCATTGACACAGTACTAATGCTCATAGAAGTTATAGTGGGTAACATTTATGTCAGAAGCTTTTGAAGGTTTTATGTGGAACTGATGAAGGGACTGTAAATTGGTGAAGGAATCCTCATGATAAACTTATGAGGTGGATGCTGTAACTACTATCATTTTACATACAACACTGAAGCACACACTGTCCATGAAACTTGCCCATGGTCACATAGCTAGTTACTGCACAGCTGTGATTTTAAATGGGAGTTAATTATCTACTAAGGGTGTCTGGGTGGAAAAAACAATAATACATGGTAGTACTAATTTCAAGCCTTTATTGTGTCCTCAATAAGAGTCTTTATTTAGGGAACTGTCTATATTTCTTTATTGAACATACAAATTTGCATAAAGGGTCTTACCATGGTTTCTCTGAAGATCTAATAAGTTTCTCACCTTAAGTTGTCCGACACAAATGGAGTTCCGTAAACGAACCAACATGATAAACTATCATATTTAATACATTTAGGTATATTAATGGATAAATGTTAAAATTCCAGAGGAAACTAAAAAATTAATATCTGAAATAAACACAGTAGTATAATTCATGAAATAGTATAATGTATAGAGTTGGGTAATGTTACAAAGTTATAAATATATAGATTATAAAATATAAGTTTTTTGTAAGTTAACATTTATTAGACTTATAGTGGTGATCATTTTCCAACATGTACAAATATCAAATTATTAAGTTGTCTATCTGAAAACTAATAGTGTTTTATGTCAATCATACCTCAATAAAAAATGAAAATCAAAAGAGAAGAAAAAAAAAAGGAAGTTACTGTTAAGTGGAGAAATACAGCATAGCAGCAAAAATTCCTTAGACTACCTAAACCTCAGTTATTTATCACCTGAGAAGTTAGAATAATAACTCCTATCTTTCAAAGTTGTCGTGAAGTTTCAAGATAATGTATATAAAGTTTCTAGAACCAAGTAGCCCTCACAAAAATGGCATTCTCGTTATTAGGTACCTAAATGGAAAAGAAGTCTCTGGGAATAATTGCATCTTCTTTTTTTGACATAACATTTGACAGTTTTATGTGTGAATGAGCAGCTACCAAAATTAAATTACATGTTGCATTGTATCATACATTTGCTGCTGAAAGCAGCTAGCAAATAAATCCAGAATTGAATTGTATTATGAACTAGGAAATTTTTTCTCTTATAAAAGCATTTGGCCAATCTTATGAAAGTCAAGCAGCTTTTGAATTTAGAATAATCAGTATCACATTTATAAATGTGAATTTTTAGGCAGCCAGCTTGTTTAAATGAAAACATATCAATGTCAACTTACATATGTCAATTATATTTACAATTTAAGACCTAGAAACTTCAATTTTAAGGGTATGATGTATTTTTTAAAAGATTTTTAAAATTTTTTTGAGAGTGAGAGAGCATAAGCTAGGGAGTGGGGTGGAGAGGCAAAGAAAGAAGCAGACTCCACACTGAGCAGAGAGCCTGGTGTGGAGCTGCTTCCCAGAATCCTGGGATCATGACCTGAGCTGAAGGCAGCAGCTTAACAGCTAAGCCACCCAGACATCTGGGTATGATGTATTTCAGAAAAATCATGACAAATACCTTCAATCTTTTAAAAAAGATTATTTACTTATTTATTTTAGAGAGGGAGAGTGGGCAAGAAAGACAGCATAAGCTAGGAAGGGATGGGGAGGCAGAGGCAGAGGGCTCAATCCCAGGATCCAGGGATCATGACCCAAGCTGAAGGCAAATGCGTAACTGACTGAGCCACCTAGGCACCCCCTAATGTCTTCACTTATTAACTTAGCTTACTTTTGCAATTACAAATATTTTAGATCAAATAGAAATTAATCAAATTTTTGTCATTATTGTATTGGTACCCTAATTTAAAATTTTATGTATATCCTGAATTCAGTGGAAATATCACGTTTACTCATTTAAATTTAACATTTAATTTCTATGAGAAAGAAAATATTTAATTTTTTCTAAAAATTCACATCTTTATAACTCACAATAAAAAAGTAAGGCCTAAAATATAACTGCATTCAACTCAGAATATTCTGTTATAACTGTTTAGGAAGCTTGTCCTCTGGTTAACATGAGACAACAGTGCCACCTTTAGTGTATTTTAATACCTAGGTTTTAGTAAAAATTGCTTGCTGAGACAGGTGACTTTTTCTTAAGGAAATAGGAATTGGAGGATCTGGAGCAGGTAACCCTTTGTGATACCAACTACCTCATACATAATTAATTGTGTTGTTATTTTAGCGTCTTTTTGCCAATATGTTACATTTTTATGTTACTGGTCTGGGCCTTTCAGGTTCTAGTCTATTTGTAAAGTCACATATGTACTTTGTTTATCTTTCTCAAAATCTTTGTTTTCAAGCCCCACCCAATTTTATTAGCATGACTATAACACTATTTCCTTAACTCTAATTAATGATATATTTTTCTTTCTTAGGCACAATGTATGCATGGTCTTTCTAATTCATGGTCTTTGAAGTAACCAAACATGATGAGATTATCATCTATCTATTATTTGTCTATCTATCTATCTATCTATCTATCTATCCATCGTCTAAAGATTTTCCTGTTTACGTTTACCAAATACAGTCACACTTCGTAAATGTATACCTTTTCCTGAGCAACTATTCTAGTTTAGAAATTATGTTAATGTTCTAATCCCATTCAGTTTTTAGTTTCTGGATACATAAATCTGAATTTTAATCATAAAAATATGTTTCTGTAACCTTTATGTCTTATTATCCACTGAAGATTTCAGTCTCCTATATTCTGGATAAATGTAAGGTACATAAGAGGAAAACTATTACGACTAAAGTCATAAAGCTAAAGGTCTTTTCACGTTCATTTCCTCAACAGATACTGCCTGAGCATTTCTTCTCTGCAAGGGGTTTATTAGTTTGTGTCAATGGTCATTTACTCTAGAACCCCTCTAATTACATGAATATGCAATGTGAGGTCACGTTTTTCACAGGTTTTGAATTAGTAGGATATTTATTCTTATACCCTACTGATGATACCTTACTGCTCTCAACACATACAGTTTCCCCAAAATCTTCACATACAATCTGATCATGAGTTAAACAATCTGATCAAGTTAAACAATCTGATCATGAATACATACTATGAATTCAGAAATATACTAGGTGAGATTAGGGGTCAAAATGAGGTGTATAATGACATTCTGGCCTCTAGAGAACTTGCAATGCATGGGAGAGAAGGTTACTATACTGTATGCCATTAAAGAATAAGAAAATTATTTTATTTTATATATTCATAACATAAAAAAAGATGATGTGCCCTTGCTATATGCCTGGCACCACACTATGTGCTGACATATGTAAATTTGAATATTGGAATATCTTAATTTTTTTTTTAAAGATTTTATTTATTTATTTGACAGAGAGAAATCACAAGTAGTCGGAGAGGCAGGCAGAGAGAGAGAGAGGGAAGCAGGCTCCCTGCTGAGCAGAGAGCCCGATGCGGGACTCGATCCCAGGACCCTGAGACCATGACCTGAGCCGAAGGCAGCGGCTTAACCCACTGAGCCACCCAGGCGCCCTAGAATATGTTAATTTGAAGGGAATCAAATACACCTATATATATGATTCAAACTCTAAGACCTATGGATAGTGAGAAAAAGAGCCCAGAAATACTTATTGGTGCTGTTTGAGATTCAATTTTAGCTCACATTTGTTAATATCTTAAAACCCAGTGTGTATGATACTAGGTACAATCCTATTTTAAATGACCTATATAGTTTATTTGTAAACCCCATGGGCATGGTATTAACATCTCCATTACACAAAGGAAAAAACAAAATCAAAAGAATGTAATAAATCTGCCAAAGTGAACCTATTTAGTGGCTGATCCAAGATTCACCTCCAAGTCATTTGATGACATGACCAAAGATTTTCCCTAGTACAACACTCCACAGCAACTGGGATTGTTGACAGAAAGACAAGTTGCCCCCTTGTAAAACTGTGGTACTTACAGTCCCTTTGCAGTCATGCAGGATAATCTTCCCTAATTTGAAAGTAGCCAATAACTGGCACAAGCCATTCTTGACAATTACTATTTAACTTTCCTAATGGGATGACTTACAGACTACAGTTTTGAAAGGGGCTAACATGTCCTTTGAACTCATTTGAATGCTAACTCAACCCCAACAAGCTGGGGGAATGTAAGCAAATTTTTGCTTCTGCTCTGTTTGGATGCTTTGAGAATTAAAAAAAAAAAAAAGAAGAAAACATAGTAAGGATTCAACAAATGTTATCTGTTCCTCTGCCACTGGTTATGTAGAAAGAATGACTAGAACATAAGGCAAAAAACCCTTCACATCCTCTTCTGAGGAAGCAGAGGGAAGAGAATAATACATATGATAGCAGAGATGAACTCATTCATACTGTGGTGGGGATCCTGGCCAAGGAAATTAGGTGAGAAAATGTACTGAAAGCATTCAGATTGGAAACACATTAGATAGTGATAATTTTTGTCTAATCTTACAAATATATTAAAACCTACTGATTTCTCTACTTCAGTGGTGTATGGTACATGAATTGGAGTCACACAGATCTTTATAAAATATTTCTTTGAAAAAGAAAAGAAATCCAAACCTCTTCAACTAACAACTTTTTTACTGACTTCTCCCCTTTTCCTGCATGACATGATTTTATTGTTGTGATTCACTGGTTTCCATTTTTATGTCTCTAGCTCATGGAGAGAAACACGAGGAATTAGTTACCTTGGGAAGCCCAGATTCCCATACTATTAGTGAGGGGCAGAAATCTTCAGGAACTTCTAAAACAAGGAAAGGCAAAGAAAAGTCTTCGGAGAAAGACAAGACAGCCAGAGAAAAACAAGCCCCTCGCTTTGAGCCTCAGGTGGGTGTACAACTTTTTCTCATTGGAGTCATTTCATAAATGTATGTCCATTGATTTCCCACTTGTCTATCTCTCCCAAGGACAAAACTGAAAAATTCCACCTCCTTGATTCTAGCAACCATCTAGATAACCTTAAGGACATTCCTTGGACACCTTCTGCAAGCTGCTTTTCCCAGTTCAGTATCGAAAATGGTTAATCAAACTTTTAAGACATGTATGTCTATAAGACACTGTTTTGGAGCCTTGGGTTTCTAATATTAATATTATACAGTCCCTATCTTCAAAGAACTTGCAGTCTAATGGAGGCGACTGAAGGTAAACAGAGTTTTAATGTTAAATATCACATGTGAAGTGGTAGGAGGAAGAGGTACTTATTCTAGCCTCTTTCTCCTAGAGGAGCCAAATCCGGACCTGAGTTAATGAGCAAAGATATTCTAAGGTGAAAGTGAACACAATCTCTGTGTTTTGTTTTTCTGGTTTTGTTTTGTTTTTTTTTTCCTTTTCCGGCACTGAAGTGTGAGAGATGGGGCTGGAGCGATAAATAAGAGTCAGAACGAGAAAGGCCTTTAAGCCTCATTAAGAGGCTGGGATTCTGTTTATAGCCAAGAGGTCATTCCTTCCAAATTCCTTCAGGGCCAGTTCGGTAATTGCAATGACAGGGGTAAAGAAGAGGATGTGAGGGCAGAGTTGAGGAGTGCGAGTATAGGCCGAAAGATACTCAAATTTAGGTTATTTAAAAACATTGAACTCAAAATACCTATGAGGATAAAATCTTCCCAACATTTGTCATCACTGTTTAGGCTCAGCAAGGCGGAGGGTGGGTTGGGAGACAGGAGGTTAAAAAAACTTATTGGCACAATCAGATTTATATTTCAGATATGCTGGTGGCTTTTAAAAATATACATTTAAGGGGGGAAAGACTAGGGATGGGGAGAATAACTCAAGAAAGTACTGCAGTAGTCCAGGCAAAAGAGGGCAAGTTGTATCAGGTACAGGTGAGAAAGGAAGAAGACGACAAAAAGAACTATCGAGGGGGGTGCCTGGGTGGCTCAGTGGGTTAAAGCCTCTGCCTTCAGCTCAGGTCATGGTCCCAGGGTCCTGGGATCGAGCCCCAGATTGGGCTCTCTGCTCTGCAGGGAGCCTGCTTCCCCCTCTCTCTGCCTGCCTCTCTGCCTACTTGTGATCTCTGTCTGTCAAATAAATAAATAAAATCTTAAAAAAAAAAAAAACCATCAAGGAAACAAATAGTTTATGTAGTTATTAATCCCAAATGGGTGATAAGGAACAAGAAAAAATAAAAGATATCTCTCAGGTTTACAGCTGAATCAACTGAACAGGATGTTGGTACCACTAGTACAGAACTTTAAAGGGAAATTAATAAATTAGGGGGAAGAGGCAGTGATCATGTCCTACAATTCAGTAGTAGAAAAGCTGTCCACCTGCATTGCCAAGTTTGTCTGTCTATCTATCTGTCTTTCTTTCTTTGCTTTCTAGATTTTATTTATTTTTATGATAGAGAGAGTGCTTGTGAATATATGTGTGGGGAGGAGGGACAGGAGAAAGAGTCCTGAGCAGACTCTATGCTGAGGGCAGAGCCTGATGCTGGGCTCCTTTTCATGACCCTGAGATAGGGCCTGAGCTGAAACCAAGAGTTGGATGCTTAACAGACCGAGCCACTCTCGTGCCCCACCAAAGTTTAATTTCCCAGTTGGAGTCTGCCTTTGGAAACATGATGAAATAAAGCATAACCTGACCTCTGCTGAGAGTAGAATGGAACTGATGGTGGGGGAGGGGAGGGTAATCCCTTGGGTGGGGCTCTTCCCTTGTGTTGGAATTCAGTTAGTGCAGGCTGACCTAGTCAATGTCAGTGCTGGGAAGAGGCAAGTTGCCAAGGCTACAGAATTTGCAACCTGCATCCCATGAAACAAGAAGTCTTGGAAGGAGAGAAACAGCTGCATTTTTTTGTGCTCACCCAAAGATTATTGGAGGAAAAATCACATCAGTCTACAAAGAGGTTTTCATACAAGCAAAATAAGATGTGAATGAACCAAAAGAGAAGCCGATTTTATGGTAAATCCTGTTATTCTTCGAACACCCATAGTTTACAAATTGAAATTTTAAAGCTTTAGGACTTCAGCTCCCAATGGACTTATACAAGTGATCATCCCTATGTCCTGTTTTTATTTATTTATTTATTTATTTATTTTTTTGGTAAAGATTTATTTACTTATTTGAGAGAGAGCACAAGACAGGGGAGAACAGTGGGAGAAGAAGAGGGAGAGAATCTCCAGCAGATGCACACAGAGCCCCATATAAGACTCAGTCTCAGGACACTGAGGTCATGACCGGAGCTGAAATCAAAAGTTGGACGCTTAACCGACTGAGCCACCCAGGTGCCACACAAATGTCCTATTTTTAAAAATACTTTGAAATTTGTTTTGAAGGTTGTTTTTATCCATTAGAATGTAAAGATTTCACATTTAGCTCAAGGTAAAGCAAGTTTAAGAGTATTTAAAAAAAGTCAGTTAGTGGCTGGTTAAGACAGAAAAACATTAAACAAACCATCAAATCTCTGAAGAAATGCAGTGTTCTGTATAAGAGCAAAAAATAGTCTTCTTGTGGGGGGATGTCATGGTGTGAATGAAGACAAAGATAGTCAAAGTAAAGCCTTTTATTATACAAATAGTTATTACCACAAAATTTGAAGAGTCATTCCAATTTCTACCAAATCATATTAATTCAAACTTCAGGTGTGAGGGAAAAAATGCCTTATAAAAGGAAAATAAACATTTCCAGGATAAATCAGAAATTAAAGATAAACACATTGAAGAAGAAAAATCCAGTTCTCCAGGTCCTAGCATCCTGACTGACAGAAGTTATGCTCATATTTTCTTTATACCCTATGGACAAGCCTGCAAGCCCCACTGGGACAGCTGAGATTCTTCCAGTTTCAACTAAACAAAGTACTGCTAAACTTACTTTCTTATCCCATTGAAGGTGTACAAGCCCAATAGCCAGTTATACTGGTGGGCTTATCCCCAGATCAAAGTATGATAGAGTCAGAAGAATAAAAACAAATGATCAAAGCTGAGCAGACTATGGCAAAGACAAACAAGCAAAGGAGAGAAAGAGTTTATCTCTTCAGCAAGAAAAGGGTACAAAGGTGAATATTAATGACAGAACCTGAGCTTGAGTTCAAACATTAAGAACAGCAGACCCAAAGCTTGGCATTAATAGGATTGAAGAACTGACTCTTTATCTACTGGAATGTCTTGAGGGAAAAGAAGAGGATTTTGTGGAAAGAGTTAATTTATATTTATTACAACTGATATAAAAATGGTGCTCTTTAGGCCTTAATTGGCTTCATGAAGCCAATGAAAAGAGATATCCAAAGTCTCACAGCTGATGGCAGAGGAGCAAGGGGATGTGGTTGCTCTTCAGATACTTTGAAAATTAGTTGAAATTACTTAGAACCCATTTCCTCAGCATCTTGACTGCATTGTAGGTATAAGCACAGGGCCATATGAGCTTGCATATTTGGGTTGTTTCATAGGGCCCTGGGTGAATGTGAGGAACTTTATAAAAAATTAGCATCACATATGTTTTTATAAAATGTCATTGTTAAAGCAGTCAAAATGAGTTGGAGCCAGGCATTTTATGAGTCAAACATGGGGAAGTGCTCTTAAGGTTAGAATGGGATATGAACTAATGACTGAATGAGTAAGAAGTCCCAGCTGTGTTGTGGTAGCTGCAGTATGTACCATGATAAACAGGGGAAGAATGCCAAAAGCTTTTGTGCTCAAAAACTATGGTTATTTCCCCAGAGTCAAGTCTCACTATTTGGGAAACTGTCCATATAAAATGTGACAGGACATTTGAGCCTCATCTGCTACTCTAGGCTACTTTGCAGAGTGTAGATTTGATGAAATGATCTTCATCAAGGTGGTTTGCTTCTGAATAACTCCTAAGTGTTAGCACTGCATGAGCATAAACATTTTGGCCAGATGTCCCATAAATACATAGTATCCCTAGGCACTGGACATTATAAGAGACATGTGAGAGATACCATGATATACATAAGTTTGAAAACCAAACTGTCTAATGTTACAAACTGCTATAGATATGGAAGTCCATATAGATCTTGACTTATTACTTCCTGATATCTATTGTAGATTTAATCCTATAATGTGTGAAAACATACCTCTAGATGAAAGTCAAAATGAAAAGCTGAAGTTGGAAGTGTTGAGGTACATAAAAAAAAAAAAAAAAAATTAAATAAAGAAAAGAAAAAGATGGCGGAGGAGTAGAGAACCTTCTTTTAACCAATCCCCTGAATTATGCTGGATATCTACCAGACCATTCTGAACACCCCTGAAATCAGTTTTTATTAGAAGAAGATGTATCTGGATTTCTACAAACAGAATATTTTAGGTGGTTGGTCTTGAGGTAGGAAGCAGAGATTCATGATTCTGCAGGCATCCATCAGAAGATAAATAGAAGAGGGAGGGAGCCTCTGGGATCCTGTGCTACTGGAGCACAAAAGCCTCCCATACTGGGGACTGGGCACAGACTTGCAGACTGGTAGCAGTGAGGAAAGGACTTTAAGACAACACCCTAGACTGAAACCTGGAGCTGCAGGGACACAATTGCGAACTGGGGGCGGCTGGAGGTTTTAGAACACAAAGGACAGGGACATGCCTGGACCTGGAAGCAAGAGCTCAGAGAGCTGCTGTGGGGCTCACAACCAGGATGCTGTGGTTTTTGGCAGTACAGACAAAAGTGGAGACAGTGTGGCCTAGAGAGCTCACTGAGGGGCAGACTGCAAGCTCTCTGTTCTGAGACAGAGGTTTGGATACAGATACTTCTGCTCTGACTCTCAGGTGGGGGGGATGCAGAAAGCTGCCAGAGAAAGTCATCAGAGAACAAAAGTTCCCCAAACCTGGTTTTCACTGAGCCCATTCCCCCTCCACAGGGGGCAGAACAATTCTACACAAAGAGGGTTACCTGAGTAACAGTGTGGCAGTCCCCTCCCCCAGAAGACAGGCTGGAAGAACAAGAGGCTGACAACCCTAAGGTCTCTATAAAACAAGTGCATCTTCCTTGGCTTGTGGTCAATAATTTGGACTCTGTACAATCCTTCAACCACCCCTCAACAGAATGACTAAGAGGAGGAACCCCCAACATAGGAAAGACCAGAGACTATGATCTCTGTCACAGAAATAATGGCTATATAAGCAAGAGATCAGAAACAGAATTCAGGGGAACAATTACACAGACAATAGCTAGGATGGAGAAAACTATTAATGGCGACATAGATTTTCTAAGGGCAGAAATAAGAACTGATCTGGTAGAACTTAAAAAATGCTATCAATTAGATCCAATCTAGTCTAGATACTCTAATAGCTAGGGTAAATGAAGCAGAAGGATGAATTAGTAATCTAGAAGACAAGCTGATGGAAAAGAAGAAACAGGAGGAGGCCTGGAACAAACAGTTTAAAATCCATGAAAACAGAATTAGAGAAATAAATGATGCCATGAAACATTCCATTGTCAGAATTGTTGGGATCCCTGAGGGGGTGGAGAAAGAGAGAGGACTAGAAAATATATTTGAGTAAATTGTAGCTGAGAATGTCCTATTCTGGGAATGAAACAGCATTTGTGTGCTAGAGGCAGAGAGGACCCCTCCCAAGATCAGGGGGAACAGACCAATGCCCTGGCATGTAATAGTAAATCTTGCAAATCTTAGAATCAAGGAAACCATTGTAAGGGCAATTAGGGGGAAGAGATTCCTTACATACAGAGGGAGGAACATCAGAATAATGTCAGACCTATCCAGAGAGACCTGGCAAGCCGGATTGGTAAGACGTATTCAGGGAACTAAATGAGAAGAACATGCAGCCAAGAATTCTTTATCCAGCAAGACTGTCATTCAGAAAGGATGGAGAGATAAGGAGTTTCCAGAAGCAGCAGATAAGGAGTTTCCAGAAGCAGCAGAAACTGAAACAACATGTTACCACTAAGCTGGCCCTGCAAGAAATATTAAGGGGGGTTCTATAAAAGGAAAAAGATCCCAAGAGTGATATTGAACAGAAATATACGGAGACAATCTATAGAAACAAGCACTTCACAGGCAGCATGATAGACAATAAAATCATATCTTTCAATAATCACTCCCAATGTGAATGGCCTTAACGCTCCCATAAAATGACACAGGGTTGCAAACTGGATAAAAAGACAGGACCCATCCATATGCTTTCTACAAGAGACTCATTTTGAACCTAAAGATACATCCAGATTGAAAGAGAAGAGATGGAGAACCATCTGTCATGCCAACGGATCTCAAAAGAAAGCTGGGGTAGCAATTCTCATGTCATAAAAATTAGATTTTAAGCTAAAGACTGAGTTAGAGATACAGACGGACACTATTTCATTCTAAAAGTGTCCATCTAACAAGAAGACCTAACAACTGTAAATATCTATGTTCCCAACATAGGAGCAGCCAACTACATAAGCCAACTGTTAACCTAAGTAGACATATTGATGATAATACATTAATTGTAGGGGACCTTAACACTTCACTCTCAGTAATAGACAAATCATCTAGGCAGAAAATCAACAAAGAAACAAGAGCTTTGAATGGCACACTGGACTGGATGGACCTCAAAGATATATATAGAACATTCCACCCTAAAACAACAGAATATTCATTCTTTTTGAGCACACATGGAACTCCCTCCAGAATAGACTACATACTGGATCACAAATCAGGTTTCAACTAATACCAAAAGACTGAAATTATTCTCTGCATATTCTCAGACCACAATGCTTTCAAACTATAACTCAAAAAAAAAAAAGTTTGTTTGTTTGTTTGTTTGTTTTTTTCACAAGAAAAAGTTTGGAAGAAATTCAAACACTTGGAAGGTAAAGACCATCTTGCTCAAGAATGTTTCAGTCAACTAGTAAATCAAAGAAGAAATTCAACAATTTATGGAAACCAGTGAGAACAAAAAACACATGTGTCCAAAAACTATGGGCTATAGCAAAGGCAGTCCTAAGGGGGAAAACATAGTCATCCAAGCATCACTCAAAAAAAACCAGAAAAATCCCAAACACATAAACTGTCTTTACACCTTAAAGAACTGGAAGATCAATAACAAATTAAGCCTAACCTACATACAAGAAGGGAAATAATTAAGATTAAAGCAGAGATCAATGAATAAGAAATCAGAAATACAGTAGAACACATCAACGAAATTAGAAGTTGGTTCTTTGAAAAAATTAAGAAGGTTGATAAACCACTGGCCAGACTTATCCAAAAGAAAAGAGAAAGGACCCAAATTAATAAAATTATGAATGAAAAGGGAGAGATCATGACTAACACCAAGGAAATAGAAATGATTATCAGAAATTATTATCAACAGCTATATGCCAATAAATTAAGCAATATGGAAGGATTCATTCATTCCAGAATTCATTCCTGGAAACCTATAAACTACCAAGACTGAATCAGGAAGAAATTGACAACCTGAATAGACCAGTATCTAGTAACGAGATTGAAGCAGTGATCAAAAACCTCCCAAAGAACAAGAGCCCAGGACCTGATGGATTCTCTGGAGAATTCTACCAAACATTCAAAGAAGAACTAATACCTATTCTCCTGGAGCTGTTGCACAAATAGAAACTGAAGGAAGACTTCCAGATTCTTTTTATGAAGCCAGCATTACCCTGATCCCAAACCAGGCAAAGACCCCACCAGAGAGGAGAATTTCAGACCAATATTCCTGATGAATATGGATGCCAAGATTCTCAACAAGATCCTAGCTAATAGGATCGAACAGTGCATTAAAAAGATTATCCACCATGACCAGGTGGGATTTATCCATGGGATACAAGGTGGTTCAACATTTGCAAATCAATCAATGTGATAGAACAAATCAGTAAGAGAAGAGAATAGAAACACATGGTCCTCTCAATTGATGCAGAAAAAGCATTTGACAAAATACAGCATCATTTTCTGATTAAAACTCTTCAAAATATAGGGATAGAGAGAATATTCCTCAACTTCATAAGATCCATCTATAAAAAACTCACAGCAAATATCATTCTCAATAGGGAATAGCTGAGATCCTTTCCCTTCAGATCAGGAACATGACCAGGATGCCCACTCTCACCACAGTTGTTCAACATAGTACTAGAAGTCCTAGCAACAGCAATCAGACAACAACAACAACAAAAATAATAAAAGGTATTCAAAATGGCAAAGAAGTTAAACTCTCTCTCTCTTCACAGATCACATGATACTTTGTGTGGAAAACCCAGAAGACTCCACCCCAAACTACTAGCAATTCAGAAATTCAGAAATGTGGCAGGATACAAAATCATTGAACAGAAATCAGTTGCTTTCATATACACTAACAATGTAACTGTAGAAAGAGAAATTAGAGAATTGATTCCATTTACAATAGCACCCAAAACCATAAGATACCTTGGAATATATGTAACCAAAGAGGTTAAAGATCTATACTCTAGGAACTACAGAACACTCATGAAAGAAACTGAAGGCACAAAAACATTCCATATTCATGAATCAGAAGAATAGACATTGTTAAAATGTCTATACCGCCTAGAGCCATCTATACTTTCAATGCCATCCTGATCAAAATGCCAATGACATTTTTCAAATTGCTAGAACAAACAACCCTAAAATTTTTATGGAATAGAAAAGACCCAAATTGCTAAAGAAATGTTGAAAAACAAAACAAAACAAAACTGGGGGCATCATGTTGCCTGATTTCAAGCTATATTACAATCTGTGATCACCAAGACAGCACGATACTGGCACAAAATCATAGACCAATGGAACAGAAGAGAGAGCCCAGATATGAACCCTCAACTCTAAGGTTAAATAATCTTCAACAAAGCAGGAAAAAAAAATACACAGTGGAAAAAAAAGACAGTTTCTTCAATAAATGGTGCTGGGAAAATTGGACAGCTATATATAGAAAAATTAAACTTGACCATTCTCTTACACCATACACAAAGATAAACTCAAAATGGATGAAAGACCTCAATATGAGAGAGGAATCCATCAAAATCCTAGAGGAGAACATAGGCAATACCCTCTTTGACATTAGCCACAGCAAATTCTTTCAAGACAGTCTCCAAAGACAAGGGAAACAAAAACGAAAATGAACCTTTGGGCTTCATCAAGATGAAAACCTTTGGCACAGCAAAGGAAACAGTCAATACAACAGAGGCAACTGATGGAATGGGAGAAGATATTTGCAAATGACATCACAAAGGGCTGATATATATATATCAGAACTATAAAGAACTCAAACTCAGCATCCAAAAAACAAGTCAAAAAATGGGCAGAAGACATGAACAGACACTTCTCAAAAGAATACATACTAATGGCTAACAGACAGATGAAAAAATATTCATCATCATTAGCCATCAGGAAAATTCAAATCAAAACCACATTGAGATACCACCTTACATCAGTGAGAATGGCAAAAATTGACAGGGCAAGAAGCAACAAATGTTAGAAAGGTTGTGGAGAAAGGTGAACCCTTTTACATTGTTGGTGGAAAAGCAAGTTGGCACAGCCACTTTGGAAAACAGTGTGGAGGTTCCTCAAAAAATTAAAAATAGAGCTACCCAGCAATTGCACTACTGGAGATTTACCTCAAAGATACAGATGTAGTGAAAAGAAGGGCCATATGTACCCCAATGTTCATAGTAGCAATGTCCACAACAGCCAAACTGTGGAAAGAGCTGAGATGCCCTTCAACAGATGAATAGATAAAGAAGATGTGTTCCATATATACAATGGAGTATTACTCAGCCATCAGAAAGGATGAATACCAAATTTTGCATCAACACGGATGGGATTGGAGATTATGATAAGTGAAATGAATTAAGCAGAGAAAGTCAATTATCATATGGTTTCACTTATTTGTGGAACATAAGGAATAGCATGGAGGACATTAGGAGAAGGAAGGGAAAAATGAAGGGGAGGAAATCGGAGTGGGGGATGAACCATGAGAGACTATGGACTCCAAGAAACAAAGTGAGGGTTTTAGAGGGGAAGGGGTAGGGAGATGGGTTAGCCTGGTGGTGGGTATTAAGGAGGGCATGGATTGCATGGAGCAGTGAGTGTTATATGCAAATAATGAATCACAGAACACTACATCAAAAATTAATGATGTACTGTATGGTAACTAACATAACAAAATAAATAAGGAAATGAAAAAATGAAAAATCTTGCAAAAATATTAAGTCAAGGAAAAGTAATTCTGCAGAAAATTAATGACTGGATAAAACTAAAAACTAACATGTTTGGTGGTTTTCCACTGTTTTTGAAATTGTGATAAATGTGCACATATATAATAAAAAATGAGAAGCTTGTTCAGAAAATCCATCATTTAATAAGGAATTGTGGGATTCATCCTGAGATAACTTTGAAATGCTCCTGAATTCTGGGGAATACTGAAAAAGATGGTGTTTGGATCAGTTTGCATAGCACCAAATGTATTCTTGGTTACAGAATTCATATCAGAATTCGGTTTTTAGGATATTAATAACTAAGCTTTAGGAATCTTAATATTGTGCCAGTTGTTTGGTAGACCTTGGTGTTTTATCTTTTCATGTTTTAAAATGTATTAATACATGTGCCAAACAAGAACCTGAAAACTATTATATTTTGTATTTTTACTTTAATTACCATAATCATGTTGAATTTATTTGATCATTGATTTTATTTCATGTGGAAAAGCTAATCTCTTCTTAAATTTATATCACTTGTGTTTTCACTAGCTACATTTTATAATCCAAATGCTACTTTTATTGTAATATCTAAATGGATAGAGAAAAAGAGAAGTTTCTCTACCAAGGGATTATTACTTTTGAAAGGGCCACATACAGTTTTCTTTTTAAAATTAGCTTATTTTAATATTGTTTTGTTAGAAAATATAGGTGAAGTGGTTTCAAGAAAGTATTTTGTTCCTCTTGAACGAGATAATGTTGTGTGTTAACTTTTCTAGCTGTAGCTCCAGTTTATTATTTAGTGTTAGAAAATCAATTATTTGAAGGCACCGAAAATATATTCTTATCATCAACAAAATAAATT
Organism: Mustela nivalis; assembly: GCF_964662115.1. Classification (NCBI taxonomy): domain Eukaryota; kingdom Metazoa; phylum Chordata; class Mammalia; order Carnivora; family Mustelidae; genus Mustela; species Mustela nivalis. The sequence goes on along the minus strand of NC_139024.1, from coordinate 55,487,373 downwards.
ATTGAAATTTAAAACAAATTGAAATTTAAAACAAATAAGCTTAATTCAATCCATAAACTGTTACAGTGCCCCCCTAGTCCTTCATCATACTCCCTTTCCTGACCCCAGAGTTTCTGATTAACTCATTCATCAAATATAAAAGATGATAAAATCTTTTGTACCATGTTGTAAAAGGAAGAGAGAAAAGAATTTCCGATTGTGAGATTTAAGTTCTCATCAGAATATTAGAGGAATATTGTAGAAAGCAATGAGATCTTTTTGGTAACATTGAAACCAAACTGCCCACAACAACTTTATTCAGTGGCCCTACCAATCCCTGCTTCCCCATCTTCATTATTCAACATGAATAATTGACAATTGTCACGTGTAAAGTGCTAGTAACCACATTAGATCCAAGCCTCTCTCTCTACCAGATTGTCACCATGAGCGTCACTCATCTAGATATTTCCAGTCCTAAATCAATCTGCTCCCAGCTTATGGCTTATAAAAATGAAAATAATCCTAGAAGATATCAAAATGTTACTTTAATAATGAATATATATCCAGTGTATCCACACCTGGCATGATCAACTATCCCTACCCTAATTTTTGTAAAGAGGTGCCACATAACTCTAAATGTAATTTAAATTTTTTTTTCTTTACAATTTTAGATAAAATTTGTGTTTAGTGAAATGCAGTAAAATTAATTGCACAATTCAATGAATTTTGACTAGTGCATTCAATGCTGTAATCTACATCTCTATCAAGGTATAAAGTATAGATCATTTCCATAAGGTTGGAGAGTCCCTCAAACCTCTTTGCAATGGACTCTGTCATCTTCCTACCTTACCCCAGGCAGCTGTTTTTGCCTGTTCTGGAATTTCAAACAAATGAGTCACCCAAGTTGTATTCTTTTATGCTCGGCTTCTTTTTCTCAGTATGATGTCTATCTGTAAGATCCATCTGCACTGTGGTATACTTCAATAGTTTATTACTTTTTATTGTTAAGGTAGTATTCAATGATATAAATATACGATAATTCGTTTATCTATTTATCAATTGATAGACATTTATATTGTCTCGTCCTTTTCTTGGCTATTATGAGCATAAAGCTGTAATGAATTTTTCTGTCCAAGTATTTTTGTGAACGTGTGTTTTCATTTCTCCTGGGTACATACTTAATAGTGAAATTATGGGTCGTGAGCTAAAATCCAGACCCTTTTGACTGGAGGGCAATACCTAACCCAAAGGTTTTTATTTATCAGATATCCACTGTTCACCCTCAACAAGAAGATCCAAATAAACCCTACTGGATTTTGAGGTTGGTCACAGAACACAATGAAGCAGAATTTTTTGAAGTGAAAAAGGATACAGAACGAGCAGATGAAATCCGAGCCATGAAGCAAGCCTGGGAGATGACTGAGCCAGGAAGAGCTATCAAGGTCACTTGAGTGGGAAACGTTGTTCTTTAACTTTCCATTCCTAAGCACCAGTCTGAAGTGAGAGCCATGAGAGTGAAAGCACATAGTCTTTCCTTTAGGAACGGTATCTGGAATTTTGTTAGACACTCACTTACTACATGTTAAGACCATATTTAAACACACTGTGAAATGTGCAGAATGGCTGATACCAGATGATTCACAAAAGTGAAGCACATGATGGTGCCACTTTATTGGCCCAAATTGTGGGTTCCCTTGTTCTTTTACATAGTGTGGGCTGTATTGATGTGGTTTTGGAATATACATGAGGTTCAGTGTGGTGAGGTCTGGAGCCAATGACCAAGAAAGATGTCTTTGGTGCAAAATGTTGGTTTATTGAAGCACAGGGACAGGACCCACAGGCGGAAAGAGCTGCTGCCCAAGGTTGTGAGGGGTGGCTGACTATATACTATGGGGTTGGGAGAGGTAAGGAAGAAGAGAGGTTTCTGAAAGAACTTTCATTGTTAAAGAAGACTCACAGGATACTAGAGGCCTTGCGACTGTCAAGTTAAGTTGTTTTAGCCTCTAGCACTGCATTAATATGAAGATAGCTGGAAACTTCCTGGAGGAACATTATACTCTGCCTGCTTCAAGTATCTGTGAATAGGCTGCAGGTTATAAGCACATATAATTGCATCTACATTTCTTTCTGGAAGCTAGGCTATTTTTTTTTAATTTTTTCTTTTCAGCGTAACAGTATTTATTGTTTTTGCACCACACTCAGTGCTCTATGCAATCCGTGCCCTCTCTAATACCCACCACCTGGTTCCCCCAACCTCCCACCCCCTGCACCTTCAAAACCCTCAGATTGTTTTTCAGAGTTCATAGTCTCTTATGGTTCACCTCCCCTTCCAATCTCCCTCAACTCCCTTCTCCTTTCCATCTCCCCTTGTCCTCCATGTTATTTGTTATGCTGCACAAATAAGTGAAACCATATGATAATCGACTCTCTCTGCTTGACTTATTTCACTCAGCATAATCTCTTCCAGTCCCGTCCATGTTGCTACAAAAGTTGGGTATTCATCCTTGATGATGGAGGCATATATGGACCACATCTTCCTTATCTATTCATCCATTGAAGGGCATCTTGGTTCTTTCCACAGTTTGGCGACTGTGGCCATTGTTGCTATAAACATTGGGGTACAGATGGCCCTTCTTTTCACTATATCTCTATCTTTGGGGTAAATACCCAGTAGTGCAATTGCAGGGTCATAGGAAAGCTCTATTTTTAATTTCTTGAGGAATCTCCACACTGTTCTCCAAAAAGGCTGCACCAACTTGCATTCCCACCAACAGTGGAAGAGGGTTCCCCTTTCTCCACATCCTCTCCAACACATGTTGTTTCCTGTCTTGCTAATTTTGGCCATTCTAACTGGTATAAGGTGGTGTCTCAATGTGGTTTTAATTTGAATCTCCCTGATGGCTAGTGATGATGAACATTTTTTCATGTGTCTGATTGCCATTTGTATGTCTTCATAGGAGAAGTGTCTGTTCATATCTTCTGCCCATTTTTTTATATGATTGTCTGATTTGTGGGTGTTGAGTTTGAGGAGTTCTCTATAGATCCTAGATATCAACCTTTTGTCTGTACTGTCATTTGCAAATATCTTCTCCCATTCTGTGGGTTGCCTCTTTGTTTTGTTAACTGTTTCCTTTGCTGTGCAGAAGCTTTTGATCTTGATGAAGTCCCAAAAGTTCATTTTTGCTTTTGTTTCCTTTGCCTTTGGAGACATATCTTGAAAGAAGTTGCTGTGGCTGATATCGAAGAGGTTACTGCCTATGTTCTCCTCTAGGATTCTGATGGATTCCTGCCTCACGTTGAGGTCTTTTACCCATTTTGAGTTTATCTTTGTGTACAGTGTAAGAGAATGGTCGAATTTCATTCTTCTACATATAGCTGTCTAGTTTTCCCAGCACCATTTATTGAAGAGACTTTTTTTTTCACTGTATATTTTTTCCTGTTTTGTCAAAGATTATTTGACCATAGAGTTGAGGTCCATATCTGGGCTCTCTACTCTGTTCCACTGGTCTATGTGTCTGTTTTAATTCCAATCAAAATTCCACCAGTATTTTTCAAAGAGCTGGAGCAAATAATCCTAAAATTTGTAAGGAATCAGAAGAGACCCCGAATTGCTAAGGAAATGTTGAAAAACAAAAATAAAACTGGGGGCATCACGTTACCTGATTTTACGCTTTACTACAAAGCTGTGATCACCAAGACAGCATGGTACTGGAAGCTAGGCTATTGATAGAAGTTCTTCGTTCTTATAAATTGCTGAGGCATTTGTAAACTGAGGGAGACTTGGGTCTTGCAGGATTTTGATCTCTATAGATTAACTATTTGTTTTTCCTTTCCTTAGTTTTAGGGCAGCCAGAAAGTGCCTGAGGAATGTCACATAGATCCCATTGGTGGGGGGTAGGTTGTGGGATGTCAGGTTCTGCTTTGTCCTCAGCTTGCCTTCTGTTTCCTCATCAGTATCCACGTCTGTCCTCACACTCCTAAGTAAGAAAGCATAAACATGTTTAATATGGGTTTTCATATACTTTGAACAGCCTTGAGTGGATAAAAAGCCTGTGCTGCCCCTTGTGGAATATACATACTTCACATCTCCCTCCCTACTCTATGTAAGAATCATCGCTATAGTGAGCCATTTTATTACTCATATGTGTTTCATGGCCTTACTCAGGGTTATTAAGCCAGATGAAAAAGCTTCAGGAGCAACTGGACCTAAGGCTGCATGCCTTGTGTATCCGTTTTAAGACTGCTTCTTTGTTAGCTCTCAGAACTGTCAGAATTATGGATGGCTTAGAATCTGAGTTTATTGGATAATAAGAGCTGGCCTAGTTCAAACTGCCATATTTATTCTCATTTTCCTCTTTCTTTTATGCACTCTTGAAATGTTGTTTCCAGGGCCATTCATTGATAATGTTTGTTCTTTAGGCTTCCCAGGCTCGCCTGCATTACCTCAGCCGGTTCATTAAGAAAATACCAGATGCGGACAGCATGCCTGTGTCTGAGAGCCAAACCAAAGCTCTGGAGGAAGGTCAGTGAGCCCTGCCCCAGCCATCTCAGAGCACAGAGCTGTGCTTTGCACCTCTTAAAAGACAGAGGATTCTACAGGATAGGAAAATAGATTCTGATTTTTTTTTTTTTTTAATCAAGCAGATGTTTGCTTTCTCCCCAAGTAGATATGGTTTTCTCCATTTAAGAAAAGATGAAACCAGAAATAAGAGTGAAGCCTAGGTCAAAATAGCAGTGTGTGAATTTGAAGGCAGGCCCATGACTGTTAATCTGGCACCTTTCTAGTAACAATAGCTGTGAATAATAACAATAAGATAAAGCTAACCACTTTTATTGAGTGATTGTTTTGGGCCCAGAACTGAAAATACTAATTATTTCATTGAACACTCACATGAATTCACTATAATCTGTAATCTATAATATGATTTCTGGCTTACCAATAAGGACACAGGCTCAGAGTGATTTTCTTTGCAATTTGCTGAATTCACAAGATACCCAGAGACAGGCCAGCTTACAGATAACTCTCCATGACCCCAGAGCACCTTCACTAACCCTTCACTGCCCCTATCTATAACCTCCTTGGGATGCCAGGTAGGCCGAAGACGTTAACATTCCCAACTATGCTTTTCCATGTTTATGTTCTTAGGAATAAAATTCAATGATTTTTATAATGATAATGCCCCTTAACTTTTTATAAAAAGAGTATAAACAGCAAGTATCACCCTGATTTTGTTTCTTGGGATGAGTACTCTTCACAGAACTTTTTATCTCCTTTTAACCTACAGCAGCAATGAGGTAGACACTATTATTCCTTTGTACAGATAAAGAGACCAATGCTCAGAGAGTCACCAAACTTCCTAAGTCACAGATCTAAAAGGAGATAGAGTAGGATTTGAAATATTTCTAACTCCCAAAGTACTCACTTTTCTAAATGTAAAAGTCCAATGTCATATCGAGTATACAAAAGTGAATAGGTTTTATTATGATTTTATCATCTCATTATTTTGAATTTTATTATTTTATTAGAGTTTATTATTGTTTTTAAAAATGTATTAAGTTATATGCAAAAGAAAAATGTTGCACAGGACACTTGTTAAAAATGACAATTCAATGACAATTCAAACTATTGCAATAGGAGTCAAGACTATTGTAGTAGGAGAGAGAGAGATTGAATTCAACTTTGAATACAGCAGGGAAAAGTGGGGTTTTGTAGTGACTAGGTAGGGAATGGGTGGAAAGTTACCCAGAAAACTTGGTTAGATATCGAAGGTAGGGGGAAGAGAGAAGTTGGATTGGAATATCAAAGCGGGGTTGGGGGGCATTTCTTGATAAATTAATCCAGCAGTATTCTTTGCCTAAACTGGAATTTACAAACCAAGGACAAGGCCTAGTTGAGAGCAAGGCTCAAGAGGAGGCTGACCTTGTCCTACAGCATTCACGCAGTGAAGACACAAATATTGTACAATTTGACAAATTTTTATATCCGTACACACTCCGGAACCACCATTATCAAGATATAAAACACTTAAACATCCCCAAAGTCTTCCTCATTCCCCTTCCGTCAACCATTTTCTCCCTCAAAGTAACAACTAGTCTGACCTCTATTACCCTGTTTCCATTTTGCCTGTTCTTGAACTTCATATATTTGGACTACTACAGTATATACTTTCCATCCCTCACCATGAAGCTCTTCTAACATTTCTTTTGTCAGATTAGTAAGATGTGTTTTAGAAGAAATTTGTCTATTTTATGTAAGTTAAACTTCCTAAAATAAATTTATTTTTCATTTTTTTTTGATCCATTTTGTCTGAAGGGTACATCAGTTTTAATAATATGTTAAAATGTGTATTTATTTTAACATTTCTCCATGCTTTCAATTACTAACCTCTTACCACCTTTTATTCAAAGCAGAATATAACATTAATTAAATTATCTACAATTGGTAAATGGGGGGAGAATGTCTGTATAATGTGGAGGTTGTGATAGGTTTTACACAGTTTTTTTCTCCCCCAGGCATAAAGATCTAGAACAGTGGGAGTAGAATTGTAGCATTAAGGAAAAACTTCCCAGCTTTGCAACTTCACAAGCAAAAGCTCTTCCCACCTCTATTTTAAGATAATTTAGACAAGTGCCTAGACACAGAGCTCCCTCTCCAGAGAGAATTGCATTCACATACATTTCCCATACCAGGCAGGTTGCTACCTCCACCAGGGCCCACCCTAGCAGTGGTCCCAGTGTTCAGAGATCCCATTTCCTCTTGCAATGTCTCACCTCCCCAAAGCCTCTATTTTTATGTGATGTGTTTGTATCCTGAGGTATACTTCCAAACACATTGGTGGTCTGGGCCATCCAAATAATTTCTGAGGCTACCAATGATTATTTTCGCTAGTGCTCTCGTTGGAGGTGGCAAAGCTTTCCAGTCAGCTCCAAACCTGGTTCCCACAAGCCCTCGCTAGTTTCTGCATATGATTTTATAGAATACAAGCTTGTCTTGGCTAACGCACATGTCGTGTTGTAGTTGAAACTTTGTCAAGTGCCACAAGAGAGTCAGACACAAAGAGTTCTGTGAGTTCCGATAACAAAGATGTCATACCGTCAGGGAACATGCTGTGGAAGAAGTGGCAAATGGGGAAGGGCTTGAAGGATCTTTCCAAATCGGGGAGCAGCGAAAGTGGAGGAACGTCCCCAGCAGGGAAGGAGGAGCAGAGCATGCGGAAGGAGATCAGTAAGTGGTGTTCTCGTTTGTAAGAAAAATATGTACTTGGAAATAAAAATTCTGGAAAGAGACTGACAAAACACATGTGATGTGTAGGGTTATAGCTACGAAAATACGTATTTTGGATTCATAGGTCTTCATTTTGCTTATCAGAGTAGATAATTGGTTCAATGACCTCATTGCTCAGTAGTTAACTTAAAGGTAGAAGTGAACCAAAACAAAAAACAAAAAACAGGAGGTGTATTTTTGTACACTTCTATGTGTCTACAAACACTAAAAATAAAATTGCAGTGACCACGCATGCCATTGTCACCAAACACAGATCCTTTTTTTTTTTTTTTTAATCTATCATAGGCTTCATGGTGTATTTTCTTTTTACCTTTTATAACAAATTTTAAATATTTGGATTCTAAAAATTTTGGAGGAGAGGAGTGAGTTTTCAGTGGTGCACAAGCCACACTGATTTGGTTCATTTTTGTATAGTGGGGATTCGTATTTGTTCACTAAAATGAATGTAAATCCTCTACGGAAGTTTTAACAGAGAAATGTCTTTCCATGCCGGGTCTCCCTGAGGAAGGATTTCCTCTCCCCAACTCCTGGATGAAGGGACAAAATTGCTAAGGGATTAAGTGTCCTCTGTGGTTGAAACAATAAATCTGGCTGCCCATAGGGGATCCTGAGTCCCTTGCTTGTCCCCGAGTTGGAACCACTACTTATGGTAGTGAGGTGAATGGCAGGGGCCATCTGGCTGTCGCGTTCTGTGACTGTGGCCCATTTGCCTCTCACATGGAGCTACATTCTCCAATTATACCTGTATCAGTAGCAAAAATCTTAATCTTTATTTCTCTACTTGTTCAGAACCCAGGCAGGTAAGAAAGATATTTTGAAAGGATGCATCCTCAGGAACACCAACAGCAATGGTTCTTTTCTCAAAACTGCTAAACCAGTCTGGGAATTTTTAAATTAAAAACTGCTTATGGCTAAACCATGTCCTTGAAGGAGTTCCACAAGGAAGAGGAAAATTCCAAAATTCAAAGGGCTCTTTTACTGCCGTAACAGGAGATTCCATTATTTTAGCCAATATTTTGAAAGTAGGCACTCGTTTAATAAATAATGACATACAGGATGTAACACTAAAACTTATTTCGAATAGCAGCTATCATTCTATATTAATATTTAATTTGTAGAGTGGTTTTACATCTATTATCTCACTGGAGCCTCTATGAACTAGACAAAGCATATACTGCTATCTCTGCCTCAAAATTTAAGTGATTGATAAATGTCTCACGTGAGGGCAGGAAGCTGAAACAATGTGGCGTGAATCAGGACTCAAATCCTAGTTCTTTTCATTCCACATGTTGTGATCTCTAATGGAACACAAACTTTTCGTCACACTTGGTTAAAGACTTGTGAAATGAAAATCTAATTACGTTTGGAGGTCGACCTGTTTATACGCTAACAAAGTAATTTTTTCAAGTTGCAAAAATGGAATGTAATCATGATTCTTCACTCCAGCCTTGGAAAGTGTGTCCCCTCAGTCATGGTGTGGAATCATTTTCTGTGCAGAGCCCCAGACCAGTGTGTTGGGAGGGACTGCTTCTGTGTCAGCTTTTGTGTTCTTCATTTCTTCACACTTTTGGCCTTTGGTCTTTAGTCCTTTCTATTAATGTTCACAGCACTGTGAAAGAGTCTACTTTGGGATGGAAAGGAGTGGGTAGGAAACAGGGAGGAAAGGTAAATGTGAGTGGAAATTAAGAACTGACGCCAAAGTGGTCTGTCCTCAACCAAAAATGTCTTCAACACATTCTGAAATGTGTTTTATTATCACTTTTATTGAATACAAATAATATATGTATAATATAATATACATACATATTATATTACATGTAAAATAAAATATAAATTTACTCACACAATATCAAGAAAAGTCGACTCCTTCTCCCTCCAAGAAAAGGTGTGCTGTTTGGTTTCCAGTACCTCTTACAGCACTGAAACATGACCATGGACTTTGGGTATGGGGGTTGTAGAAGGACTCTTGCTTCAGAACAATGGGTCTGGTTGTGCAGCTGTTCTCTGGAACTCCATATGATGCTCTTATCTCCGCTGTTGGTGCCCCATACTAGCCCTCACTCCTGGAGAAGCATTACCTGTAAGAGATTACAGACCCTGGGAGAACTTTGCATGATCTGGTCTCTTTATTCCATTTGAAATTTGTAATTCCCACAAAACTGTGTTATTCTTGGGTGATTGGATGGCTCATTTTGTTAAGATCTGCCTTTGGCTCAGTTCATGACCCCAGAGTCCTAGGATCAAGTCCCACATCAGGCTCCCTGCTCAGCATGGAGTCTGCTTCTCCCTCTGCCCTTCACCTCATTCATACTCTCTCTCTCTCTCTCTAATAAATACATAAAATCTCTAAAAACAAAACAAAACAAAAACCTACCTTATTCTTGCTACTTCCTATTTTCATACAGTAGGTAACTTAGAACAATTTCCTTCATAGTAGCAGAGGGCATATGAAAATGATATTACTGTGGATTTCACATCTAAGCATTCTTTCTCAATACCAAAGCCATCGTCAAGTTCAGCAATCTAAACATTGCTTTCCACTTCCCCTTTATCTCTGGGAGGCTCTAGAAAATGCTGTTTACAAATGTTGCAGGTGATCTTTGTCTTTATTCCTACATCCTTTCCCCAGGCTTCACAATCACTATGCCCTTGAACAGCGATTTTTAGACTATCTATGACGAAGTAAGTTTTCTCCCTTAGTCCGTTGGAAACATACCAGGCTGTCATAATACACATCCTATTTTGACACAAAAGAGTTTAGTAGCCAGAACATGAAGATTAGGAGTGCCTGGGTGGCTCAGTGTGTTAAAGCTTCTGCCTTCGGCTCAGGTCATGATCCCAGGGTCCTGGGATTGAGTCCTGCATTGGGCTCTCTGCTCAGCAGGGAGCTTGCTTCCTCCTCTCTCTCTGCCTGCTTCTCTGTGATCTCCATCGGTCAAATAAATAAAATCTTTAAAAAAAGAGAGAGAAAAGAACATGAAGGCTAAACTTCTCTGCCCCTTTCCCACACCCTCTTCTGTTTGTAGAGTGGTTTTCTGTTATCTGGCAGAAGGCAAGAAAACATAACTATCTAATTAATCACTGATTAATTAAAAGTAATTACTTTCCAGTCAAAGTCAGCAGAGTTAGTGTCTTATTAAAACAACTCATGTTTGAAATGCCAAAAATATAGCTAACATAAGTAGATATGTTCATAAGAAAAGCCAATGAACTTTAGAAACCTAAGATCCCATAGTCGTCACAATGATAAAAGAAAAATTATTGGCTACTGGTTCCTACAATACATATTATAGAATGTTAATTCTTCAAGAATGTTTTATGTTATAAAATGAAAGACATGATTGAATTGATGTTTTCATCATAGAGTTGAGTTGGGATATTTTTTTATTTCACATGTACCATGTCTTCATGTGTTTTCAAAAAAAAATGAATAATTTGTACATCATGTTAAAATGTTTTTTAAAGGTTTATATTAGATTGAATTTCTGAATGAGTGATCACTTTTAACAAGTTGTTACAAATTAAGCACTTTCTAATATTGTGGGAGGCGATCGCAACCCCGTGTAAAAAGTAAGACTAAATAGTCTGTGGGCATGAGATGTCCTGATGGCAAAGTTAGGACTTAACATAACCTCTCCCCCAAAGCACTAATAAACTAAAAATTAATTAAAAGACATGTTAAAACTCTGAAGACATATAACTAAATAAAGTACAAGATACAAGATTAATATACAAAAATTACTTTCATCTCTACATAATACCAATGAGTGATCAAAAAAGGAAATTAAGACCCTTTTATTCACAGTAATGTCAGTAATAAATGTATGGAAATAAATTTATAAAAGTGCAAGACCTGTATACCAAAAACTACAAAATGTCACTAAAGGAAATTTTTAAAAATCTAAAGAAAGAAGGAGGCAGTCCATGCTTTGGACTAGAAGACTCAATTTGGTCAGATGGCATTTCTCCCATAATTGATCTATAAATTCAGTATAATCTCCATCAAAATTCTAGTAGACATTTTATAGAATTTATCAACCTGATCCCAAAACTTACTTGGAAATGCAAAAGACCTGAAATGACCCAAGTAATTTTGATAAAGAAACAAGGGGAAAGATCTTTACTTCATGTTTTCAGAATTTGTTATGAGGTTAACCGTAATCAAAACACAATGATTTGACAGTTTCTTAAAAAGTTAGGTGTCATTTTACTATTCTTAGTTACATGGAATATTCGAGAAAGACAGATTTATAAAGACAAAGTACATCAATGGCTGCCCTAGGTTTGTGATGGGAATGAAGAAGGTCTGTAGAAGGCACAAGAGATTTTACGTGGAGAATGGAAATGTTTTGAGATTGAATTTGGGTGCTGATCACACAACTCTGTAAATGTATGAAAAAGCCTTAACTTATACTTTTAAAATGGGTGAATTTATGGCATGTAAATTATACTCCAATAATTTTTTAAAAAGGAGATTAAATGTCCTGTAAAGTCTGAGTGGTTAATATTATAGTCTCTAAAATCTCCTTATTAAGTTTGTTCCTGTGGGTTCATATGCGTTTCGGGAGTAGAAATTTCCTGCTAACTTGATTGTCACGGTTTACCTGCTATATATTGCCTATTCCACTGGATCTGCAAGTTTCTTAAAGTAGACTACTGTGTTGTAATTATTTTTATATCCCACCCCTGGTAGTGTTAATGATGATTTTTACCTCTAGATGAAGCACTTTAAATATTAGGTCATTTAATTTGTGTGTGGTGAAATACAGCATGACTTTTGCTTCTTGTCTCCATCTCCATTTAACTACCAGTGGGGTAACATTCTGTTACCCTTCTTATAGAGTATATTCACTTTGCCATCTCCCTCAAGTAACTATAAGTATAGTAACACCAACTAGAAGATAAATATGAAATATATTTTAATAAAGTTGCATTGAATCACATTAAAATCATATTAGACAAGTCCAATCAATGTTTTTTTAAACACAAGATATTATTTTTAATTAAAATAAGATATAACGGTCATGTAGGCAGTGTTGATTCTTTTTTTGAAATCCTGGGACTTATTTTCTTAACAGGATCTCGTTCACGATCCCCAACAATTTTGGAAATGTCTCCACGACTTATTCGAAAAGCACTAGAATGTGTAAACTTAAATCAGTATGTACGGTAAGTTTTAATAAACATGATCAATGCAGAAATCTGTGTTCACAGAATTTTGGATACATTAGTAAGCAGTTGCTAAACAACTGAAAATTTGAACTTAAATACTTAATATACATCAGTGTATTCAAATTTTTAGGGGTACGTGATTTTACCCCTTAAATTTAGCAAATGTTTTATTAAGTCAATCATAAAAGCATTTGAATATTTTCTGTAAAGATTTAATTTGTAAGTTGATTAAGGTGAGGTGAGCTGCAGAAAATTCCCACTATGCCTGCTGGCATTATTTAAGTACATTTAATTTTATCAAGAACCAGACAGTAGGATTAACAGAGAGAGATAGTGACTCAAGCATACTTATAAGTTTGAAAATATATTCAACATTATTTAGCTGCATAAATTAAAAAAAGAAAAACCTCCAAATACTCTCATACTTTTCAACACCAATTCCATGAACACCTCATCAGATGAAGCATCTGATTTTCCTTGTACTTTCCTAGAATTGTTTCCTAAAATATTAGTGACTCAATAAACGGAGAATAACCCATCAAAAAATAGTAAGTTTATCCTTCTATTCCTAACATTTGATTGGATTCAGACCACCTCACTGTTCATATGATTTTAAATTATTTGAATTCCAGCATTCCAAAATGATTTATGCATCTCTTTTGATGTTTTTATAGAAAAACAATGGACTATGACCCTATGCTACAAACAGAGGAATCGAACCAGCATCAGGCAATGCAAAAGGCAGAGGAGGTTCATCAGTTCCGCCAGTATAGGACCAGAGTCCTCAGCGTTCGAGACATTGACCAAGAAGAACAGCTTAAAATAAAGGATAAAATCCTGGAGATGTATGGGGAGATGCGGGTGAGTCTCAACATACAGAGTACCACTGACACATTCTCTTATAATGTTAAAAAAAATATCATAGAATCACATAGGACTTGGGTGGGAAGCAGTCTTGAAAGCGTTTAGTTCCCAACTCCTCAGAAAAGATGGAGGATCGGTGAAACACACCGAATTTCACTTATTTCCTTAAACCCCTCCAAAATGCAGTATTGAGTATCTATCCACAAAAATGAGAGGAAGGAGAAAGAAGACAACAAAGAAATATGTGTGAAGGTAAAGAGCTGGGTGAAGATGGTATTCAGAGACTTGAGGCAGCCCAATTCTAAGCTGGTAGTAGAAAAGCTCTTAAAATAATCAACCCAATTTGCTCCATGGAATCTTTGAAAGGCTCAGAAATATGTCTAGTTGGCATATCCTCTTGCTTGTCCAATAGGCACCTTCAGCAAACCTCCACCAATCCAGATTCTATCATTCTTGCCCTCTTTCTCACATCAACCCAAACGTATCACCTGCACCAACATTCCCCACTCAGGAAGGGCAGTTGTGCTCTCTCAATTGCTCAGAGCACAGATTTCAGAGACATCCTTGACTTCTCTCACCTCTTTCACCTAATCCATTATCAATACTTGTCCGCATCACCTTGAAAAATATACCTATAATTCAATCACTTTTCGTTCTCTCTATGCCTACCACCCTAGTCCAAACCCTGGTAATTTCTATTCAGAGTTATCACCACTGCCTCCTGACTGATCTCACTGCTGCCATCTTGTTCTTCTGCAATGGAATCTCTGCTTCAAACCAAAATGATTGTAACCATCAGGAAAATGATTTTATCCTGTGGTAACAAATAGCATCAGTGTCTCAGTGGCTTAAGACAGGGATTAGCAAACTTGTTTTCTGTAAAGGGCCAGATAGTAAATATTTTTGCCTTTGCAGGTCAGGTATGGTATCTACTCAGCTCTGCTGTTGTTCATGCAAATTCAGTCAAAGATAATGTCTACGTGTGTTCCAGGAAACCTTTATTTAGAAAAATAGGCAATGAGCCAGATTTTTCCACAGGCCTCCATTTGCCAACTCCTGGATTAAAACAACTGAAGAGTATTTCTCCTTCTAGCTGCATATACAGGGAAGGTCTGCAGAGGGCCCTTCTCAGCACATTTATGTTTCATAGTCATATTTCACTGGTCAAAGCTAGTCACATGGTCACATACAATGACGGTGAAGGAGTTAGCCTTGCGGACACCTTGATTTCAAATTTCTAGCATCACTAATGCTGAAACAATAAATTCTGGTTCCTTAAGATACCCAGTTTGTGGCACTTTGTAACAAAAGCCTTAGCAGACTAAAACTAAGACTAAGACTAAGAGGTCTTTGCTACTTTATGCCTGGAGAACTGCGAATATTTTATGAGTTGCACTAGTGGTGATCATAGTTCATAGTGCATAGTACATAGTACATCTCTAAAATTTCACTCCTGTAACTACTTCACATTTCACTAAGAAAAAGATGTCTTTATTAGGGTGTCTAGAGTTCTATATAATGTATAAAATCTAGTGCCCGCTTTCCTCTCTGATCTTTTTCTTCCATAAGCCACTGAGACACTGATGCTATTTGTCACCACAGGATAAAATCATTTTCCTGACTTCACCTTTCCACTAATAGCCAGACATGTTCCCACCTCTGGGGTCTTTAACTTGCTCTTAACCTTGTCCTAGAATATTCTTCCCCCTAGAGAGTCAAATGGTTTACAGCTTTACTTTTTGAGATCTTATATCTATTGCCACTTTATTAGAGAGATCTTCTCTGGCTACCCTTTTATAGTTAGCATCCTTCAATATCTGAAGGCCCATGCCTGGCCTTATTATTTTCTTTAAAACAATCATCCTATATGCGTATTTGTTTATTGATTTAACATGAAAAGGTATGTTTATTTTATACATATTATTTATAAATATTATAAATATTTATTTATCATATAAAATATATAATATATAAGCATATATATATATATATATATATATATATATATAAAGTATGTGCACACTTTAAATCTGTCTTCTATAGAATTTAGTTTGAATGTGAATAGGATGTATGAGGTACAAAACCCCTAGTTTTGGTTGAATCAAACTTAATAGAAGCATTGTCAGTATCACATTTCTTATTAGATGGGAGAAAAAGATACCAATCCTCAAGAGATTACTAGCCTATATTAAACTTACTTTATCCTAAATCCTTTAGATGACTTTCTTTCTCTTTTTAATATGGTACTACTACCATCTTGTACAATTGATTTAGCGAAGCCAATTTTATTGTGGTGGATACAGTAATTTTCTTTTATCAAAAGATTTGAAAAAAGTCTCATTTTGACATTCAGCTCTTCCATAATCTCTACCACAATCATGCATGTTGCAAAACCACAGAAAATTTCTTAAAGAATTTAGCAATGCAGACAAAACAGCCATTTCTAGATGCTTCTTTTCTGGTTAGCATCAGTTCATTAATCTTTTTTTTTTTTTTTTAATTATATCGTTTTTGAAATAGGAAACAATCAACAGGGTGGACCGTGATTGTGCTCATACTATCAGATATCCAAATGAAATAAGAAAGCCAAAGCTTCTTAGGAAAGCTACATTGGGACTTAGTTATATAACTGCTTTATTTGTGAACATATTTAGGATGGTGCCTGGAGCTGACATTAAGCTTTGAAAATTACCCTTCTTTTTGAAAATATAAACTATAATACAAATCTAGTTATATATATATTTTGAAAGTAGAATCAGGATTTCCTGATGGATTGTTGGTATACTATAAGAGAAAGTAAAGAGTCAAGAAATGCTCTAAGGTTTTTGGCTAAACAATTATCAGGTTGAGTTGCCATTGGATCTGATGGCTTGAAAGAAAATACAAAGATTTCAATTTGGGAAATTTTTGGATATACCTATTATATTAAAAAAAAAGGCATTCTTAAGTATTACAGTCATGTGGAGATACGGAATAGAAGTTAGATATACGGTTCTGGAATTTAGGAGCGAGATCTGGGCTGGAGATTAAAGAAGTAGGGGACCCATCAGTGTAGAAATGGAATTTAAAGCCACGGGGCTAGATTAAAAAAACCACCAAGGAAAGAAGTCTAAGATTTAAGACGTGGCCACTTCCTAATTAAGAAATAAAGGAGAAGAGGGAAAGTCAGCAGAGACAACTGACAAGGAGCAGTTAGTGAAGTAGAAGAAAAGTCAGTGGAGCCTGAGGTCCAGAAAACCAAGTGAATCAGTTGATCCAGGAGGAGAGGGTAGGGGTAAGTAAGAATTGGACCAAGATGTGGTCTCTCATTTAAAATTAAACTTGAACGACAGCCAAACTGACGATAACAAAGATAAGCAGTGAACTGGGTGATGGTATTTGAAAGTTCTTCAAATACATGCCAAACACATTTCATCGGGTCTAGTACAAGTAACTTACTAATACAATATATCAGGTCTAGTATAGTAACTCACCAGTACAGTATATCAGGTCTGGTACATCAGGTCTAGTACAGTAACTCACTAGTATAGTACATCAGGTCTAGTTCAGTAACTCACTAGTATAGTATTTAGTATAGTAACTCACTCGTACAGCACATCAGGTCTAGTATAGGTAACTCACTAGTACAGTACATCAGGTCTAGTACAGTAACTCACTAGTACAGTACATCAGGTCTAGTACAGTAACTCACTAGTACAGTATATCAGGTCTAGTAAAGGTAACTCATTAGCACAATACATCAGGTCTAGTATAGTAACTCACTAGTACAGTATATCCGGTCTAGTACAGTAACTCACTAGCATAGTATATCAGCTCTAGTTCAAGTAACTTACTAGTACAGTGTATCAGGTCTAGTACAGTAACTTACTGAGCACAATTACGGTGAGAGTCGCTCTGAGCCGGATGTTTTCTAGAGATTATATTTGAACTCTTGCCTATCTCTTCACCTTTCTGTCTCTTTTTCCTGTTGATGCTTCTATTCACCATTTTGTTAAAATCTCATGTGCTTTCTGTTGCTGTCTCACGTTTCATGTGTTGATAAACATTTGAGACCATAACCTAATTTTTTTGGTCTCTCTTCAGTAATTTGCCACAGAAATCTATTGGCATGAGGAAGAGATAAGGGGATTGTTTTGTTTTGTTTTTTGTTTTTTAATTTTTTTCTGGGACCATGAGCTTTTATTAGTAAATCTTAATTGCTTAGGATTTTGTTTTGAAATAGGACTCTTTAGATGAAGCCCGACAGAAGATCTTCGATATCCGGGAAGAGTATAGAAACAAGTTGCTGGAAGCTGAGCGCCTAAGATTAGAAGCTCTGGCTGTGGAGGAGGCAACAAGTCCAGTGGAGCCAGAGAAGAAGACACTGTCTCCAGACACACAGAAAAAAAAGAAAGGAAAGAAGAAGTAACCAGCAGGTGCCCAATATTTGCCTTTTTCTGGAGAGGAAAACCCCCTTTTTCCTTCCTTCTTTCTTTGCTCCCTTCTTTCCTTCTTCTCTCTGTCTCTTTTTTGTGACCTATAAACTTCCCTGCTGATGAGGTATTAGGTTTTCCTTCTTAGAATGCCTTCCTGCGTTTTAATGTTCAATTGTTGGTTTCTCCCAGAAAACCATAATTTGAATAGCCATTACAGTTTCAATTTTTCTAATTTCAATAAAAGAGCCTCAAAATATTTAAAATACAATAACATTGATGTGTTTCCCTCTGAATTGCTGCATTTTTGGTAAGCAGTAAAACAAGATCATGAATGGGCTAACAGGATTGCATTTGAAGACTTTGAACAATAAGAAAAATAACTATGGTTCTTAGAGGAAATTTTGTTTCTAAGTATAAAAAAATATTGTAAATTTATAATATTTTAAAAATATGCTTCAGATTTGTGCTCCCCCACCCCCCAAAAAAGCTGAACTTCCAGAAATGTCCTTCACTGTTTGAAGGGCAAGAGCTGTTATGGGTTAAGCTCAATCAAAGTGTTTGAACTCAGAATCCTGACAGTCAGGTCACCCAGACACAAAGAGAGTGACCACAAATACACCCCTTGTCATCAGTCCCAGCGCTTTGTTTTTTGTAAGTCACAGAGCGTGTTCTCTAATACCAGTTGTAGAAAACTGCAATAGATTAACTGAGGCATGTAACTGGAAATGGGCTTCTCCCAAAAGCACACTTCTAGTTCATGCCTTCCTGAGATAAAAACTCCAGTGATATATTGTAATCAGTCAGAGCTGGGAGTGCCTAGCTGGCTTAGTTAGTTAAGCCACTGCCCTTGGCTCAGATCCTGGAGTCCCAGTATCCAGCCCCATATCAGGCTCCCAGCTCCGCGGGGAGTCTGCTTCTCCCTCTGACCTTCTCCCCTCTCATGCACTTTCTCTCATTCTCTCTCTCTCAAATAAATAAATAAAATCTTTTTAAAGAAGCTGTTCCTCTTTGATAGGTGATTTTTCTTTTTTCGTGTACTTAAAGCTTTTTAAAATGTTTAGTTATATATATATACATATATATATATATATGTAATTCTACTTAAATATGCAAACACATGCACTTTTCCCCTATTATTCTTGTCTAACCTTTTTTTCATCACCCTGTGTTCTTCCAACCCCACAAAATAAAACATGATAACAACCTAGTACAAATATTTCTGTTCTTCACTCACCTGATATAATCGTACATCAACATTTTATATCATGACCTATTTTACAAAATGGCATTTTATTATACATTCTTGACTGTGTCTTGATTTTTCAAACCAAACAATACAAAATCTCTTTGAGACAAAAATAATTCATTCTTTTTAATTACTGTGAAATATTTCATGGTACAAATACATTGTCATTGATTCAGCTAATTCTCTTGTGATGAATATTTGCTTTGTTTCTAAACTTTTCTGTACAAGAAAAATGGGTAAGAATAGAAAAAAAGGTAGCAAGATGGTAGACAGTTTTAACTAAGTATTTTCTAATAAAAAGAAATATAGTGTCTGACCTTTAAAATAAAGGAAAAATAAAATCAAAATATTTTGCAAAAAGATACTATAAATATTATTATATAAATAAATGCTTGGAGTGACTACACTGGAAATACATGGGACACAGAATGCCAAGGGCAATGTTTATGCCTATACTTGGAATCACTGACAATGCAGTATGTACAAATAAATGCAGACCATTCAAATCTTAGAGAGGTAAGATAATTCTTTTTTGCATGTGATTCTTTCGAAGATTGGGGATATCCAACATCCTTGACATTCAACCAGTAAAAATAGCAATAGTTTTCTGCCGTTCTTGGGCCAATCCAAACTGCCCCTACATTTTTCCTAAATATCCTCTAGAGGGCTTTCACTGTCCCTACTGAGATCACCTCCATGTAGAAGAACAGTAAAGATTACTAAGAAGCTGAAGATAGTAATCTGTGAATAGTAGTTAATAAATAACTCCATTAGAATGCATAGCAGCATAAAGACCCTCAATTGTGTTAATTGCATTAACCAAGGTGTGTGTATAAAGTATACCAACTTCCTACAATCCCTAGATCATTGTCTTTGACAAATGTATGGTTTCTCATTAAGTTTCAGTTTCTTTCTCCATCTCGTATCATTTACCTCTTTACATCTTCCCAAGTACTTCAAGGTCAACTCTTCATCCCCTTTCTCAGGGGCTCTTGTAAGAGTAGAGAAAAATCTTTTTCTTCTGCAGTCAAAGGCTTGCTTCTGAGTAATAATCCCCAGGGTGCAACTCTGGTGATAATGAAACATCATTATAAGAGCAATTTAACACCTCATTGTCTCTAACACCTCCATTGAAGAATAGGATTGTGGCTTTCCCTTTTGCAAAATCAAAGTGTCCACTAAAGTGTTTTCTGAAATTTAAGAAAGGACAGCCTTCATTTAAATGAATCCGAAAATTGCTGACAACCTCACTAAACTTTTAACTGGCTTTTAAAAATCAAGTTTTCAGGGCGGCTGGGTGGCTCAATCATTTAGAGTATGACTTCTGGTTTTGGCTCAGATCATGATCTCAGGGTTGTGATACAGAGCCCCCTGCTGGGCTCCAGGCTCAGTGTGGAACCCGACTGTAATCTCTCTCCCCCACTCCTTTGCCCTTCTCCCACTTGCACTTTCTCTCTTTCTAAAATTTAAAAAAAAAAAAAAAATCCTTTAAAAAATAGAAATCAAGCTTTCAAAAACAAAAAGATTTCTAGTCTCTGAGCCCTCTCTTTTATATAGACTATTTTCAAACATTAAAAACATGTTGCATGGTATTCTGATGTTTAGCTCATGTCTCTAACTCATTTCAATGAAACTCTTGTATCTACTGCCTCTTGGAAAAGAGAAGTAGAGGGGGAAGTGGCAAGAAGAGCCATATAGTAATGGAATTTGCCTCAGAGAAGAAACTGCATGCCCTGAGCAATATCCCAAGTGGGATCATTAATAACAGATTAATAAAAGTTTCAATGGCCTTCCCATTTCTGAAATTAACATTACGAAGGAACTTTGTTTTAAGCTGATACAGTATTTTTTGTCTAATCAATTATAAAACAAATTCTATACATCTTAATTTAGATAAAATAGTTTCCAACCACAGGTGTGTTTTTTATGGAACAGTTTCATTACATATTGAAGACTTTGCATATGCTTAGGCTAAATATCCTTGTTTTTGGTATGGGCATAGATGGCAGCATCAACACACAGTATGATTTATTTTTTAAGTGAACCTATATAACAAATTACCATTGTATGATAATTTTAATCCATAAATAAAAAATCTGTTTATCCAAATAAACCAACCATTTTAAATACATTTTATTAATAATAAAAATTCACTTACCTAATGTGTAAATCCTTTTCCCATCTGGCATAAAATATAATGATATCCTTTATTTTCATTGTTCATCAAACCATTGATTTCAGAATTAGAAATTCAGATGGCACATGGATATCTTCTTCATTCCACATTCAACTGTGGGTGGTTGATATATTGATACAGATACAAAGAAAATTCATTAAAAATGATGTTTGGCTTTGTGAAAAAGATTCCAAACTAATATGTTAAACAGTAATGACTTATTAGCTATTAAACTGTTGAATAATATAAATCAATATAGCTCATTGGTGAAACTGGGATCAGTTGATTAACATCTTTATAGTATTTTACAGGTTTGAATAGAAAATTTTCATGCTGTTTTCAACAGGAAGATTAAAGTTGTGTAAATGGTTAAAATCATATTAGATACAAACTCACCAATGACTATTTGATTAGTGATAAAATTACTGATTAAATTGTTATACAATTAATAGGATAACAAAATTTTTGCTGTATATTTTTTCTGAAGGAACTTTGAAGTCTTCCTGTATTTTTTCATGAACTTAGCCGATTTTTTTAACTTAAGTTGCTTCTGGAGTAGCAGGTGCCCAAAGTCCACATATTTTACACCATAATGTGTGAAAAACATTAGACTTTTGGCAGATATTAAACTTCTGCCTAAGACCATCATTTCTGGAGCAAATCATCTGAATCATTAGCGATTAAAATAAGACTTCATGGAAATAGTTTTTAAAATGGTCAACTTGAGGATGCCTGGCATCTGCCTTCAGTTCAAGTCATGATCCCAGGGTCCTGGGACGGAGTCCTATGTTGGGCTCTCTGTTCAGTGTGGAGTCTGCTTCTCCCTCTCCCTCTGCCCCTTTTCTCTTCCTTATGCTCCCCACCCCTCACTCTCAAATAAATAAAATCTTAAAATAAATAAATAAATAAATAAATAAATAAATAAATGGTTAACTTGCATTCAAAAGCTGCTTTCCAATTTATGATTCATACAGACTGCTTGTATTTACTTTTGCTTTTCATTTATCAACTTTTAAATAATCTCTGGCTCTATAAAGACAAAGAGGAAGAAAGCAGGGGGAAATCCAGAGTTTCATTTGTGGTTTGAAGATATGACCAAAAAAAAAATGTCCTAAAGGGAAGTTAAAATTCCTCATGAGATACTCATATATGATTTGCAGATTTCAACAACTCTTGGCCTTCAGGAAATTGGGTGCTTCAGATTTGTCCGATAAGCTTTATTTCTTCTGTTGCATCATTACTGTTTAACTAGCTTGTCACATTAGGGCCATTTCTAATACTTTGTGTAAAGATTTCATCTCTCTGTTGTACAATGGCTTTTATATTACTTGACTGCAAGGACTATATTGTAATTGTCATATACTATGCATTTTAATCACCCACAAATCATAGCACAAAACCTTACAAAGTGGGCTTTCAATAGATTATAATCAGATAAACTACACTATTTCCCATTATGTGGGCTATTAAGCTGATGTTAAAATGGGTCTAAAGCAGTGTTTATGATCATTTCCAAAAATCTATCAGATTAGCCTTCAAGTGAAAATATTGAAAAATACAGTTTATAGGACTGGATAAAAGATTCATACCCCTAAGAGACTGTGATAATACCAGATGGCAGGTTGTCAACAATGGTATTCTGCAGTATTCACAGAAGATATGTATCAGAGTCTAGTCAACACAGCTTCATTTTCCAAATAGGACCTTAATTTATATACCACTAATGCAACCAGGGAGCTCATCATGTTCATGCAATTAAAGTAAAAATATTCCAAACTGTTACTAGTGATTTGGGAAACAGAGGCAAAAGAAATGGAACTTAAATTAAAATCTCCTTACGGCTGGCTTTGCCCAGGGATAGATCCCGGAAACATGCAGAGTATGACCTTCCTCAAGGACTCAGGGCTGCTTTTGTGCCTTAATGTTTTAAAGGAACCTTATCTTGGCAGCAGCTGGCCCCTCAATGTCCTAAAAGCCTTGCTTCCACATTCCTTGGAGACTTGTGAGATTCCTAACCCCACTAATTAAAAAGTATACAATCTGTCATTACTCACAATCCCACTATAGCTCTTGCTGCCCACAGGTCCTATCCCATGAGGAGGGAAGGGGGGAAGGTATAGGCAGAAGAGATAGGAGGCTCC
The DNA here is from genome assembly GCF_964662115.1 of Mustela nivalis. Classification (NCBI taxonomy): domain Eukaryota; kingdom Metazoa; phylum Chordata; class Mammalia; order Carnivora; family Mustelidae; genus Mustela; species Mustela nivalis. Next base: position 55,464,095 of record NC_139024.1, on the reverse strand, counting down.
TGGCGAACCCCTGACTGGGCCCTGAAGCTACAGGTGGAGACCCTGAGATAGAGCTGCACAAGAGATAATGGAACAAACGAAGAGGGCACAAGAATCTCAAAGGCCTCAAGCTTCCCAGTCAGTTCTCAATAAATGACTGGCACTAAAAGCCCTCAGTGGCAACCTATTGAGACCCTTCTCACTCTGGAGAGCTTTCTTTACTACTCTCAGCTTCACTTAATAAGCTTTCACTTCACTTCACCCTTTTGTGTCCATGAGATTCATTCTTCAACTCTGTGAGACAGGAACCCTGCAATCCTGCAACCATAGTCCCTGGTGTTTACTCTTGTCTTTGGTCAGAGGAACACCCTTTTTTTGTTGTTTTTTTTGCCCATTGCTTTCACACAAACCCAATATGTAACTGCGGATCAGACTCTTAGCAGTCAATCCGAAATGAGAAGAATGCTTTGAAGTGGGGGGGGGTGGGAGGTTGGGGTACAAGGTGGTGGGTATTATAGAGGGCGCGGGTTGCATGGAACACTGGGTGTGGTGAAAAAATACTGAATACTGTTATGCTGAAAAAAAAAAAAATGGAAGACACACACACACATACGCACACACTTCACAGCAACTCTGAAATTCCTCAGTATAGACAAGGTGAAGGCCTCCTTCCTACCCCCCAAGAAGTAGGGAATTCCATGATCAGGTCTGACTTTGTGCTCTAAAAAGACTGGTCTGTTTAGTTTATATCCATGGCCTCTGGTTTCATCTTCTGAGAATATCTTCTTGTCTATTATACTCTTGGGGCGCATGTGAAGTGGTTATTGGAAAGTTCTTCTTGGAGGTTGACCAGCCTTTGTATCCCAGTTCCTCAAAATTCATGTACATATGTTACAAGCAGGCATAAGTTAGTAAGAAGTAAGAGTATAATTGTGGTTATAATCAAAATATTAAACAACATTGAAGATAAAGCAGTCGTTTCTATTCTTCTCAGAAGTCTGTGGCTTCTGTAATGGGCATTTCCTGTTTCTCCCTACCCTGCATCCTTTTCTGCTATTATTTTGGTAGTAGTAACAAAAGAGCTGAAGTTGAGTCATCATGAGACTGCTGCATTAGTATCTGCTAAAGACTTGAAGTCATTTCTGGTCTGGTGTTTTTCTTCAAATCTGTGAGTTACTCAAAAATATTTCTTCTTAAATTAACCAGAGTTTGAGGCTCCTGGGTGGCTCAGTGGGTTAAGCCTCTGCCTTTGGCTCATGTCATGATCTCAGGGTATTGGGATCAAGCCCTGCATCGGGCTCTCTGCTCAGCGGGGAGCCTGTCCCCACCCCCCCACCTGCCTTCTTGCCTACCTGAGATCTCTATCAAATAAATAAATAAAATCATTAAAAATAAATAAATAAAACCCACTCATTTCAATCTTAGTCTGTCCTGACCACACCTAAAACTCTTTCTGAAGACTTCCCTTCACAAACCTTCTAACTTTCCTTTGCATTCAGGCTTTGTCCCAAGCCATTTCCTTCCAAACAACCATCTCATTTAGGACAAAATTACCTTCTTTTACCTTCAACAAAATGCATTCCCATTCCTTATTTTTTTTTTACATATCTCCCACATACAGAGCTGTTTCCCTTATTTCCATCAGTCTTAGTTGCAGTTAGCAGATTTTTGTACTCTTAGAAACACCTTAATCTCTAGTGAAGACTAAGTATTAACCAATTGTGAGCTGTTACAACAGAATTCTTTAGATGGCCAATTTATTAATCAGTTAAGCATAAAATATGGTTACCAACAGATTTAGTATTGTTTTCTATGCAGTAAGAAGTCAAAAGCACAAACCTACATCCAGTAATTAATGACTCAGCATTTTATCTTATTTTAAAAGACCTAGATGTCTAACAAATTTAATTCCATTTGTCATCCAAACAAAACTATAAACTTTCAGGTTACCAAAGACTCTGAAAGCGATCTCAGCAATTATCCATGAAAATTTGAGACAGACAATGAACCATCAGTTTAGTCATCTTTTTGCTAACAACCCAACAGAGTTAACACAAGGTTATTTGATCTTCAGTAAACCTTGATAGAATAAAAGTTTCACATTTACTGTTGTAAATTCTAATTCATGTCTATCTTAATTAAACCAACAAACTTAACTTAGTTTAAATACTGATTTATGTTCCACCTGGGCCCACCCCATTTTCAGTGTTTACCTGAGACATAGGTGGAGAAATTTAGAGTGGGAAGTTTTATGTCCGGCGGTGCTTTTCTTGCTCCTTGACAGTGAAGAGAGAAGGAACCATGGTGCAGGAGGCACTGAGGATGGTCTAGAGGCCAGTTATCCAAGCCACAGCCAAGTTGGTGCAGAAACAGGAGAAGGGGGAGACAGAAGAAACAAAGTGCTGCCAAAGGAAGAGAAAGCGTTCCCGATTTTAGAGCTCATCAGCCAATAGAGGAGCAGACACCATGTTTTCCTACCAACAAGTGGGGGAGAAGTTAGGCAGTCCATGTTGAGCCAGAGAAGACAGGGAATTTCCCCAAAACAAAGGCAGTTTCTGCAGCTGCTTGGGAATATTCCTTAAACTCTCCATCCCAAGTTAGACTAGCCTCAGTTGGCTCCAGTTATAGTCATTAACATGGGAAATGAGTGAGGGAGAAGCCCCCACATCTATTAGGAAGAATATAGAGAGAGAAAGTCAGAGTCCCCTTTGCTAGGGATGGCCTGTGTATCCTCCAGCAACCTGGGTTTACCAGACGGTGGCTTACTTAGATAATTATCACCCAATATGTCAGGAGGGAGTTTACTAGCTGACCCATTCGGGCAAACATATTCTGCAAAAGGCCCTTAGGGTGGGGTCTTGGTGTAGAGAAATGAAGGTATCCTAGGTCCGTTTGCCCTATTTCCTGCAGAGGAGATCTAATTGATAGATCCACTGAGGCCATGCAGTGTTCCAGGAGCTCAGTCCTTTCCTAGGTTTTACAATACAATTTGTCTCCAGTGGGTTAAAAGGCACCCCAAGGTAGAGCCCTTGGGAACTAAAGAAGCCTATTGAGGCCATGCTCCCAGAAAAGTAAAGAAGGTCACTTACCAAATCTCCCCTGACTCCTGGGTGGAGTCCCACGCAGGATATGTCAGAGGTTCCCATTTGTCAAAAGCGACTGGAGGCATCCCGCAGACAAGACATCGCTATTGACCATGGTCCTGCCTTCCCATGAAGGCATTCCTGCCATAAAAGGCCCTGGAGGGTGCCAGCACCCCTTCCCTACCCCAGCACATCCTAGGCTGCCGATGGGTGCCTGGTGAATGGACTAAAATACTGTCCCATACCATGCCATCCTCTGTACTGAAGGTTGCATACTGTTCTGCCATTTTAACCCATGGGAAATACTAGAAAATTTTACAAGGGGAAATTACTGAATTCTGTAGCTCTAAGTAGTTGTAAAGGACACTGACAAGAAACAGTAAAGAATGAAATCCATCATGGTCTAAGCGACATTCCAACACATGTGGTCCTTACAGCCAACTTCCCTAAGAAACGGTCCCCAACTTCCCTAAGAAACAGTCCCAGTTGGGTTTTAATTCAATCAAGTACTGGTTTCATCTGGCTCCCTGTGGAGGTCCTGTGGCCAGAAGTGCTAGACAAAGTATAAAGAGGGGATCACATTAGATCCATCAAGAGGAAACGTCACATGGGAGTCTTAGATGGGCAGCCGTCCTGTTTACTTAGGTGGCTGTCCCGTGCCCAACACAGACAACTTTATATAAGAACAGGAATAAAGAGAGGGCATCAGGTTTCTGGGTCTTATTACCATTCCGGCCAGGGTACTAACTTCAAGCAAAGGTAGACATTCTCCTCCCCATAAAGTAGCCATGGGCTAAAGGATTACAGCCTGAGCAATCAACATGGAAGTGTTCCAATAAGACCATACTCTTTGAAAAGCCCCTGAAATGAGAGTAAAGGGAGAAGTGAGAAAGTACTCACCAATTTTGCACCGAAGCTCAGCATTCAAATGTAAAGACTCAAAGTCTCACGTTTGGGTGCCAAATGATGAAGTTTTAGAATATAGGTGAGGTTCAGTGGGGTGGAGTCCAGAGCTGATGACCCAGAAATAATTCTTGAGGCATCTTTGGTGCAAAATGGTGGTTTATTAAAGCACAGGGACAGGACCCGTGGGCAGAAAGAGCTTCTGCCCTAGAAATGTGAGGGGTGGCAGGTTATGTAGGATGGGGTTGGGGAGGTAATAAGGAACTTTCATATGCTAAAGAGGACCTATAAGATACTAGAGGCATTGAGGCCTTGCCATTGTCAAGGTCTTGTTTCCCTCCAGCAAGGTATTAACATTAAGATAGTTGGGAGAGGGGCACCTGGGTGGCTCAGGGGGTTAAATCCTCTGCCTTCAGCACCGGTCATGATTTCAAGCCCCACATCGGGCTCTCTGCTCAGCGGTGAGCCTGCTTCTTCCTCTCTCCCTCTCTGCCTGCCTCTCTGCCTACTTGTGATCTCTGTCTGTCAAATAAATAAATAAAATCTTAAAAAAAAAAAAAAAAAAAGACAGTTGGGAGATTCCTAAAGAATGGCACCTATGTCCCACCCCGGAGTGGGGGTGGGAGAAGGTTGCAGGGTGTCAGCTTTTGCTTTGTCCTCAACCAGCCTTCCGTTCCCTCATCAAAAACTACTTATATTTCAGAATGAGGGCTCTATACCTGGGGCTTTGGGTGGACTTTAGGTGACCTGTAAGCCTTCTGCAATTATATATATCTTCTTTTGGTAAAAAAAAAAAAAAAAAAATAGCTTTGATCAGATTATTAAAGGACCCTGCAACGCATAAAATTCTAACGATTACTGCTCTACAAATTTACTTTCAATTTTTCATTAGCATAAGCGATATTACTGAAAATTATTCTTTTTCTTTGAAGAATGTCTTAATGCCTATAATACTGATGAGGAAAGAGAAGGCAAGCTGAGGACAAAGCAGAAGCTGACACCCCACAATGCCCTCCGCCCCCATGGGATCTGTGTGACATTCCTTAGGCTGCCCTAAAGCTAAGGAAAGGAAAAACAAATAGTTAACTTACAGAGATCACAATCTACTGAGGAGATTCGAGTCTCCCTCAGTTTACAAATGTCTCAGTAATTTACAAGAACAAAGCATTTCTATCAATGGCCTAGCTTCCAGAAGGAAATATAGGTACATTTAAATGTCCTTATAACCTGCAGCCACTGACAGATACTTGAAGTGGGCAAAATGTAATGTTCCTCTAGGAAGCTCCGGACTGTCTTCACTGTAATGCCTTGCTAGAAGGAAAAGCAACCTTAAATTGGCAATGGCAAGGTCTCTGGTATCTTATAGGTCCTCTTTAGCATATGAAAGTTCTTTTGAAATCTCCCTTAAAAAAAAAAAAAGAAAGAAAGAAAGAAAGAGAAAAAGAAAAAGAAAAGAAGCGTAGCTTTCCTTTTCCTTACCTCCCACAACTCCCAAGTATATAATCAACCAACCCTCAAAACCACTCAGCAGCTCTTTCTGCCCACGGGTCCTGTCCCTGTGCTTTAATAAACCACCTTTTTGCACCAAAGACGTCTCAAGAATTCCTTCTTTGTTGTCAGCTCTGGACCTCACTCCGTTGAACCTCACCTATATTCCCAAACCCCATCATTACTTGTAGAAATTTACTTGGAAATAAACCTATTCAATATTAGAATGTATCTGCAAAAGACATTATGAAACTTATCTCCCTGGAGGTTCTTAAATACAATGTAAATTGTTTGATTTACATTTGTCCTTAAAAAGATTGAGTTGGACATCTTGTGAATTCTATATTTTTAAGATTCTATCTTTTGGGGAAAAAATAGGGTGGTATCTAAATACAAAATACCGTATGGGGTCAGAATCTGGCCCGCAGTCATTAAGGACATAAGTGCAAAGATATTTAAGTGGGAGGTGTTCAGTTGAGAAAGAAAGGTGGAGATACTTTCTTCAGTTCTACTTATGGGGAAAAAAAGGCAGAAGGAAATGCAGATAAAACTAAACGTCCTTATAAGCGGCAGCCCATTGACAAATCCTTGAGGCGTGCAGAGTCTAACCTTCCTTCAGGAAATTCCCAACGGTCTTCATGTTAATGCTTTGCTAGAAGGAAGAACAGCCTTAGCTGGAAAGTAGCTAGGCCTGTGGGATCCAGGAAGTCTTCTTTAGCATATGAAAGTCCCTTTGGAAACTTCTCTTCATCTTTCCTCCCCCAGCTGCAAATTATACCATCAGCCCTTCCTCACAACCTCAGTGCTGCTTCTTCTGCCCAGGAGTCCTATCCCTTTGCTTTAATAAAACCACCATTTTAGCCCGAAAATGTCTCAAGAATTCTTTTTTGGCTGTGGGCTCCGAACCCCAACATTTTCTACATCAGAACTAGCATGTGGGAGGGTAAAGGACCGAGGTAGGTGCGGATTCATTGGCAGGCGCTGGTACACTCATCCAAATGAAAAGTCAACATGATTTTTTTCCCCCAGCAAACAGATCTCTTTATTTTCACAAAAGTATGAAACAGATTCAAAAACAATGGCAAGGAAAATAAGGAGGTTTCAATCAGGGAGAGAAGGAGAGTGTTTCTTCAAGTACACAGTTTGCAGGCTTGGGTAACAGTGTAAATTGGGGCGTGGGGTGGGGAATTCATCGAAAGGTGTTTCATCTCCAGGCAGCTCTCGGTAGAACTCGGCGTCTATCTCAGTGTGCACAGCCATCCTGTTCCACTAGTTAAAGACAGAACATGAAGAAGACTGCATGTGATTTACACTGCCAAGGGAATTTGGAAGATCAGTGTACTTATTCAAATTGGAATTTAGCCCAGACTCTATTTTTGTCAAAGGAAAAAAAAAAAGGGAAAAGAAAAAAGTTTAAGCATTTTAATAAAGCACAAGAACATCAGTTAATTGGGGATATGGCACACATTCTTCAGGCTCTGAGATTTCTCTTCAATTCTGTATAAAGGGTCAAGGGTGGTTCTTGATATACCAGTATCTTCTTTATTGAAAAACATAGTTGCTTATCTATTGCCTTTTAAAATATCTGTGTGATAGATTCTGACTTCTGATCTTATCCTTGCTCTTCTCCACTAAGCACAACTGTAGAGTCTAGAAATGATGCCCCACATAACCAAAAGGGGGATCCTGACAATGGGCGTGAAAGGGAGCTGATTTGGGGCTTTCGTACTGGAGAAATGGTGCAGAAGCAGGCATCTTTCTGCTCCCCACACAACATAGAAAGACCACCCAGACCCATTGTTTTCTGATCACCAAATTACCAGAAAAAGAAAATCACCTAGGTGTATTTGTTAGGAGTGAGTTGGACAGTTCCATAGTCAGGGTGGGATTCTCAACAAGAAAATATGGACTCAGGACAGCTAAGATCAGACAGCACTGATATCTGGTTTTGCAGCTTAGCCAGGACCATTCTAGCATTCTGCTTTGTGGCCTTTGCAGAAGTCACTTCTGCAAAATGTCCTAAAATAAGACAATTAACCACAGAGCATTTGTCCCTATCACGGGCAAGGGACAGTTAAAGCTTAAGCTGCCAGATGTCAGCAAAAAATGACCATCAGCTCATAAACATTAACCTAATAGATATACAGACATGTGACCAGAGCCCTGATTGGCAAGACTCAGCACACCCTGATTGCTTAAGCTAGTTCCACAAAAGAGTTCATAAAAACCCCTAAATGTAGACACTCCAGGGACAATCCTCTTGGGAGTCTTTGTCTCTAGAAGTTTTGTGCTCTTGCTCAATAAACCTTGCTCTACTGCCCACCACTCTTCCTCTGGTTCACCTCTTCATCCTTTGAAGCTGTGTGACCAAGAACTGGGGGCGCTAAAGTCAGAGAATTCCTGCAATACATTTTTCTTCTGTTAGAAAAGGAATCTCTCTCACAACCACAGATGAGCTGACACCACTGTCAAGGATAACCAGCTGAGAGCCCCACTACAAATAAACAGCTGAAGGAAACATTGTCCTTCCTAGCAGGGCCTGTGACTCCCTTTTTTCACTTAGATACGAGGCATTTAGTGGAGCTGGTGGGAGGGACCCAGGTACAGCTGGTACTTGGTCAAGGAAGCATCTCTGTCTTCATGAGCCCAAGAGTCTCTAGATCATAAGCCCTAGGGCAGCTAAAACAATGGTGACAGGAGAGAAATTACTATAACCAATATTAAGGCAAACTTCTTAGCTATGATGATCAAAACAATGGAATATTGTCAACATTGTAGAAAATAGATCAATGGAACAGAGTAGAGAATCCAGAAAGAGATCCACACAAATATACCCTACTGATTTTTGACCAATGTGCTAAAGCATGCAACCATGTCAGTGGAGGAAAGATAGCTTTGCAAAAAATGGCCCCAGAGCAAATGGAATTCCATAAACAAAAGAAAAAAAGAAAGAGAGAGAGAGAAGAAAAATATAAAAGAACCTCAACCTAAACCTATTGACTCAGACAAGATTTAACCCAAAATAGACCATGAATTTAACTTGGGACTTTTAGAAAAAACATAGGACAAAATCTTTGGGACTTTTGGCAAAGAGGTTTACTTACAGTTGACATCCAAATCACAACCCCAAGAGAGGAAAATTTGCTAAATTGGCTTCATCAGAATTAAAAATCTTCTCTGCAGAACATCGTAGGAAGAGTCAAACTACAAATCATGTATCGGACAAAGCACCAGTATCTGAAATACATAAATAACTCAAAATCCATCAGTAAGCAAATGATACAATTAGGAAATAGGCAAATAACATTGAAAAGCCCTCACCAAAGAAGAAAGAGAGATGATAAATAAGCACAAGGTGTACAACATCATTAGCAATCAGGGAAATATAAATTAAAACCACAATGAAATATTATTATATACCCACCAGACAGCTAAAAAAATATTGACAACAGCTGAGAAGGATAAAAAGAAACTAGATTACTCATATATTGCTGGTAGTAATATAAAACAGTACCATCAGTATGGCAAATTTGGCAGTTCCTCAAAAAAATTAAACATGCAGTATCATATGACTCAGCAATAGAACTCTTGGACATTTACCTCAGAAAATGAAAACTTTGTTCTCTCAAAAACTTCTACATGAATGCCCATAGAGGCTTTATTCCCAATTGGCAAAAACTGGAATCAGTGCATTGTACCTGAACAGTTGAGTGATGAAGTAAACAGTGACAGACATGTACCATGGAATGGTACTCACCAATCAAAAGGAATGAACAATGGATACACATAACAACATGGAGAAATCCCTAGGAAATTATATTCGGTGAAAAAAGTCAATCCCAAAAGGTTACATCATTTATGATTCCATTTATATCACACTGCTGAAATGATAAAGTTGTAGAAATGGAGGACAAATTCACGGTTGTCAAGATTTGGAGAGGGGATCCTGGTTGTGTTATTAAGAGCCATTGCAAGGTAGCCCTGTGGGGTTACAAGTGCTCAGTGTCTTGACTGTGGTAGGAGATACACAATCCTACACAGGTGATAAAACTGTATAGTACTAAACACACATGCACACAAAGGAGTACAAAAAAACCCTGCAGAAACCTGAGTAAGGTTGGTGGATGGTATCAATGTCAATCTTCTTGATCTGACATTGTATTACAGCAGAAAATTTGTGCTTGAGGATTGGGGGTTTGGGGTTTGCTTGGGATGGTCCTGACTATGTTTTTCTGGCTCTGTTCCTGTGTAGGAACAGGGCTGACTCACAGTAGGTTAATACTGGTAGGGTCAGCTGCTCTCAGGAGCAATGAGTGGTGTGAAGAGCTCAGGACCCAGGACATAGGCCATGATCCATGACGACCATGATGACCCTTCTGAAATGGGGATCTTTCTTTACATGCTCAGAAGCATTACCCGCATTTTTAATCCACATACCTGTGTTCCAAACCCCAAGTATTTGAAACACAACCGGAGTTATTTGAAATCAGTATGTTATTCCAGCTTTCAAAGAGAAAGTAAAACTATTTCATTAGTGTTTCTTCCCAAGCGACTTTCCCCATCTGTTGTACTTTAATTTGGCTGGAATTTTGTGTGTTGAAGCACACAGTGGAGACAAGTCAATTATGAGGTAACTTGATGCTTCATTTAAAGAGCTGTTGAAGTGTGAAATGATTCTCAAGCCTCAGATATAAGCCTGAGTGATGGAACACCCAGAATAACTCCTGATCTGTGAGGACCAAAAACCAGGCAGGCCAAGGGGAAGAAAGTTTGATGTCTCAAGTGGATTTCCTTCAGTTTCCAGCAAAATTAAAAGTTCATTATGTAATTTGTGTTGTGGATAAAGCAAGGAATAAAAGCTATATCTTTATAAAACTGGAGTGAGTGCATGTCCTTCCCTTAGGTCTCCCAAACCTTTCCCCTTTTAGTTTTCACCTTCCAGATAGCCTCCTCCTCACAATGTGGGGAGATAACGCATTTGTTTATGTTTCAAGGAAAAGAAGGTCTCTTTGCTCCATGTTCTTTGAGTGCTTCCTATGTAGACTCACTCTACCACAGAATGTTGTCACTGAGTAGATAATCTAAGTCTGGTTTAGTGTCATTTTGCTTTCCTTTAACCCTTATTAGTTGACCTATAAGGTCTCTCAGTTTCTGGTGGGGCAGCAGACAGAGATTTACTACCATATTCCAGGAGCGCCCCACTTCCTTAACTAACCCCATTTATCAGTGTCCTCAGAAGGCAGGTGAGTGGAAATCAGGAACTCAGTATTTCCACATTAACCTCATGACCATGTCCCTTCTCTCAAAAAATGAAGACAAAAAAGAACATAAAAAGAAGCAATAATTAATAAATGGCAGGTATTTATACCTTATGTGAAAAAATACATATATTCCACTTATCATTTAAAATTTCACTACATAAATAAATAAGACTTAAAAAAAATTCCAGCACTCAAAATAGTATGGGCAAAATGGGTGAAGATGGTCACAAAGGATTAAATAATTTTATGGTGTTCAAAATTTGAAGAACTGCTTTACCTAGAAGTGTAAAGCTAGAGAAGCATCTTTACCAGGGAGTAGAGAGAGAGTGTGGAAATAGAGCTAGTATTAGACCCAGGAATTGATAGTTGAGTCGTAGAAACATTTATTCAAACTTATTCAAATGTACATACTTATGTAAGTTATTCAGGACAGTGCTGCAAAACCTATGTGGTAGAGGAAAACCTATTCCAAAAGCTCAGTAGACCTTATAGGTTTATTTTCTTTCTTTCTTTCTTTCTTTTTTTTACAAATTTATTACATGTTTATTTTTAAATAAACTTGAACAATACAGAAATGTAAAAAAAAAAAAAAAAGAAAGAAAGAAAAAAAGAAAGAAAAAAGTAGTACCCATAGATGCAATGTGAAGTTTATCTACTGTATGTGATAGTTAATTACTTTATTTAATAATCACAAATACCTTGTGAAGTAATTGTTATTCTGGATATTCAGGTTAAAGAGAAAACTGAGGCTAAGGAGTAAAGAGTTAGGTTGTCCAAAGTCTTATAATTAACAAGTTATGGAGGCAGAATGTGATCCTTTACAGTACTTCTCAGGGTCTTAGAACTATAACTAGTATTCTATATAAGCCCAGAAAAAAATCACTATTAATAGGACATGGGGAGATGGAGAGAAGGGAGTTGGGGGGAAATTGGAAGGGGAGGTGAACCATGAGAGACTATGGACTCTGAAAAACAATCTGAGGGTTTTGAAGGGGCAAAGGGTGGGAGTTTGGGGTACCAGGTGGTGGGTATTATAGAGGGCACGGATTGCATGGAGCACTGGGTGTGGTACAAAAACAATGAATACTGTTATGCTGAAAAAAAATTAAAAAAAAATTAAAAAAAAGAAACTGAAAAAAGTAAGCCCAATTTTATATAAACCTCATAAATGTAAACAGTTTCAAATCACCATTTCATAAAGAGATGGTCAGATATTAAAAAAAAAAAAAATAGTGTCATTCTGGATCATTCCAGATCATTTTTACAAAAACAAGGTCATAACTTATAAAATAGCCAGTAACTTGCTTTTTCTCATGCAATTATCATAGAAAACCTTGAACATCATTATGCAAAATTTCCTTAATACACTTATATCTTGTTTAACAATTTTAATTAATACCTGAAACCATGCCACTAAGTAGAAAGTAATGAAATTGTAAGGAAATATTTATATCAATTTTAATAAAAAAATTATGATTCCTTTCAACCCAACTTAATATGCCACAATGATTTTCACGGGAAAAATAGATTCATTGACAGTGAAATCAAGTTTACATAAGCAATAAGAAACAATTTGAGGGAAAACAAAATCTGTTTTTCATAAATATAGTAATGTCATGAAGGCTCTGTGTATTCACTGAGGAATAGACAGAGAGGAGTGGTGTGAGGGAGGTGTTCTAAGGAAGACGGGGGAAGGTCAGTAACTGACTTTCAGTCAGGCTTACAGTACTTACATTCTAATTTGTTTAGATTTGACTTTGTTTGTGGTACTCCTTAATACAATATTTTAAAAGTAAAAACATTTTGACATATTTTGTAACTAAATTTAACTTTTTTTGTTCTTAGGACAGCTGAATTCTTTATCTTGCTTATATAGGTTTTGTCCACCATTAGTGTATCACAAAACAGTAGCCAGTATTTTTTCTGTCATGATTATGATATATAATTTATATCATATCTATCTAAAAATATTTTTAAGTATGTACAATAAACCCTATTAATGTCCCCCAGTATCTGATTCTCCTCTCCTGCCTAGACTCCCAGCCTCCAGGTAGATAAAGAAGGCTCTATGGCTTTTGTGGCAAATGGTGTAGTCGGTGTGATGAGTGTTTCATTTCCATGCTGGAACAGAACACAGCCCCTTTGTGGTTTAACACCTGTGGCTTCTCTGTTGGTAGCAAGTGTGGGGTCTATCTATTTAATGTCGGCGCCATGAGAACCAAATAGCTTGGATCTCTGAGTCACAGGTGGCAGACAAATAGCCATGGCGGCTCACCTCATCTGTGGTGGATTTTGCATGAATAAGAAATAAACACTGTGCTAATTCACTAAGATGTTACAGATATTTTACTACCCTTACATTACTACATAAGCTTAATATACCTTGACAAATAAAATGTAATATACTATGACTACAACATGAACAGGTGATAGTTAGAATTTTCTTCCAAATGAATAGATAGTTGAACCCAAACCACCAACATCAGTAAACATCACAAATGTAAGCTAAACAAAAGAATGAATACACAACAGAATGTGTTTTAAGTGATTTCATTAATATAAAGTTTGAAAACAAAACTAAATTATTGTGTCAAAATTGGAAAAGTGGTTACCTATAGGAAAGGGAGAGTTTGCCAAGGGACAAGAAATTGTGAGATGACATTATTAAACTATTTTTCATTTAAGTGATGGTTATATGAGCATTACCATATGTTCAGCAGAGATTTAAAACTGAATTTACATGGTGTTGTTATTATATATGTTATAAAGTGATTTTTTTCTCAGATGTATGCTGTATGTATGCCAATACACATAGATTCCATCAAAAATTTTGTTCTCCAAAATTTAAAAATACGTCATGGCTTTTTTCTCACCTGGGTATTATAACTAAGGTAAGGAAAATTCATTTTCTAAATGTTTTCCTTCACTATGCTCTTTTGTAATCTAGAACAAAATGACATGACTTGAGGACAAAGCTACCCACTGTTTCCTTAAAAACAGAAGCTCAAACACGGTTATATTTCTCTGTCACTATTGCTCCTAATGTATTCTGACCCACCCATATTATAATTTTTAACCAAAGTAACTGACTTTCTTTTCTCAGAGAAACTTGGGGTTGTAAAATTGAAGACTACCATATACTGGCACATCAACAGATTGTAAAAGTCATGAATATACACAACTCAGATTTTCCTGACATATTTAAATAATTTTTCTTAATGCTCACTGCAATATCTGTAATTCTTATTCCTTCTGGACTGGCTTTTTCCTTATCGTAAAAAATATATCTTTCACTCATTGTTTCATTGAGCGACCACACAGCAAACTTTCTTCGCCCCTTTATCACCCTTGCAAGAGAATTTGACACAAAGGGAACTTTGGAGAGACAACTTCCTGAAGCATTCTGAAGATATCGTTTGACTGACCTCTGGCTTCTATTTTAGCTGATAAGAAGTTTGACCTCGATCTAATTGTAATTCTGTTGAAGGCAATGTGATTTCTTTCTCTCTGGTGGCATTTAAGATGTTACCATGACCCTTGTTCTGCAAGTCCACCTAATGTGTGTAGTGTGAGCTTATTTCTGTTTATCTTGATCAGCGCTCAGTGTATACTTTCAATCTGAGAAATTATATCTTTGTTTGGTTCTGAAAAACTCTCAGCTGATGTCTCCTTAGAGACAGTGTTTATATAGTGTCAGAAATGGTTTTTCTCAGGCATTCTCTCATGCCTCTACTTTTAGGACTTCTATGAGATCCAAGCTGAAATCCTTCTTTCTAGTCACTAGGACTGTTAACATCTGTTTCATACATTTGGTTTTTTTATCTTGCAGTGTCAAATTCTAGGTAAATGACTCAGTGCGACTGCACGCCGTCATCTGATAACTATGTCTTTTTTTTTCTTTCTCTTTTTCTTTCTTCTTTTAGAGAGGGGGACAGAGAGAGAGATAGAGGCAGAGAAGGGGCAGAGGGAGAGGGGGAGAGAGGATCACAAGCAGGCTCCACACCCAGAGTAGAGCCTGATGTGGGGCTCTATCCCACAGCCCTGAGATCATGACCTAAGCCAAAATCAAGAGTCAGACACTCAACTGACTGAGCCTCCCAGGCACTCCTGTCAAATATATCTTATTAAAGTTCATTTTCTACTGGGGATGTTTCTTTGTCTTTCCCAGCATGCCACCCATCCCCCACCTCAATTTACAGTTTTTTAATATCCACCTATGATTTTTATGTCATTCTTTAAATTTCATAATTTATTATTCCATTCAACTTGATTTCATAATTTGTTGTTCTTTATAATTTCATACTATTGTTGAATCTATAATTCTGCACTCTCAGTGGAAAGATGTCCTAGTGTTACTTCCTAAATTTCCCTGCACTTCGGTTTTTCTCTTTTATAAAGCAAGGACAATAGTACCTGTTTCATAATGCTATTGTCTTGAACAAATGCTATAATACATGTGAAGTTCTTAGGACAATGTCTGTCTGGATATTAAACACAATTATGCTTTAATTCTATACAGAGTGTTCTCTTACTTGTGATTTGTTGAAAATAACTTGAGTTTCTGTGTTGGTTTTGTTGGATGCCTCTCTCAGCAATCGCTTTCTTGGGCTGTGTTCGAACTTCAGTTTGTAGGTTGAACTTAAATGTAACCCTCTCTGCCTTCGTCTTCCTTCCCTTTCTAGCTAGGCCCTTTACTATCGTTCAGTGCTCCTCTCTAGCAATGACATCAGAGACATTAAAAGTCTGTGCATGGAGATGGCAGGTGGCTTGGCTCAGGTACTAGTTGTAATACTACTTTCTTCCCATCATGCACGTTTGACAAGTCACAGCCCTTGACAGTGAGCAGGCTTGTTTCTCAGTCTCCTTTTATTGGAGGGAGAAAGCCAACCTAGCTCCCAATTTTATACCCTGACTTTGGCTATGGTTCTTTCCCATCTGCTGAGTATGTCTGCGCTCCATCACCTATGGAATCAAATGCCTGTTTCTGTTCCTGGAAGCTCATATAGCCACAGATTCAGCTCTAGTTTCTACTGTGTGGCTCTGTTCTACTTTTCTTTCTTTCTTTCTTTCTTTTTCTTTCTTTCTTTCTTTTCTTTCTTTCTTTTGTTCTGTTTGTCTTACAAACAATTAAATTTTGAGTGAACTACATCCTTTTGATTAAAATTTTAAGAACTTTATCTGTCATTCCTAATTATTCATTTCTAGGGAGGGAAGAGTAGTGAGGATGTGTGGGGTGCGGTGGAATTAAGCTTAAAGCAAAGATACAGATGTAGTGAAAAGAAGGGCCATATGTACCCTAATGTTCATAGTAGCAATGGCCACAATCACCAAACTGTGGAAAGAGCCAAGATGCCCTTCCACAGATGAATGGATAAAGAAGATATTGTCCATACATACAATGGAATTTTACATCTCCATCAGAAAGGATGAATACCCAACTTTTTATCAACATGGATGGAATTGGAAGAGATTATGTTAAGTGAAATAAGTCGAGCAGAGAGAATCAATTATCATATAGTTTCACTTACTTGTGGAGTATAAGGAATAACATGGAGGACATTAGGAAAGAAAAAGTGAATTGTGGGGGAGACGAATCATGAGAGACTGAGAAACAAACTGAGGGTTTTGGAAAGGGAGGGGTGTGGGGCATAGGTGAGCCTGGTGGTGGGTATTAAGGAGGGCACGTATTGGATGGAGCACTGGGTGTGGTGCATAAACAATGAGTCTTGGAACACTGAAAAAATAAAATAAAATTTTAGAAAAAAGTAGCTAAAAAGTAAATGCTAAACACCATCTTGACTAAAAAATACCCAGAAGCTTATGACTAAGGACTTCCCACTGTGCCAAAAACAAATTCATACCAAGCTAAAAGATACTGAATTCTGTGAAGCTAAAATCCCAATGACATTCCAGAACCCTATCCTGGAGTTCTCTAAACAGTGTTAGATGTAGGCATGTATGGTTTATGAACCTACTTTCCTGCCATGTTGTTTTTTTCTCTCAGTCTTTTGTAGGGCTTGAGTATCTGAGATGGACTCTTAAATGATAGCTGACTAGAGATTCTTAAATTTTCTTTGTACAAACAAAAAACCTTTGAAAAGGTTCATATTTTACACATTTCACCTCCTATTTTTTGTAAGTAGTGGAAGTTTTAGGGTACAAATAAAGAACATTCTCCTTTACCCTTACTGGCTTCCAAAACTTGAGAAAAGAGACAGGAATCAGCGGTTTATTAGAAAGAGAGAACAGGATTGGAAAGCATGGGTTAATTTCAATCCACAATCAGATCTCCTAGAACATCTACCCACCACCCCTCCCAAGCTTATCAACCCCTAATTTCAGATCCCCTTTGCAAAGGCAGAGTGTGCCCTGGATATTATGTTACTGGGTGCACAGAGGCTGTAGACCTCTTGAGAATAGGATACCCTGACCCTGACAGACTTATCTCATCGAGAGATCCCAGTCTTGGCTGAGTCACCCATTCTCCAATCCTTTTCTCAAACTCACCCATCAGCTCAGTCTGTCTTCCTCAAGGGAAGAAAGTGTAGGGTGGTGGGGACAGAGGGAAGGTGATCTAGTTCGGGTTTCCTCAGAAGCAGATCCTGAGGAAGAACTTGAATACAAACAGTTTATGTGGGATATGATCCCACTCCACAATGGGTTGGGAAAGTGAGACCCAGAAGGGACGGGAGCCAATATGGGGCATCAGTGAACACGTGGCTACTAGGAGCCTGTGCCTTACTGTGAATAGCACATCTGAAAGCTGCCCCATCCAGTCAGAGAGGCTCCTGGGGTATTATCAACCAATTCTTCCCATCATCAGAGGAGAGCTGCTCCTGGAGGCAAAGACTTTTCAGTAGTTCTGGTGGCCCCAACTCAGGAGAGCAAGTTCCTATGGCCATAGTTCCAAAGTCCTCTGGCAGAGACTCCCACTTGGCTTGCAGGAAAAAAGCTGTAGACCTAAGAGGAGTGGTAAGTGTTTGGGGATATGGGCAGGGCATTGCCAACTTCTGTTATCCATGCACAAGTGACTTTCCCTGGTACTTCTCAAAAGATGAAGTTACTATTTTATATAGGCCATGATCATGCATATAACATAAGCATATAATAAAAGCATAACTATGACTTTTTCTTTCTTTTTTAAAGATTTTATTTATTTATTTTATTTTAGAGAGTGAGAGAGAGCACATATGCAAGCAGGGGGAGGGGCAGAGGCAGAGAATCTCAAGCAGACTCCTCACTCAGCATGGAGCCCAATGCAGGGTTCAATCTCAGGACCCTGAGATCACAACCTATGCTGAAACCAGGAGTCAGGTGCCTAACTGACTGAGCCACCCACACACTCCACTATAACTTTTCTAATACCTTACAGTTTCTATGGATCAGAAATTTAGGAGGATGATTCTAGCTCAGGGTCTGTCCTAAGTTTTCTGTCCAGATTTTGGCAAGGGCTGTGGCATGGAAAGCTCAACTGGGGATGGGAGATCCATTGTTAAAATGGCTCACTTAGAAAGCTGGTGAAAGAGGTCTTAGTTTCTTGCCACATAGACTTCTTCAGGGGTTGTATGAGTATCTTCACAAGAAAGAAAAGGAGTAAGCAGGAAGCCTTTTTATGATCTCATCTTGGAAGACTCATATCCTCACTGTCTTTCTATTCTTTTTCTAGAAACAAGCCACAAAGTCCAGCCTTCACTTAAGGGCAAGGAAATTAGGTCCCACTTTTCAAAGGGTGGAGTTTTATACAAATTATAAACATATTTTAAAACCACAAAAGGGAGGAGTTTTATGCAAATTATGAACATATTTTAAAACCACAACTAGCGCCAACTACTTCTATGTTCTAAGGTGAGGTACTTGATCTCACTTCTAATTTTATTAGAGACTAAGATGTAAGAGTCCAGAGAACTTATCTGGATTTAGTTATGTTCCCTAAATCCTCCCAATATGGGAAGAGGGATGGGTGCCCCTTACCTTAAGCCCAAGTGAAAGGGGTTTTAAGGAGACTCTTTAAAGAGTTGTACCTGAGTGTCCAGGAATGTAAGGACTAGATTCAGAGAGACACTTGAAAAGTCTAAAGATCAGAGGCCATGAGCATAAACCTCTTATAGGAGAATAAACCACATGAACAGGCAAAGATTTGAGTTTTTCAGAGAAGTATGAATACCAGGGGGGAGCTGGCTAGAGATAATCTAGGAAAGAGTCACCCACAGGGAATGCCTGGAGTCAAGTATTACTCCAAGAGAGGGGCTGAGCACCGGACTGCAGGGCCTGAGCTGGGAGTCACAGCTGACTGCCAGATGAGAGGGGACAGGTACCTCCCATTTGTAGAGAACTTCAGGTCAAGGCGTCCAGAAAGAGGACTGCCAAAGATTAACAAACATCTCACGAGATACCTTCAAACAACTAACATGGCCGTGGGTCACCAGCACTAGATGACAGCTGTCCCAGCCTCTAACCCTTTACAACTCCCCAATCGTCTGTTCCCCTGGACCCAATCCCAGAGGAATTAAAAAGCAGCAACTAGTAGTGAGGACTCAGGGAGAAGGCAACCTTGCTCCCACCCCTCTGTCTGGTCTGGTCAAAACCTCTGTTAAGCCCAAGTTGGAGGAAGGAGAAACTTCAGACTGTCTGAGCATTCAGAGTTTGCATTATAACAGTTGCCTGGAATCACGTAATTATTAGACTGGGCAAGGCTTTTTAAAGTCAAATTAGGGAATATATGCTTGTATTCAAGACCTCACCAAAGTCCTTTCCCCCAACCCAGGATGGAAAAAGAACTTTTTTCCTTCCACTTTTACCTAAGAGCTTCCAGATTTACCTAACTATTCCATTGCATTAAATGCACCAGTTACATTTCAAATGTTAGCTGGGAAGAGAATGGATTCCACTAAATTATGAAGCAGGTCATTCTCAAGTGACTAATAAGAAGCATTGTTTTGCTTCAAGCACTGACAGAAACTCTGTGCTATTAATTCTATATTGAATCAAAAAATGAGAAAGGAAACAATCTTAGTTGTTCATGAAAAATTGGTCAGCTTCAAGCCTGGAGATATAATCCCTGAGGGCCAGCCTAGTCCAAGCTGAGACCTATTTTCATTCTGTTCATGTCTTCACCAGTTGGCTCCTTTCTAGCGATACACTTGCCCCAGAAGAGCTCCATCTGGTGCTACACTTCATGGTATGAATTTAACTGTTTCCAAACCCACCGAACTCGAATTCTGCCGTACATTTTCCTTTTAGTTCTCCTATCGTTTACACTCACCTGAGAAGCCAGTACACTTCGGTGTATATGGGGAAAGAGAAACGTTCCAGAAAGAGTCTGAAAAAGATACTATTTCTGGTCTCAGTGAGTTCACCCACAAGTCTGGGCAGCAGACTGGATTTGCCTAGACTTCCCCGGTAGGTATTGTTGTTCCTGAGTCTCTTGGATGGGTTTGCATCCTGTCCCTCCTCAACACATGGCACCTTGGTACTCCGCTTCAACCACGCCCAGGCACCCCAAGTTCCACAGGCTCTGTGGGCTAAGCAAGATTCTTCTGGCACATCAACTCCTAGAAACAAAGGCAGCCCTGCCATCCTCTCTTCTGAATCAGTTATGAGACTTCAAATTCTTCCCCTCTCCTCCTCTTCCTTGTTTTGTTGTCTTCTGTCTCTCACCCTCCAAGCAGGAAGGGAGGACTTCACAAGATGAATGCCAGCAGTAAATATGAGTTGCTTTGAGGTCTTTTCTCATCAACATTAGCCCACTGACCCATCTCCCTATGCCTGTGTTGGAGTTTTGCACCCCTGGTTTTTGGCCTACTCTTAGTTTTTGTTTGTTTGTTTGTTTGCGTTTTTGTTTGTTTTTTGCCTACTCTTTGTTATTTGTTAATTTGCTAATGGCAATATTTTAGCATTCTGGTTTTTCAATATTTATGCAGAATATTGCATATGCATAATATTGCATATGCATAATATGCATAATAATAAATATGCAATATTTAGCTTACCTGTTTTTGCCCTTCACAGTCTTCATTCTTTTTTTTTTAATTAATTTATTTATTTTCAGCACAACAGTATTCATTATTTTTTCACCACACCCAGTGCTCCATGCAATCTGTGCCCTCTATAATACCCACCACCTGGTACCCCAACCTCCCACACCACCCCCCGCCACTTCAAACCCCTCAGATTGTTTTTCAGAGTTCATAGTCTCTCATGATTCACCTCCCCTTCCAATTTACCCCAACTCCCTTCTCCTCTCTAACTTACCATGTCTTCCATGCTATTTGTTATGCTCCACAAATAAGTGAAACTCTCTCTGCTTGACTTATTTCACTCAGCATAATCTCTTCCAGTCCCATCCATGTTGCTATATAAGTTGGGTATTCATCCTTTCTGATGGAGGCATAATACTCCATAGTGTATATGGACCACATTTTCCTTATCCATTGGTCCGTTGAAGGGCATCTTGGTTCTTTCCATAGTTTGGCAACCGTGGCCATTGCTTCTATAAACATTGGGGTATAGATGGCCCTTCTTTTCACAACATCTGTATCTTTGGGGTAAATACCCAGGAGTGCAATTGCAGGGTCATAGGGAAGTTCTATTTTTAATTTCTTGAGGAATCTCCACACTGCTCTCCAAAGAGGCTGCACCAACTAGCATTCCCACCAACAGTGTAAGAAGGTTCCCCTTTCTCCACATCCTCTCCAACACATGTTGTCTTCATTCTTTTATTCAGTCTTCATTCTTTTATTCATTCACTGACTTGTTGCATTCATCAAACACTGCTGAGTTCTTATTCTGTACTAAGTCATGTCCTTCAAGATAGGAAAGTAAAGACTAGGGTAGTGCTTTTAAACCTTGGTCCATCCACATAGTCAACCCAGAATCTTAAAAAGAAAATACAGTTGCCCTGGTTCCTCTCTCCAGATATTCTGATTTAATTATTCTGGGGCATAGCCTGAACATCGGCGATTTTTAAAAGCTCCCTAGGTGATTCTAAAGTGCAGCCAGGATTGAGAACCATGAGAAGACAAGATCATAAATAACTTGGACCAAAATTAAATGCCAAGGATTCCCTTAAAGATTCTGACAGAATACTCTGGGGGCCCGCGTTTTTCCCCGCACCACGCTCTCAGCCCCTCAATCTCTACTCAGCCCAGGCACAAGGGAGCCATGGCTCAGGTGGGAGATTTGTCACATCTGTCACATCCTGAGCAAAGGAAAGGTGACAGTATCATTAACTTTTCCTCTGCTGAACAATAATGATACCTCCGTGCCAGAGTGCAAGCGCACTGCCCTGCGGGAAAGTGGGTGCTGCCACAGCTCACCCAAGCTCAGCGGTCTTAAAACTTTGCAAAGACAAGTTAGAAGCAAGCCTCCAATGTCTCTGATACTCTTTTTGCTAGATGATTCTCACTTCAAGGGAGATTACTGCGATTCTACAGAATGGGTACGCAGTTCGTCTAGACTGGAGTAAGGGGGGAGAAAGCGAAGGACATCCCTGCAATCTGTGGGTCCCTCTGCTTCTGTGATCTGACGCACAGTTAAAACAAGAGACGGCTGCAAAGCTGCCGCCCAGGCTTAAGGTACCCACCCCGGACCCCGGTCCCTGCTCTACCCTTGTCAGACAGAGGCCTGGTTGCTCCACTTCCCAGGCTTAAGAACGACTCTACTGACTGATGCCCCAGTGGATGCTCTATGGTGCGAGGTTAAGGTTCATGGCTTCTCTTCCTGGGCAGAAAATTCCCCTCCGGTGGTGATGTGGTGAGAAAAGACCACTCACTACACGTGGCGAAAGCGTGAGGCAAGGAGCGGAGGGTGGCGAAAGCGCCGTTTCCCCGCTTGTCCAGCAGGGGGAGCTTACGACCAGAACGCGGGAGGATTATGTAACGCCGAGGGCGCATGCTCGGCCCGGGACCGCCCGGCCGGCTGGTGCTGACGCAGGCAGGAGTCGGGGCAGAGAGGCACATCTGCGGCCCAAGTGGCCCATTTCCCCTGAGGGGAGACCGGCTCTTAGGACTCTTCATCCTTTCCGTGAAACCCTGGAAACGGCTCAGTAGTTCTTCTGGTTGACTTGCTGCTGTACACAGCTGTCAGCTGACTGTGAACTGGGTGACCCTAGCTCAGGGCTCCTGCTTGTTTTCCAAAAACTGTTGTCCTGATTTTAATTTTTTACACTAAATAATAATAATCCTAGGCACCTTTTCCTAAGCAGCTCCCAAATGCCTTCGCTAAGCTAGGTGCTTGACGGGCACCGCGGATCTTTTTCAGCTCTGCATTTTTCTCTTCCCCATCCTGCAGTGAGGGGTCCCACCAGCGCCTTACATCAGACTGTGCTGCTTCGCGAACACAGCTCGTTTTTGAAAGGGAGAGAGAGGGAGGGAGGAAACCAACCCTTTCCCGCATTTACTGGACTTATCAAACAGAAAGCTTACGTTTAGAGAACAAGCAGGGAACCGAGTATTGTTTGATTCTTTTCTTTTGAAATCAGTTGCATCTTGCCGCTATTTTACAGTTTAAGGTGTGTGTGTGTGTGTGTGTGTGTGTGTGTGTGTGTGTGTGGCTTTGTTTTGTTTTCAATTTTCCTCACATGTGTTGGTGATCTTTTCTGATATCATATTCTAAAGAAAATACTGGCTTAAAAGGAGACAAAGGTACTATGGAGTTCTTTTTGGTAGGGTAAGAGGACTGTTTGTTTTATCCCTTTCCCGTCTTAATTATACCGTAAGGAAAATTATGAAATAATTTTTTAAAGAAGAAGAAAGAGGTCAAAACCCAGCTTCCTTCATTGAAGACAAGTTAACTGTGGAAAATTTGTCAAGTATAGATCTGGAAAATAAAAGAAGATAAAATTCATCCATAATCATTTAGCCTAGAGATAATTGTTATTTAATTTAGTGTATGAATTGATGGCCTTCTGTTCTAACATTTTAAATGCTATGCTACAAAGTGTTATAATATATATACTGGTTTATAATCTGTTTTTCTTCTTTAATATATGTGGCAATCTTTAATTCCTGCATAGTACGCCTTGTCATTTATCATATAAATGTAGCATGATACGTTCAGTTCATACCATAAGGATGGACATTAAATCTATTTCCATTTTTTTTTACAATGGTAAACATCACTGGGATAATAGTCTTTATATACATTTGTATTTCCTTAGGAAAATTTCTACCAGAGAAATTAAAGATCAACAGATATTTTAAGATACTGTGTGTTTGCAAATGCCCTTCCAGAAAACATGGTTCCAATTTGTCTTTTCATCAATTCTGAGCCAACACCGATATCGTTCCTTTTTGTATGCTTTGCCAGTTTTATAAATTACAAATAGTGTTTTGTTGTTGTTCTAATTTGTATTCCTCTGCTGTTTTCTTTTGAATTACTCAGATTTTCTTTAAGGACCTTTTTAACAGGCCTAGATTCTGATGTAAACAATAAAAGATAAGAGTGTACAGCAGCCAAAGAAGGCCATGCAGTGGGAGGCACTGGCATTTAAGACATCTGAGACTTGATGAAAAAAAGCCCCTTGCATAGACTGAGGCATTTATAGAGACCCAGGACCTTTAGTGGGAAGGATTCATGGCCAAGAAAATCAGAGAGAGACTGTGCATAGGGATCCAGGTTTAAATAATGCTTAAATTTGGTTACTCAGCTTTAATAGCTGAAAGAACCACCAAGTGGGATGGCTGGGCTCAGTTGGTTGAGCTTCTCCTTTGGCTCAGGTCTCAATACCAGAGTCCTGGGATGGAGCCAGGACTCCCAGCCCAACTCCATTGGGCTCCCTGCTCAACGGGGGGCTTGCTTTTCCCTTTGCTTGCCACTCCCCCTGCTTGTATGCTCTCTCTCTCTCTGATTAAGTAAATAAAATCTAAAGTAAATGTATAAATAAATAAATAAATAAATAACCCACCATGGCTGGAAAGACTAAGCACAAGATTCTGGTGATTTTTGCTCCCAAGGTGGCCTACCATAAGGTGAGATTGTTGCATGGGGGAAGAGATGACCTTTCAAAAATCCTTCTTCACCTGGTGTCTCAAACCCCATAACCGGTTTGGACATACAAGTATGCATTCATGCATAGTTGGGTATGCATGTCTTTGCAGATTTTGTCCCTTCTTATTTTAACTGAGTGTTAAAGGGATAGGAGCCTCTCTCCTCTAGGAAAGAGAGAGACAAGTAGGAGATAGTTCTGCTTTGGGGAAGGCAAGTCAATGTACAGAGCCACCAATTTACTGAAACACAATCTGCCAAGTGCTCAATTTGTAAGACTTTGGGGACATTTTAAAATTTGTTTTATCCTTGCCCTGTGCTTTCTCCTACCCCCTCTCAGAGGTTTGCCAGGCTGTTTTGCCTGTGAGGCAGGGTCAATCTCAGAGGCAGAGGTAGGGGTAGGAACTAAACTAAAATTTATAAGCAAAGCCCTCAAAGAGTCAGGCTATTGGCCATTCATGAAATTAATTTTAGTAAATTAGCTTTCAACAGAACGCCTGGATGGCTCAGTGGGTTAAGCCTCTGCCTTCAGATCAGGTCATGATCTCAGGGTCCTCTGATTGAGGTCTGCATCAGGCTCTCTGCTCAGCACGGAGCCTGCTTCCCCTCTCTATCTCTGTCTGCCTCCTTGTGACCTCTCTCTCTGTCAAATAAATAAATAAAATCTTTTTTAAAAAATCAGTTTTCAACAAACTGGCCCAGAGCCCTGTTATGGCACCTTCTTCTAGAAATATCTCCTTTCCTTTTCAATCCTTTGTCATCCAAAGCTGTACTTCAGCTAGACCTTGAGATTGTGCTCGTCGTAATTATAACCCCAGCACTCATTACTTACTTTGGGACATGAAGGTTTAACTATTAGCTGGATCAGTGCTTATATGGAACCTTAGAGGACTTTTAATAATGTTGAATAATACATTCAAAATCCATGAGATTGTGCTGATTTGAAAATAACTTCTCTTACCTGTTCCAGCCTGCCCTCCAGCCATCTGTGGTCCTAGGGCCTTAGTGAGCCCCACTGTTGGACAGAGAGGCCCCTGTTCCTCACCAGACGTGCCTCTTCCTGTGACCTCTTTATAGCCTGATCACCACCCACTAAAAAAAAAAAAAAAAACTAAACTAAAAATAAATAACAATTTCTGCTACCACCACTGCCTCTGCCCCTGGGGTGTGTGACTAGGTGTTTGATCCGCCTCTGGACAGAGACCTTTGAAAGCGTGGAGACTGGCAAGGAGGGCAGGTCCCTCGTGGTCATCTGGCCTGTGGGAGCACACATTTTGCGCTGAGATTAGCTTCCTGCCAGTTTTCTCACAAGTTTTCCTAAAAGTTCATCTCCTTCCCAGCCTGATTACATTTTCAAAGCCCTCTCCCGCTGTGGTAGCTTTGATAGCTGCTAGCCTGTAGGGAGGATTAAGGGGATGGGGATGGTGGAAAGGGTGAGTCCAAGATCAAAGCTATCCCACCACACAAGGGGTCAAAGCAGACATTGGGCAAGTTCTCTTTGTCTCTGTAAGGGAAATGCAAAGTTTAGTTATACAGTTACAGCGTCCAGATGGATAAAAATGCGTTTGTAAAAATTTCGATACAAGGTGTTAATGTGCTAAATGGTAAGGTTCCAGGAGGATCATAGACTTCTCAGGGCACCACGAATGTTGGCAGAGGTGGCTTGAGAAGCGAAATCGTGAGTTTGGTGTTGAAATGATTAAGGAAGAGGGAAGAATGAACTGAAAGACAATGTCAAGGGCACATTAACATACGGCCGGAATGTAAAAGAGGAGACATAATTGAGGAGTGGATGTAGAACACTTTCATCTCTCACGTTGGAAATCTAGCAGGTGACCGAAGTCAACCTTAAAGAACCCTAGAGCTGAGGATAATTTGTCTGCAGGGACAAATCAGATTTGCTCCGCATGAAGCATGGAAACACATTAAATATGTAGCCTTATTGCTATATTCATAGAGATATAGGTACATTTTTGTGAATTAAGGCAGATCATAACCCAATAGATAACAGACTCTCTGTGTTCTTTTTTATTTTTTTAATCCTCATTCTATCCAACAGAAGGAACAATTTCATGCTTTACAAAAGGCGGTGTCACCTCTGATCTATGAACCATTTTATTTCGAACACAACTTATTGTTACAATTTTGTCTACTGCTTGGTTGCGAAAAGGCCTTTCTATATCTCACTCATGGCAGAGCAATCCAATTTTTTTGTAATATCCATCTGGTGTTTATATCCATCTCTTGAAATGTAGGGGCTATTAGAATTAGATCAGAAATATTCCATGTAGGATGGAGCCGAAAGTCATGTCACTGACAACCAGAGAGACGGGGGGAGAGAGAGAGAGAGAGAGAGAGGGAAGCAGGGAGAGAGAAGGTAATAGCATAACAGAGGCCGGATGGACACCCTCATGGATCTGTGGAAGGCCGGCAACACGTCCTTCCTGATCTGTCCTTGCAAGGTTAACTCCGAGGTCCTGGATGGCATCCACCTTTGGCCTGAGGTAGCAGAGCCCTGACCTATTCTGGTGTGATCATGTGGTTAGCTTTTCTCTGTAATCTCCAGAATACACGGTTTGGTTATCCTGTGTCATTTCAGAAGGCCCATGTCAGCTCTTCCCACCATTTATTTGTTGACACTAGGAATTCTTCTTCTTCTTCCTCCTCCTCCTCCTCTTCATTTTTTTAAAAAAGACTTTATGTATATATTTGAGAGACAGAGAGCTAGAGAACATGAGCCAGGGTAGGTGGGGATGGCCAGAGGGAGCAGCAGAGGCCAAGAGAATAGCAGGCTGTCCAGGGAGCAGGCTGCTCGATGCAGGGCTCGAAACTGCGACTCAGAGATCATGACCAGAACTGAAGACAAACATTTAACTGACTGAGCCACCCAGGCACCCTAGGAGTTCTTTTTTAAGAGGAATAAATCTTTTCATTCTGGTTGAAATAAAGCTTTATTTCAATGGTGGCATGTTGCTTTTAGCTCACACTTGGCTCTACAGGTTCTACTACAAGGTGGGTCTCAGAACTTCATCTAGGAGCAAGTTTCTTCGCAGGAAAGACTGCTTAAGGGTGGTGGGTCATGGGCAGCTCTCAGCAGAGGGAAAACAGAGGCTGGAGGTCTCAGACTCATCTCAGGACATGGAGCAGGGCATGACTTCCTTTACTCTCTGTGTTCTATTTCTAAGCACTTTCAAGGAATTCAGTATATGTATTAAAAGCCAAACTACTACAACTGCATTATTTGCATTAATAAGTTGAGTCTTCAGGTTTATTGCTTGTTGAAGGACTGTATCAGTTTGTTTCTGAAAATCAAATGTTTTTCTTTCAAGTCAGGTACTAATGCTGCCCTTGCTCATGCTGGCCCTCCAGCAAGAGTTATGAGTTATGTGTCAAAACAAGAAGGATAGTCTCATTACAGAATTATGGCATCATCAACTAGAAAGGGAACTTCAAGGTCACCAAGTTCAGCCTCGGAGATGATACAGGAATTCTCTTTACAGCATCCTTTAGGGGGCTCTCAAGTCTCTACCCACGTAGGTATTCACCCAGGCTGGGGCTGTCCAGAACCTAGAGGAAAACCCATTGTGCTGCCCAGGAACCTCAGTTGTAGGAAACATTTGTGTTGTTTGAGCAAGATATATTTTTGTATAATTTTGGTTGATTGGCTCCCCACCAGCAACCCAGAAAACAGTGCATTGCCTTTGACCTCCGTGCCCCCTAACTGAAAGTCAACCACAAAATACACTGGGCATGGGAGTAAGTTTCTGGAGTCCATATTTGATTCTTAGCTCTGCTAGAAATGAATACCCTTAGTTTAAATTCAGTATTTCCCTGAGGATGTCATTGGTGAGTTTCTTTTTAAAGATCCGTGTCTCTACATTTCAAGTGGAAAAAAATTGTTAATACATTGAAGTATTTTAGTTTAAACAGAGATATGGTTTAACTATTACTTTTTATAATGCAGAATTTCAAACATATACAGAAATTGATGTGATAGGATAATGGAAACTCCTGATAGTTAGCACCCAACTGTAAACATATCCACCTGTGATTAATCTTATTTCACAAGACCTCCATCCATCCTTCCTCGGTGAGAGGATGTGGTTGTCCACACATGACCAGCTTTGCCACTAATTGGCTCTACTCAGGATAGCAAATGCTGCTGAGCAGTGGAGGCTGTGAGGAGGCCCAGAGGAAGGTGGGAAGTGGTAAGGAGATGCTCATCCTCATCCAACGTACCTCCTCCCTAGGTTTTTCTTGAAGCAAATCCCAGATACCATACCATATCATCCATAACAATTCAGTTTTCTAAGACCTAAGGACTCTGACTTTGTAACAACCCCAAACCATTATTATCTTCTCCCAAATTAAAAAAAAAAAATTCCTATATATTTTAACTATACAAGGAGATGTTCATATTTCTCCAACATGTACAACTCCCCACCTTGTCCTCTGTCCCTCTTTGCTTCAGTCAAGATGCAAATAAGGGCCTATCATTTCAATTAAATCTATTTTAATCTATAGGGGCCCCTTGTCAATTTTATTTTAATTTTTTCCTTACAATTTTGTTAAGGAAACTAGATTATATGTGATTAGTATACAATTGGTAGCTTTGTGAATTTGTACTCTTCTGTTGTGTTTTTCATTTTCATGGGTATATCTGTGTAGTGATATACTAGAAATGGAATTTCTGGATCAAAGTATAAGTGTACATGTAATTTCTCAAAATATTGTCAACTCTTGCAGTATTGCAAAATATTTCCATAGGTCTTATACTACTTCGCCTTCTTGCCTTCGGTAAGGCTGTTAAACTGATGTGTTGGAGGTTGCTAAAGATCTAAAATTATGGAATATTTGATGAGAACTCCCATGTTTCCATGGATCTTCTCTTTTTCAGGCTAAACTTACTTTTTGTCGCACACATTTGAGAAACATATCTTCTGTGTCTGCAGCCATTAATAAATTTCTAAACAGGAGTGGATTGAATAAGACACCTTGACAAGTATCAGGAGAATTCCAGGCTGACGTTGGTTGACCATCTTGGATTTATCTAAACGCACATCTTACATTTTTCCATCTATCATGAGATTATATCCAGTGGCACTTGAAATTATAATACCATCATCTACATCTTTCCTCTAAAGGACAGTGTAGTGTACTCATTAGGGTGACCTCTGAACTTAGGCTGCTTGGGCTCTATCTTGTCCCATCATTTCATAACTGTGTTCCATTGGATTGGTTATTTAAATTCTAGTACCTCAGCTGTTGTGATGACTTTAAAAGATAACATGTAGAGTCCCTGAAACAATACCTGGCGAGTACTAGATCTTTCTCAAGCATTTGCTATAAGATAAAGCTACTGATCTGATAGCAAGCTCCAAATAAATGACGTTAATTTGGCAATAACTATTCTTTTTGAATTTGTCTTATCTTCTAAAGCTCACCATTTCCTTCCCTAAATATTTTCAAGGTGACTTAAAATTCTTCCTAAGGGTTTTTCCCAGGATTTACATGCAGTTGTCTTTAGTCCTTGAAACCCATTCATAGTTTCTGGAAATTTTTTCAGTTAGGATTAGGTTCAGCTGCATGATTCTCCATTAATAACATAATCTCATTTAACTAGATTAACTAACATAATCTCATTTAACTAGACATGTTTTTGTTTTTGTTTTTTTTCCTGAAATATCCAGGGTGGACAGTTCAGAGGCAGACATTCCACGGACCCATGAAGAATCCAGGTTTTAATAGCCACCTTCACTATTCTCAGCATTTAACTTCCGTCCTTCAGACTCTGGTGTGGTCCAAGATGGCTTCACTACAGGATGACAGTAATCAGAACAGTGAAGAGACAAAAGAGCCACTCTTTCCAACTCAGGGATCTTGGTCAACCCAGAAATCATATTGACACCTGTCCTTATATTTCGTTGACCAGAATACTGTCCCATGGCCATAGGAAGCTGGAAGAGAGGCTGAGAAATGCATATGGTTCACTGAAAATATTGCCTCCGAATGAAATCAGTTTAGTTAGTTCTGTATAGGTCGCTGCAGTTCTGTTACTAAAGAAGAAAAGGAGACTAGCTATTGGGATAGGCAACCAGATGTCTCTGCCACAGTATTTTTGCACCTTTTGACACCTCTCTCATTCTTTATGTGTCATCCCATCAACGGTGATGCCGGAATCTCATCAGTCACTTATAAGAACTTGGGATAAAATTTCTCCAAATGGAGTAATGAGAGAAATGTGGTGACTCTCGTATTACAGTGGCTATTGGAGTTGAGCAGATGAATAAAATAGGGCCATACTCCAGTCCCTATATGGGTCTGTAAAAATTGATTCTTCTTTATGCATTAGCCCTTCCTTTTTCTAATCTAACCACTTTTGGAAGTAGTTAGTGAGCCCTTTTCTATTGCAGTAGTTTAATAAACTGCCATATTATCAAGGTCTTCCAAGATTGTATCATTACAATATTTTCAGAATCTCATTCCTTTTTGAGCTGTCTTTACTTTTTAAAATCTTCAGTCATGGAATTGTTCCTATATTTTCTTTCTGATCACTTAAAATCCTGTGTATTGTGTTTTCTCTGTATTTCCCTCCACGTTTATTATGAAAACTAAGATGACATGGTTACTGTCTCCCAACATCCTTTACCATTTCCCTTCACCTCACATTTTATTCCCAGTTGCTCTGACTTCAGTCCATCATAGCAATTTTATTTTTCTTTTCTCTACCTTCTGAAAAGTGAGCCTTGTGACAAAATAAGTTAAGAATTCTCAGAAGAACTGCATGCACCAGGATGATTCTCTCTGCCAATATTCATATGATCAAATTTTAAAATTGAGCATTGACTATGATTCAGTTATATTGTCTGCATGCACAGAAAAGGGGAAAACAACCACTGTATGCATGGGGTAAAAAAATCAGACCAAGTGATCATTATGTGATAATGTATTAATAATAGATGGTATAATGAACCAAAATGAGCTTGGCAAAATTCCCAGGTACTTTTCATAAAATAATTTCCATGATCTGCTTTGCCTGTGAAGAGTACAATACATTATCCCACATTTACTTAGGAGTGGAGGGCTGGCACAGATCCAAGGACTGGACCGGTGACTCTATTCTTGACTCTACACCTCTCCAAAATCCTTGGCCTTTCCCCCTTAGAGTGTATGTATTTGTGGGAAGGAGCCTAAGACTCTGACTGTGCTCCAGAGACTGAACTCCCATATCCCTGAGCTCTTCCCAGAAAACAGGCATGGGAGTGCCTCTGATAACTGCAGAAATCCAGTTCCTAGGAAGAGTAGATCAGTTTCCGTTGTTCATTTGAAATGATGTAGTATAAATGCACATAACAAACTGTATGCGATCTAGTAATATATTTCCTTGTTATATTATTCAGCAATACAGTACTAAGGTTGACCAGGGGATGAAGCTGACCTTCAGAGGTCCATGATTGGCACAAGAAACAGTCAATATATGGAGAAATAACAGTTACAAAAGGAAAAGCTGGGGCTTGCTTCTCACTCCAAATCCTGTATTCTACAACAAGGTCAGTACCTGCTTCAATTGTACCAGTCATCAGCCCTCCAAGGAGTTAGGCCATATGTCCCTAAATCTTCAAATATAAATTTATGTGTTAAACTAAATTATATGGGACAGGCCATGAAGAACACAGAAGAACTATAGCTGGAGTTTCATGAGTAATCTGGTTTGGACATCAGAATTAGGTGTGTTCTGTGTTGCAGCTTCAACACCTCTAGAAGAAGGACCACTAGGGCGTATGTGTTACTCAGCATTGTTGACCTGCACCAGAAAGGTTGCTCTCGGCCTTCGGCACAAGAAGGGCAGTGGAAGTGAAATGGAGTTATTCAATGAGAAGCTCAAATCCTTTGCTGGTTTGCAGAGTGTTTTAGTTTAGCAACATGCATTATAAATTCCATATTTCAAGTTTATTTCCATAAGCAGGGTTTTGAATGGGGTTTCATTCACTTCCACATACTCATTTATAAATTTTGGGTACCAAAAAAATAATTGTGTAAGGAAGAACAGAGTAAAGCTATCAGGAACCTTTTCAGTTATCTAACTTATATGGCGCCTCTGAGAAGTGTTGAGCAGAGGCTTGGTAGAGAAGTGGAGAAAACCAACTTGCCAGCAGCAAAATTAATAATGGAAATAACCAAATAAGTACAGATATAATGCCAGTCACTGGCAGGCTATCTCAAGAGCATAAGTAATCTTCTTATATATTATTTTTATAACTGTACTTTAATTATTACAAGATCCTATTTGTTTTGTAGCAAACCTTGAATATGTGCTGTTAATGTGCCACATCGGGTGAAAATATGGTGGTCCTTCAAAACTTAAGGAGAATACATGTGCAAGAAATTATTTTGCTTACTTAACTGTACATTAAATGGCATTATCTTATCAGTAAAATGGAGAAAATGCCCAAACCTACTAAGGTAAAACATCAGTTTAAGTATATTATATTTTCATTCAAAATTAGGTGTTCATTAAATAATTATAATAAAGGTTGCTCTCTGAAGATTCACTGTTTCTTCTTTCACTTTTTCTAATGTATTCTTCCCATGCCTGTCCATTTCAGCATAGCATCCACCAACACATTTAAAGTCCATGAGCTCTTTAAAATGCTGGATTACAGAATTTTAGAACGAGAATTATCTACAGATTAGTTGAGATGATGATATTCACGTGTAGCCAGGATGAGTCACTTTTTTTCAGCTTGCTGTTTAAGATTATATTCCTTTTTAAATTCCTATTCCCTCTCAATTAATTTTTGAAGCTCAACAATTTTTATTAGAAAAATATCTGCTCATTTTAATCAGGTTCCCTCTTACCAACTTAACCAAGAACACTACGTGCTTACTCATTCGAGAATGTTGGTTTTTTGTTTTGTTTTGTTTTGTTTTGTTTTTAAGTAAAAATGCCTTTATTTATACATGAAATAATTATTGGGTGAAAATCCAAAGAAGGACAGGTGGTGGGTCAAAGAGAGGGAAAAATACAAAATCTGGCAAACACACTAACAAAGTGGACACCAGGCTCTACTGTGGGTGACCAGATCTGCATAATCTGAATTGATTCGTCTTGCCTAAGGCTCAAGGCCTTTTTGTTGTACCTGAGTAACCAGGGCAATTTAACCCATCTCACCTCCTTTCCTTTTCTAAAGCCCCAGGGATTCTTATGCAAACCGATATACCTTCTCTTTAGGATTTAGAAAGGGCAGCCTTTCTCAAACTGTTGGAGGTCTTGGTCTGTTCTTCCCCCAGGATAGTAAATGTCTCTCCAACCTACACAGGCATCACCAAGAGGGGCTTCAGGTCACCCTGGGCAGAACCAAGAATATCTGCCCCAAGGTACCTCCCACAAAGAAGATGGTGTGTGCTTACAAAAGGATCCCGCCCCCACTCAACACCTAGTAATATCTGGAATTCCTTTGTTTTGCACAAGTTCTAAAAGTGAGGGATAGAAATATTCCCAGGTCATGTCTTCCACTAGCCCTAGTTATTTTTTGTGACGTTGGGCAAATTGTTACATCTCTCTGTAGGGACAGACTAGGAATTTTCAACCCTCTTTAATAGAACAGAAGTTTTAAGTTTTTTTTTTTTTTTAAATCACAAGATTTTTTTTCACCTGGAAGTTTATAAATATGTACTTTTACCATAATGTTCTCAGGTGCTGCTGAGACTTTATTTTCTAAAACTAATTTTTAATGTATGACTCTGAACCCCCTAATTTGTCTTCTGTAGAAAACTTGATTCAACCAATTCCATTTGAAGCTAATAAGATTTGATGATTTCTCAGTCACTATGGGTTGAAAATTCAGACATATTCAAAACCACTTAAACTTTTTCTAAAACTTCCTCATCTGGAGAGGGACATGGTAAAACTGAACATGGTAAAATTGAAGACAGTGTTTCCAAGGGGAGTCAGGACACTTTATAATTTCACATTTGTGTACCAGCTGTGGCAAATGTCCCAGGATTTATTTATAGAACAACTTCCCCTCTGTTCACACACAGCTATCCTCAGCTCACCCTCCTCTGTTCCCTAATCCATTCATTCTTTTCCCATCTCATATGTTGCCACTTTTAATATTTCCTCTAAAAGATGAAGAATATAGGTTTTCATTCTCTATCAGAAGTGGTGTGTTGGTTAATATTGGTTAATATTATCTGTTGACTGGCTACAAGGTTCCCAGATTTAACATTAGCTTTGTGTGTGTCTGCAAGGGTGTTTCTAGGTGAGTTCAGTGTTTTAAGTTGGGGGACATGGTAAATCTAATGCTCTCCCAAATGTGGGTGGGCACCTCCAAACTGTTAAAGGCCTGAACAGAACAAAAGGCGGAGGAAGGAAGAATTTGCCACCTTTTTCGTTTCTGTCTGTCTCCCTGCTCAAGTGGGGTCATCTCATCTCATCTTCTCTAGTCTTTGGACTTGGATTTGTACCATTGGCTTCCTTGGTGCCCAGGCCTTTGAACTTATGCTTGGATTAGATTACACCATTGGCTTTCCTGAATCTCTAGCTTGCAGATGGCAGCTTGTGGAACTTCTCAGACTGCATAAACATGTGAGTCAATTCTCATAATAAATACATTCCTGTATATATTTATATGTAAATATTTATATCCTACATATAAATATATAAATATTATATATCTATATACACATATAGTGTGTGTGTGTGTGTGTGTGTGTGTGTGTGTGTGTGTCTCCTACTCATTCTGTTTCTCTGGAGAATCCTGACTGATAACAAGTAGATTAAGAGAAAAGAGACCTAGCTGTGGCCCTACTCCACTCTCCATATGATTTTGGCAATTCACTTGACCTCTCTAAGGCTTCGTCATTAGTAAAATAAAGAAATTAGATGTTTTCAACGATTCTCCCACTTCTGAAGTTCTATGACCTATGAATTCTGAATGCTCAGGTTCTTGGACTCTCCCATGTCCTCTAGAACCACTCGTATAGCTTCTCAAAAATAAATATCACACAATTATAGTCTACAATTTACATGCAGTTCAAGTAGTTCAAGTGGACTTGTTGTCACTTACTTTAATCTTTTACAGCTCTCTGGACCTTTTTACAGATCTCTGGACATAAAGGTTTTGCCTTCTACTGTAAAATTAGCAACTTGAGGTATTACAGCCACAGGGGAGAATGTGGATTTGAGACTGAAGCACACTGAAAGTCAGGCAAGCAAGGTTTGGACACTCCGACCTCTGAAAATGACTCACCATCCCTCTGGTTCCTATAGAGTGGACATAACAACATCTTCACTACCTACTTCATGGGATGGTTTTGAGGCAATAAATCCCAAAAGCTGACCAGACCAGACTTACATTCACTTAGTCACCTGCCACCAGACACCATAGCTATAGGCCACCCCAGACTAGAAAGCCTTTTATTCCTGATAGGGAAGTATGAGACATTCTCTAATATCCATTTGATCATATGTATAGATAGATATATAGATAGATAGATATCTCAGCACACTGTATAAAATGTAAATTAGTCATCTTCTGGTATCACAGTAATCACTTTTAGAATCTTTACTTCTTTGTTTATGCCATTTGCCACTTCTTGAATGCTGTTTTCTTCCATGAATAAATATCCAACAAAATCCAAACATTTTTATGGGAAAAAAAAAATCACTCTGATAAGAGTTTCCACACTTACTTTTATTGTAGCTATTTTTTTGCATGTAAATTTTTCTACTATGCATCTACTCCTGTGGTCACCAGACTGTGTCTTATGTTTATACAGTCCCAAAGCAGCTAGCCTACAACACTTCACTTATAGAAGTCAACAAGTACTCAGTACGTCATTGATAAAGAATTAATGAAAACAGACTCAAGAGCCCAAAAATCATTTCTTAGCTATGTAACTTGCTTGATTTTGGCTTGCCATATGGTTAGGCAGGACAGAGGGTATTTCTTGACTTGCCTAAAGTGGTAGTTGTTATATATCTGATGTCATTAAACCCATAGCCCCAACTGCCACAGATCCTTTCCATTTCTGAGCATGTCTGTTGGGCAGAAAGTAAAAGTTTTTATAATTGGACTAGACATTTTAATAGCCCCTGGAGAAATAAAAGCACTTTTTGAAGGTTATTTTTGTTTTCTGAACAAAAGCAGTCTATGCATAGAACAGCCAGGAAATGTGTAGTAATTAGAAAAAAATTAGGCTATTTTCCTAAAATCATAATACTGATAAATGACATTTATTGAATTTTTATCATATGCCACAGTATTGGATGCATTATTTCATCTAAGCTTCTCAATACACATCATTATCTCAGTTTTCCAGACAAGGAAACTGTAATAGAAAGTTGTCAAGTCCATGGCTCAGGGCAGCAACACAGATCCCAAGTGACAGAATAGATATCTTGGCTATGACTAGAACGCCCTATCTGGACATAAGCATTTTTGGAATTTCAAAATAAGACTGTTTCTCTATTCCAGGACTCAAACTTTGGTCTCTAAGATATCTGAATATGAAAATGAATAGGACTAATCATGATCACTATATAACCTCTGTTAAGTTAGCCTTGAACCTTAGTTATCTTCTCTCTCTCTCTCTCATTTTCTTTGGAGAAAGAAAAAAAAAAAAAAGAAAACAAACTTGGTTTCCAGAGTTTTCAACCATAGTCACTAGAGGAGTTTCACCAATGCTATGGATAAACAGGGCCCTATGACTTTTTGCCCTGGATTTTCTGTGCATGACTGAGGCATCAACAGCCAGCAGAAGCCACACAACAAAGATACCTATTGTCAGGTGCCTCTGCCCCACAGAGAAGCAGGGACTCCCGGCTTGCTGGTACCGCTCTGACAAATGCCAGAGGTACAAGGTCCTTCGTGCCACTTTCTTCCACCAGGAAAGGCACCAAACAGCCCATTGGTAAACCCTTTCACCCAACAGAGGAGGCTGAAAGGCAGCAGCTATTCAAGCCAGGTGCTGGAGAGCAGAGGAAGAGAGGGTCATATGGGATTTAGTACAATAGGGAGCAAGCTGATTCTTCCTACACATGGTGCAGTTTTTACTAAAAGGAAATACAGACTGGGAATTCTGATCATTGAAGAAGCCACACACATGGCACAGAGAACATGAATAGATGTTGCATCTTCCACAGAAGGACCTCTGTATGGCTGAGTGATCTATAAATCATCAGACTTGAAAAACTGCTCCCATTTGTTCTATCACCTAACCCAACACTAAGGAGCTAAAAGTTGAAAGCACCATGTCTTGCTTCTTCAAACAGCTCTGGAGGACCATTTATATTACTTTTTTAAAATTTATTTTATTTTATTTTTTTAACCATTGCCTGACAGCTCCATCTGTTACTGATCCATAAAAGATGCAGGTGCATTTCATGCATTTTATAGACACTGGCAACACATTGGACGGTTTCCTGTTTATACCACTCTCCAGCCTTTTTTTTTTCTCTAGTTTCCAGGCAGATATCTTTTCTAAGGACACGGGCAAGGCACACAATCCTTCTGTGATTGCAGCGTAGAAGCCTCCCGTAATACTGAGAACCAATGACCTTATACTGCTCCGTACAATAAAATACAGGGTGGCCTTAGCAAGAGGAGTCCTCTGAGTGTTTTACAAGAGAAGAAACATAAAAAAAACTGTTTTGTTTTGTTTTTTGTTTTTCCAGATTTTTCTCTTGCTATAATCTGCTCAGGCCATATTTTATTGGTGCTCATTACCAAGGTAGAGAGTGATAAATGTGGAAACCATAGAAACATATTATGGCCAAATTGATGTTGCTTCGAAACCCTAGTGACTCACGCTGTGAAACACTACACATTATCCATCAAGGTGTCTCCTGGACTTTCGTCAAGAGGGCTTTCCTTTCACGTGCTCATTCTGGGCTCAAGTTCAGCCACAAACTCACTGAGAGCGTGGATGGGCCTGTGAAGTAAAAAGACATCGCAAGTCATTAGAAGTTCCCAGAACTGATGAAAAGAGGCTACAAATTGCACATCATCTTTGACCAATTTTATCCAACCTAATATCTTAAGTTATAAGGCATATTTATTTATTTATTTAAAGATTTTATTTATTTATTTGTCAGAGAGAGAGGAGCTAGAGCGAGCACAAGCAGACAGAGTGGCAGGCAAAGGCAAGAGGGAGAAGCAAGCTCCCTGCCAAGCAAGGAGCCTGATGTGGGACTCGATCCCAGGACCCTGGGATCATGACCTGAGCGGAAGGCAGCCACTTAACCACCTGAGCCACTTAGGTGTCCCAGTTATAAGACATATTTAAATATAACTAAATATTTAAGACATTTACAGTGCTTGCCCCACCCTCTCTTTTTATTTATATTTATTTATTTGTATTTAAATTTTGCAAGTTAACATACAGTGCAGTGTGGGTTTGCAGAGTAGAATGCAGGGACTGATCACTGACAGACAACACCCAGTCCTCATCACGGACGCTCTCCTTAATGCCCATCTTCCAGCTTGCCCATCCCCCACCTCCCTTCCTTCATCAACCATCAGTTTATTCTCTATCATTAAGAGTCACTATGGCTTCTTTTCCTCTCCTTTTTTTTTTTTTTTTCATTTTCCCCCTTCCCATATGTTCATCTGTTTTCTTTCTTAAATTCCACATATGAGGCCCCCAACTTCTCTTGATCCAAATTATTTCCCTCTGCTTTTAAAAACTTGATATAACTACACACATTGTCAATGTAGTATATCCACATAAACGTTAAGTTTCAATGTTCTATAGCTGATAAAAATAAACACATCACAGTAGGTTATTAAATTTGTGAGTTTCCCAAACTTATGAACACATAAAGCCAACACCACACCTCGAAGAGTGTCATTAAAACAGGTTACAGAGTCCTTTTGTATACATAACCTTGAGCTTTATTTATTTTTTTTTAAAGATTTTATTATTTATTTGACAGAGAGAGATCACAAGTAGGCAGAGAGGCAGGCAGAGAGAGAGAGAGAGAGGAGGAAGCAGGCTCCCTGCTGAGCAGAGAGCCCGATGCGGGGCTTGATCCCAGGACCCAGAGATCATGACTCGCCGAAGGCAGCGGCTTAACCCACTGAGCCACCCAGGCACCCCAACCTTGAGCTTTATACAGTCTTAAAAGTCAAATCTATTTCTTAACTAGTATATGAGCTCAGACTATAACATTATATAAACACAAAGTTTTGGGTAGTTTAAATGATAATCTTAAATTTTTGATTACTATTTTTGTCAGAATCAATGATGCAAAGTTTCTGCAATGTAAGTGAGTAAGAGTAGGAATTTTCAAAATAAACATCAAATATTTATTGACTGTGTACAAGGTACTTATGTAGGTGATGCCATCTCTGTGGGATGGATAGCAAAGCTAGGAGAGTCTTGGCCAGTGCTCCAGCCCCACTACATATTTCCATCTGATCTCATCACCTCATCTTTTAAGATGGGCCAATTTCCTATGAAGATGACAAGTCAAACATCAGAAGACTGATTCTTCTGATGATGGTAGCTCTGATATGTGGTGAAGTTTGAATCATCATTTAAAGCATGCTGACATAAACATAGCTAAAATGAAATAAACTTTTAATTTTTTTTTTGTTTTTTAATAATATCTACCTTTCAAAAATAGTTACAAAAGGAACAAATGTTCTGTGCAGGTAACTTAAGAAGCTGAAAAATCACAGAGAAGCACTCATTGTCTGTAATCCAGCACTGATATATAATCCTTCACTTTTTGCTATTTACTATTCTTTTTCATTTGTTTAAATATTATTTTACAAAAATAGTGTCACACTCTGACATCTTACATTTTATTTTTTGGCTCTATATTGTGAATATATTCTCTTACCAGTAAGCATTTTCTATTAACACTTTCAATGACTAAATATAAGTCTACAGTAAATATATAACATAATTTATATAATCCCCTGCTCAAAGAAACTTTAGACTTTTTTAAGTTGACCTTTTTATGAATTATGCTGATTGAACTCCATCTTTATTTACTTCTGATAGACCCCTAAAACTAGTAGGTCCAAGTGTATAGACATTTTAAAGGCTTAGGAAATCTATTTTCAAATTGCCCTTTAAAAGTTTATTTCAATTTACTTACTTCTCAGTATGAAAATGCTTGCTGTCCCACACCCTAATCAACCCTAGGAATTATATATCCTTCATGTCTACCCATTTGATACGTGAAAAGAGGTCCTGTTATTGTTTCAGTTTGCATTTCTATATTAATGATATTTAACATTTTTTTCATAAGGTTGATGTTTTTTAAAAAATAACCTGTGTGAATTGCCTGTTCATGCCTTTTTCTTTTTACGATATATAGATGACTATATTTTCCTTCTCAGTTGGTAGGAGTTTTCCACTTGTTCAACACAGGTTGAAACATTTCTCCCCTGTTGATCACTTGCCCTTAAATTCTGTTCATCTCATACTGTTCAAGTGCAGAAATTCTCATGATATCTCATCAAATCTCATTTATTTTCCCTTATAATTTCCCTTTTCTGTTTTATTCCTTTAAAGGTCTTTCTGAACCCAAGACATTTGTTCATATTTTGTAGTGGTGCTTTTACAGTTTTATCTGCATTTAGTTCTTAAATCCACTTTGAACATATTTTGGTATACAGTAAAACACAGTGCTTGCTCCCATATTCATATCACAGAAAGTACACATAGAAAATGATTATTTTATGATACTTTGGAGTAAACAAATGAGGCTGTTCACAGAATTTATTAGCCACTCCTGTCTCTACGAAGATAGCATCCCAGCTCATCTACAACCCACTACTGGCATACCACTGGCACTTCTGCTATAAGACATGACTTTATAAAAAAAATAATTAATCAATCATCCAAGTTATTGAGTAATTCATTCTTTCCTCACCTATTTGAAATGTCATTTTCATTGTATGCTAAAAACATGTATACATGGGTCTTTTTCTGGTGTTTCTACTGTTTTGTTCATTTGTGTACCTGTCCTGACACCAACACGACCCATTCCACATTCCATAGCTTTTTAATATGTTCAAATCTCTGGCAATGCAAGTTTCAACTTAAGATTTTCTTTCAAAAATGGTGAGTCTCAGCTCTTTATCCTTCCAAATGAACTTTAGAATGTTTCTCAAAAATTCACGTTTGAAAAGAATTGAATTAAATATAAACATCACTTTGGAAAGCATTGACATCACACAATATTTTGTTTTTTTTTTCCATTTGGAAGATATTTATTCACATCCATCTGTGTGACTCTCAATGAACTTTAGTAGTTTTTTCTATATGGATAGACCCTTCTTTTAAGGTATTTGCTATGGGTTTTTAATTTTTGTTGCTATTTTTAATAATATCTTTTTCCCATTATATTTTTTAGATTTGCATAAAGGAAAACCATAAATTCAGTTTGTACAGTCACCAGACTATTAAATATGGTCCATTTGTTTGTACACATATTCTGTATGTAAGGACACCAATATGGAGAAAAACACTGTCCTCTGATAACAGTCTTGGGACTGTACAGCATAAACTCAGAGCATAATTCTGCATTACTTGAGTGGTTTCTTATTTTTAAAAAATATATTTGTATAAATCCATGAAAAGACAGAATCACAGAATATTCTTTTCATCTTTTAATTTGATTTTAGCTTTTAAACCTAAAAATGTTGGAAGATATACTCTTAAAAAAACAAATGGTTTAAAGGCTAAAATATTCCATATAGTTACTTTAGAATTTATAGGCGTTTAGATTTTTTATAAACTTCTCTATTTTATTTCCCCAAATTATTTCCATGCTCAATAGCGATCTCACCAATGATACTTGTGATGGCAAGACACAGAGATAACAGAACCAAATTGGTGAATTTTATAAGCAAATCTCCTTTTCCTACAGTGGTATCATTAGTTAAAAAAAATCAAAGATTTCAATAAACGATTTCAAAGGTTCAAATCAAGTTCCCAAGTCAGGAAACAAACAGCTCTAAGTTATTTCTTCTTCCAAAATTGGGCTGAAAGAAAGTGGTTGAGCAGGTTGTGAAATGCTATCAGCATCTTGTAGAGGGATGACTGTCTTCCAGCCTTGCAGATGCTGTGTTTTAGAGAAAAGGAGAGAAATCAGCAGATCTTTGAGTTTTCCTGGGACTAGACTAAACAGATTTTTAAACCAGTTACTTTCAGCTACTTCAGGTGCATGAAAACGGCTCTCAGGCTTTATTGAATTGCAGGTTAATAGACAGGAACTAAATCAGGTTTATAATTTCAGATGTCCTTTTTTAATGACTCATTTTTCTGTCAATAAAATGACAACAGAGACCAGTACAGTTCCTTAGCCCACTTCTGACCAGTCTTCTTAAGTCATGTGACCCAGTCCAGGGTTGCCAGATATAGGCTGCTCTTCTCTACTGGCCTTTTCATGGAAATAAGATTAGAGAAATGTAGCCTGAGAAAACCCAGGGAGGTCTGCAGCAGACATGAGGGATGGCATCAATCATTCACCAGAAGGTCTCACATACGACATTTTCATTGATAGTGCAGACTTTATTTGTGTATTAAAAGATGAAGTACATTGCTTTTCTGGTAAAAGTCATCTCCTTTGGCATGGAGCTCCTTATCGACCTCAGAAGCTCCTAAAAGATTCAGATAGCTTATCTCTTTCAGAGACTGAGAATCTCTTAGATGAAATAGGGAAGTTAGGTTTAACCATGAACTGAAGTCACATAAAGAATTTGCAAAATGTGCTCATCACAAGGAAAAAACTCTAGTAATCCTTTTCAAAGGAGGAAAAGATGGATAATCCTCAGCTTTATTCTGACATTTACTCCCCTGATGCCAAAGTTGTCATTTATTGGATAATGTACTCAGATAGACTGTAGTAATTCAAGATTTAAAGACAGACAACAAAGGGACAGCTATATAAGCTTGCCAATGGAGTCACATTGTGATATGCTAAATAAAAGCTATCTTGATGATAATCCATTTTGCACACACACACACACCGCTCCACTTTTAGAAGAGAAAAATTAAGATGTCTAGAGAGAATTACGAGGTCAAGTACACAGTTTATATCACTAAGATATGAATACATGTTAAGCATCATTAATTTTTTTAATTTAATTAATTAAATGAAAA
Source organism: Mustela nivalis (assembly GCF_964662115.1). Classification (NCBI taxonomy): domain Eukaryota; kingdom Metazoa; phylum Chordata; class Mammalia; order Carnivora; family Mustelidae; genus Mustela; species Mustela nivalis. Next base: position 55,420,270 of record NC_139024.1, on the reverse strand, counting down.
GATAAAAGAATATTTTTTCAAACTTATGCTAGCTGTTCAAGAAATAAAAATGACAAATTTATGATAAGATGCTCATTCTCAAAGTAAAAAAAAAAAAGAAAAAAGAAAACATTTTGCATAGATTAAATTGACAATGATATACATTTTTTTAACTTAAATAACATGCTCACTGACCAGGATATGGGAAACGCATTCTCATCTTTTGTTGTTGTGAATATAAGTTGGTAGAAGTTCTATAGAGAGCAATTTGGGCATATCCATCAAAATCACAGATGCAGCCTAATGTTTCAGTAAGTGCTAATTTGAGGAAATGATTCTACTGATATACTCCCACTCATGCAAAATGTTTTTGATAAAGATATTAATTGAAGAATTGCTGGCACTACCAAAACCAAAAAACTTGAAAACAAGTGTGCATCAGTAGAGAGCTATTAAATATATAGCCTTGGCTTTTAGATGTGAATAATGATGTATGACCTCTTAGAAGAAGGATAAGGCAGACAACCAGGTAAAAACTCGTGGGATTCAGGTTTAATGACAAAACCAAAATGCAGAATAATGTGCAAAATACAGTTCTATTTCCACGTATAAGACAATTCTATTTCCACGTATAGTCTTACCAGTGCATAGATTAGCTCCAGAGAGATGCATTAAAAAAACAACAAAAGTGGTTACATATGGGGATAAAAATGAGAAAACATTTAAATTTATATCATACACAGATGTTACCCAGAGCAAAAAAAAAAATAATAATAATAATGAAATTAAATGGAGAAAGAAAGAGAAAAAGAAAACATAAAAATTTTGTGTGCAATCAACATAATAAGTAAAACACTTACTGTATGATAGGCAATATGACTTTATTGGTAATTATTCTATCTGTTTTTATAGGATTTTATATTTTTAAAAACATTTTCCTAAAGTTGGTGCAGGAGATCTATGTTTGAAAACTTGGACCCATGCTGACTCATTGCCTAATTGTGAAGAAGTCGTTTTATCTTTTTATACTTTTATGTCTTACTCTTTGTACAATGACTATAAAACTTCTATCTTTCTATTTTTTCAAAACCAAATGTAATGTTGAAAAATAAACCACAGAATGGAATGATTTCTCTTTTTTAGCAAGCATGCTCCCATAGTTCTAAAAATGCTTTCCTTGGAATTCTTAGAGAAGGAGTAGATTATTTTAATGTTATTCTTTTTAATTCAAAGAATTATTTCCCTAAACCTTTCCTTTTTCTTGTGTTTTCTCTGGTTTGAGTTAACATATTTTAGCAGCTTCTGTTCTCATTTGGGTTTTTGATGTCAGGCTTTATTTAGCTGCTGCCGCCAATGCAATGGGTTACCTATACTTTTAACATTGCCAGTCTCATCCTTGCAACTACCATGTGCCTGCCCAGCCTCCCTGAAGTACCTCAGGTACTCTGTTTTCATACAGTTCCAATAATTTTGTTTCATATTTCCACCAAGCCAGGTTCTTGCGCATACTGTTGTTAGTTTTGCTGAGGCTAGGAGCTGCTGTCAGCTCTGATTAGATTCTACTTCTCAGCTACAAGTATATTGTGGAATGTGCTTCCATAATAAAATTTAGTCTGAAATAGACTGTGTGCTAAAGGTCAAACTAAATTAGCCCTTGGCTTCCCCCTAGATTCTAAATTGATGTGCTAGTTCACAAATCTCCTCTATTTGTTTGCAGAATGGCATAACCTTAGCGGAAAAGAGTTCTGATAATCCACCCAGCTGGCCCCATTGTCTTCTGGTGGCTTTACTCGGAATGGTTGGATTCCAGGAGTCTGAAATCCTTGCTGCTCTAAAATTTGATAATCTGGATCAATCCAAGTTCTCTCCTTTCTGGAACCCCCACTGATATATCTTCTTTTAATTGTATATGCTGTCTTCCTTTCCATTGGTTTCTGTATTGGTTCTACTCTTAGGCTAGTCCTTGATAGACTTATATAATGCTAGTACCACAAGGGAATGGGGAAGCTCTTTAAGTATTAATTTATAGGAGATAACCAAGACCCCAGTGAGATCTCAGACACTAGAGTAAAAGTGAATCTCAACTATGAGGCCTTTATTAAGTACCTATTATTTAGCCTCAAATAGCATTTAATATAGTTGGGGAGATGAGACATGGACACGTGAATAGGCTGTAGAAAATGGTAAATGATGAGTACTGAATAAATGGTACATAAATTCAAACATTTTGGAATTGAATAATCAAAACCCAATCACCTCCAGCTTGGATAAGCATGGAAGACTTCTTGGGCAATTTCAATTGAGTTTTTAAGGATGTACTTAGGCCACTGAAGTGGGGGGAATACTACTCATGGAAGAGAAGGCATAAACCAAAGATTAAAAAGGAGCAACAAGCAATGAAATAGTTTCAGGGTACAGTAAGAAGACACAATAACTAGAATGGAGGTTTTTTGAAATGTAGTTCATAGGCCTTGCCATACCCAGAGACCCCTTCTTTCAGAAACTCTCCAGCCATAGCCTCCTGCTTAGGCAAGAAGACCTAGCCTCCCTCCCTTTTTCATAACTCAGGCAAAAGACTCCAAAGTGAGTGAATTACTGCTAGGATAGTGTTCCGGTGTGACAGCCTCTGCCCAGAAGAGGAGAGAGTGCTTTGTTGTTAACTTATGTATACCAGCCACCTTTGGAGTTTGAAGATTGGTCATGTGTTAGCAAAAGGAAGCAAAGACAGCGTGACAGAGTGGCCAAATGGGACATGATCCCTCATTCACTCCCTTAGATCTTGAGTCTCTTCTCGGCATCTGCAAGAAGGCAGCGGTCCCGGTGGTTCCTATAAGAGACGAGCAGGTTGAAGCTCATGGGGCAGGGCTCTTAACGTCAGGCTCTTAACCTGGGAATTTATGGAAATATCCATAATGCCTCAGCTCCCCCACCCCAGTGGCCAGAGAAACTGGGCTACCATGGGGTGAAGATGAGGAGAGCACAGGGGCCATGCTGCCTTTCAACTTACGAGGCTTCTTTCCCAGTTTACAAATTGTGGGACTTAATCCATTTACAAATAGCATTACCTGGAGGAGAGACACGTATCTTTGTCTTTATTTGGAGAGGCAGTATAGCCTAGGGGTTAGAAGTCCAAAAATCAGTCATCTAAGTATTTAGAATTAAATCCCATTATTAGCTGTTTAACCCAGGCAGGTTACCATGTCTCTGAGCCTCCCATTCCACCTCTGAAAACAACCAGGAAGATGGCACTATTTACATCTACCTCACAGGGCTGTCCCACGAATTCTATAAAGTACTTAGCACAGAGCACAAAGTAAGAACTACATGAGCATTGTTAAATAAACACAGCCTCTTTTTATATCCATAGATTCCATATAAGTACAGTGGGCACCTCACAGATTTCTGTCCCATCTCAGGCCCCTATGGACTTAGGTAACAGTCATTTTCATAATGAATATATGATACGATGGCATAAGGAGTCTTGTTTGGGGACCCTGCTAGCAGCATAAATAAAAAAGGTACATTTTTAAAAAGGACTCCAGAATTTCTTTCTTTCCACAATATGAAACAGCAGGGAGAGAAAACTATAGGCCCTCCTGCTGGGACTACAGAACCTATGGCAGGACAGCAGGATGCATTCTCTCCGTGTGCAAGAACACGGCCCATCAGAGTGGCAAGATGGCCAGAGCAGTAACACAGTGGTCAGGTCAACAAAGCCGTTTTAAAACCGCTTATTATTTGAGGGGCACCTCTGTGGCTAAGTGGAAAAGCCTCTGCCTTCAGCTCAAGTCATGATCCCAGGGTCCTGGGATCGAGCCCCGCATCAGGCTTTCTCTCTGCTCAGGATGGAGCCTGCTTCCCTTCCTCTCTCTCTGCCTGCCTCTCTGCCTACTTGTGATCTCTGCCTGTCAAATACATAAATAAAGTCTTTTTTAAAAAATCACTTATTATTTGAAATTCTCTAAAGCTGAACAAGGACAGGAGTATCTCAAACCCATGCAAGCTGACAGTCACTGCCACAGCATGGCTTGGCTCTGTCCCCACCCCGTAATGGCAGACCATAAGCAGAACAGTGGAACCCTCAGTGACAGAAAGAGGGAAGGACTTGAGAGCCCAAGCCAGTGACCAGCAGTTTCCGATGACAACGGGGCTGACAAAATCTTAGAAGTGCCAGGTTTTCAGACCCATCTGCTTTCCAGTCTCATCGAAACACCCTTGAAACTTGGGGTGAGGTAGGGTGGTTTGTCTTTCTCTCCAAGCCCCCAGCAAGAAGAGTCTTTGCTGACTTTAGGCCCACATGAGGCTTTCCTTGGGTTCTCACACACCTAACTTCTAGCAGAGCCTCACTTTTTGAGCATACCTTACCCCATCTGTGCTCTCTAGACACGCTTTGTCTCGGTCTTCACCTTGCTGATCAAAGCAAGATCTTCCTCTCCCTGAAACTGCTCCATCTTAAAACCTCCTTCCTCTTCTGGTTTCAATTGTCCTCCATCTATTCAAAATATTTGAAAGGACTTCTTCTTCCCAAGCGTCACTTCATCGCAATGTTTCCTTTCTCAGAATTCTGCAGTTGCTCTTCATTGCTTCCTGAATCCCATTAAAATCTGACCATGGGCTTCACTGTCTTCCAGCCATTGGACCCCACATCCTCCCCTATTTTATTCTGACCCGGACTGCCTATCTGCCATCAGGGCACCTTCTGCTGCCATCAGAGAGTGTTACGCATTGTCCTCCCACCCCCACCCCTCATCCCTCATGCTGCCTCTTCCCTCTGAATACACCTGCCCCACTCTTGCCCCAACCATGGCTTTAAAAACCCTCAGGATGACGGCTTTCACTCAAAAATTGCTTAAAATTAGCTTTCCCACACAGGAAATCATTTTTCTTCTTCGTCCTCAATTCCTGAGAACCCTGCCATGATACACACAGAGGATGATGAAGAAGATAATGGTGAGAGTTTGGATAAATAACAGCAACAGCTCACATCTGGGTGGAAGGCTGCCATCTGCCTACCAGCTCCTCTCACACACACACTCCTAGTGCTCTTGTGATAATCACTCTTGTTTCATTAGCAGACACCGGGTCCTAAACATCTTTCTTCTTCGTGCCCTCCTACATTTTACATCGTGCTTCACATACATAGAGTGAAAGAAAGCTAGATAGGAAAACTTGAGTTTTTACTGTATGGTTTTAGAAAGTAATTTCTCCTCGAGTCTTTCAGTTTTCTCACTTCAGAGGTTGGGATGTTAAGTAATTGGCTCCCCCTTCCCTCTACCAGGAGAGCTTTGAAGATGAATGATAGAATTAGGAAAAAGATTCATGTTTACAAAATCACCAAGAGAAGAAGTGGAATTTAAGAGAATTGGAGCCCAAAGGGGCACCCAGACTGATCATGTTCTCCTGTTTCCTTCCTATATGCATTCCAGCATAAAAGATATGATGTAGGCCCAGCTAAAGAAAGAATATGCCAGAACCCTAAAGACTTTATCCTAAAAATCAAGACGCACACTGGCCACTAGTTCTGTTGACCAGGAGGTTTGACAGAAATATCTTTCAATGGTACACAATTAACTGTGCACATAATTCAGGCCCCTGAGGCAACTTCCAACTAAATGTTCATCATTTCTACAGGCATTAAAACCTATTACCTTGAGGAAGAATGTTCTCAGGAAAGATAGTCTTGGATTTGCGTTACTAAATCTCCTCTCTGAAATAGTGTTTGCTGTATTTTCATTTTGTTGAGAAATGTTAGTATTCTGGGTACTGTTTTTTATCCCCTTAACTACTGAATTTCTTCCTCCCTTAATCCTGGCAAATATTTAATATGCAATCCCATGAGATGTCCCTTTTGGAGAACAAAACAATCTTTCAGAGCTGTCAATTATTGCCACTTGGCATTTTGTGCTTTATGTTTTTTTAGAAACTACTTTTTTTTTTTTTTTAGGGCAATGTAACTGGACCCAAGGTATATTTAACCGTAATGAGAGCTTCTCATGAATGGAGGAAAGTGAACACATGTAGTAGAGGAAAAAGGAGGAAAGAGGAAAAGGTGATCAACACAAAATGAGCATAGACGTGGTGCCTGATGGAATGCTAGGTATTCTGCTCTAACTACATGGTAAATATTTTATTTTGAAAAATTTGAAAAAAATCCTACAATAAATACATATACACTTCACTTATATTTACTGATTGTTAACATTTTGCCCCATTTGAACACTTTTCTGTGTCTCTACGCTTATCTGTATCATATGTAGATAAGATGAAATGTATATCTGTATTATATTGGATATAGATGGAGAGAAAGGAATTTACACATAGACATATATTTATGTGTGTATATGTAAAAAGACACATTTATTATGTATGTACGGATGTATATGTGGCGTGTAATATATGTTTATATTTATTATATGAGTATATATACATAATGATATATTTTAAAGGAAGTTAGAGACATCATAACACCTCACCTCTAAATACTTCAGCATGAATCTCCCCAGACCATAAAATCTGTACCATTATCACTCTCTTTATTAGTATTATTATTTTTGATGTCTTGGAAATGTCTCAATTATAAGATCACTTATAATTTCTTAATTGTAAAAACACATTTTCTTATAATTTGAAGGGAATACGGGTTGGAGAATAGGAAGTCTGAGAATATCCCTTTCTTCAACAATGTTTCACCTATCTTAATATCCATTGGTGACCCTGGATTGTTTATTACAAAAATAATATTCCCATTTTCCTGATGAGGAAACCAAGCTGCACTTTCTTTATATTAACCAACTCGTGTATGACTAAGCCAGGTTTTGAAACAAGTCTCCAGACTCATAATCCGCTGCTACCTGGTGTCATGCCACCCCATTAAGTTCATGATGAGATTGATTCCAATTCCCATGCCACAACCCAGAAAATAGCCATTGCCCTTCTCAAGACCCCTGTAAATCCCTCTGGGACTTATACTTTCATGGATACTCTGGGGTCTAGCTTCCTGGCCCAGATGGACTGATGTCTGTTAGTCCACACTAACCCTAATGTTAAGCCCAGTTTCTTCCTTTGATTTCTATACATAAAGGAGCTTCTATGTGGGTAGAAGACTTTATTGAAGGTTTATAGAGATAGTAAAGAGAAGGAAAAAGTTAACTCTGCCTCTCCACTAGGAATCTGGAGTTGGACATTAGACATTTCTGTTCTTAAAAGTTATTTGTCTTGCCTCCATCCCCCTGCCTCACCTACAAAACTTCTCTGTATTTCTCCTGTTATGAACACAGAGATGAACTTCCTTGAATATTTTGATGAAAAATAATTCAGCCATAATTCTGTAATCCCTATAGTTAATTCCACTGTGCCTGCCTTCCAATGTGTATCCAGACTCAGCCAAAGCTTTAAATCACAACCTGGTCAAGATTTGATAAAGCGTTTGGCTTCCACTTCTTTCTCAGACTTTCTGAGGAAAACAGAAGAAGGTAGAAGTGGACTTCTTATTATACAATATCTTGGGAAAATCAATTTATTAATCTAAGGCCCTAAAATAAGGGCAGATCTTAGCTTATATATTTTTAAATTTCCTTGGAGGTAAAACACTGACTATGGGTTACTGGAAGGAGTGGTAAGAGGTTGGTGGTTTTAGTTGAAACAATGTTGAGGATTGAGTTTCAGATTTACTGTAGCTGGTTTGGGACTATACATGGTGTTAAGTTTTTCCATAGAAGAAAGTGACATTTACGTGTCTAAAAAGAATAAGGGGAAGGGAAACTTTTTATAGTGATATTATGGAGTAAATATAGCTATTTGGGAAGTGATGTCAACCTCAATGAATTATTTTCTGCCTCTGAAAGAATCAAGACAGAATCTTGAAAGGAGAGAGAGATACCAAATATTCCCATGTCAGACCAAAATCTTAACCATGGCCTGATTTACCATAAGAAAGAAAAAAGCCAGTCACGATCATAAGAGTGTTTGCAAAAGTTGGCTTAATTTTGTAAATATTTTTGGAATGTTTTATGAGGTTAGTCATTTTTCAAGCACTGTCTTTTTCTATCACAAAGGCTGATACAGGGAAAAATGTCAGAACTTTAGGCAACTTCCATGCACGCTTTCAAATTTGTACACACATCTAAGGAAATTTTTATGGGTATTAAACATTAATGTACTTTATTCAAAGGATATTGCCAAAACGTTCCCCCAAACAAAATCCATTCCCAAAACAACCAGTTTTCCCCAAACAGCCACTTATTCCAGGCTTTTCTTTTATATGTACAACTTTGGGGTAACAGACTGTGAGGCATCCAGTTTATCTAATGCACAGCCTTTCATTGCTTTGAAATCTAGAAAACGATGTTGATTTCTAGATGCTGTTTTGGGATGAGAGGAAATACTAAAGATTTTCTAATATGTTTCTCCATCAGCTTGTCCCAGCAAAGCAAACAAAATTTGTAAATGGGACAAGGCCCCTGGTTCTGTTGGGATAAAACTGAACGACATCCCTCCTGAGATGACAGTACTTTGCTTCCCTGCAAAGATTTGATACCATCTGCCCACCTGTTCTCCCCTTCTGGGTCTCCCAGCTCCACATTTCCAACCATCGATTGCTTCTGAGATTTGAAAGAGTTTTCTCCCCTGTGGACAGGCCTGTGCCAGAGTTAATAAAAGTTTCACCATGCTGTGCCTCTCTCTCTCACCATCTCAAGAGTAATAATCAGACAAGAGCTATTTCTAAAAGGAGAAAAGAAAAGCCAAGGAGCATTAAGATAAATTTAAGACACTCATCTTTTGAAGATCTCTCTGCTGAAAGGATTGAGATGAACTGCTCCCCACCTTGGTGTCTTGTTACAATCTCCTGTGGACAGACCTGCTCCATATTTATTTACATCTGGCTTCTAGAAATTATGTAGACAATACAGAAATGGTGGAAAGAGCATGGTGACAAGTCCAAGGTAGCTAGAAGGATCACTTTGAAAGCCTGGAGGTAATGATGTAAGGAAGTGTCCGTTTATTGGAAGGGGAATTTCAGAAAAGGAAGTAAGAATAGGCAGGATGGAAAAAGCTGGAGGGTTGCTGGTTTGCCCTTGGTAACAAAACCCAGATAGCTCTAGGGAACCATAGGCCAGCCATTTATGTTCTAAGAGAAAGTATATTTTCTTTCCAGGAGTAGAAAATAGAACAAATTATGCACATTTCCCACAAATTTAAAAGGAATCCATTAGCTTTGTAAAAAGGTTCAGTTTTTTTTAATCATATAATTATCAAATTATAGTGCTGTGATATAACAAATAATATATTGTTCACAATTTTTCTTAAGCTTGGTATGAGTTAGGCATTATAAAGGCACTGCTTGGATTACTCCCAGTTTCTAGATGAGGAAATGAAAGTTAAAAGAAACAAAACAGGGGTGCCTGGGTGGCTCAGTCGGTTAAGTGTCTGACTTCAGCTCAGGTCATGATCCCAGGACCGAGCCTGGCATCACACTACATTGGGCTCCCTGCTCAGCAGAGACTCTGCTTCTCACTCTCCTCTGCTCATGCTCTCTCTCTCTCT